>NW_023425401.1:18823212-21223212 GCF_014108415.1 Molossus molossus
TTCCCTTTTGTACCCGAGTTGAAGGCAGATGTTGTACAGAGAAAATGAGAAGAGAAACCTGAGATTTCTTACAATGCTTGGGCAACCATTTCCACTATTCAACTCTACTGTGTCAGAAATGGAATCAGGGAATTTGGGAAAGTGAAACTTTATTAATGGTTTATTAATTCAAGATAGAATAAAGCACATCTTTGGACACTATATAAATTCAAACAACAACAACAAAATACAAAGCAGGTATTATCACCTGGGCCTGAAGTTAAGGAAGACCTGGGTTCTGTTCATTCTTCTGCTTGTTAGTTGTTTGACATTTGGTTAATTTGCTTAGATTCTTTGGGTCTACAAATACACAGTGGGAATACTAACCCCTGCCATATTGGTCAGTTGTGCAGATTAAATGAGTTCATATATGGAAAGTAACTGGTTCTTAGTGGAATTAAAGTAACAGTCACTATTATTACAGCATCCTAACAGAAAATTTGTTCCAGGAATGACCTAGGTTGAAAGAGCAGATGTTTCTTTAAATCTTAGCATTACACAACTGTCAGTAAAATAGTATATCTCTTAAGGTGATTCTTTTGCTCAAACTAGTTTTATAAAACTGCTAAAATAACTGAATGAACAATCAAGTCATTGATTCAGGAATCTCTAACAGATTCCTTTTAGTAATCTCTGTATCCTAAATACTTCATTTTACCTAATAAGTTGCCAATTTAAATAACAGTATGGATTTCTTACTTTATGACAGAAAATTGTGAACATTCTTGGTAATAAAGTATATTTTATTGCTGCAATTCAGTGATTCCCTGAATATTTAATTTGGAAGAAAAATTTCATTGACTATTTAATTTGGAAGAAAACCTGGGTTTACTATCTGTGAGACACAATGAGGCACAGAGGCTGAAGTGACTTTCCCCCAAAGTTACACGGCTTGTCAGTGGTAGAACCAGGGATGAATTAGGTTTCTAATTCCAAATGTAATGTTCATTCCACCACTCCTTTCAAGATGATACAGTTCTAGTTTGTACTTTGTCACCAAAATTCAGGTTGAAAGTTTATTTTAAAAATTATGTGGAATATATGTGTACATACCTGATAGGCTTCTACTACCAAATTATTGAGGTTTGCAGCCTTGGATTCTATTTCACCAGCAATGGTACCAGGCAAGAGGGGTAGAAGGTCCTAGAAAATATACCGATAACATTTATGAATGACAATCATATACCATGGTTTAGCAATCAATAAATAATAAAAATTCTTATAGTTACCAATGGAAGATGACATTACATAAATAATAAATATAAGAGAAAAGAAAAATGTACACAACCAACTAGAGCAGCCAAAACATATACACCTAAAATGGTAGTTTATATGTGTATGTGCAAGAGTGTGTGTGCATGCACAAATTACATGCTGACCTAAAAACGCAATCAAAGTTCAAACCAGCATTTCTCAAAGTATCTTCCAAGGAATATAGTCTAAAGAGATTTTAAACATGAAAGGGTTCTAAGGGCAGATAAGTTTGCCAAGTTCTACACATGGTTTCTTCTACTCAGAGACTCAAAATGTACACTTGAAAATTAAAAGTTCAGAGAAGTTCCTGCAATTCAGAAATAATTTAGCATTATTTGGTGCATCATTTCCCAACATGTTTTAATTACAAAACTCTTTTCTCATGTAACATATATAAACATGTTTCAGAGTGACTGTTCTATGGAATGAACTTTATTTATCACATGTTGGCCCAGACTGGAGAAAAAAATCATAATCACAAGTAGAAGCTTCATGGAGTAGGTGTTCTTGACGAGTGTTCTTAATTACTGAATAATTATGGAGAAGACTCTAGGTATTCCTAGTGAGAAAAACAATAAGCTAAAGCTTAAAGGTTTATGAGTTATAGATGAAATAAGAACAGAGAAGAAACCAGTCTGATGGAAGTGAAGGATGCATAACTAACTTGTAAGGAATTAGATTATGAGAAGTCTTGAAATCCATTTATATACTCATTTTTATCATTCACAATTATCATTAAGTTCCTGCTATATGTCAGCCACTACTTAGACACTAACAACTTGGTATCTCAGGTAATAGAGAAATACATTACCTATGGTTTAAAAACTTTATAAAACTTTTGTTGAGCACCTATAGGTTACTATATTGGAGATGCTAAATTGCTAGGCCACTTACTTTCCATTCTTAAGGGTCCCTGGTGTATATATATGACAATTTCACAAAACAATGTACACACAAAGCAATAGAAAGAATGCATGGATCATAATGAGAGGGCTACCCAGCACGCATTTGAGAGCTGGGGAAAGTTGTTGGGGACTGCTTTCTGGAGGAGGTGACACATGAGCTGTGTCTTAAAGGATGAGTAAGAGTTAATCCAAGTAACGAGAGAGAAGGGCTTCCAGGCATGGTGCGCACATAGCAAGAACTTTGGCACAAAGGAGAGAAAGAGCCTGCTGTATGGTGTGCATGGGAGAATTAGAAGCATGTAAGGCAAAGAATAATGGGGGATGAGTCCAGAAAGGCAAGCAGGGCCAGATGGTCTCTTATGCTACATCACAAACTTGATCCTCTAAATCAGAGGGAACCCTGGGAACATTTTACTTTAGGGAGCACTCTGCTCACACTTATGATTTAAATAGATCATCCTGCCGCCAGGTAGATGGTGGATTTGGGAGACATTTTAAGAAGCTGTTACTACTCAGACGAAGGTGATTGATAGAAATGTCTCTGGGCAGTGAAAGTAGGTGACTGTAAGCATATACATAGGACACATAGCACAGTTTGTCAGCTTTTCAGAACCTGTTGATTCTTACTTTGCACACAATGCAATTAATAATAAACCTGCCTGGTTTTATGGTTTATAAGTTAATGGAAATTTGTTTTTTAACAGAGCAGGAAGAATCTTCTAGAGCCAATAACACCAATAAGAGATAATAGCAGAGAAAGAGGAGGCAAAAGCAATAAAACAGCATAAGGAATATAGTCAATAACATTTAATAAGTAAATATAGTGCCAGATGTGTAGTAGTCTTATCAGGCTGATCACACATCACTATATTGTACACCTGAAACTAATATAATATTGCATGTTAATTCTAACTGAAAAAAAGTAACCCCTCCCCCCAAAAAAGCTACAAAATAATCTGAAATTCAACTATTAAGCTTAGAGGTTAAGAACATAGGATTTAGAGTCTTTGGAAAATTTGGGCAATTATATAACCTCTGTAAATGTGTTTCTTCATCTTTAAAATTGGGCATATTATTTATACTACCCTTATTGTTAGGAGTTAAGAGTATTAAATGAGTTAATAAACTCACTGTCTGACAATAGTTAAGTATTCAATGAGTGGAAGTTGTTACTATTATTAATAAAGTGGTTTGGGCATTTGGTTTGGGCAAGAACCCTACTTCCATGGATGTTAATGGTTGTTACACTAAAAGCGGGCTTCGTGGTATGTACATTTGGAAAAACAGTGGATTAACATTTCACTATAGATTTCGAAGGAAAAAAGTGGTATGATTAAAGTAGTACTTTCAGATGGTCAGTATGGTAGCCAAGGTATTAGGGAAGCCGGTGGAGGGAAGACCAGCTGTGGACGAATGGAAATTGGTTCAGGTATTTGTTGAAGACAAATGAAAATGTAGTTTCTCTGAAGTATTAAAAAAATAAGTGAAGGGCATCAAGAGTACAGAAGAGCAAAGATGACAAAGGAGATGAAAAGAGCCAAGAACAGACATGTGCAATGAAAATCAAGGTATCACAGCATCATGGAAATTAAGGAAAAAAGAGTTTCTCAGATGAAAGAACCTAACATTGCAAAAGGAAAGCAATAGTAGTGTCACATAGTTGTATGTGAGTGGGGTGGGAGGTGGTCCCATGGTGCCTCCAGAGTGATAGAGCTGCCAGATGCCTATTCTGCTTGTGGGTCTCTCCTAGCCTGAAGGATTCTGGACAAAACAATATTATTCTTATGTAGGAAGGCTTTGACTGGCCAGGCACTTCCATGGCTCCTCTTATTCCTTTGTTGGATGACCTTGACCAAATCTAGGTATGCTAGTGCTATTGACAATTAGCTGATATTCCGCAACCTAATCTATCATAAGGATATATCCATTGACTAGAATATAAGGACTCTGTAAAAAGGTGTAGTTGGAGTGTGAACTATTTTTTACCTCGTAAAAGTCCTTTCTATTATTGTCACAGTCAATACTTAGTGTCCACACTTGGTTCTAGGTGCTATAGATATAATTTATACTTAAACGCTAACTTAAGACACTGTGTAGTATACACTGGTTAATACAGTATTCAATTTAGATTGTACAAAGTATAAAACCTCCATAATTCTTACCTGGGGTTCTCGGAGTATTTTAGTTCAACTACCAAGGCAAACATTTTACATTTTATATTTGGAAATGAACATACCTTATACCAATGAAACTGTTTTCCTTGAACTGCAAAGATGACGTTAATGTTGTTGTCTATTAACTTCTCTGAGAGTTGGCCTAGTGAGGGATGTTCCTATTGATGGACAATGAAATAAAGAAGGCAGTGACATTTAGTAGCTTGACCCCTACACATATCCAAACATTTCTTTTTTTTTTTTTATCCTCACCCGAGGAAATTTTTCCATTTTTGTTCAGGTAGAGTGGGAGGAAGAGAGAGAGAGAAACATCGATGTGAAAGGGACGCATCGAGTGGTTACCACCCACATGACCCAACCAGGGCTGGGGACAAACTGCAACTGAGGTACGTGCCCTTAGCAAGAACTGAACCTGGGTCTCTCTGGACTGCAGGCCGATGCTCTAACCACTGAGCCAAACAGGCCAGGGTTTCAAACATTTCTTTTGAGAGGGAAACCATATGACTGACATAAAACCGTATTTTGTTGGGAAGGGTTATGGTTTTACTAAAGACATTTAAATTATTATTAAAAAAAATAAAATTAACACCAATGTATTAAGGATATTTTATAGATAAAAGCTCCATAAAAACATATAGCTCAGAAAAATGAAAAGGGATGAATTCAACATAGTACCAGGAGTGTTTGGTAACTCTTTAGGTTTGCATTGGGATCAAAATGATAGAACTAAAAGGTAATTTACTATTTAGATACAAATACATTAGTGACAATCACATTCTAAGGCAAAATTCGGTAAAAAGTGTTGAAATGTAAATATGTGCATATACATACACACATACATATATGTATTTGATATATAACATGATATAGTACAAACTCTGTTTAAAAGCTGAAAACCCTGTACTCAAATCCCAAGTTGTTGCTTTATGATAAAAATTCTGAGATAGGTCCATTCTCTGTAACATGTGAATGGTATCTGCTCCATGCCTGCTGGCAAGATGATAAAGGTAACAATAGTGTGCAAACTATTTAGTGCAGTTTCTTGCATAGACTAGGTACTCAAAACTAATATCAATGATCATGATTTTTACTTCCCACAGCTTATACAAGGTATAATAGGTTACAGATCTCTCAGCTTATTATTATTCTAAACTTTTTGTCATGTATATATTATAAATCTGTTTTACTTGATAAATAAAACTTATGTAGAGCCAACTGTGACATTCTTTGCGGTAATGAGAAAGCGTGGGATGAGTAGAAGGGGAATATAATTTAGTTTAGTAAATATGAGAAATCTGACAACTTGGAAGTTGCTATATCTAAAGTTATATAGTTAGAGAGTGTCTTTGCTATTTCTTCTTTCTATAAATGCCTTCCAGAAATTAAACTAATAATCTCAAATAACAACTTCATACTAAACACCTCTCAGAGAGGTGATGTCCAACTTCACCTACAGTGGTCTGCACCTGTCCATTGGTGCCCAGTTACATTAGCCAAGGATCATGTGAATGAGCCTAATTAGTATCATGTGATTCAAGTTCAAATTACTATGTAGTTTTTATTCCCCCTTCCACCCTCCAAAGCTAATTGTGTTTTCTTAAGGGAAACTTGCTAAACCATTTTGGTTAACATTTCTGTATTTTGGCAAATATGTGAACTTAGTAAAGGAGCTAATTTTATTTTATTTTAATTTTTTTTCTTTATCGATTTTTAGAGAGAGGAAGGGAGAGGGTGAGAGAGATTGAAATACTGATGAGAGAGAACATTGATTGGCTGCCTCCTGCATGCCCCCCACTGGGGATTGGGCCCAAACCCTGGTTATGTGCCCTGACCAGGAATTGAACCAGTGACCTCTTGGTACATGGGTCAGTGCTCAACCACTGAGCTACATTGGCTGGTCTAGGAGCTAATTTTATTAGTTTCATTTATAATCTAAGTTCTTTGACCCACATATTAAATTTATATACCTAGACATAGGAGATAGCCTTGTGCTTAAAAATATTATCACTGCCCTGGCCCAGTGGCTCAGTTGGTTGCAGGGTCATCCTGTACACCGAAAGGTTGCTGGTTTGATTCCTGGTCAGGGCACATACCTAGGTTGTGGGTTTGACCCCTGGCTGAGGTGTGTATGGGACGCAGACAATTTATGTTTCTCTCTCACATCAATGTTCCTCTCTCTTTTTCTCTCCCCTTCCCTTCCTTTTTCTCTAACAGAGAAAAAGAAAAAATCAATAAACATATCCTCAGGTGAGGACTAAAAATAAAAATACTGTTACTAACATGAGCAACTGCTAACATCTGAATACTTGTGTTCCCCTCCCCAAATTCATGCATGGAGTCCTAACCCCCAGGGTGATGGCATTAGGAAGTTGGCCTTTGGGAGATGATTAGGCCACGAAAGTGGAACCCTGAATGGCTTAGCTCCCTTATGAAAGAGGGCCAGTGGGAAGGCTCCCTCACTCCTTCCACCGTGTGAGGTCACAGCTAGGAAATGTTATCTATGAAACAAAAAGTAGGCTTTCACTAGACCCTGCATCTGCCAGTGCCTTGTTTCTGGACTACCCACCCTCTAGAACTGTAAGGAATACATTCCTGTTGTTTATAAGCCACCCAGTTTATGGCTTATTTATTATAGCAGCCCAGAAGGACTATGATAATAACCATAACAAATATGCTTTTATTTTTATATAACCTATAATTGCTGTGGTAGAAGCAAATCAAATTTTCATGAACTGCATTTAAATGTGATATGAAACCAATTTATGAAGACGTTTGAAAAGTATTACCACATGGATTTCCATAAGAAAATTTTTGCCCAGAGCAATTCTTACAATGTAATTTTAAAGTAATAGAAAAATAATTTCCCAAATATAAATTCTTATTCCTTATTCCTAATAATATGTATACTCTTAAAATAGATTTATGAGAGTGTGCATAATGCTAGAAGATTAAAGAGAACAAGTAAAGGAAGGGTAAATCTAGTGGTATTGGGAGTATTTTTTAATGGCAACACCTACTTTTTTAATACATTTTTGCTTTGACCAAAAAAAAAACAAAAAAAACACACACACACAATTTCCCAAGCATTCCCCCCTCTTAACTTTAAAAACCATTCATATTTTAAGAAAAATTTAATCCATATGTTTTTAATCAGTTTATACTTAACTCATATAAAATCAGTATTTAAGGAACCGTCCAAGATGTAAGAAGCCTTCTTAATCTCTTTCCCGGTTCAGAAACAGGAATTCACATTGACCAAATGCACATACAATTTAAATCCAGAAAGTTCTAGTTTAGTCAGAAGCTCATTTAAAGAAAAAGGTCAGTTGGATTTTTAAGCTTAAAAGAACACTTTTTTATTTTTAGCCCTAGAAAGAAATTGTTTTAAAATTCCAAGTACCTTGACACAGATTTGTTAAAATTACAAATGTTTAACAGATGTTTAAATAAACCACTGTTGACAGGAGAGCTGTGGATTAATGGCCCTTGTTGAGACCCTTCTCCTTTCCTCCATGAAGCACATTATCTTTTGAGTATTTTATCTTTTTAAGTCTTGCATTTCACTAGCAGGAACACTCCCTCTCAGCCAGCTGTTGTGGTGACGTCACTGCTCCTCATCTCTTAACTCCCCCTTTGTCTAACCCATTACACATTGTTTCTCTAATAATTAATAGAGATAACAGGCATTCCAGGAAGAAGGGAAAGCAATGTGCCAAGACAGCTGCTATGTAATTACGGGCAAAAGGATTCCTTTCACATTTTTCTTCTTCACCAACACCTTCACTGTGACTTGTGGGAAATAACTTAAATGTCAGAAGGGAAGAGGAGGTAAGAAAGATTCACTGAAAGCAATTTTGGTTAAAGAGATAACTGTGTAGAGAGGTACGGGAGAATTTTAATAATGTGAATATGTAGTGGCAAAGAATAAAGTGTATACTATTTTAATATTCTCTTCATAAAAGTGAGATTCATAAAATTTTTTTGTAAAATAATATAGAATTTGTAGTATTGAATACCATGATATGCAAAAATACAACCCATTGTCTTTGTTAAAATAATTATCTGGATTAGTTTTTTTTATAGCTCACTTTTTAAAGGAAAGAGACAACACGAAAACAATCTTATAACAGATATTTATTTAGAGATGAAGACTTTAAATTAAGTGTCTTCAGCTTATTTCCTATGTACATATCTACACAGTAAAATTACATAGATTAGGCTTCTCATCAGTGACACTATTGACAGAGCCAGGTATTCTGTTTTGGGAGTGGGGGTGGTAGCTGTCCTATCTTAGTGGAGGATATTTAGTAATATCTCTGGCCTCTATTTACTAGATGCCAGTTTCTCTCACCTCTCTCAGTTGTAACAACCAAAATGTCTCTGGACATTGAAATTGCCTCTGGGGGCAAAATCACTCCAGTTGAGAACAATACCAAGCAGGGTCTCTGGAAACAGACAATTTTGACCTCAACTCCTGACTCTGTAATTACTAGGTATATAACACTGGCCAGCTGTCTTAAACTCTCTGTGATCCAGTTTCCATATGTGTAAAATAAGTATAAATACTAGTATCTAATTCTCAGAGTTATAGTCGGCATTAAATGTGTTAATATGTGTAAAGGCTTTGACTTATTCGGTACCGCTTAGATTAGCGTGGAGTAGGAGCTCATATCCCGATGTCACACTGCTTGCCATGTACCATAGACAATATTACTTAGGGCTGTGTGACCATACCAAGTTTCTCATCCTTTTACTGTCTATTTTCTCATTTATAAAATGGGAGTAATAACAATATCTATACCTCACTAGGTTGCTGGGCGGTGTTGAGGTGTTATGTAAATGTAAGGGACAAACACCACAGGACTGCCTAATGAAAGACAGCTTTCAATAAAAGACTTAATAAAACACATTTGGAGGCCATTACTAAAGGCCAGATGTTGGGCTCTTGGATAAGCTTTGTTTGACTTGCCTGATTGATTTATCCTTAGTATCTGGTCCCTGAAGTGTTTGAGTTTATGGCTCCTGCCCAACTCAGTATCATTGAAATCGTGATATCCTAGTTACTGAAGAGAGGGGTATGGATTAATAATTTTTGTAAACTTTTGAATCAATGGAAGTTGTAATAAAAACTTTTCTGCTTATATGTGTACTGAAACATATAATTGTTGTTGTTAATCCTTACCCAAGAAGATTTTTCAATTGATTTTTAGATAGAATGTAGGGGAGGGAGAGAGAGAAAAACATTGATGTGAGAGAGACACATCAATTGGCATGTGCCATAGACAATATTACTTAGGAGACTACCTCCTGCATGACCCTGAGTGGGGCCAAGGATCAGACCTGCAACCCAGGTACTTGCCCTCGACCAGGAATCGAACTCGATGCTCCAACTGCTGAGCCAGACTGGCCAGGGCAAAACATATAGTTTAATTGGAACATTCCATTTCATAAATATTGTCATCAAATTTTGTTTTCATTGTGTAACTTTGGCACACCGTTATTTTTTTCTCATTATCAGAGCCATTGTAACAGCAATGAAGTCTAAGCCTGGCCCAGGTGATTCTGTGTGCAACTTTTGTTTTCAATTTAAAAGAAATAAATAAACTAAATATTGTTTGCAGAGATCATTTCCTGGCGATTTTACTGCTAGCATGAGAAGCATTCAAATTAGATCTCTTCTGAAGTTATTGAAGTTATTATTGTTCTCAATATTGCTTTAAATTTACAATTTAAAGCAGATAGTTCAGAGAGCAATAAGCTGATATCTGGCTTTTTTTAGTTTTAAAAGTTGTAACAGTATTAAAAAAAGCAGCCCTGGCCAGTTTGGCTCAGTAGGTAGAGCATCAGCCCTTGGACCAAAGGGTTTTGGGTTCAGTTCCACTCAAGGGCACATACCTCAGTTGTGGTTTGATCTCTGGCCCTGATTGGGGTTGTACGATCAATCCATGTGTGTCTCCTCCCCACCACCTGCTCCCTCTCTCCTACTCTATCTGAAAATCAATAGAAAAATATCCTCAAGTGAGGGATGCAGTGAGGAATTAAAAACACAAAAACAACGGCACATGGACTTAGACCTTTTTAGGTGCATTTTGCTTGGGTGACCTTTCCTTTACTATCCTGATTGTGCCTGTTCATAAATCCCCCAAGTGCTAACACTATAAATTGATCTCATCTCTTTGATTAATTTAAAAAAGTTGTATTTTTATGCAGTGTTAAGCAGAGACAAATAAAGTAAGTATCATGAAATAAGGTGAAACTTTTTATTATATGCGGCAGTTTGGTCATATAAAAAATACTGTTGTTGTTATTATGCTGAGACTAAATAAATTTAATGCATCTCTTTTTTTCCCTTAAAATGATTGTTCCACTTGACTTTAAATACCTATCGTGCTGTTAAGCCTGTCTTTGACAACAGGTAGCAGATTTGGGGTCATTCTAGATTTTTTCTTTATTAATTTTAGAGAGGAAGGGAGAGAGAGAGATTGGCCACCTCCTGCATGTCCCCCACTGGGGCCTGGGCCCACAATCTGGGCATGGCCCTGACCGGTAATCTTGGTGCATAGGTCGACACTCAACCAGTGAGCTGCACCAGCGGGGCAGAAGTACATATTTGTCAAGTATTTAAAACAGGGAGAATTCTCACAGTTGAATATGCTTAAAATGTATTTTTTAAATGACTTCTCATGTAGCTCTTTTCAGTGCTGTTGAAATCCCTTGCATTTACTGGTTTTCTGAAGGACAGCCAGTACTGAGTTAGTATGGAGATTGAGGCATATGGGGCAAGCTAGAGATCTGAGAACCAGGTACCCTGGGCAAGATATTTATTCTCCCTCCCCACTTTATTTATTGTGGATGGATATGATGATGCCTACCATGTGAAGCTGATGTGGAGATTTAATGAGCTCAGATATGTGAAGGGTCTGGCAGATGACCTAGCTCAGTGGTAATACATGGAGGAACCAGCACAGCATCAGGTGGAAGTACATCAATGGATGCTAGTGTTATATAGTTCAGGTGTGGGTCTTTACTCTGATATTTGAAGTAGCCTTGTGACCTTGCATACATTAACCTGATGTCTCTAAGTTTCAGTCTCTTCAGTTGAAATGGGTTGTGGTGACGTCTGAATGAGTAATATAAGCACGGTGCCCAGCACAAAATAAGTGCTCGATGAATTAGTATTTTCATTAGTAAAATAAATATGTGTCAAGAATAAAGAAGCTCAGAAGCAGAAAAAGAGACATTTAACACTTTCTGGAAGTGAAGAGGCTATTTATTAGGCACAGAGCAAAATAATTGTCTCTTTACTAAAAGATTAAAATTGTATCCTTCCAGGGAATGCTGTCTGATATCAGCAGATATAGAAAAACATCAGAAATAGCCCAATCAGAAAGAAATAAAACACAGATATAATAACTTTATGAAAGTTTGTTAACTCAGCAAAATTATGGATTAAATTAGTCAAGTATCTTCTCAAGCTCCCTTTCTCATCTCCAGTCCTAGAAAAGTTGACTATAATTCCAAGTAGTTCAGATACATGGCAAAAAGAAAGCTCCCCAAATGGCTTACTATAAGTCAAGAATGTGTTAAAGTTGCATGAGACATCAGAGGCAGAATATTAACATTTTTTACTAGGAAGCAAAACTCTTTTAACTCATGCCTAATATGCCTTCTGCAATTCAACTTGAGTCCCCTAAGATGGTGATCAGTTAGCAGCTCATTTATCCAAACAAGGCTGCAGGACAGGGTATGAACTCTGAAACTAGCAGTGAGGAAATTCTGAGGAGTTATATGATAGGTGGGATGAAGAATCACTGACCATAATATGATGAGGCACTCACACAAAAAAGAAGGCTGAGTAGAGAAAGAAACACCAAGTCTAAATGACTAAATACAATGAGAAAACTATGGTAGGATTTTGCCTGTTTGCATCCTCCATCCAGGACTGAAACTCATAGCAACATTTAAAAATCCCATTAAAAAGGGTTCATTGTGTGACCTGTGTGCCTCCTCCAAATACTTGTTCCTTGCCCCCCCTTTTATTGTTACTGGAGATAGTTGGTGTTATTCTTGGCCTCTGCCAAGGGTGGGGTGAAGGATTGTGAGGGCTTTGTGTGAGGTTGGGAATTACCCTGGAAGAGGTGGGTGGGCAGAGAGGGTAAAATTCCAGAACCTTAGTATTAATCACCTATCTTCTACACCATTAACAATTTTTATACTAGCATTTATCATTTTTGAAAGAATACCATATTTTAAACTGCCATTATTACTGAAACTACATTAGTACTCAAGATTTTCATTTTAGCACTTGGAGAAAAATCTGTGGAAAATGTAATTTATTTAATAGTATAACATCATTTGCCATTTACAATATTGTAATAATATGTAAATATAAACTATTTAAAATTATACTTTGTTTTGTAATTTATGTAAGCCAAATTGTCTGCTTTATTTATTCCATAAGTAAGACTGCAACCAGAAAGTTAGAGCAAAAATTACACGAACTTCATTGCTCTACTTCTAGTTTTTTCTTGAGACCCTGCAGAAGAGTGGTTAAGAATACAGATTTTAATAAAGATTGAACTGGACTGAGCCTCATCTTTGTTACTTATTAATTTTTTAGCTGTCTTTCATTAGTCAACTTAGTTCTTCTACCCTTACTTTTTTGTGTTTATAAAAAAAAAAAAAGGACAATTATAACTGCCAAAAAGGAAAGGTAAAAATGTAAGGTAAATTTGATTATGTATGCAGTGTTTGCTATAGTGGCTTCAGTTAGTAAATTCTCAAAGCAAGGTAGTTGTTATTATTCTGGAGTTCACATTGAAATATCTATGTGTACAAGCAACAGAACCCTGGCCCAGGTAATTTGAACATATAAAAAATGTTTTATCCATTATTTCCTTTTATAAATAAAGGAACCAGAGTCTTGGACCAAGAGGTTCAGATAGCATACAACATTACTGGTAATTGGCCGCAGGAGATAAAGCTAGGAAGCAAAGTATTTGATAGCTTGTCTACCTCATACCTTTTAAAATTTCTCTATAATGGCCAAATAGGAGAGGGTGGAGATCATTTTAAAATGAGCAGGTAAATATGCTTAGAGTCAGATCCAGGGTAGCTGTGGATATAGGAGGTTTCAGAGCAATAGTACATCTTGTATATGTAAATGTCATAGCCAAGGGGTCAATCAAAATACTTTCACTTTTATTTTAAGGCAGTGTCCCTAGAAATAAAGGGAATGAGAAGTCTTAGCAAGATGGTCCCTTAAAACACAGACCTGGAATGAGATAAAAGTATTTTTCTAAGATATTAACAAGCACACTCCTCCTTGGTTTACTCAGTACACATCAGTGACATGTGGAATGTTCATTCTTTTAAGTAGGTGCAACAGTGTTGAAGAAGGCAAATGAAGTTCATGATAGAACTTCTTGATGTATAAACTCCTGATGTCATAAGAGCTCCAATACTTTGTAAAATTTTACCAGAATTAGAATTTATTTCCATAAAGTTGTATGGCAAGACATATGTCTAAAGTTATGAGAACATTTCTTTGCCTTAAGGAATCCTTCCTGGCTGAGCAAAAGCAGCCTCTAAAATACAATTATGGAGAGATGAGTTCAATGCCTTGGCAAAACTTCAAAAGAATAATGCAATGCAATTTGAGAATAATGTGATTATTGTTTTTCCTTTAAACAAACAAAAAAACCTCTCCTCATCCCACAACAGTATAATTTCTCTTGTCTCCTCCTCCACTCCCAAGTAAATAAATTCAAACTCCATCTCAAATTAAAAGAGGTTAACTGGAAGGAAGGAAAGATAAGAAATGACTAAATTAAAGTGGATGGATCTACCAAAGTGAAATGTGGCTGAATAGAAGAGAATTAACAAATGGAAAAATAGCTGGAATAACTCCAAATTCTAATTTTTTAAATTCAAACTCTAGTTAATTTTTAAAACCTTTAAATTTGAGGCTGTCTTCAAGAGAATAAACCAGAGATTCCAAAATGGAGGAGAAGTGAATGGAAGCTACACAGACCATCTCCCAGGACCAAACTGGAATTACAAAAAAAATAAAGACAAATCATCAGGAAAAAGCAACAGAAGAGCAGCTTGTGAGGACCACATTAACAGGGATACTGAATCGATCCTGGTAGGATTGTGGAGGCATGAGAGGGGGTTGGAAGCCCATGGAAGCAGCAGTCTGAGCCATGAGCAGTGCCCACGAGGTTAAACTCCCAAGTGGCTCCACAGTGCAGAAAGCCGGGCCAGAGCGCTAAAATAGCCACAGCCACTCACCTTGGGCTCCGGCAGAGGGAGAGCAGACTGGACTGGAACTGTATAGGGACACTCGGGATTTGGAGGGCCCTGAGAGCTTTTGCAGAGTTTCGGTCAGGCAGGACTGTGGTCATCTTACTCCTTCCCAGGGCTCTGGGGAGAGGCTGCGGCCCCTCCTCTGAGATTCAACCCCACCAGGTGGGCCATTGAAATGCAATTTGAGGCTCATTAACAACCAGCATCTACCCCACCCTTGGGAAATCCCATTATCCTGAACATCTGAGGGAGTTTTTCATTCAACTGAGAACCCAAGGCTCTTCAAGTAACCGCAATTGATAGCCTCCAGGCAGAAAGTTAGAGGTTAACTGAACCATTCCTGGGCTTGCAACTCTACTCAGGAAAGTAAGACTTGACAGTGGTGTTTATTGTGGGTCCTCCCTCACTCAACCAAACACAGTAGAGGGAGCCACAAAAAGCAGAACACCAACATCCACAGGGAAAATTTGGCAGGCTCCAAAGACCACTGAGATAGCCAAAATTGGAAACAAAGAAACAAATTCCAAATGAAAAAACAAGAGACTTCTACCAAATATGAGATAAATGAAATACAGTTAAGAAAGTTAACAGAGTTAGAATTCAGAGCCATGATCCTGAGGAACCTCAACAGCATGAGTAAGGACATAAACACCATGAGTAAAGACATAGAAATGTTAAAAATCAACCAATTGGAAATGAAAAACCACCAAGAAGAAATGAAGAATGACATAGCAGAAATAAAGAACACATTGGAAGGACTAAACAGCAGAGAAGAGGAAGCTGAGGATGGGATCAGTGAGTTAGAAGATAGGGTAGAAAGAAAATCAACGAATCAGAAAACCAAAAGGAAACACAATTAAAATACAGGAAGACAGCTTAAGAGAACTGTGAGACAACTGGAAACGTAATAATATTCACATCATAGGAGTCCCCGAAGAAGAAGAAAATGAGCAATGGTTAGAGAATATATGAAGAAATAGTAACAGACAACTTCCGTAATATGGTGAAGGAAGAAGGCATTCAAGTTCAAGAAGCACAGAGAGCCTCAAGTAAGAACCAAAACAGGCCCACACCAAGACACATAGTAATTAAAATGCCAAAAATTAAAGACAAAGAGAATCCTAAAGGCAGCAAGAGAAAAACAACAGGTTACCTACAAAGGAACCCCCATAATGCTATCAACTGATTTCTCAACAGAAACACTACAGGCCAGAAGAGAATGGCATGAATTAATCAAGGTCATGAAAAACAAGGATCTGAATCCAAGACTACTCTACCCAGTAAGACTGTCATTCAAAACAGAAGGTCAAATAAAGAGCTTCCCAGGAAAAAAAAAAAAAGGCTAAAGGAATACATTAGCACCAAACCAACACTGCAAGAAATGTTAAAAGGACTGCTGTAATTAGTAGAAGAAATAGGAAGAAAAATATAACCACACTAAACAAAAATTGCAATAAGTAAGTACATATCAATAATCACCTTCAGTGTAAATGGACTAAATGCTCTGATAAAAAGACACAGAGTAGCTGACTGGATGACAAGCATGACTCACATATGTGTTGTTTACAAGAGACCCACCTCACAACAAAAGACTCACAAAGGTTGAAAGTGAAGGGATGGAAAAAAAATCTTCCAAGCAAACGGAAAGGGAAAAAAAGCTGGAGTAGCAATACTCATACCTGATTAAATAGATTTCAAAATGAAGGCCATAACTAGAGACAAAGAAAGCCACTATATAATACTGAAGAGATCTATCCAACAGGAAGGTATAACCTTGATAAACATATATGCACCCAATTTAGGAGCACCAAAATATATTAAAAATCTTCTGGAGGACTTCAAAAGGAGAAATCAACAGCAATACAATCATAGCAGGGGACTTCAACACCCCGCTGACATCACTGGATAGATCCTCTAGACAAAAACTTACCAAGGAAACAGACACTCTAAATGAAGCACTAGACCAAATGGATTTAATAGATATCTACAGAGAATTACACCCGAAAAATAGAGAATTCACATTCTTCTCAAGTTCACATGGGACATTCTCAATGATATACCACATGTTAGGACACAAACTAAGTCTCTACAAGTTCAGTAAGATTGAAATCATATCAAGCATCTTCTCAGATCACAATGGCATGAAACTAGAAATCAATTGCAACAAGAACATGTGCAAAGACATTGGAACACATGGAGGCTAAATAGCATGTTATGAAACAATGAATGGGTTACCAAGGAGATCAAGGAAGAAATTTAAAACTTCCTGGAAACAAATGAACATGAACACACAACAACCCAAAATCTATGTGATGCAGCGAAAGCAGTTCTGAGAGGGAAGTTCATAGCACTACAGGCCTACCTCAAGAAACAAGAAAAATTTCTAATAGACTATCTAACCTCACAACTTAAATAACTAGAAAGCAAACAAAAAGAAATCCCAGAGCGAGTAGATTAGAGCAGAAATAAATGACATAGAGACCAAAAAAAAAAAAAAAAAAAGCAAAGGATCAATGAAAGAAAGAGGTGGTTTTTCAAAAAGATAAACAAGATTGATAGACCCTTAGCTAGACTCACAGAGAAACAAAGAGAGAGAACCCAAATACACAAAATCAGAAATGAAAGAGGAGAACTAACAACTGACACCACAGAAATACAAAAGATCATTAACAAGTACTATGAATTATATGGCAACAAATTTGACAATCTAAGTGAAATGGACAAATTTATTGAAACACATAGTCTCCCAAAACTGGACAGGGAAGAGATAGAAAAACTTGAACAGAACAATAACAAACTAAGGAAATTGAAGAGGTAATCAGGACTCTCCCAGCAAACAAAAGCCCAGAGCCGGTTGGCTTCATGGGAGAGTTTTACCGAACATTCAAAGAAGAGCTAACACCCATTCTCCTCAAACTATTTTAAAAAATTCAAGAGGAAGGAACACTTCCAAACTTGTTTTATGAGGCCAGCATAATTCTAATTCCAAAATCAGAAAAAGACACTACAAAGAGAGAAAACTATAGGCCAATATCCCTGATGAACATAGATGCCAAAATCCTGAACAAAATACTAGCAAATCGGATCCAGCAATACATCAAAAAAATTTTTCATCATGACCAAGTGGGATTCATCCCAGGGATACAAAGCTGGTATAATATATGCAAGTCAATAAATATGATACACCACATAAACAAAATGAAGAATAAAAACCACATGATCATATCAATACATGCTGAAAAAGCATTGAACAAAATCCACCACCCATTTCTGATAAACATTCTCAGCAATGTGGGAATAGAGGGATCGTATCTTGACGTAATAAAGGCCATATATGAAGACCTACAGCTAATATCATAATCAATAGGCAAAAACTAAAAGCATTTCCCTTAAGAACAGAAACAAGACAGGGATGCCCACTTTCACCACTCTTATTTAACATAGTACTAGAAGTCTTAGCCACAGCAATCAGACATGAAGAAAAAATAAAAGGGATCCAAATTGGAAAGGACGAAGGGAAACTGTCATTATTCACAGATGACATGATATTATACATAGAAAACCCTAAAGACTCCGTCAAAAATCTACTACACTTAATAAATGAATTTGCAAAATAGCAGGATATAAAATTAATGTCAAGAAATCTACGACATTCTTATACACCAAAGATGAAGTCACAGAAAGAGAAACTAAAAAATCAATTCCATTCACCATGGCAAAATTCCATTCATCGTGGCAAAAAAAAATTAACATACCTAGGAATAAACTTAACCAAAGGAGTAAAGTACCTCTTTGCAGAAAATGACAGGTTATTGGAAAAAGAAATAGAGGAAGATATAAAAAAGTGGTAGCACATACCTTGTTCATGGATTGGAAGAGTTTACATCATTAAAATGTCCATACTACCCAAAGCTATCTATAGATTCAATGTAATCCCCATCAAAATACCAATGACATATTTCACAGAACTAGAACAAATACTTCAAAAGTTCATATGCAACCAGAAAAGACCCCGAATAGCAATCTTGAAAAAGAAGAATAAAGTTGGAGGGATCACAATACCAGATATCAGGTTGTGCTGCAAAGCCACTGTAATCAAAACAGCCTGGTACTGGCACAAGAACAGGCATTAAAGACCAGTGGAACAGAACAGATAACCCAGAAATGGACCCAACTCATTATGCTGAATTAATATTTGACAAAGGAGGCAAGAGCATACAATAGAGTAAAGACAGCCTCTTTAATAAATGGTGTTGGGAAAATTAAACAGCTACATGCAAAAAAATGAAACTAGACCATCAACTTATACCACACACAAGAATAAACTCAAAATGGATAAAAGACTGAAATGTGACCCGTGAATCCATAAAAATCCTAGAAGAAAATGTAGGCAACAAAATTTTGGACATCATATGCAGCAGAATTTTCACTGATACATCACCTAACGCAACAGAAACAAAGGAAAACACATGGGGCTATCTCAAACTCAAAAGCTTCTACACAGCAAAAGATATAATCATCAAAATGGAAAGGCAACCCACTGTATGGGAGAGCATCTTTCCAATGATACATCAGATAAGGGGTAATTTCCAAAATATATAGAGTACTTATACAACTCATCAAAAGGAAGACAAAGAACCCAATTAAAAAAATTGTCAGAAGTGCTAAATAGACACCTCTCAAATGGCCAAGAGATATATGAAGAAATTCTCAATATCACTAATCATCAGAGAGATGCAAATTAAAACAACAATGGGCTCTGGCCAATTTGGTTCAGCGGTTGAGCATAGGCCTGTGGACCAGAGAGTCCTGGGTTTGGGTCCCGCTTGGGGCATGTACCACATACACACACACAAATAATAAATAAATAAATAAATAAATAAATAAATAAATAAATAAATAAATAAAATGGAGACTGTTTTAAAAAAACAACAACAATGAGGTGTCACACCTATCAGAATGGCCGCCATCAAGTCATCAAACAACAAGTGTTGGCGAGGGTGTGGAGAAAAGGGGCTGTAGTACACTGCTGGTAGGAATGCAGACTGGTGCAGTCATGGAAAAGACTATGGTGTTACCTCAAAAAATTAAAAGTCGAATTGCCATTTGACCCAGTGATCTCACTTCTAGGAATATACCCTAGGAAGCCTGAAACACCAATCAGAAAGAATATATGTACCCCCATTTTCATAGCAGCACTATTTACAATAGCTAAGATGTGGAAACAGCCCAAGTGTCCATCAGTAGAAGAGTAGATAAAAAGCAGTGGTCCATATTCACAATGGAGTACTATGCAGCTGTAAGAAGGAAAGATCTCTTATCCTTTGAGAAGACATGGAGGGAGCTGGAAAGTATCTTAAGCAAAACAAGGCAAGCAGAAAAAGACAAATACCACATGATCTCACTTATTTGTGGAATATAATGAACATAACTGCCTGAGGAATAAGGTAGACCCAGAGACGTGGAAGTAGGGTATAGACTGAGAACCCTCAGAAGAGGGGTGGTGGGGGCAGGGAAGAGTTAAACCACAGAACTTATATGCATGTATGCATAACCAATGGACATGGACAACAAAGCCGGGGACAGGGTTGGGGGATGGGGAGGAAGGATTCAATGGGGAACAAAAAGAGAAACATCTGTAACAAAAATAAATTAATAAAAATAAATTAAAAAATTAAAATACATGTAAACTATAAAAACAAATTAGAATAAACCAGCCAAGGGTTGAACTTTTTTTATGCAGTAGTACCATTTCTCCTCTAGACTTTCAACAATTCTGACAGGGTGGTTCCAGATTAACTGATTTTAAGCAATTTAAATTTTACTCATGGGTGCCACACACATTTTGGCATCATTTATATGTTTTTAATATAGCAGTTCCCAAACTGGGCATGAGGTTCCTTGTAGCACTGTAGTACACTCACCAGGATTCCTTGATATGTCTTAAATTTTCAAGGGAAACACAGTGATACTTGGCATCTCTCAGGTACCTGGAGGTGGTTCACAGTTTTATTAATGCATTTGGCTCTGTTTCTTTAGAGGACATCATGTCTTTACAAAGCTGGGCAGAATGAAAATCAGTGTGAAATAGGAAATGAAGGTAGTGATGTCCAATCTGATTCCAAGGCTTGGAAGTTCCCATTAGTAACTGATTTACTAAGAATGACATAACTATATGTGCTTCATGATGTATATTCTTATTATTAATCCTCACCAAGGACATTTTTCCATTTTTTGTTCAGATAGAGTGGGAGAGAGAGGAAGAGAGAGAGAAACATCGACGTGAAAGGGACACATGTGGCTGCCACCCGCACAACCAGGGCCGGGGACAAACTGCAACCGAGGCACACGCCCTTAGTGGGAACTGAACCCAGGTCTCTCTGAACTGCAGGCCGATGCTCTAACCACTGAGCCAAACTGGCCAGGGCCATGATGTATATTATTTTTTAACTGGCTGCTATGTTTTTGGGACATAAGTAGTTAAGTTATTTGGACCTGACTACTTAAAAAGAGAATTGTCAGGTTTTTGTTTTATTTTTGTTTTGGCCAAGTGGCACCAGGGAAAAAATTACTCAGACATTAGAGTATGACGATCTGAGAAAATTTGGAAGTTTCTGTTCTAGTATTTGCATGAATGTATATATATGTGTCAGTGTAAGAAATAAATGATGATTTTTGCAGTTGATTTTTCACATGTAGAACAATAATGCTGAGAACGATATGATACTAGGAGAGTATATAAAAATATGTGATTCAGAGCTGAAACATCCGTAGAAAACAATCCAGATATTTACTAATTTAATAAAAAGAGCCCCTAAATACAGGTAAGCTTTTCAGGGAAGAAGTGAGGTACAGAATATTAAAAGTTGGCCTTATTTTACCCTTTTCCACCCCTTGTCTCTACTTAGATTCTACCTGTTATTTTGTGAGGCTTCCTCAGGCCAAATACAGTTTTCTTACTAACCCTTAATATGTTTGTAGATACCAACACTGCAGAATTAGTTTATTTATATGAAGCAGATACACACACACATTTTTAAGTCCTTTAGTTACATAAAAAATAAACTCTTCTATAATTTTTGTTTTCATAAATTATATAGTGCTTTGTAGTACATCAGAAAGTCAGTTGCTAGATATTGTCAAAGTATTGTAGCTTCATATTTTATTGATCAGCATTTATATGTTTCATTGTTCCAGAAATTCTCTCTCATGGCTTATCCTGACTTTGTTTGATATTCTTTGAGGTAATTTCTTAGTGTAAGATTAGCTGAATTTCCCATTTAAACATATGCTTCAACCAAGAGTCTTAACTACTAAGGGGATAAGGTTACATTACCATGCTTGTTGATCTGACGTAGATGTTGTTTTTTAGATGGCAGTTTCCATCATTTGGCACCACTATGCCTGCCAATTTGCTGTCAAGAGCAAGATGAGATGTCTGATCTGTCATCACCAGCAGCAATCTTTTAGCTTCTTTTCGCCATCCAATATGACTCTTAAAATAAACATATAATTAGACCTTGTACAATAACACAGATCTATACTGTGATCTTTATCTCAAGTAAACATTACATTCTAGTGCACCAACATCAAGTCAGGTTAGAATGATGTGCACAGATAAAATGCTGTTTCATTAATAGAATTAACTTTTATTTTTATATTCTCTATTTTACCACAGCCACTTAACCACATTAGCTCTTGCCTAGAGATTTGTAGTGTTCCCCGAGTGAAGACAAGTCAGGTGTAAGAAGTGCAGAGCACCCAATGTGAGTTGGACAACAGGCTCTTCCTGGTTTTCCTTTGAATGGTGGTGAGTGGAAAGAGCAGCCATTTTGGAAAGGATTTTCCAAGTATATAAGTTAGTTTCTTTTTTATCTTTTTCTATTATAACCCATTCCAAATTTAGACCTTCAGTCCTGAACATATACCAAAATGAGTAACATTGGTGATGAATAAGAGATAGAAGTTTTTCTTCTATGCTATGTTTTTACTCCTTATATCAAAAAGAAAATAAAAATCCCAAATTCTTGGGGAGTTTTGCATTTGCGCAAATGCTCAATGGTGTGAAATTTCTTACCTCACAGACAGCTGCCTGAAGCATAGCATCAAAACCTCCTTCTGGTGTATCGATATTTCCAGAGATCTTCTGTCTATGAACTGCTTTTTCAAACTCAGTGATGTTCTCTGTCAAAGACAGCACATGGATGTATCCATGGGGTGGCATACAGTCTAAATTGTAGTCACTGTGGGCAAAGAAGAAATGCAGATTCTGTTTTGCTGTGCTTCTTTCATAGATTCAAAATGCTACTCACAGTAAAATTGTGTGGTTGGTGTGAGAAGGTAATAGTTTTTTGTTTGTTTATTTGTTTTGCCAAGGAAGTTTTATAAGAGAAAACCTGTACTTTAGAAAGCCAGAGGAAAGCTCAAGATTGGTGACTATTTCTTTGCAAGTAGGATATAAGAATATAGCAGTTTGGTGTTGAAAATATGAAGAAGATTAAACATATTTCGTATATAATATCCAAGGCATTTTATTATGCTAACATGTAGTATTAATTTTTAAGAGGAGATAAGAATGATAACATTTGATCATGGAACAACTGAAAAACACTTTTTGGGAAATGGTTTTAGGAACTTAGTGAAAATATTATACTATTGTTAGATTATTTTCAAATATTGTGCTATTTTTTTAAACGTGATGCTTGGTATTCAATTATTGATGAACACTCAAAGTTAATTAAAATTATTTTGAGAATTCTATGATGTTCCAGAAAGTGAGAATCATTCTTCAGGTGCATCCAGGTCAGGAGAAGGCTCAAGAAGCTCCCTGCGATGTTTCAGCCCTGTTCTAGTACAGCAGAGTTGTTTTGGTAAATTAAAATGTATACTGAAAAGTGATCTGGGCAATTTATGGAAGTAGGAAAGATGATGTTAAAATGAAATGCTTTTTTAAGGGAGAACTAAACATTTTTATTTATCTCTGAAAATTTTACAGGCTAATTAGAATATTGTGTGAGAAACTTGATTACTGGAGATTTGTCGAAAATTATTCATATTATTTGTAAAAAAAAAAAATGTAAGTGAATGATATTTGAAAAATATATAAAATAAAAATTTGAAGCTACAAGTAATCTCAGAAACTTTCAGATAGAAACATACTTCCCCTCCAAATATTTTCACTTCTCTTCATAAAACTAAAATATAAAATATAGTAATTCCTTTATATAAAAACAAAGTGAGATTTAATAAGAAGAAAACTTCATTTAGCATTATGAAATCCACCTCAAACACTAGATACCTGCATTGATTATGTATCCTTTCTGGGTGGATGCTAATGTATGGCGAAACTGTTTTATCAACATATGAGCCAAATCCAAGGCGGAAGTCACGGGAGAAAAATGCCATTTTTTTAGATAAATCATTTCCAACGGAATTTAATTTTTCAATATTATTGTGCATTGATGCTGAAACATCAACCAGATAATAAAGATCCACAGGATATTTCTTCAGAGGATGAATTTTCAGCATGAAATTAGCTTCAGCTCCTAGTTCAAAGAAAGACAAATATCATGTATATATTTTAAACATCTCTGGATAAGCCGTCAATAAATCAGTTGAATTTTAGATGTAGAACAATTATTATAGATTTATGTATAATGAATGAAATTAGGAGTATTCCAGGATAATTTTTAGGCAATTTGAAAACCATACAAATTTATGAGTTTCCAACTTCTACAATGTATTTCTCAAAATTCTATAGAGCAGATAGAGATAATACCAAGTAGACCAGCTCAATATAAATGTAACAGGAAATGTGTTTATTACCATATGAACCTGTATTTCTATCTAGAAAAGCATAGCACGAGACAGCAAGCAGCCTTCTATCTCAAGAGATAGTAGGTGGCTGTGTTTGAAGGTGGCTTTCAGGTCTGAAGAAAACAAGAAAGAAAACTTGCCTTTTATTGGATGCAGTTCTTAATTTATCCTTTGGGGTTAAGGCATATTTACACATGAGACATGGCACTCTGTTACTGAAAAGTATATTAAGCTATTCAGAATAATTTGTACCTCATCAAAAATTACTTGACAAGATTCTTCTCAGAAGTTAGTTGTGAGGAGGAATGAGACAGTGGTCTAAAGAAGAGTAACTGGAAGGGCCACATTGAGGACCTGCAATGTAGGGGATATCATTTGTGCAACCCTTGCTGGGTTCTCAAAAAATCTGTGCTGTAGAGGGATCACAGAGGCAAGGGAACTGGGTAGGAAGAGGGTCACAACAAGGAGGACTGTGGAGCCTCCCAGGGTCAACCCTGCAGAGTTGGTAGTCAGTCTGTATTTACTTTTTTTTAAAGGTAGGTGGTGCAAAGTGATCAATTTAAATACTTTGTGAATTTTACTTTTTTAAATAATAAAGCAAATGCTTTGTAAGTAATTCATTATTTGTCCATGGAGGATATTTTTTGAGTGGAAAAAATTCTAATTAACACCAATTTGTATGCATAATTGGTAGCCTGATCTGCCTAATAAAGGAATCCTCTAATCTATCAAATTATATTTTCAGTCTTAATGTGCTTAAGAGTAGCAATATTTTCTCTTAAATTATTTCACAAGTACAATGCTTTTCAGCCAGATTAAGGAATGTATTCAAAATAGTAAGTTTTTTTCTGGTACCTAACAATTATGGGAGAAAGGGGCTATTTACTCATTCTTAATTTGTCATCATATGGAGGAAACCCCTTTACTCTAACACTCCTAATTTGTTGGCCCAAGAGTTTGGGAGGAAAAATTGGGTATGTGTCATGCAGCCTAGCCGGCTCTCTCAGTCCTTACGTTTAGGAGCTGGTCTACCTCCAGAGAGGCTCTGCTTTTCAGGTATCTGGTGAAAAAGCCTGCCTATGTGGAAGTATCCTGCAATTTGGGTAGAGAATTTCAGTTCACAGTGATAGAATCTGGCACACAGGGATAGATTGGTGAAAACAGAAACGGAGTATAATTGGGGAGCGTGCTTCATGAGGAGGAGTTTGGACTTGAATGTATGGGTCAGTATTGAAACTTTTTTTTTTTTTTTACAAATTATATAGTTGTTTTTTAATCACTGACTTGGAAATATGGCTGAAAGCCTTAGGCACTGACCACATGGTATTTTCATCTTGGTGGATCATTACAGTATATGGTAGCTCTGTCTAAAGATGAATGGCTATCTGTTTTTATAGAGTCATTGCAAAATAAACAGTTAAGCATATTGTGCAGGTTGTTATATTGTTGGTTATCTCAGCCAATAAGCAGAGTTTGTGAAGCATCAGCAAAACACAGTCCTTGGAGGCCTAAGCTATTCAGGGAGCTCCAAGCAAATGCTAGCTACATGAGTCCTCAACACACACCAGCTGCTCATAGCCTAGCAAGCAAATCCTGGTCTCACTAGATGTTAGTAATTACTGCTGTTACTATTACTAGATTCTAAGCAACATTAGGGTAAGAACTGTTTATTTATCTCTGAAGCCTCTGGATCTGGTACATGCATAGCTACTCATAAATATTCTTTAACTATACAATATTTGAAACAGATTTTTATATAGCATTTTATTTCTTTATTATTATTATTGTTATTATTATTTTTATTTTTTATCCTCACCTGAGGACATTTTTCTATTTTTTGTTCAGGTAGAGTGGGAGGGAGGGAGAGAGAGGAACAGAGAGAGAGACAGAGAAGCATCAATGTGAAAGGAACACATCAAGTGGCTGCCACCCGCACGACTGACCAGGGCCGGGGACAAACTGCAACCGAGGTACGCGCCCCTAGCGGGAACCGAACCCGGGTCTCTCTGGACCGCAGGCCAACGCTCTAACCGCTGAGCCAAATTGGCCAAGGCATCTTTATTATTATTTTTAAAATGTATCTTTATTGTTGAAAGTACTACATATGTCCCCCCCTTTTCCCATATTGCCCTCCTCCATCCCACTTCTGCCCCCCTTCACTGCACTATTGTCTGTGTCCTGAAAGGCCTGCATATTTATCACAGTAAGAAGCTAATATCTATGATTTCTTTCCTACAGTTTAGGGGAAACTCAGTTTCTCTCTTTAAGGGGAAAATAATATAATCTAGCCCCCAAATGTTTATGCAACCGTGTATATTATTATCGCCAGGAAAGCTTCATCCATTCTCATATCTTTTGAGATTCTAAAGGTTCAGATCCTTGTTTCCTTCAGTTAACACCGAAGGGAAGAAGTGAGTCTATTATATAGAATAAGAAAGAGAACTTGAAAGTTGAGACCTACTTAGAGCTATTGCCAGTATTAGTTTGAATAGCCCAAAGAATTCATTAAAAATTGTTAAAATGATTCTGAATCACTCAAATAATGGTGGGAGCATCTCTGAAGTACTTGCTACAAGAAATATAACTGGACACTAAGAAAAGATAATTTAAAATTTTTCTGCATAAGGTGAAATTAAAAAACCATAATAAAAGTTGTAAAAGTATAGCAGGAAAAAAGAGCAGCCAATTACTACTAATTATACTTGGGCAGGGGAAAGAGAAGGCCCAAGAATGAGACTGGTTTGAAATAGGAAGGCATAGACTCCAGCACAATTCTGAACTTTTCGTGGTGGGTAAAATGGGGTATATGTGCAGGGGTAGGGGAAGAACACACAATTCCTATATTTTAATGTTTTTTGAAAAAAAATATGAAGAATACCTGAAAATCTTACATTTTAAATTAAACTACACTAAAGGACTTTTTTCTTTACAATATTAAAATGAATCAAGTTTGAAATATTTTTCTGAATTAGTAAAGTAGGGATTATACTAATCCTTATCATATATATTGTATTACTCTGAAGCAGAATTAGAGAATTCTCTTCTCTTTCCTATCTTCCTAAAGATTTCACTTCAGTGTTAGGGAACATCAACTAGGATCAGTAACATATTTCTGTTATTATTTTTCCATAAGATTGAGAGGTAAAAGTAAGAAAAAAAAAGTATAGTTTAAGAAGTAAAAAGTAAAAATGTCATTTTAAAATCTCATTTTAAATATTTGTTGTATATACATATTTTTATATAGTCCTTCTAACATTCTTTTAAAAATTTAGTCAGTATATGATATTATAGAAATATCCATGAAAAAATTGTAAAATTCTTAATAGATGCTACATTGAAAGTCATGAATTTTTATCAGAAAAAATAAAGTGATTATCTATAAGTAAATCAAATAATTCAAAATCAATATTAGGAGATAAATACATTTTACACTTGGGTGTGTATTATATCAAACCTCAACTCTTATATGTTTCATGGTGGAAAAGACTTGGTCATTATGAGGAGTGATGTTTCTATATATCTGGAGTTGGCACAATATAGCTTTATATATTATGCCCCAAAGCTGGTATCTGTGATGTCACATACATTATTTAGATGAATTTAATAAATCTAATTTAATGACTCTTTGCTATATATGTGGATTATAAAATATAGTTTTGTTATAGCTATGTTGGAAAGATGACTTACACATATTAGACAGTTATACTAATTTGTAGTGGCAAATTGAATAAAATCAAGCCCCATAATGATTGACATAGACATTAAAACATTTTTCTTTTTTATTCTTCCACTACCCATGATCTTATCCATACTGCCTTCACTTACCATTTCATGTTGTCGTCTTCTCTGTCTCTATCTCCAGTCTGTATCTCCCCTGAATTTCAGCCTCAGACAAGTAAATTACTACCTCAACCTAAGTAGTTTCAATATGAACTCATTACCACCCCCTCCAGAGAGGGCAGTCTTCCCCCTCTCACCTAGTTGCTTAAGCCAGAGCCATGTGTGCCCATGCCCATCATCAATCACCAACCTCTGAGGATGCTAGCTCCCCATTATCTTTCAAGTCTGTCCATTTTTCTCCTGTCTTATTACTGTTACTGTCATTATTATCATTACTATTATTGTGGAAACAGCACTGAAACAATGATTAAACTTTTGAACTGTTAATTTATAGTCTTGGGAGGATTAAATCACCATTATGGTCAAGTGAAATTCACTGAAGTACATACATTTAAATGTAACAAATCGGTAGGGAAAAAATGCACCTTGTAATGTCAAATCTTCAAATAATCTTTAAAAAGACATTTTTAATGGACATATTCATATTAATCAGAGGCAAATAATATATAAGCTTCATGTGTATTTAACTTCTTATATCTTCATTAGGTATTTTAGGGTTTCCCCTTTTCTTGAGTTAATTTTTAATTGCATATTTTATCTCTATATTATCTATATTATCAAGATTTATTCATTTTACCATTTTTTTGTATGTTTAAGATTTTCTTAAAGTCTTTTTTCCATTAGTTGTTTCTCTGGTTACAGTCTATATAATTAAGTTATTTACTTTTTGTCCTCTTTTCGTAACTAGATTTGCCAACAATTTATTTATTTGATTGGGCTTTACAAAGAATCAGCTCTTGGGTTTATGCATTCATTTTATTTTTTTAGTTTCTATTTTAAATTTTATTTTATTTTATTTTTTTTATTATTATTTTTTTTAATCCTCACCCGAGGACATTCTTCCATTTTTTCTTCAGATAGAGTGGGAGGGAGAGAGAGGAAGAGAGAAAGAGAGAAAGAGAAACATCGACGTGAAAGGGACACATCGAGTGGCTGCCACCCGCACGACCAACCAGGGCCGGGGACAAACTGCAACCAAGGTATGCGCCCCCAGCGGGAACCGAACCCCGGTCTCTCTGGACCGCAGGCCGACGCACTAACCGCTGAGCCACACCGGCCAGGGCTAAATTTTACTATTTTATTCTTATGAATTTCTTCTTCTTGTTTTCCTTATGTTATTTCGTTTTTGTTGTTCCTATATTATTATTTGGATACTTAGTCAATTTTTGTTCATTCTTCTTTAATAATAAAAACATAATGTTTTGAATTTTCCTGAGAACAACTTGTCACATCACATATATTGTGATTTATGTTGCTGTTATTATTGTTGTTATTAAATAGTCAATGACTACAGTTGTGATTTATTCTTGAAGACAGAATTTATTTAGGAGAAGTTTTTCTTAGTTTCTCTGTTATTTAATATTTGTTTACCCTCTCATAGTGATTTCAAATTTTACTGCACCATACACAGAGATATTGGTCTATAAAAACAGTTTTACTTTTTGGAATTCCGTTTTCTTGTCTAAAATGTGATTAATTTCTGAAAATATGTCATGGATTTTGAAAATATTATTTTATATATCAAGTGCTATGGACCAAATTATGTCCCTCCCCATTAATGTGTTGAAGCCCTAACTCACAATGTAATTGTGTTTAGAGATGGGGCCTTTGGGAGATAATCAGATTTAGATGAGGTCATGATGGTGGGGCTTTTATGATGGGATTAGTGCCCTTCTAAGGAGAAATACTAGAGAGCTCTTTCTGTATCTCTTTTTCTCTCGGTCACTCTCTTCCTCTCTAGGAACTGAACCTGCTAGCACCTTGATCTTGGATTTTCTAGCCTCCAGAACTTTGAGAAAATACATTTCTGTTGTTTAAGCCACTTTGTGTATGGCATTTTGTTACAGCAGCAACAGAATGTGGCAAGCACAAAATCTTATTTTCATTTTCTGTGTATCATTTTCCAACTGTTGCTCCTATATGTCCATACTGTGCTGTATAAGGTGTTTTATATGGTGCAGTGCACAATTTTAATTAAAAGCTGGGAATATGCTCATGGCCAGAAAAGAAAAGGACTTTGTTTATCTGGTAATCTGAGTGTAGAAGAAATAGTTCTTCTTTGGAATAGGGAGGTTGTGTGTCAGTAATTGTTATTTAAAAATTTAATGACAGGACAAGACCACCCAGAATGAAATAATAAAGGCTTGTATACTGGTTAAAACTAAACACATTTAATTGATTGATGCATACCTGTGTACCTGAACTTATCTTGCCATATAAGATTGTACACTGGGATTCTCTAGCACTGGAGGAAAATGAGTAATTTCTAGTGGCCTACTATGTATTCCAAACTGTGGAATACAATGTGATGGAAAGGCAAGTACACAAGAAATATAGGAGGAAAAGTGTGTATTAATCTCAGGGGCCATCATAAAGTTTCACAAGTTAATTATCACAATTATGAATTGCAGTTTTGTGTCTGTAAGTTTATCACAATGGCTCTAACTTAATTCACATCACTCATTAATTAATTATTCAACCAATAAATTTAACACATACTTATGGAATGCTTACTATATGCCAGCACTCTGCTAAGCATTGGAGAAACAGAGAGGAATAAAATATGTTCTCTTTCTTCCTGAGCTGGCAGTAGAGGACACATTACACTACAACATGAACAAGTCTGGAAACACATAATTATAATACAGTGCGGTCAGGTTTGCTAGAGTGTCTGAGGCCACACAGCTAGCTAGCTGTAGGCATAATAAAGACTAGAATACTGACTTCCTGATTCTGAGCCCACTGCTATTTCACTACAACAATACTGCCTGCCACAAAATATTAAATATGAGCAAATAAAATTAAATGTCACTTCAAATTAAGAATCATCATAGTTTATTTGGAAATCACCAAACCTGGACGCAGCTGGACCAACACTTCGCCTGGTGTCACTTGGGTATTAATTTCATTTTCACTTGGTATTACGTGCACAGATGGGTATTCTATTGAATCAACTGAGCATCCTTTGCTTATTAAATTGGAAACAGTATCACAACGTTCACTCCTTGATCCACCTGAAATGAAATCCTGTTTAAAAGAAGGAAAATCACTGACATTTTTAGTGCATAACATGTCAATTATAACCAAAGAAAACCACATAACAAATGTTGCAAAAAGCCATCTTCTAATATTGCACCACTTATGCAACTATTCAAAATAGCCGCAAGTTTCCAATAAGAGTACTGGCAAATTTGTTTTAAGTAAAGCTTTAATTTCTAAATCTTACTAAAAAAAAAAAAAAAAAAGAAAATGAATATTAAAGAGGAGATTTAAACCAAGTACTTTAAATATTGTTAACTGATCACTGTAAAATTATACCAACTTAATCCTTTCTAAATATTTTACTTTGGGAAGCCTGCTCCAAAAGAAAATTTATACAAAATAGACCATTCAGTGGTTCCAAATTTAAGCCTTAGTTCTTAAAGAACTCAACTGGTATATTTATTTTATACTATTATGTTTGGAATATGAGAGCAAATCCTCAGAAGTCACATACCTAATTACAGAAAATTCATAAGAGAATTAATTGAAAATCTACATCACTTAGACTATGAAATCTGCCAACTTCTTATATACACAACAGTAATTCAATAAACCAAGGATGATCAATGCCTATAATAACGCAGGGAGATAAGATGGCAGCTCAAATTCTCCTGCTTCTGCAACTGAATCTAGAACTTTCAATACCATTCAGCATTGGCTAGTTGATGTTTGTCCAATAGCCATCCAATAAAATTTGAATTAATGGAGCAACCTTAAAATTTAATTTATCTTAACTAAGAAAAACAAAACAAAAACTATTAGCTTTATTCTTCATTAACCATTCAGGTTCTTTCCTAAGAACAAGATATGTATTGAAAACTATAGGTCTTCATCAAAATGGTGGCGGAGTGAATGGAAGCTACACAGACCATCTCCCAGGACAAAACAGGAATTATAATGAAAATAAAGACAAATTATTGGGAAAAAGCAACAGAAAAGTAGCTTGTGAGGACCATATAACCAAGGACACTGAATGGATCCTGGTAGAATTGTGGAGGTGTGAGAGGGGGGCTGGGAGCCCATGGACAGCAGCAGTCTGTGCTGTGAGCAGCGCCCTTGGGGTTAAACTCCAAGTGCTCCACAGTGCCGAAAGCTGGGACAGAGCACTAAAATAGCCACAGCCACTCACCTTGGGCTCTGGCAGAGGGAGGGCAGACTGGACTGGAACTGTGTGGGGACACTTGAGATTTGGAGGGTGCTCACAGCTTTTGCTGAGTTGAGGCCACACAGGACTGTGGTCATCTTACTCCTTCCTAGGATTCTAGGGAGAGGTGGCGCCCCACCCTCGGTGATTCAATCCCACCCAGGGCCCAATGAAATGCAAATTGAGGCCCATTAACAACCAGCATCTGCCTACTCTCAGGAAATCACCTTACTAGGAACACCTGAGGGAGTTTTTCATTCAACTGAGAACCCAAGGCTCTTCAAGTAACCGCAATTGAGCCTCTAGGCAAAAAGCTAGAGGATAACTGAACCATTCCTGGGCTTGCAACTCTACCCAGGAAAGTAAGACTTGACAGTGGTGTTTAACATGGGTCCTTCCTTGCTCATCCAAACACAGTAGAGGGAGGAACAAACATCAGAACACCAACACCCACAGGGAAAATTTGGCAGGCTCCAAAACCAACTGAGATAGCCAAAATGGTGAAACAAAGAAACAAATCTCATTTTTTTAAATTGGGTTCTGTGTCTTCCTTTTGTTGAGTTGTATGAGTACTCTATATATTTTGGAAATTAACTCCTTATCTGATGTATCATTGGCATTGATGCTCTCCCATACAGTGGGCTGCCTTTCCATTTTGATGGTTGTTTCTTTTGCTGTGCAGAATCATTTTAGTTTGATATAGTCTCATGTGTTCATTTTTGTTTGTTTGTTTCTGTTGCCTTAGGTGATGTATCAGTGAAAATTCTGCTGTATATGATGTCTGAAATTTTGTTGCCTACATTTTCTTCTAGGATTTTTATGGATTCACGGGTCACATAGCAGCACTATTTACAATAGCTAAGATCTTGAAACACCCCAAGTGTCCATCAGTAGACTAATGGATAAAAAAGCCGTGGTACATATACACAATGGAGTACTATGCAGCTGTAAGAAAGAAAGATGTCTTGTCCTTTGAGACGACATGGAGGGACCTGGAAAGTATTATCCTAAGCGAAACAAGCCAAGCATAAAAAGACAAATATGACATGATCTCACTTATTTGTGGAATATAATGAATATAACAGTCTGACGAATAGAGTAGACCCAGAGACGTGGAAGTAGGGTACAGACTGACAACCCTCAGAAGAGGGGGTGTGGGGGAAGGGAAGAGATAAACCACGGAACTTATATGCATGTAAGCATAACCATTGGACATGGACAACAAAGCCAGGGATGGGGTAGGGGGAATGAGGAGGAGGGTATCAGTAGGGGGGAAAGGAGAAACATCTGTAACAAAAATAAAATTAAAATTGAATAAAATACATATTTAACATACAGAAATTAAAAAAAGAAAGAAAGAAACAGATCGCAAATAAAGAACAAGAGACCTCCACTGAAGATGAGATAAATGAAATGCAGTTAAGCAAGTTAACAGAGCTACAATTCAGAGCCATGATCTTGAGGAAGCTCAACAGCATGTGTAAGGATATCAGCACCATGAGTAAAGACATAGAAACATTGAAAATCAACCATCTGGAAAAGAAAAACCACCAAGAAGAAATGAAGAATGACATAGCAGAAATAAAAAACACATTGGAAGGACTAAACAGCAGAGAAGAGGAAGCTGAGGACTGGATCAGTGAGTTAGAAGACAGGGTAGAAAAAATCAACCAATCAGAAAATCAAAAGGAAAAAACAATTAAAAACAGGAAGACAGCTTAAGAGAACTGTGGAACAACTGGAAATGTAATAATACTCGCATCATAGGAATCCCTGAAGAAGAAGAAAATGAGCAAGGTTTAGAGAATATATTTGAAGAAATAATGACAGAAAACTTTCCTAATTTGGTGAAGGAAGAAGGCATTCAAGATTAAGAAGTACAGAGATCCCCAGGTAAGAAGAACCCAAAGAGGCCCACACCAAGACACATAGTAATTAAAAAGCTAAAAATTAAAGACAAAGAAAGAATCCTAAAGGCAGCAACAGGTAAGCAACAGGTTACCTACAAAGGAAGCTCCACAATGCTACTAGCTGACTTCTCAATAAAAACACTACAGGCCAGAAGAGAATGGCATGAATTAATCAAGGTCATGTAAAACAAGTATCTGAATCCAAGACTATTCTACCCAGCAAGGCGATTATTGAAAACAGAAGGTCAAATAAAGAGCTTCCCCGGGGGGAAAAAAAAAGGCTAAAGGAATACATTAGCACCAAACCAACACTGCACGAAATGTTAAAAGGACTGCTGTAATTAGTAAAATAAATAGGGAGAAAAATATAACCACACTAAACAAAAAATGGCAATAAATAAGTACATATCTATAATCACCTTAAATGTAAATGGACTGAATGCTCTGATAAAAAGACACAGAGTAGCTGATTGCATAAGAAAGCAAGATTCATATATATGTTTCCAAGAGACCCACCTCACAACAAAAGACTCACAAAGGTTGAAAGTGAAGAGATGGAAAAAAATCTTTCAAGCAAATGGAAAGGGAAAAAAATCTGGGTTAGCAATACTCATACCTGATAAAATAGATTTCAAAATGAAGGCCATAACTAGAGATAAAGAAGGCCACTACAGAAAGGACCTATCCAACAAGAAGATATAACCTTGGTAAACATATATGCACCCAATTTAGGAGCACCAAAATATATTAAAAATCTTCTGGAGGACTTCAAAGGAGAAACCAACAGCAATACAATCATAGCAGGGGACTTCAACATCCCGCTGACATCACTGGATAGATCCTCTAGACAAAAAATTACTAAGGAAACAGAGACTCCAAATGAAGCACTAAACCAAATGGATTTAATAAATACCTACAGAGAATTACACCCCAAAACTAGAGAATTCACATTCTTCTCAAGTGCACATAGGACATTCTCAAAGATAGACCACATGTTAGGACACAAACTAAGTCTCTACAAGTTCAGTAAGATTGAAATCATATCAAGCATCTTCTCAGATCACAATGGCATGAAACTAGAAATCAATTGCAACAAGAACATGTGCAAAGACATTGGAACACATGGAGGCTAAATAGCATGTTATGAAACAATGAATGGGTTACCAAGGAGATCAAGGAAGAAATTTAAAACTTCCTTGAAACCAATGAACATGAACACACAACAACCCAAAATCTATGTGATGCAGCGAAAGCAGTTCTGAGAGGGAAGTTCATAGCACTACAGGCCTACCTCAAGAAACAAGAAAAATTTCTAATAGACTATCTAACCTCACACCTTAAAGAACTAGGAAGCAAACAAAAAGAAATCCCAGAGCGAGTAGATTAGAGCAGAAATAAATGACATAGAGACCAAAAAAAAAAAAAAAAAGCAAAGGATCAATGCAAGAAAGAGGTGATTTTTCAAAAAGATAAACAAGATTGATGGACCCTGAGCTAGACTCACCAAGAAACAAAGAGAGAGAACACAAATACACAAAAGCAGAAATGAAAGAGGAGAAGTAACAACTGACACCACAGAAATACAAAGGATCAGTAACAAATACTATGAACAATTTTATGGCAACAAATTCGACAAGCGAAATGGACAAATTTCAAGAAACACATAGTCTGGCAAAATTGGACCGGGAAGAGATAGAAAACTTGAACAGAACAATAACAACTAAGGAAATTGAAGAGGTAATCAGGACTCTCCCAGCAAACAAAAGCCCAGAGCCGGTTGGCTTCATGGGGGAGTTTTACCAAACATTCAAAGAAAAACTAACACCCATTCTTCTCAAACTATTTCAAAAAATTCAAGAAGAAGGAAGACTTCTAAATTCATTTTATGAGGCCAGCATAATTCTAATTCCAAAACCAGAAAAAGACACTACAAAGAAAGAAAACTACAGGCCTATATCCCTGATGAACATAGATGCCAAAATCCTGAACAAAATACTAGCAAATCGGATCCAGCAAGACATCAAAAAAATTATTCACCATGACCAAGTGGGATTCATCCCAGGGATACATGGCTGGTACATTTGCAAATAAATATGATACAACACATAAACAAAATGAAGAATAAAAACCACATGATCATATCAAAAGATGCTGAAAAAGCATTGGACAAAATCCACCACTCATTTCTGATAAAAATTCTCAGTAATGTGGGAATAGAGGGAATGTATCTTGACGTAATAAAGGCCATATATGAAAGACCTACAGCCAATATCATACTCAATGGGCAAAAACTAAAAGCATGTTCCTTAAGAACAGGAACAAGACAGGGATGCCCATTTTTGCCACACTTATTAACATAGTACTGGAAGTCTTAGCCACAACAATCAGACATGAAGAAAAAATAAATGCGATCCAAATCAGAAAGGAGGAAGTGAAGTTGTCATTATTTGCAGATGACATGATCTAATACATAGAAAACCCTAAAGACTCCATCAAAAATCTACTAGACTTAATAAATGAATTTGGCAATGTAATAGGACGCAAATTTAACATCAAGAAATCGATGACATTCTTATACACCAATGATGAAGTCACATAAAGAGAAACTTAAAAAACAATTCCATTTACGATTGCCGCAAAAAAATTAAGATACCTAGGAATAAACTTAACCAAAGAACTAAAGGACCTATTTGCAGAAAACTACAGGACATTGAACAAAGAAATAGATGAAGATATAAAAAAGTGGAAGAACATACCTTGTCCATGGATTGGAAAAATTAACATCATTAAAATGTTCATATTACCAAAAGCAATGTATAGATTCAATGCAATCCCCATCAAAATACCAATGACATATTTCACAGAACTAGAACAAATACTTCAAAAGTTCATATGGAACCAAAAAAGACCCGCAATAGCCACAGCAATCTTGAAAAAGAAGAATAAAGTTGGAGGAATCACATTACCGGATTTCAGGTTATACTACAAAGCCACTGTAATCAAAACAGCCTGGTACTGGCACAAGAACAGACATATAGATCAGTGGAACAGAACAGAGAACTGAGGCAATATGCTCAATTAATATTTGACAAAGGTGGCAAGAGCATACAGTGGAGTAAAGACAGCCTCTTTAATAAATGGTGTTCGGAAAATTGGACAGCTACATGCAAAAAAATGAAACTAGACCATCAACTTACACCATACACAAAAATAAACTTAAAATGGATAAAAGACTTAAATGTGACTCATGAATCCATAAAAATCCTAGAAGAAAATGTAGACAACAAAATTTCGGACATCATACACAGCAGAATATTCACTGATACATTACCTAAGGCAACAGAAACAAAGGAGAAAATGAACACATGGGACTACATCAAACTAAAAAGCTCTACACAGCAAAAGAAACAATCATCAAAATGGAAAGGCAACGCACTGTATGGGAGAACATCATTGCCAATGATACATCAGATAAAGGGTTAATTTCCAAAATATATAGAGTACTCATACAACTCAACAAAAGGAAGACAAAGAACCCAATTAAATAATGGGCAGAGGAGCTAAATAGACACCTCCCCAAACAGGACATACAAATGGCCAAGAGACATAGGAAGAAATGCTCAACATCATTAATTATCAGAGAGATGCAAATTAAAACAACAATGAGGTATCACTTCACACCTGTCAGAATGGCCGCCATCAACAAATCATCGAACAACAATATTGGCAAGGTTGTGGAGAAAACGGTATGCTAGTACACTGTTGGTGGGAATGCAGACTGGTGCAGCCACTATGGAAAACACTATGGTGTTTCCTCAAAAAATTAAAAATTGAATTGCCATTTGATCCAGTGATCCCACTTCTAGGAATATATCTAAGAAGCCTGAAACACCAATCAGGAAGAATATATGAAATAGCAGCACTATTTACAATAGCTATGATCTGGAAACAGCCCAAGTGTCCATCAGTAGACTAATGGATAAAAAAGCCGTGGTACATATACACAACGGAGTATTATGTAGCTGTAAGAAAAAAGATCTCTTATTCTTTGAGACAACATGGAGGGACCTCGAATGTATTATCTTAAGGGAAACAATTTAAGCAGAGAAAGACAAATATCACATGATGTCACTTATTTGTGGAAATAATGAACATAACAGTCTGAGGAATAGAGTAGACCCAGAGACGTGGAAGTAGGGTACAGACTGACAACCCTCAGAAGAGGGGGTGGTGGTGAGGGAAGAGTTAAACCACAGAACTTATATGCATGTAAGCATAACCAATGAACATGGACAACAAAGCCAGGTATTGGGTTGGGGGGGATGGGGAGGAGAGTGTCAATGGGGAAAAAAAGGAGAAACATCTGTAACAAAAATAAATTAATAAAAATGTAAAAAAGAAAAAAAATACAGAAATATGTTTTATTATGTGTAATGTTGACCTGAATCTTTCTGGCCATTTCAATCTGGCATTCAGTCATTCCTTCTTTAGTGCAGCTGATTCAGAAAACTGGATTTCCTTGCCCTGGCCAGTTTGGCTCAGCGGTTAGAGCGTCGGCCTGCAGTCCGGAGAGACCCGGGTTCGGTTCCCGCTAAGGGCGCGTACTTCGGTTGCAGTTTGTCCCCGGCCTTGGTTGGTCGTGTGGGTGGCAGCCACTCGATGTGTCCCTTCACGTCGATGTTTCTCTCTCTCTCTCCCTTCCTCTCTCTCCCTCCCACTCTATCTGTACAAAAAAATGGAAAAAATATCCTCGGGTAAGGATTAAAAAAAAAAAAAAAGAAAACTGGATTTCCAATCAATTAATCATGCAATCAAATAATGTGGATTGAATACCTACTCAGAGACAGAGTTTGCTAGGTGCCGAGTTTACAGAATGGATCAAGACAGACAGAGTTCTTGTCATCAAAGGGTCAATAGGCCATTGGTGAATTTAGCTATTAAGCAAGTAAATGTAATTATCATGGGCATTAAACTTAGGGGAAGCACAGATTGTCCTAGGTTATAGAGATTATAAAGTTTAATATTAGCTGAATGTGAGATCTCCTACTAATTACGGATTGGGACATCTCTGGCAGTGGAGAGTAATTAGATAAGGTTATGTATGGTAGGCAATATAAAAACATTCATACAAGGATTTTAATTTAGTTCCCATCTCAATTTGTAACTAAAGTTGGAAAACTAGGAACAGTGGGACAATTACAACCCTATGGCTTTAGTACTAAAATATGCATTTTACATTTTTGAAATGCTGTAGAACAACAAAAAAGAAGAATGTGTAACAGAGTATGTAACCCACAATACTTAAAAATTTTTACTATGTGATCCTTTACAGTACTGATTCTTAGTGTGGAGCATACTTGTAATAAAAATTTAATTTAAAGACAATAGAGAATATTTCCTTTTAAGTCAAGCTTTTCAGGTGTCATTTGGTAAATGACTTCATGGAAACAGAAAAATTCAATTTGCTTTGTTATTGACCGTATACCTTAATTTCAAAGCCTTAATTTTGTGTATCTAAATCTATCCTATCTATTGGTAAAACTCAGAAATACTGAGCATGAGATTTGGTTTATAGACAATTTGGAATTCCCCAGAGAAAGGTAGCATATACGTCTGTCATATGTGTAACTTTCCTTCAGAAAGCCTCTGGGTAGATGGAGCCTGGGGAATATGTACTCATTCCTGCCTCACGTGACAAGACACAGACCAAGAGCCACATGTGTTTTACAGATGTGGAAACCCCAAGCCTTCAAATCAGGAAAGGAATAAAGTACAAATAACTGATTTTTCTTTTTAGCCAGGGGTTTTGCTATTTGTATATACAGAATGGAAAAGAAGTGAGTGTGGTTAATTCACTGCAACTATACATCAAACTATGCCATTTGTCCTTAAAATGTCAAATCAGTTTGCTGACATAGGCCAAATAGTCTCAATTATTCTGCAGTGTCTAAATCAGCATGACTGTTTTTATTTCACTGTAAAAAAGCAGTGTTGTACACCTGAAACTAATATAATATTATATGCCAACTATAATTTAAAAGTTCTTTGAAAGAATGTGAAAAGGAGATGGGATGTTGTTTGCATTTTTAAGTAGCATGGTCAGATGACATTTGAACAAAACTGTGAAGGATCAGAGAGTGAACTACAGGGATTTCTAGAGGGAAAAATACACGAAGAGGGAACATACTGTGTAAATGCCCCAGACAGAAAGAAGTATGTCTGGCTTGGGCAAGGCCAATGCAGAGGCCAGAAATAATAATAATAGAAATAAAGTAGCTAACTTCTGTTGAAAAAAAAAAAACAGTGAAGTTATAAAAACATTGCCAATTTGACAATTAGGTTTGAAAAGGGAAGAAAAGACTGTGGCATCAAAATAAAGAATGGAATGCTGCCCCTATCCACTGTGGCCTACTTTCCACTTTGTATAAAAGAAAAGAATTTGAAGCCACACCCGTTTAATTTTTGGTGTTTTGTGGCATTTTAATTTCTTCTAATTCTTATGTTTTACTTTTTCTACAAGAAATACTCAAGCAAACTCATACTTCAGCTGTCTGCATCTAAAACCTATTTGGTGATGATGTTTTGTTGAATTGTACACGAGCTCTGTATGGTTTTGTTAACCAACGACCCCTTTTAAACTCAATGACAACAACAAAACTAGGATCAAATGTTGAGTTTTTAAATCTGGCATCAAATTCTATAGTATAAATTTAGTTATTTTGAAGTTATTAATTAAATTGATATTACAGTCATGGAATTTTTTTTCTTTTGTTGTTAATCCTCACTAGAGGATATTTTTCCATTGATTTTTAGAGAAAGTAGAAAGGAGGGAGGGAGAGAGAGAGGGAGCGAGAGAAACATCGATGTGAGAGACACTCATTGACTGGTTGCCTCCCACACGACCCCAGTCAGGATTGGGGATTGAACCTGCAACCCAAGTATGTGCCTTTGACTGGGAATCAAACTTCTGACCTTTTGGTCCTAGGGCAGATGCTCTAACTGTTGAGCCATACTGGCCAGGACCAGTCATGGAAATTTATGTCATATATAAATTTCCTCAAAAGTGTTTCATTGTGTTTACTGTATAACTTAAGTATCCTGTTCTTTCTAAAATATATTAATTTATATTTTCACAAATAAAAAATAAAACCTATATGGTCCTAGGTTTAATTTTATTCAGGTCATAATAATCTCTTAGCTAAAGTGCTTACAACTAACTGATCATTAATTTAGCCTCAGGGCATGAATAATAAATATAAAACATACCAATTAAATGTTTTTAAACTTTATTTATTTTACTTTTCAATTACAGTTGACATTTGATGCTGTATTAGTTTCAGGAGTACAGCATAGCAGTTAGACATTTATATAACTTATGAAGTTATCATCCCAATAAGTCTGATACCATGTATAGTTATTACAATTTTAGTGACTATATTCTCAGAAGACTGTACTTGACATCCTGTAATTGTTTTGAAACTGCCTATTTGTACTTCTTAATCCTTTCACCTTTTTCACCCAACCTCCCAAACCTGCTCCCATCTGGGAACCATCAGTTTGTTTCTGTATCTATGAGTTTGTTTCTGTTTTGTTTGTTTATTCTGCTTTTTAGATCCCACATGGAAATGAAATCATATGGTACTTGTCCTTCACTGTGACTCATTTCACCCGGGACAATACCCTCTAGGTCCATGTTGTCCCAGGTAGTAAGATTTCATCCTTTTTATGGGTAAGTAATACTCAATTTTATATACAGGGTGGAGCAAAAGTAAGTTTACAGTTGTTTGTATGGAAAATAGTACAATAATTAATAAATAATAATACAAGAATAAATTTCATATTTCTTATATTCACAACTATAAACCTACTTTTTGCCCCACCTTGTATGTACTAGTTCCTCTTTATTCATTTGTCTCTTGACTGTGGCCCATTTAATCCATTTACATTTAAGGTAATTATTGATAAATACATGCTTATTGCCATTTTATTAATAGTTTTCTGATTGACTTTGTAGTTCTCTGTTTTTATTATCTTTCTCTTTTCTCTTGTATGTTGATGACTTTCTGGAGTGTTGTATTTGAATTCCTTTCTCTTTATTTCTTGTATAGCTCTTGTAGATTTTTGGTTTGTGGTTTCCACGTGCTTCATATATACTAAGCTATGATTATAACAGTCTATTTTAAGTTAATAGTTGCTTAAGTTCAAACACTTTCTAAAATGGCTACCATTTTTACTTACCCCCTTCATGTTTATGTTTTCTTTTTCATTATATTTTACTTCTTTTGTGTGTTTGTGTGTATCCCTAAATTTACTATTGTAATTACATATGATCTTCCTACTTTTGCCTTTTAACCTTTTACTAGCTTTAGTGTTGGTTGATCCACTGCTTTTACTATGTGTTTGCCTTTGTCCATGAGAATTTTTTATTCTTTATGATATTTTCTTATTCATATTTTTATTTTTTTATTCTTTTTTGAAAAAGTCGCTTTAACATTCTTATAATATTGGTTTGATGGTGATGAACTCAATCAGCTTTTCTTTCACTTTTGTCCAGCTTTGAAAATCATGTAAACCAGGCTTAATTTGTTACTGTTTATCTTGTCTCATCATGAACAGATAAAATGGCATCTTCCTTCCTTGTCTCACCATCCTTGCTCATTGAGGAATAATAGACATCAACTGCATGCATGCCTATGTGGTGGGCTATCTTTCAAAATTAACTACCGCATTCTTTCTCTTTATGTCAGGTCAGCCTGTAGAAGTGGACAGCTCCTTCTGTTAATGATGTGGCTGGTGGCCAAGTCCAAACACTGGTTGCTTCCCGTAGGGTTGTGTTCTTAACACAGGCAATTCTCTGATTTTTCCTAAGCCTGAATGAATTGCTCCAGAGTCTCACTGAAGTTCTTGTCATAGCAACTCCCAATTCTTAAGCAATGTCTGTTTGCCAGATGCTTTGCACACACTGTTTCACTTAATCTTCACAACAATGTGTTACAGGTGCAGTTATTATTTCCATTTTAGAGCTAGGGAAAACTGAGGTTCCAAGTGGATAAGTTAACATGTCCACATTAATACAGTTAGAAATTGATGGAACTGAGATAGGAATCCAAGGTGATCTCATTTCAGGGCCTGCTTTTTTAGTCTATAAATTAGACCACCCTTCACGTAGAAAATTTGGGGACATGAATAGCCAAGGCATTTCTGAATATTTTCTGAGTTCCCTTCATGAGGATTTGACCAACAGTAACCACAGGTTTTGTCTTCCCTGCTCTGGCAGCCAGCCACCTTTCCCCACTGGCTTACCTCCTTCCATTTGACCAGACATGCCCTTGAATGCTCAAAATTCCTCCTCCCCTGGCAGAACTGACATTGCAAATCCCATAACTGTGACTCTCCAGATTTCTCGTGCTACCAGAGGTGTGAGATAGAGTGGGGGTTCCTCTGGATCCAGGCATTCTATGTGGTTTGCATGATGCATTTATTTAACTGAAAACTAGGTTTCTGAACTATCTTTTGAAAGTCCTTCTAAACTACACTCACTAAAGTTCTCAGCAACTGATGTCAAGTTGGCACAAACTTCATGACTAAGGATCTTCCTTAGTGATACAGTAAAAATCTACAATGGAGTATTGGGTTAGGGTCAGGAAATATCAAACCATGACACATTCTTGACAGAGAAGAACTTGGCAGTAAACTTTAAACTCAAGGTGATAGATCTGAGGACAAGGAGGCTCAGAGGATGGAGTGAATTATGTCTGGTCATTTGACTCAAAGGAAGTGGAAGCAATGAGATTAGTCCCAGATACTTTGGAATTGTCCTCTTATAACATTGCCTGGTTCCATGGGTTTTGAGTGACATCTGGTTTTTTCACTGGTAAACTCCAGTATATATTGAGGAAGCCTTGAGGCTATCAGTAGGAGGGGTGCTTACTTTCAGAATGGCTACTGTTTTCTGAACCCCTCCCATGCCTCTTTCTTGACTTGCTTCATAGAAGAAAGTAATGTCCACCATTCTTTGCTATTTTTCAACTTTCTTTTTCCTCCTGGAAGATGCATAAGAGCAAGCAGGAATAGGAGAGGTTGGAGAGGTGATGGTAGGTGCAGCTTTTGAACTAAATCAGAGGAGGTAAAGCTAGAGATTTATCTTCATGTCAAGCAAAAGGCCATTAAAGATTTATTTGTTCCAATTTATGGACTACATAAATAAATTCAAAATTACCTAGGCAGTCTCATAAAAGAAATCCCAAATTAGCAGATGGCTTCTTCAGTGCAACTTATTATGTAAGGTAGTTCTGATGGAAGATTATCAACAACACTCACAAAACAACTTTAGAGCCAAGAAAGAAGGGATATATTATAATTATTTTACTAAGAAGTTTTGGAATATGTTTCTCTTGTTAGAATATAAAACACTAATTTCGAACAGTAAACATTTCTGAATTATTTTCCATTCCACAGAATTTAAATGTACACAGTATCACATGATCAGGGTCACATGTCAAAATACAATCATGCCATTTTCCATAAGCAATTAAAGAATTGATGTACAATGTTATGATAGAGTAAATCACTTATCTCCAAGTATTTAAAATAAAAACGAATGAAACAGACCAATAAATTAGTCTGCTTTTCTTTAATAAGCAAGTACATGACAATGATCCAACTTGGATAATACCTAATACCTAATACCCCAAGCTGCAGCAAGAATTTCACACAAAGCCTTCTGCCCTAGCAGAAGTTACTATCTCTGTTTCCCAATTTTCTCTACAGAACAGATGGAAAACATAAAATGGTTGCACTTCATTTCAAAATTACCATAATAAAACAGTTATACTCTATTTCAGCAAGATATGCTGGTTTCAAGCATAAAACAAACAAACAAATATATCCTGATGCTCATCAATATCTTTTTCCTGATGCACCTTCAAGGCACAGAATTTAGGGCAATGAAATTATGCTAGAGAGGGCAGCTGTGAGAAAAACAGAAGAGAGCAAAAAAAGAAAGAAAAAGAAAAAAGAAAGGAAAACTAGGCCCACCTCTTGAGTACACCATCCACATTCTGGATCCAGTGCAAGGCACCTGGTACAGGACACTGCATTTGACGATGCACATCTGTTGTTTTCTGCCATGGAAGACAAAATGAGGGGTAGGGTTTACTTCCTGTTGGGAAGTGCATACAATTCTAGACCAGAATGTTTTGTGAAAACTGAAATAAGCTGACCTTAAGTACATGCCATCAAAAAAATAAACAACTTCTTTGGGAAGAGTTAACCTGCTGAGTGCTACATTTCCTGGATAGTTATTATTTGGGGAAATGAGAGTGAGAAGAAAATGTGATTTTAGCTAGGTTTTGGGGTTTGGGTTGAATTCTTCTGCAATAATAGAAGACCCTCCAAAGTGTTTATATGTGTTAAAGTTTCATTATATTTCATATTGTCTGAACCAATGAAGTGTTTTTGGATCTAGAGTGTTTTTCCTATAAAAATAATCAAATACAGACCTCAATCTCAACATGTAAATCCATGTTGAGTCATAGTGAATGAACTTTCTTAGAAATAATCTTGATGAACATATATTGTAATTAATTCGTGATAATAGTGATTATTTTTACTTGAAGGATGTGAGAACCAGATATGATTCAGTATTTTAAAGGTAAAGTGGTTAATATGAATTCGTTGTTTTAGTTAATTTAAGTTCTCTGACTGGATCACTTTAAGATTATGACCAATTCACTTTTTCATAGATACCCACACTTGGCTGTGACATTTTAATAATAGTTGTGCCTGGAAACTACTTACTTTTATCCCTTAGCCACTAACTGCTTACACCATTAAAAAGAGGCTCATCATTATAGACTTAAACACATAAAATATAGTGGTGAGTCATACATTATTTTATTATAAGTTTTTAGTGGAATAATCACATATTTTCTATATTCTTTCTACATTCCATACTTTACTATTTACTATGAACTGTCCCAAGGACACTGGAAACCCCAGCATTCTGTCCAGCTTACTCACAGGCACACCGTAAAAAATGTGGACATGCTGGCTCTAAGTAGCTCACAGTCCAGGTGAGAGAGAACAATAAAATGCAGTGTGATAAGCCCAGGAGAGAGATCACCAAGACACTAGGAACATTGTGAGGAGCTCTGCACTCTGCTTTAGAGGGATGGGCAGAGGTGGTGGAAAAGGGCACGTTTAAGGATGGCTCCCCAAAGGCAGTGATATCTTCTAATCTGTGTTTATATCTTTTTAAAAAAATGTAATAGGCATGAAAGAAGACTATGTGTATGTGCACAATGACACAGACATGGTCATTTGAAAGAGGATAGAGCTCACAAAGCCTCTAGCTGTCTCCATCCAAATGGGTTCTCTTTTTCTTCTTTTCCAATGAGCCCCAGTCATTCTAGAATAAAGGGATAAAACAGTTCTGACCTGGAGGTGGTATGGGATGGGGGTGTTGGCAGTGGGAAGAAAGAGAGAGGAACTATAGGACGGTAATTATTGCAGAGAGGTGCTAACTGGGGTGGTAGTGAGTACTCTTCCCTATTAACCCCCAGACACCAATGAGTTAAGCTGCAAATTTTCTAACCTAACATCCCTTTTGTTTTGTTATCTCCTCTCTGTGTCCCCTTGCACCCTTTTCGTTAGCTTCATATCAACTTTTAAAATACATAATCTAGCACTGACCAGTTTGGCTCAACGTTTAGAGTGTTGGCCCGCGAACCAGAGAGACCTGGGTTCAGTTCCTGCTAAGGGCACGTTCCTTGGTTGCAGTTTGTCCCCAGCCCCGGTTGGGGTTGTGTGGGTGGCAACCAGTCGATGTGTCTTTCTCACATCGATGTTTCTCTCTCTCTCTTCCCTCCTTTCTCTCTTCTGCTCTATCTGAAGATAAATGCAAAAAATGTCCTCAGGTGAGGATTAAAAAAAAAAAAAAGTAAAATACATAATCTAAAACTTTACTAATATAAATGCATTGGCCCAGAATTTTCTTTACTGGCCTAGAATTCCAAGGATAAAAAAATAACTAATATTTTGGGCTCCCTTTACTACCAGTGTGGCCACCTAACTATGAAGACTCCATAGCCTAAATACCTTTCAACTGGCTTAGCCTACAAAACTGTAAGACCTGCTTATTCCTGAAGTAGTCAGAAGAGGGAGTAACCTTTTTACTTGTTCCCAGAAAGAAAACCAGTTAGGTCTAGAAATCAAGCACATTTGCAGACCTAACTTGACCTTTACAACTCTTAAACTTGACCCAATTATAACATGGAATTAAGTTTATTACAGATCAGACTTGACCAAGCCTTTTCCGAATAGGTAGGACTTTTGCTCTGGCAGTTAAATTGCAATCTCTTGGAAGGGAAGCAGCAGATTCTATGACTCTGCTCTCCATGTTTGTAATGGTTTTCTGACTCTGTCCTAAGTTAACCCAGATTCAAGTTCAAGTCAGGCTCCTACTTCCATAGCACATGACATAAATAATGAATGTACAAACAAAAATTTGTTTTCTTTGCATTCTTCTTTCTGACTGCTTTCTTTGAAAAGTTCTAGGTCAACCTCTGTTTTCAAACTTAAGACACCTAAGGACAATGACTAAGAGGGACAGAGACGTTGGTTCTGTCAATAATTCTCAAGTTCAAAAGCTGTCATTTCTTAGACTCTACATAACTACTGGAAAATGATCCCATAAATGGATATGGAGGAGGTGAGCCTTGGGGTTCTGCAGAACTAGAGGAAGGCCATAAATTGAACTCCATGGGAATAGTGTCAAACGTTATTGCTGGAGAGTGTCATGGTTAAACTTTACAGACACAAGCCAGATATACTTTGGCAAGAGTTTTAAGGATTTTCTTTTTAATTTTAAAACATGCAAATAAGTAAATATCTAACACAAAAATATCACACCAATTACAGCAATCCTTTATGCTAAATGGACATGCCACTATGGGGGCTGTCACTGTGTGTTAGGAATCTGTGTGTGTGTGTGAGTATGACACACACACTTCTGTGCAAACAGAAATCTTTACACTGACTTCTGTTTACAGACACTGGCAATTTGTCATCAGCCTCTAGGTTCACCCAGTTCATCCCCATCCCTGATTCAACATCACAGGAAGCTAGGAAGGTTTCCTAGCAGCTCTCATTGCTGACACCTCATTAGAGGATGTGCTTGAGTGGTTCTTCTTTCCTCTATGATAGTGGTAGCTCCTTGTCTGGTTATTTGTTCAGTGATGTGGCATTAAACACCTTGTTCTTTATGTTCTAGCACCATGTTTTTGTTAAGGATAGTTTTTTTATTGATTGTACTAGAAATTCTTAAGCTAATAGAAGCATTGAACTACATAACCTCAGAACCCTCTTTTGTACCGTTTTCTTGTTTGTTTCTTTGTTTGTCTTTAGTCCTAAGTGCCTCACAAATCACATGTCATTTAAAAATGTGCTGCCATCACAGAAATCAGTAGAGGATGTTATCATCGTATTGTCATTAAGTGTGGACATCCTGAATAATTCTATTCCTTCATCTCTGAGTATGGGCTGAGAGTCTTACTTTTTCTCATTTTGTTACAACTGGATGTAAAAGATGTGATGAGGAAGCATTGCTAAATGGATGGGAACAAAGTTCCAATTTTTTATAGCACTGCTCCATAGTAGTTACACACCCTTAGGCTAGTTACCTAAATTCTCTGAGGCTCCATTTTCTCCACTGTAACACAGGGCTAGCTATACCTATATCACAATACCTATGTGAGATGAAACGAGCAAGTATTAGCATTCCAAGAATAGTGCTTATATTATAGTAAACACTCAGTAAAGGGACTATTGTAGTGTTGTTATAATTAATATTATATAAGTTAAATATATTTACATATATATTCATAGAAGGCATTATATGTCTTTAAATTTGTTGTAAATGTAAATGGCTATCTTTAAAATGAAACTTACTTGGCTCATAAAGATAAAGGTTTAAAAATATAGCTAATATATAAAAATACCTATGAAAGTACACATTACTATATTTTAGTTATTTAAAAATGATTCTTAAAAGCCAAGTTAGTCAAGTATATACACATCAGTCCTATCACAGACACAATTTTGGCATGACTATAACTGGGTTTCTGAAAATGTCTTAGAACACCTTCATCTTGTTCACATTTTACAAAGTTAACATTGACTCAATCTGAATATTTTAAAATTTTATTATGATGATGATGATGATGTAGATTTATGTAGTTGTTTATGTAGTCATTGATTTAATTACTTTACAGGAAGAGCAAATACAAAAGTACAGGCCACTTTTTAAACATATGAGAAGAAACATGACTGAATGTTTTAGCTATTTCTCAGAATTCAATGTTTACGACACATGTGCAATGACCTATATAACTGTCTTTCATAAAGTATAATAAATATCCATTATTGACAGGATAGAGTACACAAAAATCGGGAAACTGCACATTTATGGCACTCTCCAGGTATTTTTAATTTAGATGATGGGTTTATTCATATTATTTTGAGAATGTTTACAGAAGTGAAAGGAGAAAGAAAATGCACAAAAAATATTAAAGAAGACGACAGAAGATTCAATGTTTAGATGAGGATCTTTCTGTAAATCAAATGATCAGATTAGTGAAAGTTTTAGGAAACATTTTTAATGCTTTTCTGTTCTAAAGTCTATGCCACAAAACTTAAAGGCTTTCCATAGTTATCTGGAAGAAGGAACAACTAAAAGTGATAAATACTGTAGTCCTTGATATTAAGAATCCATCATCTAGATTTTCCTGTTACTCTTAGACAGAATGATTTGTGAAAGAAGCAGAAATGCACTTTTTTTTTTTTCCAGGAAGTATCCTCTTCCTAATTACATTTACTCTACAAATTAAATTAAACTTGGGTAATAATAAAAGTTACTTCCTTTAAAAAAAAAAAAAGTAAACACTGTTATAATGAGTACATAATATACGCTGATAATATTTAAAACCAGGCAAATTGAGCAGATACAGGATAAAGTTTGGAGTGTAACTTTGGGATTTCCTTGCTATTGATGTATATCATGGTCATGTAAATTTTACAGATACCTTCAAAATATATTACCAGATTTTTGAAAGCTCTCTTTTACACAGAAATTTAAAATATATTATCATTTGAAAAATGAAAAAATAGATCATTTGTCATTACCTACTTATTCCAAGTTTTGATTGAGGAACTGTTTTCTAAAAGCCCCTATAAAAATATAGGGAGGGAGGTGTGGTTATGGCTACTTCTTAAAAAAGCAGGCACAGGAAACAAAACCAAAGTCAATTAAATTTAATAAGGATTGCTCTGGCCTGTTTGGCTCAGTGGTTAGAGCATCAGCCAAGGACCAAAGAGTCACAGGTTCGATTCTTGTCTAGGGCACATACCTTGGTTGCGGTTTGGTCCCAGGCCCTGGTTGGGGTCATGAGGGAGGCAACCAATCAATGTGTGTCTCTCACATCAATGTTTCTCTCCCTCTCTTTCTCTTCCCCTCCCTCCCACTCTATCTGAAGATAAATGGAAAAATATCCTTGGGTTGAGTATTAAAAAAAATAAGGTTTAAGTAAAGGTGCATGGGAAGAAAGGTGGAGGCATGGGGAGCTCTCTGAGAAAGGTAGATCTAAGTGGAAGCTCTGAAGATCTAGATATGTATTAGGGGATGACTGAGCCTGAGGCAGTGTCTCAAAACAGGGAGAAAGGAAATAGGGCAACTACTGGTACTTCTCTCTTCATTGTATTTTTTCCCCTTGAACTTCATGTAAACATAATACAAAACCACATTGTTTATTTATTAGCATTTTTGTTTGTTCTTTTACTTAGTATTCAGAATATATTAAACATAATTTTACTGTTGAAATCGACAAAGAAGCAGATAGAATGAAAAGAATTAAAATAATGTATGTGTGGCAAAATTTCAGCTTATTAAAATATTTTTACAACAAATGCGTATTTCAACTGTGCTCATATACAATTAGTTGAAAGATCCATTTTAATTGTTGTAATTTGCTATAAAATTATACATTCAGTTTTGTGGAGTTGTATGAGCACTCTGTATATATTGGAAATTAACCCCTTATCTGATACACAGTCTGAGGAATACAGTAGACCCAGACACATGGAAGTAGGGCACAGACTGACATCCCTCAGAAGAGGGGATGGGGGGTGGAAGGGTGGGAAGAGATAAACCACAGAACTTATATGCATGTATGCATGACCAATGGACATGGACAACTAAGCCGGGGACAGGGTGGAGGGGGGGTGGGGTGGGGGGTGCCAATGGGGTAAAAAGGTAAAATATCTGTAACAAAAAAAATAAATAAAATTATACATTCAGAAAGTACTACTCCTTAGCAGCAACATCCAGCCTAGAGTATTCCTCTCCTCTGCCTCTACCATATTGTTTGTTTCTACCTTGTAGCAAATAAGCTCATGAAGATGAAAATGGATATATTTATAGGGAAAACCATTTTCTCTAAATAATTTTGATTCTACTTGCACTTGAAAAAACTTATACCAGTATTATGTTTAGTTACAAGCAGCTTGGATTTGTTTTTCATCTTCTCTCTTAGCTGCTTCAGTGATTAGGTTTGATAGTCTAAAGGAGTATTTGGAGAAATAGATGGTGGTATGATCACATTCAGTCCTTATATAAGGGCTCAGAAGGAAGGGTGAGGGAATGAGGCCATTATAAGAAAAACTAATTGTCTTAGCTCCCCAGAGGAAGAACCTGAGATAGAGATTCTTGGCAAGTGATTTATAGAAAAGGGAAGTGAGGTAAGACGGTCAGGACTAGCCAAGGTGCTAAGCAAAGATGTTATTGTAGTGAAGTCTGCCTCAGCCTGACTTCACCCAGAAATGGGAGCATAAGTAACACGACAGTGTTGTGCCTCTTTGGGGCAGTGGGTCCAGCTTTTGTACCCTCCCATCAGTCTGTCATTTTCCTGGTGAGGGCAGTCTGGAAGGGGATAGGGGGTTAGACTGGGTTGACCTCCAGACATCTCTGAGCTATGTAGCTTGCTTTGATGGAAGCCACTTCTTTTAAGAAGGCGGCAGCTGTGAGCCATTAATGGCCAGAACTCAGAGCATCTGGGATAGTGCACCAGCTGTACGAAAGGCTGTCTAGACCAGCAGTGGCCATCTTCAGACCTAAGGCATCCTTTCTCATGGAAGCCAATGGTGGCAAAGGAGAAGGAGGCCCGGGCCGCTCACAGCACCGTGGAATTGCTGCCTCCATTCTGGGTTGTCTCTCAGCACTGTTTCTAATGTAAGAGGCAAATTCACCTGAGTTTTGATAATAAGAGAAAGACTTGAGCAGCATTAATGTAAATGTTTTTTTAGACATTTTAAGCATGAAATAGACTGTATATTTTGGAGAGATTTTATTTTCATGTTTTCTTTTTCCTTAGAAAAGTAAGACTGCTAGGCTGACAGATCTTGGAGGAAAGGTGCTTACGTGTTTTCTTTATGCCCAGAATCTGAGCCTAGTGCCTGGAACACAATAAATATGTGATGAATAAATGATATCTTAAGTTGAGATCAACTTGGTAGTTTAATTTCTTAGGTTTGTATAGCTCTTGATTATTTACATTTTAAATAATCTTCATTTCCAAAACCTACTTATTGAAAAAGGCAATGTAATAACATTTAGTTAATAATACACATATGTATGAACTCATCTTGATGTTTTCAAATGTGAAAAAAAACCTAATTTCTTTATCATTGGTTTTCTGATATTGTACAGTTCTGATTTATTTTAAAAGCAAGGCTAGTTAAACTCTGAATATATGATGGAATGATACTGACTTGAAACAGCACTTTTTAAATGCTACCATTATCAGATACAAAACCATGAAATACACTTTTTTTCCTTATTGCTCAGATCTAAATAAAATGTCAATTCAGCAAGCCCCCTACCCCCTGCATAAGATTGAGTAATTTTTTTCTGAGAACTTCCATATAATGCCAATGTAATCTTTGCTTCTCAGTAACCAGATTCATTAGGCTTTTATTATATGTAATCTTCATGTTTCAAAGAAAAGTTTCAACCTCCCTTGTTACACAGGAAAAAATTCATGTGAGTCAGTAGGGTTTTACGCTTAGCATAAAGATTTCTGGAGAAACAAAGGGAGAGGGAGCCACTTTCAACATTAGGCAGGTTAAGAAATGTTAGGGCAGAACTACATGTTCCATCAGTCTGCCCTGCCTAGTTTGGGGCAATCTCAACATGAGTCAGAACTTAAAGTGGGCTGGGATGGCATACATCAAAACTCTATTCATGATGGAATTTACAAGAAGAACCATTGAGAAGCCACTGATGACACTCATTTGTGTTGAAACAGGCCATCACAAGAACAGTGGCCTGGTGGGGTCATATCCCGACCTTTCATTGTTACTCATTTACACACATTCTAATCAACTTTGCTTTGAAAAGGTTCTGATTACAGCATCTATTGGATGATTGTATAACCTATGCTCTACATGAGAACACTTTTTAAGTTGAAAGGGGGCACTATTAATTACATTGGTGCAGCAGGTATATACTGGAATTCCTCAGGTAAGCTGAGGTCCAAGGTCACCCCAAGCAGTTTGATGATTCAGAACAAGAAATAAAAACAATAAGAAAGGCAATCCATAGGTGACAGAAGATGTGAAAGGAGAAAGAGAACACCAGAGTTAGTGATGGAGGAATTTCTTCACATTGAGGAGGGTCTGACAGGTTTTGAAGGATAAGTACCATGCTGAAATCTGGTTGAAATGTGTTTGTTTTTAGATTGTATGCTACTGACATCTTGATAGATATTTGTTGATGTGGGAAAGAGATGAAAGAGTATAAATGATATTTGTCATTTGCATTTGAAAATGACTTTGCAGTTCATATTTCCTAGACAATGAAGCTGCTCTTCAAGCAGTTATTCAACATACAACAGTAATTATTCCTGAAAAGGATTCCATTTAGCTTTGTAGTTGCCCCTTTACCTGAGTACATCAGTTTGTCTTCTGATACCCACTCACCCGGTGAGAAAGTGGTAGAAACTCAGGAAGAAAGGAGGGAATCAGAGCACAGCCTCTCTCCATATAGCTTCAGACTTGGAACCTCCAAAAGGATCAAAATCTCAAGATTTAGGCAGGGCTCCAGAAGCCCCCCAAGGCAAATTCTGGTTAAAGCTGCATTTGTCTAACTTGGAAAAGCAATATTAGTCATGTGCTTTGTGTCTTGTTTTAACTGGAACTTTTCCATACATTCCTCCAACTGTCCTGTTTATGAGGCACACTCCCTTATTATAAAAGCCAAAATATTCACCGGTTCCCCATTCTGTTGCTCTAAATAATGTTTTTAATCTAACACACTAGAGTTCCAGGGGCTCTTCTTAGTTTCCTCTGCAACTCTTGGTAGGTATGAATTTCCTTTCTCCCCCTAAAAAAATAAAATCACACTGCCATTCATGTCGAAACCACAAGTGCCGTAGGTAAGGAGGTAAAAGGAAAGCCTCAAGACAGTAAAAATGCATTTTCTACATTATATTTTTGAAACCTGAGGTTGCATGGCAGGTGTCCCCACTTGATTAGAGCAGCAAAGAAACCCCCTATATTGTAAAGACTTTTGTTCAAGAAAAAAATAAGTAAGGCCCAAAGTCAATTTTAATTCATTTAGCATTTGGTTTTACTGTAATTACATTTGAAAGACCAAAAAGATATTTATATTTCACTCTGCCACTTGAAAAATCAAATCTTTATATGCAATAGGTTGAAATTAGAGAAAATAAAAAAAAAAGTGTTTATTAAGTGATTACTCTGTTTTGGGTCCTATACCAAGCACTTTACATATATTATCTCATTGAAACTTTATGAAACTCTTATAAGGAAAACATTACTATGCTCACTTAATAGATGGGGAACTAAAGCTTAGGCAAAGTATCATCTTCAAAGTCACACAGCTAGTAAGTACATAGATCAAGTTTGAACCCAATTCTCACTACAGAGCCTTTTTTTCCTTAAACAGCATATGCACTGAGAATAACATAAAGAAAGACGATTATGATTTTAAAACCCTTGCTAATTTTACTGTTATTATTGGTCCTCAAGTGATGACTCGTTAATAATTCCCATGTAGGTCAAGATAATTCTTTCACACAAGTAGTATGTCATTATTTTTCCTCTCAATCCCACTTGAGAGATGATGTTGGATTCTCCCTGTAGAATTATTTTCTATACTCAGTGCCAAAGACCTCCCTAAATGCTTCAGTGCCCTTTTCAAAATTCATTTTTGTTTCCATGCACAAGGAAACTTTGAGTTTTAACACCAAAGTCCCAGCCCGAACATCTCACCAAGTGCCTGAATTAGACTGGTTGGCACTTGCTCAGCATGGGGGAGAACTTCTCCATTTACAACTGTGTTTCCCCAACCTCTTGCCAGGGGAGGGCTCTGGGCTGCATGTTAATTAGGCAGAAGCACTTGAACCGGTGTTTGCAGATGCTGTTTCTATTTGTGAGTTTCCAGTTCTGTCCAGGAAGCCAAATCTGGAATAGGGCAGCAGGCGACTTGCTCTATTCTCTTCCTATGCTCTGACCTTGGCTTCATAACTAACTTTGCTGAGGTTTTGCTTCCTTGATAATGAGGTAGGGAAAATGTTTCTCCTCTTTATGTACTGTATTCATCCACTGAGTTGTAAAAACACTTTAAAAACTAGAGTGTGGGCTTAATGACATTATGGGTGGAGAACACGTGCTTTATAGCATGTGCAATTTAATTTATGGGAATATTTTAAGATGAAATGTATTATAATATGAAAGGTTTATTTTTTTTAAAGGCCATACAAAACCCTCTCTGTCAGGTATACCAGTAACACAGAACTATTCACTGTTTTATGTTTTAACATTATCAGCAAAGAGGCACAAACAAACTTTTGGGAGATGGAAGTGTTCTGCATGCTGATTGTAGTGGTAGTTTCCCAGGACCACACATCTGTCAACACCCATGGATTGACACTAAGTAAATGCAGTTTATTGATGTAAATTATATCAAATTTGATTTAAATTAGCATTTTAAATTTACTTTGGGGCTGAGATAAAGGAAATTCTGAATTACAATCAAAACATTTTCACCTAAATATTTTATAGGATAGAAATTTAATCTTCTATAATACTTTAATTACTTTAAATCACTTCCGATTATAATTGCCCAGTTTAATTTCATTGACTAAAATTTAGTAGGTACTTCTTTATACATATATATATCAATTACCAGTGCTTTACTTCATAGTCTTTGGTGTACTTCCTAAAAGCAAGGATATTCTCTTACAAAACCACCATGGAGGGAAGGTGATTAAGTCAGGACATTTATTATTGATATTATATCATTAATCTTTAGTCTATATTATACTATGAAATTCTTGTTCCATATTCTTTATATTCCCCAAAATGGTACAACTACTATTTCTCCTTCATCAACACTCAGGTTTGTCAGAGTTCATCATTCTTTGAGTACATTTTCAACCAGTGCTTTAATCTTCTTGTGCTCACTGGCTGCTTGTAGGTTATCTCGCACTCTCTACCTCCCAACAGTAATCATCCTCTGTTCTTTCAAAGTTTAAAGTTCATATTTAATATCATCATGAGAGTCTTTTCTAAATTTTACAACGTATTCATCACCTTGCTGACGGTTTTCTGCCTCACTAGATTCCATGTAATCATCCAGATCATCCCCACATCAAACTACCTTCACCTTGACAGAGCCATTGGGAATTCTTGGGGCCAGGGACTGTGGCGGGGAATTCTCATGAGATAAAGGGGCCACTGGATCCTCAAACCATGAAAGAGTTCTTAGGCCTAAAGACCAAGGAGCAGCAGGATGAGTGACAAATTCAGGAGGAGCCACAGCATGGGACAGAAGGTAGTCTCCTCAGCAACAATTCTAAACATGAAGTTGAAAATAACAGAAGTCAGTCAGCCACAAATGGGGTGATGCAACAGCTTAAATCTTAGCACCTGAAGCTGCCTGTATGGGGTACTGTCATGGGCGTATTAAGGATTGGGTCTCTTCCAAATTCCTTTCTTACCTCACCTAGCCCCTAGGGCTTGCTTTTATTTATCTCTTATTGGCTTTCCATCATCATTTCTCACATTCAACTCTTCTACGTTTTTTCAAATCCCCAAACATTTTTACCAAGTCTACATACTTAAGATATGACCCTAAATCATACCTTTGTATTACCTAGACTATCTAAATAACTTTAAAAAAAAAATCAAAATGGTCTATGTTCTCTTTTCAAGGGGATAAGAATTTTCCTTTTTGCCAAGATCATTCACTCTGCTTAGTGAATTGCTCACTCAAACACAAACAATGATTTGCTAATTTTATTTAGCAACTAGCATTTAGCAATGTTTAAATGTCCTCCATCTTTTTTGTTGTTGTTGTTCATCCTCACCAGAGGATATTTTTCCATTGATTTTTAGATAAGAGTGGAAGGGAGGGAGGGAGAGTGAGAGAGAAACAGATATGAGAGAGACCTATTGATTGGCTGCCTCCTGCACGGCATTGGGGATCGAACCTGCAACCCAGGTATGTGCCCTTGACCAGGAATCAAACCTGAGACCCTTCAGTCCACGGACCAACATTCTAACCGCTGAGCCAAACCAGCCTGGGCTGTCCTACATCTTTGAACAATGAGTAGGCACTCTATCACTTTTCCATTCTCACAACTAATTATCTTCTTGTATCTTTGACTATTTTTACATCTCTCTAAACTACATCTTGATGGCTTTATGAACTAACATGATTTTAAGTCTCACCTTTTTGCATTTGATCACCAATTGGTATTCGTAGCTCCAAACTCTCATCCAAGTGTCTGTCTTAAATTCTCAGCAATCTGCCAGAAACTCCACTTAGATTCCTGCTGGAACTTCAAAATCTGTAAGTCCCAAGTAGAAATCATCTTCCTTATCCATCAGTAGCTCTTCTCGGCTTGACTGACATTTCTGTTAATTATGTTATTTTCCTGGTCATTCTGCTTTAAATCTCTGTAGTCAACCTTGATTCCTCCCTCTATCATAATCCTAACAACCTGTCAGTCACAACTTTTTTGCTTTTACCTAGATATCTTTCGCATTCATCTCTCCCTTAGTGAACTTCAACTCTAGTTTAGAAACATTATCATTTGCTTTATTGTAACAACTTTCTCAAGTCTTTTACTTCCATCTTCTACCACTAAGATTCATTATAAGCATTAGTGCCAGATTTACTTCCTGGTACAGTGTCCTTAATGTATCACATTACTACCCTACTAAATATTCAAATAAAAAGCCTTTGATGATTTATTACCTGCCACCTGAATAGTAAAGTTCAAACAAATATACCTATATCCAACTCTCTGCTCTCTTTCACTTCTCCCCGGATGCCCTATGTCCTGGCCAATATGTATGCCTCCTCTCTGCTCGCCGGGCATTTCCTGGGCGTTTCCCTCTGTTACAGTCCTTCCAGTCCTTCAGTATGCAAATTAGGCACTTATCTCACTTCCATATCTCTGCCATCAATTCCTTCCTGCTCCACTTTTTAAAAATTTGCATTGTGGTCCTTACGTTCTGCATTGAATTATAGTTATTTGTATGTATGTTATTTAGTTATTTGTGTTTTGTTTAGTTGTGTTTTGCACATGTGCATATAATTTACATATTACACATATGGAATTATATTTAGCAAGAAGCAAATTCCTGCCCTGGCCAGTTTGGCTTAGTGGTTCGAGCGTCAGCAAGCACATAGACCAATGAGTCTCGCCTTCAATTTCAGTCAAGGGCATGTACCTTGATTGTGGTTCGTCTTTGGCCTTGGTTGTGTCATGTAGGAGGCAACTAGTTGATGTATCTCTTTTGCATCAATGTTTCTCTCTCTCTCTCTATCTATCTATCTATCTCTCCCCTCCCTCCTTCCCACTCTATCTGAAGATAAATAGAAAAATATCCTCGAGTAAGGGTTTTTAAAAAAGAAGCAAATTCCCCTAGGAAGGAGATGATCTTAGGAAGTTTGGAAAGTCTCTGGTAAAACCTTTCACTCCCCAAACATTGTTGTTTTGTGCCACCTTCAAGTATAATCCTCAGGTATTATACACTTCCTCAGGCAGTTGGTTTCATCATCTTGGGGTTAAGGGTATTCCAAGGCATTCAAAGAAAGTCCATCTCTCACTCAGCAGGAGATTGGGTAAAGTGAACACTGTTACGCCAGAACTAAAGCAGACCTTCCTTCCGTAAGAATCAAGGACAATCCCCAGAACTTTCCCTTCCCCCTCACCACTCAGAGCCTCACTACCACTGTCTGCCATGAGTACACAAGAACTTATCTCACTTATCCATGTTTACGTCAGTCCCTTCAAGTGTCTAAAACTTGCAGATACCCCTCATTTCCCCCCACATGCTCTAATCCCCTTATGGCTCTACATAATCTCTTCTTTCCCTGTCTGCACTCCTTTACAACTCCAGAAACCCTCTCCTTTTGCTCTCCAAAATTCATAGTCCATTTCCAGAAGAATTCCCTGGATTAATTTTCTATTATTTTTTCCATTCTTTCTTGCTCTGATAAAACCTGGCTCTCCTCTGAGATTGGGCTTCCTTCGCTACCTCATGAATAATGGCTGATGTTTCTCCCACAGCCCTAAGGACACTGGGCCTGGAGGCAGAGAGCTGTCCTCCTTAGTTCTCATTGCCACTTCCAGGGTATTTCCTCCCCCTCATCTCTAACCCCTCCCAGCTTTCACCCTCTGTACTCAGGTTACATCGTCCAGAACCCTGAATTATTGCAGGCGTTTACTGACCCCAGGGTGATGCCTTCTCATTTCTAGGATTGTAGCTTCCTGCCTATTATCACACTCTCCAGTAGTACTCCTATTTCAGTTCTCCGCAGTTTTAGCACATATGTGCATCATCTTTGCCATTCCTGGATGCCTCATTTCCTTGTTCTCTTCTCCAATTATTTTGTCCTCTACTCTGATCTAACTACTTGCTTCCATGGTCAGATTTAGACCTTTTAATTACCAGTAACTGCAACCCCTCTGCAATTTCAATTTCCTATAGCATGCGCCCTGGCCACCACCTCCTGTCTTTCCATCTAACTCACTCCTAGGATCCAGACAACAACAATCTGCCACCTCCAGTCCTTCCATCCTTCCACTCATTTCACATCTCTTATATCCCTTGATATCCTCTCTTTTCTCCACCCCTTCCCACAAGGCTAACTGTCACTGCCTTCAAAACTTTGCTCAGCCCTGGCCCATGTGGCTTGGTTGGAGCGTTCTTCCATGCACCAAAAAGTGGCAGGTGGCAGGTTCAGTTCTGGTCAGGACACATACCCAGGTACTGGGTTTAATCCCCAGTAGGGGCACAGGCGCAAAGCAACCAATTGATGTTTCTCACATTCATGTTTCTCTCTCTTCCTCTTTCTCTAAAAGCAATACAGAAAAACTTACTCAAACATCCCCTTTCTTAATCAGATCAACCCCATCTAATCCATTTAAAATGGCAACTCTCACCTATACCTCTAATCCTGCTCTATTTCTCATAGCACTTATCCCTTTCTAACCTATTATATAGTTACTTATAATCATGTCTACATTTAATTTTATTTCTCCTGCCTCCAAAATATAAGACTCATGAGGACAAGGTTTTTTGTCTTTTGTTTTCTTAGGTTTTTTACATACCTTGACCAGTGTTTTCCACAGTCTTTGGTGAAAAAAAAAAATTGTTAAATGACTAGTAATTATTGGGTTTTAGTTTAAGTTATAGAATCTATTACATTAAAATATATGTTTAAGTGCCAATCTCTTCCTTTAAATTGTATATCATTGGGGTAGATGCCGTCCCGTTCGTATTTCCCTCCAGGTTTAGGGACTTGGCTCAAATACCACCTTCTAATGAGAGAAGGCAGATCATGGACAAAATAAGTAGAAAGTATGTCAAACTAGAAGTTGCTATATCTCTAGCACCTTCTATAGAGAAAAACAAACTCAAATGGGGAAAAAGGAGTGCTGGTGGCCAGGTCAAACTCTACACTGTAATTCTCTGCTAAAGCACAGGAAATATTATAATTAAGTATTAGTATTTAGAAGAAACTTCACGGTTCTCCCTTGGTATCAGGATACATTTGACCTATATTCTATCTGAATCAGAAGTCCAAAGCCCTGTAGCACTAATGGCCCAGACCACCCACATCAGCCTCACAGCACTCTCTGTGCTGTGTACTCACACAGTTCCCCAAGCTCAGCTAGCCCATCTGCATGAAATCTCACTGCTCCTCTGCTCCCACTGCAAGGAGTACAAGCCAAATGTACTGAGTAGGTGCTCAAGAAATATCTTTTGATTTACTGATTGATGATAACTGAGGCTTTCCTCAAATCTCAAAGGCTGAATCGTGTACTTACCATGGCAAGAAATTTTACAAATACTTCTTTAAAAGATTTTCAAAAAGAGTCAAAATGTAAATGATCATGGATTTAATAAACTAAAACACTACCTTTCACATGCACTCTAGGTAACCAGGGTTTTAACCAGAACTCTTTTTTCACATTCCCATGGGCAGCTCTATTAGTGTTATTATAAGATTTCTTGGTTACAAGGAAGAGAATGAGCAAAGATTTGGTCAAAAGAGGAAAAGGCATTATCAGCTGGGAATAGAAAGCAGAAAATTCCGCTTCTTAAGGAATTTGGAAGTTTATTGATTTGGATGGTATTCATCCATCTATGAATTATATGGTAGTTATTTAATACCTGTTATAACTATGGCTTTATGCAGGCTATTAAAAATAAGGTACCTGTCTTGTGTAGTTTATAGAATAACATCAAAAACTGACACATGACAGAACCTTAACAAATGTGCTACAAAAAGGAACAGGCAGGGTGCTATGGCTGGAGATGACAGGAGGATGTCACCTCAAGGAGACAGGGAGGGTCAGTGAAAACTTGAGGAATTTACCAGGTCTTTTTATTACATGGTTGCCTCTTTATTCTTCCTGGCTCCCAAGTATATGCTGTCTGTTAGAAATCACACAGTAGTATTAGATTGCTATTGAGGGTCAGCCCATTTAGCTGGATCAGTGAAGTCTGGAAAAACAGCAGCAATCCACTCAGAGAAATGAAATCATCTCCCAGCATCCTACACGCCAGGTCTAATCTTTGATATCTGAACCCCTCTGTTTTCTACTCAGCTTCCCCTTGTACTTCAGATCTCCTTTGTCTTCCAACACTTAGTTACCCTTTTCAGGTTCAACCTCTATACTTTTGCTAAAGACTGCAAGCTGCCTTTAAAAAAACCATGTACAATCAAGTATGATTATATTTAAATGAGTATAAAGGAGCTACTCCCTCACAGTGACTGAGGCTACAGAGTGCCTGTCTACCCTGCAGACCTATGTTACAGTTCCATTCGGTATACAGAGATAGGCCGGTTTATCCACCCCTTCTCGCCTGCAAGGCTCTGCGTTCTTCCCCAGCAAATGACAACCAGACTCCGAACTCTGTTCCTAGGCGTCTGTACTCTCACCTGTGGCCTTACCTCCTGAACAACCCGAAACACCCAGATTCCAACACACTTCACCTTTACATGTCAATAATTTAGAAAGGGGCCGAATAAAGGGACTTTTTCCAAATATTCCATGGGTATATAAGTTATTGGTGCCATCCTCTCAGATTCTGGAATTTCCTGCCAATTTCCCAGTGATCATGTGGTATCTCCTAGGATTTTTAGATGGAGTGTGGTGGTGGTGGTGGTGGTGGTGGGGTTACTGTATATCTGGGCAATATCCAGTGAGTTTGTGCTATTATGGGTAAAGTTTTTGGGAACCCAAATTCCTTCATATATAGGAGTCTACAATACAATAGAGGTAGGCTTTCAAAGTTTGTGTAATTCCATATTTCTAGGGATCTTATGGGTGTTTAGCTCCCTGCTTGTCAATCAGGGCCCCTAACAAATTGCCACTATAGCAGCTCTACAGAACTTGAAGGCCCAATTCTGGCAGAGCTTGAGTTCTTTAATATAGAATGAAAAACACCTAATTTGGTCAAAGGGTCAAGAAAACTCTAGTTCCACACATGGGGTTTCTTGTTTTAAAAAATAAACCCAAAGGAATTTTAAGTACCCAGTGTAGGAGGGAAAAACCCAACCTGGCAGTATTTTAGAAGTCTGTCCTGTAGGGAAGAGGTGTGTAACACCCAGTGATAGTTCTAACTGACCAAACATTTCTGTACTGCCAAGTAATTTAGTAAATTTGTCTAAAAAGCCCTGATATTTGAAATTTCATAATGCCCATAAATCAATTTCTACTCCAACAAGTGTATAACTAGATAATCTAGTCTGCAACCCTGTTCTCAGAGAGCAGTGACCTCTGGCATCAGTGCTGTGCTGACCTCCAGGTAGCCAAAGGTCAGCCCTGGACATGTATATCAACACCATATGTACCCTGATAGGGAGCTTTGGGCTTTATTCTCCAGCTGCTCTATGCTGCCCTCAGTAAGGCATAGGTACGTTCTCAGAAACTCCCTCCCCTTCTCCCACCTCTTCTTAGCTCCATCAGATGTCACCAATATCATGTGGCCTGGGATTCTTTAAGAGTCATCAAACATGCTACATCCTCTGAATCAAGGACTAGTGCTAATAATATTTAGCCCTCATATTTCCATTACCAACCTTACAGGTCAGGCATCATGATTATATACATTGGCCCTTACCCTAGTGCTCTGGCACTATGTGGTTGTGGTTGAAACGCTCATCCAAAGGGGCCTTTTTAACCAACATTCAGGATGCCTGAAACTAACTCCCTTCTTGGGTATCTTTTTCACTGTTAGTGTCTTCCAGATAAATTCTCTTGGAAGCTGAGCCCTATGTATCATTTCCAGAGAGTTTTCTTTTGCAAATTATAGTCTACTTGTCTTCAATTCACCATAAAAATCCAAACTAAATGCCTAAAAAGACAATAGAGCCATACCTTGGGAGGTATGCCTTGTATTAAGACAGAAACTGGCTGGATCATTTTTCTGCCAATAATACAGTTCTATTACAATGAGGCCTTTGTTTTCAACTAGAACAGCCAGTCCTACAGCAATTCCTGCACACCCCAAAACTTTCCTGCACTCTTTGTTCGACTGCAGTTAATGAATACCTTTACAACACTAGGCGTAGCCAGCCTGGCCTCCAAGTCCCACTCAAGCAGGCAATTAGGAGACATTCTCTAGTTCAGTACTCCTTACGGTACCCCCTGTCAACCTAATTTTGTAGAATTTAAAATTTTTCTTTTAATTATTTTCTTCATTTGACTTCATAACATTCTAAAGCTCCTGTGAAGCATAGTGGTAATACCTCATTCCATAAGGATGAAGCTTTCCACCAAGCTCCTTTCCCTGCCCAGTATCTATACAGTTTCTAGGAAATTATACTAAATATTTGGCCCTCACAGAAATCAGAAAAACCTCTGTACTTGGGAAAATGTGACTCAGTTTCAAGCATAGGACCCTGGTAGCTCATGTACATGTGGCACTACAGTAACTCAACTCTGGCTGCATTTTCCCATCAGAATATCTTGAAATATCAACTCTTTTTGTTCTAAAAGGAACTTGGGTCCAAACCCATGCAAAACATGAAAACATCCCTGGCAAAAAGCCACTGCACACCTCACATACTTAATAAGACATATTTGGCACATTTCTTCAGGCTGACATATTTCTAGTCTTCATCCTCCTGTCTTCATTACTAGCCTTTCCCTGTACTTGCACACTTGGTCTCTTCCATGGACTTTGACTTGAACTAGCCTTTGGCGGCTACTTTGGTTCCTTACACTGAACTACCTGGGGACTGTGCCTCTTGGGGGGATTTTCTGGACTAAACAAACTGCTTCATCTGGAATGGCAACAGACTCTGTCTTTGACAATTATAAAGTATTTGTTGATTAAAACAAAAGAAAAGAAAACAAAAAAAAAATATCTGGAAGAGAGAGATAATACATCTCCAAAACCACTAAAGTAATGATGGTTGGCTTATTGATAAGGTCAGCATGAAAAGCCACTCTTTGAGACCTTATATGCTGTCTTAAAATGTGAACGCTTAGTACTTTGAATTATAACACTCAAAAAGCATCTTTTATAATCAACTTAAGAGTGCATATCCAAAAGACCACCATAATTTAACATTTCAATTTGAATTTAATGATCTTATTCTTATTTCCTAAACTAATTTTAGTTGGGAAACTTTTAAAGTAACTAAGGAAAGAATTTTTTAAAGTAATACATATATACTTCTTTATTAATGCAGTATATTAACACATACCTTTTAAAATAGGAACAAGTTGAAGTTTATTTTTGAAAAACCTGTTAGGGTGGCTTAGCTTGAATAATAACATTCAACCACGGGGTGGTCTTTGGCAAGACAAATGCATGTTATGTTAGATATGAAAATGCAGCTATAATTCTTTTCTCAAACTAGTTCATGGACATACTGAACTCTTCATGGACCCAGCACAATATGATCTAATTCCCCCCACCCTTAACCCCTCAGACCTGGTCCCTCACCTACTCACCCCTCTTGCTCTTCTCTAGACACATGGCCCTGGTGCTCTTTCTCCCACACTCCAGGAAAATCTCTGCCCCAGGATCTTTGAGCTTTCAGCCTGCTGTTGTCTCTATCTGGACTCTTATTGCCAATATCTATGTGGCTCACTCACTTCAGGAAAGATCATTTTAATATATGTTTAATATTAGTAGTTTCCTAGCAAAAATTGACCCCATTAGTTTTGTTGATAGGTAGGACTGTTTTAATTAAATAATAAAATCTCAATGGAAACCACTTGGACTTTCAATTACATTTTTCTTTGATATGCAAATTATACTAATTTACTGTGAAAACAGAAAGTAGGTCACCTTAAGATTGGTTTTTAAATTGAAAACCAGTCCTTTTATTCCCAGAAGACAGTATGGCAGTGTTTTTTCTACATATTCATTTCTTTATAGATATTTAATATATGGCAGCCAAATAATTCAAGCAAATTTTGCTAATTCATGTCAATAAAATGACATTTTCTATGACATGTTTTAAGTTAATAAGAATATTTTAAACGTAAAACTAAATTTAAAATATGCATATGCTAGACTTTTACTATAACACCATTTGCAAGAAACTATACTTCAGTGTAATCTGTATACATCTTAAGAGTTTACCAAAAGGCATTTAGTTACTAATATATAAAGGCCCCTTGACATGAGGTAGTTTCTTCTTGTGCAATGATCTCTGCTGCTTTCATTGCTTGTCAAACCCCCCAATAGTAGTTAGGGTAATAGGCAGATCTGCCACTAGCTTTTTCAGGACCAAAACAAGAGTCCAAATGGTGGTAGGCATAACAAAACTAAGTATTTACAACCCAGGCTGAAAAACCAGTAAGTAAAATAAGTTCTCTTTTCCTAACTTGATAAATATACGTTTATAAAGCCCTAGAAGGCTAGGTCTGAATTTAGAATTTCATAGTCTTTATATTTCTGGCTGAGAACCTGGCCATGTGTAAAGGGTTGCCCCTCCATCCCTTAATCTGCCCCTCTTCTCTCTCACTTCTGGCTTCATTCTGTATTGCAAGTTGCCTAACACTTACCTGCAAGGTCACTCCTGCTTGAATGGCCAAACTCTGTATACTTCCCCTCTCCTAGGGTTCGGCATACAGGTGGAACAGTGATACCACAGGATGGCCCTGAAAGTTGTTTGGGACTGTTTGGGCAGAGAATTCTGGAGATGAGCTAGAGGAGACTTGAAGACTCTGGAGAGACATGCCTCATGGATTCCTTGCCTGTGAGGTGGGCCATAGCAGGGCAGGGACTCTTCTACCCATAGAAGACAGTTTGTAATAATGATTCTGAGTGCAGAGTCAAACCCATGTAGATTGAATTCTGAGTCCATTACTTACTAGCTAAGAGATCTTGAGAAGCTATTCAGTGTCTCTTTAATTAGTTTACTTACCTATAAAATGGGAATAATCAGAGTATATACCTCAGAGGGTTGTGGGTATTAAAGGATTTATTTTCATACCATATGTCCAGGAGGATGTCTGGCATATACTTCACAAATATTAACATTGCTATTCTTTCATCTCCAGAACCCAGAACAGTGCCTGACATTAGGTTTTGGGTGCTTTAAGAAAATCTGAATGAATAATAATTAAATGGATTAGAACAGTTTGTCTTTTTATCACATTTTTAGTGTTTGGTTAAAAATGACTACAAATTCCAGTTTGTATAGCCAAAACAGATATCAGTTTAAAAATACATATTGAGATAAAAGATAAGGATTACTTGTTATACTTAATTTTCAATGAAAATAATTATCATAGAAATTTTTAAAGCAAACAAATTTGTAAAAAGTAGTTAAAAAATTCGTCAGTTTCTTTTTGATCTTGGCTAAAGATTTGCCTGTAGAGTCAAGAGCCTGCTTTCTGGGGGTGGATTGAGAAGGCAGAAACAAGTGTCTTACAGTGTTAAACTTTTTATAGTAGAACCAACTTTTAAAGGAAACTATTAAAGTGCAAATTGTAGTGAAGATTAGAGAAACAGAGAGATCAAGGATGCTGCCAAAGTGTTACCGTGAACTACTGGATGACTGGTCACTTATGTGAGGAAGAGTATGAAAAGAACAAACTTGAGGGAGACAATTGGAAGTTTGTTTTTGAATACATTAGAATAATTTTGCCTTTAGACATACAGTGGAGACGTAGAATAAGCAGTTTGCTGTACCCTCTGAAGATCATATAAGAGGTCAGGACTGGGGTTGTCATCCTAGAAGTGGTACTTAAGACCCAAGACTGGATCAGTCCACCTGAGGACTTAGTAAATAGCCAGAAGAGAAAGTCCAAGGACTGAGTGCTGAGCCACTTCTACATTTGGAGGTTGGGATGTGAAGAACTGATGTCAAAGATGGAGAAGGAGCTTAAAACAAGAGAATGTAGGTCCAGGAACCAATGAAAGAAGTATTTTGAAGGATGGAGTGGTCAACAGTGTTAACTTACTGACCGATAATAGGATGAAGTCTATGACTTGGTCATGGGAGTTGGCAATAGGGAGCTTACTGTGATTTTAACAGAGTAGTGTACTTGCAGACATGATAAACAAAGCCTGACTGCAGTGGATTCAAAAAGGCGGGTGAGGAGAATTGGAGACAAAGTGTGGACAACTCTTTCAAGAATTTTGGCTATAAAGGAAAGTGAGAAATAGAAGAGTGATACTACAGCATCTATGGATATGCATATGGTATATATAAGTGATCCAGCAGAGAGGAGAAAAAGTGATTCAAGAAACGGTGGTAACAATCTCTCCAACAAACTCAAACAAAGTATATTTGCTGGCTGTGATTCCATTGGATAAAGTAATTAACATTTGGCTGGGGAAGTAGATGTATCCCTGTTATTTTTTCCTTCTTCATATACATGTATACCAAAAAGCTGTTACACGTGCATATTTTTAAGGAAAATATATATATATATAAAATATATATATATTTTATCCTCACCCGAGGACATTTTTCCATTTTTTTGTACAGACAGAGTGGGAGGGAGAGAGAGGAAGAGAGAGAGAGGGAAACATCAATGTGAGAGAGACACATCGAGTGGCTGCCACCCGCACGACCAACCAGGGCCGGGGACAAACTGCAACCGAGGTACATGCCCTTAGCGGGAACCGAACCCGGGTCTCTCCGGACCGCAGGCGGATGCTCTAACCACTGAGCCAAACTGGCCAGGGCAAGAAAAATATTTTTAATGGAGCCATAATAGAACCTTTGAAAAATAAATGGTTGACACTCTCTTTGCTTGCCTCCTTCACTTGCGCATTTTTCCCGTCAAAGATAATGAACATCCGTGGCCCTAAAATTCAGCTAAAAAAAGTTCATGCTCTGGGATTAACGGGTGTGTTACTCCTCCAGTAGTATTTTGATTTACTGAAATATTTAGGGTGAAGCGATATGAGAGATTTGCTTCAAAATACTCTTGTTGGAGAAAAGAGATGAAGTGGGTGGGGAGAGATGAAAAGAACTGGCCCTAAGTTGAAAGTTCATGAAGCTGGGTGGTGGGTATATGTGATTCCTTATACCATTCTCTCTGTTTCTGCATGTGTTTGAAAATCTCCACATTATAAAGTTAAAAATGAGAAGACATATAGCATGAATACCATGCTTAATCCAAAGAAATCAATTAAGTGGTGAAATTTCAGATTATTCGGTAATAGGTGAATATTTGGGGGCACAGGAATTTTTCTGACATTTTCAAATCTTATCAGTCACCTTGCTTTTATATATAGCACAGACTTATTTTTTAATCAGAAAGTGTCTCAGTTGCTTTAACATAGAATTAATTTGGATGCTTATTGCACAAATAATTTGGAAGACTGGATTTTTAAAAATGAAGGCTTGGTTCTCTTAAATATTCTCTCACTTTAGGTAAGCATAAAAAAAACCTTAGAGCACCTGTGTTATGAAATATGTTCTGAGGTAAAGTAATACTACAGTTAAAAAACAACAGTATTCCAGTTGGTTGTTACGTAAAAGAATAAATAGTTGATTATACACAGAAGATTAAATTACGTTGCAATAATAATTACCACTTTTTAAATTTTTTAAAAAATTTGTCACTTTTACATTGCTGTATAATTTTAGTTAAAAAAAGATTTTTAGCCCTGGCCAGTGTGGCTTAGTTGGTTGAGAGTCTTCCCGAGCACCGAAAGGCCACTGGTTTGATTCCTGGTCAGGACAAATGCCCATATTGCAGGTTCGGTCAGGGTGCATCGGGAGGCAACCGACCGATGTTTCTCTCTCGCATTGATGTTTCTCTCTCTCTTGCAAATCATTGCAAATCAATAAAAACATATCTTAAAAAGATGTTTAACTTTTCAAAACTAGCAAATGTAGAAATAACAGGGTTGCTACATTAAGTCCGCAAATATTAACCACTAGGTATTTTTTAGTATTTTCCAGTTACTCATTAACCATTCTTTAGTGTTATTGCTAATCTAACTGTCTGTAATCTCCACCAGGGAAAGTTGAATAACACCTCCGATACATTTTCTAGATCAGAAGAATATTCAGGTTTTATTAGTAACATTCCTATTTTCATGATATATTCATTAACAAAAGTACACTATATAATCTGGGACCTATAAATTCTACTTCAAAAATGAAGCCCAAAGTTACGTTGTTGTGCAGTTTATGGTTTCTTTTGTATAGCTTTGATGTCCTCAACATTTCCTTGGTGTAAACTACTGAGCAAGGGAACAAGATTTCCTTTGTAACTGATACCTAAATTTCTATTCTGCTTTGAGCGTCTAATTTGCACTGTGAAGACATATAATTTGAGCCTTGTAGCTATATCACACAAGTACAACAGTTTATGCTGATCTCTAATTTTCTGAGTTGTGCTGGATGTAATTTAAATTTTTTGCATGTTTTTAACTGCAGTGCAAACCAGTATACATGAGAAACCTTTGTATATTGACAGAGGCTTGGAAAAGGATGCCTTGTTCTCATTTCGGATAAGCATTCCCTTTTCACAACTGCAGGTGCAAGGGAGCCCATTCATAATATTTGCTTCAAGTTATAGTTTCTGGCTGGAAATAGAGTGCTCTTACAGGAGAACTTGACTAATCTTTACAAGCACAATGAATAAAAGTTATTACTATTATTAACAAATTCTAGAGGCAAGTAGGACTTTTTCTTTGCCTATGTATTGGGAACATAATATATGCTGTCAACACAGTTTTGGTCATTTTACTATTGTGTATGTGTTTACTAAAACTAGAAAAACACTTTGTCACTTATTAACACAGGATGGAATTATACTCAGTGGAAAATCTGCTGTAACAAATGCACGTTCCACTTAAGAGATAATTGATAATGAATGTTATTTTTTCCTTTGCCTTATGTTTCACTTATTTTTAAATCAACACGAGCCAAAAAATAACCACAAGATAAAAATTTACTCTAATTGTTCTCATTTCACATAACTGGGTAAATCTCCTTTTGGAACATATATTAGACAACTATATAAGCAACAAATAAGTGGTGCTAGCTGGAGGTTTCCATTAGAAACCCTTATTTATAAGGTTATGACTTGACCATTTTAATTAGCTTCAAGCAGAAACTTGGAACAGCAGTTCAAAGCCTCAGAGAAAAGTTAAGTCTACAAAATAACTCCCCAGGAGAAGTCAGAGAAAGGCTCTAATAGAATTTAAGGTCTGGATGGCCAAACACAGATAAAGTAAATTAAAAAATAAAATGTGGCAATAATCATTGCATTGACCAGAGTAAGTGTTTGGCTTATGTATAAAACCAGGAAGAACTCATCCTAAATTGATGGTTATTACTGTTACTTACTATATGTTTTGCTGTTTGTTAGCAATCCCATAGTGTCACCTTACATTTGCATATAATTCAAAAGTGCCAAAACACGTTTGCACTTTAATTCATTCAGGCTGAGCACTGTGATAGAAGAAACTTGTATGCTGCCATCCTTTTCTTTCCTAAAAACAGATGACTCACTCACATTACACCAGTTTATCCTCAGCCTTGAATCAAATGCAATCTAGTGGTTAGACCCACATGCTAGAAAGATGAGGAGCATCTTTAAGGATGCCTTCAAGGAAGATGCCTCCAAGGATGGGACAGAACCCTTAAACTGGCTTCTGTAAATATTACTGCCCACCCTTCTGAATGTTCATTATATTGCTACTTCCCCAACATCCAAGAGCAACACACAATATCTCCACTTATAATTAGTTATTGCTGTCACTCCAGGGAGGAAATGCTTGACACCTGGCCTTCCTCAAGCCATATGTGCTGGAGGACACTGCCATACACAGCCCTTCTGAAGTTCAAAGGGCAGATGAAAGAAGACTGACACTGGGCCACTTACCTGGCCGGGATGCTTTTCCTGACAGCCTGAGACCTTTGAGGAAGAGAAGAAAATAAAAGAAACAAACAAACAAAAACTTACCACTTTGACCCAGTCCAAGAACAACTGAAAACACCCAGGCCGCCCGGAGAAATGGGGCAGGACCTGGCCGGCAATTTTGCAGGCAGGCAAATGCGGCAGTAAAAAAAGCCAGGGCCGAGCAGCACATAATGCAAAGCAGCTCGCGCTGCGCCCGCCGCCTGGCTGCTCTCTAAATGCGCGCTTGCGCCTCTCCGGCGCACCTTGGGGCCCGCGGACCAAGTGTCACTAGGACGTTTCCAGCAGGCCCGACAGGCGGACCCCGCGGCTCGGAGCAAGCGGTGCAGGTACGCTGGCCTGGGCACCGCTCGGCATCTCAGGGCCCCCGCGGCCCTCCCAGCTTGACTCGGTGGGTCCCGAAATCTCCGCGAGAAGCACCTCCTCCGACGGCCACTGGCTCGGGGTGGCGACGCGAGCGGAGCTCCGCAGCCCGCTCTGGGACAAAGAAAAGAGCTTTTGTTTCTCTCCAGCCGACGGGAATTCTGCTGCATAAATCAGCTTAGCGAAGAGCCAAACACAATCAAACCCAAACAAAGCCCGAAGCTGGGGGGAAAAACCAGCCTAATGTACATTCACTGGGTGATGCTGCATCTGTGGGAGGGGACGCCGGTGAGGCCGAAGGGGGAAAAAGTCGATGTCGCCATCAATCAGCGAAAGTTTCTTCCACAGGTGAGCAGGGAGGCCAACTCCACTTAGTTGCAGCTTTGCAGCCTCATTAGCTGAACAGCGGGCAAAGTCGAAGCGGTAGCGTCCTGGCTGGCTGGGAGGAAGCTTGGGTGCCAGCAGCCAGGGGAAACGGCTCCGGGAGCACCCTAGAAGCCCCCGCCGGCGCCGGTGGACACTGAATGAGGCATCTCAGTTCCCTGCTTGGACAGGAGTGGAGCGCACCGCTGCAAGCGCGGGATGTTCCGCGGGATGCTGAAGCCCAGCCTCGCGGGGCGGGAGCTGCGTGCCCTCGTTCTTTTGGCCCCAGTGTACAGCTCAGGCGTCCGGCCGTCCAGAGCCCCGGTAGCTGGCGCGCTCTGGGGTGCACCCCGCGAGGATGCGAGGGAGGCGAGTTGGTAAGGGGCGGGGATGTGTGGTCCTGCCCGGGCCCCCTGGTGCAGGGGGTGGGGTGGGGGGGACGCCTCCCGAGGCACTGATAGTTGGGCGCGCTCAGGCCCCTGAGTTGCTAGGAGACCGCCCCACGCTATGGAGAGTCTGGCCCCCGCAGGCGAGGCTGCAGCTCGCAGCAACAGCAAAAGCTCGGAGCAGCGTGGGCGGGACATTAGTGAGGCATGAAGTCACCACGGCCCACACTCGCTCTTTGTTTTGCTCACTCCAGCTCTTTTTCTCCCCCTTGGCTCTGATGGTTGCCATTCCCATAGTTCACAAGAACTTCTGATGCGTAGCCGCGCAACAGGAATCTCACGCCCTGTTCCCTTTCCCTCTCCTCCCCGAATTCCTGTACCCTAACGCTCACCTACCGGGGTGGAGAGACTTGCTCAGCACGAGTGGCAGCTGCGCGCAAGCCCCAGCCTTTCGCCTAGGTTCTGCGCACTCCTTTGTTTGGAGATACTCACAGCTCAGCAGCTGCCGTGTGCAAAGTGGAGTCCGGTAGCCTCACCCCCACCTCCAACATCCTATGTTCTGCGGGTGCGCACTGCCCACTTTGCTTGCAGAGTTAGGAGCTCATCCTTTGCCCCACCCCAAGACTGTCCGGAGTCTCCCCAACACTTGGAGAGTTGGGCCAGTCTGCAGAGGCTGTACTCGAAGCTGCTGGCCAAAATTTCTCGCGGCACCTCCACTCGGAACATCAACCCTGGGCTGGACAGCCCTGCTCTTTCCAGAGTTTGGTGGTGACTCTGGGCTTTTGCTAGTTACAGTAGGTCTTTTGACCTTAAGCGTCACCTTCCCAATAAAGGGAACAAAGAAGTTACAAAGGGCGGCGAAACAGGAGAGAGAAGCTAAGAAAGGACATTTCTGCCTGCTTGCAGATCAGAAATTTAGGTGCATGCAGGGAAGGCGTGTTTTGCTCGGCAACTGTCAGGGAAGCCGCGCACCTCCTTGGCTACTATGGCTACCAGCCTAGGCCGAGGGAGAAAACCCAGTCTCCCGGATTGAAAACAAAGCAGTTTCCAAATCAGACGCGGGGTGATGCTTCTCTTTTCCTCTAGGGGCAGGATTGATTCGTCCCGGTAAAATCTGATCTCCTTTTACACTAGCAGCCTGCTGACCTCTTTCCTAGAGCAGCCTCCTCTTACAGGCACCAGAGCCATCCAGCCAGGTCAAGGTGAAATATGCGGGAGTTTCCCTCCTTACATGCTTGACAGTTTCCATCTCCATATTTGGAGTAAAGAAACAAGTAGGAGGCTTTCTCTCTCTCTCTCTTTTTTTCTTTCTGTTTTCTATTTGTTAACTGAGTGAACGGAAAGTACCTGATTAATAAACCACAACATTAAAAACTCCCCCTTTTCAGGTGTGGACTGCACATTGAAGCCCACAGAATTAGCTAAGCAAACCAGGAACTCAGTTGGAAAATTACAAGTGCCCTGGATCTACAAAGTTCTTTAAGAGAACAAATGAATGATCTAAACCTGAAAAACTGGTACTTATAAATACAATTACATTATAGGCAGTGTTCTCTAAATATGTACAATGAAATCCAGCTCAACTTCATTATTTATTTTCTTTCCTTAGTTCCAAGTTTGAACAGCTATAGTTTTGCTTTTTGTGGTTTTAAAGGAAAGGCCTGAAAAGTGGCTATATAGGGATGAGGACTTGAAATTTGAACACAAAATGAACATATTCAAACTCTAATTAGTACTCATCCATGGGGTAGCATCTGTATTTTCCACCCATTATTTCACAGTCCAAAGGAAGGCAGCCACCCTTGAGACAGGGAAGTGCTATAATAAAGAAAAAAAGTCAGCGCATAATACCTATAAGGGTGTGTGTGTGTGTGTGTGTAAGTGTACTCTGTATTGTAAAGACCGACTTTCACATTTTGTTTTATGAAGCCCAAGCAACTATATGTCAGGATGCCGCTTTTTCTGAAGTAGTTGAAGAATAAGCATAGTGCCATTTATCACCACTTCCCAATTACAAAGAGATTGCAATTCTGGTTATCAAAATAAAATAAGACAATATCCCGCTGTGAGACTGTGATCCTTATAAGTTATTTACAAATAAGTTATCTGTACATTTTGGGCTATAAAGATAAAAGTGAATTATCTTGAGCCCTGCAAATCATCTGTAGAGTTTTCTTACAGTAAATGTAATTAGTGGTCTAGGAATGAAAAGTTTCCTTGTTTCCAATAAATATCATTGGTCACCACAACTCATTCTTTTTCCTGTAAGAAAATGTACAGCATATTGTGAAGAAATGTGGTACTATTTTCCCATTTTACCTGAAGAATTCTAACAGAGAAAAAAATGTTCCAGATTCATTCCTGTCTTTATCATGTTCTGCTGTCTTGCTTTGAAATTTCTGACAGCTAATTTTTCATCATTTGTGGTAATGAAAGCAAATGAAATTCACAGATAGTGTAAAAGTAGTACCAATTCAGCTATTCATTCCAGCTTTGCTATCATCAGATTCTTTTAGTTGCTAATAAGTCATAACATTAGATGAATTAAGTTTCTTTCCTACTTAAATAACCTTTATTTCTCACTAACTCACTTTATGGTGAAATGAATAAGCTATAAATGGATCGCAGGAATGAGAGAGAGACATCTGGGAGACTGCTCCTTTTCGTGTGTTTTCAGCCTTTGAACTAGATTTCGTCCAAGTTATTGACCTCGTAGTTGCAACTAAAACCCTATTCACATTTTAATATTACAGCTGCTGCTCAATTTATGATAGGGTTATGTCCTGATAAAACCATCATAGCATTTCACACACCTAACCTACTGAATGTCATAGTTTAGCCTAACCTATTTAAGCATGCTCAGAAGACTTAACACTAGCCTACAGTTAGGCAAAATCACCTAACATAATGAATACACTATAGAATATCAGTTGTTTATCCTTGTGATGGTGTAGCTGATTCCAAGTTATGGCTGGCTGTCACTGCCCAGCATCATTAGAGAGTATCATAATGCACCTGTCACTAGCTGAGGAAATCAAAATTCAAAATTTGAAGTACAGTTTCTACTGAATTCATATTGCTTTTGCACTATTGCAAAATTAAAAAATTGTAAGTCACACCATTGTAAGTTGGGACCATCTATATCAGAAATTGGTATCAGAGATATTTAATAGGTTTTAAGCAGATGTTCACAAGTTGTCTATAAGCTTGCTTCATCAACAGCTCTTAGGAGGTGATACAGCCCAGCCAATGGAATGTGTTATTATGACTATAACTTTAAACTTCTTCCAATGATAAAGAATAAGTCACTGAAAGTTACTTTTCACTGAAATATTACATAAGTCAGTGTTCCTCATACTGTGGACTGAACACTACCTCCAACATAATCACCTGTAGAGTGATTTCTTAGTTTATTTCAGGAGATTATGACTGTGGATCTGGTGTGGTGCCCAGAAATATGCATTATTATGAGTTTCTCAAATGGTTGTTTATGTGCTGAGGTTTAAGAACCCCTACCATAATGGATTAACACAGAGATTCCTCCAAGCCCTTGTGTGATTATTGACAAACTCCGGTATCAGGTACAAAGTCAAAGAAAAATGAATTGCTGGAGCCAAGTTATTCTGTGGATGATTAACACTGAGATGTTAATGTTTTAGGCTACAAGGCTTCCATAATTAGGTTTGGAAATGCTGGGTTAAAGTTAAGTTAAATCCTTTTTTACTGGAGGATTTTCCAGAAACTTAAGTAGGTGAACATGCAATTGTGTTTTCCAAAGGAAGAACTATTTATTTGGGGAACATTTCACATACTAATTTTCCATAAAGCACACTGGTGAGACTTAATCCTACTTTACAAATTTGGAAACTAAGAACCAGGTTGGTGAAGAGACTGACCTCACTTCAAGAGAACCACCTCAGATCAATGATGACTTTTAGTTTTAAGGAACCGAGTCAGACTGTGGCTGCCTTAAGTAAAAAAGGAAATTATTGGAAGGAAACTAGGAGCTTACAGAATCATATTGAATAGGCCAGAAACCAAGGGAGGAGGCATAAGCAGTAGCAGTAAGTGGCCAGGAAATGAGAATGCTTTCTAATCATCCCTTCATTTTTGGACCATTTATTCAAATTTCAGAATCCAGTTGGGAATGTCTAATTTCCAGAGCTTTAGTTACATATCAGTCTCCTGGATTTCTGGGGATGCAGAGTTGGGAGGAGGGGCTCTTGTCTTTGGCTTTCTCACTGTAAAACCCCAAGAGATGACATAAAATTGTCTTAGGTTAATGAAGGGAGCCCTGAAAAGTAACAAATACTCATTACTCACATATCCTGATTTCCATATACTACAGCTTTTTATTACAGTTGGATTTGGGATGATGATGCCGGTCGATGTTTCTCTCTCACATTGATGTTTCCATCTCTCTCTTCATTCCTCTCACTCTAGAAATAATGATAGTAATAAAAATAAATAAAATAACTACAAAAATTACAAATTAAATACCAAGATACCACTACACTTCTATTAGAATGGCCAGAATCCAAAACATTAACACCACCAAATGCTGATAAGGATGTAGAACAACAGGAACTCTCATTAATTGCTTGTGGAAATGCAAAATTGTATAACCAGTTGGGAAGATTTTGGTGGTTTCTTTCAAAACTAAACACTCTTACTATATAATCCAGCAGTTGCTCTTCTTGGTGTTTACCCAAAGGAGCTGAAAACTTATATCCACACAAAAACCTGCACATGGATGTTTATGGTATCTTTATTCATAATTGCCAAAACCTGGGAGCAACCAAGATGTCCTTTCATAGTGAATGGATAAATAAACTGTGGTACATCCAGACAATGAAATGTTAATTATCAACAACAACAACAACAAAAAGTTATGAAGCCATGAAAAGACATGGAGGAAACGTACATGCATGTTGATAAGGAAAAGAACCCAATGTAAAAAGGCTACATACTATATGGTTTCAAGTACATAACATTATAGAAATAGCAAAAGTATAGAGATAGTAAAAAGATGGTTGCCAGGGTAAGTGGGGAGGGAAGGATAAATCAGTGGAGCACAGGGGATTTTAGGGCAGTGAAACTACTCTATAATACTGCAGTGGTGGGTCCATGTCATCGTACATTTGCCAAAACCCATAGAATGTACAACATCAAGAGTGAACTGTAATGTAAACTATGGCCTTTGAGTGATAATGATGTGTCATTGTAGGTTCATTCATTGTTACAAGTGTACTGCTTGTATGGAATGTTGACAGCGGGGGAAGCTGTGTGTGGGAGGGAGTAAGGGATATGGGAATTCTCTGTATTTCCATCCACTTTTGCTGTGAACTTAAAACTACAATAAAAAATAAAGTCTATAACATACACACACATACAACTACCAAATAAGATTATTGTGAGAATCAAAGTGGAGGTCAGTAATGAAACATGATAGAATTCACCATATATTTTCCCAAGGGTTTTTGCAATGCTAATTTAGATTATTTAAATTTCATAATATAAACAACATTGAAAACGCATAAATGCTTGTTTCAAGACTTCCATATTGTCATAAAAATAACATCAAATGTCTTCACTCTGTTTTATACATAACTTTCCTTTTCTGGTAACTATACAATTCTTTACCCACATTAATAGATGTAGTGAGCTTGTCTTTAAATAGAAGCCTGTAATCCTAGCATTCTTTATGACAGTCTAGTTTTATGTCTCCCCAATTAAATCAAATTGTTCCACAGTCTTTTCAGCCTGAAGTCATCCTGGTACAGTTTGACATGAAACTATATGAAAGCTTTACTAATTTGTACATGACAAGGATGACATACTTAATGCTGCCTTTTATTTACAATTTAACATGTTTAAACTTATACATAGTCAGAAAGGTAAGTAAATATGTGTGCGTATGTGTGTGTGTGTGTATGTATATATATATATATATATATATATATATATATATATATATATGTGTGTGTTTTATATATTGCTTCATTGCTCAGTACTCTAAATGTATAGCAATGTTAAGGGTCCACAACTGGTTCTCCCAAGTAAAGGTATCAGCAGACATTATAAATATAACATTTCTCTATTGACATAATTCATCTGCTGAGCCATGGCGGGGGGAGGGGGGGGATGTGGACTGATCTGCACACATTATACAGCTAAAGGTCTTTCTGAACTTCAATAACTCACACTGAGCCCACGACTAACATTCCGCCTTTCAGCATTTTCTCATGATCACATTGCCTCTGGAGAATGAAGTCACTACAAAATTTAAATTATTCTAATCAAATTCACATGGTATTTTTATACTTGGAATGCTTCCATTTTCAGCCCCCTTCTCAAATTTCAAAATTACTTCATGTTTCACCTTGAAGAATGTGACCTTTTAACATAGTGAGGAAATTCTTTGTAAATTAGGCATAGGATATTCAATTTAAACATTCATTTAATAAATATGTAAATATTTATTGAACATTTAGAATGTGTAAAGTGATAGGTCCTATGGAAAATACAAGCATCAGTAAAACCCAATCTTTCTCGAAGATATTATCTTACTTAGAAATAATATGTAATAATAAAAAAGACAACTGAGTTGGTAAATAGAATAGCTCAGAAATATATCCTCATATCAATAATAATTTAATATAACAAAAATATCTTTTAAAGTCAATGGAGTGGGAATAAATAATTTAATAAATAGTGTTGGAATAATTAGCTATTTGGAAATAAACATTAAGTTATAAAGTTACTTTATACCAAAATAAATTCATGATGGATTAAAGGGTTTAGTATAAAACTACAAAACTATATATATATTTTTCTACTATTAATAATAAAACTTTTTTCTAAATGTAAAAATACTTCATCCCATTTCAAAGAACACATCAACAAAAATGATAATGATTTCTTTAAAACTTAGATGTTTATAAATATTTCAGAAAAGGTAAAAATATGTACTATGGAATGTGCTTCTACAACTAAATCAGAAAACTGTCTTCAGTAGATAAATGGACAAAGAGCATCAGCATATGATTCAAGGATAGGGAATACAAATGCTTAAAACCTGGGAAAAATTTAGCTTCATCTGTTATTAAAAATGTTAATTTAAAAACTGAGGTGACAAAGTTACCCATTAAAGGCTCAAAGACTTTTCAAAACGACAGTATTTGATGCTAGCAATAGAGGGTTGAATTAGGAACTCATTTGTGGTGGAATGACAAATTGGTTCAAACTTTCTTGCAATCAGTTGGCAACATGTAATAAAATCTTTAAAGTATTTGAAACACGAATCTCATGTCTGTGAAGTTTGTCCTCTAAAGATTCAGAAATATAAGAAAATTGTTTATAAAGATGCACATTTCAGTATGATATATAGTCACAACAACAAAAAATGCTAATTATATTTTTAGTCATTGAAAATCTTTCAAACTAAAGTAGCAGAGATGATGATGAAGATTTTCAGTGTGTCTCTCTTACAGATGTATGCTGCCTAACCTGTGTCTTTCATTAGTTAACAGATTACACTTCAGTGAAGTGTCTCCTGTCTTTTCTTTTCTGTTTAATGTCTTTACTGCTGCCTTAATTCAGTCATTTCTCTTCCTTTTCTTGACCTCCCAGCCATCTCATCCTCACATAGCTGTGAGAGTTTTTCTTCTGAAACACAAATCTAAACTTATCTTTTTAAAAAAACCCTCTAGAGTTTATCTTATGCCATTCCCCAACCTTTCTGCAGGCCATAAAAGAGACCCTTACAATCAACTATGAAATTGTGACTATTCTGGCTCTACATCACATTCCCAGTACCATTTTCCATGACATTTTCCCTCCCTCTTGCCAACTCCATCCACATTGCTCTCCAGAACAGAAACCTGATTTCCTACGAACACTTCGACTTGCCTTTTCATAGGCTTTAGCCTCAGCTGGACATGATTACCCCTTTGCTTGTCTTTGTCCTACTTGATTGTCAAGAATCATTTATGATGGTACACCTATAAAAGCTTTCAGGATTCCTCAAGGCATATACAGTCTTTAACTTTTAATTAATCTTAAATAAAAAGTTTTTCATTAAAAAGTAATGTGTTTTTATTATAGAAAATTTGAAGCATATATTGCATTTTCATGGTGAATTTTATTTACTTTATCTTTATGTAGCTTTCTTCACATTGGATTCACCATTTTTGTTTTTCATATTCAGGGTGGGGCAAAAGTAGGTTTATAGTTGTGAGGACACTAAATACAGAGTTTGTTCTTGTATTATTATTCATTGTATTATTTTCCACACAAACAATGTAAACCTACTTCTGCCAACCCTCTAAATTCTTCATGAGTATCTTTCTATGTTATATATTATTCCCTAGTGAGTTTGTTCAGTTTATTTAAATACTTAATTCTACAAGATTCTTGGCAATGAAACAAATAGCATACTCAAATTGCATAATTTGAAGAGAATTTATTAATGAAGAGACAGTTTATAAACATTGGTATAGGGTGTTAGCCATAGTGCTGTATCCTTGAATTAGAAACAGTGGGGAGACACATCACTATCCTTAGCTTCAAAGGGCAAAAGAAGGGTACATTACTGAACCCAAGAGATATTGAGTGTGTGGATACCATCTGACAAGCTTGTCACCTTTGTTCAAGAGTCACAGCCAGTCTGGAGTAATCTGCAGGGCAGGAACAGAAAGAATAACTACCGTTACTGGTTTCTTTTCCCCTTTTCTGACTTCCTCGATCAAAACACACTATTGGCCAAGCCCATTGCTAAGCCAGAGGTTGTGGAGTCCAGAAAGTCTAGACCCTCAGCATAAAGAAAGCAAAAAGGAGTGGGAAGCTGATGGGGCAAAGGACAGATACCGGCGTACTCCTGGGATGGGATGTGGGTTGTTTATAGTTTTTGACCATTATAATAATAAACATATTTGCATAAATCTTTATTCAAATTCTTGAATAAGATTCTTTTTTTAGGGAAATTCTTTCCAAGATGGGTCTAAGGTTTGATACATTCTCCAAGCTTCTGTTATTTCCTGCCAAATATCTGCTTTTCCAAAGGACCCAGAAAAGTAAGAATTACAGGAGTTGATGAGAAGCTCTGCCCAATTAAGATCCTGACCTTGGGGAATGATTACATCCTTGGAAATGGCATCTTAAGGTAGGCTCCCAGCAGAAAATGGAAAGCAAAGTTGAGCTGGATAATTGAAGTCTGCAGGGCAGGTTTTATGGAAGGGAATAAGTGATGAGGCATTTCTCTGGGGCTTATAACAGACAGCAGACGTTAGCACCCTTGGCTTGAAGGGTCAAGAAGAGGCAGTATTTCAAGGAACACATACACACACACAAAGGACATTGGAGAGCTATATAAAGAGGGTTTCCAGATAGGAAGAAGGGAGCCAATTAGTGAACCAGCAGGGAAAAAGCAGGGCAAATAAAAGTCTTGATGTCAATGTCTTCTATCCTCCAAACTCCTGTCAATGCCCCAGACAGACCAAACCCAATAGAAACCAAAGATAAAGTAACCTTTTAATTCAATCTATATTAGCCAGCTTTCTGGTACACAAAGAGGCTAGAGAAGGAAACTGGATAGATGAATGGAAAATACACAACACACTTAGGTTTAAAGGAGATCAGATGGCCAAGGGAGAGAAGATTCACTTTATTAAGAGAGCCATAATCTATCTTGGCAAGATTAGCAAAAGAAACATAGCAATTGCTCCTTAGTCTAAATTTCACACCTTTGATAAATAAGTGTTTGTATTGCTGCTAGCTAAGGTCCCTTTCCTATCAAATATACCTCTAATTGTTTGCTCGGATTTCTTGGATCTTCTTGATTGATTGTTAAAAACAAATGTCAGAATGAAATATGAACATGTTCTGTTTGGCTCTCATGCTATCTGCCTATAGAGTGGCTTAAAAATTGTTGACTTTTTTGCCAAAATTTTTAAAATCAGGAGATTTTATAAAATCCTATCTTCAGCTTCTCTTGAACAATCACAACATTGGGCATAACTGGAACTACATTTCTGCAAGGCAATGAGCTGGAGCTGCATGCCTGCTGCCACCTAAGAAGGAGCCGAGGCTCTAGTTTGCCACCCTCCTCACCACTGTGTTGCATATTTGAGTCCATTGCCATTTTTCTCTGAGAGCATGTTACTGTTTTTCATATACCAAGATTGGGTTCGCTCATATATGTTACATGCCTGACACCTGTAGACATTTAAGTTTGTCATCCCTGCACTAGGCTCATGGACAAAGGCCAGTGCCAAGCCTCTGATTCTTTGTTTCCTTGGAATCAACTAAACATTGAATATCAAAGCAGCAGGAACTACATTATGGCCAGTGAGCTGTGGCATAAGTAAAATTACACGATCTTTTCACAGTTCATTTTACCAAATAGTCATTACTGTTACCCGCTCTGTGTCCTGTCCCTCGCCACTTTCCATTGTGCCTCTTCTCTCTGTGTCCTATTTGGCCTGCAGAAAGTTGTTTAAAATTATAACAGCTTATCTCCCATTAAAACAATATACTTTTATGAAACTAGACCCTGACCACTTGTTTTAGGTCCTGAAACATATAATAATATGATTGTCTATTATGTATACTGAAGACAGTATTAGATGCTAAGTAACATCAGGTTTCATTATTTAAATAAAGTGTTCAAAACGACATTAGGCCTAACACCTTTAAGAAACTATAAATACTCTCTCGAGTATTAAAAGGGTAAAATACAACAAGAGTTTGAAGAACTTAAAGGCTCAGCTTAAATATTTTACCCAGATATCAAACAATATATCTCTAGAGACGGGAGAGAAATAACGACCAGAGGCATAATTGTTAGATGCCCTTCCTTTAGAAAGACACCAGAGCTTGAGAAATCATTCCCACATATTGTTTCTCTCATATCTCTCTCTCCCTCTCTCTGTCACCCTCTCTCTCCCTCCTTCCCTCCCACTTTATCTGATGATAAATAGAAAATATCCTTGGGTGAGGATTTAAAAAAAAATGAGCTGGGCCAAGAAAGTGCTATTTGGTGATGGAGAGGATGTAAACATTCAAGAGGTATTTAGGAAGCAAAAAGAGACATTTAGGATATATTCATCCGTTAAGGAATATAAGAGGAAAACGAATATTTACTAGGGGAGATAATTTAGAAATAGCCTGCAGGAATTTCAAATGTAGATTACCCAGAAGATAGTTGGAAGTATAGGTTTGAAGTTTCCAAGAGAAGTAGAATTATTATTGTAGAGTAAATATATGCAAGATGGTATATAAATTCATGAACATTTCATAGAGAAATATATAGAAGGATGGCAGAATATGGCCAAGAAGAGAAATCTGGGAAACAACACATGAAGACTGATACAGGATGGTCATTGAGGCAAGAGAACATTAATAGTAGAGAGTTCCTGACAGAAACCAAGAAAGCTGAAACATTTCTAAAAGAAAGGAGTGATTGGAAGGTCAAATGCTATAGAAAAGCCAAATACCACAAAGGCTGCCAATTCTCTCCTGGATTGGAACTCAGGAGGTCACTGTTATTGTTGAGGAGAGCATCCTCCATGAAGGGCATGTTAGAAACCAGACTGCAGTACCTGAACAAGTTGGGAATATCTGTTGAGATGCTGAGATGAGAAGAGGATAAAGAGGTCAGAGAGTCACCTGAGAGAGTGAGACGTCTACATTTCCCAAAACGTCTTTATATATACTGCCATATTTTATATTTTTATAAGATCAGTATGGAAATTTGGTATCACAACATAAGCCATATTGATTAGCTTACCTGTCAATTGCTTACCTGGGAGTAGCAATTGATATATCAGATTTCAGTCTAAGGAAATAAATTAATTATATTTTTAGAATTAAGGATTTTACAACACAAATGAAAAATTGGATACTAGAGAAGTAATGTGACTTAAAGATGCTCAACTAATTAGTGACAGAGACAGTATCAGATTTGACAGATTTGATTTTCATTTATTAAGTACATCTTGTGTGCCAGGCACTATGCTAAGCACTTTCTGTTTATATTATCTTTTAATCTTTAGAACTAATTATGACATCAGTACTATTATTAACATTTTGGAAAAGTTAAAACTGAGTCACAAGAGATAAAATAACATGCCCAAGATCACATTTTAAATGGTGGACTTGGGATTTAACCCATGACCATTTTCTAGCAGATATAGGCACATACACTGTACAATTAGCATTCGAAACTATTAGAGACATTCATTTTCTTTTTAATAGATAGGCAACATTATCATGACATTAAAGATTCTTTCTGGTTTTGGTTTTAGTGGGAAAATTAAAAATGGAAAAGCTACAACTCCATAATTATCGAGAAATTTAATTTATTAAATTGGTGTTTTCCTTTGACAAATATATGTTGAAAAGAAAAGTGCAGTTTGTTTTAACTACAAATGTAATGTAATAATAACATGTTCAGAAAAGTTTATTTTCATGATAACACATTTTTGCCAAGGTAATTATTGTAATAATAGGCTATTTCACATTTTTTTCCTTCTCCACCCAAGTTATTTTTAAAAATGAGCAGATATTCATCTGTTCAGTATCTGAGGCAGATGGCAATGCATATGCCTCACTGGTGTTTTTTGGGGTGCAGGGGCAACACAAGTCCTATTTAGAAGGAGATGAATCTCAACAGGAGAACATCCTTCCGACACCATCTTAAACTATGTAAATTGCATAAATAATTTTACTTAGTTTGACACTCCAGTAGTAAAATTCTAGAAATACTGACTGATGTTTTTATACTACCTTAAGCAATTGATGGAAAATCTCATAAATAGAGCTGATATTATTGGTGGAGAAGTACATAGCAGACTGAGCCCATTACACAAGAATTGTTCAGCATTTACTAAATGGTGCTAAATCAGTAAACTTAACAAAAATTAAGTAAGCCTTAGAGGTTTTCTTCCATCCCAAATAATTGCAGAAGGATGAAATAAGAGTCTGGCACCAGATCCTTTTCTTGACAGAGCATGGCAGGCTAAGTATGGGAGAGCATGTAGCCCAAAGGTTCAGAGTGGGGCAGTAGGGAGAGGGGCGCCTGCAAAATCACCTGCCAGGATTTTCCAATTTCACTCTCTAAACTCCAACACATCCCTCCAAGTTAAGGGTCAGAATCTCTAGGTAAAGGGGCCAATATTTTTGGTTTTTAGAAACTACTGGCATCCAGTATTGTTTTGAACCAGTATCTAGAGTTGGGGATTGAACTGGTACAAATAGAGTTGGTGTTTTAAAATACCAAAATATTATGGTAAAAATAAAAAGTTTGGGAAAAAATTAAATTTGACAAATTATTCTCATTTTTAGTGAGGGTTGAGCACCACAGGCTCACGTGTGTAAGTTGAAAATCCTCACAATAATTCTGGCATTCTAATCGCGCCCCCCTCCCCCAACCCCCAAAAAACACACCATTTCCTCAAGTCCTGGTTGAAAACTCTAGACCTATATAATGTTGAAAAAATTATGGGTGACAATGTATGACCTCACTGCTGGACCAGATCTAGGTCCAAGTTTCTCAACCTCTGCATCATTTAGGCGTAATAATTCTTTGTTGTTGGGGGGACGAGCTGCACTGTGCTTTGTAGGGTGCTTACCCGGCATCCCTAGCTTCTACCTACTAGATGTCAGTTGCATTTTCTCTCCAGTTGTAGCAATCATTAAATGTCTCTAAAAATTGCCAAGTGTCCCTTGGGGGGCAACAACCATTCCTGGTTGAGTACCACAGATCTAGGAAATAAACTAAAGTGAGACCTAGCATGGGAGTGTGGAGTGGATCTGCCTGGATAGAATCAGATATCCTAAAATGCAAACTGAAATGCATGAAAGTTTATCCAGGGCTTTATGTTTCATCCAGAAGCTGCAGAAATATTTGGAATTTGTTTTAGCTATCTATTCCTCTGCTAAAAAAAAATTTTTTTTTAAACTTACTAGAACAGGGACAACATTAGTTTTATTCAGAAACCAGAAATTTGGTCTTAACAAGATAAAAGAACTTATTTTTGCTTTACTGGGGTTGCCCAAAGTTGGGGGCTAGAATCATCTCAAAGCTCACTCACAATTCTGGTGGTTGATAGCTGACTGTTGACAGGGGTTTCACCAGGAGCTATAGTTGAAAGACCAACACGTGGCCTTTCCTTGTGGCTGCTGAGCTTTCTCACAGCGTGGTGGCTGGATTCCAAGGGCAAGTCTCCCAAGAGAACAAGGCGGAAGTCATGTTGCATTTTATTCATTGGTCTTGGAAGTCACATAACATCATTTCCACTGTTGTCAAAGTCTGTCCAGATTCAAGGAGAGGAAACATAAAGCCCTTCTTTTAGTGAAGACATGTTAATGTCACCTTAAAGGAAAAGCACAAAGGATAGTGTGTAGTGGTCTTTGGGAAATGCAGTCTGCCACTAAGCTGAAAAGGCAGATCATTTGGAATTGCTCCCCTGGAATCTTATGACAGTGCTATCTATAGATTCTTCTAGGGACCACTTCTATCAATAAACTGAAGAATACTTGTTTCAAATGCCAATTTCTGGACTTACCTCTTAAATATTATCACTTGGCAGGTCAGCCTTAGGCATCTGGTATCTGGTTTTTCAAGAAGTCCTCAAAATAATTCTTATAAGCATTAAGACTATTCTTTGTTTATACAAATGCTTTAATCATTTACACATTTCTATTACATTTTGCACATTTTCTTCCATGAAGCCAGGTGGTGATCCAGAGGGAGCTTTGAGGAATGGAGTTTTCAGAAGAGCGGCTGCAAACAGGCCTTTGCGTTTGTAAGATGCACATGTTACTTGTCAAAAGACACTTTGAAAGTAGTGTTGCTGACTGGGGTTTTGTGGACATTTGATTTGTTTTAGTTTCCATAGATGTCAAAATGAAAAAGGAAAGAGATAACATTATAGTACAGGTCAAGAAATTTGTTTGTTTGCTTTTTAGTCTAGTTTTATGGTCAGATTTTATATGTTCATTTGTTACATTTGAAAACTATATTTTAGACATCAAATGAAAAACCAACATTTATAATGATGCAGTTGAAGCTGTGTCATGAGGACAGATCCTTTTTAGAAACTTAAAATGATAATGTATATGGTAATGTAAATTCCGTTTCCAAGGAGCATCATAAAAAATGTGGGAAATCATGTGCTAGTGTAGGAGATCTCCTTGATTTGAATTTTGCTGATCGAGAAACTTCAATGACCTAAAATATTCTTGTGAAAACAGCATTTTTAAAAAAGCCTTTGTGCAATCAAAATATAATGTAGAAGTTCATACTTTAGTTGGAGTCTACTACTATTAACTTGCATGAAAATCTGATAGCAGGGTTCCCAGCTTTACAACAGAGGAAAAATATCGTGTAAGATGTATGGCTACAGTCCAGCACAATGAGAACTAGGAGCAACTGAACCAACAACAACAAAAAATTTAATTTTTTCAAAACAGAATGTTTTCAGTTTTTCAGAGTAGGGAAACTCCTTTTTTTCTCACTACTTTTAGAGGTACCAATATATTACAGAAGTACAGCAACTATTTTTCAAAATGGTGAGCTTGAGTTTTTGAAGAGTTTACTTTATATATATTCTGTTTAAGAGATTAGAGAAATATTTAACAGTTTTAGGAAAAATCCTTTTAAATGGTTAAAATTAAATAAGCTTTGATGCTTTTAATAGACAAACTACCATTATCCACTAAAAAAATTTTTTTTGTAGATTGCATCTTTTGCAGAAGATGCTAGATAATAAGTGTTTCTTTACTGGTGTACAAATAGGTCATTCTATAAGATATTTACATAAAACTATTGTTTTTGCTAAATTAAAGCTTAGGTGTGACATAAAATCTAATTTATACATATATTCAAATCTAATATGGAAAACTATATCAGCATGTCAAAGCTATATTTATGAATGTATTTCTATTATGCTAGCAATCTGGGAAGGAATGGCAGAACCAAGGTGTCATCTGACTTACCACAAAGTCCTATTGAGTCTAGCTCCAAAATTCATCTCAAATGTGTTTGCATCTCTGTGCCTCTGCTGTCACCACCCTTGTCCATGTCACCATCAGGTCTCCCATCTGTGTTTCTGTACTGGACTTCCGTCTCCATCTTCTCTTGGCTACCTCCATTTCCTTCTCATCACCGCCATAAGATCAAGTTACAAATCTGCTCAGGTTGTTCTCCATTGTATTTCAGATAAACTCCAAAATCCTTAACCAACATAATTGGGTTCCTTCTTACTTCTCCAATCGCATCTCATGAAACTTCCCTTTGCTTACTCTGCTCTAGATCCCTTGGCGCTCCCTTAGTATTTTGGCCTCTGCACAGATAATCCCCTCTGCCTCTTTATATTCTTGGCAGAGCTGGCTCCTTATTCTTTATGTCTGTTTGAATATTGCCTCCTCTAAGAGGCCTTTCTTGATTACCCTACTTATAATGTAAGTCTGTTTCTCCTCAACATTATTTTCTATTACAGTGCATGTGTTAAGTTTCTTTGTAGTTTTCATTAAAATGGGATCTATCTGTCTATCTTATTTTAGTAATTGTTTTCTTTATAAGCCCCATGAGGGCAAAGACCAGTCTGTTTTATTGAACACTGACAATGATAAATACCTGGCACATGGTAGGTGCCTAAAAATATATTGAATTAATGAATAGTGGTCTATAAACAAATCAAGGGCTAAATAAATGCAATCTATAATGGCAACTGTTCATGCTAATAAAACATGTGTACATGTTAAAGAATTATTTTGGTGATTCATAGATGCTTTAGGAATATGAATTTTGAAATGAGAAATTTGTAGAGTTTATATCTGACTTTTCACTATGTCATAGATTAGAATAATTTAGTTCTCAAAACATGACTTTGTCAGAATCCAAGTACGGGTTGGAGATAATGTACTTGATTCAATCAAGTGTTTCTTTGGAGGAGAATAAAGGGAATAAGAACAGGATATGGAGCAGGGAATTATTAATTATGGTATCCCATTTACCCTCAAGCATAATCATGAGATTACACTTGTTATTAATATTACCTGTGAAATTTGAAGAGTTTAGCGCATACATAACATCAGCAATGGTTCCATAAACATGAGTTTGATTAAATTTACCTTGGGAAGTTGTAAATGAGAAACATTACTCTTTGTTTAGACTTCTAGATTCACTCCATGGCATCTAATTAATGATAATTCTAATCCAAATTATGACAAAAGAGAAGTCAGCTTCTTACATCATTGGAAATTGATGCATGATTCTTGAACCAGAGGCCATGACTTAAATATTTTTCTATTTCCAAGATGGGCCTAGGATTGAGGGTGGTACATAATAAGGACAGACTCTTACTTGAATGAATAAAAAATGTTCAGACCACTTAGAGGACCTAGTTTAAATTGCTTTTGTATACAGAATAGATTAAGAAGTGGATATAACTAGCCCTGGCCCATTTGGCTCAGCAGTTAGAGCATCGGCCTGCGGTCCGGAGAGACCCGGGTTCGGTTCCCGCTAAGGGCATGTACCTCGGTTGCAGTTTGTCCCCAGCCCTGGTTGGTCGTGCGGGTGGCAGCCACTTGATGTGTCCCTTTCACGTCGATGTTTCTCTCTCTCTCTCTCTTCCTCTCTCTCCTTCCCACTCCTATCTGTGCAAAAAAAAAAAAAAAGAAGTGGATATAACTATATAGGTTTATAATATAAATATACAAAGTGAAAAAGACATACTGATATGTCTCTCTACCTTATACTTATGTAGAAACATGTGATCATACAGCCAACAATTTTATTATAAAAGGCATGCACAGTAGGTCTTATGTAAAATAAAACAAGAAAGAAACCTTTAGGTGGCGGCCAAGAGCTGTGATTATGAATTCCTTAGACTGCTTTTATGAGAATTTATGATCTTCTTTGAGAGTAATAATGTTAAACGGCTATTTAAGTCAGAGTAATTCAGCACAAAGCAAATGCATGAAACAGAATTAGGCCTATAAAGAAATTGATTTGAATGTTAATAATATCAAACAATCAATCAAATCTTAACTTTGATTAAATAACAGGTATTCTGATTATGAATATAGTTAAGAAACCATATCTGAAAACTGGAAAGATAATTGTTTGGTACTGAGTCATGGGATTGAGATTAATTATCCTTGGCAGTTACATAATTGTTTTAATCTTGAAAGAAATGATGTTTAAACAAAATGGTAGCAGTTTAAGAACTCAGAGTATAATAAAAATGTCAAACTGTCCAGATGCTCATTGTGCAATTGGAAACTTTACTAAAAGTTGACACAAGGCCTCAGAAAATAAAGTCAGTGATCTAACTCATTCTTGCAACATCTGCCAGGAGCTTTGTCTTCTTGGAGTACTAATGTGTTTTTCTTCTCTTCTTTCTTTGCTCTCTGAAATGAAACTTTGTGATCGAATCCATCATGTACCTCTTTCAGTTCTAAAAAAAAGGGAAAGATGAAAAAAATTTTTGAAGCATCATGATTTTGTGATGTATGCATCAGTTTTCCCTCCCTGCTTGTTCTATTCATTAATATGCATGTCTATTAGAAGAAGAAACATTTTTTTTTATCCTCACCCAAGGACATTTTTCCATTTTTTGTTCAGATAGAGCGGGAGGGAGAGAGAGAGAGAAACATCGATGTGAAGGGACACATCGAGTGGCTGTCACCCGCACGACCAACCAGGGCCGGGGACAAACTGCAACCGAGGTACGTGCCCTTAGCGGGAACCGAACCCAGGTCTCTCCGGACCGCAGGCCGATGCTCCAACCGCTGAGCCAAACCGGCCAGGGCTAGAAGAAGAAACATTTTTAAACATCACTATTAGATATCACTTCATAGTAATTTTCATTTAAGTTTCTTTTTTCATTAATGATTACTTCTTTTAGCATTTGATTTGTGATGTGCCCTTTTGACAACAGTTATGGCAGCATAGACTAAAGTTGGATATTTGCTTCCAGTTAATCAGGATTTTGTGATAAAGTTTCTCCAGTTCAATTCTTATATACTTAAATAGTCACATCTAACCACAACTGAATGCACATCCAGCATCATAGAGGAGAGAACACAAATAAAGGTAAGCTCAGTCTACATGGAGTTAACATGCTTTCTAGATGCAATAGGTGAACAGAAACAAAACACTATTGCAAAAACCACACATTATTGTTGAATAATAAAAAGAAGACAAGGAAAAGTATGGGTTGATATTAATAAAGTTCCATAAAAAGATAAAATGACTGGTGGTTTCCGAGTATATTATTGAAAAGTAAATATCTTAATTCCTAAGAAATTCTGTTTAATTACTTAATGTTACTATTCCAAAACTATACTAACATAATACAGATGAAACAGTAGCATTGAACAGTTCCTTATCTAAGTATTCCCAACTACATTAGTCAATGGAGAAGGTGACATCCTGTCTCAGAAAACACCTTAGTGTGCTGCTGGCACATTATTCATTAATTCATTAATTACCTAACAAGCTGCACAAGGAGAGTTAGCCAGAAATTATTTAAGTTTTCTAACAGCTTGTCATATTATCCGAGTAGAGTTGGGCTGAAAATCTGGAAAGTTGTACCTATGGGATTGATGTGGTAGAAATGTAATATTTTCTATGTCACCATGAATGTCTTAAAAAATGATATTCCTGAGGCTAGGAATCAGGAGAGCTGGCTCTAACCCTGACTCTGTTGATATATAGAGAGATACACTTGTGGTCAGGATATTGGAGATATTGTGGGTTCAGTTCTACACTACTTCAATAAAGTGAATATAACAATAAACCAAGTCACACAATTTATTTGTTTTCCTAGCGCATATAAGTTATGTTTACAGTATACTGTCATCCATTAAGTGTGAAAAGCATTGTGCCTAAAAAATTAAAAGATTGTATTGCTAAAAAATGCTAATCATCATCGGAACCTTCAATGAGTTGTAAGATTTTTGCTGGTGGAAGGTCTTGCCTCGATTTGGATGGCTGCTGACTGATCAGGATGGTGGTTGCTGAAGTTGGAATGGTTGTGGCAATTTCCTAAAATAAGACAAGGATGACGTTTTCTGCATCAATTGACTCTTCCCTTTATGAACTGATTATTTGGAGCATGAGATGCTCTTTGACAGCATTTACCTACAATAGAACCTCTTTTAAAATTGAAGTCAATTCACTCAAACTCTGCCACTATTTTACCAACTAAGTTTATGTAATATTCTATATCCTTTGTCATTTCAACAGTCTTCACAGCATCTTCACCAGGAGTAGATTCCATCTCAAGAAAACACTTTCTTTACTTATCCATATAAGCAACTCCTCATCTGTTAAAGTTTTATCATGAGATTGCAGCAATTCAGGCTTATTTTCAGGCTCCACTTCAAATATTAGTTCTCTTGTTATTTCCACTACATTTGCAATTAGCTCCTTCACTGAAGTCTTGAACCCCTCAAAGTCATCTATGAGGTTTGGAATCAACTTCTTCCAAACTCCTGTTAATGTTGATATTTTTACTTCTTCCTGTGAATCACAAATGTTCTTATTGGCATCTAGCATGGTGAATCCTTTACAAAAGCTGTTCATTTCACTTTTCTTAGATCTATCAAGGGATCACTGTCTATGGCACTATAACTCCATGAAATGTATTTCTTAAGTAATACGACTTGAAAGTTGAAATTACTCCTTGATCCATGGACTGCAGAATGGATGTTGTATTAGCAGGAGTGAAAACAACACTAATTTCATTGAACATCTGCAGCAGAAGTCTTGGGTGATCAGATACATAAGCAATGAGCAGTAATATGTTGAAAGGAATTTTTTTTTTCCAGAGCAGCCGGTCTCAGCATTGGGCTTAAAGTATTGAAACTGATGTGCTGTCATCCAGGCTTTGTTGTTCCATTTCTAGAACACAAGCACATTAGATTTAGCATGAATCATAAGGGTCCTAGGGATTTTGGAGTGGTAAATGAGCATTGGCTTCAACTTAAAGTCACCAGTTACATAATCCCCTAACAAAAGGGTCGACCTGTCATTTGCAGCCTTGAAACCAGGCATTAACTTCTCTCTAGCTATCAAAGTCCTAGATGACATCTCTTTCCAATAGAAGACCATTTTGTCTACATTGAAACTCTGTTGTTTAGTATAGCTACCTTCCTTAATTATCTTAGCTAGACCTTCTGGGTCACTTGCCACAGCTTCTATTATTAGCACTTGCTGCTTCACCTTGTACTTTTACATTATGAAGATGGCTGCTTTTTTAAAACCTCATCAAGCAACCTTGGCTAGCTTCAAACTTTTCTTCTGCAGCTTCCACACCTCTCTTAACCTTCATAGAACTGAAGAGACTTAGAGCCTTGCTCTGAATTAGGCTTTGACTTAAGGGAATGTTGTGCCTGATTTGATCTATACAGGCCGTTAAGCCTTTCTTCATATCAGCAATAAGGCTGTTTCCTTTCTTACCATTCTTCTGTTCACAAGAATAGAATTTTAAATTTAAATTGAGAGATGTATAACTTTTTTTCACTTGAACACTTAGAGGTCCTTGTAGGGTTATTAATTGGCCACATTTTAATATGGATGTGTCTCTGAGAACAGAGAGGCCTGAGGAGAGGGAGAGAGATGGGGGAATGGATGGTCGATGAAACAACACATGCAACATTTATCAATTAAGTTCTCCATCTTGTATGGGTGTGGTTCGTGGGGCTCCAAAACAATTACAATAATGACATTGAGGGTCACTGGTCACAGATCACTATAACAAATATAATAATGATGGAAAAGTTTGAAATATTATGAGAATTACCAAAATGTGGTAAAGAGACAATGAAGTAAGCAAATTCTGTTGGGAAAATGGCTCCGGTAGACTTTCCACAAAACTTCAATTTGTAAAAATTCAGTATCTATGAAGCACGGTAAAGCAAAGTGCAATAAAATGAGTTATCTCTGTACACTGTTTGGAAGCATCTTCCTTTTCTGTAACATGAAAGAGGAGAACCAGATGATTCCTAAGTTTTTTCTGAAGTCTAAAATGTTATGTTTCAGAATTTGGGGGGAATAAACCAAACATTATCAAAGTATAAAATTTGGTTCATCTGGTGAGAAAGAGCATGGCATAGTATCTGTGAGCACTGCACAATAAACTAACTTCATACAGGGCACACGCATAGGTCAGGAATGGCCCTCTACCACTGTGCAGTGCTCAACTTTGTAACTGCATGTGTTGGCTCTAAAGTTAGATCCAAAGTAAAAAAAAGATATGGAAAATTCCTCTGGGCTAAAGCATCTTATATAATAGTGGTTTAGTTTCCAAATCATAGTCTTTTTTCCGAACCTGGGGTCTTTAAGCAAAATAAAAATGGTTAACTACAAAAGCAGTAAACTGAGGAAAACAGAAAGGTATGTGAAACGGAGTGGCCAAGTCTCTAAGTGCTATAATACCAGTGGAAGTTATGGAGCATCAATATTCTCTCATGAATTTAAATACTGAACATTTATCAGTGGATAAATGTGACTTTTAGGTGCTTAATGAATGTAATCTACATTAAAGTTTAATTTCAAGTATGCCCAAGCATAAATAATATGCCACTATGTGAATGGATTTAGTTATACATAGCTCTCTCATATAATTTACATAGCTATATGGTCATGAATAAATCAAATATTAGAATATATATCTCATAGTTCAAAGCAATGCATTTAAACCTGAATGGAGCATTTATTTTTACATGCAATCCACTATTGCATACTTTTTGAAATTTTGTAAAAGATGAACATCCAATTTCAAAAACCGAAGCAGAAGAAGGAGGAGGAGGAGGAGGAGAAGGAGAAGGAGAAGAAGGAGAAGGGCAACTCAAATGTACGCTATTTGATAATATGGGACCAGAGAAAAGATCTGTATTCCATAAATTTTTGCTATTTTATCTGCCATATGGAATAAACAATATAAAATGATGGAGTGCCCCCCCTCCAACACCATACAAAAATGAGTGGGACAAAAACCTTTTGTCCTATTTCCTTGTAACTATTCAAAAACTAAAATTAATCCTGGGCCACATCTTTATTGTGCTGCATGTCAGTTGACCACACAATGTACAAAAGTTGTTTTATCTTGAGTGGCAGCAGCTCAGCATGCTGGGCTTACTGATTCCTGAGTCCTGCTCTTCACTACTTGATTAGGGTGAATAATGCCTGATCTAGACAAATATAGAAGATGACAAATCTCATTGACTTTATTCACTGTGAACCTATAGTGGGGACAAAGAGACTAATTTTTGAAAAGGCAGTCTACTGTTTCAGATGCTATTTTCTGAGCCTAAATTTTTTTCTCACTTATATTAAATAAATATTTTAAATTGATACAATAGTAATCTTGCACAAAGTTAGTGGGACAGGGATTCAAACAATTGAGAAAAATAACGCATGGAAGGACACAGAAAAAGGATACATCCAGAAGCAATACATAATAATTAAAAAAAAAAAAAAAAGAGATAAAGCAAAACACATAAACTTCCAGGAGAAGAAAGGGTGCAAAGAGAGGGAAGAAAGATGGCAAGAATGAAAAGAAACTGAAGGCAGGGAAGGACACTAAAAATAAGGGTAATGCACTCAAAGCTAAAGATTGACAAGGGAAGAGAGTAAAAAAGAAGAGTGAAGGGAGGAAAAAGTGAGGAAAATGTAGAGTAAGAACACAGGAACAGAATGGGGAAAAGGAGGTCAAGGCTTAAGGGCAAACAAAACACAAAGGCTGAGGGCACCAAACAAAGAAGTGGGATAGAAATGGAGGTGTCTAGATTATAAAGTGTGGGGGGAAGTAGGCAGGCAGAAGGGAGGGAGACTGCAGAGCAAAGAGCTAGGGGAGCCTGGCTTTGTCTTTTACAAGCAGAGTTTATGTCACTTGAGTGCAGATTGCAAATGGGTGTGAATTGTTTTACTGGTATCATTTGAAGTCCTGCTGTAATAGTGCTAGGAATTTGCCACTGTAGTGTGAGCCTTAAGTAAGGCTATGGACTTCCCTTCAGAGCCAACCAAAGCATCTGAGATTCCATCCATTTGCAATTTGCAAGCTCTATTCAAATGGCATAAACTGGCAATAAGTAGGTTAGGAAAAGTCTGGACATTAAAAAAGAGAAAGAAAAATAATCTGTTTTAATTACAAAATAATCGTGTGCTCATTTACTCACAGTCTCATTTTAGTGTATAGGTTGTTTTTTTCAAACAAAGTTAATTTAAATTTAGGCCGCTTTATGGAAATTCCAATAATTCTTGAAATACATAAATACAAATTGCCACTAGGAGAACCAAACTGATAAACTAAAACAAACCATCAAATCACCATTTTAAAAGCCTGTTGCCTAGGTAGTGAGTTTTAAAAACTAACTTTGGGGAAAGAACAGTCTGTTTGAAGTTGTTATTAAGGACACTAAGAATGATCTGTTACTAGATCAAAAGAAATCAGAAGTTTCTTAGCTTTAAGCTGAAAGTTGAAACCTAGATATAGTTTCTGCATTTTTGTCTTGTCGTTTTGTTCTTTAATAGCCTTTGAGCAAATTATTCATTGAGTGAAGCTTTATATCTTCAAGTTCAATTCTGTTTAGGTGTTCGTTTTTGTTTCTCCATGGGAACAAACATGTTGCCATGGAAACTGAGTAGCACAAAATATAGATAGTACAGAGAGCTTTATAGAAAGAATTAAGATCATAACAGAAAGTTAACTACTTACTCCAAGTGCTAGCTGGGCTCTCTAACATCTAACATATTATTATATCTCAAAAAGAATAACTCGATCCTATGTCTTATCAAATTCTGAAATAATAAAACAAAAGCAAACTATGCTGTTTTCTCATTAGAAAAGACGTAAAGGTTTATTTTTCATTAAAAGAGAAACCACCAAACAGATTAATTGTAGCGATTATTTGCATTGAATGAAAAAGATGCCTTCAAGATTTCTTTATGTGCTGAGTATTCTTTGCACACTGGCATTGTCTTATTCCACACCTACCTCTGTAAGGCGTGCTGAGCCTCATTCAGGTCAAGGAAAGAAGTGAGCAGGACAAAGCGGGCTGGGACCGAGGGTTTAAAGTGGGAGAGTGACCAGCATTTCCAATCACAATATCTAAGGGAAGGGGGGCTAGCCTTCTGGGCCTGGAATGATTTGTTATAAGGGGTTGGAATCTCTCGTAGGGGAGAATACAGCAACAGGGATTCCTGGCAGTGCTGTCGTTTCAGCTCCAGGCGAGGGAAGGAAAGAGCTCATTCAGTTGGAAGCAGAGCTCCAGCCAGTGTCTGGGGACAGAGTGTGAGATGTCAGGCCAGGTTCTAGTCAGGGGGCAGGGCCCCTGTTAAACCAGTGGTGGTTTGGCTTAGGACACCAGCTGTAGCCTGGGGAGTGGAGGATGTCTCTAGGACAGGCATCCGACAATGAGGACTGGGCAACAGTCCTGCTGGGTGGGAGAGTCGCTGTAGTTTGCTAGTCATAAATGTGTGGGACATTCCATAGGCACTCTGGCTTCTGGGCCCAGGAACCTGTGGTTAATTCCAGGCTCCCTTTAATGGCTGTGGATATTGCCTGGTTGCAGTAAGATCAACTCGGAGAGGGGTAGGGCAGAGACAGAAACAACAAAGTCTTAGGCAGGGGGGTGACACTGATACAAGTAGTGGCTGAAAACAAACAAATAAACAAAAAAGGCCTGATATGCCAAAGATCAACCCACAATAAGAATTGTACATTTATGATAATACAATTGTATATAGGAAGGAGCATTTACAAATTATTGGCAAAATAAGGACACTCACATAGGCCTCTCCTTTAGTTTGACATTTTTTTGTTTGTTTTTGTTCTTTTTCCTTGTTTTTTTTTTTTTTTTTGGTATGTGCCCTTAACGGGAACCGAACCTGGGACTCTCTGGTCTGTAGGCCTCTGCTCCAATTGCTGAGCCAAACTGGCCAGGGCTAATTTTACATTTTTAGTAGTATGTTCTCCTAAAGTATGTGTATTAACTTTAAGTAAGAAAAATATACAGTATGACACCAACACTTTTAATAAAATAACAAAATAAGCTTCAGTAAAAGAGGTAACATTATAAAATATGTGTCTAGGTGCCATTCTCTATGTTTCACAGAAGCTCAAACTCCTGCAGGCGACCAGTTGGAGCTGCACTATGGTCCATGCAGTCTGAGCTCAACGGACTGGCAACTCTTCAGCTCTCTGAAATAATGTGGTCATGCTGTGTGTGTCTCACGGCACTTTGGGGTTATGGTTCATTTAATTTTACGGAATAAAATAGGCCTCTACATAAAGTAGCATTTTTCACCTATAACTTCGAAGCAAATAAAACAAAACAAATTTTGAGGTAAATACCCAGCATCTTCCATAAGTTGCATATAAATTCCCCATGCTATAGTTATAGAAGGGTTCTTACTAATATAGAGCAAAAGATATGGAAAGAAGTAGACAGCTATTATTTTAAAGGGAAGTGGACATCCAAAAGAGGAAGATGTGAGGTTACAGGAAACACCAGAATTTTAAAAAATGATAGTGACAAAGCTAAGAAAGACGGAAAATAAACTGATGAAGATATAAAAATATCTTAAGCTGTAAAAGTAATGCAGTGTGTGATGTTCCTCTTATGATTTATAATTTGAGACAAATACTAAAGCAACATGTTAGGTCTTTTCCACATGGCCCTGTCCAGAGCAGTCAGATCACTTAGTTCCCCCTTTCTGTGTATGCAGTTACGTACCACCTTAGTGGTGGATGAGTGTCTATGTGACAACACATGGTGTAGTTAGTTCATACATAGTGCAATACACGTGCAGTGCAAAAATCTGATCTGACAGAATATTGTTTTTTGTTTTTAAATTATTTTTTTATTGATTTTTAGAGAGAGACAAAGGGAGAGAGAGATAGAAACATCAATGAGAGATAACATCTACTGGCCACCTCCTGCATGTCCCCCTCTGGGGATTTGGCCCACAACCTGGGCACGTGCCCTGACTGGGAATCAAACCGGCAACCTCTTTGTGCATGGGTGTCACTCAACCACTGAGCCACACTGGCAGCGCCAGAATATTGTTTAATCATTTCACTTAATTAACCAGTGAGAAAGCAAAAGTTTGCTCTTTCTAATATAGGAGACACAGCACAGGTACTAACCTGGGCACTTGGAACACAGCATGGCAAATAAGAGGGATTCAGTGATTGCAATGTGGGGAATTGGGAACATACATGAAGTGCTGTCGAAGATAAAGACAGACATCAGTTAAAGTGGTGAAGATAGAGTTTAATCAGTAATAACTATTGTAATAGGGGGAAGAGTCCATTGTGAACTGACCTTAACTTCGATTTGTAGAAAGGTGACGGGGTGTTTTAAAGGGAGGATAAGGGAGCAGGAAAGGGAGCCAGGGAGACTTCAATACATTTCTCAGGGAAGTAAAAAATAATTACAAAATCCAGGAAGTGGGGATTTGGTCCATGTGAAATCCTTCTGGGTTTGCTAACTGGTACTTTTCAAAGTTGGGCTCCTCTCTTCCCAGAGAGACTGGAAGACAGGTGCCTTATCTGCAGGTGTTGGCTGAAATAAACATGAATACTTTTGGCACCCTTGCATTTTCTCAGGCAGGTACTTTGAGGGGGGTTAGGGTCATCATAGGGTTGAAGCCTTGAGGGATTAAAAACTATATTAGTGTTTATGAAAGTCTTTATAGGCCAAGGTTGAAGTCTGGTTGAGAAGAGGACTCAGAGGAACCTGACTAGGGTTTGGCCAGAGAGGAATCTTTGTCAGTGCTAAGGAGAAATACATGTAGGTCTCTCAAGACTTCATATCTGAAACCTCATGAGGATGCATAAAAGGTTTCCTAGCAGACACAATGGGGAAATTAATGAGGTCAAATATAGTCAGGGCATGTAGTTTGTGGGGTGGCAGGAAATGGGACTGAGGAGTGAGATCATACCAGGCTATTGAGTTTGGATTCTATCTCTTAGATGAGTCTAGTTCTTCCCAAAGTATGGGACTTATCTACAGATGACATTTAGATTGAAGATACAGTTTTAAATCATAATTAAGTCATAGAGTCATAGGTTGATACTGATCTGTGTCTCAAGTGGTATTTTCTAATCAATCTACCTTTTAAACAAAGGGATAGATTTCTGCTAAAATATAATGATTTTGCTTTATTTTCATTAAATCTTTAAAAATATATTTCTTTTATGGTAACTGATAATGATTTTCCACTTTAATTAATAATATGAAGATTTCCTTTTATAGACAAGTTATTTAAACTTTAAAAATGCTGAGTCTATTTAAAGACATATTAACTACAGTAGCAGAAGGAAGAGATAAGATGACTCCCTTGCTTTGGGTTGCTCAAAGGGGGGCGTGCTGGTGCCATTAACTTTGACAGGAGTTACAGGAAAGTAGCCAGAGCAAAGGAAAATTAAACAAACAAACAAACAACAACAACAACAAAAACCCACCAAGAATAATGTCTCTTATTACTGGGTGTAACAAAGTTTATTTAGATCAATTGTCTTCCAAGATCCCATTACTTTAAGATCATACCCAACATACCTTCACTTCTCTACTACAAAGCCAAACCAAAACCAAAACCAAACCATAAAAACAACCCTATTTGTAAAATATGACTTCTCACTGCCTTGTTCACCTATAACATGCCCAGGTTACTTATTTTCTGCTAGGCATTAAGTCTAGGTTAGAACCTTGGTTCCTAGTGTACTTTGGTCTTAAACTTTGGTTTTTCTTTTTCCTGCTTTTATTCTGGGCATTTTTGGACTACCATACCCAGCCAAGCTTTGGAACCTTGAGTTTGAGGTCTTGGCATCAGTGCAAGTCTGGTAGTAGGTTGTCTTGTGTATGTACCCTTTCTCGCATGATAATTCCTCACTGTTTCATGGGGGATTAGTAATGGAACTTTGTCATATATTTTTGGGTGTGTGTGTATTGTACATGACAGTATCCAAGGTCAGAAACTCCAAAACTTTCTTCACTATTGAGTATCAGCTAGCCATTTTTCTTTTTTGTTGTAGTATAAAGCGAAAACCTTCTTTTTGAGCAAGTCCTCAAACTTGTTTCTGCCTTTTGAAATTGATATTTTTTCTTTTGAGTTTCTCTTTGAGGCATTCATCTGAGGCTATTCTCTCTGTCTTCTGAGATGCTGTGCTCTATCATATATAAAAGTATACTGCATGCTGCGTACCATCTCCTTGAAGGTGGCTTTTCCCTGCTAAATGTCCGTGGTGAGGTCAGTCTACCTTTTAATTTAAATGCACTTCTTCAAATTGAGTCTTAGAATAGCTAAATATTTAAGTGAAAAATTAGTCATATTTTCACTTCATCATAGATTACTTATAATCAAAGGAAATACTTCATGGTTTCTCATTATCAACATCTTTAGAAAATTTTTTTACACTTGTTAGAAAAGTAACAGATGCACTTTTTAAAATAAGTAAAGTTTTAAAATTTCATATGAACCTTATTGGTATAGTTAAACCCAAGAATAGATGCTTCTTTCTGCTGATAACCTTTTATTTTTCAATTATAGCATTACTTTTACTGAAACTTCAATGTAGGTATCCAAGAATTAAAGGCTTGCAAATGAATTAGATTAATAAAAACACAAGTACATTACTTCCTATAATTTATTTAAAGAAATATTTTTACTTTAAATTTAACACTTCCAGTTTTTAAAAAGATGAGTCATTTCCTCTGTCTAGGGGATGACTATGAGCAGTAAAAGTCTGGGTAAATATGTTAATCACAGACATTTGATTGAGTACAGGATCGAAGTTCAGGTTTGAATTTTATCTTGACTTATAATGTGAAGAGGTTATTAAGATTAACCAATGAAGTTATGACTGACTTAGTAGGTAAATTTTTAACGTTTTGTCTATTACTATGTCTAGTAGAAGCAGGCGATATCCCAAGCCTTGGGTTTCTGAAATTCTCTTCCTTGGGTCTGTAATGAGTCAAAATTCTTACTAACACCCTCCCCACCCCCCTTGCTTAATCTTTGGTCAGTTTGCACATACAGGAACAATAATTTAGGTTGAAGAGTGATGCCAATAGCTATAACAAAAAGGATGTGTAAGAAAACTTATACATCTATTCCAATCTTTAATTCAGCATTTAATATGGACTTCACCTACCCTATTTAATGGCAGTTGTGACCTTGAGAAAGTTACTTAGTCTCTTTCAGCCTCGGGATTCTCATCTGAACAAAGAGGGTTTATAATACTTTATTTATTTGCTGTGAAGACTCAATTAAAAAGGTATTGAATGTAGTAATATTTAAAAAATATCTCAGATAGCATGTAATCACCTAGCATATAGTTTGTTTGTTTGTTTGTTTGTTTGTTTGTTTGTTTCCAGATTCCTCATCTCTTCCCCCTTTTCTTCCTTGGAAGAGAAAGAAAATGTTTTTCTTCTCAATGTCATTCATTTCTGGATTGACGATAATTTGTTAAAGTCTATGAAGATGAGTGATCGATAATGATAGGTAATGACAGATAATGGCAAATACCAGCCAGATCATGATCTGGGTAAAATAGCAAACCCCACTAGGCAAGATTGTTTTCTGCATTCACATGTGTTACATAAATGAGATGGAGCAATTTTTATTTGTTTAGTAGATAGAGAACACCATTTATTTGGAGAGCCCTTGATAAGTTCTTCAATGAGGTAAATTGTTGCAAGTATAGGGTTGGATTCGGAGTTCAGGAATCACGTGTGTAATGTAGAGATAAAGTTGCTTGTATACAAGGGTGCAAAGGAGGACAGAATGAAGGGCTAAGAGGAATGAGAATGGAAGCAACGCAGAGGCAACAGGAGATGGAGGACAGCTGTTCCATGGGTAACACTGCTTTCCTCATGACCACTGAAGTTACTAGACTCATGGAATGCTTCTCTTGAGTGGGTTTTGTGGATCCCAGAAAAGTGACATGTGTAGATTCATGCCAGACCAACAGGCTGCATGGATTTAGGAGTGGAAGCAACAGAGACCAAAAAAAAAAAAAAAAAAAAAAAGGTAAACCCTCAATATTTACAGGTATAGTAATAATTCTCACCGGCAGGATTTGGAGCATCAAACTCAAACTGATGGTTTGACTGCAACTCATATGGGTCTCTGTGTGTGAGGGTCTTGGGTGACGTTTGCGTTAGACATGGCCACAGGTCATTTCAGCTGGCAATATGTAAAGTGTATGGTTTACATTGCTGTATGTATAAGTGAATGTATAGCTCACTGGAATTATTTTGAAATAGAAATGTTTAGTTCTTAATTTTTTCACAGTCCATGTATCTTATATAAATGTATATAAAGCGAAATCCTTTAATAACATTCTGAGTTATGCTATAGGTAAAATTATATTCTCTTATCATGATGGAAGCAGAGAATGGAGATTCCACCCTTATATCTAGTTACCAACATTTTAACAATATTTATTTATTTATTTATTTATTTATTTTGCTGTATTAGTGAAAAGTCCATTTTATACACTGAGAAAAGATTTTTCAAGAGAAAAGATTTTTTGGCCCTAGCCGGGTATCTCATTGCTTAGAGCGTTATAGGTTCAGTTATTGGTTAGGGCACAGAAAAGAATCAGCCTAGGGATGTGTAAATAAATGGAACAACAAATCTCTATCAATAAACACTAACTTAAGGGAAAAAAGACAAAAGATTTTTCAGAAATATAGGTACATATGTGTACCTATAACAGATATTCCCAAATGACCAACAAGGCTATCAAATAAAAAAATATATATATATGATAGTGGAATGAAAAGCTGTTGTAGAGAGTAATTTTTGAAGGAAAACAAAGAAACGGTTGACTTTTACTGCCATGGCTGATTGTAACTGATTTGTGTACCTATATACCATTAAACATATTTGACTACTTTTTAAAGGAATGTGTTTTTTCATACAATATTTAACTGCATCTAAAGAATCTGTGAAGTGTTCTATTCTTAGTCTGAATCTTAACAGATTTGCATGACAAAGGCATACTTTTTATACCTTTTTAATGCTCACCTGAAGATATTTTTCTATTTATCTTCAGATAGAGTGGAAGGGAGGGAAACAGAGAGAAACATCGATGTGAGAGACACACTACTCCAACCAGGGCGGGGATGAACCACAACCAAGGTATGTGCCCTTGACCAGAACTGAACCCACAACTCATTGGTCCATGGGCTGACACTCTAACCATTGAGCCATACCGTCCAGGCCATACTTTTTATACTTAAGGGTAATATAGAAAATAACATGTGCCTTGTTTCATGCTGCCACTGACCTACCTTAGGTGAGGAATTTTTGGATTTCTGTAAAAGTCTCCTAGTCGTTTCTAATCTTTCCCTCCTTCATTTTATTCTCTATTACTCTGTAAGTGATGTTTGTAAAGTTGTATACTCCATTGCTATTAGGATTAAAACAAAATTCCTTACAAGGCTTATTATTCATCAGTCTCCTTTGTTTTTCCATACAAGCATATTTGCAGTTAATCACACATGTGCTATGGATGCTGTCTCTTCTTTGGGCTTTTATGAACCTTTTTTTTTCCATATCCCCATCCCTTACCCCTTCACTCTTATTTTTTTCAATCTCAGTTGAGAGGAATTTATTGAAGGGGATATTAGATGATGACAGCATATTAGTAGTAATAAGAGCAGATATTACCACCTTTATGGCCAGTGAACTAAGGAGACAATGGATTGACCGCTGAGAGCTGGAACAGTAGAAAAGTGGAGAAGAGGTTGTTTACCAGAGCTGTAGTATTGAAAGGAATGTGCTACTTCCAGATACTCAGTGCTGAAGCAGGGTGTATTTCTCAGGGATTCCCAGAGAAAGAACTCTTTGTGTGTGTGTGTGTATTTCCCCCCCTTATTTTTGCTCTTTGTATGTGTACACACACACACACACACACACACACACACACACACGCACGGGATGGGGGAGCCAGGGGAGGGAAGAAACAAAGAGACATATACACACACACACACAGCTTTATTTTAAAGAATTAGCTTGCTCATGTGATTATATAGGTAAGTCCAAGTTCTGCAGGGTTGGTTCATAGGCTGGGTCCCAGAAAGAGCCTATGTTGCAGTTCAGGTCTTAAGGCAGTCTGCTTACAGAATTCGTTCTACTTTGGGGGAGATCAGCCTTATGTTCTGTTCAGGCCTTCAGCTGATGGGATGAAGACCACCCACATTATGAAGGGCAATCTGCTTTACTCACCACTTAGAAGTTACTCTCATCCAAAAATTCCTCTCACAGAAATATTCAGAATAATGTTTGACTGCATATCTGGGCACTGTGGGTCAGGCAAAAATTTTTTTTTTCCTTTATTCTCACCTGAGGACATTTTTGCATTTTATCTTCAGACACAGCGGGAGGAAGAGACAGGAAGAGACAGAGAGAAACATCAACATGAAAGAGACACATCGAGTAGTTGCCACCCACACAACCCCAACCAGGGCCGGGGACAAACTGCAACCAAGGTACATGCCCTTAGCAGGAACCAAACTCGGGTCTCTCTGGTCCGTGGGCAGAAGCTCTAACTGCTGAGCCAAAATGGCCGGGGCTGTGGGTCAGAAAAATTGACACATAAAAGTAATCTTCACACAGGGAGGACTTGGACAAGAAGTAGTCCAACTTTTTTCTCTTCCCTTTCTTCTTTTTTTTTTTCTTTTGTGGCCGAGTAGCCACCTAGAATGGAACAGAAGAGAGAAAAATGGATAATGGATCTGAAGGGGAAAATGGGAGATGTCTGCTCATACCGCTTAACTCTTTCATTATAAACTTGACCATTATTTTGGAAATGCCTTTTCTACTGTTAGAATTCCAGTTTGGTTAGATCAGTCAATATTATGATATTCTTGAATTTTTAAAAAAAAAACTCTGCTAATGATTTAATGACTTCTAAAATGATTTTCTAATGACCTTTGCTGAGATGGTTTCTCTTTAGACTAGAATAATATAAGGAAGCTTATGTCACAAATGTGGTTTTTATTAACCAATAAGATCAGTACTGAAATTTATCGTCAGTTCAAAAGGAGATACCACATTATACACCAACAAGTTGGATAATCTAGGAGAAATGGACAAATTTCTAGAAACACACAGCCTTCCAAAATTTAACCAGGAAGAGATAGAAAACTTGAACAGACCAACAACAACAAAGGAAATTGAAGATGTAATTTAAAAACTCCCAGCAAACAAAAGCCCAGGCCGGAATGGCTTTATGGGGTAGTTTTATTGAACATTCAAAGAAGATCTAATACCAATTCTCCTCAAACTATTTCAAAATGTTCAAGAAGACAAAATACTTCCAAACTCATTTTATGGGGCCAGCATTATTCTAATTCCAAACCAGATAAAGACACTACAAAGAAAGAAAAGTACAGGCCTGATGAATACAGATGCCAAAATTCTTAACAAAATATTAGCATATTGGATCCAGCAAGACATCAAAAAAATTATTCATCATGCCCAAGTGGGGTTCATCCCAGGGATACAAGGATGGTACAGTATTCACAAATCAATAAATGTGATACACCACATAAACAAAATGAAAGATAAAAATCACATGATCATATCAATAGATGCTGAAAAAGCATTAGACAAAATCCAGCACCCATTTCTGATAAAAATGCTCAGCAAGTGGGAATAGAGGGATCATATCTCAACATAATAAAAGTCATATACGAAAAACCTACAGCCAACATCATACTCAATGGGCAAAAACTAAAAGCATCCCCTTAAGAACTAGAACAAGACAGGTATGCCCAATTTCACCACTCTTAAGCAACATAGTACTGGAAGTCTTCGCCATAGCAATTAGACATGAAGAAAAAATAAAAGGGATCCAAATTGGAAAGGAGAAAGTGAAACTGTCATTGTTTGCAGATGACATGATATTGTACATAGAAAACCCCAAAGACTCAATCAAAAATCTACTAGAGTTAATAAATGAATTTGGCAAAGTAGCAGGATACAAAATTAATGTCAAGAAATCGACAGCATTCTTATACACCAATGATGAACTTACTGAAAGAGAAACTAAAAAAACAATTCCATTTACCATCGCAGCAAAAAATTAAGATACCTAGGAATAAACTTAACCAAAGAAGTAAAGGACCTATTTGCAGAAAATGATAGGTCATGGGAAAAAGAAATAGAGGAAGATATAAAAAAGTGAAAGCACATACCTTGTTCATGGATTGGAAGAATTAACATCATTAAAATGTCCATACTACCCAAAGCAATCTATAGATTCAATGTAATCCCCATCAAAATACCTATGACATAATTCACAGAACTAGAACAAACACTCCAAAAGTTTATATGGAACCAAAAAAGACCCTAAATAGCCACAGCAATCTTGAAAAATAAAGAACAAACTAGGAGGGATTGCATTACCAGCTATCAGGTTATACTACAAAGCCACTGTAATCAAAACAGCCTGGTACTGGCACAAGAACAGACAGATTGATCAATGGAACAGAACAGAGAACCCAGAAATTGACCCAAGACTATATGCCCAATTAATGTTTGGTAGAGGTGGTAAGACCATACAGTGGAGTCAAGACAGTCTCTTCAATAAATGGTGTTGGGAAAATTGGACATCTACTTGCAAAAAAAAAAAAAATGAAGCTAGACCACCAACTTCCACCATACACAAGAATAAACTGAAAATCGATAAAAGACTTAAATGTAACTCGTGAATTCATAAAAATTCTAGAAGAAAATGTTGGCAACAAAATTTCAGACATCATATGCAGCAGAATTTTCACTGACACATCACCTAAGGCAAGAGAAACAAAGGAGAAAATGAATACATGGGACTATATCAAACTAAAAAGCTCTGCACAGCAAAGGAAACAATCATCAAAATGGAATGGGAACCTACCATATGGGAGACCATAATTGCCAATAATGCATCAGATAAGGAATTAATTTCCTATATAGAGAGTACTCATACAACTCAACAAAAGGAAGACAAAGGACCCAATTAAAAAATGGGCAGAGGAACTAAATAGACACCTCTCCAAATAGGACATACAAATGGCCAAGAGACATATGAAGAAATGCTCAACATCACTAATTATCAGAGATGCAAATTAAAACAACAATGAGGTATTACTTCACACCTATCAGAATAGCCGCCATCAACAAATCATCAAACAACAAGTGTTGGCAAGGGTGTGGAGAAAAGGGGACTCTAGTACACCACTGGTAGGAATGCAGACTGGTGCAGCCACTATGGAAAACACTATGGTGTTACCTCAAAAAATTAAAACTTGAACTGCCATTTGACCGAGTGATCTCACTTCTAGAAATATACCCTAAGAAGCCTGAAACACCAACCAGAAAGAATATATTTACCCCTATGTTCATAGCAGCACTATTTACAATAGCTAAGATCTGGAAGCAACCCAAGTGTCCATCAGTAGATGAGTGGATACAAAAGCTGTGGTACATGTACACAATGGAATACTATGCAGGTGTAAGAAAGAAAGATCTCTTATCCTTTGAGATGACATGGAGGGACCTGGAAGAGTATTATGCTAAGAGAAACAAGCCAAGCAGAGAAAGACAAATATCACATGATCTCACTTATTTGTGGAATATAATGAACTTAGCAACCTGATAAACAGAACTGACCCAGAGACATAGAGGTAGGGTACAGACTGACAAACCCCAGAAGAGAGGGGGTTGAGGGGAAAGAGATAAACCGCAGAACTTATATGCATGTATGCACAACCAATGGACATAGACAACAAAGGGAAGGGGCGGGGGAGGAGGCTGTCAATGGGGGAAAAAGAAACATCTGTAACAAAAACAAATTTATAAAAATATTTTTTTTTTAAAAAAAAAGGAGATACTATTATCTTAAATTTTATATTAGGTGGTATCAATATTTGTTTTCAGATTTTTAGAAAAGTTTCATTGTATATTATGTATCTTGAATATTCAGAGGAAGAGAGGTATGGGTATAAAATATAAAGGTGTAAAAAGACAGTATTGGATATACAACCTAGATGGTGATTGTAATAATTGAAGTGGAAAATAATGTGTTTAAATAAGCAGCCATAGAAATGGAAAAGAGAGCTTTGAATCCTGTGCTATTTCATCTAGCAGCCGCACCTATTTTTTACTTGTGTGATATAATGTACTTCATAAATAAGTGAAGAAAGAGCATGTTGATATTGATGTTTCTGTAGTTCATTAAAGTGGAGATATTTGAGGGGCAAAGGGAAATTTTGTTTGAAATGGGAGAGTGCTATGGGTGTATGTTTATAGACTGAACAGTCATTGTACACCAATGGTGGGCTAAGTAATGACAGAGGAGAAGCTGATTTAGAAGGAGAATAAACACAGACAGAGCTTTGGGAGCCACTAAAATTTAAGAGATATATTGGGAACTAGTAAAAGAATATGCAGAGAAATACCAGAAGAGAGAGGAATCAGGAAAGCCAAAAAAGGAAAGGTTTCAAAGATGAGGTAATATCAAGTTATTAGGAAGACAATGTTAACCTTAGTGAGAATAGTTTCTATAGTAGGGTCAAAAACTGCACTGCAGCCGACTGAAGAATGAACGTGAAGTGAGGGATACAAATAGTGAGGGCAGATAATTCCTTTAAGAAATGTAGCTGTGAAAGAAAGGGAAGAAACTGGGGCAGCAGCTTAGGAGAGGAACAGAATTTCCTTCCTCATTCCCTCCCTTTTCCCCTTGCTTCCTTTGTTCTTTTTTGTTTTTCTCTTTTTGATTTTTAATGGGATAAAAGAGTTTGGATAGTGGTTTGTAGTCCGAGTTTAAGTTTCTGGAGGTGAATTAATTCTAGAGGCTGACTAGATCTAGGGTATGACTATGGAAGTTGAATGGAGGTAAAGATTTTTGGGATATAGGAGGTCAGCTGAATAGTCAGGGTATAAGGTAGAATGTTGGATAGGTAAGAATAAAGACTGTGGGTCAGATGACAATGTTCTCATTAAATGTTGGGAGATTGAAGATTAGAAGATGAAAGCAACTTGTTCAGGTAAATGTGTGTAAAGACAGACAGCATGCATGTAAAAGAAGAGGCTTCTTGAATGAAAATAAATGTCAAATAAACAGGGAGTAGCAGTAGAGAACCAGGAGGATGCCAATGGAAAGACCCTACTGGAAAAGTCAACATGAGAAGAATTGACCTCCCATCAAAGTTATGTTTCTGTTGAAAAGAGATGGAGTGCATGCCCTGGGAGAGGTTAAGGATTTAAGGATGTAGAGAATTTGGGTTTGCTTGTTTGTTTTTCAGAATGGAAGATTCCAAAGACTTGTGGAATGGTCTGGAATGAAAGCAGAAGTGAGAGTATCCAGAGGGAAAGGAGCAGAGGGAAGATGGGACACTAGGACTAACGAACTCGATCTACAGTGACTAAGGTGAAAGGAAGTAGGATGTTCGGGTTAGCCATAAGTGACATACATGGAATTCCATTTAATTAATGGAAAATGTATTTAAATAGTTTAGTGGCATGGACTCAAATTTCTGGCTATCTGATTTCATGGGTATCCTGTTCCCTACTGGTACTGAGCTAACCCAGCCTACCAGAAAGCGAAGGTGACCAGCAAGGCCTCCTGTTGCTTCACACCCTCTAGCATGTGCCAAATGGGTCCAGGCTTCAGGAAGACTGAATAGTTGTTACAGTTAGTGGCAGTCAGTATAGTAAGGATGACTAAATATGGTGATTCCATTTTGCCCATTTATCCTTTGGGGGGACCTATGGGGATTTGAGAGATGCTTATAAGAAATTTGTGGTTGGTTAGTGGGATTGTTGAGGAATGCTTGTTTCCATCTCTTTCCTCACAGGAGTTAGCTGAAATTCCCCTGTAGCTTCATAACATGGAGTTAGCCCCTTTCAGTTCTAAGAGGGAAGAAGTAGGGATTTTCCAGGGGAAAGGACAATCCCCTATCTCAGTCCCACCATTGTTCATTATCATAAACGAATGAACAAAATTTCTCAGGTCACAATATGTATTTTCATACTTCATACCCTGTCACTTCAGAAACTACATATTGGTATTTATCTTATTGCAGCATTGTGCATTGATTTTATTCTTACCTAATGGATTATGGTTCTTTAAAAAAGTTATGTGGACATATTTTTTTAAAAGATATAACTCAGATGATATTTACTTTTTGCTTTGTACTTCTTGCTCTTCCCGAATGTTTAAGTTGGGATTGTGAGAGCAAATACTTTGGATGCTACAGGCAATATTGCCAGGCAGGAAAATCATTTCTGTAAATAGGTATTCATGGAGCCCACAGGGAAATCACACTTCTTTTGTATTTGAGTTGGAGAGTCACTAAGCAGAATAATATATATAAGAATGAATCTTGAAAATGAAAATTATTAAAAATCTTTAATGCCAATTCTTCACCATATCTACTAGATATATTTTGGAACCACTGGAAAAAACACTTAAAATTGTACAAATGTACTGAGAAAACAGTACATTATATTTCATTTTTAATTTAGAAATTTAAAAAAATTTATATTCTCTTCCAATGAACCATTATATTCATTGCAAATACAGCAAGCTATTGATGGCCCTTAACACGGCTTATCTGGAAATGAGAGGATTCTGGGAAGATGGTGTAGTAGGAAGCACCAGAAATCCAGCTTTCTACCCAGACACAGTTACACTGGCAGAATTTGTCTGATGTAACTATTTTGGAACTCTGCAGTTTAGTAAAGGCTTGCCACTTCCAGGGGCAGTCTTGGGCATTAAACTGTAATTAATTTCAGTCAATTTCTTCACTTTCCAGCTACCCATTCTCACTCCCCAGCCTAATGTCAGGCCATTGTGCAGATGTTCCTGAAGAAGCTTATACATAGTTTGCAGGAGCCAGAGTGGCAATAAAGACTTTGTGCTCCAAATGTCAGGGATCTGTGTTATGATGACCAGTTACTGCTTCTGATCATAGAGGTGTAGATACAAAAGAAAATGAAAAGGGAGTTAAAATATTTTACTACAAAAAATAACACTAAAGAAAATACTAATACAGGAACTGAGAGACAAAAAAGGTATAAGGAATATAGAAAACAAAAAGCAAAATGACAGAAGTAAATCCCTACTCGGTAATTTAAGTGTAAATGGATTAAATTTTCTAATCAAAAGACAGAGATTAGCAGAATGGATTAAAAATAAAAACATGATACAGCTATATGCTATCTATAAGAGACTTATTTAGATCCAAAGACACAAATAGGTTAGGATGAAAAGATAGAAAAAGATATTTCATGTAAATAACCAAAAGAGAGCTGGGGTGGCTATATTAATATCAGAAAAAATAGACTCTATGTCAAAAAAGTTTATAAGAGACAAGAAATGACATTATATTTAATAAAAGATTCAACAGCAAAAGATAGAACAATTAAAAACATTTATGTACCTAATAACAGTCTTTCAAAATATATGAAGAAAAAATTGACAAACAGATCTAAATAATAGTTGTAGACTTCAATACTCCACTCTCAATAATGGATGGAACAACCAGATAGATATTAAGTATGGGAACAGATGCCTTAACACAATGAACCAACTAAATCTAACACACATATAAAGAACATACTACTCAACAACAAGACAATACATATTATTTTCAAGTACACATGGGACATTTTCCAGGAAAGATCATAAATTAAGTTTCAGTAGATTTAAAAAGCTAGCTATCATATCTTTTCCAACCATCATGGGATGAAATTAGAACTTAACACAGAAAACTGAAAAATTCACATATTTGTTGAAGTTAAATAACACACACGTCAACAACCAATGGATGAAAGAAAAAAAAAATCACAAGGAAAATTAGAAAATACTTAGAATTGAATACAAGTGAAAACACAACATACCAAAAGTCAATACTTGGGACACTGAAAATAGTGCTAATGGGTAAATTATAGCTATAAATGCTTATATTAAAAAAGAAGAAACACCTCAAATCAACAACCTATGTTTACAACTTAAGGAACTGGAAAAAGAAGAACAAACTACGCCCAAAGTTATAGGAAGGAAGGAAATAACACAGATTAGATACCATATGGAAAAATTAACTCAAAATGTATCAAAGACTTAAATGTAAGAACAAAAACTATAAAACTCTTAGAAGAAAACATAGGGCAAATGCTTTATGACATTGAATTTGGCAGTGATTTTTGGATATCACACTAAAGACACAGTCAACAAAATAAAAATATACAAATAACATTTAATGAAAAAGTAAAAATATTTGTTCATCAAGAGACACCATCAACAAAGTAAAAAGGCAACCCACAGAATGGGAGAAAATATTTGCAAGTCATATTTCTGATAAGAAGTTAACATCCGAAATATATAGAGAACTTTTTTTTTTTTTTAATTTATTTTTGTTACAGATGTTTGTCCTTTTTTACCCCATTGACACCCTCCTCCCCAACCCCCTCACCCCATACCCGGCTTTGTTGTCCATGTCCATAGGTTATGCATACATGCATATAAGTTCTGTGGTTTATCTCTTTCCTCCCCCCACCACCCCTCTTCTGAGGGTTGTCGTTTTCAGTCTCTACCCTACTTCCACATCTCTGGGTCTACCCAATTCCTCACGCTGTTGTGTTTATTATATTCCACAAATAAGTGAGATCATTTGATATTTGTCTTTCTTATATAGAAAACTTCTAAAATTCAACAGCAACAAAAACATACAGCCTGAATCAAAAATGGTCAAAGGACCCGAATAGACTACTCTCCAAAGAAGATGAATCAATAGATTAGCCAATGAACATATGAAAAGATGTTCAATATCACTAATTATTAGGGAATTGCAAATAAAAATTACAATAAGATACCACCTCACACACACACACATTAGGATTGCTATTATTAAACAAACACACAAACACCAAAAATACCCCAGAAAAGTAGTAAGTGATGGCCAGGATATGAAGAAATTAGAACTCTCGTGCACTCTTGGTGGGGATGTAAAATGGTGTTGCCCCCGAGGAAAACAATATGGTAGTTCTTTAAAAAAAAATGAAAGATAGAATTACTATATACTTTACCAATACCAATCTGGGTACACATCCAAAAGAATTGAAAGCAGAGTCACAAAAGGATGTTTGTATGCCCACGTTAATAGCAGCATTATTTATAATAGCTAAAACATGGAAGCAACCCAAGAGTCCATTAATGGATGAATTAGATAATATAATGGAATATTATTCAATGTCAAAAAAGAAGGAAATTCTGTCATCTTCTCCAAATGGATGTACCTTGAGGACATTGTGCTGAGTGAAATAAGCCAATCACAAGAAGACAAATGCTGTATGATTCCATTTATATGAGTACTTAAAGAAGTAAAAATCATAGAGAAAGAAAGTAGAAATGTGGTTAAGGTAAGGGGGGAATATGAAATTATTGTTTAATAGGTATGGAGTTTTGATTTTATAAGATGAAAATAATTGTGAAGGTGAATGGTGGTGGTGGTTGAAAATATGAATGCACTTAATACTGACCTCTATACTAAAAAATGGTGAGTTCTGAGTTAGACATACAGTGTTTGGAGTCACCGAATAGATGGCAGTTGAAACTGTAAATCTGAACTAGGTCATGTATAAAGAGGAGGCAGAGTGAACTATCAGAGCAGGACCCATGTTTTTACAAGCCATTTGAGGAATAGAAGAGTACTCACCTCAGTAGTTGGTATTTTCTTTTCTGTAAACTGGGTTTCTCTTGCTTTCTCTGTCAGTTTTATCCCATCGACTTTCTATTTACAGAAATCCCTCAAGAATTTTGGTCTATTGCTGACCCCCTTTCCTTTGTGGTTTTAACCTTATACCTTCTTTTTTTCTGATACTTCAATGTGGTTTGGGGAGAAAAAGCATGTAGTGACTGAGATCCACCTAAGTAGTGTCCCCAAGCAGATTCCCCAGTTCTCACACTTCAAACTGTGGAACTTTATCTCTGAGTCTTCTTCTGAGCTATGCCCCTTGCCTGAAATGCTGGATTATTTTCCCAAATATTTCCTAAATTTAAAGTCTATATTAATTTTAACTTTCTTCAAAAAATGAAATCCACAGCCAGTCTTTCAATCACTTATTGTTTGCCCCCTGAATGGGTTTGACATTCATTCTTTCTTACTTATTTGGCTTCTATTGCCTCTTGAACGTGATTATTTTTTAGGTCTACATGCCTATCTCCCCCAAGTAATTTCTGTCCTTTGGAAGCTAATCCTCTTTTATAATTAAAAAAAATTTTTTTATAAATGCTATGTTTCCATATAGATGCTAAATAAATATTTTAAAAATCAACTTTCCTTTTCAAATCATATAATTTTTGTGTCATTTATTATAAGGGTTTCATTCATACTAAGCATTTCAATTGTGGACAATGTGTTGAACATTTCCACAGGAAAAATCAAAGGCTGAATTTCCAGTTTTGCTAATTTGGCCTTATAGAAAACTTATTTTTTCTTAAATTCCAGCTAGTTCTATACTCTGTTCTGACTGGTTAAAACAGTATCACCCATAGATGGCTATAACTAAATTTGGGGAATGATGATAATTTATAAATATAACATGCTGAAAATGCAACGAATTATAATAATCAGGGAATAAAAGATCTCTCTACTACTGATAAAGAATTATATTCTTGCTAGGGCTCATAACATCCTTGGGATTCTGAGAATGTTTTGAATCTACAAAGGATATAGCATTTATCCCAAAATGAATAATAAGAAGAAATATGTGTAGACTTCAAGTATCTGCTTCTATAACTTATTTTTCAATAGACCTCCATTTGCTTTTGTAAACAGTTGGATGAATCTCATTTGCTCTCAGGGCTTGCTTGAACTTTTTACTACTGTCCTTCTTCTCTAGTCTGTGTTATCTTCAAGTCCTTTCCACTGCTAGATTTGTAGAAAATAGATAGTACAGAACAAACCAGAACTAGCAGTAGCTAAAAAAAACAAAAACAAACAAACAAACAAAAAAAAACACAACTCAAATAGGAATAAAGAAGCAAAGTTAAAGAAACCACCCAATTCTAAGCCAAATAACCAATAATAAGAACCTTTAAACAAGATTTAAAATAAATGTATATCACTGACACCTTGTATATAAAAGTGAGATTGTCATTTCTTCAGTTTCTTTAGAAAAAGCATTGTAACTTGAACGACCAAGAAAGAAACAAAGAATACTTGGGTTATATTAGATTCTTGATTTCATCTAAGTTACAACTGAAAATGAGCTCTGTGAAGTTCGCCACTGTCATTACTTTTTATTGAATTATAGTTGACACCCAATCAAGAAACTGATTTTTATCTGATGTTTGTTTCCTCATCAACAATCTGATTGGTAGAAGATATGTGTTATTGTTGGCTATATTCCAGTGCTTTATGGTTGCCTATGTGTCTCTGTTTTATTACCTCATTTGTTTATATAGATAAAATTTAAAAGTAGGCAAGGTGAATATTAAACATTTTTGGTTTTTGCACATGAGGAAACAGATTCTTTCATGTTACTATTCTGAGATATATATTTAGTGAATTACAATAGATATATTAATTACTGTCTACCTCCCCACAGCTCCAGTTGAGCACATGACTCTATCTTAGGACAGTCACAGCTAAATAAACCTGTAGGTTGACCAGATGTTTATGATAATCTGTAGTGACAAAAATCTGGGTAAATACTAACGAGAAACAATCACATATCTTCTTTAGAAATTTAGAATCAAGATATTGAGGGAACTAAATTCAGAATTCAACCCTAGAATTTATTGGTAGTAACACAGAATTGGATTTATAGCCATGTTGAGCTGTGGTAAGATGAGTAAGCAGAGAAAATACTGAAGTCAAATATTTTTTACATTTTATATTGAAGAAGTAGACAATGTTTTATTAAAAAATAAAACAATATTCAACTAGAGCCAAAAATAAAATAAAGCCTAGCTATTATGATAATTCACAAATGATGTCATACTTTTTATTGCTCTTTGTTTTCCACTTTTACCCATAAAGAATTGGATCAATGATGGTGCTATGAAAATCATTCATGCTTCAATTATATGCTTTTTTTTTTTTTTTACTATTTTTATTATTTATTTTTGTTGCAGATATGTCTCCTTTTTCCCCCATTGACACCCTCCTCCTGATCCCACCCCACCCCCAGCATTGTTGTCTATGTCTGTTGGTTACACATACATGCATATAAGTTCTGTGGTTTACCTCTTCCCTCCCAATTATATGTTCTTTAAAACTATGTTTTAGAAAATTGTACCTCCTGAGACATAAAATACAATCTGACCCTGGCTGGTTTTGCTCAGTGGTTAGAGCATTGGCCCGTGGACCAAAGAGTCTCGAGTTCGATAGGGTCACGTACCTGAGTTACAGGTTTGATGATCCCCAGCCCCGGTTGGGGTTGTGCAGGAGGCAACCTAGGCAGCCTATAGATAGGTCTCGGTCTCTCTCTCTCTCTCTCTCTTTCTCTCTCTCTCTCTCTCTCTCATCTCTCTTTCCCTCCCTCCCTTCCACTTTATCTAAAACTCAATGGAAAAATATCCTTGGGTGAGGATTATCCCCCACCAAAATACAAAGGGGATTTTTTTAGAATCTGTAAAAGCAAAATTTACCCCTCTCACAACAAGTATAACTAAACCAGGTTGGAAATTTAAGCACTATTTTTTTTTTTTAGGAAACATGCCTATATCACCAATAAGCAAACCATCCATAAAACCAGCAACAGTTCAAGTACACAAATAGTGAGTTTATTTAGTGATTTGATTTCCTGTCTTTTTCTTGGAATAAATTGGATTAAGCCTCTGGATTTTCCCTAAGATTCCTCCACCATGTGTTTAAACATCTTTTGATGAAAAGTTGTTGGTTATTTTTTAAAAGAACATGTTTATATATGAGTGAGATTGAGCACATACATATTAATAAGTACAGGACAGAAAAATGTGTTTCTTTCTAATCTTGAAAAAGAAAGATCATATCTGTGCTTTAGCCTTAAACTTACCAATCTGAATCCTTTTGAAGACTTTTACTTTATGATAGGAACGAAACTAGTTTGGAATTTGAGTCTCAGAGTGAGGGCCTTCCTTTACTTCCTGGTGTTTGTGTTGAAAGTGATGAGAAGTCTTTGGTGAGATTATTACTCTTCCTTGCTCTGCATTCTTGATCTGTAAGATAATAACCTCATTATCCATCATTATTGTGTTCTCTTTTTAGATATTAACATAATACTGATTATTTAAAATCCATTTTTTTACTTCCTAAAAATATTAAGTGGGTTACATTCAAAGAAAAAAAGTAGAGCAAAAAATATCCAAAAACACACTAATATAGAATAAAAGAAACAAAAAAATAAATAAAGGAATGATGATATTTTTTAAAGTCCTTACTAATAACATAACAAAATACTTCATGGTAGTCAAGGCAAAGATTGAACTATAATGGATTATATATAATTCTCAATATTATTAAGAAATAGCCCAGCTGGTGTGACTCAGTGGTTGAGTGTCACCCATGCACCAAGAGGTCGCTGGTTCGATTCCCAGTCAGGGCAGATGCCCACAATGTGGGCCTGATCCCCAGTGGCGGCCAATTGATGTTCTCTCTCATTAATGTTTCTATCTCTCTTTAAAATCAACAAAGAAAAAGAAAAAGAAATAAACCAACTAGCTCATCATGATATAATCCACACCCATTCCTGATGGGAGCTCTCAAAAAATTGTTAAGATGATTGTATGTGTGTGTGTGGAGGGGGACACAAATGGATTATATATGTGATGGTATTTTTGCAATTTTAGTGATTTAATAATTTGGTCTTTGATAAAAAAGCTTAGGACTTAAAATCAGACCTTCATTCTATAAAGAAAATGTCATAGGTCACTTGCTTATTATAATTTTAAAATACTTAAAATCTCAGGAGCAATATAACTTTAAAATAAACTGCATGGAAAAGTATTATATCTTTATGGGAGATGGTTTCTCAAGATGACCACAGCAACCCCTTCTATCCCATGTAATTTGCAATGTGACTTTGTCCCTTCGTAATGAGATGGATTTACATTCTCTTTTCTTGAATCTGACCTTCTGATCTACTTTGACCAATAGAATACAACTACTAAGCCTAGTACTCAAGGGGTTTTACAGATTCTGTTTTACTTATTTCTAAGCCAGCTGCCATGTGATGAAATTAAAACTACTCTATTGGAAAGGGTATGTGGAAAGAGACCCTTGAGGATAAAAGACCACATAGAAGAGAAAGGAGGGATCTTAGCTGACAGCCAGCACTGACTGCTGAAGATGTGAATGAGGCCATCTTGGATGGTCCAACCCTAGCTGAATTCCCAACTGAATGTGGCCACATGAGTGATTCCAGTCAACACTAAGTAGAGCAGAAATTCCACCACAGAATTGAAAGAAATAAAAGATCATTGTTTTTAAACTAACTTTTGGAATAGTTTATTATACAGCAGTAGATAGCTTATGTGGATTTTTTGCAAATATTTGTTTACAGTCTGTGGCTTTTTTGTTCCTTCTCTTGACAGTGCATTTTGCAGAGCATAAAGTTTTAATTTTAATGAAGACCTGCTTATCAGTTTTTTTCATAGATATGCCTTTAGTATCTGTAAAATTTTATTGTCAAACCCAAGATCATCTAGATTTTCTCTTATGTTATCTCTGAGGAGTTCTATAGTTTTGTGTTTTACGTTTAGATCTACAGTCTATTTTTAGTTCATTTTTTTGAAGGGGGTAAGGTCTGTGTTTTATTATTATTATTATTATTATTATTATTTGCATGTGAATGTACAGTTAGTTTTTCCTGTGCCAGTAGAAAAGGACTACCTTTTGTCCATTGTATCCTGGAAGAGGCTATTATTTTATTAAAAGTCAGTGTGACAAACAAAACTTTCTGTGGTAACTGTATATATATAATATATATATATTAGTTTGTTACTATGTAAATGCTTCCATATTATAAATGTGTGCAATCACTAGAAAACCAATTTGTGAAGATATATCTAAAGAAGAACAGACAGGAATATATTAACTACCTGGCTCTACTTACAAGTTATCTAGTGGAAATCTCATCATGATAACTCCTGGATCTCTCCAATTGAACATGGATTATACCTTGTATTTACATGAGTTAAGGGATAGAAGCCATAAAAAGAAGTGTCCTTGGGATTCCACAATCTTTAATTTATCCCCTATTTTGTTGAGCAATAAAGAGCTTTCTAGATTTCCTAAACATGGTAGGTCAATTCTGTTCCCATCCCAGAAAAAAAGCAGTTAAGAAACCCATGGGGCTCCCCATGCAGAGAGTGTGAGCTGAGATCCCCAAGAGAAATGGGGACAACCAGTGGGGATTCACTGACTTCCAAGGGAGTGTCCCTTTCCACCTGGGGAATACCTTGGGTGTTATTCTCCTAATTCTAAACCAGTGGGGTGTTTGTGGATATACATGAAGTTTTCTTGAATTTGCAGTGGTGACTAACTGCTCCTGGTTGCCAAGTTCTGCTTATGACTTCAGATGACAAAATTCCTGATTGTAGTTGACTGTAGCATTTATTCTCTGCTTCCACCTTATGGTTCTGAGAAATCAACTGCCCAGCTCTGGCCTATATTCTATTTTCCAATTCTTCAAAGACTGAATTGAATAATTGAAGGAGGGAGGGAGGGAGAAAGAAAAGAAGGAGGGAAGGAAGGAAGGAATTTAGTTGAGAGATCAGTAGGTAGGGAGATGGATGAACAATCTGAGTTTAGATGTAGTTTTAGGTTTTATTTGCTAGGCCACTTATGACTTGTCAATTTATTATGGTTTCTTTGCCAATTTCCCTAAACATAAATTCAAATCAGCATGTTTCTTTAATGTGTATTATTGCTGAATCGTTTTGTGGCTTCATGAAAGTCTGGTTTCAAAAACAATATGAAAGCTAGGGCTCGCAGTAGATTGTGAGGTCTCATCTAAAACCAGAACCAGCAACAAGGATGATTAATTTACCACAGATGAAAAATGAAACCACTATGACCTAGCCTGAACAACAAAAAAAAAGTGTGTAAGTATCACATACCAACCAATTGTTTCTGGACAGCAAAAGAAACCACCAACAAAACAAAAAGGCAACCAATGGAATGGGAGAAGATATTTGCAAACAACAGCTCCAACAAGCGATTAGTATCTAAAATATATAAAGAACTCACACCATTAAATACCAAACAAACAATCTAATTTAAAAATGTGAAGATTTGAAAAGACACTTCTCCTAAGAAGACATACAAATGGCCAACAGATATATGAAAAGATGCTCAACTTCACTAGCTATTAGGGAAATGCAAATAGAAACTACAATGAGATACCTCCTCACACCTGTTAGAATGGCTGTTATCAACAAGACAAGCAATAACAAGTGTGGGAGAAGTTGTGGAGAAAAAGGAACCCTCATTCACTTCTGATGGGAATGTATACAGGTACAGCCACTATAGAAAACAGTATGGAGGTTCCTCAAAAAGTTAAGAATAGAGTTACCATATGACCTAGCAATCATCTGGGTATCTACCCCCAAAACTCAAATACATTTATTTGCAAAGATATATGCACCCCTATGTTCATTGCAGCACTGTTCACAGTAAGCCAAGACATGAAAACAACAAAAGTGTGCTTCGATAGGTAATTGGATAAAGAAGATGTGGTCTGTAACAAAAATAAATTAATTTAAAAAAAGAAAATGTGGTACATATATACAATGGGATACTACTCAGCCATGAGAAAAGATGAAATACTGCCACTTGCAACAACATGGATGGACCTTGAGAATATCATGCTAAATTAAATAAGTCAGGCAGAAAAAAACACGAACCATAGGATGTCATTCATACGTAGGATATGAAACTGAAACTCATAGATGCTGACAACAATATGGTGGTTACCAGAGGGAAGGGAGGTTGGGGGGTAGTAAAGGGTAAAAGAAATCAAATATGTGGTGACAAGATGATTTGACTTTGGGTGGTGGGCAATATAGATCGTGTATCATAGAAATGTACACTTGAAAATGACATAATCTTATTAAACAATGTCACCCCAGTAAACTTAATTTAAAAAAGGAAAAAAATTGTAAATGCATTTTATAATTTGTCAGAAGTTTAAGGGATGTATAGCAAGTGTATTTTTTTTTTACTTCAAATTAGCTGGATTTATTCTTGTTTCAGGCTTTAGAATGAATTTTTTTCTCACAGTTCTGTATAGATTTCTTGAAAATGATAAACACTGTATGTTTTGCATTCATTTGGCAGATAGACACATTCCTAAATATTCACATAAACATAATTATTCTAACTAAAAATTCCTTAGTCTTATCTAGAATATCATTTTTCATATGGCTTTCCCTTTGAACTAAAATGTAGGGAAGAAAATGCTATTGATATATAACTATTGCTGTAAATAACTCATTGTTACATATTTGTCAATTTAAAATTTCTAGCACTATGACTTCATCTTTAATGCACATTAATTTACCTACCAAATAATCAGTATAGCATAGTAAGCCTTTTTGTATAACAAAGCTTGATTGGGGGGGAGGGATATTTCGGGATTTCCCATATGACTTGATATTTTTATAAAAACCTTAAATTTAGATATAGTTTAAAGTTTACAAAAATTTGTAGCAATAGCACAAGGCTTACAAGTTGTTTGTTTATATAGTGCCCTATTTCTTTATTACTCTCGCTGTGAATACATATACACATATATGTATTATATATATGTAATGCATATGTATGTATATATGTATATATGTAAAAGGTTTAAAAATTGATGTCAACTATATGCAGAATTGTTAGATGCAAAAATTGAACTTATTTTCTCTTGTTTTCAGTGATCAGATAATCAATATATTGTGTATAAATTTGAGACAGGCCTTGGTTCAGTATAAGGAAGAATTTTCCAGCATCTCTCTTGCCCATAGGTATGATAGTTAATTTGTTAACTACTGCAAACTATGACAAATAAATGCCTCCTTTACCGGATTCTGAGGCAGAATTAACTTTTATTAAGAATGTCTTAGAAAAGAATTAGATATCTTCTAAGCTTCCATACTGATAGAAGAGAAAACTATTTCAATATACAAAAGAGCTTCTTAGCTTTTGACATAAGAATTTGTTTAAAAAGGGCAGCCATCTTATATTACTACACTCTGTAGTCTAAATTATATGAAAGAGGCAAATGAAGTAGAAATCAGTGAAAGTCAGTGGTATCAATACTTTCCAAAACACCTTAAAATCATGGTATGTAGAGTTAGCATAAACTCTTATATCTTTTATACCTCTTAAAGAAAAAGACATTTAAAACCATTATCTTGAAGATTTATAAGTTCCTAAAATTTCATTAAAAAAAAATCGATGCTTAGCAGAGAGCTAAAGAAAAAGGAGTAATCTATTTATAAATAATTGTTGATATAAATGTATTAATCATGTTAGTAAGTTTTAGTGTTAAATGCATTTTGCTATATTTTAAATGTTTATAATTCATAATCCCTGTTTGGATTTATGTGCTAACACTCCATTAATTATAACATTTGATTACCTTATTCTTCAAACATGCCAGATAAAGTTTACTTAACTCCTCTTTTTTTAATCTGCCAAAAAAAAAAAGGATCAAACAGAGTAACATCTGCTTTGTATTATGGTGTGGCTGACTCTCCTTCTCGGCCCCTGCCCCCACTGCAGACTTAAGAACTCATACATGCATTGGTATGTTTTACCTTTTTGCATTTATACATACATGTATATACAAATAACTATGCATGAAAACGTTTGTATAATATGCATGTGTATCTATATGTAATACAGAGAGTAACAGAGGCACTGAGAGACAAAGAGAAAATTGTATTAGCAGTATCTCCTGACATAATACGACTTGACAGCTGCTGAGTACTTACTCATTGCTAAGCAATGTGCCAAGTGCTTTAAATGCTTTATCTTTCTAAATACTCATAACTCTTTGAAATCCTCTTGCTGCCTTCATTTTAAAGATTTCATCGCTAGTATACAGTATCATTGAAATTTGCAGTTGGTCAGTGTGATTCCAGCTAATCTCATGATCAATAGTGACCGACACAAACACTATCTTCTCCCTTTCCATAATTGCCACAAATTCATGTCTCCATAGCACAATATGCCCCTATACTTATCTATTCTTAGATCTGTTAAGAGCATTGGTTCTCAGCTGGGGGAATTTTGCTTGTGGGATATTTGGCAATGTCTGAAGACATTTTTAGTTATCATAACTGAGAGGATATTACTGGCAGAGCCCAAGAATGCTGCGAACATCTGCAATACACGGGACATCTCCCCAACCCTGACACACACACAACAATATGTTACTAGGGACAAGGTTGAGAAAGCTTGATCTGGAGAGACATATATTTGCAGAGAAATGTAAATATTTATGTGTGTATACTTACATAATTATTTCTCTTTACAGGCCTCTTTTAGGCTGGCTGTTAGAAGACAATGGCTCTTAGAATGTTTTAGAATTCTCTAGTAGGTTATTTGATTTACAGACACATCGATGTTTCTATCTCTCTCTCCTTCTCCCTTCCTCTCTCTAAAATCAATTAAGAAGCCCTGGCCGGTTTGGCTCAGTGGTTGGAGCATCGGCCTGCGGACTAAGAGTCCTGAGTTCAGTTCCCACTAGGGGCACGTACCAAAAAATAAATAAAAAAATAAAAAAATAAATAAATAAATAAATAAATAAATAAGATCAATAAAGAAAAAAATATTCAAAAAGAAAAGAAAAATCAATGAGAGAGAACAACAATTGGCCGCCTCCTGCATGTCCCCCACTGGGGATGGGCCCACAACCTGGGCATGTGCCCTGATCGGGAATCAAACTGGTGACCTCTTGATGCACAGGCTGATACTCAACCACTAAGCCACACTGGCTGGGCTCTCTAATAGATGTTTTCATCTCTCTTTCCCTCTCTCTTCCTCTCTCTCTCTAAAATCAATAAAAAAATTAAAAAACAAAACAAAACACTAGCTTGGACAAGAACCCTGTAATAAAATCATCTTTTTCTTAGTCCAAATGGTATGATTTGATCTATATTGTGTTGGGAGTGAGACAAAAATAGCCAGCAATAAATAAAAGAGTCTTCTCTGCACACCATTTATTGCGTTGAAACTGCTCGAAGCCATCTCCTTGTCTTTACTTGGCTAAGGCAGACCCCATTTCACATATTGAAAAAGACAGGTGCTCTCTGGCCTACCAAACCTGGTAATGTAAATCTTCTGAAATGGGGTTTAATTTGCAGCTTTGTAATTTGGGTTGTCACCAATCACAAACAGTACTAAGAATTATGGAAAAGATGTGTATGAGTATAGGTTGATGCATATGAAATTAGTAAAATTTGATATTTTTCACCTATAAAAATGGCAGTTTCTGAGTTTGACCTCTATTGGTTTGGTTCTTGAACATATAAGGTAGTAATAAAGACCAGTGGTTCTACAATTAACCTGTGTTAACATTCAAATCCTGACTCTGTGTCTTCCTGCTTGTGAACTTGAGACCATTGTTTAACTTGTCTAGATCTCAGTTTCCAAAGCCTTCAGTTCCCATATTTACTGAATAGGTGTATTTTGTTTGTCTGCACAAGAGCAAGGAGCTTATCTATCTTTTCATAGTTCCATTTGCATTCTTTAGACAGTGCTGGATAGAGTGGCCACAATCAACGTGTTATACACATTTGTTAAATGAATAAATGCATGAAGAATAGTATTTACTTCATAGAACTGCTGTGAAGCTTAAATGAGATCATGTATGTTAAAGTGTTCAGTATATAAAGTAAGTGTTAAATGATTATTATTAACTCAAAAAGAACAAGAGACTCAGATAAGTTTTATTTTTCTTCTGTTTTCATGTATGTTTATCTTCACTTTGAAACTATGTTTTTGGTTTAATGCCATTACCATAAACATTTATCTTATCCTGGTGAACTTGTGTGTCAGATACAATTACCACACTTTCAGAAATGTGACCCTAAACTTTTTGTGCGTATAACACTCTCAAAATTGTTTAGTGAATGAATAAATGAAGAAATAAATTCACTTCCCCTTTTCTCTACTTCTGCCTTTCTCCTCTCGACTGTGAGAATATATTCTCTTCAAAAATATCTGTAATTAGGCAGGTTTCCATCACAAATAGACAAAGTTCCAAGAAGCCATCTAGTGTCTTAATGAGGTGTTAACCACCATCTCTCCTACCAAGATGCCCATAGTTCCTTGGCCACATGACAACATTGTTTTTTTGGTTTTTCTTTTTGAGTTTGTAGTTATATATTTTAATTTATTTTTAATTATTTTAAAACATTTTTCAATTATCATTGATATACAAAATTATATTAGTTTCAGGTGTACATCATAGTGATTAGACATTTATAAAACTTATGAAATAATCACCCAAATAAGTCTTGTACCCATGTGACACCATACATAGTTATTACAGTAATATCGACTATATCCTCTATGCTATGACCAGACCTTTTCGTATCCTTATTTATCTTGCACAGGATTACATCCCTGTATGCATGATGTGAGGATAATGATGGCTCTGCCTTTTACTGATTCACAACCACAACCGAGGTACGTGCCCTTGACCGGAATTGAACCCATGACTCTGGTCCATGGGCCGACGCTCCAAACGCTGAGCCAAACCTGCCAGGGCCACCTGGGAGTTTTTTAAAAAAGAACCCATGCCTGAACCCTACTTCTAAAGATTCTAACTTAATTTCATTGGATGGGGTTCAGACTTCGGTATTTTTTAAAACTCCCAGATAATTCAAAAATGTAGCATTCAAAGTAGAAAACTACTGGGTTAGGTGGCTATGTCACTGAGATATGGAAAAGGATCAGGGTTTGGGGGAAATGCAGTAAATCCAGTAAATCTCATTTTGGTCATACTGAGTGGAGGTCCCTGTGAAATACTTGTGATATTAAACAGGGAGTTGGATACCTGGTCTGAGCTCAGAAGAGTGGTCTTGGATGTTGATGTAATTTTAGCATGGTACTTAAAGCTGTGGGAATTTCCTTGTCTATGACTTAAAAAGAGGGTCATCTTAATTATAATAAACCACTGGCTATTGTTTTCTTGTGAATAATACAGAAATATGACACACACACCCCCATTAACTTTATCTAGTCATCTCTAGTAGTTCCCCAGGATAGCACATGTAAATTCATAAACGGTTACTTCATTTTCTTCTACTCTGTTATTGAGGTTTGTCCCCTCACAACATGCTTGAAGATGGTACTTCTCCACTGGCGGAGCCCAGTGTGTCAAGGGGCTGGGTGTCTCTTGGTGCTCCATAGCTCAAAAACACGCAGAGCAACCCTTCATTAATTGGAGTTATACCTTCATTATTGTTGCACACCAGAGTCACATGGGGGTCCTAAAGGCCCTCTCCCCAACACTGTGTCAAAACTTGAACAAAGTAGCCCCAGAGTCTCTCTAAGTCCACAGTAACTCCTTCAGCCTTTTCCTCTACCCCTTTTCTCAAAGAGGTTCAGATGGGCACCCAAAGTGCCCAACAGGTGAGAGGAGCCATAGCTGATGGAGAGATCTTGCTGTGATCTCCATCCTCACCCTCCAGTCCTCGAACAGTGGGATCCAAACGCTCTTACTCTTTCTCTGCGGGAAAGACTATCATGAGGCCCCTAGTCATCAAGTCCTGACTTCTCAACAGCTGTGATTTTAGATAGTGTCATAGTTTGTCTCTTTACATGAAAATATGGGGGATGAAGACACGAGGTTTGATTAAATGAAATCAGAGGTGACTTTGCTGTATATCCAAATTAAAATGTTCTCTAGAAGATGTTCACACATAATATGGAAAGCAAGTATTTGACATGCCAGAGAAATATTGCCAAACAGCACTGAAAATTACATAGCAATGGAAAAAGTGTATATTCTTTGGCAAATGTTTTCAAAAGCTAAAATAATCTGAATTATACTTGCTGTGGTATAGTCAGTGCTTCAGGTGTTAATAAAATAGAAATGGTTAACACAGATTGTTGCAGCCTTAAGAGCAATCTAAATTATAAAACGAAATGAAAAACAGCCCAGATAATTGGTCACTCAATCTGTATCAAGGAAGATAAAGTATGAAGCAAAAATCCTCCTTATGGCATGTACCTCGGTTGCAGTTTGTCCCCGGCCCTGGTTGGTCGTGCGGGTGGCAGCCACTCGATGTGTCCCTTTCACGTCGATGTTTCTCTCTCTCTCTCTCTCTCTTCCTCTCTCTCCCTCCCACTCTATCTGTACAAAGAATGGAAAAAATGTCCTCAGGTGAGGATAAAAAAAAAAAAAAAAAAAATCCTCCTTATGAATTTCAGTGTAGAATGTGAACTGGCAGTTTGAGCCCGTCAACCTGAAATGGAAGAAAAGTCCATTCATTTTTTTATTTTGGACTACAGTTTGAGAAATGGCCAAGCACACAGCAACATGGCATTGCTGAAACTGGCCTAGATCAGTCCAGGTGCCATCAAGGAGCTACCATAAGCAAAATGTTACAGAAGCTCTTTGGGAAAACCAGCATTCACATATGAAGGAAATGAAGAGGCGTAATTAAAAAGGACTCATTTGGAGTCCTACAGACCTGTCATGATGGACTTCATAATGTGTATTTGGTCACTTTTAAGGAACAGAATTAGTTTATATTTATTTTTTATTTCTATCTGAAGGAAACTTTGGGAGTTTCTTTTGGCAAGAAGAAATTTGGGATCTCATCCTGTAGCAGACTAAAGAGCTTCTTTCTCTTTATTTTAAATAGAAATGCAAAAACCATTGAAACAATTTTGCTCAGGTTTCTTTTTTTTTTTTGTAGAAACAATGCTATTCTACATATTTCAAAATCTCTGATAAATGACTATAACATTTTTCAGCCAGAAAAACTCTATAACCTCAACACTGAAGGGGAAGAATTGTTAATAATGCCAATAATAATCAACTAAGCATTAACATTTCTACAGGAAGGCTTGGTAGGACAATGTCAGCTGCTTCTCACTGTACAACTTTTCCCCAAGTTTCAAATGTTTTATGAAAGGAAAATAAAGGTAAGAGCATTGGGGTAAGGTCCTACATTATTCATCGCCAGAAAGACATTAGTCATCTTTCTACAAATGAAGGAGACTATAGAATCCACTTTCAACCATATGGTTTGTTTTCGAAAGTGTTGTTTTTTGAAATTTCATCTTACTAGTAATGTGAAAACATCTGCAAATACAAGATATTTAATGAGAATCTCTAATATCTTCTCTAGGGAACTTGCAACAAGGTTAAATTGTCTTCTTCACTCACTGGTCATTAACAAAGGGAATCTAGGACAATGATTGCTTAGGGTAATTTGTGGAGGAGGCCTCAGTCCCATCAGATCTGAGTCTGTCTTCTAATAATACCCTGCAACATCATCTTTAGTAACCTCAAAATGCATTTGTAAATAATATAATGTACTTGCACACATAATTGACAGAACAGTAATGCATTGCTTTAATAGTTAAAGTAGAAATAAATAAAAATATTTCTAATAAAATTATGTGTATTTTAAAGCAAAGATCAAAAGTATATCAAAAACAACAAAATGTGATAGTCAGATGCTCTCACATAGAGAGACATTGTGGATCTGACTGAAGACTAATCCACATACATTATATTCAAGACTAAAATGTCTTAAGAGCCATTGGCATCAATGATGTGATGTTCTTGAAATTTTATTTTATTCTTGATAAAGTACTGATGGAAACAAAGGACAACATTCCATTAATTAATGTGATATTTACATTTCTAGAAGACAGTATATATTAAAACAGTTTAAAATGACTTGCATTTATATGTAAAGTGGATTACATTCTCAGCTCAGAAAACTACAAACAAGTCTTAAATTCACATGAATGTTCACTGGGGACACATAAATCTATATAGAATACAGAATGAATATTGTATGTGACTGTCTCATACATCCCCGGAAGTCTAGCATCCCTGGTTCCTACACACTAAATTCTAGTAGGTTTCCCAACCTTGGAGACACACAAAAATCAAACTCTAGGGAGCAATAACTTCTTTCACTCTCTCTCACTGTGGAGAACTACTGTTTATACAGCCAGGAGAAGGGGTTGGACATTTACCTATTTGATTCTTTTGCATTGGAAGCTGAGATGGTGGGCAACAGAGACCCCTTCGCTCCAAGGTTAACTTATGACACACATCCCATGCCAGACAGTTAAAAAACTTTGATGTTCAGTCATAATATATTGATTCATACATTGAAAAGGATCTTAGAACTCAATTATGCAAGACCCTTGATAAAAGATGAGGAAATTAAGACCCATGGAGTACAGAACAGCTACTGAGCACCTGTAATGTAGCTTTAAATTATTTATTTCTTAGAAAAATAATAGGTAATTAAGGTATTATTTCTCTATTTCACAAATGAGAAAGCAGAGACTTAGCTTGTAGGCAGCAGTTCCTGGGCTGATCTAACTTCATATTCCATGTTTTCTCTGCTGCATCTTCCTTGGACAAAATCGCAGAATTAATTTGTGATCCAAGTCTGACTATTTCTGTAGCCTTCTTATCCACCGATGTCTAGGGCATTATGAGGCTTATTTTTGCCTTCTGTGGCATCCTCTTCACCCTATTCTTGTCCTGCTTCTATGCATCGGAGGTTGGCAAACTGTGTCACTTGGGCCAAATCCTGCCTGTTGCCTTTTTTTCTAAATAAGTTTTCATTGGAACATATTACTGATGACTGCTTTCATTCTACATGGGCAGAGTTGACTACTTGCAATCGAGGCCATATGGCCCACAAAGCCTAAAATATCTACTAGTTGGTTCTTTACAGAAAACGTTTGCTGACCTCTGCTCTATATTAAAAAAAATCTTCCCTTTCCCCTTTCCCTGGCCAGTTTTGCACAGCGGTTAGAGTGTCAGCCTGTGGTCCAGAGAGACCCGGGTTCAGTTCCTGCTAAGGGCACATACCTCAGTTGCAGTTTGTCCTTGGCCCTTGTTGGGTTGTGCAGGAGGCAGTCACTAGATGTGTCCCTTTCACATCAGTGTTTCTCTCTCTCTCTCCCTCCCACTCTATCTGAACAAAAAATGGAAAAGTGGCTTCGGGTGAGGATAAAAAAATCTTCCCTTGTGTTGCTATCAATAGACAACATTTCCTTATTTGCCCCTGCTGGTGCGTTAATAATTATCATTTACTTAGTATGTTATTCTTTTTAGAATAATATCTGTAGTTTTTTAAAAGTACATTCTAGAAATAGTTAATAAAAAAATGAGCTAGCCCTGGCCAGTTTGGCTCAGCGGTTGGAGCGTCGGCCTGCAGTACAGAGAGACCCGGGTTCGGTTCCCGCTAAGGGCGCGTACCTCGGTTGCAGTTTGTCCCCAGCCCTGGTTGGTCGTGTGGGTGGCAGCCACTCGATGTGTCCCTTTCACATCTATGTTTCTCTCTCTCTCTCTTCTTCTCTCTCCTTCCCGCTCTATCTGAACAAAAATGGGAGAATGTCCTCGGGTGAGGATAAAAAAAAAAAAAAAAAGAGCTTAAAGATGAAGAATTATCATAAAAGGAGTCAAGAGAAAGAATGAGTTTGGGAAAATGGACCTGTTCTTGTTCACCAAATGACTCCACCCAACTGCCATCTTATGGGTAGGATGAGCTTTCCGAAGCCCTCATTTTCAAAATTAAAACTAAAAAGAGTATCTAAAGATTTTTTTTTATCATTTTCAGTTCATTTTTAATAATGTTTTTTTTTCTTTTTTTAATATTTTGTTCAGATAGACTGGGGGGGGGGAGAGAAACATCGACGCGAAAGGGACACATTGAGTGGCCACCCCCATGACCCAACCAGGGCCGGGGACAAACTGCAACTGAGACATGCGCCCTTAGCGGGAACCGAACCATGGTCTCCCTGGACCACAGGCCGACGCTCCAACCGCTGAGCCAAACCGGCCAGGGTTCCAGTTCATTTTTAATTGATTAGACATTTTTAGCAATGTAAGTTGGTCACTAACCGGAACTATTTGTTTTCTAATAGAGCAAATATCTGTCCAGATTAAAAACAGTGACTCTTTGACCAATAAACACAAGAAAGTACAAAAGTTGTCCTTTACTGATTCAGGTAACATTTTCTTTACATCATTCTTAAGAAATAATGTTATTTCATATATTGATTATATGTAGTAGACTATATATTTGAAAAATGTCTTTCAGAAAAGAAAAGCTCTTAGTTAATAGGCAGATGTACCTGTTATTGATGTATTGCCTCTCAGCTCCAAATTCACCTTTTTTCTGCTCTGTGATAACAAAGATGGGCCTTGTTGAACACTGTTAGTACATGCAGGGGGTCAGAGGGACCCTCGCAGAGAGAGTTTTTACTTCCTGGTTCAGGTGTGCTCATTTAGTCCAGCTCCTGCAGAGTGAATGGCTTTTGTCAGCAGTGTCCTGGCATCAAGCATCAAGTGACACCTCCAAGCTTCCCCTAGCACACTCCTCCCCAATCCCCAACTGGGTGGTTTCCAGCTTCAAGTTCATTGGCAGCTAAATTCTAAGGATTTACCAGCCTGTTTTCTAGTGAATTAACAGCAATTCCTTCTCACACCCCTGCCATTTCCAGCTGGCTTTCCATGGGTCCAGATGGTACCCACGCTGGCTTTCTAATAAGTTAGTAACAACTTAACTCTGTAGCTTCCCAGCAAATTTCATCAGTGTCGTAGTAGGCAGTTCTCAGATGTCCTGGCAAGTGGGGACCCTCTCTGGCCTAGAACAACCCAGTGATATTTTTAAACATCCAGTGGGCTTCAACTATACTCCCTCCAATGAAATCTGAGTCTCAAATTTGGGGAGGATTCTCTTTCTCTAAGTTTGTTCCTTCTTTCATTTCCTTCAGTAGCCCTTGGGTATCCCTTAGAGTCCCTTTGCCCTTAGCAAACTTCCGATTACTACTCCAATTCTCTTTTGCTATTTCTTTATACTAAATCTTCTCTGTTTCTATTATTGTGTAGTTTCTGTCTTAGGATTGGAATGTAATTAATACAGTGGAGAAGTAAGAACAAACATTTTATCTGGTAAGCAAATTAAGTTTTTGTAAGTACAGAGAGTCCAGGCATTAACTAGACTTTTGGGTGAGTCTTAAAATGAAATTACTAAATCATTTTCTACTTCCGAACATGATCCCTTTGGTATATGAGACTACCTCTGGGAATTATTGCTAACAATAACAATGGGGCAGAGAAAGCCTCATGGTTCTTTCAGCATCCTAGAGAAAGCAAGTGAGGGCTTAAAAGGGAAGCTTCCTAGTATTGGTCTTTTGTGTTGAAATCTCATTTGAGTTCTGTTTATATCTTGGTTCTTTCACATATTAACCAGATCTATTCTTACTATTCCATGGGAATATTGTGACTTCCTCCCTCCTCTCTTGGTTTATCTTTCTATGTAAGTAAGTAAAGACAATCCTACAGTTAGGAGAGAAGAATGTTTCCCAAAGCCCCATCTCCATGCCAACCTCCTCCCAGAAGCAAAGTCAGTGCGGACTCTCTCAGGAGATACACTAAGTCTAGAATAGGATCCAGGAATCTACATTTTGACACATTGTATACTGACCACATTCAAAGAAATTTTAACCTGAAGGTTTAAATGTAGATAAATTAGCTGCTAACCTAGAACAGATGCTATATTTATAAGTAGCACCTAACACTTTAACAGATAAACAGAAGTGCGCAAGTTGTCCTCTAAATATGAGGTTTCTGGAGAGGTACATAATTGGAGAGCCTCGAGGGGATAAAGTAACAAATTGGGAAGAAGTCTGCTCAAAACAGAAAAGGAGAAGAAAGGGAATAAGGGAAAGCTGAGTCTATGTAACAAAGTTCCACAGTTTAGTTGTAGTGGAAAAGTCTTTGGAGATATAAAGGGAATTAAAATGGCTAAAAGTGATATATAATCAATAACTGTATTATATTCAGGCTAAAGTTCAAACTCCTTACCATGTTACTTCTCTCCTTCTCTCCCTCTATCCTTCTCCCTCTCCCTCTTCCTCTCCCTCTCCCTCTCCCTCTATCACTTTCCCCCTCTCCCTCTCCCTTTCCCTCCCCCTCCCCCTCCCCCTCTCCCTCCCCCTCTCCCTCTCCCCTCCCTCTCCCTCTCCCTCTCCCTCTCCCTTTCCTCTCCCTCTCCCTATCTCCATGGTTCTTTAGCTGGTACTGCTATTGTCGTAATTAGCTAATTTATTAGTATTAATAATAGGAAGAGAGCAAAGGGGAGGCTAGATTGTATAGGCATGTTCATCTGGACAGCTTCATCAGGAAGCTACAGATTCACGCTTCCCGGGGAGCCACAGGTTCATTCCCTACATATCACTGGGGGACGGGATCAAACAAAGAAAAGATGGGTGCATGCACAGTGAAGCCTGGGTGACATAAAGAAGGTGGCTGCCTGTCAGTCAAGCCTGGGGAAAAGGTATTGGCTAGGAGGGTGGAGCTACTGCAAGTGTGAAATCTTGGAAGGATAAAATATCCAGGCAAAGAATTTCCTCTCTCTTGCTTCTTTTCTTCTTGTGCGCTTTTGATTTATGACCCACAGTCACCAGTGCGTTAGCCTGTAGCCATGTAGCCATAAGCAGCCGCATGGCCCCTAGCCATACAGAACCCACGTACAATGGACTGCAGCTGGGAACGCAAGCTAAGCGAGCCAGGTTCTAGACTAGACTACACTTGAGAACAGAGCAGAAATTCTGGGTGGTGGCCTTAATTCTGGCCCTGCTGAAGACAATATTAGACTTCTTCCATGGCAAGATGGATGGAGAAGGGGCCTTGGAGGGGAACTCCCTTAATTTTACATCATCAATAAAACTTTCTATGCAATCCCATCCTCCCATGGGGGCCTCAAGAAATTATTTTCCCCACAGCACCCCAAGAATTCCACTCCCACCGATAACAGTACTCCCCTATATGTGTCCTGAGATCTGTTCATGCAGTGTTTCAAGTGAACCCTGCTTTCCTCACCTCATGCCCTGGTAGATATTATTCCCTTTAGGCTCTTACACTCTACAGTTTACTTTGCTAATGTCTGTTTATCATCCATATCAGCAAGCACAGTTTTCTAGAAAGTTACCACCGAAGAAGCAAGAAGAAGACCTATCCCACCATCTGCAGCTAGCCTTCTCCTCCTCCCAGTGGTGGGAGCTCACTTCCGGTCTTGTCTTGGCCTGCATTGTTTTATACTTGCCCACCTCCCCTTTAATAAGTAGAGAGCTCCTCTAGGACACAAACTGTGATTTAATTTCTGTCCCTCTGTGACTGGCACAGTGCCTGTTAGTTTAATAGCTGCTCTGTCATGTTTGTTAAAGGAAGGACCATAATCCAATTAACGAGAGTGGAGGGCAGTACAGGTTGGTCAAACGAACAAAGCAGAGGGACTGGGCTGGGGAAAAGTGATCTTGTTGAAAGTATCCATTGACAGAGAGAGTAAAGTCACATGAGAACCTCTCCCTCCCTCTCTCCTCTTCTCTCTCTCTTTCTTCTTGGTGATAACTTAGATGTGTCCCTGTCTGATACAAGTGTTTTTTGTTTGTTTTGTTTTGTTTTGGTCTTATGCTATAAGGTAAAAGAGATGGTATGGTTTAATGGAGCATTTCCCAAAATGTGTTTTATTGATATAAACAAATACTTACTAACCAAGCAAACAAAAATACTATAGGAAATGATGCTGAGTTAAACGAAGTTTTGTTATTGTTTTTAATTGTGGGACTTCACAGATCCTTTAATATATGTACTATCTATCTCTGGAGGTACATTTGATATGGGAGATTACTTAAATATATTTGACTAACTAAGAAACCGGTTTTACAAAACTATCGCTAGCAATCCATGGATAATTCTTTGAAAAATGCTGAGTTAGCCTGGCCATTGCGGCTCAGGGGATTGAGTATCATCCCATGGACTGAGAGGTTGTGGTTCGATTCCTGCTCAGGGCACATGCCCAAGATGCGGACTCAATCCCCAGTGGGGGGTGTGCAGGAGGCAGCCAATAGATGTATCTCTCTCACATCGATGTTTCTATCTCTCCCTTCCTCTCGCTCTAAAAAATAAAATAAAATAAAACAAAAATTTTTTTAAAGTTAAAAAAAGAAAAATGCTGATTTAGTAGTGTGTTTTATACCCTGGACAGAGACCTAAGTCTTATCTTCCTATATCTTTTACTTGCTCCTGGTGTGACATTCAACACCTAACTGAGCTTTATGCTACCTCCAGCCTGTAAATGAAAATAACAAAACCTGCCCTTCACCAACCTCTGATGGGATATTATAAGATTCAATAAATTAAATACAGCAAAACAGAAAAAGTATCTTTGCTCCCTATTAGACCTTCTATAGTAACATACCACAGAGGAACACTTCCTAGTGCCACCTTTTAAATCACTTAAAAACATAAAAACCAAACATACTTCAAAATCTACCGAAATGACTACAGTGTATTTAAAATAAACTTTTGACAAGTAGGAAACAGAAATACACAATTTTGTGTAACTCAGAGGGAAGGACAAAAAGGAGATAAGACCACTGCTGAGTGTCACTGTTTTTGTCGGATCTTTGTGCTCCTGAGTTTGCTTTCAACTTCAGATTCTTTCAAAGATTGCCCGAGCACTGAGAGGGGTCACCTGGAGTAACCTGATCCTACCGAGAAGGCTGTGCTCCTGCCCAGTGCCCATTCAGTCCCGCTGAGGAGTGTCTCTAAGAGACGGCTTTTGTATTAGAAGCCTGTCTGTTCACTACTGAACTGACTGAAGTATCCATTGACCTGAATAGGAGTCAACCAACACTAAGTGTCAAGTAGAAGGAACTGAAAGCTGATTTTAAAGAATATCTATAGGTGAAAGTATATTCTTTTGTTTTTTGAATTTTTTTATTGATTTTTTTTTTTTTTTTTTTGAGAGAGAAACATTGATTTGTTGTTCCACTTATTTATATATTCATTAGTTGATTTTTGTATGTGCCCTGACCAGGGATTGAACCCACAATCTTGGCATATGGGGGTGATACTCTAACCAACTGAGCTACCTAGCCAGGGCCTATAGGTGAAAGTATATTCTTATTGGCACTATTTTTGGAGGCGGTGAAACCCATTTCTAATTCCTCGCCTGTCCCCTCCTCCACATGGAATTCCATGAACTTGCTTCAATCCCACTTTGAGTGCTTTGTCCTCTGTCACAAATGAGTTGGATTGTAGCTCAGCTGGCGATTGGGTCCTTTATCTCTTCATCTTTAAAAATAAAGTTCTGCCCTGGCTGGGTGGCTCAGTTGGTTGGAGTGTGGTCCTGTGCACCAAAAGGTGGCAGTTTGGATTCCTGGTCAGGGCACTTGCCTAGGTGTGGGTTTAATCCCCACTCAGGGTTCGTTTGGGAGGTAACCAATCCATGTTTCTCTTTCACATTGAAGTGTTCCCTCTCTCTCTCTCTTTCTCTCCCATCTCTTTCTCTCTAAAATCAATGAAAAAACATATCCTCAGTGAGGATTAAAAAACAATAAAGAAGTTCTGCTCACTGTACAGGGCTGTGAGAACTAAATTAGATAATATAGAGTCAGCCAAGGGCACTTAGTAGGCATTCAATCAATGGTAGCCTGGGGTTTTCCTTTAGACTCAGCGTTCATCAGATAGAACACTTCAGGCCTCACCCATGGGGCCCCTGAAATCTAATTGTTCGTTGACAATACAAAGTTGGAATTCTGTCTCTTGCAAGGTTTGCCCAGTAATTAATGTAGGAATTCTTTCTTGATTGCTACATTTTTCTATAAAGAGTTTAGATTATTATTTTATATCATTATATCCAAGTATGAGTTTTATTTAAATTTAGTCTACTACATGTATTAGAATAACACTCTGTATGTGTCCTTTCTATTAATATGCATGTACTATATGGTAATTATTTGTTGTGGTTATTGCCTAATTAAAGTACTACTAAACTGTGTTCTTATAATAGATGAGGTCATATGCTGTAGGTGCGATGGAGGCTGTGACCTGAGCCTCTATAACTCTGCCAATCATTTACTAGAGGAAGGGTCTGGAGAGGCTGGAGTTTGAGTCTTTGTCCTTGCCCTGAGGGCCAAGTATGTCCAGGGGCCATACTTGTGTGGTGGGAAATGTATGCTATAGAGAGAGAAATGGGAGATGGGAGGACTAACTAATAAAGAGATACTAATTTTGAGACGTTAATTCAATGTGTTTTAGCCCCCAGCCACCCTAGTTTCTAGGTGTCTGGACATCCAAACCGCTGAATCAATACCATGCCTTGTTTTATGAAAAAGGCAAAGCCCTGTTACAAATAGGTATGTACTGGTTTTTAATTCAAAACAGAATATTTTTAGTAGTCTGAAAGCAGGCTCTTTGAATTATTGAAAATGCCTTGCTTGTTTGAGGATGAGTTTCCTCAGAACTCCGAAAGCAGACATTCAGCTTGAAGAGGACCAGGCAATCTGTATGATGGAACTATGAAACAGGAGTAAAAAGATGCAGTGCAAGGAAATTTTTTGGCACAAAGGAAGAGGAAAGACCTTCTGGTCATTGAGAGATGGAGCCTGGGAGACAGGCAAAGAGAAGAACCAAAGATCAAGTCTTAGTGTTCTGATTTTCCCCTTAAGGATGACTCCCAAAGAAGGAATTAACAACATCCAAGTAAACTTGGGGATTTTAAAGACCTGTAGAGCTGATGCCCTGCTTTCCTGGATGTAGCCTGGAAAATGGAAAATTTTACGAAGAACCCTGTGCACCTGAAATGCCAGGGGCATTTAACAATATTTGAAGGAGATATCAATCAAAGAGGGTGGGCCTGAGAGACGTCTCACTCTAGTGTGGTATAGAGAAAGCAAATTAAAAATTTTAGGCCTACCAGGCTATTCGTAAGTGCTATATGCCCTAGTGGTCAGCAGGAGGACTACAGTAGCCAAATAGACTTGCAGAGTATAGGATCCTCGTGGCTAGAGCCTAGGGCAGAGTCCATGGACATCAAGCAGTGGTGACGTGATGACCTTGAAAGACCAAGCAGGATAGCCTCAACTCAGAAGGGCACTCAGTGTTCATGTGGTTACACCACTAAAGAAGCAGGCGAGACAGAGGCCAGCTCAGAGATCAAGTAGGATGTGATATATTACCTAGAGACTAATGTTCCTTCCCCACGTCCGAGGACATGTCATCTTCATTCTGTACCCAGATACTTGTATTTGGAAGGAGGATAGAAAGAATTAAAGCCATGAGAGAATCTTGAAAACAAGATAAAAATGTATATTCTGACTTTTGTGGTAAGGAGGCACCTGGAGTAGAAAGAACAAGACAGTTGTGAAATGAAATTGCATTTTAAAATCTGTACATATGCTTGTTACGTTCATGTCTGTCCTGTAGGCAGGAGAGCTGTGAAATTGGGTCAGCCCTTCTAGAATAGAATTCATTTGTCTTGGAACAAGAATCATGACATATGAAAAATTAGCACAAAGCTATCAGGATATTCTAAAACGAATTTCTTTTGTTTTCTCCTTGGGATTTAAAAATTATCCTTTGTGTGCCAGGACAGCTGAGGCCTGAGTTTTACTTATTTTATTTAAAATTTTTTTTCTTTATTACTTTTAGAGAGAGAGGAAGGGAGCAGAAGACAGAGAAACTTCGATGAGAGAGAACATCAATTGGCTGCCTCCTCCATGCCTCCCAATGGGGATTGGGCCCACAACCTGGGCATGTGCCCTGACTGGGAATTGAACTTGTGACCTCTTGGTGCATGGGTAGACGCTCAACAACTGAGCCACACCAGCTGGGCAGAGGCCTGAGTTTTATTTTTTATTTTTTTGTACAGATAGAGTGGGAGGGAGAGAGAGGAAGGGAAAGAGAGAGAGAAACATCGACGTGAAGGGACACATCGAGTGGCTGCCACCCGCACGACCAACCAGGGCCGGGGACAAACTGCAACCAAGGTATGTGCCCTTAGCGGGAACCGAACCCGGGTCTCTCCGGACTGCAGGCCGACGCTCCAACCGCTGAGCCAAACTGGCCAGGGCGAGGCCTGAGTTTTAAAAGAGAGATTAACATCTTCTCACAGGCTGCATGAGCTTTTCATATTCAAGGTGAACAGATGCTAATGTCAACATTATAGTCTATGAAAGCATCTTAGGAACGTCTCCACCTGTGGAATCTCTTAGAACTCATATCTGCTCAGTCTTAAGAGAATTTGCGTGTTGCCTATTAATGGAGACCACTCCATAATCATCTTCATGGTGACAGTATCCTCTTCTCTGCCATTCTGTCATAGTCTCCTGAGTGCAGTTGCAGAAGAGAAGCCAAAAGTGACTGTAAGTATAATACATGAATGACCATGAGACTGAACTGAGCAGGAGGAGACAAGAATTGGGGTCTAGTTAGACAGGAGGTCTGGAATATAATAGGCTTTAGGCAGGCAGGTAAGGTGAAGTCCAGAAAGCTGTGCTAAGACAAGGGGAAGTTGCCTAATATTAGGGAAGTCTAGCCCTCAGTACATCCAACTCTATCTAGATGAGGGGTTTGTCTGGATAGTAAGCACTGATCTAAATTTAATACTATGCAAAGTGCTGAGGGAGGCATTAAATCCCAATTTGCTTATTGCTGAGCTGTAGAGATGGATTAAGTATGGATGGACCTGAGAGAAAAAACACCAGAAATGAGGCATAACAAATGGAGAAACCTATAAACACGGCGAATGGCTTCTTGTTTTATCCCAATGGTGAATGTCTGGAAGCATGAATTCATTCACCTCCTGCTTGAAGGCAGTTACCAATCTTCAGGACCAGTGTGATCCACTACCCAGATAAACCTATACAACTCTACCCTTACATACTCTGGTTGTTGACTATTTCCTGTCCTATATCCATTTCCAGTGCTGAGTAATGGACTTCTGCCTGTTTCCGTGCCTGAAGCCGTACTGTAGTTGTCTTCCAGTGGCAGGATTCTGTTTTGTTCTTACTGTAATTCTCCCCAGTAAGTTCAGCCCACCCTCAAAGCTGTTTGTTCTTGGTACTGATAGCGGTCATGGTGGCATGTCCTGTTATCTAATGCTTTCAAACTCAGTGTTTACGACATTCAAATAAAATTTTACATGAAAGGACTGGAAAACAAAACATAAATTTCTTAATTGCTATGTTCTATTAACAGATAAAATACTACTTTTTTTTTTTACTTTAAAAGTCCTGTAACTGTAAGCTCATAAATAACTGAGTATTCAAGTGGTAAACATATTAGAGTCACCAAATAAGTCAATGACAGAATAATGATTAGTTCAAATTTATAACTTTTTAGAGTTTTAAGGCAGCTCTTTGTTTTTCCCAGAAGAACACTTTTCTTAAAAAATAAATGTCTATCGCCCTGGCCAGTTTGGCTGGGTGGTTAGAGCATCGGCCTGCGGTCCAGAGAGACCCGGGTTTGGTTCCCGCTAAGGGCATGTACCTCGGTTGCAGTTTGTCCCCGGCCCTGGTTGGTCGTGCGGGTGGCAGCCACTCGATGTGACCCTTTCACGTCGATGTTTCTCTCTCTCTCTCCCTCCCACTCTATCTGAACAAAAAAATGGAAAAATGTCCTCCAGTGAGGATAAATAAATACATAAATGTCTATTGACTACTCCTAACCTTTCCTAATTGTGAGAGAAAACCAAACAGTAAGTCACAGAACTCACTGCTTCTCTTTGTGCCCACTCTCAGCAGCACAGCAGAGAAGCTAGATGACCTGGCAGAGCTGTCCCGAGAAGAGACTCAGCCGTGGCACAAGCACAGGGGAGGCTGATTGTGGTGTCACTAGGCCAGGATAGAAGCATGGCCACAGGCAGTGCTGGTGAACCGCCTGCACCCGGGTGGGAGCAGCTGGGCGGGGAATCTGCCCCTCTGAGGAGAGGGAGAACACGTTGGTGTCAGGATAAAATGAAAGTTGGCATTTTAGGGAGTCATTGAGACCTTAGAGATGACTTGTGGATGGAGAAGGCGTAGTGGGGGTAGTAGGATGCTTATGATCTATTGTAGGTTGCTTTAAACATTTGATGCTGCCACTTTCTAGGATTAAGGCCATGTACAATAATACTGTCAGCATGTTTTGTTGGGATAAAATTCCAATTTAAAAACAAACCCAAACATTTCAAAAAAAAGAATGTGATACAATGATACCTTCCAGAATAATACATCTTTATATTATGGTTGACTTAGAAGAAATTTGTCATATGTTAGGTAAAATAGATCCTATAAAGGCATAGCATGACTGTAATGGTCATTAGAAGTGAACTCAATGTAACTAAAAAAAATTATAACCCTATGCTTTCTGTAAAATAGGAATAATAATCTTAGTTAACTTTTATTTAACAGTTACTATGATACGGGCACTATGTTTTGTGTTTTACATTTATTTTCTCTTCCTCGTTTAAAACAAAACCTAAGGAAGGTACTATTTTTATTGTGTCTTAAAAGAGGAAAAAATTGAAGCATAGAGGAGCTAAGACAGTTTGTTCATAGTCACACATGTAGTAGATACCAGATCTGGGATTTAGATCCATATGAGTCCACTATCAGCCATTTCATTCATTGGGATTCTCAGCTGCTAATCCAGTCCTCTTCAAATATAAACTGTTTTCTGAATGCAAATTAGAACTACAGTGATAAAATACTACATACTCACTGACATGACTAACATTTATTAGGGGTTACAATATCAAATGTGACTAGGATATGGTGCAACTCAACTTTCATACATTGCTGATACAGTATGTAAGGGTAAAACCTATTTGGGGGACAGTTTCATGTACAATTAGCATACACTTATACAACCTTATAATTTCATTCTTAGGTATTTACCAAGAAAAATGAAAATGTAGCTGTACACAAATGTTCACATTAGTTTATTTATAACTAAATAGTTTATTGAAAACTAGAAACAATTCAGATGTCCATCAACAGCTGAATGAATTAACCATTTGTGGTAGATACATACAATGGAGTATTACTCAGCAATAAAAAGGAATGAACTACTCATACTTACAAAAACATGAGTAAGCCTCAAAAGTATTATGGTGAGCATAAGAATACAGACAAAAGAGTTCAGATACTGTATGATTTCATTTATGTGATGTTCTATAATAGACAAAATTAATCTATAGTGATATAAAGTAGATCAGTGGTTCACTAGGTCTGGAAAGAAGAATTAATTTCATAGTGACACAAGCAAAATAGTAGATGATATAAATGTTCTATATCTTCCTTGTGGTGGTGGCCACACAGGTTTATATAGTGTCAAAAAGTCATTGAACTGTTTATTTTAAATGGGGGCATTATATTTTATATAAATTATTCCTGAAGAAAGTTGATTTAAAAATATGCTATTTCCTATAGTTAAGTCCCTAACGCCTGAAGATTCCCAGGCTTGTTTTTTGAACTTCCTTCTGTTTATCATGTATAAGTAAGTATGTATGTATGTTTGGTAGTATGTATTAATTTATTTATGAGATTGTGTATTTATCTCTTATAGACAACATCTCTTCACAACATTGAATTACATATATTTTTCTGTTTAACCTTTTCTTATGTTTGTCTGTTTAAACTTCTTTTGTTGACTGAATCACAGTTCCAACACTTTTTATTAATATGACTGTGTGAAAAATTATGACCCTGCCAGAGTTTTAAAAATATAGTGCATACTGCCAAATATTCAGATATAAGTAAAATAAAAATTTGAATCAATCATTTATATCTATTGACTCTCTGATAAGCAAAACAAAACAAAAGAAAACAAAAACAATCAAACCAGTCACTCATATATGTGAGCAATGGAAAATGAATCCTTAATGGTGACTTTGAAGTGTTAACTCCTGATTGCCTTCTGTTCATCTCATGTAGATTGAATTGTAGTTTTGCAGTTTTAGTTACAATTGGAAGTCAACATGCTATCATAGGAAGAATTTAAATGTTGAAGTTCTGTGGCATGGTTTGAATTTGAATTTGAATTTCACCCCTTACCTGCTGGATGACTATGGGCAACTACTTAATCTTTTTGATCCTCAATTTACTTACCTGAAAAAGAGAGATAATTTCATTGGCTTGTGACAAATGGGAAAAGTAAATGTCATATAAGGGATGCTAATATCTAATATTCACAAGTGTTATTTATCATATTAAACGTGGATGGTAGTTTTAAAGTTGGAATTCTAGGTTTCAGTTTCTATATTTCACTTACCAGTTTCGGGCCTGAGGCACACCCCCGGGCCTCTTTGATTTTTTACTAGTCATTCTGTAAAATGTTGTAGTAATACCTGTGGTTTATTGTGAGGTTTAAATGAGACTTTATAAATTGAAGTGTATATAATACCTGGTACACAGTAGGACCCAATAAATGTTAGTTGATTTAAATTCTAATATTTATTGAAACTCCCATATAAAGTATATAATAACTCTCTTAAATAGAATATTAATAATAGTATACTATTCACCAATTGTGCCTAAATATAGGTATTGGCACAAACTTAGCTTAAGAAAAAAGAAACATTGAGAGACAAATCTTCAACATTCTTTTTTAAAATCCTCACTTGGGGATATGTTTGATGGAACCCGCAGCATAGGTATGTGCCCTGACCAGAAATCTGACCCACAACCTTTTGGTGTAGGGGACGATGCTCCAGCCAACTGAGCTATCCAGCCAGGACCAAATCTTCAACATTTAAAAAATACAGTTAAATGATTGGCCAAATAATGCAGAAGGCATTTTATGATCCCATACACCAAATGCTTGTGTTTTTTGTTAGTTGGATTTCTATGAAAGTCTAGAAGGTGAGAAACAGAATGCCATGTGACTAAGGATAGAACAGCGCCGATCATTTTTTCTGACAGCACAACTTCGTCATCACAGCTAGGCTATTAAGCAGATGAATTAAGCAGATGTCAAAATAGACTTGAAGCTCCAGAGACTCCAGTTCTGTAAAATTATTCAAAATACAAATTAAAATGACATTTTGCATGATGGAATTAATGTTGTGCATTATTCTCCCACTGGGAATGCTTTTTTCTAATTGGATATTTATTATCACAGATAATAAATAGAGAAAATAAATAACAGATAAATAAATAACCACATATGATAAACAGATAATACATCTTGTTTGAAAACAAGAAAGTAAACTCTAAGAAAATAAAGCATAATAATAAAGTCACATATTCTAAAAAAGTGAACAGAGAAATGTTAACATTTTCCTGTAAAAGTGTAGGTAGTAACACATCTTCTAAACCTTTGAATAATATGTTGTTTGGCTTATTTGTTTGCTTCACAGGAGGCCAAGCAGACTCAATAAAAGGTCTATATTTCTACATAATACTCTCTGTTTACCTGCAGGTATAATTATTCTTATTTGAATCAATATATGATTGAAGGTCAAGATGTGTTGGCACCGTCATAATTTTTAGTTAACTTTTAACTTCCAAGAACTTATTTTTTTATCTAAATTAAGAAATATCTTTTATCATGATTTTAGTCTTGTTTGGAAAATTCAGTTTATTTCGTATAAAATGATAGAGATATAAGTACTGGTACAGTATTTAAAATAATATACGCTGATTCAATCAAATGTAGTTTAAATAATAAGTTAAATCTCACATATAGTTATTTTCTAAATAAATTATCAAAAGTAATAGGTTCCATTTTCATTTATATTATCGCCGTCTTTCAGAGAATTGTCTCTGAGAATTGTCAAAAGGTCAAACCACAGTACAATATATTAGAGAATGCCAGACTTCTAGTTTGGTCATGGACAGGTTACACAATAAGTCATAAAGAGAAATAAATGCATTAGAACTAAATAACAGAAGAATAACAAAAGACACTAGCTAGATAAGAATTTTTATGTAAGGACCAGAGTAATAAATATATTATATGGAGAAAACCTATTGTTTTATAAATCTATGTGATGTTTCATAGTTTTATAATTACTTTACATATAATATCCTTTTGACTAATTGTGCAACTTTTGAGAATAGTTACTTCCCCAGGACTGTCCTGCTATAATATGGTGAAGTATTTATTGACCAAAATATTCTGATTTTGTGTTTACTGTTCTTTTTGCTATCTTGAATAAAGTCAAAATCATGCAGAACTGGGGTTTGTTTATTTAATCAATAGATTATTCATCCTTTTAAACATAGAATATTTATGTTCATCAAGTAATAACTTGGGGGGGGGTCTCAAATTTACTATCTAGCTAGTAGTTTATTGCTTATGCTCATAAACATTTATACTCAGTAAATTTACCTTTTTTATATATATATATATTTGTGCCCTAAATGAGAATGTCTGATCTTGAATCACAGTTAATATTGGAATAATGGCCTATATCAGCAAATTAACTTGCCAAAATGAAGTATCATAGAAAGGTATAAAAAGTTTCACTAATTACATTTGTATAAACTAAAATCACCCAACTGTTTTTTAGGGAGAAAAAAAAAAAGACTTTTACTAGTTAGAACAAAAATTTAATGAATTGCATATGAATAATCCAAATATAATTCAATACCTCTGACTTCTGACTAATTTCACAAGAATTTAAAATATGGGCATAGCAGACAGCCATTGCAATTTTGCCTATCCAGCATCCATTTCTCTTTCTTCTGATGTAACAGCAAATCTTGCGTTTCTTTGGGGAGCCAGCCCTCCCTACTTTAGTCTAAGCTGTAGGAACTTTGATAGGGATCACATGGAATCAATAAATGCTTTGGGGCCCTGGCTGGGTGGCTCGGTTGGTTGGCATGTCATTCTGTACACCAAAAGGTTACGGGTTTGATACCCAAACAGGGCACATATCTAGGTTGCAGGTTAAATCCCTGGTCAGGGAAACCTACCAATGTTTCTCTCTTACATCAATGTTTATCTCTCTCTCCAAAAAAAAAAAAATTCAATAAAAAGAAATCCTCAAGTGAGGATTAAAAAAAACAAAAACCAAATGGCTTTGGGTATCTTGGGTATTTTAACAATATTAATTTTTCTAATCCATGAACATGGGATATTTTCCCATTTATTTGTGTCTTCTTCAGTTTCTTTCGTTAATGTGTTATAGTTACTACCTCTATGGTTAATTTTATTCCTAATGTTTTATGGTTTTTGACGCTATTGTAAATGGAATTGTTTTCTTTATTTTTCAGATAGTTCATTGTTTTACATGTAGAGTTTGTATTCTGAAATTTTACTAAATTCATTTAAAAGTTCTAACAGCTGAGAATTTTTGCATGTATATTCATCAGGTGTATTGGCCTATAGTATTCTTCTCTTGTGTTGTCCTTATCTGGCTTTGGTATCAGGGTATTGCTGGCCTCATAGAAAGATTTTAAAAGTGTTTTCTCCTCTTCAATATTTATAAGAGTTTGAGAAGGATTGGAATAATTATTTTTTAAATATTTGGTAAAATTCATTAGAGGTATCATCTGTTTCTATTAATGGTATCCCATAATTCACTCTTTTTTTTTTGCTCCTTTGACTGGCAATTTCAAATGACTTGTTTTCTAGATCACTGATTTTTTTTTCTGCTTAGTGGAGTCTGTTGTTGATGCTCTGTAATGAATTCTACAGTGAAGTCATTGTATTCAACTTGTATTCAGCATTGTAGTTTTGCTTCTGTTTCTTTGTTAAACTCTCAGTTTGTTCATACATTTCCCCCTAATTTTGTTTAGTTGTCTGTGTTTTTTTATATTTTCCTGAAATCCTTTTTTTTTAATCCTCACCTGAGGACATTTTTCCATTTTTTGTTCGTATAGAATGGGAGGGAGAGAGAGGAAGAGAGAGAGAGAAACATTGATGTAAAAGGGACACATTGAGTGGCTGCCACCCGCACAACCCAACCAGGGCCGGGGACAAACTGCAACCAAAGTACATGCCCTTAGCGGGAACCAAACCCGGGTCTCTCTAGACCACAGGCCGATGCTCTAACCACTGGCCAGGGCTATTTTCCTGAAATTCTTAAGAGGATTATCCTGAATATTTGTTAGACAGTTCATAGGTCTCCATTTATTTAGGGCCAATCACTGAAACTTTATTCATTTATTTTGATGGTGTAATGTTTCCTTGATTAATCATAATCCTTTGGTCTTGCATTGTTGTCTGGACATTTGAAGCAGGTACCTTTTCAGATTTTACAGACTGGCTTAGGCAGGCAGGAAAATCCCTTTACAAGTCAGAGTGTCTATCCAGAAATTCTTGGTGGGCTGACTGATACCTTCTGTGAGCAGACTTGCTGCTAGTCTTTGGGAGGGCTGTTCTGACCCTGGGTCAGCTGTTGAGCAGGCCTGGTGATTGGGTCCATGGGTCCTGGGTCCACAGGGGCAAGCCTGGGGCCTGGTTGCTCTGGGGCATTATTGGTTCTTGAGTCTTTGATGATGGGCCTGGGACCTGGGTCCACATATGTGGGTCTGGATCCTGGGTCCTACAGAATCAACAAGGTGCAGGGGGCAGACTAGAGTGGGCTGGTGTCTGTGTCTCTAGGGCCTGCCCCTATACTAGGGCAAGTCTGAGACCTGAAGCCACGGAAATTGGCCTATAGCTAGAGGCTTCAGGGGTTAGCCTGGTGATTTGGGCGACAGGAGTTTGTGTAGCATTTGGATGAGCCAGGATCCTGGGACTGGAGGAGGTGGTCTGGCACTGTCATTGTGGAGCCTGGGTTTGCCGGAGCATGTCTGGGGCTATAGGAGTCAGCCTGGCATTGATGCAGGTAGGTGCTGTGTTTCGTGATCAAGTCAGGTGATCATTTCCTCCCCCACAGAAGGGTGTCTCTTTCTGCACTGGGCTGCCTGGGCTTAGGAGAGGGTGATGGGGGTAATATGAAACTGTCTTTCCTACTCTCTTCAATGCAGCTTGTATCTGTGCTCCAACCAGTTTCTATAATCCCTCACCTGGAATCCTTAGCTCCTGTGGATGTATCTTTATGATCGGTTAATGGTTCAAATTGATGTTTTGAGGAGGAAACAAGCATTGGAACTTCCTATACCACCATCTTGCTGACATCACTCTCCATTCATGAGCCTCCTAAAATACTCCATCCTAAGGTCGCTTCCAGCCTGGACAATAGGACCTCAGAAGAAAGAGTTTAGAAGTATATTTTCAAAATCAGGAGTTGGTGGGCGAGAGAGGGAGTTCTTTAATGGCCGTCCAAAAGAAACTTTAACTCTAACCTCTTTCTTTAGGCTGTTTCTAAATATCAAATCCACTTTTAAAAGATAAAGACTTAATTTCCACTTCTGGCCAAGATGGAATAATGGGACTGGATTATTTTCTCACTTGCCTTGAGCTTATTCCTTCAATACAACAGCACCTGCCCTCTCCCTCCTCCTTCCCTTTTCCAGATTGATCTCCTTTTCTACATTTAAAGACAACTTTTATTGAAGCATAAGAAGAGCAGTCGTAGAAGCCTCCACACGGGAGCATTTTACAGACTTGTTCTTTCTCATTCTGCCTGCCTACCTCACTGGAGTGGAAGAGATGAGAAGAGGCCAAAGCCCGGGCGACCTACAGTTTCTTAAACATAGTAGATTGACATAACGATTTGTTAAGAGGAGGAATAAATGAATGAATAGTAAGGTAGTAATTTTTACTCTTCCGTCAAAGTTTTTTGTTGTTGTAGTTTTTACTTTTTCTTTCAACTTTCTTGGGCTGTGATAAACATTGAGGATTGTCCGGCTGATACCCCATTGTGTACCCTTGCACTGCCATAAAAACCTTGAGCAGGCCCTCAGAAGTACTAGGCTTTCTTTTAATTCCTGGCCTTTGCATATGTTAGTTCCTCCTTAAAAAATATTCTTTGCCTCACTTTTCATTTACCTATCTTCTATCCTTCCTCCAGAGTTCACTTCCTCCAGGGAGCCTTACAGCTTAATTTGGCGTAGATGTTACTTCTGTGCATTCCAAAAATACTCTCTGCTTGCATTTACTGTAACCTTACTATTCTGTGAGGAAATTGCCTATTCTTTTCTGATTCTCCTATTGAATTTTAAGCTCCTTTGGGCCAGAATTATATCTTGTTAACTCTTGTATACCCAATGCTTAGCATATTGCCTATCACATGGAAACTACTCAATCAAGTTGTGGCGATTAGTCCAAGGTTACATAGCCAATAAGTGGTAGATCTGGGATTCAGGTGCAGCTCTATCTGTGTATGTGCCATTTGTTTTGTGTTGTGCTGAGAAACACTACCTCTCCATCCCAAAGACACTCACCTAAGCACATAATTATTAAAATGTAGTTTTAAAAGTATTGCATGGTACAAACTGATAATCTTTGTTAGGGAAAGAATCACAGCTAAAGGAAAATAATCTAAATCCCTCTACTGAAGTGTGACAAAAGTTAACACCACATATGGTCTATCTGTTGCTGGGTGCTCTGGCCAAGTAATGGGCCCTGATGTGCTTCCCGTGCGATAGAACAATAGTAATACCTTGTGATCCAGATATGTGCAATGAATATGTCACAAGTGAATTGCACAAATGTGTCCTTCACCAATCAAATGATGTTATGTCATAAAATATATCTAAAATATAGTGACTTGTTCATTTGTTAGCAGGAGTGAGCTGTTTTTTGGTTGTTTCTAATAATGAAAGGAATTACATTGTAAATATTTTCACTTAAGTGTATTTTAACTGAATTTTCATTATGTGTTTTAGTTTATAAAGTATTTGTGCTACAAGGCAATGTGTCTTTCAGTCTCGAATGCAATGTGAATTATGCAGGAGTTTTTAAGCCTTTTTTCTTCTTCTTCTTCTTCTTTTTTTATTTTTGTGGTACATACCCCTGGCGGGAACTGAACTCGGGACTCTCTGGTCTGCAGGCCGACGCTCAACCGCTGAGCCAAACTGGCCAGGGCTCTTTTTCTTCTTAATCATTTTAATATTCAATTTTCAAATTGTGGTAGCATTAGAGACTGCTGCAGCTGAAAGGAGAAAAGAGCATTTGACAATAATTCCTACAGCCTTCAGAGTCTATTTTACACCCTCATTAGTGAGAAAGTTTATTTGTAATCCATATGGCACAGGCTGAACACATAATTTGTTTATTGTAATTTTTCATCCTTTTTAATATGTTTGATGTCTGAAAACCTTAACTGGCAAGTCTCTACCTAGAGCAGAGGTAGTCAATCACTGGTGTTTTAAAAAACAATTGAGATAAAAATTTTGGAGGAGGGAGTGAATGGGGGGGGGGGGAGGAGAAACATTTGTAACAAAAATAAATTAATTAAAAAATAAATTCATTTAAAAAATAAATAAATAAATAAAGTAGGATATTTAGCCCTAAAAATAAATATTTCTGAGATCTCCTGAAAAGTCAGGTGATCTGAGACCAGATACCTATGCAGCATAATACCCTGAAGGGGTACAGCACAGGCCTGTCCCCTTTCATGTGCAAGTATCTCCAGTCCCTCACACACACATTTCTTCTTTGTACGTTATCTCCTCGGCCCTCTTGGCACTGATTTCTTGATATCTGGACTAAAGTATTCCTGTTTGTATAAATAATGATACCTTTTCAACCAATCAAATGGATCAAAACAAAACCTGTTTTCAAGATTAATAGCTATTGAGTTCTTTAATCTTCTTTAAGAGTTGGGGAGTATTTTTTAAAAATAGGATGACATCACAATGGCAATAAGTGAACTTTTGGCCAGTATTATTTTGTATATTACTTAATTTAGTTTAGTAAGAATCTATTGAACATCTTTGAAGCCCTGAGGATACAGCCATCTTCTTTCAAGTGACTTACAGACACTCTGCTTATATCAGTCTACTGTCAACAAACCAGTATTAGGACTATGCATTTGTGGCAGGGTAGATTGCAACCTGTTAACTAAAACAGAGTTGTAAGTATTCAACTTTTAAAAAGCTATTTATTTAGAAATGTGTTACTTTATAAATAAAGATAATAGAGTTATCATCAAAATTGAAGGAAAGATAAATCCTTAAATTACATTCTTTATTTTTGAGAAAAAACAAAAACAAAAAACAACTGTGTTTTATGAGTAAGCATTTTTCTTCTTGGAATAAAAGTCCTTGAAAAGTAAAGTTCACTTGTTCTGTCCCTGAGCAGTTATGGAAAGTAGGTCATTGCTTTCCTCACCAAATTAACTAAATATATTAGCCTTTGAACTTAAAAAAAAAATCTCATCATTAATGCTAGAATGGTCATGGTGTTTTTCATGTATTCCTTAGTTGGGAAAGAGCTGTTTACATGTTTTTTGTCCTCATTATTGTCTTCGGAGAGCTTTAGTGTTTTTTCTACTTTCAAGACACAGAGCACAGAGATTTGCCAAATCCTGGTGCCAACTCTCCTGACTATGGCCATTATGTGGTATTTTGACTTTGGAATTCCTCACTAGTTTGATCTAATTTTCTACAATCATGGCAACATAATGAAATGAATCCAGAGTGAATAGAGAAAATTATAAATCAGTTATCAAATGAAGTCTATCATTTTACTTTTTTACTCCAAAACGTCTTAATTTCCTTTAAAAACCTTGTAGTCTTTACAAGTAGTACATCTTCTCTATAAGATGGCACTGGTCTTATAGGTAAGTAGAAACTTTGCACATATTGGTATTTCCCCGGGCCATGTTAACTTTCTTGAAGCCTCTAACAAAATCTGCACACCTAAGTCAATATTTTTGCTCTCGAAGTTCACTCTGAATGGAACCCCAGTGCCTTCTATCTATTCAGCGAATTCCTGACTTTCTGTCTTCTGTTTTCACCATTCCACCTGTAGATCTGCTTTAGCTGAGGTCTCTAAGGAGGTACACATTGCCAAGTTCAACAGATCCTCCTCAGTGTTTGTCTTAACTTGTTCTTTCTGCAGTGTTTGACCCTGTCCTTGAAACTTGTAACCTCGATGACACTACAGTCTCCAAGTTTTTCTTTCCCTTCTTACTTAGTTTCCTTCACATATTTCTCTTCCTCTGCCTATCCCTTAAGGAAAGTAAAACACATTTTATTTTGGGACTTTTCATGTACTCACGTCTTCCTTGAGGGATCTACTACATACTTGTAGCTAAAGACACACTCCTATGCCACCAGCTCCCAGAGCTGAATCTTCGGTCTCTCTCTCCTGCCCCTCCCTTTTATGCCCAACCCTAAATACACATATTTATCTACATGGACTACATAGAGTACTTCAAATTCAACCCATATTTTTTCACCCAAGACTGATCTTTCTCTTTTATTCCTGTTCATGGGGAAGAGTATCTTTATATGTATAAAAACCCAAGCTAAAGGCTGGGACTAATCCTGGTCAGCTTTTTCTTAATCCTGAGTCTTTTCATCTATCCCAGCATGGTGGAGAAGTTTTAAAAAGCACCAACTTTCTGTCCCAACGGCCTCTGTCCGTCTTGGAATAGGCTGCCCAGACCTTTCACCTTGGCAAACTTCGGCTTTCCCCACCTCCACTGGAGATCTGGTCAATGATTTCTTAAGCTGTAAATCTGTTCTCATTACTCTAAAAAACAAGACAAAACAAAAATACCTTTCATGGGCTCATTACTTATAACACTGGCTTTGAAACATTTTTTTCCACAAAGGAAATCTTAAGTGGAAGCCTAAACAGATAAAAGCTAAGAAGCCTTTACTTCCCAGCAGGTCCTGAGGGGACTCTATAGTCTCAAACCAACTGGCCTACACATAAAATACAGATTCTCCCATATGGCAAACAGGGTCCTCCTTATCTTACCTTCCTGGCCCTCACACCAACTTTCCACCTGTGTTCCATCACATCGATCCCCTGCCTTTCTCTAAACTGGCCATTTGTTTGGGGCCTCTCTGCTTTCCGTACCCTCTACTGGCTGCCTGGATGTTCTTCCCACCTTCTATGACGGATCACATCTGGTTCATCTTTGAGACCCAATTAAACTGTTTCCTCAGATGCATATCCCAGTGTTCCCCCTTCCTGCCTACACCCTGTCTCCCCAGCATCATCAATTAATCCTGCTCCATTGTACCTTAGTATTTTATATGCATTTATTTATATACATGCATATATTTATATTTTGTATACACCTCTCTCTCTCTATATATATATATTTTTTTTTTCTAGAAATTACACACACACACACATATTTATTTTAGGCTGTTTATGGGTTAATTTCTTCCATCATATTGTGAACTCTTTGAAAACAAGTGCTACATTTGTCTTTGTATTCCCAGCCTGTGGCAGAGTCCTTGGATCAAATTCAACGTCTGGTACCTTTTACAATGATTTTAGGTAATTTTTATTTTTCTCGATATATTATTTACAACATCTAATCTGTTTCCTCAAAAGCACAAATACACTTACCCTCTTTTGTGCAGTTCTGCGGTGTCCTATTATGGTTCTTCTGGTTATGATATCAATAAGTATCAATCAAGTGCTTACCTTCATAGATATTTATTTAAAAATTTGGAAGGTATTTTTAGATCATCCAATCATTTGTTAGTCCATCCAGAAAGCATTTATTGAGAACCTAGAGTGTACTGGGCACACAGAAGTAGAGAGAAGTGGGGAGGAGAGAGAAGCTGGAATGTCCATTTCCCGGTGTTAAGTCTTGCTGTCCATGGTGATAGCTTTCCACCTTAACACCTTATGGATCTTTTGAAGAGAAATTAAATTTGGTTCTTAATATACTAATCCTTAGCATGGATGGTGAAATTCAAGAAAGGAAAAATAAAGCCTTCACAATTCTGCCTTTACTTTTAAATGTACATACCATACTGAAGTTGGTAGCATTTCAAAAAAGTATACTCACATGATGCAAAACTAAAGCCAGAATTCCTTTATTTATTTATTTTTTGGTCTAAAAATTTATTATGTCTTTCTTATATTAAGAGAACAGACAGGATTTCTTTGGATTTTAGTATTTCATATATATTACATACATATATGAATAAAATGGTATTTATCCATTTTGGTAATGATTTATGTGGCTATAGGTCATTAAACTTACATTTTAAAGTTATGTGATATCCATAAAAAGTTCTGAGTTTTTTTATTTTTTTATCCTTACCCGAGGACATTTTTCCATTTTTTGTTCAGATAGAGTGGGAGGGAGAGAGAGAGAGAGAGAGAGAGAGAGAGAGAGCGAGAGCGAGAGCGAGAGCGAGAGCGAGAGAGAGAGAGAGAGAGAGAGAGAGAGAGAGAGAGGAACATTGATATGAAAGGGACACATCGAATGGCTGCCACCCATACGATCCATCCAGGGCCGGGGACAAATTGCAACCGGGATACATGCCCTTAGCGGGAACTGAACCCGGGTCTCTCTAAACTGCAGGCCAACTGCTGAGCCAAAACGGCCAGGGCTGAGTTTTTTTTTTTTTAAGCTCTCTGATTCGAAATTACTCTTGGCTACTCAAGCTATTTATTGAACTGTTCACGTTTTTATGTAATAAGCATGGAAGACACTTGACTTATGTTGGACTGTTCTGTGTTTTTAGAAAAAGGAAAGGGGGAACTGATATTTATTGAATGTTCATTATGTACTAGGATGTTGTCAGATGCTTTTCCTTTAATCTTCCTAGTAGACCTTGGGGCAGAAGATACCGCCTTTATTTTTGCTAATGCAGAAAATGCATCCCAAGGGAAGTGGAGTGATTTGTCCCAGATTCCTCATTAGAAACTGGCATAGTCTGATGTAGAACTCAGTGCTCTGATGTCCACCCCTACTCTTTCTCTATGCAGTGTTGCCGTAGACACAAATGTTTAAGGCCAGCAACGAATAATATAACCCAGGAAAATGAACTAAAAGATGCCATTTTAAAAATGGTGACACTTCTGGCCTGATCTGCTTGTTGCTATTTGTCTCCATGGCAGATCCTATCTACTTGTAACTGTGATTCACTTTTCACTGGCCAGAGCTCATTTCTTGTTCTTTCCCAAAGCTGTGAAGCTTTTTAGAGTTGTTTTGTATAGGAGCCATAGGTCTACTCACTAGAAATTACAATTTTAAAAATTATCTTTGCCATCCGTATAACAAACAAGCCTTTCTTCTTGTCTGAAAGGAAGTCTGAAGTGAATAATCCCTTTTTCTGTCTTATTTTACCCTGATGCACGATTATTCTTCTGATTTTCTGTTTTTTAAAATTATTATGTTTTGGGTTACTAAGGCTTTCAGAAACACCACATTATTTTGTGCTTGTGTAGTAAGTACACTGTGCCCCAGTTGTTGGGTATACTGAAACGATATTTGCTCTCCAGACACGAGATGGCTGTAAGGAATCTGTTCTAGGGCGGAACATATTCGAGCCTGGAACTATTGTGAACTTGATACTTTTTATAGAATTGGGGCTTTTATCATTTTATTTCAAAGCATTAAAATGAATTGCATTTGGCATTTCAACAGTGGAATGCTGTGTAAAAATTTAAAACATGCATTTGTTGCCTGGCCGGTGTGGCTCAGTGGTTGAGCATCAACCCATGCACCAAGAGGTCTCCGGTTCGATTCCTGGTCAGGGTACATGCCCAGGTTGTGGGCCAGATCCCCAGTGGGCATGCAGGAGGTGGCCAATCAATGTTCTCTCTCATTGATGTTTCTATATCTCTCTCCCTCTTCCTTCCTCTCTCTCTAAAGTCAATAAAAGAAAAAAAATTAAAAACAAAAAACATGCATCTGTTACCCCGATTTCCATTTTTGTCCTCTAGATCATATTATATAATGTTGGATTTCCAAATGCTCAGACAACAACTTAATATACTTCATTAACACTGATTCACAAACTTTCTGTAATGCCACACACTTGTCACAGGAGTAAGATGGCTACACTTTCCTCAGGCGAACAGAGGTAAGAACCTGGTGGCCTGTGCTTTCCACTGTGCTTTCTAGCGAAGGAAGCCTGTTCACACAGGGCATTACAATCTGGACCAATAGGACAATGAAGGGGAGGAATTAGGTGTGTATTTTCATATGCTTATTTTTATGTTCCCATACGCTTTAGTTAAAAAGCCTAAATTGGCAACGCTTCAAATTATAAATTAATAACCAAATATTTTAAAATACTGGTACTATAAACAACTTTATTATTTTCTACAGTTTTCAATTCGATTCTGTTTTGAATACTTACCAGTTTTTTTTGCAGAACAGAGAATCAAAAGAGGAAACTCATTTTTTTTGGTAGACTGTAATAGCCTAGCAAAATTGCCTCACTGCTTATCCTGCCCTCTCTGCTAGTCACCAGTAAGTTCCTAGGTGTAAATATTCGTTTAAAGACACTGAATGTCTTTCCATGCTACCCATCTGCTTGTCATCCCTTCCATAACCCTGGCCCCTAAAACAAACGATCTGAGTCTGTTAATAGCCAGTTAACAAGGTGTAATTTTAGTGACCTGAATCAAGCACAGCAGAGAAAAAGCCTCCCTTATCATCTATGTCATTTGGTAGATATGAAAGCCATACCCTTTTTGCCTGAATTCTCACATTTGGTTGCAGAACCAAGTCTAAAATCTAGATCTCCAGGCTAATATTGATGCCACACTGTTGCGCATACTGACTTCAACTAGTAATTTGACTTGAATCTGTGCTCTGCATATCTATATAGTGCCTCAATATTTCACAGATTTGTAAGGGATATTTATTTATTCCAAAAATATTTATTGGGTAGCTACTATGTTCTAGAGATATAGCTATGAACAAGATGGACAAATTCCTTGCCTTCACAGGGGCCAAATTCTAATAAGGGGGACAGACAATAAATAAACTGACAAATCTATAATGTAATAATAAATATTCAAAGCAGGATAAGGAGATGGAGTATTTTAGATATTGAATTAATTGTTTGACTTTTATTTCTTTTTCAAGTGAAGATGGAATTGAGACATTTTGGAGGAGGTATAAACAGGAAGTATGCTTTTGTCCATCTTGGCTTGGGACTTAAATTTAGTATATTCACATACTCATTCATGAACACACATACAGTGTGTTAGTAAGCTTGCTGTGACAATGGTTTTTCTGATGAATTAATAAACTGCTATTTTAATTAGAGATTTATCTCTTTTCATTGTGAGTGTTGCCATACTCTTACTCCAGTTTATTTAAAAAACATTGTCATCTGACAGTGTTAACACATCTAACTATTGATGCACAATTTGAAAGGCCAAGAGAGGTAGAAAAATACTACAAAATGACTTTGCAAAAACAGAAAACACAAGGGATTCTCAGTACAACTTCAAAGAAGCTTTTCCTGTTCCTGGGGAATTCCAGTGTGTTGCAGAGAAGTCAGTTCCCCCTTAGGCTCCCTCTCATCCTACTTTATCAGGAAAAAGTAACGATGGTATTCATAGCTCCTGGATGACCATGAGACAAGTGACAAATGTTTTCTTTCTTCCCCCTCTACTTATTTCAAATGCCTGGGAGTTTCCCTCTACAAATGAGAAAAGAATATCAAATTAATAATAGCTAGTATCAAGTCCTTACTGTGTCCCAGCCACTAGGAAGTACTAATCACTAATAATTTCCTGGTATAGTACATGTACAAAATACTTTACATGAGTTATTTCCTTTAATGAAAACAAAAACCCCATGAGTTAAATATTACTATGTTCATGATGTCTTGGGTAGGTGTTCTAAAGAGGTCAAACATTTATCTTACTCAAGGTCATACATGTAATTAGGGGAGTCAGACATGGACCTAGCAATTGGACTTAAGGCCTCAACTCTTATTTATTGATTTATTGATTTATTGATTTTAGAGAGAGAGAGAGAAAGGGAGAGGGAGAGAGAGATAGAAACATGGATGAGAGAGAACATCAATTGTTGGCCTCCTGCATGCCCTCCACTGGGGATCAGGCCCACAACTTGGGCATGTGCCCTGACCAAGAATCAACTGGCGATCTCCTGGTGCATGGGTCGATGCTCTACCACTGAGCCACACTGGCTGGGCAAGGCCGCAACTCTTAAACACAGTCATCTGCGAGTCTTTTATTCTGAAAATTAAACTTGTGGAGCAAGTTCAAAGTGAAAAGTGAAAAAAAAAAGAAAAAAAGAACCACATGGCATGAACCACATGGCATGAGGCACAAAACGTCTGACAGAGGTCATTGGTCTTGATCATAGGAAAGCAGTCTAGTGTGGTGAAAGATCGTGGTTTTTCTAAGTATCTGACTACTCTTTCTGAGGGTGATCCCCATGAATACAACGAGAAGTTGTAGAACATAATAGCATAGGTTGATGTAAACTGAAACCTTGGAGAAAATTAGATAATTTTTTTATTGCAGGAGTTTTTTAGACGAATACTCCCAGTAAAGCATTTGTATGTAGTATTTGGAAAGACCAGGGAAAAGCCTTACAAATATCAACCAAAATCAAAAGGGTACTTGTGGTTGGTGGACACATGGACTTTATAACATGACTTTCTGGTCCCCGCTTCTTCTTTCTCCTGTGGCTGCTAAGAGTGAAAATATTCACATTTGCAAACATTTCTCTGGTTACACATTCTTTAACTCAACCAATATTTATTGAACATCCACTCTATGTCAAGCATGGAGCTACAAGTTTGAAATATATAAAAACTAAATGGTGAATTCCTGATTTAAAAGAGCTTACGGAATGTTCCTTCTTCCTATAATCACTTGACACATATTACGAGAGTAAATTGTATGCCATGTATGCTTGCTGCAGGCTTACAACCAAAAAACAAGGGAAACATCTAGCTGAGCTTATGCACTAGGCATTTTAAAGAGGAGACAGAAAATAATCAAGTAAACAAATACAGGCACATTATAAGCATTGTTATGATGGGATTAAGTAGGGCCTGTGAAACAGAATAATAGAATGGCTCATTATGGAGGGAGATTAAGAAAACATCTCTGAAGGGGTGACATATAAACTCAGATGGGAAAATGAGGTGGAAACAGTCATTGAAAAAGCCAGTCATAAGCAGTGCAGACAAAGGAAATGAAAAACTTAACGTGGGAAGTAGGAGAATGAGGAGGAGGGGGATTTAGTGACTTAATATAGATTTAAAAACAAAAACAAAACTTATTTGCAGAGACAAAGCAACAGGCTTTAGAGACTTTACCTATGATTTCTGTTCTACTTTCCTGTTTCCAAGACAATGAAGTAAACATTAAATGGACTGAAGAGCCAAGAAGAGGTAAGAGGAAAAATTCTACTCAAATTTTACCAGGTATTTAAGTTACTAAGGGACAAATTGTATTTCCAGAATGTTCTCCAAAGACTAATATATCAAGGTAAAAATTTAGGATACACATTCTATACTTGCAAGAACACGTTATTTTCCAACAGTAAATTGAGACACTAGGGATGATAGATTTGTTATAAAAAAGCATTTGAAACTTCAATTAAAAGGCTTTATTGAAAATGTTTGTCATGACAATACCCTACTTAATGTTTCAGAAAAGTCATTGCTGAGGTCAATAGCTATAAAAAATGACATGATTTTTGTTTCAGTTCAAAAATTGCAGAAATAAATTTTCACTAATGATTGCTTCCTTATTTTAACAAGGTACTTTTTTTGTATTGTTACCCTAAGGTGCTAACACCGCATTACTTGGCAAATTTACCTGATTTTCAGACCTCTGAGTTGTAGAAAATTGACATTGTGAAGCTCTAATTCAGTTTCATTATTTATATGACTGATTGAAAATTAGGTCATGAGAGACCACTAACAATGTGATTGAAACTCTGTGGTCAGCTTCTAGGTTGTCAAAAGAATTCAATGTATACACGCACATGTGTGGACACACACACACAACCAAAAGCCATTTTTCACTGAGCGTGGGCACAGGAAGGACAAGAGAGTAATAGGCTCAACATTCCAGTTGTATGCTTATACTAGGTGAGCCTCTAAGCAGATTATTCTTCAAAGTTTTCTTCAAAGATCATTGGAATGTGCCCAGGTTACTCCACAATACTGTCTTGTACCTCTCTGCGGAGAAATGGCTCTATAAGGGGCCAAAGAGGAGTACTGCCTGGGAATCTCTGGCTTTCATCTCTTCTTCCTTTGACATAATCTCAATCCAATTATTTCTCTGATACGTAATTCTCTATATCCTTACTTCTCAAGGCAAGGTCCCTGAACCAGCAGCACCATCTAGAAGCTTGTTTGAAATTCAACATTTGAAACCACACCCCTAGCCCTGCTGAATTCGAATCTGCATTCTAACTACCAGTGTTATATGTACTTTCTAGTTTTAAGCTTTCCTCTACCTTTAAACATGCTCAGACTTTCCCTGTCTTGGGAAACTACCATCAGACCTTAGCCCTGTTTCTTTGCTACAACTATGTTCTTCCTTTCTTTTCATGGCCAGACTTCCATGCTGCTTCATACATTCCAGTTCCTTTGTGCTTTCTGCTCCATAGCACCATGGAGTCTAGCTTCATGTCCATCTGTAGTGTACACATAGAAGTCACTGCCTCTCAGCATCCTTCCACCTTATCTCACCCAGCATCTACCACTCCTTCTTCTCAGACCATGGATTCACACCCCTCCCCCAGCGTACAGCATACCCTGGTTAAATCAAATAGTCCATCACATTTCTCCTGGCCAAAGTGATTGGTGCCTTCAATAGGATGGGCTTGTGAGCACTTAGAACAAATGGGGAACAACCAGACAGACATGTTTGGGACTTCTGGGGAGGGAGAGTTTTTACTTTTATTTCTGTGGGGTTTCAAGATGACTGGATGTAAGATCTGGAGTTTCTCTTGCAATCCATCCTGCTTTTAGACCCAGTTAGAAGTGACCTCGATCTCATGCTCTTGTCCTCCTCCAGCTTTGTTGCTCCCCATTGGTCAAGGAATCTTTCAAGGCAACAGAGGTGGACCAGGCAGAGCCCATGATGCCCCCTTATCCAGGCATCCAGGACTCTGGAATTCTCTGTCCAGTTGACCCCATGCGTTCATATGCATTTCTGGGCTGTTCCCTGAAGTGCTTCTTGTTGCTACTGCTGGTGTGTGTACTTATGTGCCTCAGGGGTACAACGGGAAGCTGGTGTGGACAAAGCTTGTTCTTGTGGGCTGTGTGTTCACATTTCACATGTGTCTGTGAGAATCCCGTGACAAGGTGGAGCCAGAGGTAAAAGAGAAGCAGCCATCACTGTTCATTTACTGTTGGTAGTGCAGGAGACGTATTCCCCCATCTGCGCACTGGAATGCCACCAATGAATTCTATTGTCACAACTTTCCCTCTGTTTTCATTTCCCTTGGGTGCTCTCCTTCATTTGGCACCAGACTTCCTTAAAACTTAGAAAACTCAATTCTCGGGTACTTGTAGTGTGTACATGTCATGAACCTGAGAGTCAAGGTAGACTTTTCCCTCACCCTCGGGTCTCCTCACCATTAGGACCTTTTAATTAAAACTTATTTTTGATCAGTAACATCTTCACCTCCCTCACTATAAATGCCCTGGAATAGTTACTTCAGTAGATTTCAAACTAATCTCATTCCTCTGAAGTGCATCTTCTGCATAAATACATGAGTGAACTTCTAACAGGAAATCAATTATAGTTTTTCCACATATTAATCATCAGTGCTTCCTCTTCACCTATTGAATACAGACAATCTTTAAGACAGCTTACAAATCCCTTCATGCTATGCCCCTTGCTTACATGTCTAACCTAGTCTATTAATTAACCAAATATTTATTTTCTACTTTGTGGTAGGTTGAATTTTAGGCAATGAGGAGGATACAGTGTGCCTACTTTCAAGGAACTACTAAGGACAAATTGTCTGTAAAGAAATAAACAGATAAGCCAATAAGGGAAATGTAAAAATATTAATAAAATGTGAAAACAGGGTTATTTGCTGGAGAGTGACAGGGTGGCCAAATTAAGCTGTATGCGTTGAAAAGGTTTTCTAGAGATGTGACACTGAAGCTGAGACTTGAATGACTAGAACACATACCTGAAGTACAGCCCAGTGAACCTTCTAAACAGAGCTCACAGAGCGTGCAAAGGCCCTAGAGGAAGAACTACTGCTCACTCTGATTCACATTGTGCACTTCAACTCAACTTCAGGCTTGTAGTTCTTCAAGCGTGCCGGGCTATCACAGCCTCTGTGGCTTTGCGCACACAGGTCTGTCAGCTTGGGATGCCCTGTCCCTCATTCTACCCAGCCAATTACTACTCAGCCCTCTGGTTCACTCCACCTGTTACCGCCTTTGTTAAGGCTGCTTGGACTGCTAGCCCCTTGCCCAGCAGATGGAGGTGCTCCCTCCCCTTTCTTTGCATAAATTCCACTGTAATAACCCTGTTATGGTGTTGGAATTCCCTTAAAGGCAGAGAACATGTTGTATCATCTTGTTTTTCTAGACCTTTGCATATATCACATACTCAGTGAATACTTATTTAAATGGATGAAGGAAATGTTCTTTTGAAAATATCTTATCTATTCAAATCTCCATGCCACTTTGTTCTAGTTCTTTTAAAAAACACTGTAGCTTTCTTTATTTTCTTTTTAATGGGCTCTTCTTTTTGTTTTTTCTCCCCATCTAGTCTTTAGGATTCTCTACGGCTGAAGATTTACGTCTTTCTAGTTCAGAGACCCCTTGACTTTTCAGAACCTCAACAACCACTTCTGTATTGATATAAAATCTTTTGTTTTCAATAAGATGCTAATGTTTCCTTTAAAATTTTCTGTATTCATATTAATTCAGTAGACTTTCAGTTTCTTTCTTTCTTTCTTGTCCGTAAAGTCTTAAACATTACTGGGAGAGATAGTAGGCAAAAAAATCTAAGTCAGTATATGTTTTTAAGGAATCCACAGTATCTACATGTATGATAATTGTCAAATAGCTTTGAGTTAGTCATAAATATAAATATAGTCAGTTAACCTTCACAGTGGTCTTATAAAGTAGGCGTTTTTATTACTTCCATTCACAGATGGGACCAATGAGGGTTAGAGAGATTGGCAGTTTGCAGTCAGCCAGCAGTCAGTGCGGGAGCCTGGATTCTGACTCACATCTGTGTTCGAAATTCAGCCAGTAGGCCAGAGGACACATAAGATGTGGCTTAAACATTAAACATTTTATGATAAATCTGTGCCTCCTCAGTTATTATTCTATAGCTGTCTTTCAAGTAAAGGTAGGAATGTAATAGTTCTGAATTCCTACAGCCATTTAGCAATTGGGATTTGTATCCAGCCTCCTCTTACCATCTTGTTTTGTCTCATAAACAAGCAAATATATATTCTTTCTGAATCCAGCCAAAACACTTTTGTGTTTTTTGCACACATTGAAATATTTTCATACTAAAAAGGACATGAATAGAACTCAGAGAGTGGCTCAGTAAAAATTTTGCTATATCGTTTAGGAATGGAAAATTGGAATTCACTGAGACTGCTAAAAGAGGCACATTTTTTTAAGTCAAACAATGCTGTAATCAGTCTTCAGGTACATTTCGTGTCTTATTTCAGATGTTTCTGAGATCGAATATGCTTCTCCTGGAGAGCTATCCTAAAATGTGACAGGGATCCGATTCGTTGGCGGATTAAATCCTTAGCATTGAAATCAACTTCACATTTTCCTCCCCTGCAGTCAGGACAAGCTTGTGCGGGGGCCTCACAGCAGCCATCCTGTGAGGAGAAAGACAGGAAACACCTGATCACTGTAGTACTTCAGTGACACAGATGAAACCCACCCAACAACCAAAGTGCATTCCACCCTCTTTCCCGGGAAAAGGCTAAACAGCCTGCTGTGACTTCAACAGCAAATCAGTCCACAGACACTCCAAGACGTTAGATACCTGAAGACATAGGTTGGATCAGTTGTGTCTTATTTTCATCTGGGAATTAAAAACAGTTGGCTCCATAGGGATGGAGTCTTATGACTGGAAATGTCAGAGCATGTTTGCACTATTATGAATCTGAGGAATGTTGTGAAGTCCTGTGTTGTTTCAGGCTTTGTAGAGGAGATTGCTAAGTAATTGTGAATTTTTTACATGAAGATATTTGGGAAAGCTGACTTTGAAGTTGGGCCACCAGGTGTAGAATCTTGACTCTGTGGCCTAATAGCTATGTGACCCTTAATGAGAACTTCACTACCTCAGTTTCTTCATCTATAAAGTGAAGATGTCAGAAATACTTGTCACAGGATGTTGAGAAGATCAGAATAAGAGTCCCATGGAGAAGAAAAAGGGCTTCATATGCTATTTGGCACTTAGTGATACCCAGTATGTGTTACTTCTACACAGTTGTACTCCCAAGGAAAACATAAGTAAGCTGGTTTTGCTTCAGGTGACATTTGATAGTGGTGAAGATGATGACATGCGGTTCCCTGTATAGTAAACACTTATTACATATTAACCATGCTTCGCAGCAGGGCACAAACAGAAATGGGCTGGACCCAGTTCATGTGTCCCCACCACTGAAATATGTTTGGCATCACCTGTCTTCTTATGGCTTACACTTTTCCTGTAGCCATCCAGGTCATCAAGTCACCACCTCGTTTCTGAGCCAGCTGTCTGCTTCCCCACGGAGAAGATGACCTGGACTGATGGGAACCATCACAGCTCATCTGCAGCTCCAGCTCCTAGGTCCAATCTGACTGCATCCATGGAAGCTCAGGCTTGTCCAGTGGCGGCCCAGAGGGGCTGGGCAACACACTTTGGAGGTATGGGAGTTAATGCCTGTGGGCTGACTCTTGACTAATGAAAAAGAAAGGAAAATAAATAGATACATTGCTCACCTTTCTTTTCTAGATGGCCTGGTTTGAGATACAGGTTCCACATGGTCAGTTCAGTAACAAATCACCTGGTGTTTGCTTCACTCTTTTCCTGAGTCACTTCACTTTCTCCTTCGCTCTTGCTCCCTTGAGATTATACTCCCCAATAAAATGCTGGTAGGTTAGCTTGGCCTCTGGCACTGCTCTCTAGGAATCTAGGGATGAGAGGCAACAAATACCATTTTTCCATGATAAACTGATAATGTAGCTTAATAAACATAAACATTTAACAACTTTAAAACAATGTGGTAATGGCTAGTCTATTGTCATGACAACAAGGAAATGTCAAGTAGGTTTCCCTGAGATTTTTTTTGAAGCATGAATAAAGATGGGCAGAAAAAACAAACTGAGTGAGATAAAAGGTGTGTGAACAAATGCAAACACGTGCAAAGAATAAGGAGTCCCTTAGAACTAGAGCAGAGGGCGTGTGGAGGGAAAGGTTTGGATGAGCTGGAAGTGTGTGCTGGTTCAGATTGTGAAGGGTCCTGGATGCCACACGAAGGAGGAACTTGGCATTATACTCTAAGTAGAAGAGAGCTTTCAAAGGTTTTGAGCAGGGAGGTGATATTATCAGAATGTAAAATACTAAGGAAACATCCCTCCATGATCCAAGACTGATGTTATAAAATATTGCTGGTTCAAAAGAATATATAGCTGATTGTTCCCTGTAAGTACTATTTTATTTGTGCGTAATAATGATTGGAAAATTTTTTTAAAAATATGTTGATGGCAAGTAGCCTACTTAGGTGGCTACTTACCATAGTCCACATGTGTCCACAGAACCTAATCTAAGACAGGGGAGGGACGAGGAACTGAAGGATAAACACCAGTGATGTTTTGGTGACCATATCAAGAGGACTTGGGAAAACTTGCATGTGGAGTGAGAGAGAGGAGTCGATGATGTTCAGATGGCAGCAACACAGCAGAGTGATGAGGATGTCATTACCAAGATGAAGGGCAGAAGGGAGTCCCAATTTTGGAGAAGAAGTTAGTTTTATAATTACGTGGTTAAGTTCCCCAATGACCATTATGTAATAATTCCTAGAAATAGTCGAAAATACAAATTAAGACCTAAAGAATGTGGTTAATCTATAGATAACGTTGACTGCTGACATTCGCTGGTACTAGATTCCAAGGTTTTTAGAATAATCAAAATTTTAAATATCAATTTAGTTTGTAATCCAAGCCTCCATTCACCCCTCCTAGCGAGTGCATTAAACTGCAGTGGAAAACTCTAATAAGCTTGAATAAAGATGATGAATTATATGATTGAGATGTAAATTCACTAGGTCATTAGGTTCACTCTCACCTGAGCAGCTGGGTCCTTTATAGAACACGGGAGCTAGATACAGACCTCAGAAAAAGAACAAATTATTATGTTTCTGAGAACTTAAGAGTCCTTCATGAATATTTAAAATTGGGATGATTAAGAGTTATTTGTAACCCTGCCTGTGTGGCTCAGAGGATTGAGCATCCTCCCATGGACTGAGAAGTCCTGGTTTGATTCCCAGGCAGGGCACATGCCGGGGTTGTGGGCTTGATCCCCAGTAGGGGGTGTACAGGAGGCAGCTGATTGATGTATCTCCCTCACATCTATGTTTCCATCTCTCTCTCCCTTCCTCTACCTCTAAAAAATCAATAAAAACATATTTTAAAAAAGAGGTAAAATCCAAACCTACATTTGTCTCACTTTAAAGTCAGTCATGTAACTGCACTCAGCTCCTCACGGCCCTGAGATGTGGTGGGGCAGAAATTATACCCATTTCCAGCTGAGAGAAGCGTGGCTCAGGTTCTCTGTCTCGGGTCAAGGTCATATAACCTAGTAAGCGGAAGAGCTGGGATGTGAATCCATGTGTCTGGATTTCTATGCCAGTGTTTTATCTACTACAGCAAAATTACAAAATTTTGCAAGCATTTGAAGAATGGTTGGAAATGCCATCCAGTCCCACCAACCACTCTCACACTTTATTATTGTTATTCACATATGCTTCGGGCTTAAGCCATGTATATTTTTCAAAGTCCTTATCAACTGCATGTGAGTCATTTTTGGGGGGAACTGGGAATGCAGCTTCTCAAAGAAATAATGTTCGAAATAGTGGTTAGGTTCTTAGACCAGCCCACACAAGTCTCCTTAACATTTAGGGGCATGGGAATACAATGCTAATGGAAGCCACCAGACACTAATGATTTGTCACTTACTCTGCATTGATATAAAGAGAGTTTCCTTTCTAGGGTGATCGGAGAGCCCCAGGATCAGTGCTCAGTTGGGGAAGATGGAGAGAGTCTACAGAGAAGAATCACTGTCATCCAGTGTGTGTCATTAGGTAGGGAATGCCTGCATTTTTACTCTCCTGGTAAAATGGCATAGCAGAATTAGCAGAGATTTTTCTGCTTTTTGTGTGACAATAGTCATATTCACTACAGTTTTTAATTGCTAAATAATTGCATGACAGTCTGTTCAGACAGGGATCTGTCAATTCCCCCAGGCCACCACCACAGCCGCTTCCCCACCCCAAGAGATGATGTATGGAAAGAATCTTTAAAAATCACTTTCAAATCTAGTATTTCTCTAATACCTGCACATTCTCAATGATGTTAGAAAAGTTGGTCAGGAAACCAACAGTCAAATCAATATCAGTAGCATAACTATAAAAGGAAATTGTGTGGTGACACCACAAACTATTCTCCTAAGGCCATTAAATTGTTCAGAAACACTCTTTTATGGTACATGGTTTACAGGCAAATGTACCCAAATGAGCTCCAGAGCGCTTTCATATCTCAGAACTTTTACTTTCATCTATCTACCAGTGAATGTGAAAGGGACTTTTCTCTGTTAAATTTCTTCTTTGGAATCCTAAAGCATTTCCCTAAAGTGCTTTTGATCCTCAAATGCTTCTTTGAAATTTATTTTTTTCCTTTTTAACTAGATGTTTCCTTTTAACTACTTATAAAAAACATTTATTTAAAAATACGCAGTATTATGGTTTCCAGAGTATTGGAGCATTGATGGTTCCAGAAAGAAGATGATATTACATGTCATTACGGCAAAATGGATAAAACACTAAAGTAAAAGCCCAGAGACCCAGGGTCCAGTCTGGTCCATCCGCTAAAAACATGCACGTGAATCCTGAGTCTCAGTTTGGTGCGGTGCCTGGTGCATTGTTGCGTGTTATATGAAGACACAAGGGATGAATCTGCAAAATGAATGTAGTCTTAAACCTGAGAAATTCTAAGTAACAATTTGCTGGTAAGAATCTCTCTTTAGACTGTACCTTAGCCTCTTTCTAAGAGTTTTCATCATTAAAATCTTATTCATTAGGGCCTTTTCTAGATAATGAGTAAACTATTAGTCTTCTGCAAAACTGATTGGAAGAGGAGCAAATCTATTCCATACATTTTCACATCTATTTTATAGGTATAAAAACAGAAGTAAATAATTTTTTTTTATAATAGCACCAAATTTCACTAATTAGGTATCTCCAAGAAGTTCATGCTTTAAAGTAGGAAAGAAAATTCAGAATAATTCACTTACACAGAGTAATTAATGTGAGTGACATCTCTCTGCTTTTAGTGTCAAACATTTGACATTTTGTCTTTCTTAGATATATTGAAATTCTTTTAGTCATGTTCATTTTAGAATGCTTTATTGATCATGCATAGACCTTAAACACAGAATTAGACCTGAAAAATGTAAAATTTCTGGTGCTTTTCCATTATTAAGAAATTGATTACTCAATTTCACATGTAAATTATACCTTTAATTGTGAAGAAACATATTTATAGAACAGCATTTAAAATCCCACTGGAGGAAACTTAATGACTTAAAAGTTAATATATGTCCAAATTGAGATAAATTATTTTCTTTATACTGGCAGCTTTCATTCTTAGGAAGACTACCTTAAATTATCAGCTTGAATCTTGGGTAACACATTGTCTTAATCACTTGTGCGTGGAGTTACTTAATTTCATATCGCAGAAATTTGGTGAAATCTGCAGGCCTGTATTTATTACATATGGCATCCATGACTTTAAATTCATTTTGGAAATTCATAAATTTCTTCTGAAATATAAAGGGTGGAAATCACTGTAACTGTTCCAGTTCATTGTTTTGTTTATTTGTTTATAGGAATGGCTATCTGAATATGTGTCTAGTCTCTACCCTAAGTGTCAAGTTAGGAGATTGTCGATGAGATATAATTTGGAATAGATGAACAACTGTGTCTCCTGTATTAGGGAGGTTATCACTAATAATCTCATAAACAAATTTTAGGAAAATTCTCATCTAGTCTTCAAATCATTTATTTATAAATTTTCCTAGTGACAAGACCTTACTCCATCTTTCTTTCTTTCTTTCTTTTTTTACTCCTCACCCGAGGATATTTTTTCCATTTATCTTCAGATAGAGTAGAAAAGGGAGAGAGAGAGAGAGAGAGAGAGAGAGAGAGAGAGAGAGAGAGAGAAACAATGATATGAGAGAGACATATTGACTGGTTGCCTCCCACATGACCCCGACCAGGGCCAGGGACCAAACTGCAACCAAGGTACACACCCCTGTCCGGAATCAAACCCAAGACTCTTTGGTCTCAGGGCCAAGGCTCTAACTGCTGAGCCACACTAGCCAGGGCTCCATCTTTCTTTTTTTGGAGCAACTTTGAACAAAGATGTAAATATTGTTTCCACTAAAATTGAGTATACAAAGAAATATAAAAGTTTCCATTCACACATTTAAACTATGTTTAGCACACATCTGCTGTATCCCAGACACCATGCCAGCAGGTGGGAAAATAATGATGAAGAAACTCAAACTGGCTCTGGCCTCATGGAGCTTACCTGAACAACCAACATGAATTATTCACAAAAATTATAATGGCACTAAAATTTTTATAAAGATGCTCAACGGAAGACTTTCCTATGGACGGGCAAGATCTAAAGGAAAAGAAGGAAGAGATGATCAGTTAGAATGTGCAAAGACTCTTTGGTGGAAGAAAACTTGGAAGATTTTGGGAACCAAAAAAGTTTCCTCCAGAGAGGAGCAAATTATTGAGAGTGTTATATTATGAGAACAGACAGCCAGATAAGGAGTCAAGAAACCATGTAGGGCCTTACTGGCTAAGTAGGAATTTTAGCTTTACCCTGACAGCAAGGGAAAACTAAGAATTTTAAGGTGGGGGCATTGTATTTACATTTTGGGAAAAAACAGTCCATATTCAATGCAAAGTATGGATTTAAGAACATTAAAAGTGGATAAGGAGGACCCAGTTAGGCTATTGTTTAATTCCAGACAAGGACTGTGGGCAGAAGTGACCATGAACATGGAGAGAGGACTATGGGATCAGCTATGTTTAGGAGGTAAACCTGACAGGGGCTGGTAACACCTATTTCCTGGCAGATGTGGATGAATGTGGCCATGTGTGCAGTTTAGGCTGTGAGCAAAAGGAATGTGTGCTGATTCTGGGCACACTCTATAATTACCTATGTGAAATTTATCAGACTCTCTACCAGGACAACAGGCAATGTTCCGAATAGAGGTTTACCTGAAGGCCCAAACCCTTAGTGATTAAGATGAGCAAATCTCTCCTGCTAGCCCTCAATGGACAAGCAGAGAGAGCTGGACAAGCATAATGAGCAAGAAAGAAACCTTCGTTATGGTGAGCCTGAGGTTTTGGAGTTGTTGTTTCTGTTGTTGTTGTTCTTTATACAGCATAATCTAGGCCATTCAGACTGGATTTAAGTGTTAAAATCTGCTGAGAAATCAAGAAAGATGAAGATTGAAAAAAATCCATTGGTGATAAGAAGAGCTTGATGGAAGCAGAAGTCAAAGTACAGAGGACTAAGGACTGAGAAGAAGATAAGGAAACCGACAGCAGGTGTATATAGTCTGTCAAAAGCTTATCGATGATGGGGAGCAAAGATTATCATGACCACTTAAGAAGGATGTGAAAGTTTGTTGTTTTTACAAAATGGAGGAGACTTGAGGGATGTGAGAGAGTAAAGGGATTCCAGTGAGAGAAGAGGCTAGGCTAGAAAAGAAGATAAGAAATGATTGATGTTGAGTGTTTCTTCTTTTTTATTATTTCTTGAATTTTTGAGAGAGAGAGAGGGAGAGAGATTGATTTGTTGTTCCACTTTTTTATGCATTCATTGATTGATTCTTATATGTGCCCTGACGGGAGATCGAACCCACAACCTTGGCCTATTGGATGACAGTCTAACCAGCTGTGCTACCCAGGGGATGTTGAGTGTTTTCTTGAAAAGGCAGAAGGGATGTGCCATGAGAACTGCTAACAGAGTTAGGCAGATTTCGACTAACAGATAATTCTTGGTTCCTTTGAAACAGAATCATTTATTGGAACAAAAATAAATTACTTAAAAATATAAATGAATAAATAAATTAGTATCCTATAAATGAGTAAACCAGAAACCATTATGAAACATTTATCATATTTAATTTACCTCATTCTCTGTTTTTGTGCCCAAAGCTGTCTGCAAGAAGGGACATCACCTGTTCATCCCTTCAGAATGAGTGTTTTGTGCATTTGGAACCAGCCCTAGGTAAAACTTTAAGTCATCATCTTTTAATTTGGGCCACATTAATTAGTCTCTTTCATGTTGCAAGAAATACAACGATGAGGGTGTTGAAAGGACAGAGAACAAAGTAAGGGAGCACAGGAAATCACTATGACATTTACACAATCAGAAAGAACTCCAGCATAGTTTAGAGTATACCTCAGTAGAATACAGACACTGTGAAGGCATGGATTTGAGGGTTTTCTTCAGCACAGTGTTCCCAGCTCTTAGAACAGTCTCTGGTGCATAGTGAGCACTCAGTAAGTGTTTGTTGAGCACGAGAATGACTAACAGCTCACCTTGCCTTGCCTGTATATATGGGTGTGTAATACTTCTGAGCTCTGTGCTTCTGCCATTTCTGTGACTAGCCTTTCTCCTACTCTGCTGCTTTCTGTCTATTTCTACTGTCACCAGCAATCACCAGCCCTCCATCCTGCTGCTCTCTCCTCCCACGGGCTCTGCATATTACTCAGGTTTTTTACTAGTTTGTGGTTTCTATTTTCCGTCTTGTCAAGGCGTTTATCTTGGTTTTGCAGCACTCCAGAGCCTGTAACTCTATTTGAAGTTTTTCATTTGCCTGTCATAAGAGAGATGATTTGATTAGTTAGTTAGTTACTATTCAATATTAAAAAATAAATAAAAAACGCCTGATAGCACATAGCTCTCATGCCAGAATACTGCATAAGACCCTCATTTAGCTCTGTAGCTTTCAAATTTGCCCAGAAACAAAAACATTTTGTAGTTGAATTTTGTACTCAAAATTTGAATTTTGTACAGACACAAACGTACAGGCACACACACACACACACTCACATACACACTGAAATAAACACTTCATGAAACAACACTGACCCTTTTTATTCAAACACACTCAGATTTATTCTAATGTATTTTACTCATTTTGTTCCATTTGTCCCTTCTATTCCATTTTCATATATTCTGTTTCACCTAGAAATTCTGACAAACTGATTCATGAACAACAAACAGGTCCAACATATGGTTTTAAAAAATTCTGGTCTAGATTGCATTTGGCCAACTTTGGTTTGGACCTTAATTTTTTATCCAGGCACCTGTGATTAGTCATATTGTGTCATTCAGGTCAGTAGAGTCCTGTTTAAGGCATGAGAAATTATATCTGCTGCAGTTTCATGAGATGGGAAGACACTCCTTTCTCATGGAGGTGTGAGAGGCACTTCATACGGTCTTTCTGATACCAGCAAATTCCTACTCCTCGATTTAATGCTGCCTTTATCCTCCCCGACTCTGTCCATTTCACAAACACCCCTGAAATGCTGGTTGATGAATCCTTGCAATGAGAACCCTTCTACGGTGTATTTCTGTTTTAATATCATCTTATCTAATTAATTTTATTGACTTGCTCTTGAGAGCACATCACTTTTAGAACTGAATGACGGGCTTCTCATAATGAAATCATGGGAGACAGTGCAGAAGCAGGTGATGTTGGGAGGGCCCAGGGCCGTTCCTGGGTCTCTTCAGTTATATATATTCTCCTAATACGGGTTCTGTGTGCAAGTGGAAGTATATTCTTTCAACTCCAATGGTAAGTTTGTTCAGGACCCAACTCCACCCCTAGAATACTATGTAGAGAATTTCCGGAGGTAGAAACTCAGTGTGGTCGACAGGACAATGGCCCTTCAAAGATATCCACATCCTAGTCCCTGGAACCTGTGAACACGTTACCTGGCATGGCAGAAAAGGACTTTGCAGATGTGACTGAAGGTCTGTATCTTTTGTTGCTATTAATCCTCACCTGAGGATATTTTTTCTATTGCTTTTTTTTTTTTTTCTTTTTTAAGGAGAGTAGAAGGGAGGGAAGGGGAGAGAGAGAGAGAGAAGTATTGACGGGAGAGAGACACATTGATTGGTTGCCTTCGGCACACACCCTGACTAGGGCCAGGGATGGGACCTGCATCCGAGGTCTGTGCCCCTGACCAGGAATCAAACCCAAAACCCTTCTGCGAGGGCCGACACTCTAAGCACTGAGCCACACTGGCCGAGTCTAAAGTTCTGTATTTTAAGATGGGTCGGCAGTATCCTGGGTTGCCAGGTGGTCCCAATAGAGTCAGTGAGTCCTTTGCATAGCAGCTCTTTCCGCTGTTGTTAGGGAAGGAAGAGGGAGAAAGAGTCAGAGGAGAGAGAGGTGGGGAGACAGTTGACTGGAGGACAGGCTCAGAATGTGACTTGAGAGGTCTCAACCTACTGCTGCTGGAGGAAGGGATTCAAGGTGAGGAGTGTGGGCAACCTAAGCAAAAACTGCACAGAGGGTGCTCTGTTGTTGGTTAGTAGCAAAAGTGCAGCTTGGAAACATCTATGATCATGCAGAGTTGGCACATATTTCCTTGTGTTATTCTGAAAGCAACGAATGAAAAAAAAAACCAGCCATGAACTTATAAACTACAACTTGGTAGAGGTCAGTTAATGGATGACTCATCTTATGGTTGAGTAAAGAGCCAGAAAGATGTAATGAAGGAAAAGGTGAAATTATAAAAACGACTTGGCTCACTTCCTTAATCTAGGGAAACAAGATCAATCTGACCCAAATTAACTTTGGCCCTAACATTTTACTACGATTTGAGCTATTCGCTGGTAAATGGCACAGCTATTAACTATTTTTGGAAAGTTGCAGTGTGATCATGACTCAGAGACAAAGTGAACCAGAAAACGGATGTCATAGACAGACAGCCCAGGGGTCTGGGAGTCAATACATACCGAAACAGGACAGAGAAAAACTCCAGGGGAACTTTCTTATAAGCTTGCAATGTGGCCTTTCTCTTTCCAAGATAACCTCATAGTGGGAAAAGTCTGAGCATATGGGGAATATGGCTGTTTCCTATTACTCTTTCTGGTATATTTGTCCTACGGGGACTGAACACGAGTGATATTTAACATAGGTCATTGAAGGATACCAGGAAAATCCCCTTTTGATTATTAATACCCTGGGCATATTTAAAACACTTTTTGTGTGTTTGATTTCCCTTTTGGGTGCAAATAGTCACATGCTCTGCTCCCTGCTTGATGCAGATAGGGGGTAAAGTCTAAATTTTCAACACAGCTGTGGCATTAAGAGAAAAAAATTACCTCTGCATTAATAAGCAACTGAGAGCTTCCGTGTGGTCAGAGAATTTTTACGCTAGAAGGAACTTTATGCAAGACTTCCTCATTTTACTAGTCATTCCAGTTTAGATCAACAAATATGTGCCATGGCCAGGTACTGTGGAGCTTTTGTGTAGAGATTAAATAAGATCCAGTCCTCGATCGGATAGTGTCTAAAATAGGGGGGAGGTTGAGGTGATACCCATTACAATGAGGCAAGAGCTGCGTTAGATGTATCAGAGTTTTTAACTCCAGGAAATAGTAAGAGACTTTGGTTAATATAAATTGAAGAACAACATACCAAACTCCAGTTCCACAGTTGCTAGGAAGGCTGGAGAATCAGGCACTAGGTTCTTAAAGCCAGAGCAGCTGCAAAAATACAGTAGTGCTGCTGGATAAATGAGCTGTTTCTGCTAAGCCTAGAAACCACGGTTTGTATGGCCATCCCCAAGAGCCTTGGGCTGTGCTCTCCTTGGCCGGTGTGTATGGTCATCCCCGAGAGCCTTGGGCTGTGCTCTCCATGGCCGGTGTGTGTGGCCATCCCCGAAAGCCTTGGGCTGTGCTCTCCATGGCCGGTGTGTATGGCTATCCCCGAAAGCCTTGGGCTGTGCTCTCTATGGCTGGTGTGTGTGGCCATCCCCAAAAGCCTTGGGCTGTGCTCTCCTTGGCTGGTGTGTGTGGCCATCCCCAAAAGCCTTGGGCTGTGCTCTCCATTGCTGGTGTGTATGGCCATCCCCGAAAGCCTTGGGCTGTGCTCTCCTTGGCTGGTGTGTATGGCCATCCCCGAGAGCCTTGGGCTGTGCTCTCCTTGGCCGGTGTGTATGGCCATCCCCGAGAGCCTTGGGCTGTGCTCTCCTTGGCCTGTGTGTGTGGCCATCCCCGAGAGCCTTGGGCTGTGCTCTCCTTGGCCGGTGTGTATGGCCATCCCCGAGAGCCTTGGGCTGTGCTCTCCTTGGCCGGTGTGTATGGCCATCCCCGAGAGCCTTGGGCTGTGCTCTCCTTGGCCGGTGTGTATGGCCATCCCCGAGAGCCTTGGGCTGTGCTCTCCATTGCCGGTGTGTGTGGCCATCCCCAAGAGCCTTGGGCTGTGCTCTCCATGGCCGGTGTGTATGGCCATCCCCGAAAGCCTTGGGCTGTGCTCTCCTTGGCTGGTGTGTATGGCCATCCCCGAGAGCCTTGGGCTGTGCTCTCCTTGGCCGGTGTGTATGGCCATCCCCGAAAGCCTTGGGCTGTGCTCTCCTTGGCCGGTGTGTATGGCCATCCCCGAGAGCCTTGGGCTGTGCTCTCCTTGGCCGGTGTGTGTGGCCATCCCCGAAAGCCTTGGGCTGTGCTCTCCTTGGCCATGGCAGCACGTCAGAGGAGGGTATGGTTCGCACAGCTGCCTCTGTTCACTGCGACAGTGGATTCTGTTCTGTCTCTGCTGCTTTGTGTCACCAGTTCCTAATTGCAGGTCCCAGATAGCTGTGTCTGATTAGCCATTCTAAGTGCTTTGCTTCTCCCTTATCTATCAGGCTGGCCTGACAGCGAGTCACTGGCATTTCAGCTTCATGCTGATTGTCAACATTAGAGTGAGTTTGGATGAAGCAGATTTCAAACTCACAACTGTTAGTCTCCTTTACCTTACATGGTTTTTGGGTGACTCCTTTATAATTCTCATTCTTTCAGTTCCTCTCCTCCTTATCTGGTTTCTCTCCAAGATGGTACCTGAGTGTATGGTAAGAGCATAGACATAACATTATGTGCGTGGAAAAGAAGGGGGTCTGAGCCCACATGATGCCATCTGGGTCCTGGCTGGTCACCTGCTGTGGAGGAATCTGGTTTGATTCAGGTGCTTGACCAACAGGCCTTTTTGGAACATGGTGCAAGCATGCCCTCCGCTGATGGGTGATTCTTACCACTTTTCTGGAGCCTTGAAGGCAGAGTGTAGCTCTTCGTCCTGACCATTGACATCTGCAGGTCCACTGGGCCGCATGGCCCCTTCACATTCCCACACTGGTTGGGGTGGAACTAGTCCCTGATCAGCTCTCCCAGCCGGGCAAAGAATACAATGGTGTAGTCTGTGTTGCTGAACACAGAGGCCCTACTCCCAATATATTTCACTCCAGAACCTATAGTGTGTTTCTAATGAAGCCCCCTTAGAGCTCCACTCAGCCCCTGGCTTTCTTCTTTCCAAGTACTGGGGTAGATGGGGCCGGCTCTCCATACCCTCTTCCTACCTGTCAGGAAATAACCGATGTTTATATTTTAGTTATTATTTAGGTACAATTATTCTCATGGCTGTAAATGATCATGCTTTCACAGGAGAAATGAACAGGGTGCATCAACCTAGTCAGACAACTGTATAAATCAGTACAAGAAACAAGTAAGGGGCAAGGAAAGGGTAAGGGGTCAAAGAAGACTTTCTTAAGGAAGCCACCCTGAACTCTGTTGAGGATAAATCCTGGCCCAATTGTAGATCACTGAGCTTATACTCACACGGGCAGGGTAAGGGGCCAGCTGTCCTTATGCCCTAATAAAGGGCTGGGATGACTTGCCAGACAACAGTCGCCTACCCCAGCCTGTCTTTGAGTCTGATGGTCCACAGAAATCTCATTGTGTGTCAGCAGTATCTAGAAGGTTCTCTTCTTCCCAAGTGGCTGACAGCTAAAAGGCAGAGCTGAGTGTGCGAGGACCCGGAGAATCCCACAGAAGCAGAGGTGATCACATCAGTGATTAAGAACTATTTAAAGGAGCACATAGGGCAGAGTTTCTACGTCAGAGACAGATTAGATTAAAGGGGAAGGAAACCAGAAATGCTGGAGCCGATGATCAGAAAATCATAGATGGAGGCAAGGCCAGCTCTCCGAGATGCAGTGATGGTACCGAGGGCGTCATTGGGAAGCTCTTAGAAAGCGAAGTGCACAGCAGGAGGCAGAGCTGGTGAACCAGTTAGCGCTGGTCCACGAGAGCCTTCATTTCCGGGGCTGTCTGGGGTGAGTGGATAGATGCAGTACCTTACCTACATGCAAATAAGGTTGTGGAGGCTGCCCCAGAGGACACCACAGGGGAATTCTGATAACAGTATGTAGAGTTTTTAAAGTGCAAATGTTCTCTGCGATAAAGATGGCATTAGGTATTCAAATCCAGCTCAGAATTAATATCTCAGTTATTTCATTCATTGATTGCTTATCAGAAACATCTACATGTAAATTACTGACTATGGGAATAAAATAAGGCCTTGCCTTCAAATAGGAAGGTAACATTGCCTGTGTGTACACACATATACATACAACAATGAAACAAGGTATGAGATCTGTTATGAGAGGACTAGGTAAAATATGGAATTTATTAAGAGGGAGAGAGTAATTCAGATTAAGGAAGACAGAGGAGGGCTTCTTAGAGAAGAGTGTTTTGTTTGTTTGTTTGTTTTTTCACTAAGCTTTGAAAGAAAGGAAAGATCTGAATATTTAAAGGTGGGCAAAATATTTCGGGGAGAAACAGCATGGAGAACAAAATCTGTAGGATTTGTGGAAATAGGGAACCATTTGTTTTGAAAGGAATATCAGTGACATAAGGAAGCATTAGGTTCTAGTCAGGAGATTGAGGGACCTGTGACAACGGAAAATAGAATGGTTCAGTTTGGATTGTGGGGTGACCCAAGGGCAAACATTCCCAGAGCTCTGGGTGGATCAAGTAGGTTGGGCAGCAGGAAGCCCCCGTGTTCCTGAGGGAGGTGGCACGTAGATAGGTAGCAGAGAAAGTTCTGGTATCTCCTTACTTTAGCTGAATCCTCCCATTATATTTTTGGGCCCAGCCCAAGCCAAGACCTTGTCTGTATCCATTTTCTGGTCTGTGTATAACAGAAAATAAAGGCTGAGACAGATCCTGTACGAAGAAATGGAGGAAAGATTTTGTTAGTTTTTGTTTGTTTTACACACTCTGTGTTCCTGATGTTGCAAAGAAGTGAAACAATTATTGCAACTTTAATTTTATCTCCCCCCGCCCCCGGAGTTTTAAAATTTGTTTTTGCCTCCAAATTTCTTGTTCCTGAATTTTGAACAATCAGAAATAATGCTGGATTACACAGAAGGAAAACACAAAATGAGGAAATGGAAAGGAAAATGGAAGGGAATGTCACCAAGAGTTCTATTTTGTTCACATTTTTAATAATCAGGGGCATTTTGGAGGATGAAGGTAAAAGGTCTTCATTATGTCTGTAGCTCCTCTGAGGGACAGTAACAGTGCTGACGCAGGAGACCTTCAGTCCTCACCTGGGAAGCCCTCATTCACCTGCTCCATGGGCTGGGAGGCCTCCTTAGCTCTGAATCACTGAAGGAGAATCTGGTGGGGCCGGTTTCACAGCTGCATGAGGATTTGTTGGCATGACATGCTTTAGTTCTTGCCAACACTGAGGGCGCCTTCTTACTTCTTGGCAAACATCAGTCTATTTCTGTTTTCTTTTATAGGAATAGGTCCATATTTATAAGTTGTACTTAGAGATACCCACCCAATATATATATTTACTTATTGCTTTGCGTTTCCATCTGTGTACTCTTTCTTCCTAGGGTGAAACTGTAGCCATCCACCCTCTTCTCCCGGTTTCAGGTGAGGAGTGTGAATTGTGGGTGTTGTAGTTCTTCTGCCTTTTAGGGTTTCTGGTTGGGCAGCCTGGAGCCACAGTGGGAGGACTTCTAGTCCCAGGTGGCTCTGTAAGCTACAGTTCAGGTGCCGCACACAGAGAAGGACACGTTTGAAGAGAGCCCTTGGTTTCCATAGAGTGACCTCCATCACTAACATAATGTTCCTGAACTGAAGAGGCTTGGTTCATTCCTACAACTGTAAGTGTTGTTTTCCAAATTTAATATTCTTTTACTATTGATATATAGTACACATAAGAAACTGTGTTTTTTCCAGCACAATTAAAGAAACTAAATGCTTTTTCCTTCTCAAGCCCTGCTTGGAAAGGAAAAGGGAAGGTAATTGATGTTGTGTGAGTTTATGGGACATGGCTTAGGATAAACTTTGGCACATGGAATAGAATAATACCTTGAGACCTGATATAAAGTAAAATAATTTATAAAAAGAGGAGGAAGACATGCAACATTCAAAATCAAATGTAAAAACATACCACTTTGATATGCTTCAAATATATGGATGGTTGAAATTCTCTGAAAATTTTAAATATTTCAAAAGACAGCCAGGTGTGTTGTAAAGACTGTGGGCATTGAAGTCAGAGAAAGTTGGGTTCAGTAACCCCACTGCTTTAATTAAGCGACCTTTGACAAGGCGTTTCACCTGTTGAGCCTCCGTTTACTCATTTGTAAAGTTGATATAAAACCTGCTTCATTGGGTTACTAAGTGGAATTAGCATAATGCATTGTACGAAGTGGATGGTTAGACAATAACTGATGGAAGATAAACTTGGCTTCTTCCTCATTAAGTTTCAATTGAACTTTAAAAGCAGATTAAAGAGAAACAATATGATTTGACTATGTGAGCTATCTAGAGTAGTCAAATTCATAGAAACTCAAAGTAGAATGATGGTTGCCAGTGAGTGGGGGAGAGGAGAAAATAGAAAATGTTTAATGGGTGTAGTTTCAGTTTTGCAATTTAAAAACACTTTGGAGATTATAAATATACTTAACGCTATTGAACTCTACACTTATAAATGGTTGAGATGGTAAATTTTATGTTATGTATTTTTCACTACAATTTTTAAAAAGAAGACAAAAAGAGTGCTGTGAAAATTCTGGTGCCTCCCATTCATTAAGGTGTTCCTGTCTACTTAAAAATTGTCCACGTCCATTTTCAGTGGGTCTACTTTTAGGGTTGATATTCGATCACATATGTCCATGTCTAGTTTTTACATAACAATAATTAGTAGTGATTATAATGTGTTTCTGATATATTCTTAAAGTTGTCTTGACCTTTGTGTGATCCTTTTTATACCTTCCTTATCTTAATTATCTCTAATTCATAATAGTTATTTTTAATATGATTTCATGGGTACTATACAGATATAGCAATTATGAAGTCATAATTATTAGTTACAACTTACTTGAAAACTTTAGATACAACCAAATGTATTATTTATTGCAGTTTTCTCATATTCCCTGTAGCTTATTTATAAACAGATTATTTTTGTCTGTGTCTTCAAGATAATAAAGACTATTGGACAGGATCTGTTAAACACCATCTTATCTCAAAAAGTATTAGCTAATTTGGAGGACAAAAGACAATTTAGTGTTTTATTTATTTTAAACATTTAAGCATGTCATTATTGACCTTTGGAAAACCTTTACTTGAAAAGCCACTCATATGCCTAACTGTCTACTAAAACTAAGTACCCTCTATGGTATTTGGTGACAGCAACCAGTATTTGTGATGAGTGTGCAAAGTTTTGCATGTGATATATTTAAATGAAAACTCTCAGAGGAGCTATGTCAGCAAGTCCAGGGTAGCATTGAATGAAAAACAAAGGAGAAGGCAAGCTGCAGAGGCACTTGATAAATATAGTATACTATCTAAAGGGCAACACTGGTTTTCTGTTGAATGCCCTGAATGGTCTACTCTTTCTAGGAAATGTCACTTATTCATATAACAATTACTTTTAGCAATCCTAAAATGTTCTTCCACTGGACTTGGGGTTAAGGAGTGACTGAGGCATGGTCCTTAAGGGGAGTCTGGTCCATTAGAGGAGATATGTACTTATAAAAAAACATAGAGAGAGGAAGTGTTAATCCATCAATCACTCATGCCATTAGGTATCACTGTTGTTTAATTCCCACTCCTTAAAAGATATGATGCTCAGTATCATGGGATTAAAAAGAAGCCTTCATAAATCTTTGCTTGAACTGTAATCATTGGACACCAGAAAAAAACAAATTTGAAAAGTTGTGTATGAGTCACTCAACAGCAGAGTGGAGTGACTTCCCAAAACATGGAAGAATGTATACCCAGCATGCCTGATGAATGGGGGTCATGATGTATAAAAACTGTGAGGATGCTCTGAGAAGTGGTAGATCTTAGACCAGGCCTGGAAGAGTGTGCAGAGTTGAAATCAGCAGAAAAGATGTAGAGAATTTCTCATCGAAAGCAGTGCTTCCCCAAGTTTTTACAGATGAAATGACTTTAGGCAGTATCAATAACAGTTAATGACTTTGAGTTACATCTAAGTTCTCAACGTTATTAAATTACTTTTAATTCTTCAAGGGCATAGTTTTTTGTTGCTGTTGTTGTTGTTATGACTTTAAGATTCTTTAACACTTGTTTAATCCTCCTTTTTTTAAAAAAAGTATCTTCATTGTTGAAAGTATTACAGATGTCCCTCCTTTATTCCCCCATTGACCTCCTCCTCCCCACGCCCACACCTCCTGCCTTCACCACACTACTGTCTGTGTCCATTGGTTATGCCTATAAGTCTTTGGTTTATCTCTTCCCGCTCTGTTCCCCTCCTTCCCTCTGCAGTTTGTCAATCTCTTCCCTACACCATGTCTCTGGATCAGTTGTGTTCGTCAGTTTATTTTGTTCACCCTCCTTTTAACAACAATAGAGTAATAGCAGGCTCAGTGATTTTAGAAGGCAAAATGTATTTAATTACAACACATTTTTTAAAAAGACATTTGTTTTTATAGTTATAGACTATTTATTTCAGTAGATACTGGTTTTTTCATTTATGTTATGGATAGAAATTTGCAATTAAAAGATTTATCTGAGCTAAAATGAGAGTGGGTTTTATAGAAAATAGTAAATGAAAAATAGTTTAGATGGTACTTGGTAATGGAAATATCATGAAGAGGTACCAGAAGGCTTGAAGTTTGGGAAACATTGAAGTGGAGGCAATGTGAAGGGCAGAAATTAGGAAGTGAAACTGAATAGGCTGTTTTTATGTATGATTGGAAAGGAAGGACATTGGGTATTCTATGGAGGGTATCCTGGGGGCTTTGGGTGATGATGCTGGAATAAGGTTAAAGTTTGTGGAAGTTTAAAGGGATTTGGACTTCAGCTTCCACATGGTGGAGTTTCAAAAGGGTCCTGACCCCAGGACAGCCTGTGGAAAGCTGTGCTTTAAAGATCATCCAAGGAATGCCATATAGGTGGGTTGTATAGCACTAGGAAAATGAATGTAGAAAGAGCACTTTGGAAATAGGTTTTAATGCTCTGAGCATGAATAAATGGGTGCTGGGGATGAAAATGGAAGAGAGGAATGAGGAAGATATTCCATACGAATAAAAATTAGCCCTGGACAATGTGGCTTACTTGTTGGCTCATGCACTGAAGGGTCATGGGTCCAATTCCCAGTCAAGGGCATGTACCTGGGTTGCAGGTTTGATCCCAGGCCCTGTCTGGGCACATGTAGGAGGCAACCAATCAATATGTCTCTCTCACATCGGTGTTTCTCTCTCTTCTCCTCCTCCTCCTCCCTCCCTTCTACCCTCTCTAAAAATCAATGGAAAAAATATCCTTCAGGGAGGATTAACAAGAAAGAAAGAAAGAAAGAAAGAAAGAAAGAAAGAAAGAAAGAAAGAAAGAAAGAAAGAAAGAAAGAAAGAAAGAAAGAAAGGAAGGGAGGGAGGGAGGGAGGGAGGGAGGGAGGGAGGGAGGGAGGGAGGGAAAGAAGGGAGGGAGGGAGGGAAAGAAGGGAGGGAGGGAGGGAGGGAGGGAAAGAAAGAAAGAAAGAAAGAAAGAAAGAAAGAAAGAAAGAAAGAAAGAAAGAAAGAAAGAAAGAAAGAAAGAGATGGGGAGAAAGGGATGGGGAGAAAGAGAAAAAGAAAGAGAGAGAAAAGGAAGGAAGGAAGGAAGGAAGGAAGGAAGGAAGGAAGGAAGGAAGGAAGGAAGGAAGGAAGGAAGGAAGGAAATTATAATAATGATGATGATGATGAAAAAAAGCAGCAATCAAGATGATGAAAAAAAAAGCAACAGGCAAGATGCTCTTGAGTTTCTAATCTTAGTGGGCTGGCCGAATGACAATGATACTGAAGCAAAAGAGAGGGAGCTAGTTCTTGTGGGGGAAGTGTTCCTTTTACGCCAAGCAACTCCAGATTGCCTGATGGGTTGACCTTCCCATCAGTGGAAAGGGGAACTGCATTGTTAATCGGGAGGGGTGGGAATTCTAGAGGGCCACCAGAGTTAGCCAGAGAAATGGAGATAGCAAGCACCTCCCCCGTTAGAATGCTACTAGTTCTGCTCGTGCTCTGCCCTCTTCTGGGAGGGATGCTGAAGAAAGAGAGTCTCCAGGCATCCAGGGATAGGAAGGGGAAGGAAGAAAGGCTGACTGTTCCTCTCAAGATGTTACTTGTTCTTGGGGGTTCTCTCTTGATTACTGTAGCTACCACCTTGCTCAGGGATGAGACTTTGTTACAGTGTCCTTCTTCAGAGGGGGAATTTGTGTGCCTTCTATTTTCATTGGGAAAGCACTGAATTTAGATGTTTTCCTAAAAAATACAGTATGTAGTAGGTAGATATTTAAAGATAGACAGACATCACAAAGACTGTCTCACCTTCCAACTTGAAAAGTAAAATATTAGAAGATTCAAATGAAGGGCTCCCCTAATCTTATTCTTCTCTTTCGACTTCAGTGGTTACTGCTCTCCTGTCTTTGCAGATTTCCCTCCATTGTGTGGTTTTATTCTCTTATCTGTTTTTATTTTTATGTTTTAGTCTCTCCACTGCTGTGTGAATATATTCGTAAATAGTATATAACATTGTTTTGAATGTTGAAAATATTATATAAACATTACCGTGTACATTATCCATCTGCCACTTGCTCTTTCTCTCTCAATATTGTACTTTTGAAATTAATTCATGTTGATTCTCGTAGCATAAGTTATTCATATTTATATCTGTATGATATTTTGCTATTATATGTAACACTAATAAATATTTTAATGCATGCCATTTGTGTACAGATGTAAGGATTATTCCAGTGACTATTTCTAGGAATAGATTTGCTGAGCCACGAGCATAAGCATCTCAACTCTATGTGATACTGATAAATTTCTCTTCAAAATATTTACACAAGGTTATATTTCTAGCCTAGATGAATAAGAGTTTCTGTTTCTTTCCCATTCTAACACATTTATTTATGTTCTAGTTAAATAATCTTTATAGATGTAATTGAAAACCAGATGCTTGTGGCATCTGGGAGACTCAGATATGTTTGGAACACTGCAATTTCTAAAATATAGTACAAAATTTTATCTCAAATCAACTTCCTTGTCTCTCAACCTATGATGTGAGAGATTTACTGACATGTCCATTTAACAAACATTTACTTTGTAATTATATTAATAATAATAATAATATGGAAAACAGCTGTAACATCATTTGAATGCTTACCATATGTAAAGAACTGTTCTGACCACTTTAATTACATTATCTTATTTAGTTAACTTTTGGGGGAATATAATTATATCCAAACCTTTGGAGATGAAGAAACCGATTCACAGAAATATTATGTCCATAGTTAGTAAGTAGGGGTGGTAGATTTCATATCTATTCAATCTATTATAATTTAGATAGGTAAGAAAGGATAGGTGGGAATAGACTGGGGAGAGAGACATCAAAGTATCATAGTCCTTAACTTTCAAAAGGTTAGACTCTAGTTAATATTTAAATAACATCAAAAGAGCATAATTAAGTAATGAGAAGTGTCGAGTAAGTGCTATATTTGTACTGGGGATAATTTAATTTCTCTAGGAAGATTGAAAAATGATTCTTACAGGTGATCAAACTTTATTGAGCCTTAGAGATAAGAGAAGGAAGATAAAGAGGCAAAAAATGAAGAGAGTAGTTTTAAAGAAAATATGGGAAATTGAAAAAGTACAAGATATATTTGGTAAAGGTAATGTATCCAATCATTAACTCAACAGCTACTTTCTGAACATCTGCTGAGTGAGATGCTGAGCTAAGTTGTGGGGTACAACGTGAACGACAGAGACACCATCCCCACAGATGGGTGTGCTGGAACATGCAGATTTTAGGAAATGGGAAAATATGAAGGGAAAAATAGGATGTCTGTAATTACAAAGGATTTTCAAATAGCAGCTTAAGGAGTATGCACTTTATTCTGAAGGCAGTGAGGAATCAGTGTGTCACTGTGAGGTGAGTGGCAATATTAATTTGTTTATTTAGTAAACATTTATTTTACCTGTGCTTTGCTTAGTGCTGCCAATATAGGGATGGAGGAGCTCATATACAGAGGAAGTGAAAATATCTATACAAATTGATGATACCACTTGAGAAATAGGCAGGGGTTGCACAGGATAGAGATGCCTAACACAGGCTGGACAAGTGTGGTGAGAAGAGGGATGATCATGGTGGGAGATACTTCAAGATTTTGGGGGGATAAAAAAAATTGCTTGAAGCAATTTGACAACTGAGTTTAGTCTTTTATAAAATAGCAATTATTTGTTATTTATTTATGTATTTATTTTTCTTTATTGATTTTAGAGAGAGAGAGGAAGGGAGAGGAACAGAGAGATAGAAACATCTATGAGAGAGAATATCAATTGGCCGCCTCCTGCATGCCCCCCACTGGGATCTGGCCCACAACCTGGGCATGTGCCCTGACCAGGAATCAAACTGGTGACCACTTGGTGCATGGGTCGACGCTCAACCACTGAGCCACACCAACCAGATGCAATTATTTGTTTTTTTATTCTGGGTTCAAAAATGTTGCATGTTCACTCTAGAAAACTTGGGAACCACAATCAGAATTACAAAGGATGTGTATCTTTATGTTTTGTGTGTATATCCTGATAGTCTTTTTATATCTATAGTAGATGTTAATAATGAATAATTTATAGAAAATATTATGTGCCCAGCTGGTGTGGCTCAGTGGATTGAGCGTCATCCCAGGGACTGAGAGGTCCTGGTTCCATTCCCAGTCAGGGCACATGCCCGGGTTGCTGGCTTGATCCCCAGTAGCACTCAAGAGGCAGCTGATCGATGTTGATGCTTCTCTCTCATTGATGTTTTTATCTCTCTCTCCCTTCCTTTCTCTCTAAAAAATCAATAGAAACATATTTTTTAAATCACATTATGTGATAATTGATTTACAAATTATTATATAGTCTTCTATAACATAATTTTAAATTGCTCATTGTATATGATATCATACCAATTATTTAACCAATCCTCCACTGTTAATCCTTTCCTGATACTAGTGTTTGCTATTGTGAATAGTGCCACACTGACCATTATTGTACAAACATCTTAGACATATCTAATTACTTTTAAAGGTAAGTTTCTAGAATTTGAATTATATGCCATATTACCCACTAAAACACCTGATCATATCATACAAGAGAAGGAAAGCCCTTTTGGAATATTAGTAAGAGACTGAGTTGATGAAACCTGCATTTTAAAAATACCATCCTTAATATATTGTGAAGGGAGAATAGAACACATGGAGGCAGCAAGCTAGGTAGGATTTATTATTGAAATCTAGGTGAGATAAAATAGAACCTGCGCAAACAAAGTCACATTATTGATGGAATGTTGTCGAAGATTTTAGAGAAAATTCTGTAGAAATTGGTGGATTAGAGACAGTGACTCAGGGGCAAGATGAGGGTAAATTGTGCATTACCTCTCAGTTTCTGACATAGGGAACTAACTAGGTGATGGCAGTGACCTTGCTCCCTTAGGGAAGATAGGAGAAACAGGATCAGTTCAAATGAATGGACTTTGACATACCTATGACCATCCACATGGAGAAATTGCTTAAGCAATTAGACAAGTCTGTGAGTCAGGAGTGCATATGGGCTAGAAATAGATGGAGTCAGCAGCACCCAGGCATAGCTACAGTCATGGGTGTGGATGGGATCTCCCAGAAGTATTAAGAAGTGCTTCATGAGAAGAGTAGAGAGCTCATGACAGTGCCTCATGACATAATAACATTAAAGTTTGATCGATTTAAGAAATAGCCATGCTGGAGACTGAGAAGGATTGGCCAGAGACATAGGAGTACAGCCAATGAAATCTAGTGCGAAGGAAGACAAAAGAGTACTTTCCAAGATGGGAGAAGTTAACAATGCCCCATGTCACAGAGAGACCTAATAAGAATGAAAGGTGTCTTTTAAATTTCACTGGAGGTCTTGTCCAGAACAGTTTCAGTAGTGTCAGGGACAGACAGCAGAAGGCCATGGCTACAGCTGTGTTCCAACATGATGACCTGGGAGGCAGTGGGTAAATCAGTAGTGAAGGAGGAGATGAGAAAGTGGAAAACTTTGGGACAAACGGGGACTGGGGCTCCAGAGGAGATAATAAGGACTAACCCAGGGCACTGCATGGCATGAGATACAAAGGCCGACATGGCAGTAGGCTTATCAAGTAGAGAGATATAAAGTGTGAGGGGGAGGATGAAGTTCAAGAGGGATCCAAGACTTTAATCTGATATACCTGAGAAGATTGTAAAACCATCAGCAAAGGCAGATGTGAAGAAAAGAAATAGGCATTTTTGTTGATAGAGAAAAGGAAGGAGAGATGAGTTCTACCTTGGAGATGCTGACTTGAGGTGTATATGGATACGTATAGGATATGACAGCATTCACATGGAGACATTCTGAAGGGGGCTGTTACGGTCTTGTAGCTCAGGGCAGAGATCTAGTTAGAGACCAAGACCACTGAGCCTTTCCCATAAAATATGGGGTTTGGAATCTTGGGGAAGGCTGCAATAGCTCAAAAAGATCGCTGAAAGTGAGAACAATAAAACCATAGGGGATGTTTAAATAAACAGAGGTGGAACCACTGAAGAAAACAGGGAAGAAATGATCAAAGCAATAGCAGGAAAACCACTGGGACAATTCAAAAAGCAGAGGAGGGGCAGTTCTAGGAGGCGGAGATCTTGGCCAATTCAGCTGCGGCAGGACAAGCAGGAAGATCACCAAGGAAGACCCTTGGCATCTGGGTTAATTTCAGCTCTTGCTTTGTCCTGAAAATACACTTTTAAGATATTTATCGTAATACTGTAATTTATATTCTATTTTTTTTCCTTCTCGGTTTCTTCTTCCTTCTGTATGGAACAAAATAACTTTAAAAATTTTTATAACATAGCTTTAAATTTCTATTTCTGACTGAATTTACAAGAAATATTTTATGACCAAACTTACACTTCTAAGGAAACTAGCCAGATTTGACCTCATGAAAATTTATCAGAGGTACAAGTTGATGCAGGTTTTTCTTCCCTTTCTTGCCATTCTAAAGAAAATAAATTGTGTTAACCTACATATCAAGCTTTTTGATTCCTAAAATACCTGTATAAACTTAATTCTAGACCTTCACACTGAGGTACTAGGAGGAACCTTTTTATCTTTTACTAATTAAAAAAATAGCCAGTCTCCAACAAAGTGAGCATTCTCTTCATGGGTGATTTTGATAAACTGAAAATTCAGTGAAAAAAATATTACTTGTTTTTGAATATCAAGAATCAGGCATCATTTTTCAGATGTAAAGGGTATAAATGTAATTTTATGTTATATCTGTAATCCAACCTATATTTCTGTATTCTCCTAGGAAATGTATGTTACAGCTCACCTGTTTACTGAAAAATTTAGACACATGTATTCTGTGTTTGGTGTTTCATTCAAGTTTCCGAAGGTTGATGTAATAAATGAGGTAGATAATGATTTGAAAAGTGCATTTCACTTGGACTAGGATTTAGACACACCTGTGTCAGAATGTTAGGGCTGAAAAAAAGATGTTGGAGACTGTACCCAATAAAAAGACTTGAAAATAATATGTTTAAAAATTGAACTGTAACTGGAGGTAGTTAGATACATACTTAAATATGTATCTAAATATATTTACAAAGATATTAAATAGAACACTTAAAGTAATTCTTACATTTAATTTTAAAAATCCAAATAATATAAAAGCATATAGAATGAGTCTGGCCAGTGTGGCTCAATGGTTGAGCATCGACCCAGGCACCAAGAGGTTGCCAGTTCCAGTCCCAGTCAGGGCACATGCCCAAGTTGTGGGCCCGATCCCCAGTGAGGGGCATGCAGGAGGCTGCCAATTGATGTTCTCTCTCATCCATGTTTCTATCTCTCTCTCCCTTGCTCGCTCTCTAAAACCAATAAAGGAAAAAAAAAATTTCTTAAAGTATATAGAATGAAGAGTGAGCTGAAATGCCAGGCTTCAGATTCCCATCTGTGAGTCCTCGCCTCGGGAGCACAGCATGGCAGCGGTCCAAGTGTTTGGAATGCTTCCGGTAGTACATATTATAAGCCTATGGAGTATCTAGTGCCTTTTCCTTATTTTCTTCTTTTGGTAATTAACCCATGGCATTGCATATACAGAGACTACATTATTCTTTACCACCTGGTTATGGATGTGCCCGAGTTTATTTATTGGTCTCATGGTGATGCTTTCTAAGTATAATTTCTGGTCTTTAGCTGCTATTAACACAGTTGCAGTGATCAAAGATGTTAAATTAGAAAACTTGGCTAGGATTCTAAGCCAATAGCTTTCAGATACCAAAAAAATATCTGACTAAAATCCCAACTGGGGATATTAGCACCCCTGGAAAGTTTGGTATGTTTTCTGATAGAAAACCAGAGCTGAGGGAGGCATGGCTGGCAGAAGGATTAGATGCACTGCCTAGTCCACAGGCAGTTGTAAGCTTCTGAGGATACCCCAAAGCACACTCACTCATGTACATGTGCACACGCACACACAGGCACATACCCTACATGCATTATCAGCAGTAAACATTGCAGAGGCAAAGCCAGCTTACAATCAGAGCAGTAGATTAAAAACGTTCTGTTTTATTTCTTCCTTTTTTTCCTCATTCTCCAGCTTTAGAGGCTTCAGTAACAGAAGCTTGCAAGTTGGATGATGGAGGAGGTGAGGAAGAAAAAGATGTGCTGTACCCTCCCGAGAGCTGTAGACTCTTAGGACATGGGGGCATGGGAATCTGTCTTACACTGGAAGATTGCTATGCAGATGAAAATATTGGATGGGGCATTCTGATTTATGAATCAAAACTGCATTTTGCAACTTAAAGCAACCACAGGATTTTCTTTAAATCTAAGGGTGACCAGAAGCTACATGAGGCCAACTGGGGAATTTTCATCAGTGGTATTGGAGAAAACTTCCCCCAGTGAGTACATTTTTAAAAGGAAAGTGGTACAGACTGACAAACCTCAGAAGAGGAGTGGGGGGGAGGGAAGAGATAAACCACAGAGCTTATGAGCATGTATGCGTAACCAATGGACATAGACAACAATGCTGGGGACGGGGGGGGGGGGGGGGGGGCGGGGCAGGGCATGGATTGGGAGGAGGGTGTCAGTGGGGGGAAAAGGAGAAACATCTGTAACAAAATAAAATTAATAAAAAATAATTTTAAAATATGAAAGGAAAGTAGTGGCTGAAAATATAGTTGCATTCTGATTTGTCTCATGAATTGTGTTTAAAATGGTTACATGCCTAGCCCTGGCCGGTTTGGTTCAGCGGTTAGAGCGTCAGCCTGCGGTCCAGAGAGACCCGGGTTCGGTTCCCGCTAAGGGCACGTACCTTGGCTGCAGTTTGTCCCCGGCCCTGGTTGGGTCGTGTGGGTGGCGGCCACTTGATGTGTCCCTTTCACATCAATGTTTCTCTCTCTTCCTCTCTCTCCTTCCCACTCTATCTGAGTAAAAAATGGAAAAATGTCCTCGGATGAGGATAAAAAATAAAATAAAATGGTTACATGCCTATCTTTGCCCACATATCAGGGAAGTACTCATTCTTAAACAAGGACAATATGATAATCAAAGGATTTCCAGAGCAGCATAAAGTTGATTAACTTGGAGTAGGAATAATTTTAACCCAAACCATACTCTAGGGCTGCATTTGCAGTTTGGTAATCAGTAGCTACATGTGTCTTTTACAATTTATATTAATTTAAAGTACCTAATAAAAATTCAGTTCCATATTTCAGTTGTTCAGTAGCTACATGTAGCTACTGATTATGTGATTTGACAAAGCAAATATAGAATACTCCCCAAACCACAGAACTTTGGGTTCCTATCACAGACATTAAACCATTTAATTCTCACAAAACATGGTGGAAAAGGTATAATTATTATTCCCACTTAATAGATGTCAAAATCAAAGTCCAGAGAGGTTTAGAAACTTGATCAAGTTCTCTGATTCCAGGTCCCATGTTCTTTATTCCAAACCACATTGGTTGACCCTCAAGACAAGTATAAATATAAAACTGACTTTACTTTCAAAATATATCAAGGACTATTCTGAATTCTAGAAATCCCCAAGGAAGAAGGTTTTGCTCATCTCTATAACATTACTGGGTTGGTGGGAAACACAATCTCGTGTCTAGTTTCTAACACCTCCTGTTTTACAATCCATAAAATTTATTCACTGACGTAGATTCAACTAAGACTTTTAGTGAGTGTGAAAGGTTTAGTAGTGACAGTGAAGTACTAAATAACATCATTTATCTATAGTATCCCTTCACTTTGGTCTATGGTTCTCTCAGAAAGTAATCACTGACTTGGTTATGCAGAGATTGTTTTGAGACCAGATTTACTTTCTGATGTCATTTACAAATGAAGAGAAATGAAATTCACAATAAAACTATCGTTTCACACTAAACATCTAGTAGTGTATGGGGATAACTCTTTTATTGGACAGAGAAAATACAGGAGGAATTGAAAAAAGTGAAGATGATTAGTAGTCAATGAGTTATGAACACCTTCCTTAATAGGAGGTCAGAGAGATCCAACTGGTGCATGGACTAAGGGTGTTACCTCCAAGTTGTGTGTCCCTAGAGGCTGAAGCTCAAAAATGGAATCATACAAGACCTCAAGGGATGACTTGTGATCCTTAGGAAGCTCAGGAGTGGAAGATGAGGAATGAGTTGGGCTCTGACTCCATTCTCACCACCCTAGTTCAGGCCAATGCCACCTCTCCTTGTCTCTTGTTCTGCTCCACATTTTGCTTTCCATATTTCTAAAAGGTAAATCATAGGATCATATTATTCCTTTAATAAAAACTCCTCTGTGTCTTCTTTTTTAGAGACTAAAGTTCAAGCTCCTGGGGATATCTCACAAGGGCATTCAGGACCAGTCCCTGCTGGCCTCTGCACTTGTTCCCCTTGCCACTTCCCCAGGCCTCCTACCTCTGTTCCTACCCTGCTGCTATGGCCCAGCCTTCCTCAACTACTTCCTGTTTCCTGAATGAGTCATGTCCACTCTTGCTTCCATGTCCTGTGTATCACATTGCTTTTGCTTGAAGCACTCTTTACCCATCTTCTCCCTACAAACCCCAGTGTGGAGCTGGCACTTGAACCCAGAGAGCTTACCCTCCAGAACCCATTATATAAATACTACACAATACCATGTGGCAGACAGGCTGAAGGGCCTCTCCTATCCTCTTGTATGCCATGGTCCCACCTGCTACTTTTATCTCTATTTTTTGTTATAACTGCAGGTTGTGTCCACCTTCCTCTAGGTATGACCAGCACCCATCGAGGTCATCTTTATATTTGATTTATCAATTTAGATGACATAGTGCCACTTCTCTCCCTTTACAATATATATGTCTAATAAAGAAATATAAAAATAGAAATTCATCCTAACAAATAATACCCAGTCATTTCTGAAGACTTTAAAAAAGACAGATGAGCCCGGCCGGTGTGGCTCAGTGACTGAACATCAACCCATGCACCAAGAGGTCAGCAGTTCGATTCCTGGTCAGGGCACATGCCCAGGTTGTGGGCCAAATTGGCATGCAGGAGGCGGCCAATCGATGTTCTCTCTCATCGATATTTATATCTCTCTCTCCCTTCTCCTTCCTCTCTCCCTAAAAATTAATAAAGAAAAAATAATTTTAAAAAATAAAAAAGACATGAACAACTTAGGTTGACAGTTTCCTGGTTGTAAAGTGAAATTTCAAATATTAAGAAATGGATATAGCACAGCCACTGACCTATCAGAATGGAAGCTGGCCAGTTTATGGTACCTGGGTATTCCCCCTGAATATCCACTCTGCCTGGAAGCAGGGGATAGGCATGAAAACGTGAGCTAGACCCATGTTTCTAGCCTAGCATGATGAGGGATGTCTTTTAACTATGCACCAATGGGAATTTCTCCTGGCTCAAGCAAAGAGGAAATGGGACAGATTGTTGAGTGCATTGCTTTGCTCCCCTTTTATGTAATTGCTTGATCTCTCCCATCTTGAGTTAAGCTAGGCCATTTCCTTGAGTTGAAATTCCCTGTAATTAACCTATGCACTTTTGCCTGTTGCAATTTGACAAAATTTACTTTCTCTTCCAGGATTTGTTATGATCAGTAAATTGATTGAGAATGTTGATACCAGAGGTCTCTCGGTAACCTCTTTTTTCTTCTTGAATGTCATCATATTTCTTCAATTTTTATTATTATTATAATTTTAAAATATAACTTAATGTTTGTTAGCAAGAGAGATAGTTTTGTTTATCTGTAGCTCTCCATTTCTAGTAATCTTTTAAATGAGTGTAGGAGTGTGAATGCATGTATGAGTGTGTGCATGTATGTACATGCAAAATGGTATAGTCACTTGTTTTTCCTTCATTCTCTATCTTGCTAATAATTGCATAAGATGTAGTTAAATGAAAACTGGTTCAGACAACTCTGTTTGAAAAGCCCTTTTCCTTTATGAGAATATGTATAATTCACAACCTTTTTATTGATTCATTTTATAGAACATTTAGTTTTATTTCTAAATTTATTTTAAACATTGTCTTAATAAATAAGAATTATTTATTTTAAAACAAAGTCTATTTTATTATTAAAAGATGGTGGTAAGGATTGAAAGTAGATTCTGTAGCAGTATTTTTGAGTGGCATTTCATGTGCTCTTGACTCACCTCTGTGAGTTCCTCTTCATTCATTTTGTTGTTTAATTCTCGTGTTAATAAATGCTCTGTTGTTGCTGTGTGCTTCCTATTTAATTTGAGCAATTTCATTTATCCCTCATTCCAATCCTCATTTCAGAGCATAATTCTGAAGTGATTGCTTCCTGATGATCTCCTAGTGTTGGAGGGTGTGGTGGGAGAGCAAGAGGTTGTCTTTAAGCCAAGAAGATGCCAGAAGGCCCATTATGCTGAGCAAGGCAAGCCAAGGCCTTCACCTGCATATTTACTGGTATCTCCTGCCTTGAGCTGCTGCCTCCAACACTGCACACTCTTGGGTCCCTTCACTGTGTAATCCACATATGCCTCAGGTATCTTTAGCTGGGGTGGTGCCTACTTTCTTCACGAGTCTGAACAGGAGAAGGTCAAATCTGCCAACTCTTTATCTGCGGGCCCCATTCCCACCCTCATAGCTAACGATTTTTCCTTCTCCTGGTTTCCTTGCGCAAGCCTTGTATGAGCTATGTAATCTGTCTGTGTCAGTTTCTTAACTGCAAAAGGAGTGAACAACGTTGGCTTCTTTTCTCGTAAGATAGTCCTAAAGATTGATAAGCCGGCATTCAAAAGCACGAGTGTCTAAGATGATAGGCCGTCCATAAATTCAGATTACTATTATTACCATCCTCCCTTTTTACTGCTAGCAGAATAATAACTCACATAGGATCTAGTATCTATAGAGGGATTTGCATTTTTAAAAGTATTTTATAATGCTTAATAATTTAGAAAAGCTTCTCTCTGCATAGTCTCATAGAACTTGCATAGAAGTTGAGCATCATACTTCTATGGACAAAGGATTCACTAAGAGTTCTCTGTAGATCTGTCTTTTTCAAGAGCTCTTTGTTGTTTTGCCAATTCAGATTATTATTTTTATTCCTAGTTTGTCTCTCATTTGAAGGATTTGTTCTATATTAAGACTGCTTAGGGTGTATGGGATGAATTGGATTTATTCTGATTGAATTAGTTGGATAATCTATATGTAATTTGACTTCTCAGTGGGTGATCCTTATAAAAATCGTGCTTCATTAGAGGGAACTGTGGTGCTTAAAGATGAAGCTGAGATTGGAATGGAGATCTCCAGAATAGAGGCTAGGACCAGGGGCAGACTTCTGGAGCTTATCAAGACATGATTGCATAATCAAAGGGTGGAGCCTGGCCAACATATTTACTTGTCTGGAGAGGCCTGAGGTGTTTACATTGGCTGATTGATCCTTTTCATCCCCTCCTATCCACTAGGAGACCAACATCCAATAAACTTGAATCCTTGGCAGTCCTGCTTTGCTCATTGTTTATACCCTGAACTAGTCTGATAGTCTTGGGTTCTTTATTCCTTTTGATCTCCCATCCAACACCTAATAGTGATTCAGAAAAGCCCCTGGGACTTTACCCAGGCACTAGGCTAACGAGTGCCAGGTTTTTCCCAGCACTCGTGAAAGGGGACCAGACATTGCTTCGATCAATATATTTTTGGCAATGGTTTGCTTCTTTCCCCACCTCTCTCCTCCATGCCACAGGTATCCTGTGCTCTCGGGGACATCCATGAACATGTAGTCTTCTTGAGGTTTCTTTGCTGATATCCAGCTTCAGACCTTCTTATTTCTTCCTCTACCTGGATGAGTCAGTGTGGTAACTGGAAGGCAGTCTGTCCTGATGACTTCGCTATTTCAGGGTTTTACCGCTAGAGAGTGGTGTTATCTTCTTTTGATACTTGAAATTTTTAATGTTGAAATTATTTTTATTATATAAATATTTTTATAAATGGAATCACCTATATATTCTAGTGGACAAAATAAGCCTATATATTGTAAGATATAAAAAAGAAAATAAACAATAAATAGATTTGCAAACATTTCTCCTAAAAGCCATGATATTAAGTCTACAAAATTTGATTCTAATTTTTCTGTACTTTTACATTTCATCTGAAACATTGAGTGTGAAGAATTTTGACTTTGAAATTTACAGCTCAAATGTGGTTTTTAAAATTATATATGACATATCCAAAGTTTAGTCTGAAATCTTTGTGCATCATATAATTAATTATATTCTACTTTTCTAGTTTTTATCTGGAGATATTTGTAAAATAAACCATGCTCTCGAGTTTATTCAGTCCTCAGTTGGTTGATAGTTGGTACACAAGGATATGTACAGCTTTTACTCACAGACAAAAGAATTTGGTATGTATAATGTTAAAACATCAAAGTCAGGTCAACATTTTAAAATGGCCAAGGAAGCCTGGCCTATGTGGCTCAGGGTTGAGCCCATGCATCAAGAGGTCACCAGTTCCATTCCCAGTCAGGGCACATGTCCAGGTTGTGGGCCCAATTCCCAGTGGGGTCATGCAGGAGGCAGCCAATTGATGTTCTCTCTCATCGATGTTTCTATCTCTCTCTCCCTTCCTATCTCTATAAATCAATAAAGAAAAAAAAGGCCAAGAAACAAAAACAAGTTATCACTAAGATTCCACAGAATCTTTATCTTAGCTGTGCTTATTAAATATAAAAATGCAGGCCCACATATTCTTTACTCAGAGGGTCAAAAATGTGGATACATTAGTTTTGCATAGGGAATAGGCAAGGGGCAGAATGAGTTGAAAGCAAACCTGAAAGTAAGACAGGACAGCCCCTTACTGGATAGACCTGGGAGGAGGAAGAAAAGGAAAATAATGTTTGCATCCTTGTTGAATTTAAGAAACTCATATACTGTCTTTCATTTTTAACAAAATCCCAAATCATTTACCCGTTTTCAAACACCACAATTTTAACTTGAAATGAATATGGGAATTGACCTCTCAATTGTGACAAGAAACATCTGGCCATCAGGGAACCTGAGATCTGGTGTTGACATGATCGCCAATGAGGGAAGTATTTTTAGATCCGTTGCCCCATTTTTCATATATATATTTATATTTGCTTTTATTATATAGATATATTTGCATTTATTCTCAGACAGAGTGGGAGGAAGAGAGAGATAGAGAGAAACATCGATATGAGAGAGACACATTGAGTGGCTGCCACCCACACAACCCCAACCAGGGCCGGGGACAAACTGCAACCGAGGTACGTGCTCTCAGCAGGAACCGAACCCGGGCCTCCCTAGTCCGCGGGATGACACTCCAACCACTGAGCCAAACCGGTCAGGGCCCATTTTTCATATTTATAAAAGGAGACACTGAAGTTGATCAGTGGTATTCAAATGTACCGTGGGAAGGTATGGGCTCTGTGGGGTGACCCCCGAGCGCCTCATCGCAGGGAGAGCAATGGCTCGCAAGGTGAAGGGTTGGGCTATCATCGCCTTACCTTTCAACCAGGCGAGTGTTGCTTTGATTTATTTATTTATTCTCCGTGTACAGTTCTTTAAGTTTTGAAGAAATTGTTTCTCCATTTATGAGAGTTATATTTGCAACCATTCAATTAAGTTATCGCTAAGGTCTTTTCAGTTCTAAAGGTATATTTTCTATGATTATTAATGATAACATACATTGCACACAACACACATTGTTATATATTTATATACTACCTTTCCTCAATATACCTTGAAGTACCTGATCATAAAAATACGTATACAATAAAATTGAAAACCATTAATAATAAGAGCTAAGCCTCACATAATAATGGTAAGGTAGGGTGGGTTGGGGAGGAAATGAAATATTAAACAAACAACTGGGACATGGAAAGTCACTGGAAACGCACAAAATCCCAGCCTAAGCGTCCATAGTAGCCAAGGTAAAACCCAAAGCATGAGAGGGTACTAGTCTTTTATAAGAGAAAACATTAACATTGAGAGGAATACACTTTTCTTATCCCCAAACTCTGAGAATAATTTGCCATACGTGGCTTCATATGATAACATAATGGGCAGATTCCCTGAATAAGCTTTTCCAAAAATATAGAGGAATTTTATTATAGTTACATCTCATCTTTATCATAGTAGAAACCAAGGAGGTAGGGCTCAGCCATCACTCTGTGAGGACCACTTTGATAGGAGGCGGGAATAACATGCTTTACTTTCAAAGCTGCCTTTTGATTGGAATTGGAGATAAGACTACAAGAACTGGATGCTGTGGAGGGTTCACACATCCCCTTTCATATGGGCCTGACTTTTAATAGAAACTACATGGTAAATAATGTTAAATTCACTTTGTGAAGACATTTCTGAAAGGCAGATTGTCCTTAATGTTCTCAAATACAGCACAGGAAATAAAGTTCCTGACATGGTCTTGCTTTTCTGGTTGCCCCCTGGACCTTAGCAGAGGAGCCCAGAGGTTGCACAGGTTCTCAGGCAGTCCCGTGTGATTCAGGGCTAAGCTTTCGGGTGCAACGAAAGGAGCGAGGGCTACTCAAGAGGCTCGTTCCACCTCTGCCTGGAGCCCGCTTAAAATGTCTCTCCAGGTGTTCTCGCTAATAAAAACTGAGAAGACAGAAGATGGAAGGGGCTACAGCTCTGTTGCACTTTTTTATCATTGTTTGAAGGAGAAAAGAAAAGTTGGGTTCCCTGCCTTTGTCACTACTGAGCTCTGTGTCGGAACTTGGCAATTATTTTCAATTTCATTAGTAACATAGAAGCATACTTTATTCCCGAAGCTTCAAGAGCACTGTGGTTTGTGACTTAATTGCTTTTAGCTACTTTAACTAGCATGGCCAGGTTACATTTTGCATGGGTGATTTGTGTTAGTGTGCATTTCTTTGCTTCTTAAAAAGACTATATTCTGTTACCTCTTGCTACATAGCAAACTACCCCCAAACAGTGTCTCAAAACAAACATTCTGTTATATCTCACAATTTGGTAACTGAGAGATTTAGGTAGGGATTGGCTGGGTGGTTTTCTGCTCAGTATAGTGTGGGCTGTGGCTCTGAGCTTGCAGATGGGCTGTGCGGGAGGGTTCAAGGTGGCTTCACAATCACATCCGGCACTCTGTCGGGGATGGCTGGCAGTCGGGGCTCAGCTGAGACTCCTCACTAGAGCACTTATATGTAGTCTCTCCAGTATGGTGGCCTCAGCCGGAATTTCTAAATGGCAGCCAATTTCACCTAGAGCAAGTTTTCCAAGAAAGTGAGACAGAGGCTACAGGGCTTTTGATAATAGACAGAAATCCCAGCACATTGCTTTCCTGCGTTCTATTAGTCAAGCAAATCACTAAGGCCAGTCTAGATTTACGGGCGATCTCAGTGAGAGGATAACTGAGAATTGAATTAGAGGACATCTTTAATATGCTACAGGCTAATAACATTTTCTTACTTGTATACTTCTTGCATAAATTATCTGCTTAACAACATCATCTAGTGGTTTAAGTAGATCATCAACATGGCTTTATGACAGTACAATAAAAATAGATATCATTTAGTAACTTGCATAAAATTACTAAATGTCCCTATTAAAGTTGAAAAATTATGATTTCTTTATAGTGAGCTTAAATAAAAATATTATAGTTATATATTATATATACATATTATGTATCATATATATTATATCCTCATCTTCTATCAGTATTTTTATTTTTTATTCTTTTTATTGTATTTCTTTACTAAAGTGACGAAAATGAGATGCCAAATTCTCATTAGCAAATTTAGGTGCAGTCATGTTGAATAACACTGCAAACAAACACTGCAGGAAACACTGCAGGAAAACTGACATTGATGGTATGAGATGTGCCAGCCATGTGCCCCTTTGCCCTCAGCCTCCATTTCTTCCGCTGCTGCTTGTGTGTGTGTGTTATAGATTTTGCATGCCCCACAGATTACCTTCTCAGGTTACTATTGTCAGCAAGATTCCAGTTTGGTCTTGCAAAGGGGAGGTGCTGGCAGGAGACTGAGAAATGAAGGGGCGGGGGAAAGTGACTCACTTGCTGTTTTCAGCTCTGGGCCTCTATCCACAGCAGCAAAAAGCTGTGAGCTCCAGCATCTTGGCCATTCCAGTCAGAACTCTGCCTTGGATCCAGCACCAGCGCCTCTTCAGGTACCTCAGCACCTGCCAAGTGGAGGTCCCCTCGGCTACACCAGCACGTGTCAGCAGAGCCCCTGGTAGGCTCGGCTCCAGCTGAGCAGTACCTCCTCACCAGTTTCAGCACAGTTCCATAGGTCCCATTGTATTTCTCGACCAGTGTGTGCACACACCTCGTCCCAGCTGTCCAAGCACCTGCCGCTTGGCACCTCATCCATGGTCCAAGTCTGACACAGTGCCTGGTGTTTCGTACCTCTTGAGGCACCCCAGAAATGCAGTGACAAGCGGGCCCTGGGTTCTATCACCTCCTCCTCCCTTTTGTTCCCTGGCCCTGGGGGTAGTAGCTGCTTCCTGCAGGATTCCATACCTAGGTTAATTCACATCCACTTTTTGTTCTTTCGGCCTTCCACTTCGCTCTGATAGAAAGACCACATATGGTTTTCATGTTTCCTAATGGACCCTGAGTGATACAGTAGATGCTGTGTTGCTGCTGGTCATTTGCAGAAATGGATAAAATGTCCAGTAAGGAATAAGGTTCAGATTAGGGAAGCTGGTGTGGCAGAAAGGTGAGCAGCCACTCATTAAATATTGGCTCTTTCTCTTCTGAGTTTTTAATATTCTCTCCTGTTTACAGGCTTTGTCTACATAGTAGCAGCTGTGTCTTCCAAGGAAAGACTGTATTTTCATAGAACAGAAAGCAAACATTATTGGGAGGAATACTTGGGTCTTTTTGTCAGTGTCAAATTGAATTTTGTAACAGCAGAAATCATAGGAATACATCTACTGACCATTTTGTCATTAACAGTTCACAGACAGGCTCTCAAAAAAAAGAAAAAAGAAAAAGTGCTTATTATTAGGAAAAGAACTTGTGATAAAAATTCTTTCTTTCTTCTTGGTTTGACAAAAACTAACAGATTTTGGTTTTGTTGCTGTTTTGAAGCCATGAACTTTGCCAGAGTGTTTATGCTTTAGAATTATCTGTGCAGACTGTGTGAGTGGAAAAAGGCACTGCCCATTCCTTTGTGAACAAAAGAATCAACAAAGAGGAATGTTTATTTGTTATGCCTTGACTCTTACATTCATCAGCTCTGCAAAGTTTGTCCTAAGGAAAAACGTTTTTTAAAAATATTAAGATCCAGTAACAATTTGTTAGTTAATTTTTGGCTTTAAATATACAAATGCTAAGTGATAACTAAAATATTAGGATAAAAATATTTTGAATTAAGGAGGCTAAGAGGAAAACTTTAAAATCAAACATTTAGTTTGGCATCTTTGATATGCACCAGACAAAAATGATATGGTTTGCATGTATTTGAAAAAACATATAAAATGGCCCTAATTAATTTTTTTAGCACCATAAGCCTGATCAATTGGATAATTATTTTTCTATCTTTAGAGTACAGCTTATTTATAGTTAGTCCATATCCTGGATGTCCTTCTTTTATTATTAAGTCAGTTTGGGATATAAAAGACTAGCCTCGATCAAGCTAAGAGTTTATTTATTAAAGCCAGTTTATTTATTTAGAGTATCACTTTATGTAACTGTTTCTGTGAGCTTGGAAAACAAATAAATGCTTGAAATTAATAACCAAGCTAGATTATCAGTGAGCTATTAAAATAGTCACAGTATGAGGTATGAGGATGTATGTAAACTAAAGAATCTAAACATTTGCTGACTCTCAAATGTATGAATCTGAAGATAATTTAGGAAAGTGAAAATATTTATAATTATCTGGTCTACTCACTTACAATGAGAAACTTTAATCTTCTAATATAGCATTGATTATAATATAGATTAGAAGGTAGAAGGATAGAAATCAGAGTCTCATACACTTTCCCAGATCTCTGTCTGTCTGCCTGTCTCTGTTTCTTTCCCTACCTTATATTTGCAAGCAACCTCCTTCACTTTGGTGATAGAACTAATAGATGGTGGAATTTAAAAAAAAAAAAAATTTTTTTTTATTGATTTTAAAGAGAGAGGAAGGGAGAGAGAGAGAGAGAGAGAGAGAGAGAGAGAGAGAGAGACATCGATGAAAGAGAACATCGATTGGCTGTCTCCTGCATGCCCCCCACTAGAGATTTGGCCCACAGCCTGGGCATGTGCCCTGATCGGGAATCCAACAGGTAACCTCTTGGTGCATGGGTCAACGCTCAACCACTGAGCCACAATGGCCAGGCTAGATGGTGGAATTGAAATAAGTCACTTCTTAGTTAGTCTTTCCAGAGCTTTTGCACTGTGGTTGGCATTTTAAAAAAGAAAGCCAGCCATTTATGTAAACTACCTGTATGGCAGATTTGTAACAGATTTGCAAACTATTTAGGAAACTTTCACAGACTTCTGTTGACTTGTTGCACATTAATTTTGTCTGTTAATACAGTTTGTTCTTTCTCAATTTTCAAAGGGAAATAAAACGTATTCAACATTTACTCTGTAATTATATATTGAGCAGCTACTATGTGCTAGAAACTGTTCTAGGATCTAGGGATACACGAGTGAACAAAATAGACAAAGAAATAAATCTTCACCCTTACGGAGATTGCATTCTAGTATGGGAAAAAAGGAACATGACCAAGTAAATTAATTATATATATTATATAACATATATCATATTTGGCTGTTATAAGTGGTACAGAGAAAAATAAGGCAGAGGTATACAACAAGAAATGTGTTGAGTTATTAATTTTAAATAGAAGGCCAGAGAACTCATTAATGAGGTGATATTTTAGAAAATACCTCAGATGCTGAGGAAGTCACCATAAATATCTAGAGAAAGGGAAAACAGGAAATGTAAAAGCCCTGGGGCAGTAATGTGCCCCTTGTATTGTCCAAGGAACAGCAAGTAACCAGAGTGGCTGGAGTTATATGAAGGAGAGACAGACCCTAGGTAATGCGGCCAGATGCTATGGAATAGAGCCATATAGGTCAAACAACTTCGGCTTCTACTTGGTTGTGAAGTCACTGCAAGGTTTTGAACATGGATGAATGGTATGACCTGGGGGGTATGATCTGACTGTTTGTAGAAGAGAGTGACAAGCTCTACTGTGTGATGTTGATAAGTTAAGTAAGATTAGAAATAATAATTTACCATTGAATTTGACAATAGGCAGTCATGACCTCAACAAAAGCATTTCTGGTGGAGTGGGGGATGGGCAAAAATGATTCCATGGTGTAAGAGAGAGAGGAAGAAAATATTCATAGATAAGGAGAGAATATTTTCTGTGTGTCTGTTTTGGCTGCAAAAGGAAGAGTACAAGGGGGCAAAGCCAGGTTAAGACAGGTTTAGTTTACATTTTGTTTGAGATGTCAGAAGTATCAGCATGTTTTTATGTGTATGGGAAAGATGTAACAGAGGGGGATACACTTGTCACGCAGGAGAGATGGAGGAGAGGTTTGGATGCATTTTCTCTGAACAGGGCAGCAGGAATGGGAGCTGCATACATGTGGAGGGGGACTCGGCTGTCAGCGCCAACAGCTCATCCACAGTAACAGGAAAGAAATCCAAATATATGGGTTCGAATAGTTCAAGGTATGTGTTGGTAGGAATAGATGGGAGTCCTCTCTGATTTATTCTTTTGAAAATTGTTAATAAAATATGAAGCAAGATCATCTGCTAAAAAATGAAACCAGGAATGTTGTTCCACATTCGACAAGAAAGGAGAGAAAGGTGTATGTGCGAGGGACATTAAGTAAGATTGCCTGCTAACATGAAGAACCTACCTGGGGTAAGTTTGTGTTTTTCATCAGCTACAAGCAGCTTTCTGGATTAGGACAAGTAGGTGGAGTATTGGATTTCTCCAAGGTATGACTCTACTCATTAGTAGGAGAAGGTTGTATAGTATTTAGAGAGTTAAGTGGTCATGCAGGCAGGTGATTATGACTTCTTGTCATTTAAGCTGTGAATAGAGGAAGAGACATCATTATAAAAATTATTACTTAGATTCTTTAAGTAATCTTTATAAGTTTATTCTTCCCTATTTCAAACAGAATAATCCAAATATTGTAAACCAATTCTTGGACAATTTTGTTTTCTGTATGTGAATCCTCTCAAAGATTTCACATAGTATTTTAATTACTTTCATAGTAGATTTAAATATAACAGACTAATCTTATATTTTCAATATTTGGGCTCCTGTGTATTTATTTTATTGTTTTATCCTTTTTTCAATATGATGCAACATTTTTTATGGTGCTCCATCATGAACACAGCCATAAATTTACTCAGTGTACCTATTGTTTTATTGATTAAGATAATACTTTATTTTAATTTTAAGTACTTAGTTTGTGAATAAATATTTTATATTCATGGACCAATATTTTCTTTTGAGAGTTTCCAGAACCATTTAGAATGTTGTTTGTAAATGCTTCATCTTATTTATATTGAAAATTTCAAAAAACATATTAGTTTGCCCTGGCCCGTTTGGCTCAGCATTTAGAGCATCAGCCAGCAGACCAGAGAGTCCCAGGTTCAGTTCCCACTAAGGGCATGTACCTCAGTTGTGGTTCATTTCAGCCCCCATTGGTGTTGTGCGGGTGGCAACCAGTCGATGTGTCTCGCTCACATTGATGTTTCTCTCTCTCTCTCTTCCTCCTTCTGTCCCTCCTGCTCTATCTGAAGATAAATGCAAAAGTGTCCTTGGGTGAGGATTGAAAAAAACAAAACATACTAGTTAGTAGATCCCTTTGAGCTTATAAGGATCAAAGATGGTTTTAGATTATAGGGGTTATGGAGAGGCAACATGAGGAAGTCAGAAAGAAAAGCAAGCCGAGCAACCAGCAAGCAAGACTTTAATGAACTGGAACCTCATATGGAGGTAACGGGAGCTCTGGCCATGTGGTAGTCATTCTTGTAGTTGTTCCCTCAGAGGAGCTACTCAATGCCTTCGACTTAGTGTCTTCAGGGACACTGCCCACAGATTACTCTGCGTGTAGTCATGGCCAGTGTGAGCATCAGGGTAAGATTCTTGGGCTTGGGCTTCTGACTGACTTCCAGCTGTGTGATATTGGGAGAATTCATTCGTCTCTCTGTGTCTCAGTTTCCTTAACTACACAATGGAGACAATAATATCATCTACCCCAAAGCATGGTTGTGCCGGTGAGAAGAGATAACAGACGTGAAGTGCTTAGAACACTGCCCGGCACAGATTATGTCCAATAATTGTTAGCTATTATTAGTTACTGCAAATCTAAATTAATCTACAGGAGACAGCATCTTTCCTACTTCTGCCAGATTTCTCTTGTTTCAAATCTCTTTGTCTTCCCTTATCTTATTTTAGTCACAATGATTTTACAATATTTTAAAAATGTTTTTTTTTCACTTTGTTCTCTATTTTTATCCTCTTCCCTTTGTAACCAGACAATATTCTGATTTCTTTTCTTTTCTTAGATGAAAGTCTATTTAAAGGAATGCTCTTATTTCCTCCCATAGGTTCTGTAAATGCCCTCTCATTTTACCTTGGTCATCCAACTCAGTCCAAGAGACTTTCTCATTTCTTGTCTCTCTTCTATGACTGCATCTCACTTGCACTCAGTTTGTGGTTTTCTGGTTGAGTTTAACTGAATGTTCATTTTGGTTACTGTTTTAACATTGGAAGATAGAGCTGGGAAAAATATGTTAATATAATCTTATAAAAGCTTATGATAGATAAGTAGATTGAATGCTGATAGAATTTTATTTTAATCTTCACCTGAGGGTATGTTTTTATTGACTTTTAGAGAGAGGAAGGGACAGAGAGAGAGAAACATTGATGTGAGAAACAGCCACCGGCTGCCCCTGTATGTGTTCCAACCAGGGATCAAACCCACAACCCAGATATGTGTCCTGACTGGGAATCGAACCCACAACCTTTTTTTGTGTACATGACAATGCTCCAACCAATTGAGCCATCCAGCCAAAGCTTTTTATGCAAAGCTTACAAATGCAAATTGTAGGCCTCTGTACAAACAATAATTTCTTGGTGATTCAGATTCGGGTTTTCTACCTTTTCGAGTGGACCGGTACTGTTTGCCCTTTGTAGTCTCACCAGGAGGCTGAAGAGAAATATCCTGTATGTTTAGAAACCTGAAATAGGGAACAAAGGGAATATTAAAAAATGTATCAATCCAAAGGAAGGAAGAAAAAAAATAAAAGCAAGTAAGTAAAATATAACACAACATAATGTGTTACAAAGTAAAACTGATGAGTTTTTAAGCAAATGTAAAAAGAGAACTCAGATGTTTAGAGATAGATGAACAATCAGTATAAATTTTTTTAAATTCCAGCTATTTTCTGTTGTTTATAGTGGCCTACTTAATAACCAGCCAAAAGGATTGAAATAAAAAGATGGAAAAAGACGGTGGTAAAATACTGTATTTCTTTGAATTTAAGACACTGTCCATTTTAAGACGCATTCTTATTTTAAGAAATACAAAAAAAAAAAAAAAATCAAACTCCTAACATCAATTGCATAATACATCTTGATTTCAGAGATAGTAAACTGTTTAAAAATGTGTTTTAAATTATAAAATACAATCATAATAAGGAACTTGGAATGGTGATATAACATACAATATATAATTTAAGTCAGAAAACATTTATGGGAATAAAGAGAAACACTACAGAAAATAAAGAGAAAATCCAGTAAGAAAGCATATTCTTTACATACTTACATGGTCTTAGCAGCAAAGCCCTGAGCCCTTATGAAGCAAAAATAGAGCAAATTACAAGAAAAGTTGATTACAATTTTAAAATCATGGTTGGAAATTTTGTCACATCTCCAAGTGAAACTTATAACCAAATATATAAAGTAATTATAGAGTATACTTGAACAATGTAGTTTAAAAACTTCATCTAATAGATGCAAAGGGGCTCAATTTCATACATAAAGTTAGAATGTACTCTTTAATTTCAGATTCTCCATTTTATAAATGAGAAAAAATTGAAAATGCATTCTATATCACCCAAAACCCTCAGACATACACTAACTACCATGCAGTTAATATAGTTGTATAAGAAAATATATTGCTTAGTTTCAGTAGCTTCAAAATTCATATAAAATTTGTGTATTAAAAAATAAGAGATTTTTACTAGGAAAATGTTAACCAAGGAGATATTCTTTGGGATATACATACGTGTGCATGCACGTGGTTTTGTTTGTTTGTTTGTTTATTTGGTGAGCTAGAAAATACCACCTGGAGCATAAAAAAACTTCTTTTGGCCTAAGCTACATTCAGAACCAAGGCTTATGCTAAAAGCAGGTTTTTACATTATCTTAATGTCCTAAAGTGTCTTCATCTAGATCTTATAATTCTAAGAAAAAGAAAAGACAACGAAACAATGAACCCCAATAAAGCACACTGAGGGAAATAGCATTTGTCCCTAAACCCTAGAGCACAACTGGTCCTAGATGTGATCCCTAGGCTGTACCAGGAAGGGCCATGCCACCCACAGGAAGAGGTTTTCCCTTTATCACCCTGAATTCCCATTTCTAGCACAGTGTCCCAAAAAATGTTTGCCCCTGGAAGGGTTGCCTTGTAGGGATGGGCATCTGAAGCTGACATGTATTTTATTATGTCTCGTAGTAATATGTCTGTCTAAAACAGAACAAAATAAAACAAACCTATTCTCATCAGTTTGTAATTATTATTTGGTGACTTTCTGTCTTTGTTATGCATCAAGATTTCCTGGGTATTTTATTTTATTTTATTATTATTATTATTATTTTTTGGTACATGCCCCTAGTGGGAACTGAACCCAGGACTCTCTGGTCTGCAGGCTGATGCTCCAACCGCTGAGCCAAACCGGCCAGAGCTTTCCTGGGCATTTTAATAAAAATAATGACATCTGGGTTCCACACCAGAGTCTATGGATAAGACTGGATATCTGTTGTGTGTGTGTGTGTGTGTGTGTGTGTGTGTGTGTGTGTGTGTGTTTTAAGTTCTGTAGTGGATTTTGATGCAGAATAGTTGAGAACCAATGCTTTACACTAAACTCGTTAGAGCAACCAGTTAGAGGGCCCAATGCAAGACCAGCCCAAGAGGTTCTGACCTGGCACCAGGTGGTGCTGTGGGTACAACTCTGAGCCTCCAAGTTTCTCCAGCTGAACACAAGGAACCCACCAGCTCCCATGGAGTGACACTGGTTTCAGCAGAGGGACACCTACTCCCAGTTTGAACCTTTCACCTGCTTTACCGAGAAGGGGAGATGGAGAGGAAGGGGGCGGAAGCCCTCCTTCCGGAGAGGTTGGAAGTTCCTTCAGGTCGCCAAGTAAGAGGTTCCATTTTCAGACTGATTTAATAAAATAAAAGGGACAGTGATAGACATTTTTATTTATTCCATTCTGGGTAGTTTCCTTTGTAGTTAATTTGCTGTTTTTATTAGCATTTAGCACTTGAAATAAATGACAAAATGTAATTTAAACATTAAAATTAGTCATTTCTGTACAGCTCAGTTTTATATATATTTTGTTTTCCTCATAATGGTTCTAAATATTTTAAAAATTTGATCAAATAGAAGGAATTTACATGGAATATTTCACATCCTTAATGTGGGTCCATGTATTTATATCCCAATATGTAAATTACAATGACCAATTATCCTGGTTTTCCCTGGACTGAGAGATTTTACAGTTTTAAAATTGGGCCATCCTGGGCAAACCCCACTTGATGGATGGTCCCCCTACTTGTTATGTATCTGCTCACTTGAGCAGCTGTGTTTTCCTGTTATTTATGCCTTTGAGTAGGACTCAACACCTCTTAATATTCTCTATAATGTTTTTTGTCAGTATTATGAATGTTTCTGAAGATGGTATGGGGCAAGTAGTTGGTACAGTTGACAAGGTGTACCCACAATGTTCCACAGAGAATATTCTCCTTAGTTATGCCTTCTTATTGCCCAGTCCCTTTAGGCTGCAATCACCCTCAGTCCAAACCCTCAGGCCCCTCAGTCGGTTTCCTTTCTTACACAGGAGAATTGGTCTCTCTTAGTTTCCTTCCTCAGGCTTATTTTACACTTCATCCATAGTTGATATTGTCTTCAAGTAAGTGAAATTTTGAAGACTTATTTATCTTTCAGAAAGGAAATGATCTTCCAGTTCCCAGTTTCCAGAACAGTGAAGCAGTACTACTAATGAAATATTATTGTTTAGCTAAGTTATATATGTATATACATTTATAACTATGTCTATCTACCTATCTGAATGTGTATTCACATATAAACACATATTTTTCAAGTTTGTGCTTTGATAAAGAGTCCATAATTTGTACACAACTCTGTTTACAAAAATTGACCCCCCAAAAACCACTGTGATTCCCTGAAACATTAAAAATTAGATGTGATAAATTGTTGAGAATTTAAGGGAAACTCCTGTTTTACGCATTGGATGATGTGGCATAATGTGTATTATCTTTAATCTTTTAAGTTCCACCACACTTTTCCCATGTGGTCCTTCCCACAGTCATTATTGGTGCATGAACACTCTGTTCTCATTTAACAGCGACTCATCACTCATATTTATCCTCTGTCAAGAAGTTAAATTTGCCAGATGATATATAAATGATTCATTCACACCAGTGTTCTAAGTTCAAACCAAGGAAGACCGTGGGTGTGCACAAAATGTTTGTCAGAGGGTTTTTTCTCTTGGCAAAGAATATTGGGAATCATAATTAATTCTATCCAGTAGCAGTGGGGCAAGTGTTGGCTGAAAAAAAGTTAGGTTTTATTGCAAAAGAGCTGATAAAATCTAGCTACCAAATAATATAGTAATTTTTCAATTATCCTCTTTAGAGAGGTGAAAAGAATTGTATCAGGTTGAACAACCAATTAAGCTAAAATGGCAATTAAAGTTTCACAGAGATTGTTCTTCTTCCTCTTTTACAATATTCCTTAAGAATCTTTGTCAGTAGCTACTCATAGACTCTTACTAAAACCAACAGACTTGGCAGAGATGTGAAAAATAAAATAGACAAGAACTATCATTTTAAGCAGCTATTTGGTGTTAGCTGGGGATTTATGGTATTTGATTTAATCTTTACAACATATTTTTTTAAAAGCTTCATTGAGATGTAATTTACATGCCATTACAACTATTTTGAGTGGATATTTTATGCTTTGTTGATGAGAAAAGTGATGCTCACATCAGTGAATTCACTTGTGAGCTTTGCTTTGAACCCATGTCTGTCTAATTTCAAAGCCTGCATATTTCTTACTGCGCCTCGGGGCCTCTGTTGCCACCTGTCCAGCACTCTTTCTAGCAGGAATAATGCAAATAGCTGCTAATGTGTTCTGTGAAGAGTGGCTAAGAAGAGGTAGTCCTTGTTTGGTAAGAGGTATGATTCTAGGGGAGCGTGAGGCTGGGGACCACTTTATTTCACTCTCAGTGAGTTAAATATTTTATTATTTTTGCTTCAAGTTCTTAAATTCTAAGTCATTATAACTTCTGATGTGAAATAGCATCAGCATTTTAAAGGATCTCACATTTTACTCTCATAGAATCTGTGTAATGGGTAGAACAAGTTATTCTCATACCCTCCTTATGGGGTTCAAATCAGGAGATGACAGTTTGCTTTCTGAACCTGCTGCCTCGGCTAATTCATTTAACCTCATTCCCAGCTCACTTTTTTATCATCTGTAAGTGAGCACTCTTTATCTTTATCATAATTCTTTTCTAATTTCTTTATGATCACTTATACATGCAGTCATTTCCCTTGGGTCTGAAGGCCAAAGGGTTTCCAACTTCATGAACCAGGACTGGCTACGTAGGGGAAAACATGGGACTTCTTGTTCAAAACATATTAAGTATTCAAGATAGAAACAGCAGAACGTTACACCAAGCATCAGGCCTGTCGGAGACTGGGACCCTGTGTGACTGTGAACAGGTCACATGTTCATGTATTGGGGCCCTGCTATGGACTTGGTGATGATCTCTTGGGATCAAGAATGAGGCTTGATGCTGTCCGGCCACAAGCCCAGCGCATAGTCCCAAATCTTACTTCCTTTGGAAGGGAAGGTCTGACCCATGGGTAGGAAGCAGAGTATAGACTTCAAAATCTTACTCTCTAGAGCCTGGTATCTCTAAACTGAAACAGTGGCTCTGCTGCTTAACACCTAGATAATCTTGGGAAATAAATTCCTTAAACCTGATTGCCTTACCTTTAAAATGGAAATAATGACAGAACCAACTTTCTAGAATTGTTGAAGTTATAAATGAGAAAAGTCATGCACAGTACTGGGAATGTAGGAAGCACTCAATAAGTAATAATTCTTATGATAGATAATTGTTATTATTTTATAGCTCTGAAATACTCCTTTTGGGAGTCTGGTTAGAGTCCTTACATTTTCCCTTCCAGAATGAGGTTTCTGGGAAGGTTTTTTGATTGCATCATTAAGCTGAACATGGAACAATTTCTGATCTACTGTTTCTCTATTTCTGATTTGTGCTTACTAATATGATGTTATCCTGCACAATTATTATAATTTTCCCAAATTTTAGTTCTGCCAGTGATGGAAAAGTCATAAGTATAAAGGAAGTGATAGTTTAACATGTTGATATTAACAAGGTAATATATTGATGGAATGCTTTGTGTTACCACGATTGGAGGCATCATTGAAATTATTGTACGTTACTAATACTGTTTAATGCTCCAAGGTGCCTGGAGAATCATCTAAAGCCATTTTTTAAAAAAAGAGAAGTGACTTCTCCCATTTTCCCTGTTAGGTCTTCTAAATCTTTAGTCATAGTGAGCAGAGATAACTATTTAACAATTGGTGGTAGGCTATATACACTACCAGTCGGAGAGTGCCACTAGCCCATCAGAAGATTCCCTGGAGTAACATCCACTGAGACTATACACACCATAATAACATCCAGTAAAATCACACTGGGTGAGTGAGCAACCTCAGTTATAGTTCCTCTGTGATTCACTCAGGCATTTTATAGTATTTACATATATACAGAGTTGTTTGGTTAGATTTGGACTTTGGAAGATGGAGTCTACCTATCCAATAAGTGCTCTTCTGGTCTTTTAGCATTTGCTGTCACCTATAAGAGTTACGTCCTGCCCTGGCCAGTTTGGCTCAGCGGTTAGAGCGTCGACCTGCGGTCCTGAGAGACCCGGGTTCGGTTCCCGCTAGGGGCGCGTACCTCAGTTGCAGTTTGTCCCCTTCCCTGGTCTGTCGTGCGGGTGGCAGCCACTCGATGTGTCCCTTTCACATCGATGTTTCTCTCTCTCTCTCTGTTCCTCTCTCTCCTCCCACTCTACCTGAACAAAAAAATGGGAAAATGTCCTCGGGTGAGGATAAAAAAAAAAAAAGAGTTACGTCCTGCATGGAAGTATGTTTAATATCACATAAGTTAAGAGTTAAAACAGTACATATCATAGAAACATGAATAAGATCTGAGATATTCAAAGACTAGTTGGAAAATACTTTGAACCTATTGGATGGCTAAAAATAGCAATTTTCACCATATAATGACCACCATAAATATAATGACTTCAAACAAACACATTTAAATAATTCTATTAAATGACATTGCTTCCTTAGTTATTCTTTTGTAAACTCACCCCCTCTCCCCAACAAATCTGAGATCTTTTGCTAAGTTGTACAGTTAGTAAATGTTCAAAGTTTCTTAAGGTCTAGTTTAAACAGTAAACTAAATGAAGAGTAAAACTTTATTCATCTTTTTTTAAGCAAAAAAGTTAATGAATCATGTAGAATGAGAATAAGTTTGTTGTAAAAGGCATGTTGACAAGAATGTGTCCCCAATTAAGTGGGTAGTAGAGTGTTCTTTTCCCACTGACTCACGCTTCTCTAGACAAAGTTTTAAAAATTCCTATTAAGGATAGCACTTGCCACTGAGCATGACGTATAATTGGAAGAAAACACAGGGAAATGATAAATGGGGTTGGCTCTTTGCACCTATGTAAACAAGCACTGCCCTCCACAGGTCAGCATCATGGTCCTTTCAGTCAAGGGCTTTTCTCTTATACCAACTCTCAAAATCCAGATTTAGAATGAAGTGTGTGTGTGTGTGTGTGTGTGTGTGTGTATACATAAAAAGATTGGGAGAAAGAGGATTTGTTGGGGGATAGTGGGAGCAGCCAGAGAATAGGGAGAAATCCATTTGGCCCCAGAAAGAAATTAACATGATGGTTTTCAGAATGTGGTTCTCAAAACATCCCCCCCCCCAGAACCACAGCGTCTCATCACTTGGTCACTTTGTTACAAATGCAAACTCTTGGGTGCAAGCTCAGAAACACTGCAGTGGTCCAGCAAACAGTGCATGATCAAGCCCTCCAGGTGATTTTGGTGCAGCTGGAATTTAGAACCACTGCCTTACGGGACAGTGAAGATCCCCTTGGGTGACTGGACAAGAAGGTTATTCCATAAAGAATTGTAGATAATTGCCAACTTGTGCCTTTGTTTCTGAGATGTTATAATTCTCCAGGATCGTAGCTGCATAAGGCGTCATTCCTGGTTCTTATGTGGATGAGGACTTCTAACTGTATTTGACTATTTTTTTACAGCAAAGGTTGGTTGCCTCAAAGGAATGCTGGATATAAATTGTTTGTTTCTGCTCTTTTCTCTACAAGACAGTAGAGTTTAGGTAGATCTGTCTAAGTTGGTTTTCAATTAAAAATGTACTTTCTCTTTAAAAATACCTTTTCATCTAATTTTTTTTCTTACTTTATTTTGATTTGTTTAATTCTTTTGAAGGATGTGAACTTAGTTTTCCTATCTCAAAAATTTAGCTACCTATATGGTGTGCTAAGGACTCTTAGTTTTGGACATTGATTTTGATAAAATCAACCACAGGATTTTGAATACCTGTCAGGAAACTTGAGATTTCAGTGCAAATTGATATTGTATAATTTAGCTTTTTTCCCAGCCTTTCTATGTAGTTTCAATTTTCAAAGGAAAAAAACTGCTATGCACTGTTTGATATTTTAAAGTATGGCACCTTATGAGATATGTTTTGCATTTGTTTGTTTATCATGTTTGGAAAATATGCCTTTCTCTCTCCTTTTCTTCCCTTCCTTTTCCATCTCACCTCATTTCCCTTGTTCTTTATACCAGAAAAGGCTTTTAATTTCTTTTAACATGAAATAGTTTCTTTGAAATAAAATGTCAAAAACCTGAAAGATCAATATGACAAGAAAGAAGAGTCCAAGTTGAGAGACATGTGGTTAACACATGAAGGAGAACAAGAAGTGAGGGTTAGCATGACTGGAAATTTGAACTAGAAGGTGGGATAGTCTCAGAATATACTATTGGGAACCTTGATTCTCACAAGGGATTTACAGCATCCTGAGTTCTAGCTCTGTGGGATAGCTGTAATGCACATGAGTAATTCTTTCTCATTGGTGAGCCACTCACCAGCTGTTTGATCTTATAGGTTACTTATGTCTCATTGCTACTATTCATTTTTTTACTCTGTAAAATATGATTTAAAATAACTTTTTAGTAGGGTACAAAATTAATATACAGAAATTTGTTGCATTCTTATACACTAATAGTGAACAACCAGAAGTAGAAATTGAGAAAACAATCCCATTTACAATTGCATCAAAAAATAAAATACCTAGGCTAAGTTTCACCAATGGAATACCTACATTTTGATGCTTCTAGATGTAATTCATCTGTATTCATAGTTACATGGTACTTCGTTGTATTAAAACACAATTTATTTATGTATTTGTATGACAAAGGATATTTTGGTTGATTTTACCTTTTTGTTAATACAGTATAATGACCATTTATGTGTATGTCTTCTGATGAACATGTGCAATGTTTTACTAGAAGAAAGATAACTGGGATTGGAATTGCTTGGTACTAGGCTACATGCATCTTTCCTAGACAATGCCAGAATGATTTCTAAGCAGTTGTACCTATTGATGCTTCCACTAGAAGCGTATAAGATTTCCTTTTGCCAGACATCTTTGCCCATAATTGGTGCTGCCACATTTTTAAATTTTGGCATATTTGATGCGTGGTAATTGCATCTCATGTGGTTTCATTTAACATTTTTCTTATTACCAATAAATAGAGAACATTTTTATATATTTAGGGGTCACTTGTGTTTATTTTTTGTGAGAAATGCTTGTTCAGATCCTGTTTTCCCAAAATTTTCTATAATGTTTTTATTTTGCTTAGTGATTTGTAGAAATCTATGATATATTTTGGAATTCAGTTATTTTTTTCTTTTTTAGTCATATGTAATGGCTATATCTTCTCCCAGTTTTTGCCTTGTGAGGATGAGTCTGCTTCTGGGAGTATTTGGTGTCCTTAGTCTATTTCTTTTCAGTTTCACATTGTCTTACTCAGCACTTTATAATAAATGCTGGTATCTGATGGTCCACATTACTTTCGTGATCTTCTTCTGGATTATCTTGAATGTCAGCCCTTTGCTTTCCTTTTTCTCCTTTTTTGTTTTTTGTGATCTTTATTTTTATCTTTTATTTAATTTATTGGGATGACATTGGTTAATAGGATCATATAGGTTTCAAGTGTACAGTACTATGATACGTGATCTGTATATTGTATTATGTGCCCACCACCCAAAGTCAAATCATCTTCTGTCACCATATGTTTGGCCCCCTTTACCCTTTACTCCCTCATCACCCCCTTCCCTCTGATAACCACCATGTTGTCTGTGTCTATGAGTTTCAGTTTTGTATCCCACGTATGAGTGAAATCATATGGCTCTCGGTTTTTCCTGACTGACTTATTTCATTTACCATAATGTTCTTCAGGTATAATATATAAATTTTAAAATAGCTTAGGAACTTACAAATATACACAGAAACACATATGTATGTCATATGTTATATATACATAACATGTAATTTTTCTTGGAACTGAATTGAATGTATAGAAGGATTTGGGGAAGAATTCCAGTTTTGTGATTTTTTTTAGTCTTCTAGTCACCAAACAGGGAATGTCTCTTTATTGAAGTTTCAACTTACTATTTTTTGAAATTATCCTTGGGATTTATTACTTTTTTGTTGGATTACAAATACATTTCTAGGTTGTCTTGTTTATAGTGATACAGGATCTGTGTATTTGTCAGCGGAGTGCTAATACATATCTAGTTCAGCATCCTACCAGAAGGAGAGGACCTATGAAGAGTATTTTTATGTGTAATATACTTTTCTGTTTAAATATGTGTGATTACTTTGAGTTTGGTTTCTCTGCCAACCTATACATGCTTACATGTTGGTCTGTTTTTCACTTTGTAGGTGAAAAAATGTTAACCAGTGAAAGAGCCTATTTTTGTTCAGAAAGAATTTCACAAAGCATATCTGAAGGAAATTTGATTGACATGGAAGCCCGAAAATCCTCAAAAAATTGCAATATCACAGGTATAGAAATGTATAACTGTTGTGATTTTTTTTCATCCATCAGTAGTATCTATTACAGGTCTACCTCTGAAAAGTGCTACAAAAGATTAAAAGAATTATAAAATCCCAACAGTATCATAGAAATATTTACACTGTCATTAGAAAGATGAGCAAAATAGCAGAGCCAACAGATTATGATAAATATTATGAGGAGGCAAAAACTCATTATTAAATGAGTTGTATATGCAGTAATATATAATGAATTTGGGGTTTAACGACATCTCTAGAGGTTGGAGTAGGCTACAAAATCTTTATGGGGCGTAAAAGAATTAAATTGATCCTTAGAAAAAAGGAGTTCTAAGAGTTAGATGGAACTGGTTTGACGAGAAGTATGGAAATTGGAGAAATACAGCTTTCACTTTTCTTTTTCAAAAGGCATCTTCTAATTTTTAATATATGCCACTGAGAACTTATTTCAATAAAGATAATAGTTCTATATGTATTAAATGAAAGCAAGTCTGACAGTTGACTCAAGTTCGTTTTCCTCTGTTGACTGGCCTCATGGCGTTCGTTTCTCTACAGCAGCAGCAGCAGCTTCACGAAGCTCACAGAACTGTTGGCAATATTTACTGAGAAATAACCAAGTCTGAATAGCTCTCAACATAAAAAAGACTTCAGTATTTGTGAGATATGTAGAAATTCCTTACAGTTTAATATGCAAATATTTTAATGTGTTACTGGTTCTTAAAATACTCTTCAAAGTAATAGCATGCTTTTATTTCATAGTGGTAGACTTTTTCTTTGTCATTTTAAACTTGAAAAAGCTCAATAAAGTCTTAATCTGATGTTTATTGTATATGCACAAAATTTTTAATGTGATTAAAATGTATAAATACCAAGTTATCAGGAAATACTCTAAAAATGCATTGTCTATTTGGATTATTATTATTTTTAAATTGTTTTAGCTTTTAACAGATTTATTTGATATTTTTCACATATTGAATATTATCAGAAAAGAAAGAAACCTAAATGAATAATCTAGATATATTGAGACCAACTATTTAATGTTTAGAAAATAATCTGGATAATTAACTGATTTATTCTGCTTGTTCAGAGTGTTATTTTGTGAAAATGAAACACAAAACTATAAAGCATAAGTACATGTAGTCTGGGTCATTTTGAAGGAAATGTGTTAAATTGATTATTATCTAAATTGTTAAACATTTATTTATTTATAAATCATGTCTTAAGTAAAATAACATTACATATGGTCAAAATACACTGGTAGAACATGTTCCCTTTCCTCACAGCATGAAAATTTGACCAAATTTAACATTAATTTTGCAGCACCCATTAGACTAGAGGTAAAAAGTCTTGAATTTAAGCTATCATACAAATTAATCCTCGTCGTATCTCAGAATGACACTCACCTTTGTTTTTGCTTTGTTTTTGTCTAAATGCCAAGAATGTCCAGACCCCAATGTGCTTCTCGAGTGGCCAGATGCTTTCACACTTCATGGCAATCATGTTTCCAAAGGTACAAATCCATTCTGGAACGAACTGTCTGCTTCTAACCCATTTTTGGATGATATAACTCAGCTAAGAAATAACCAGAAGAAAGATAATATTTCCATCTTGAAGGAAGATCCTTTTCTTCTCTTTAGAGAAATAGAAACTGGAAATTCTCTTGATTCCTCTGGTGATGAACTTGATGTGCATCAATTGCTTAGGCAGCCTTCTTTAAGGAAATCAGCAAGATCTAAAAGTGTTTCAGAACTTTTGGACGTTTTAGATGACACAGCACATGCCCATCAGAATATACGTAACTCTGACCAGATCCTAGAACAAGATTTGGAATGGCTTCGAAATGATCGAGAGGCCTATAAAATGGCTTGGTTAAGTCAACGCCAGCTGGCCCGCTCCTGCCTGGATTTGAATACAATTAATCAGAGTCCTGGATGGGCGCAAACGCAAGCTATGGAGACTGTGATCGTTTGTAAATTAAACCACCAAGGAGGGTCAGTACAATTACCTGAATCAGATATTACTGTGCATGTGCCCAAAGGTCATGTAGCTGAGGGAGAATTCCAAGAGGTATCTCTAAGGGTTTTTCTTGATCCTCCACAAACACTTAATCATGATCTTTCATGCACTGTAAGCCCACTGCTGGAAATCATGTTAGGCAACCTTAACACAATGGAAGCCATCTTGCTGGAGATGAAGATTGGGGCTGAAGTGAGAAAGGATCCTTTCAGCCAAGTCATGACAGAAATGGTGTGTTTACACAGCCTGAGTAAAGAAGGCCCTTTCAACGTGTTAAACAACTGCTACATTTATGAAGACACCATCCAAGTCAAGCTAATAGATTTGAGTCAGGTGATGTATCTAGTGGTTGCTGCACAAGCTAAAGCTACTCAGTCACCAGCTGCCACCGTCTGGGATTATATCCACAAAACCACCTCGATTGGAATCTATGGGCCCAAATATATCCATCCCAGGTTCACTACTGTTTTCACAGTTTGTGGACACAGTTATATGCCAGGAAAGCTTACAATCTCTGATATTAAGAAGGGCGGAAAAAACACATCTCCAGTTGTGTTTCAGCTCTGGGGGAAGCATTCATTCTTACTTGACAAGCCACAAGATTTAAGTATTTCTGTTTTTTCATGTGATCCTGATTTTGAAGTAAAGGCAGAAGGAGAAAGAAAAGAAATTAAACTAAAGCAGTTGCAAGCAAGTCAAGTAGTTCATCAACAATTTCTATTTTCTTTAGTTGCTTCCAGAGAAATGCATTTGTTTGTTTTCCGTGTTCAGTTGCAGCCTCCCAGTGGTAAACCAGTTACACAGTTCTTTATTACAACACCTGATTCAGCCCCAAACCTTAAAAGACACTCAAATCTGCCAGGTGATTTGCAGGAGAAGGACATGAAGTCTGCTCCTTCATTACCAATAGTGCATGTTAAATATCCCACATTTCAAGACAAAAAATTGAACTTTACCAATTATGGAGTAACTCTGAAGACAGTGCTAAGACAAAACAAAATTGACTACTTACTTGAATATTTCAAAGGGGACACAATAGCTCTTCTTGGAGAAGGTAAGGTAAAAGCCATTGGGCATTCCAAAGTAAAAGAATGGTACGTGGGAATCCTGAGAGGTAAGATTGGACTTGTACATTGCAAAAATGTCAAGATGATTTCAAATGAACAAGTAATATCAATGGCAGATAGTGTCTTCACAACCAGGAACCTTCTTGAGCAAATTGTCCTGCCCTTTAAAAAATTGACTTATATCTACTCAGTTGTATTGACCTTGGTGACAGAAAAAGTTTACGATTGGAAAGTTTTAGCTGATGTTCTGGGTTACTCACATCTGACACTGCAAGATTTTGATCAAAAACAAGCAGATAAAGAATCAGAAAAAGTTTCTTATGTTTTAAAGAAGTTAAAGGAAGATTGTCATGCAGACAGGAATACCAGAAAGTTTCTTTATGAACTTGTGGTGGTGAGTATTGTTTGATCACAATAATTTATTTATCACAGAAAACCTTGTTAACTTGCTGATGTTTATAACCAAATATGTGAGAGAAGAAGCCAAAATTTTTCAGCAGTCTCAAATAAATTGAGACTTTACAGCAAATACATAGCTTTTTCTATAAGACCACATTAGTTTCTTAGATTCAGTTGTGATTTCCCAGAAACTAGGCCCATGAGGATCATCTTTTAAAGGAAGATTACTGTCTCTCTTTGTGCTAGAATATAATAGTTAAGAGATTCTCTTTTTCTCTCAAATATTTGGATAACTCTTAAAATATCATAGAAATTCCAATAGCATGAATAAGAGGAAACAGAAACAAAACTAATTAATTTGGCTTTTGCTATAGTTCCACTTTTTAGTGCTTTTTTAAAAAACATATGATTAATGCCCTTTACTTTAGCAATTTAATATTTTTATTCTGTAAGCTATTCAAAATAATATTGCTTATTCTCTTTTTAATCCTCATGTTTTAATAGGACTCACAGGGTCGTTTTTTTCCAGATAACATTCAACCCAGTGTAAAGCTCAGTGGAGAGTTATAAAGAATGTGAACAACTGTTTTCCTTTAAAGTAGAAATTCGGTTTTTTATCAAAGTAAAAAAACAACAACAACAAAAGCATATTTCTAAATATTACTAAAATGTTAATGTATAAATAACAATAATGATAGCTAACACTTCTCTGAGGTGTTTGGCACTGTGCTGAACACTCTGTCCACACTATCTAATTTAGCTATTATAACAACTCTATGGGGTAAGTATAGCTTGTCTTTATCTTACAGATAGAAGAAACTGAGCCTTGGGTGGTTTGGTTTCACAGTTGGTTAGTATCAGATATGAGATTTATAACTCTTTTGGTTCCAAAGCCATGCTTAAAACCACTATAACTTTCTGAATCAAAGTTGTGTGTGTGTAAAATGTTTAAGTATATGTGTTGGTGTGTGTAGTAAATACCATTATAACTGTGCACAGCTGGTGCCCTATAAGAGATGAGTGGGTTCATGTAGATGAGTCAGGTTCATGTAGAGGAGCAAAGTGTTAATTAAGGTGCAAAAAGAGGAGAGAAGTTTTTGGAGAGGAATCTACTCGATGACATTGACAATAGTTTATATAATAAAGAAATAAATACATATAAAATATTTCTTCTTCAATTATTTTTATGATTCTACAGTGATACTGACAGGGGTTGAATTTTAAAAGACCCATATGCAGTTGTTAAGTGGATAGTTTTATGATGGTGTGCTGCATTATCACTTAATCGGGGCCATGTAGAGTCGTTAGCGGAGCTACAAGATCAAAGCTGCACATGCGTTTTGCAATGGCTCATTACCGCTCATAGCCCATGTTCAGCATGGACTCGAAGCTTTGAATTGAAAATTGCTTTGTTTATTTTAGTGGCAAAAAAGAAAGTAAGGGTCTGAAAGTTAAGCTGATCAGACTTGCATGGTGTGAAGTATGATGATGAGTAGCTTTGGTGACTAACGGGACAGTGCTGATGGAGAGCTTATTCAAGGGTGTAGTTCCTAAAACTTACAGTGTGCCCAGGGGAGGCTTCAGGATTTCTGAATGGAAGGGGCTTAGACCTGGTTGTCCGACCAGAAGATGATGGAGCATATGGTATAGAGGCCACTCTTGAAACTTTCTTTGCACAGTAAGTATACATTTTTCTTGGATTGTATCCTAATTAGGGGTAGCTGGAATGGAGCAGATAAAGCTTGTGGGTTCTAAACCCCTTAGTCATCTGTAGACATTGAGACTGACTGTCCTTATATACTTGAAACTTGACGCGCTACAAAGTCCTTGAGCATCTGATTCAACTTTCATAATGATTATAGGAAAGTAGATGAGGCATTATTAATGCTGTATTTATTTAAAAATCATTATATAGAAATATTTTGTGATTTACCTAAAATCTTGTATCACGTGGAGCTGGACTTTAAACTCAGGTTTTTTAATTCCAAGTGAAGCTTTCCCCCCCCCTTAAAACAAAGAACTGGGAGAAGCGTTGCTAATTCCACTCCACAGTTTAGTGAAAGAAACTCAGGGGCCTGCTGGCTCAGTACTGCTTCTTCCCGAGTCATACATCTCACTGTAAAGTTATGGGTCAATATATAGTATATGTATAAAGACCATGGGTCGTCCTTCTAATGGTTCCATGGGAATGAACTCTCTATGGACTTTAATAGTTGCTCTACATGGTCTTTCATTTTTACTTATTGTTTCATAATGATAGATAAAGTTTTTAAGTGCCATTAAATGATGACTGACTACCAAACATGTTTATTTGCTTATTTGAACAAAAAAAGATTATACACACACACATATATACATACATACATACATACATATATATGTGTGTGTGTGTGTGTGTGTATTTAATTCCATAAATATATTCAAGGCAAAAGAGAAACTCTTAGACTCGTTTAAAACATGTGGTGATTGACAAAGCTCAGATGCCTAATTAAGGAGGAAAGAGAAAAGAATCCAGCCTGTGTAGCTCATGGTGAGTGTCGACCCATGCACCAAGAGGTCGCTGGTTCGATTCCTGGTCAGGACACATGCCCAGGTTGTGGGCTGATCCCCAGTGGGGGGCATGTAGGAGGTGGCCAGTTGATGTTCTCTCTCATCCATGTTTCTATTTCTCTCTCTCTCCTTTCCTCTCTCTAACATCAATAAAGAAAAAATATTTTTAAAAAAGAAAGGAGGAAAGAGTCTGGTGATTTTCCATTTTGCATTGTAGAAAATTAGTGTTTTATCTTTAATATCTTGTGGTTTACATTAGGCACAATTACACTGGTGATGAAGGGAGAGGGTTAATTCTTTTAAAAGTTGTAATTATCAGTAGCTTTGTTCAGCATTGTAGGAGTGTCTCATTTTCATGCAATGACATGATTCTGGGAAGTTTTAAATCACAGTTTGATGAAAAAATAGAATAATGTTTACCAGCAGCAGGGTACTCCTCAAGAAATCCTGTAGCCAATCCTCTGGTAAGAAAATGAATTATTTTTCTAAGAGTGAATTATCATCCCTGGGTTGATAAGTTATAGACCATTAGAACCTCAGGGCGTCTTTAGAAGTGTCTGGTTCAACATCCTCCTTTTGCAATTAAAGATATTAAGAAATATATTAGTTAAGTGGTTTACCTGAGGTCTTATAATTAACCACTAAATTAGTCCTAAATCTTCTCTAATTTTTTTCCAGCTGTGTCATCTCTACTTTGCTGGTTGGATTTGCTTATAAGTACATCAACTTTTAAAATTTTAGGAAACTCAAAAATACAGGTGCTGAAACATAGGATGCCAGTTTCTAGAATATGTAAAGAAAAATTAAATTTCTAGGAAAAATCCCAAATTAGTTGCTTTTAAATTGTGATATGTAATTGTTGCTGCAGGCTCTGCTGAAGATGGATTGCCAAGGGTTAGTAGTGCGTATCATCCAAGAGGCTGCTATTCTGACCTCAGCTGTCAAACTGGGAAAAGGCTGGAGGGATCTAGCTCAAAAGCTAGTCCGACTCACAAAGCATCAGATGGAGGCATATGAAATTCCTCACCGCGGGAAAGCTGGAAATGTTGCTGTTGAGGTAATATTTCTGTTTGTCTAATTCAATAGTGAATAATTGCAGACCAACTAGGTCAGATGTAAGCAAGCCTAAACCACTTACATGGGTTAACTGGGGGAGTGTTCTACAGGATCCACTTACTGAAGTTACTGCCCCTATAATCTTAGGTATTATCTGAAACATACACGTATCACTCTTTAAAGCCTTTAAAGTATGTATCAAGGGCCTTTAAGATATATTGATATTTCTCTTATTAGACTGCATATTATTACGGTGTTTGATCAAATGAATTGACCAAATTGGATAGCTAGTCAGTTAGGAGGCAGGGCTAGAAGAACTTCAGGCAGATAACATATAACTTTGAAGGGAGGAGATTGGACCTAGTCAGGGCAAGGGAAAATTATATAATAATAAGTATTTGTCAACTTTAGACATAGACTTATTCATGTGTGATAAATAATATTTGGTGACAATAAGTATTAAGAGGGTGGGTGGTAATGAGAAACAGACTTCTAAGAGCTTCATTTTCTCTGATGATTTTGTGTATGATAAGAACTATGGACAGCCAATGCTTTCCTTGCAAATACTCAGTTGAATACGTTAATTTTTATGAGTATTAAAACAAATGTATACTATTAGACATAAGTTATATACATATTTTCTCTGTTTACCATAAAAATGGGAGTCCATTTTTATGACTTAAAAATATTCCAGTGATGAGCACCTATAAAATGTTTTGGACCTTTCTGTCACATAAGTATAAGCATTTTTGAGACATTTCAGTTAAGGAAAGATTCTCTCTCTGATTAACGATGACTTGGTAGGAGGCAAAAGCTATGTTCTCCGCTTTCGTTTTGGGCATAGAACCGGAAATTAGTAAAAATGGAGGCAGTTTTCTTACTTTGAAGCAACTATGCCAGTTGAGTGTGCAGAACAAAACAACCTTCCCATGAAGAGATGGGCATCGACTAAGGTCAGCAGAATCCCAGCAGGTGCGGCGGGCGTCTCAGCAGGCCAGCTTCTGGGTACCTAGAGCCTCGCTCTCCTTTAAACAAGACTTTTTAGCCAAGAGCAGCCAGAAGCTGAGGACGTATTTCCTCCTCATTGACTACATTTATCTCTGTACCCTAAGAAGTGCATTACCACCTATAAATCACTTTTTACTGAATGAGCTAAAAGGTAAGAAATGTATAGGAAAGAAAAAACAATAATATTGTGAGGGACATGCTCCTCTGATATTTCAGTTAACTGATTACCACTACACACCTATTTGAACTGACAGAACACTGACAACACCAAATGCTGTTGAAGATGTGAAGCAACAGGAATCCTCATTCACTGCTACTGGGAATGCAAAATGGTACCTTCATTTTGGAAGGAACTTTGGCTGTCTCTAACAAATGAAACATACTCTTAGCATATGCTCCATCAATTGTGCTCCTTGTTATTTACCTAAAGGAATTGAAAACTTTTGTCAACACAAAAACCACATTAATGTTTATAACAACTTTATTTATAATTACCGAAACTTAGCAGCAACCAAGGTGCCTTCAGTAGGTGAATGGATAAATAAACTTGGGTGCATCTATATAATGGAACATTATTCATCACTTAAAAGAAACAAGGCATCAATCTATGAAAAGATACGGAGGAACCTTGAATGTATATTACTAAGAAAAATACGCTAATCTGAAAAGGCTACATACTGTATTATTCCAAATATATGACATTCTGGAACAGGCAAAACTATGGAGACAGTAAAAAAGATCAGTGCTTTCCAGGGATTGGGAGGGAGGGATGAATAGGAAAAGCCCAAAGGATTTTCAGGGCAGGGAAACTATAACGATGGATATATATCACTATACATTTGTCCAAACCCATAGAATGTACGACACCAAGAGTAAACCCTATAGACTTTGGGTGGTCATGCTGTATCAATATAGATTCATCATTTGTAACAAATATACCACTTTGGTGAAAAGTGCTGATAATAGGGAGGCTATGCATATAAGGGGGTAGGAGGTGTATGGGAAATCTCATACCTCTTTCTCAACTTTTCTGTGAACTTAAGATGTTTCTTAAAAAATCTTAAAAATTGTCTAATTGAAATCAGGACTTTTTTTTCTTAATAAGTCTCTTTTTAAAAAGGTTTTGTTGAGAGTTATTTATCAAAGAGTTATGTATTCTCCCAGCTTTGTTAAACATCTGACTTCTCTCTAATAATGGTTGTTTATAGTTTGTCTTTCCCCAAATCTTAATGAAAGCCAAACAGCCTACTTTTCCATTATTTACTTTTGTGCAACCCAAATCACAAATAACCAAGTCTATGCCAGATGCTAATAATTACTCAGAAGCAGAAAGGAAAGCCCCTAGGTGTCTTTCTAGAGGCTAATGTTTAATTTATTGTGATTAATACTAACAGTCATCATTCTGATCCATGTTATTAAATTCTTAAAAAGAAGCCATGGTATATTGGCCTAAAACCATCCCAAATAATCGGTGGAAATCTTTACCTGTTAGGCCACTTGAATTAAAGATTAAATGAATGCTAATTTCCATCCCCCTGGGGGAAAAATAGCCATTTAATTTTTTATCTTTGGAAGGAGATGATTTTATTATTATTATTGTTATTATTTATCTTTATTGTTGAATGTCTTACAGATGTTCCTCATTTTTCCCCCATTGACCCCCTCTTCCCCACTTCCTCCCCCTCCTGCCTTTTCCTACACTGTTGTCTGTGTCCATTGGTTATGTATATATGCATATAAGTTATTTGGTTTATTTCTTCCCACCCCCCAACCCCCCTTCCCTTTGAGGTTTGTCAGTCTAGCAACCAATTTGTACTTCTTAATCCCTTCACCTTTGTCACCCATTCACCCCAAACCCCTCCCATCTGGCAACCAACAAAATGTTCTCTGCATCTATGAGAATGTTTCTGTTCTGCTTGTTCATTTTGTTTGTAGATTCAATTGTCGATAGATATATATTCATTGCCATTTTGTTTGTTCATATTTTTTATCTTTTTCTTCAAGAAGACCCTTCAACAGTTCATATAATAATGGCTTGGTGGTGATGAGCTCCTTTAGCTTTTCCTTGTCTGGGAAACTCTTTATATGGCAATCAATTCTAAATGACAGGTTTGCCGGATAGAGTAATCTTGGTTGTAGGTTCTTGCGTTTCATCACTCTGAATATTTCTTGCCACCCCCTTCTGGCCTGCAAAGTTTCTTTTGAGAAATCAACTGACAGCCTTATAGAAACTCCCTTGTAGGTAACGAACTGCTTTTCTCTTGCTGCTTTTAAGATTCTCTCCTTGTCTTGAACCTTTTGCATTTTGATGATGATGTGTCTTGGTGTGGGCCTCTTGGAGTTCATCTTGTTTGGGACTCTCTGTGCTTCCTGGTCTTGTATGTCTGTTTCCTTCACCAAGTTAGGGAAGTTTTCTGCCATTATTGTTTCAAATAGGTTTTTGATTTCTTGTTCTCTCTCTTCTCCTTCTGACACCCCCAAGATGCAAATGTTGGCACGCTTGAAGTTGTCCCAGAGGCTCCTTACACTATCCTCATTTTTTGGATTCTTTTTTCTTATTGCTGTTCTGATAGAGTGTTTTTTGCTTCCTTATATTCCAAATTGATGGTTTGCTTCTTGGCTTTACCTGCTCTACTATTGAATCTGTGTAAATTATTATTTATTTCAGTTGGTGCCTCCTTCATTTCTGACTGGTTCGATTTTATGCTCTTGAGCTCCTCACTCAGTTTGCTGAGGTTCTCACTAAGTCCATTGAGCATCCTTATAAGCAGTGTTTTAACTCAGCATCTGTTAGGTTGCTTATCTCCATTTCGCTTAGTTCTTTTCCTGGGGTTTTGTTATGTTCTTTCATTTGAGACCTGTTTTTTTGTCTCCTCATTTTGGCTGCCTCCCTGTGTTTGTTTCCATGTATTACTTAACAAGAGTTATGGGGCTCGCTAAGACCAGATGCTGCCTGTTTGAAAGAATTTAGGAAAACCTGAAACAGGATCCCAGACAGGCCAATCCTATAGTCAACCAACTGGCAACAGCTTGGGTGGGCCTGAAAGTTGGGTGGGGCGGGGCCTCAGGGATCATCAGGGCGGGGCTACCAGTGTGAGCCAGGTTGCTGGAGTCCCAGATATGGTGACTGTCTGCCGTCCCCGGGAAGGGCTCACCAAAGGAACAAAGGCCTCTGACAGCACGTCTGTTCCGGAGAAAGCCCCCTCTCCAGCCCTCGCTCCAATGCCAAACAGCACAGTTCTTCCCTGTTTGTCTCTGGCGCCCCTCGAGCTGCCTCCCCTCCGAGCTTAGAGGGAGAGAGTCCGATAAGTCTGTGCGCGGGCCCTTTAAGGAGCTCCCTGGGGCTCCAGCCCCTCAGCCTCCCTGAGCCTCAGTTCCCGCTGGTTTTCCAGCCAGAAGTTATGGGGACTCTCTTCCTGGTGCTGGAACCCTGAGCGGGGCACCTAGTGAGAGACGAGAACCCCTCAGTCCTCAGGAAGGACCTTCCCAGCCGAGGTGTCCTCCTGATTTGTATCCGCCACATGTGGGTGTGGGACCAGCCTGTCTGCCTCCGCCCTCCTACCGGTCTATGTGGCTGCTGCTTTAATTCCATAGTTGTAGGACTTCCATTCAGCTTGATGTCAGGCGGTTCTGAATGATGGTTGTTCTGTAGTTTAGTTGTAACTGTGATGTGGCTGTGGGAGGACTGATACCCGGTTTACCTACCTGGCATCATGACCGGAAGTCGGAAGGAGATGATTTTTAAATATGGGCAATTTACAAGTCAAGTAGTTGCTTTGAAAACACCCTGATTTTAGTTCTGGGGAGAGGGTGCGGAGGAAGGGAACGGGGATTGTGGCAGGGAGGTAACAAGGTCTCCGGGTTCCCAAGCTGCGTTTATTCTCTTTATCTCACCACCATGGAGGGCACACATTCCGAAACTCTCCTGCCGTGACGCCAGTGCCTACGCTCAGGCTCCTTTACTCGCTTTCTCTTCAACTTCTCTCTTCCCCTTTGTTCTATTTGTAGTGTATCTAACATTTATCTGGCACTTACTCTATGCCAGGCACTGAACTGGTAATGTTTCAAATACTAAATTAATCCTTGCAACAAAACCTTGTGGGTCAGGCACTAACATTAGCTAAAATGTAGGAAGGCTGTTATTGGCTTAAACACGCATAGCTAGAAAGTCGTGGAACTAGGTTGAGGGTGCGGGCCTCTGACTTTGGGGTCCTTGTGCTTTCCACGGGGCCCGCCCACTCCCCCTCCAGTGCAGTGGCTGAAGGCAGAGCTGGTCAGGACTGGGGGGTTTAAGCATCTCATTTCACTTCCCCCCCCTTCTTTCAAGTTATGATACTATTAAAATTTGCCTCATATCTTCATCAAGCCTCAAGCCAGTTAAAGAATGGAGATGATTAATAGTATATCTGTCAGATTTTTGTTGAGTTTTTTGGCCATTTCTTACTCTTTTATAAGATGAACGAAGACTTCTGAGAACGTCACTTTTTAAATTAACCTTCTCCCTAAATTAAATTTTAAGAACTATTACTAAATTTTTGTAATGATTTTGCAATTCCTACATATAAATAAAACTATAAAATTTGAAATATGACTATGTTTCTTAGAGTATTTGTTTTGAAATAAATACACTTATGCTATACAAATGTGTTTAACTGTTGCCGAGGTGTTCTTGTGAAAATTAATAAAAATTGGAGTTTTTCTGAAAATATTTAGATCTTTAATTTAAACAAAATAGGAATCAATAAAATGTTAGGAAAATAGCCTATTTAAAAAAAAAACAAAAAACAGTCGGATTTTACAAGGGACAACGCTGGGGATTTCAGGGATAAGATATTCACAGGCCTAAATTAGGTACTCTTCATTTAGCCCACTGGGAAATATGACCATATATAACAATAATTTCCCTTGTGATGCTCTCCCATTGACCCCCTGCCTAACAATAAAGATTGTGCTCTTTCCATCATATTCAGTATGAACACTTATTCACCAACAACACTAAAGGTTCACTTCCCCTTTTAAGATACCTTTTACCAAAGTCACCTCAACCACGGGCACCGATCAGTAGGCCTGTTGAGGCTGATTTCTTATCTGACCTGCCAGAATGTGCCACCCTCCTATGGAAGCCCAACAAAGTCAATTATTTCTAATTGTAATAGTTTTTTTTTTCTTCTCAGAAACCACTCACCTATAGAGAGTTAGAACTGGCAAAGTATATTTATGTCTTTTTGTAGTCAACACTTAACGGTGAGATCTAATTCTGTTTTCTCTTCTACCTGGAACCTGTCCTTCTCACTCATGACCGGCTGCTATAGTTATTCTAAGTCTAGATTAGAAATGGGAAAGATTATCCTCAAATAGCTAATTTTATTCATTGTTTAATAAGTGAAAATTCTATATGGAATTCTTCCTACTTGCTTAGTATTTTTTTCCTCTCTGTATATTTGCTTTCAGTATTTAATTCCTCCACACTCAACACATTCTCTGGGACTTCAGTTCTCAGCATTGGAGCACTAAGAGCTACAAAAATCCCAAACAGAATGAAAACTGTGATTCTTCTCTCTGTTTGGCCTGGGGATTGGGATAAACTGTTAATATTTGAATTGTTCTATTTTAACGAAGTATCTGATTAGATACTAAAAAAAAAATGAAAATAACTAACAATGAGAATGATAATAGTTGTGCAATTTATTGTGTGAACTGAGTGTCAGCTAATCATATGAACATTTTCTTTACAATATCTCATTTATCTCAACAAACTTTGTAAGGAAGACATTGTACCATCTGCTTTTTACAGGAATGCAAACTAAGAGTGAATGAATTTGTATAAGATATTCGAAGTAACATGATTCTTAAGTGACAGAATTATGATTAGAATTCAGGTATTTTATGCACAGGCCTTTCCACTGTGTCCTACTGATAAGCCCTATCAGAATTAAAAATGAAAAAGATCAAGGCTGGGAGGAAACATCAGGCAACACAAGCTGTCCTGAAGAATTGGAAACATTTGAATAATTGGAGAGGACTAGATGGGGATTTCAGAGGTTATGGATACCAGTGACTTCTAGAGACCACTAAGGAGACTGTGTGGGCTAGAGCGTAGAGTCTATATATATATCTATATATATCTCTCTCCACACATCCCAAATATATGTATTTGCTGTTGATGGAGAGAGGAGGCCCTAATGATTGCCAGAGCATAGAGGTTAGAATTTCTTGTCTGGATTCAAGTTCCAGCTCTACCATCTATTAGTTCTAGGACCTTGGGAAATTTACTTGACTTTTTTAGAAATAAAAAATTTTTTAATTGAGGCACATAATACTCTCTTACTCGTCAGGTGTTTGGAACATTAAAATACATAATATATGTGGCCCTGGCCAGATAGCTCAGTTGGTTAGAGTATAAAATCAACCAATGAATGCATAAATAAGTGGAATAACAAATTGAAGAGTGTCTCTCTCTCTCTCTCCCCCCCCCTTTCTGTAAAGTTAATAAAGAAAATTTAAAAAGATAATATATGTGAAATATTTGGAACAACGCTTTGCAGATTGTAATAGCTAAATACGTATTATCTATTATTTAAACTAAGAGGCAGAGGTGAGTGTGGTAACTGTGTGACACTGAGTGATTCTGGAAAGAGAATAAGGTACCGTATAGTAGAGAGTAACAATAGAAAGAGTGCAGGTAAGGGAAAGTCAGCAGTTATTTCAAGGCTTCTCTTCTGAGAAACTGGCAGAATGGTAATACATGGGAAAAACTGAGAAGAAGTCTTGGCAGATCAGCTTTTTCTTACTGGCTTAACAGCATTTCATTTTCCTTGGAAAATATCTCTTGCAAAAGGTAAAAGGAATGTCCTTGGACTCGTACAGTTTTCTGGCTCACATGGCAACTCCTGGACTGTGCTTAGAGACGTGGCGTTGTCTGCTTCTGCACCTGGAACTGGTTCAGTTCTTGCCTTGGGACTTAAATCTATAGTTTGCTGTCCTTTTGCAGTAAGAAATATATTTGCAATTTCTTTAAAAAGAGAAGAGCATTATGTGAAAACATATCTACCAGTGGTACAGTGTGTATAATAATTTCTCAAATCTTTGTTGTTTGTAGTACAGATTTGGCATAGTGACATAATATTTAGATTACCATTGTCTAATTTTTGCAGTACTTTAGGGCTTGATGCTACAGTCTTGAATTCCAGAAAGACTCCATTATTTGAAATGATGGGATAAAGAAAAGAGACATCACAGTAAGATCAATGTGGTAACACACTGTATTTCTACAATCTTTGATTTAATTTTAGAATGTCTCATTAGCACTCTGAATATAAAATAGAAATAATGATTACATTAGGTTGAATATTATGAAGATATTTAAAAATAGATTTCAAGACATTAATATTTTATTTATATTTTCTTTATCAAGCTTTATTATTAAGGATCACAAACAACAAGGAATTTTAGAAAACCAAAATCCACCTAAGTCAGCAGTTCTCAACCTGTGGGTCACGACCCCTTTGGGGGTTGAACAACCCCTTCACAGCAGTCATCTAAGCAGTGGCAAAATTACAGTTATGAAGTAGCAACAAAAATAATTTTATGGTTGGGGGTCACTACAACATGAGGAACTGTATTAAAGGGTCGCGGCATTGGGAAGGTTGAGAACCACTGACCTAAGTGTAAGACATAAATCAGCGCTTAATATTGAGATAGATTCATGGAGATACCTCAGTGAAATGGCCCTAGATTTATGGCTAGGTGGCCTGGGTTCTTTTTCTAGATGTTTGACCATGGTTTTGTTATTTAACTTCATTTCAAGTACAAACTCCAGTCAGCATTAATCAAGCACCTAGTGTGTGTCAGGACCACTCATACTGGTTTATTTTTATACTTGGCAGTGCTTTTATGGTAATGGGTACACTTCCCCTCCACCCCCTATTGTACAGAAAGAGGATATAAGGTTGCAGAAAAGTTGTGTAATTTACCCAAGACCCTGGAACTAGTAAGTAGATTGTAGATTCAAACCCATGATGTGGTTCTCTAAATCCAGAGCTCTTACTACTATCCAGGGTAGGGAAAAAGTAGGTTTACAGTTGTTCATATAGAAAATAATACAATCATTAAAAAAAAAATTCACATAAAAAAGTCCTCTCCCCTCTCTTCTCCTTTCCCTTACTCCCCTCCGCTCTCTCTAGAATCAATACATTTAAAAACAATTTACAAATACAATCATTAATAAATAATAATACAAGAATGAACTGTGGTTCAGGTACTCACAACTGTAAACCTACTTTTGCCACACCTTGTTTTCTCCCTCATTTACCTCCATAATGAAAGATCGGATTGGAGAAGCCCCATTTCTTTAAACTCTGAAGTTCAGATGTTTCTACTAATACATCGTTGTGCTGGAGGTTGAGGGTTGGATGACAAGAAGGCAGCCTGGAATCTTCCTAACTAGGAATTTGTGAGGTTTGACCAGCAGATTTTCTTATGATGTTAGACTGTTTTGAGTAGATGTGCTAACAAGGAATGGATCCTGCATGTTTCTCTGGCTCATTCTTAACCCCTGACATTCTAAGTGGTTGATTATTCCTAGAACAAAGCTTGAATGTCCTAGAGTCTTTTCCAAGAGAATCTATGTGAGGTTTTAACCAAGTATCATCTCCCTTCTGAGGAAATAGGGAGCCCTAGTATGTTCTCTTCTAAAGATAATGGAGACTTCATCTTCAACAATATTTATGTACTTACCAATTACAGGTGCAGGAAGGACCGCCTGGAAATTACAAATGATAAATAATCATTAATAAGGCAAATTACCTTAACATTTCTGCAACTAATTGTACTAAAAATGAAACATTGCTTTTATAGTTTTATGAGGAAAGTAAATGTGGCAAAATGTACTTTTCCAAAGGTAGTTAAAACCAATTGCATTCTTTATGCTATTCATATTTTAAAAGCTAGAAAAAGACATAGCTGCTATGCTCCGATCTGAATTGCTTTTATTCATGTTGCAGCTCATTATCTAGTCTATTATCTAAAGTTTTATTGGCTTCTGGAACTAAGCACTCAATTTGGATAACTTTATTTTTTAAATCTCTGTCCCTGTTTCATTTCTTTTGCCAATCCACTTCTTTTTCATTGCTCCTTCACCCTTGTCCTCTAGTACCTGGAAGATAAACTAAAGCAACACATATTCCTTCCACACAAATGCTGGAACTTTGGAAAACTGCTCAAGATTCAGTGCTTACTGATGCTGTTGCCCTCTCTCTAAAGAGATCAAAACACGCAGATGAGAAATTAACAACTCTGCATTTTGACCAGCCTCAGGCTTCCTGTTCAAAGATGAACCCATAACATCATGAAGATACTGTTAAAAAAAAACATTGAGTAGAGGGGTAACAGTGATGCCTGTGGAGCCAATATTTATGGTAGAGGTAAGAAGGCTGAGGGAAATTTTTTTGTGGTTAAGAATAATTCAACAAAACAGACCCTCAGGAGCATGCTTTCCTTTTGATTTGTCAAAATATTAGTGCAGAGTTTCTGCATGTTTTCTCTTAAATCATAACATTGAGCAAGAGTGGAAGAACTATTTTAAAACCACTGAAGAGAGAGTCGATAACACAAACCTGGAAGAGGTCTTGGCAGTCCACAACTCGTTTCCAGCATTGGGAGGACTTCACTTAGGTTATCCCGGAAAGGATATTATTTATTCTACTCATTTTATTCATTCAAACATTTCCAGTGAAAAGGATTTCATTTCCTCTTTAATTTAGCACACAGTTTAGAATCCTTTGTGGGCTTAATGTGTATGTATTTTTTAACATAATTTTATAAAATCTACAGTTAATTAATGCATGCAAGTTACCTCTTGTGTCTTTGCCTTTAATAATATATATTCACTTGCTGAGTCTAGAATGACATAAGATGTTAAGAAATGCTGAAAGAAAGAAAAGTGTAAGTATTTAAGGACTTGAGTTCCAATGTCATATATCACAAAAGATAACAAACAACTGATTAGATTATTTATTGAAGCAAAGACAGCCTCTTTAATAAATGGTGTTGGGAAAATTGGACAGCTACATGCAAAAAAATGAAAGTAGACCATCAACTTACACCATACACAAAAATAAACTCAAAATGGATAAAAGACTTAAATGTGACTTGTGAATCGATAAAAATTCTAGAAGAAAATGTAGGCATCAAAATTTTGGACATCATACGCAGCAGAATTTTCACCTAAGGTAACAGAAACAAAGGAAAAATGAACACATGGGACTACATCAAACTAAAAAGCTTCTTCACAGCAAAAGAAACAATCATCAAAATGGAAAGGCAACCCACTGTATGGGAGAAAATCTTTGCCAATGATACATCAGATAAGGGGTTAATTTCCAAAATATATAGAGTACTCATACAACTCAACAAAAGGAAGACAAAGAACCCAATTAAAAAATGGGCAGAGGAACTAAATAGACACCTCTCCAAACAGGACATACAGATGGCCAAGAGACATATGAAGAAATGCTAAACATCACTAATCATCAGAGAGATGCAAATTCAAACAACAATGAGGTATCACTTCACACCTGTCAGAATGGCCGCCATCAACAAATCAAACAACAAGTGTTGGTGAGGGTGTGGAAAAAAGGGGACTCTAGTACACTGCTGGTGGGAATGCAGACTGGTGCAGCCACTATGGAAAACACTATGGTGTTACCTCAAAAAATTAAAAATTGAACTTCCATTTGACCCAGTGATCCCACATCTAGGAATATACCCTAAGAAGCCTGAAACACCAATCAGGAAGAATATATGTACCCTCATGTTCATAGCAGCACTATTTACAATAGCTAAGATCTGGAAACAGCCCAAGTGTCCACCAGTAGACGAATGGATACAAAAGCTGTGGTACATATACACAATGGAGTACTATGCAGCGGTAAGAAAGAAAGATCTCTTATCCTTTGAGATGACATGGAGGGACCTGGAAAGTATTATCCTAAGTGAAACAAGCCAAGCAGAGAAAGACAAATACCACATGATCACACTTATGTACAGAATATAATGAACATCATAACAGTCTGAGGAATATGGTAGATCCAGAAACATGGAAGTAGGGTACAGACTGACAACCCCCAGAAGAGGGGATGGTGGGGGTGGGAAGAGATAAACCGCAGAACTTATATGCAGGTATGCATAACCAATGGACATGGACAACAAAGCCAGGGACGGGGTGCGGGGAATGGGGAGGGGGTGCCCATGGGATAAAAAAGGAGAAACATCTGTAACAAAAATAATATTAAAAATAAATAAATTTAAACAATAAAAATAAATAAATAAAAAACAAACAACTGATTAGATTATTTATTGCATTGATGAAAGCTGGACTTTTGTCAGGCGTTGTTCGCAGGTCCCGAGGTTTAACATTTTTCATCAGTGTGTCAAGGTACGTAACTACATTTACTTGTGATTCCATTCCCTTTCAAAGTTTCTTGATACTTTCCCCCTAATTACCTCCTCTTACTTCATAATACTTTTAATATTTGCCTGTGGTATATGTTTTCTGCTTAAAGGAATTTAACTCTTTTTTTCTTGAGTGTTTTAGATATGCTAACGCTTTAATTATCAACATCACTGAATTCTCCATCTAGGAAAATTAGGATTCAAAACAGACCCTCTTTCCATTGTAGAACATTACTTTTAACATATCTTTCCTTTTAAAAATACTTCTATGTCTCACTGCTTCTCCTTCTAGCTTTGTCTCTCTTCCTTGAACTTTCAAATTCTGAATGTGACCCATTTGTTGAGTGCCTTTCATTTCCTTGACACTTGTTCATTCCCGAAGCTGTCCCTCACCACTCTCTTAAACTCCTTCACCAAGGTTTCCAAATTTGGCCTACTAATTGCCAGTATCTTGGCTTTTTTTTTTTTTTTTTTTTTTAGTTTTCCTTCATGCTTCCGCTTTACTTGATATTAGAGATAGCAGAGGGAATAACAGAAAAGGAATGTCCCAAGTAAGTATCTTGTTAGTAGATATTTAACAACCAGCTCTTCAATTGTAGCTTTTGCCAATTTCCATGGTGTAAATACTCCAACATGGATGATTTTAATCTCCCAATGTGATGTCACTGAACATGGAGTTGGGAGGCTATGTGAACTGGCTCTGGGGGCTGGTGTGAGCTGACTCCAGGGAACCACTGCATATCCTTTGTGGAATGCCATTAGGCCTTGGCTTTTGTAACTGAAGCACCCTGTTTCATTTCCTACCGCTCTGACTCCAATTTCTCTCCATTGTTTCCAGCCCATTGCTATTGTATCCATTCTAGGCAGCTTGTGCTTTAGACCCCAGGGGATCTCCAGTGAGCTTAGGGCAGTATTCCTCCTTGCATTTCAGAGTAATTGAGGGGACTCCTGGGAAGTCTTTTTACCCTTTCAGAGGTCTTAATGAGGGTCCAGAATTCAGCCATCTATCTGCATTTCTCTAAATTGCAAGAGCTGGCCACATTCTTCTGCTGTGAGTACTAACTGCCAAATGTGTGAGGGTGATCTCGCCCTCTGCCAAAGTGAGTAGGTAGATGTATCAGTGGATTTCTGAATTTGAAGTTTCCGACTCCTGCTTCACCTAGGTGTTTTTCCTGCAACTGCAGCACCGAGGGGCTGCTTCGTGGGTAAGTGTGCCTCAGGCTTTTCTATACACAGCAGCCCTCGTGTTTCAGCAGGACACGTGATGCATAACTTTTCTACCCGAGAAGTCAGTGGGCCGTTTTGACTCAGGAGGTACTTTGAATCTGTAGAGTAGTGAACGACCTGAAAATTACCTGTTCATGAGTCTTAAGAGACATCTGTTCTCTATGATACTGTGCTATCACCTTAGTACTGAAATGCGTTCAGTTCCTATTTATCATAAAATATCCTCAAATACATCTTTTATCAGATTCATTCACTAAGGCACTTAGATTTAAGTCTTAGATGCCTTTACCTGTAAACATCATTATTTTACACAGTACATGACAAGTTGAAAAATATTGTACCAGTTAGTTGAGCATCAGGGAAAGTTAAGTGAATGCAACATAGAATACAGGTCTCAGAGCTTTTACAGGGGCTTGCCAACTACAGAATAATCTACTTTTTTAGTGCTTCTTTGCATCTGAGCAGTAACAGGCGAGACTGAGTCTGGCAGAAAGGCTTTATTAGTACACCTCAAGTCATCTTCCACTGCTGAGCTGTTAGTGGTGACCTGCGCTTTCAGGAGGTTTGCTTTCACTGAGTACTCAGAGAAATAGAAAAATAGGTGTGATGACGTCTCATTCACATTCTAGCAGAGTGGTAGGTTGGTGAGTGTAACACTCATGTACAAAAATTAGGGCGGATTTCTGTTGCAGCATGACCACCTTGATATGATATAATTTTTGAAATCGTCTTCCCTTCTCTACTTTGCAGAATTAAACTTTGTCAAGAGAGGTAAAGATATGAGTGTTCATGGCACCCAAGGAATTCCATTTTGGACAAACATCAAGTTATCTTTTGAGCCTGTTGCCTGGCCTTTTATAGAGATTGGATTGAAACACAATGATACTCCTTATTTAGGTCTTTCATTCTGTTAACTTAAATTGTAGTGTAATTGGGGATATCGGGGTGGGTGAAAAATTATATCCCAAGGACCTACTTCATCTGATATTACTGCTAATGGAGGCCCTATTTTAAGAAGGCAACTCTGCATAATATTTAGCTCAGTCTGTGTTCCTGCAGTTTGCAAGTGATAAAATTACAAATGAATTAGTTTAGTGAGTCCAAATAAGGAGCAAGTAATATAGTTTATATTCTAAATATTCCAATTATAACTGCATGGTTCATTTTGTCGTTTTCTAGAGAAAATTTTAAGCTGTCTGTGTGTGCGTGAATATTATACAATTTGTCCCATTTGGTTTGCCTTTGTCTATATTCTCTCTCAGCCTGGTTACCCTGGTTACGATTACATACACTCTTGTACACAAAGATCCTCTTTGACGTACATTTATTTCTATGGAAACAATGATGTCATTGGTATGGGTGTGTACTTAGGGAAAGCATAATGAAGTGTTGAATATTGATCTTTCTTCTGGTCATAAAATGTATTATTAAATTACTTTTTTAATTAGAGAACTATATTTTTGCTTTCCCTTTGACTTGGTCATGAAGCTACATTTTTCCTTGTTTATAGACCTACTTGAATAAATGTTAAATATACTGTACATCTCCTTATGATATGTGGTGCCATAAAGCTCAATGCTCATACATAAAACAAAAAAGGGGTTATTACTTTAACCTTAAAAGTGTCTTAGAGAGCTCTGATGAGTTTAGCTCAGCAGTTAGAGCATTAGCTTGAGGACCTAAGAGTGTCGGGTTCGATTCCAGTCAAGGGCACATACCTTGGTTGCAGTTCTGTCCCCAGCCCTGGTCCGGGTTGTACAGGAGGCAACCAATCCAAGTGTCTCTCTCACATCAATGTTCCTCTCTCTCTCTCTCTCTCTCTCTCTCTCTCTCCCCCCCTCCCACTTTGACTGAAGATAAGTGGAAACATATTCTCACGTGAGGATTTTAAAAAAAAAGTGTCTCAGAGAGTAAAAAGTTTATCTCACTATCACATTTTTTATTATCAAAAAATTGTATAAGTAATTTTATATCCCCATCAACACAAGGAGCAATGTATAGATGGTAGATCAAGAGGAAAATAAACCCCTGCTTGTAGTCATTATTTTTAAAGTCTCTTGGTTTAGAGACTCAAGGATATAACAGGGAACTGATAGTTATTAAAATGTGTTCTATGATATTACATAAGGTCATGTATAATTAGCATTTCATTTTCTTTTAAGTCTTAAGAGGCTTTTAAACCTTTTTAAAGCATCGATTTTACTCCATTTTACTTCCACACTAATCCAGTCTAATATTTTTTTTCTTTATAGATGATGTGGAAACCTGCTTATGATTTTCTCTATACTTGGGGTGCTCACTACGGAAATAGCTACAGAGATGTGTTACAAGACCTTCAGTCAGCTTTGGACACAATGAAAAACCCTGTGACCAAGCAGTGGCGAGACTTAACTGGAGTTTTATTGCTGGTGCATTCTTTAGAGGCGCTGAGAGAGGCTGCCTTCCCCACTTCCGAGGAAGTGTAGACCAGGGAGGGCATGTTTGCTGGAGGAGGGAGAACGGTAGGGGCAGCATGTGTGTGCAAGAAAGTGCTGAGGAAAACATTACCTACTTCTTTCATATTTTCCACGTGAAAGCACAGCAGAATCCAAAATCCAAAATGGGCTTTATAATCAGACATGTATTTCTGTAAATATTTCAGTGCCAACATTGGGCTGCTTTATTGTTGAGAATGGAAAGAAAAACGTTCTCTTCCTTACAAAGTTACTTTTAACATTTTTAAGTTAAATCAAATGACTATTCACATCATTACATCACACAGATACCCAGATAAACTAGAAGCTCTCGGTGTGAACAGTGGAGTTTTGCTAGGAGCCAGACAGGGAGAGAGGAGCCGCAAACTCACACCTTGTGCGCAGGGCTGCAGGCTTCCCGTATTGATCTCATCTCTGTGCACTTTGCCAGCATTGTTCCCCTTTGCGCGTGAAGACACTAGGAACCGGAGAAGATGCTCAGGGTCATAACAGCTAGTGTGAAGCAGGTGTCCTCTCTGCAAAACCTGGTTCTATTTCTTAAAAGTCCAGAGTGCATAGTAAAATAGTAAAAATATAAAAATGCGTATTAAAACGTACAGGGAAATGGTAGCTATTTCATTTCATTGAAGCTCACTGCTTTTGTCCGCCATCGCTTGAAAGACTGCCAAATGGAATGTGTGACTTACCAGAGATCCGTTGCCTGACAAACACGGACTGGAGTTTTCACCATCTTCCTCTGGCATCTTGGGACCCAGCTAACCCTGGACGTTTCCTCGGGATCATAATGTGGAATAGTTCGTTAACTCTCAGGGAATTTTAATAACAAGGGTTATTTTAAAAACAACTTCATTTATCACTGTTGGATGCAGTAGTCTTAACGACCAAAAACACTGATTGATATCTGCACGTGTGCATGCTCTCATGCTCATGTTATCATACGTGTGTGCGCGCGCGTGTGTGTGTACACCAGAGCATTTTATAAAGCTTTTGGAAGACAAAGATTATAGGCATTTAGGCCAGTATAAAGACTTTCTGCCGGCAGAGACTTCAGAAAGAGATGGTCTGTGCTTACTGAAGTGTTCAGTCCTCTGCCACCTGCCAGTATTTATGTGTTTTGGCTAGTCATTCACTTATTGTCATTCAATCCATAGATGGAGTGAGTGCTCCTACTCTGTGGCAGGCACACAGATTCTTGAGGTTAATAATGGGGAAATAAAGCCAGCACGATCTCCGACTCAGCATTGCCAAGTGATGGATACAGACAATAATAAAAAAATTATATAGTTCAACGTGAAATGGCATCTGTAATAACAGCTGTAATGGAGAGGCTGGGGTGCCAAGAGATACAGATACAGGGCCATCGTCTGAATCTGGGGGGGAGGGGGTCAAGTACATTTTCCCCGGGAAAAAAGTGATGAGCCTGAAGGAGGAGCAGCCATTGCTTCCAGTCCGGGGCTGGTGGAAGCCAGAGCTCCCAGGGCACTGCCTCCCTCAGGCGGGAGGGGCGCTCAGGCCACGCAGGGCACTGGGGCGAAGGGCCTGAAGGGTGGAGGCGTGAAGGAAAGAAAGACATGCCTTCAAAGGTAACGTGGATGAGCTGAATAAGGATTTTGTGCAGGGGTCCTGAATAAAACATGCCCATTTGACTGAAAAGTAAAAGCAGAATATTTTTAGAGCTTTTAATACATCCACCCTTGGGGATTTGGTATGCTGGCAAAGGTAACCTGAATTAGGGTTTAAGAACAATCTTTATATTTATATTTCAATATTTATATTTGATGATAAGAGAACAAAGCGTGCCCAAGGAGTTATATACACATATTCAAGGATGGAATTTATTTTAGTTGAAAATAAATTCTGGGAGAGGAAAAAAAGAAGGACACAATCATTTAGTGGTAATTTTGCTTTCTTTAGAACATTCTTGGAATCTTATTAACATGTCAGCAAATCAGAGGATTTTGGGAAGGGATAGTGAAGAATTAATAACTGGGCTTCTCCAGGCTCCAGGATCTGAGAAGGCAGAGATCTTGTTAGCCGATTAGTGAAGTTAGATTAAACAAATCACTTCAGGTGGACATTGCACCATGTGTTGTGACTATGGCTGGGAAGTTTAAGGAGAGTTTAAAAACTGCAAAACATGATCTTTGTAATTTAAGGATGAAGCAATGGTTTAAATATCAATACACACAGTTATTTTATAATGTAATAAGTCCTTTCAAGTGTTAAACCCCATGTCCAAACATTCTGTAAATATATTCTAATATTTTGTAAATCATTTCTAGTTTTCTGAATTGTTTTGTTAATTCGTCACCTGAGGATATTTTTCCATTGATTTTTACAGAGTGGAAGAGAGGGAGGGAGGGGGAGAGAGAGAGAAATATTGATGTGAGAGAGATATTGATGGGTTGCCTCACGCATGACCACAGCCAGGGCTCAGGATCAAACCCAGACCCCTTGTTCTACGGGCCGGTGCTCTCATCACGGACCCAAACAGGCCAGGGCTAGTTTGGGGGATTTTATTGTTTCCTTTCCATAATGGATTTTCATAATCAGAAAAGATTAACTCAGTGATCATGAATTGCTTTTAATATTTGGCATCAAATCAAGGGAATTAATAAAGCATTTAAATCCCATCCTTAACAACATTAAAAGCATCAAAAACGATTCATCTAAAACTTCTTTAAGCATTTTGGAAATGAAAAAACATGGGCAGTTCTTCCATTTGCTCAGGCTTTCCCTCTAACGCTGCCTGGGCTGAGATTTCAGCTCGGTCTCCGCTGGCAGCACAACCATTTTTCTGTGTGAGCCTCAGTCCGCTACTTCCTTCTGTCAAAGTCTTCACTGAAGGCCAGTGAAGGGGGTGCCTGCAGTAGTGGCTCACCAACTGTTCCTATCAATAATGGATGCAGCACATTTTATGTAGAAAATGCCATATGAAGTTTTGAACCTGGGCATTAGACTAGTTTCCAGGAAGGAACAGAACACACCACACTGCTGGATGGGGTTGGTCTAAGAAATGTCACGGCTAGTAAACAGCTAGTGATATGCAATATGAAAATATACTTGAGAAAGTAGTCAAAATCATACACTACTATAATTGGAAATTTCAAAACTTAAATTTTTATACTGTGCTCATGTAAATTATATTTTCTGTCATTTTCTGTAATGCCTGAGGAGTATTTAAAGCAATTCAAACGAAAAGGAGAATAATGAAAAATTATCTTGCTGGAGGCTTTTGTAATAAAAACAAATCTTTTTCCTTCGTATACATGGACATTCTTCCCTGTTCTTCCATATGGAGTGTTTTCCCATGTGCAGCTAGGTAGCTTGGGAGTGGAGCTCCAAAGATCATATGTTGCCATTATATAGGTGGGTTAATCCGAAGACATTGTTTAGGATAAAAAAATCACCTGGAGAGCTCGTTGGAACTCAGACTGCTGGGTCCCACCCCCCGAAGTTATTCTGGCAGGTCTGGAGTGGGGCCTGAGAGTTTGCATTAATGACAAGTTCCCAGATGATGCAAATGCCTCAAGTCAGGGACCCCAATTTGAGAAGCACTTCATTAATGTCGTTCATTTCTATAGAAATGAGAGATTTTTTTGTTAACCTGGAAAAACTTATTTTTAGATAAACAAATTTTTGACATTCCATCAGAGAAATAGTTTTTAAATTGTAAAAAAAAACAAAACACCAAAATCATTAAGCTTAATTTATTTATATAAAGTAAATTTTTTTGAAATGAGCCCCAAAATAGTAATTTTGATTATAAAACTAATTAAAATAATTAAGACCTGCCTCTCACTTGAAATGTAAAAATATTTGAATAAAAATAGATTAAGAATTTGAAACATTTATTCAGTGTGTTCAGATGATTTTTGCAAATATATGCAATGATGCTCTTGTTTCTGTAAAATAGCTTTGGAGAAAGCATTTTTTTACTGATTTGTCACTTGTTAAACTTGCTGTTGAATTAATTTTTCCCCATTGAAACATATGTTTATAACTAATGTGATCAGTTTCACTATCTGTATGCCTTACTTTCACTGTAGAATTACAACGCGATGGCAGGCACTTGCTAAAAAGACAGCCAGGTGTTGTCTTTTCAGTGAGTCGTTCTATATTTAAAAGGACAGTGACTCTCAGGAGGGATGGGAGCTGAACAACCTCACTTTGACATTAATATCTTATCTAATTTTTCTGCTATGGTTCTCATTTTAGTTATTCTTCTGTGGCTGACCAGAAGGAAATACGACTTTTTTCTTTCTGTTCTGAGATATTTGAGACTGCCTTTTTGTGTCAGGAAGCAGATTTTAAATGTTCCTAGTATTTAAATCCAGACTTGTACCTTTGGAATGTACTGAAACATGTAATATAGTCATATAAATATATGATTAGTAGTTGAAAATCAAAACTTTGTCATAATGAAGCTACTGTTTTACTTACACTGATTCTACCAAGTTCAGTGTTGTAAGAAGTATTCGGGATTGGCAAATTCGGTGTAATGTTGACCATACACGTTAAGTTTAATGGTAATACAATTAGCTACTACACTCCTTGACACAGTATATAAATCCACTTTGTTCTTTTCCTCTCAGGAAATCTCTACTCAGTGCTCACCCAGTCCCCTTAAATCACATTAGAAAGTAAGGCACGTGTGAGGGGGTAGAGAGAGGAAATCTGATTATGGGCTAAGGAAAGATGACTGCTCAGGGACAATGGAAACATTATCTTCCTCTCTTTTTTCCGGTCTTCTTAAAAAATGAAATATATATTTTTTATTCTTTTTTTTTTTTTATCTAAACAATAACAAGATACAAAATAACTGTTGCTTGGTTTTCTCCAGGATTGATTTAATACAACTGAAGACTGCTCTTGAAAACTACTAAGAAACTTCAGCTAGAGCAAACTCAGCAACCCTATGTTGAGACGGTCATTTATCAGTCCTTGGGAGCTGGTGTCAGAAAACCTGTTCAAACCAGCTTAAGCACAAAGAATATATTGTCTATGACAACTGGAAACTCCAGGGGGTAGTTTCAGGCATCCCAGGATTCAGGACTCGAAGGTGTAAGCAAATTACTTGTTTGGTTCACCCCCCCCCCCCCACTCCGCCCTTTTCTCTGCCTTTGATTGTGTAAGTTTCCTCCTGGGGCTCTGCCAAGCAGCTGGGTGCTCTCCTCATGGGGCATGATGTCTGCAGCAGCTCCACCTCACGTTCCCCACGTTCCAGTTTCAGGCTGTCATGGCTTTGTAATGGGTCAACTTAGCTCAACTAAACTGTTTCCAGAGTTCTCTCTATTCTCCACTAAATCGTTCTGATTAGGTTTGGCCTCAAGAGAAATCTGTGGAAGATCCGGACGGTCACAGTGGAGCAGTAGCCATTGCGACTCTTGGAAGGTAGATGTGGGTCAGGCCCCACTGCAGCCCTGACTCAGCCTGTCTGTGGGGGAGGCAGCTGCCTGGCCTGCAGCTCCAGTTGCCCTTGGTTCTCCACCTTTCCCTCCTCCAGATCCCCGCCTGGTGTGAGTGTGAGTCTGTAGCAAGAGTACCACATCTCCTGTGGGTTATCCACAGCAGCTGGGTTGCGGGCTTGGCGTCAAGGAGGGACCAACATGGGTCCGGTGACTGACGGATACAGATTCTAGCTGCCCCTGCTCTTCCCCAGTCCATGTACATTTTTGCTTTCACTCAGCCTGACCTATGACTTCCGGCTCAGCACCAGAGACAAAAGAAAAAGCCAGGTAAGACCATGGCCAGCTCTCACAAGTGTGTCTGGTTAAATCACTGTGGTAAATCCTTGTTACCCATCATTGCGGGTGGCTCACCTTTTCTTAGTGAACCCTGATTGATAGGTAGGTAGGGCAAGAGAGTATGTCCTGACAACTCCACAACAAGAGTCTCTGATTGGACCGAGTTAGGTTTTGTGCTCACCCCTCAGCCAATCACTGAGGGCTGTAACCAGTGGTCCTTTGGTTGGTCAGACTGGGCCATGTTTCCTTTCCTTGCCCTCCCCCCATCAGCCCCGCGGGTCTTGGAGTCATTGGTTACCAGGTGAAATCAAGAGCTGCTCCTGGAAGTGGGAAGAGTTGGATGTTGGGGAGGCCAACAGCAATTTTCCACTAAAAATGTGAGTGGCATTAACCTCAGCTCTATTTACTGACCAGTAAACCTTTATCCTTTACATGTAATTCAAGAAACTAGTCACATCAGCCCTTATGAGACTGGGCAATGGGCCTGCTTCTATCAACGTCTGCAGTAAATCAAGCGCTAAGTGAACGGAACTTCCCCAGCAACAGAACCTTACAGACCATGGTGACACGACAGCCATTTAAAACCCCATCAGGACTACTCGAGTTCACCCGGCCCAGAAGGTGCAGGGGCAGATCTCAAGTAGGACCCATAACCTGGGTGACGCACCCCCCTGCTGCCAGAAAGAACTGGGAGAGAGGGAGCGAGCAGGAGCTGCAGGAGGGCGGGTGGGGAACATGCAGTCAGGACCTGCCAGGGAACAATAGCATGGAAACTCCTTTGAGCGTTCTCTGAACGAAAGCACAGCAGCAGGCCCAAGGTCGGTGGTATTGCTTTCTTTCTCAGACATCTGACCTTTCATTGGAGACCTTTATCTCCCCTTTCGAATCAGTAATTACTTCTAAATACTGTGCAAGGGGGAAGTGGAACGGAAATATGAGCTAAGAGAATTAGATGATTCTAACGCAGGGCAAAATAGGGGGAAATGAAAGGGACATACAAGGATAGTGTGTGTGTCTGCTTCATATCGTAATAACTGCACTAAGATACAGTTCACACACCACACCGTTCACCCTGTCCACTTTTAAGAACCCATAAACACTTTTTCTTGAAACATAGTTTCTGTTTAATATGTGTTGCGTTAAATTCACAATGGACTTTGTGTGGAGAAATGCTGTTCAGGGGGGAGTATCATACTGTTCTGTGTTTCAGGGTTGAGTGGGGTGCTGGGGGTTGTGACAAAATAAAAGATTAGTGGTCAAGGTTATTCCTGGGAAAAGTGAGAGAGCACTGGTGTTACATTCCTAGAGCTGTTTTCAAGAGTCTCACTGATAGTTTAGGAAAAAAAAATCTGAAATCCTCCTTTCACACAGAGAACTTTTGTATCTTTTCCCCATTTTTATCACTGAGAAGATGACCGTGTGCTTAGGGGTAAGAGTCCAAGTTCTGCCCTGGCCGGTTTGGCTCAGCAGATAGAGCATCTGCCTGGGGACCACTGAGTCGTGGGTTCGATTTCGATTCCAGTCAAGGGCACGTACCTCTGTTTCAGTTTGTCTGAGGCCCTGGTTTGGGTTGTGCAGGAGGCAACCAGTCGATGTGTATGTTTCTCTCTTTTTCTCTCTCACTCTCAACAAAAATGGGGGAAAAAAAGAGTCCAAGTTCCGATGTGAGAGCTGCAAACCAACTGCAAGAAATCAAGCCGCCTCTTCTGGGTTCCTGCCTGGAGCAAGGTTCCAAATCTATCCTTAATGAGAGAGTCAAAAGCCACTTTCTTATACCCTGTGCTCGTCTACTAGAACAGTGTATTGATTTTCTAGGACAGCCATGATAAAGTACCACAGACTGGGTGGCTTATACAGCAGAAACGAACTTGCTTACAAGTCCAAGATCCAAGTTTTGTCACGGGTGGTTTTGTCACGGGTGGTTTGTCCTGAGGGCTGTGAGGGAAGGCTGTTCCAGGCCTCTTTGGCATGTACTATGGCATGTAGATCATAGTCTGCTCCCTGTGTCTTCACGTGTTTTACCTCGCATGAGTCTGTGTCCCAATCTCCTCTTCTTTTAAGGACATTTGTCACTGGATTAATGTCCACGCTAGTGATCTCATTTTAACTTAATTACCTCTTGAAAGACGCTGTTTCCAAGGTACAGTCACGTTCCTAGCTACAGGGGGTTAGGATGAAAATGTACAAATTGGGGGGAGGCATAATTCAGCCCATAACAAACATGATGTGGTCAATTTTTGTTTTGTTTGTTTTTATTTACTGAAATGAACTACTTTGTTCAAGTGCCTTTTGAACAACCTTGCAATGAGCCTTTTTAAGTTTTACTTCCTTCTCTATCACAGGCAACTCATAGACGCCTGAAAAGAGACAGGTGTTTCAGACCGCAGAACTGTAGAGCGATGGTAGGCCTAGACAGCTGGAACTCTGTCACTACACTGTCCTCTTACCTCAGGCAAGATGTATCATTAAACTTTGCTTATTACAACTAATGAAAACTACTGGTGTAGAAAATACACGCTTGTAGATAATTTCCCTTGGGCTTTCTTTGTTGTCACTATGGGATCTCAGTGCTGCAGATAAAGAATGCTTATCTCCACAGGTGGGACACTATGAAGACAGTCAAGGAACAGACTAGGTGTCCTGGGCGGGGACTGTGACATGTATCTGGACCCCTTTATTAATATGTTTATATTTGAGTGACCACTGAGATGCCTGGGATCGTCATCTGTTACTGAGAAAACTAAAGTCACGGAAGGCTTAGATCACACAGACAGACAACACACTGAGGAAATCTAGGAAATTCGTCCTGTCGAGTGTGGTGGGTGGGGAAGAAACAGGGTTTGCTGGATCGGGGGCTGAGCGGATCATCCAGAACAGGGATATGAGAGAAGCAGAAAAATCTCCAACTGGGAACTGCAATTTGAGAGAGGAGGCTAAAGAGGCTTCCCCAATTGTCGTTTTTTAGAGTTCTTTCAGTGCAGTTCGGGTAAGCAGCCTTCCCCATGTGCCCAGACTGAGGGGTTTCCTGAGGCCTGGGAACTTCATTGCTGAAACCAAGACAGTCACAGGCAAACTGAAACGGTGGTTCCCTCCAGGCACAGAACACTGAAGGCCACTGTTAAAAATACAGGTGGCAACTGGGAAGGATAACACTGTCAGCCATTATCAGGCGTTTCACACCGCAGCTCAAATAATCACAATAGTTAAACCTGTGTTGTTGAAGGGACATGGGACATGTTTATAGGTAAAGGGAGTCATGAAAAGTACCAAGAACGTATCACTAACTTGGAGACAGACAATTTTGAGAAAAGGTCAAAACTTAAAGTAAATACAAGGTGCAAAAGTTGATAGAGAGAGAAACAAAGAGCAAACCTTGCTAATTAAAATTTTGGCCGGGGGCCACACCACTCCATGTGGATAATCTTTGCAAGGATATCTATCTGTAAATGTGTTATTCGGTTACCAGGGTCTCTGATTACAAAACACTCAGTTATTAGCTTAGTTCAGTAAAAAAGAAATACAGTTGTCAAAATCAATTTGCAACTTTACTGGCCAGTATATAGAAAAAAGATCTGTCAAATATTATTTTGGTTTTCAAAGACCAGTATTAGGCACATTTCACTGCACAGTACATTTAAAATATGGGGAAGGAGTGAAAAAGTTTTCAGTGTCCAACTTCGCGATCTTGGTAAAGTGTCTTTGGACATTCTTCTCAGGATACCCTAGAACATGACAGTGACTTAACCACTGGATTATGCCAAGTCAAGCACGATGTGTGTGAGCAATGATCCAAATAAATGGAAATGGAAACCTATTGTTTTAATTATGGTAAATCAGTCGATGTCAGTCTCTTCTTTTTTGTTTCCCCTTCCTCTCTCTCCTCACCTTTTTCCTCCTCCTCCTTTTCCTCCTCTTCTCATTGGCAGAAAGAACAGAAGTAGACCTGTGGCTCTCAGAACTGCACTGTATGTGCAGTAACTGCTTCTGAGAACACTGTTCACTGTCTTTCGCGTCTAAAGCACTATGCACAGCGTGAGACATAAAGAAAATCCATTCTTCCTTTGTTTCTCTCCAGCGGGGGAGGTAGGCATGTAAACACATAATTACAGAGAAGGCAGGAAAAAAAGTCGGTCAGAAGTTCAATTTACATGTGGAAAGGCCTTGAATGAATGCGCACGATCTTAAAGGATTTACAAGGCATTGAACACGAGAAATAGAGCCGATGTCCTCATTACTGTGATTCATTCTTGCTGTTTTCCCTGGGGTTCTGTGGCCCAAGAACAGACATGCTTGTGTGCACCGTTAAGTTCTTCTTTTTTTTTTGTTTACACTTAGCCAGAGTCAGAGCTCATCTGACAGTTAATTTCAACTGTGCACATAGTAAAAACGGTGGACTTGAAGACTTAGAAGTCTTCTTGAAGAATAGAAGACTATTCTTCTCTCTGGACTATGGACTTCTTAAATTCCATCCTCCAGTGGACTGGGAATGTGGGGTAAGCATGATCGACCAGCTTTTCTGCCTTCTCAGCCCTATTTGTATATTGATAGCTTCTGTATTATTTAGGAGCAAAAAACACCTTCAAATGGAAAGTTTCTAAAGCCTTACACAAGGTTGCTTATTAAATATTACAGTGACAAGCACATTAATGCACTCCTTGGTTCCTTGGGGGCAAAGGGCACTTGGAGCACATCATTTAAAGCTCTGAGTAAATTCAGGAATCTATCAGTAATTCCTGACTCAACAGAATTAACTCAAGTTTACGGGCAAGGCTCTTACATTAATAAAGGAGACTGTGTTTCCAAAATATTCCACTGTTTAAAAAAGTCTTAGAAAAACTACAACCCTGACAAAACAGTGCTTAAGTAGAAATAATTCTGTGTGACTAAGTACTTTGTACAGGAAAAGACCTTGGGAGAGGCCCAGTTATAACTAACTGTGAAGATGCTACTTTGACAGTTGTTCCTGTCTTTTGAAAAGAAAAGGTAAACATTTGGGGATATAAAAAATAAATATTTCCTGGATATTGGATAGAAAGAATTCCTGGAGCAAGGGGGTTGATATATCTCCCTGAAACACTCTAACAAATAAAACTGTAGATGATCAAAGCCATCTGTACAAGGATTATCTACAATTATATATTATATAGGATTATGTAGGGTGACCCATCCCAATCAGTAAACATACTAAAGCAATGTTTAAAAATGTAATACAGTTGATGCTTCTATTTGTCTACTTTTATAAAACCAATTTATTTTCCATACGAAAACATCTTTTCAGTTGAAGTGCTTTATGAACAAGGAGTCTAGGAGAACACCTGCTTGAAGGTTTCGTTATCTCATTGTGTCTTCCTTTGGCAGTAATGATGGTTTGAATTCCCGTCTCTGCTGCTTCGCTGGTGTCTCCTGGGTCAACACCATGCTTTCCAAGATGGTGAATAAACTCACTGGTGAAGCAATTTGGGTGAATATCAGTCACATGCCTATTGAGTATAGTTATCAGAACCAATTGACCCAGAAAATAAAGGGTAATTCAATGGAAGTCCAGTGAATAGATCAGAAAATCTCACAATTGAACCCCAATACAGTCATCCAGATTGTATTTTAACAGCCTAAATACCGCAAAACTCCCTACTCAGAAAGGCAGGTCATTTCCGTTTTGAGCCCTGATCTACCTTTGAACCTCACTGATGAATGCATTCCTTTATCACTTAACAATACCGATTGCGTACCTGATCTGTGCTGGGCATAAGTGCTGGGGACAGACCGGTGAAAGAACCTGCTCCCTGCTCTCGTGCCCCTGGCGGCCAGTGAGGGGCAGGAACCCCTTTCACCAACACCATTCTACATTCTCTGCCTCAGACGTGTGCGACAACTATTATTTCCTCAACTTGAATGTGTCTTCTTGTTGGGCCACGTACCCCAACTCCCTTCATTTCAAAGATTTCCAGATTCTTCCCTGCATTTGTCACTTTCTCTGCGGGTTGCTCCTCGCCTCTTCAGATGTCGGCCCAGTACTGAAGCCAGTGATCTTGGTGAGATCTGTCTAGAGCATGCTAATCCCTTTAGTCATTCATACAGAACACTTATTTAGGGCCTGTTGGGAAAATGTAAACATGATCATAATTCCTGTTTCAAGAAGTTCGTGTTCTTTTTTTTTATCCTCATTCGAGGACATTTTTTTTTTTTTCCATTTTTTGTACAGAGAGTGGGAGGGAGAGAGAGGGAGAGAGAGGAAGAGAGAGAGAGGGAAACATCGACGTGAAAGGGACACATCGAGTGGCTGCCACCCGCACGACCAACCAGGGCCGGGGACAAACTGCAACCGAGGTACATGCCCTTAGCGGGAACCGAACCCGGGTCTCTCCGGACTGCAGGCGAACGCTCTAACCGCTGAGCCAAACCGGCCAGGGCAAGAAGTTCGTGTTCTAAAGGAAGTTCCAGAACAAGTAAACAAGGCAACTTCTCTAATTGTGGGAACACATCCCATTAATTCAGTGTGGACCCTGCAGATAAAGAAATGGGTCTTCATAGACCTATGACTTAACCCTTCTTGTGTTAAATTAAGGAGTAATTGAGGAGTTGTGGCCCAAGACCCAGGCCCAAATACAGCAAAATTCACTGAGCTAAGCCAATAATCTGCAACTGAACAACCTGAGAAATAACACAAATTACAAAGTAATCATTTTTTAATATATAAAATGGAATCACTGTGACATAAACCTCTTTAGGATTGTGGTAAATTATTACAAACCAATAGATTTCTAATGAGTATTTATTAAAAGAGTATATGCAAATATTTATGATAAAGCTAAGTAGCTGTACGTGTTGCCACCATTATGAATTAATAACCTTTTGGTTTTGTTTCCTCCTCTTCCTCCCAAGTAGTGACAGCTTCTGAGACTGTACTGAAGTCTTATCAATGACATCTTAGATATAAGTGTCTCTTCTTTGTTCTCCTAGTGTCTGTAAATGAAAGGAGGTTTCCTGCCCACTTTGTGCTCTACATTAAGGCTTTTTTTTTTTGGTACATGCCCCTAGCGGGAACTGAACCCAGGACTCTCTGGTCTATAGGCCAACGCTCCAACCGCTAAACCAAACCAGCCAGGGCTGACTTTTTTTTTTTTTTTTTTTTTTTTTTTAAGTATAGTTCAGACCTGTGCTACAAAGAGAATTTGTGAACACAGTGGCTTTAGTCATTCTTTCATTCATACACCTATTCACATTATTTTATTTATTTGTTAAATTTTTAAATAAATTCAGTGCCCAGTCTATATTTGGAACCCAGTTAACTTTAGTAGAATGGGCAACTGAATGGATGAGGACCCAGTTAACCAACCCTTTGTCTCAGGATGTCAGGATTCGTCTGCTTAGTAGGCAGGAACGAGACCAGGGTTTCTTACAGTCTCAGGAAACTGTAAATCTGTGATGGAGAAATGATACCCACAGTGTCAGGGATATCACCAACGGTGGCAGTCCAGTGGGGGACAAGGTGGCTATAGCTCTGTCATGATTCTGCGCTTCTCGTGTGACCAGCAGGTGTCATGATGTGATGTCCTCTACCAAAGCCCGGGCCCACAGGGAGATATTTGGTGAACTTCAGTATTCCTTTGGCCTTTCTTAGGATCATTTTGAAGATGATTCATTATCGCTACATAATTTGTTATTAAATACTATAAATAATCAGCCCTGCCACTGTGAGTTCCATTCAGACACTATTTGGAAATGGCTCTTTACTTGAGGGGTTACATTGATCTTCCAGTCCTCCTAATAGGATGGAGAAAAGGCACAGGTGCTCAGGTTGGTGAGCGGTGTTGCCGACTTGAGAAAACAGGCAGGTATCACTTCCAGGGAAATACAAAGGTAGTCACGGTTTTACAGAACGAAAGCTCTTACAGACATCTATTGCTAGACGTTGCTCTTGCATTCATTTTGAGACCTGTATATACAGATTGAGAAGTGAGGGTTCAGACACAAGTGATAATTCCCCCGGAGAACACAACAGCATGGAAAACAGGAACTAGGTGAGGAGGAATCCAGGCAGGATGATGATAGAAACCTCCCTTGGTTGGTGATTATCACTAGTACCTGAAGAAGAAGAAACTGGAAACTGCAAAGTAATTTCAGAAACCAGATTTAAGCAGTCATCAGGATATATTTTAATGCCAAATTTAACTGTATAGTACTGTGTGTGTGGTAGGATGAATTTTCTGAACCTCCCCAAATCCAATCAAGAAACTTCTTGGAATGTGCTGTATTTGAACAGCAAAAGGGGGTCAGTTAGAGACCAGCACCCTCATCGGTGTCTCTAATCTTCAGACTGCCTTACTAATCTCTTTACCTCTTTATAAAGCCGGCACCATCTCTTCTGTATGCTAAGACATAGAGAGTCCTGGAGAAATATCACTCAAGAAGCCGCTGAGTCATTAAAATTACTTGTATATGCGTATGCTTTAGTCACACAACAACAGTTGTGGGAAATGAGCAATTCGTGTCAAATGCCTTGAGGAGTTTTCTCTGACTAAAAGCATGAATAATGCAACGAGTAAGAAGTGCAAAACAATTTGTCAAAGAGAGGACGTTTGCAAGAGAGCTCCTGGGGCAGGTGAGGGGCTTGGCTAGGAGATTTTGTTGGGTGGCAGATTTCAAAGGAAAGGACGAGGAGTTTCCACTGGCATTTCCTGCCAGGGCTAAAACTCAGAACTGGGTGGAGAGGATGAGGAGATGATGGCAGGTGTGGACAGGAGTTTTGGAAAGGCAGTGAATGGGCAGAAAGCCTAGAGTCCTCTACCCTTATCCTTGATTCTCATATGATGTCTTGCAGCTTGGGTCTCTGTGTGTAATACTTGGTAGTTTTGTATCTCCACTCAAGTTTTTTTAAAAAAACATTTTTAATTGATTTTTAGAGAGAGGGGGAGAAGGAGGGAGAGAGAAATATTGATGTGAATGAAACATCAATTATCTGCCTCCTGGAGGCCCCACCACCACCCCCACCGGGGATCACACCTACAACCTGGGCACGTACCCTGACAGAATTGAATCAGTGATCCTTTGGTGTATGGGGCGAAGCCCAACCAACAGCCACACTAGCCAGGGCTCCACTCCAGCTTTATTACGTCTGTTTTTCACCTTTAAGAAGTATATCACCTACATTCAAGATTCAAGATACATACTTCAAGATATACGATATTCTTTGCCTTAATGAGATTTGCTATTTAAATATGGGTTTTTCTGTCATAATATCTTATGTTCACACTTGTCATATGCCTTAACACCTAAGTTTATAATTTATATGCCTAAAGGCAACACTTTCTAATTAAAGGTTAAACAAAAACATATGTTGAATGAAAGAAGTAAGGTAAAAAAAGGACTTATACAATATGTAACACCACATATACATTTTTTCCCTAAAATAATGAAATTAAGTTATCTTCATAAGGTTCATAAACAGTTAAAATCCCTAACCAGTTCTGATGCAAGTGCCAAAAATTATATCATTTAGAATAACTAAGAAAAGACGTACTGTCCACCATATTTCATAATTGTTTATTAATTAAGAAAAATGATTCCTTAGCTCAAATATTCATGTTTCATTGTTCAGGGACATAGGTCAGACAAACTTCCATGGAATTCAACCCAAAGAAATTCTTTACATTCCAAGATCGCTTTGCACTCTGAAAGATACCAGCCTTCCTCATGTCCTCAAAATCTTTCATGGAATCGTAATTTCTATAGAAATCTGCATATGCTTTCTTTCTCGGTTCAGCCACAGAAAACTTACAGGAAGCCGCAACCCCCAGGGATACAGTGATGGCCCCCACAGTACGAAATCACAAATGCTTGGCCATAAGGCCACACAGCTGAGGTTTCATCAAAGCGCTGAAGACATGGTCGTTATATTCTCCTCAACACTGTTCTTCCCAGTGGAGAAAAGGACCCTTCATCTACATTTTCAGTATACAAATTGTTATATGTTATCTATGATTCCATGCATTTACATGTAGCAAAAGTAAAAAAGACATGCATAGGGGAAATGCATGGCAAGAAGGGGGATCACATTTAGAGAAGAAGCAGATGAGGTCATTGGCTGTTTTTGTTATATTTTTGTTTTTCTAATTGGAGCTTTGAACCATATGCAGCAAGATATTAACATACCTTTAACCTAGTTGTTTTCACCTGTAGATGTTTGTATGGGCAATATGTTCTCTACTGGTATGTTTGAGTTACGTGGTAACCAAAAACAAATTAAAAATTAAAATAGATAAATAACAACAACAACAAAAAAAAGCCTAAACCCCTGATTTTCTGCTAGGAAAAATTCTAGTAGAATTTCTCTTCAAGGAGAAATCACTCAGGACTCTTAGCTATCCTCTCCACTTAGTAGTTAAGAAATATACTTTGATCCAACATTAAGTGGTAGAGGATGCTACCTTTAAAACATGTATTATTATTTTATAAAGGTCACTCATATGCCTTGAACTGAGTATGCAAGGGATGGAGAACCTTTGTGATTACTCCAATTTCCTCTAAAACGTTAAAACGGCACACAAATTACATATATGCAGTGCTTCCCAAACAGTGGTATACTGTAACGAAAGAAGTCTGGGCTTAGGACCAGAACACTGGGGTCCGGCTGAGTTGTACCATTTAATAGTAGTTTAACCATAGGCAGACCCATTATCCTCTCTGGGTCTTCAGCTCTTCACCTGTAGACGGAAGATCTGACATTTTGTCCAGCTCAGTGGGTGGCAAAGTAGTCGAGTGTTAAGGAAGCAGGTTCTGAGGCGAGAGTGAGGAGGACTGTTATCCCTTCCTGATCGGATGCTCGTGAGGACTAAAGTAAGTCACAGAGCATAGCTGTAGAACTATACTGGATTTGCAGTTCTACACTTGCAGTGCCCAGCAAATATCAAAGGGCTCGGCTCTTTTCGTTGCTGTGACTCTGTATGCCCAGAACCACGCTGGGCCTGTGAAAGCTTATGATGCTAAATGCTTTGTTCTGGTTCGCTGCGTATAAAGTATTTTCACACTATCTCTAGCATCCCAGGATTGAAATAACATGTATGCTCTGGTCCTGGGCCTTGAGGAGTTAATGTAGTTGAGATATAAAAAGTAAAGTATATGAGATAATTACTAACCCATAGGAGGCTCTATGACGTGAAGAACCTCGTGGTGAGGTTCACATTCAGTCTAAAGGAGGAGATCAGGGACAAGACACAGCAGTGACGGAGGTTGAGCTGGAGCGAAACATGATTCATTGAATAGCATGGGAACCGAGCTAAGTTGCAGGGTCCATTGTTATCTTAGTCTCTTCTCGACCACTGTCAGTGCTAATTAATAAAGTGGAATAACAAAGTCCTGAGCGCTTTCATCACTAACAAGGAGCACGCTGTCTTCTGGGAAGAATCTGGCTTAATTATTTACAACTTGGGGCACAGATTTGATAACTTCTTTCGTAAGCGAGAAGTTGTGTGCCAACATTTCCTTTCCTCCACTTAGAAGAATTAATTCCATTCCATTCTGAAGCTCAAATGCTCTCTCCAAACAAGCTATTTACTTTTTAATCCTCTCTGCCAGGAATCCGGCTGCATTGCTGATATCCTGCTCAATGAGGCAGTGCATTTGGTTTTGTGCTTCTTAGGTTGAACCCAGAGAATAATTTACTGTCACAAAAGGAGGAATTGAGCCTTGACCAGAGCCTTACTGCCCAGCACTGTTTGCTAGAATGGCCAGTGCCTTCCCCCAGAAGGAAGGCAGCCCCCTTCAAGAGCTACTAGTTCCCTGTGGGAATCAAACACGAAGGTTTTTTATCTCAAGCTCCTGGAATGTGGTGAACAGCACTAAGCGTCCAGAGCAGATGGATCTGGGTTGACCTCTACATTCTACAACCTACTGAGTTTATTTTGGCAAATTACCTAGCTACTCAGATTATTTCCTAATTTGTGAAACGGGAAGAGGGGCGCAATTGATCTATCTTATTGGATTATTGTGAGAAGAAACAAGGTAGTCCCTGTAAAATACGTAGAAAAAATAACTTTGTGTGGCACATAAAATTTAAAATATCCATTAGTTCCTATCACCTTTCTCTTTTCTCTCTCTCAATAAAGTACACGACAGCACTTCAGAATAGTGATATTGAGTGGTTTCCTTTTATTCTCTAGAAAATGTAAAGAAGACATTCAAATCTCAAATAATTGAAATAAAAACTCAAGACTTTTGTTAGTTAAAAGAGAGGAGGCAGCTATGCTCAGAATAGAGTACACTTTTTTTGAGAGAGAGAGAGAGAGAGGAGAGAGGAAGGGAGAGGGCGATGAGGTAACATCCATCCCTCGGCTGCCTCCTGCACGCCCCCTACTGGAGGTCAAGCCTGCAACCAAGGCTTGTGCCCTGACGAATCAAACCAACAACACATTTTTTAATACCACCCCAACCACGTAAAGAAGTATGGTCTGCTGTGCCCATTTATTAACATTTTGTTTCTATGAGGAATATAGCTTTCCTTTGTTAATACCCTTGAACGTGACCTCCCAACATCTATGTTTTTGTTTTGCTTGGTTTTTTTAGTTACTTGAATTTCTCATATTATTTATTTATTTATTTTTATCCTCACCCGAGGACATTTTTGCATTTATCTTCAGATAGAGCAGGAGGGAGGGAGGGAGGCAGAGAGAGAGAAACATCGATGTAAGAGAAACACATTGATTGGTCGCCACCCAATTGGGGCCAGGGACAACTGCAACCGAGGTATGTGCCTTTAGTGGGAACCGAACCTGGGACTCTCATGGTCCGTGGGCCAGTGCTCCAACCACTAAGCCAAACTGGCCAGGGCTCATGTTATTTGAGGTAAATGTTTTTGAGCAAAGAGGGTTTTTATTGAACTGAGTCAGGTGATCTCAGAAAGCCTAGTGAGAACCTAGCCTCAGTGAATGTGTTCCTTTTTGTCCTCTACTCATCCTTTCATTCACTTCATCTGGCTCTTCAGAGTTTCACGTCTTTGAAAGTCTTCCTCCCCTCTCTTGTGTTGCCTCTGACAAGGAAGAACAAGCAGAGTCCCATGTATTTGAGTGGACAGAGCCACAGAGAATGATAACCGGCTTCTGTCTCCACCTCGTGGGGCTCCTGGGCTCTTAGTGTGGCCAGAAAGCATCTCTCAGAGAGTGGCCCCAAGCCTGTGACAGCCTTCCATTAGTGACAGATTGCTGGGGCTAAGGTGTCTTCTCTGTTATTCTTACTCGGCTTAAAAAAACACCACATTTCCAGACCACTTCCTGCAGTGACCCTGGTGACACCATATATGGCTGAGTGAGGATATCATTGTTGATCTCCGATGTCATTACCTGAAGGCACTGACAAGGGGTTTTGCGAGGGATTTTCAGTTTTACCAGTGCCTTCTTTTCTACATAACTACTTACCTTAGTGATATAAATTACTGAAGGGTATGAAGCATTAGCTGTATGCCAGGCCTTTCTACTAAGTGCCTTAACGTGCATAGGGCCCACCTGTGAGTTGGAGGTGCTGCTATCATGTGTGGCTTTACCAAGGAGAAGTTAAGAAATCAGCTCCTGGTCACACAGCTGTAGGTTAAGTGCTGGGCCCCAGAATCTAACTTGAGTCTTTGGACTCTAACTCCAGCAGAGTGTTCTTTAAAAAGGCTGCAATTTGTCCAAGGGAGTTGTTGCTGCCAGATGCCACTTGCATTGTATGAACAAGATAGTTCTGGAAAGGAAACTTCTCCAGATTCAGGATCCATTGTGAGTAGCCTTGCCCCAGCGACAGTCAGTTCAGTGTTTCCCCGATGCAATGAGGCGCCCAACTCTTTTTTTAATCCTCACCTGAGGACATGCTTATTGATTTTAGAGAGAGGAGAGAGGGCGAGAGAGAGAGACATCAATCACTTGGTTGCCTTCTGGTATGGGCCCCTGACCTGGGTTCAAACCTACAACTTAGGTATGTACCCTGACCAGGAATTGAACCCACAACCTTTTGGTGTATGGGACAGCACTCCAACCCACTGAGACACATCGACCAGGGCCCAAATCTCTTTCAACAGCAGATGGCTGTAGGGGTTATTAGTAAAGTCATTAGATATCAGACTATTGACTGAAGACCTATTATAAGATGATTATTTCTTGTATTTATTATAAATTTACTAAGCATGTTCTAGATATTTATACTATTTTAATGTCCAGTTAACTTTTTAAAAGATATATACCCTTTTAGAAAGGGAAATAGTAATTTGCTACAGAGTATATATATACTCACTCTTTTTCAATGAGTTTATTACATCATGTATAAAAAAAGACAGACAAAATGGTATTTTGGGGGATTGCTAAAAAATCTACAAGAAGAATCTTAAGTCACAAAAATGTGTAATGTGTAAGCAGGTCACAGTGGAGAAATGGAAAAAGAGAGCATGAATTAGAAACATTTAGAGGAAACTCACTTTTCATTCCTACTTAGGAATAGGCAATGAAATAAAGTTTTTATCTAGTTGTAGCTCAGAAGAAAATGAGTAGTGATATCATTCAACCTGTAAGGAAATATCTAGTTACTGCCAGGAGAGGTTACCCTTCATCACTGAGAATACTTTCTCCTTTTACTGTGACACAATGCAAAACACCCTGTGGAGTTATTTATTTATTTTTTTACAGAAATGTGCATTCATGAAAATAAACACGTCTTTTCCCAAATTTTGTGTGGGAACTATTCCAGGGCATAGAATATTCTTCCGGGCTACCGTTTCCTTCCATCAAGTTATTATTTATTCTTACAACTGCATGGATTCCAGTATCTACCAGGATACCTGGGAAGTCATTTTTTTCTGACTTTCTTGCCTCGATAGCCTTATAGGAATTTATATTATAAAACATCTATGCTAAGATTTTAGAATCATTCCTTATCTTATATGGAGACCTGTCCTTAGGACTCTCTTTAAATAAAATATCAAGAATTGATATAACTGAGGGTAAAAACCTATGAATGACATATAAATATTTCTTTTTGTTATGAAAAAGTTTTGTCAAAAGTCAATACAATCAAGAAAGAGCCCTGGCCAGTTTGGCTCAGCAATTAGAGCATCAGCCCGAGTCATGGATTTGATGCTGGTCAAGGGCATGTACCTCAATTGTGGTTTGGTCCCCGGCCCTGGTCAGAGTCATGTGGGAGGCAACCAATCTATGTGTCTCTTTCACACTGATGTCTTGCTTAAGAAATATGCAGCAAAGATAAATATGTGAATGGTCTTCACATACAGTGAAGGTGAATTTTTTTCTTTTATGCTGTTCAAATACTCCCAGGTATACCAGATTGCCTTCTCTAAGAAACTGAAAAGGAAACTCTGAGAAAAATTTTGCTATGTTGTCATGGACTTGATAATAATAACAACATTATCACAATAACAACATGATGATGGTGGTGGTGGTGGTGGTGGTGGTGCTGATAAAGATGATGATTATTTCATTTTCCTAACTGGTAGTTGTGTCCCTTTGTCTTCAGGTATGGAAAAAGCCTTAAAAAAAAAAAAAAAAAAAAACTATAGGAGGAACTAAATATATAAAGTTGATTTTCGTCTGCTTATTATTTAGAGAGCTAGATAAAATCATTAAATTCCATCCTTTAATCGACGGACTAGGAAACAACCTCAGAAGAGATAAAAAGCCTCTTAGTTGGACACAGCTTCAAAGAATCCTGCTTCATATACTTCAGAACTCAGTACATATTTTTCATGTATTGAATATCCCTTAAAATAATTGGCCCTTGGGGGCTCAGTCCCTAAATCATTTGGGATGTGAGGGGAAACAGACAGAAGTGGTTTAACACCCATTCCTGGGTTGACGGTTGCCTTGGCTCTACTTGGCAGCTAGATAGACATCCTGAGGTAGGCATGCGTCACTTCTCTTCAGAAAGGCGGGGAATGTAGACTTCAGCTATCAACTCCCCAGAGGGATGAAAAGGCTTAATTAAAACACCCACTGCCTACAGGCCTGTTCCTCATATTTTCTTGCTTTTGTGTTTCTTTAGATGACTTCAGAATTTTACTGGCTATCATTAAATCCAATCAAATGTCATGTAAGTTTGATCACCCAGTGCTGCTAATGTCTTATGGCAATGTCCTAGGCTTAGATATTGTGAGATTGGTGTTGCAATCAACATAGAAATACCTATGTTTGCTCTTTGGGTGTATATTTTATTAGTCTGCATATTTTCAATCTAAAATGAGAGCTTTTCTTTTGATTTATTATTAAACTATTCCAGTACAATTGAATTAGTTTGCTTTATTTTAATAAGTTTATAGTAGTCTCTTTGCTTAACCAGGAACAATTCTAAGAAAATACCCAGATAGTCAAAAAGTATGACTGATGCTCTAAAATTTCTATGAATGCGTAGGGGTTTCTGGGATTCTGCTGAAAATGACTTGTAGAGAAATTGTTCGGCTATCCATGTATGCTTCTCAGAACAACTCTGATAGAAAATTTTCCCTTATCCAAGATGTGTGCTCCATACTGTGAGTTGTAAAATACAAATATGCTTATTGCAAGTATAAAAGCTTAATAGTTTCTTAGGGATATAGTTCCATGAAGAGCATGGTGTGTATCGAATCACCTGTCTAGATGAGACTGGGAAAGTTGAATCAGCTTTATTCTAAACCATCAGCATCTGTGACCTTGGAACAAATCAATAGAATCTATTCTGCTTATCTTTGGGAAATGGAGTTAATTCAACTCTAATTCAAGTCCATTAATATCTGTGGATCCCTTATAATGTTCCTGGCTCTAGGGATACAGTAAATGGTTATCTTTCTTGTTCCCCAGTAGCCCACCTTCTAGCTAGGAGACAGATTTGTACTCATTGAACCAAAATACAAATTTAAGCTATGACCTTTAATGCGTTGGATGTGTGATGGTCATAATCCAAATCTGTGAAGGGTGAAGGAAGCTGGGGGAGGGGAAACTTCACAGAGGAGGTGAAATTTAAGTTAGATATTTACTAAAAAATGCCCTTTTCATTTATTCTTACAAAATGCTCAAGATTTCTGTACAATCACTTATCCTTTTTTCCTGATGGACAGATACTTCCAACATCCCTGTATGTGAGCTACTGTTATTGCTAAAGAATTGATAACTCTATTGACTTTTCTTTTAAATGTATTTGTGAAGACTAGAGTTGGGAAGAAGTAGCTAGTCTCATTTCTCAAATGGGAAATTTGGGTCAGAAAACATAGTTCAATGGAAAACCAGAAGAGAATCAGCATTCTGTCTCTATAAAGATAAAACATTTGTATTATCAAAACAAACGGTAACAACAACAAGCAAAGCAAGCATTCACTTTGAGTCCTTAAAAGATTGTATGTTTATGTAAGGGAGGGGCATTAGACTGATTCTGCTTAGCCTCAGATATTTGGCCAGCACCAATGAATTTTTTCAGATGTCACACTAGGACCAGTGGTTTGAGCTTCATAAAGGCAACCTTTTAGCAATAGGAGGGGCTCAAAATGCAAACAGAGTGTCCTTGGGGAATAATGAGCTATCCATTTTTATGTGGAAAGAAGATCACCACCCTTTTAAATAAAGTTAGGCTCAGGGATTGTAGAAAAACAAATATTTCCTCAAGAAGTGATTTGGATTGATTCAAATAATCAAGGCAAGAGAGTTCCACTCTACAGAGTAAGACTAAAATGACCAGCTCAAAGATTGAAAAATGAGCAGCTGAGAGATAAAAAGAGCAAAGAATACTATTTCTTTTGCTGAACCATTTAGAAACGTTATATAGCCACAAGATATATAAAAAGATAGGTTGCAAAGAAAACTGACAAATCTTTTTTTTCCCCTTTCCATTATGGATTAAGAACCATCTGTACAGCAAAATGCCTGAACAAATACAAAATGTTCTGTCATGCAATAGGTGAAATGAGTTGTCTAAGGAGCTAGATATCTAGTGTGTACAGATTTCTTTGGCAAATACTTATGAAATACATTTTAAAATGTTCATTTAAAGTATCAGGAGTAGAGGTGGGTTAGCCTCTTCAGTGCTTTAATTATAATTTTGTTTGATGTCACAAGACAGTTTTTCAATCTAGAGACAAGCAAAGAAGCTGAACTCTTATACAGCCAGAGGTTCTAGGCATCACTTTTCAGGCCAATGAAACTGCAACACTGAGTTGGACTTTTCTATTAATGGTGATTGATTTAATATTAAATGACATTGGATGACTTCTAAGTTTCTTCCTATCAACCAAAGGGAAAAGAGGATTTGTGTCATTCGGAATGTTATTTCCTGGGATCTGGTGACCCTCAGGATCAGACTCCTCGTATTTCCACACAAGGCTCTGGCAGCCTTTGTTTGGCTATCACCTCATTTTTGTTTTTTTTCTGAGCTTCAGCAGTAATAGAGTTGGTGGTAGAAGGAGCTTTATGAGTGTGGACACTTTTCAGTTCTAGATATTTGGTCTTGAGGGAACCTATGGGCCCCTGTTACCTTTGCTATAATGACTGTCGTATGATATCTTACAAATCAAAGAAGAATGAGCTCAGTGATAGGGTGGTAGCTTAATGAACTAATTAATTAGACACTCTGTCTTTGATTAAAGACAGATGGTCAGTGGAAGACCATTTTGTGAGAGACCTTGCAGGAATGCCATTTTGAAACTTCTCTACTGGAGTTACACAAATTAGAACAGCATTCTAGAGGCTGGTCTGTATCATCATTTTAAAGCACCCAGTAATATACTATTTAAATAGAGAATCCAAAGGATCTCTCCACACACACTTTTATATCTTCCTATATTCATGTGAAATAAAAAAGCATTTTATAAGACCCTTTTCTTTAAGTTACAGTGAAATTGCTTCTCTCTGCTGGGTTACACATTCAGCCTATTTCATAGACACTGCTGGAAAAATAATAGAAGAAGTGAAGATAACAGTAAAACTGTGGGCTCAGTATTTATGAATTCGGGACATTGCTATCGCTGAAATGGTAACCCTGCCTCCACTCATGGCTCTTGGTATACAGTGATGGCTAGTGAAAGAGGGAACCCGCCCTGGCCCGTTCTGCTCAGTCTCTGGAGCATCTGTCCACCGGAACAAAGGGTCATGGGTTCACTTCCTGGTCAAGGGCACATGCCTGGGTTGCAGGTTCAATCCCTGGCCCTGGTCAGGGTTGTGCAAGAGGCAACCAATTGATGTGTCTCTCTCACTCTCACATCGATATTTCTCTCTTCTCCCTCTCTCTCCCCTTGCCTCCCTTCCATTCTATCTAAAAATCAATGGAAAAATATTCTTGGGTGAAGATCAAAAAAAAAAAAAAAGAGGGAACCAGTCAGAAAAAAACTAATATATGCTTTCTTTTCCATGTGACCCTTTTCTTTCATTGTCTTATTCTTAATAGATAATTAAGTTGAACTATATTATAGAAAACTAATCTAGGGTAATACAAAACAAAAAATAATTATTTCTAATGATGTTGATAACTGGAAAGGCAGATGAGGTAGTCTTGCAGGGTATTAAAAATACCTTGTACCCTGGTGTGGTTGGTGAAAACATGTGTTTACATGTTTTGGGTAAAAACTGAGTGGTTTGGGCACTGAACTATACTTACTTTACTCCTCTTTTTTAAAATAGAAGAATATAATGATTAAAGACCTTAGGCAGTAATAAGCAACTAACCAGACATCAAATCATTTTCACTGAAGTGGATGGATGTATATTGTACGTAAGTGGAAGAAAGAGTTGAGAACGTTGTTTCATGCTAAGTTCTTAGAGTCTTAAATGTCATGATAAGAAAACCAAATTTATTCCTTATATCTGAGTAACTTTTGGGGATGCCATTCTTGAACACTCAATCTTGAACATCACTGGGGTGAACTGATAACTAGTTTAGAATTGTTTGGGGATCTTCTGGAAAGCATGTGGTTATTCCTACGGAAGGACACCCTATTAAATAGGTCGTGATTCCTGAGTGGAGAGTCAGAATCGGTGACCTCCATCTCAGCCTAGGCAGGAATGGGTCAAGAGCATCCTCGAAGAGATTCCGTGGTTTTAGAATAAATCCTGTGTGGAGAACTAAAGGCCTGGAGGAGAAACGAGAGGCAATGCAAAGAAGTGCCTATGGGGCGAGTTCCCTGGTGCACGGCAGAGGTAATCCAGGGCTTCTGGGAAAAATAGCCTATCTGCATAGCTGTCTTCCTGACCTCCTCCTCCAAGGGCCTATCAAACTCTTACTCTGGGGTAGAGCCAGCGTGTAGTAGGTAGTGACTGAAGTTTTTCAACTGAAGAAAGAAGATGGGTAATCCACTCCAGAACAATATAATTTTTGCAAAAGTATTATTTGTTGTTTTGTTTTTTATTGGCAAGAGTATTAAAAATTGTGATCACTTTAAGTTAATATATTAAATATTGTCTTTCCTTGTTAAAATATGTTTTCAATGCCAGATGAAGACAGGTTAACAATTGAAGATTTCATTGGTGGGGAGGCTTATGTGTGCAAGAAATACTGCACTAAATACACTCATAATTATAAGCTGTATCCCAATTTCAGAAATATTAAACACTGGAAAGTAATGAATTTAAGAAATGATTGCAGGAACGTGCTTGAGTCTCCTTCCCCCAGCCTTGCTTGATGACTACACGGCACATCCATGACACACCCATCTTTCTTCCCCTCACATCTTCTAAGGCTCCCAGCATCAGCTGTTGACATCTTTATTACTGCAGCATCCGTGACACTATCCAGTAGATTAAATCTGAAGGGGGAAAAGGTGACCACATACTTACTCTGGGACAATTTACAGGAAATTGTATGCTGTGCCAGACCCCACACCTTTTAAAAACAAACAACAATTGGGAAAGAAAGAAAAATTTGGAAGTCCCCTCCTCTAAGATTTTATTCTTGGCAATATAATTCCGTGATTATTGTTATTTGCTTGAAAGTTCAGTTTTCCTGCGCATGAACTTCCAGTAAAACCTCCCCAAACATAAACAGTCTTGATTTCACCTTACTTGTCCTTGCGTAGATTTCCCACCGAGAATTTATCCTGCTCTTCATCCTGGAGGCTCATCTGTTCATTCCTTCCGCTTCTTCTGGGCCTGGGCTGTGTGCTTCTGAGATTTAATCATTACACTTAATAGTGAAAATATAATATTTTATAATGATTGATATATGTAACTACCATATATAAATATAAAACTGCTTCACAATTTTCAAGTGCCTTCATATCCTATTTTATTTAATGTGGGCAGCTATTGTTAATTATATTTAAAGATGAATAAATTAATATTTACTGAATAAACACAAATTGAATAAATAAGCAACTTGTCCAAGACCACACATGCCAGCTAAGGATCCAGAACCGAGTTACTACACAGCTATGACAAGTGTTTGGGGAGCCCTCCTGCTGTTTCTGGTGCTCATAGCTATTCCTTTCCTTGTGATTAATTTTTATTTATTTTTAAAAATATGTTTTTATTGATTTTTAGAGAGGGGAAGAGAGAGGGAGAAATAGAAACATCGATGAGAAAAACAAAACAAAACATCGATTGGCTGCCTCCTACATGCCCCCTCCTGGGGACTGAGCCTGTAACCTGGGCATGTACCCTGACCAGGAATTGAACTGCTGACCTCTTGGTCCATGGGTCAATACTTAACCTCTGAGTCACACCAGCGGGTTATTGTGATTAATTTTTATTTTATTTTTTTTATTTATCCTCACCCGAGGACATTTTTTTTCCATTTTTTGCACAGATAGAGTGGGAGGGAGAGAGAGGAAAAGAGAGAGAGAGAGAGAAACATTAATGTGAAAGGGACACATCGAGTGGCTGCCACCCGCACGACCAACCAGGGCCGGGGACAAACTGCAACCGAGGTACGTGCCCTTAGCGGGAACCGAACCCGGGTCTCTCCGGACCGCAGGCCGATGCTCTAACCGCTGAGCCAAACCGGCCAGGGCTGTGATTAATTTTTAAAAGAACCATCTATTTATATAAAAACAAGTGCATCTGACTGCCCCTTTTAATGTTTAATATCTCACAACATCAATTTTAGCAAAAATTTCTATTTTCTCCCTCCCCCTCTCTGCTTCCATCATCCCACGCCCAGTTCCTCCTTCCCTTCAGCTGTTTGAAGAGACGAAATGAACGATGCAACAATGATGCTGCAATTACCCTTTTGCTGTTTAATTTCTCTCACATTTGGGCATTTGGGTGCTGTTCTCAAAATTGCCCTTCCACTCTTGTATACTTTTTGTTTACAATGCTGTCATAATCTGCATCCCGGAGGAGCCTTCTGGACGACCTCACCCATGTCTAGACCGTGCTTGAGTGCTGAGGTCAAGAATCTGCTCCTTTGGTTCTGAGTTCTTTCCCACAGTGGCCCGGACCTTTCTGCTTCCCGCGATTCCTGTCGTGGGAAATGGTGTCACCTGGTTTGCAAATCCTGGCGTTGTCATCGACACCTCTCTGTTCCGCGCTCTTCTCGTACAATCCACCACCAATTCAGTCACTTTTCCTCCAAATCGTCTTTTGCATAAAAACACCTCTCTCTCCATGACAGGATCCTAATCCAGGCCCTCTCCTCTCTCCTAAGAGGCCTGCAGTCGTTCTCTAACCCGGCTCCGTATTTCCAGTGGCTCCTCACCTCCAGGGCTCGGTCATTCCCCGCGGAAACCACCGCATGTTTCTCTTCGCTCCAGCGGTGAACATCACTAATCACCTTGCCCAGCCCATGGGTTTTCCCCTTCAGATCTCAGAAATCACTCTACCCCGTGGTCTCTCATGCTCCTCATAGTCTAGTCTCAACTCACATGCTGTTTCCTTCGCCTGGAGAAATCTCTCTCCCTGTCACCTTCAATTCTCGGTTGAAACGCCACTTTTTCACACAAACCTCTGGTTCCTTGACCTGTCAGTTCTCCCCATCATAAGAGTTTGAGCTCTCCCTGTGGGGCACTGATCGTGCGGTAGGTTACTTTTGTTTGGCTGATTGTTTGATCAGGTGACGCAAAGGGCGATGTTGACAGTGGGTCTGTGACATTCTTTCCACCTTGGAAACGCTTGAGACCGTTTTTCTTTTAACCCCAAGCACACGCCTTCTTGCAAATATTGACTGGTGACATTGACTAGCTCCCGATCGCTGGTCTAGGAATGCTTTGAACAAATGTACCTGATCTGTGTGGACTGTTGCTTGAAATATCTGGAAGTTGCGGATTTATGAGCTGCAGCTGTGCTGATGAATGCCGGTTACTCACATGGCTAGGACTGCGAGATGCCGAGATGCATACACTGTGAGGCCACAGGCCACAACACTAAGAGGCTTCTCTTTGCCAATTCAAGCCAGAGTGAGCACCGTTCCCTCCAGAACCAACACACATCCTAGTGCAGAAAGGAGGAGGCTGCATCTGATGAGTTGAGGTCTGCCTGATACCATTGTACATCTTGTTGATACTTCTTTCTTAAAACCTTTGCTAATCGTTTGTTAAGCTTGATGCTGGGTAAGTTTGTATTTCATGTGAGTCTTGTGGAAAACTCGGGCTTTTGTTATGCTATAGGTAGAACACCTGCATCTCCTCCTCATTATCGCATGAGCTCCATGAAAGCAGGAAGATGACTCTTTCATCTGACAGTTATATTCCCATTGGCCCAGGATTTAGCACATATGAGGTGCATAGTAAATATTTGTGTAGCAGAGATAACTGGAGCTCATCACATCTAATTTTTCTTTCCTTCCTGCACACATGGGCAAACTATCCAGCCTCCCAGACAAATAGGTTGGGAGCATGTGTGACTGTGGCCAGCGGACTTTGGGAGAAACCACACACTTACCTTCAGGGTGGATGTGGGTATGATTAGATGTAAATGGCCCACCCTGTTGCCCCTTCTCTAGCAAGTGCTCAACCCGGTGTCGAGAAGGTTGGATGGAAAGATGGCAGAGTTTCTGTTATTTCTGGGCTCCTGACCAACGTGTAGAGAACAACCATCCTTCTACCTGTGTTAGATATACACCGAGAGCCAGACATGCCGACTGATGTTGTGAAGCTCCTGAGATTTTGTATGTGACTTAGGCTGCGCTGCCTCCTGCCTGAACACGCAGTGGGCAGGCAGGACTTTGTGTAAAGGCACTCTGGGGCGCACCTGCCTTCTCTCCCCTTGGTTCTTCACAGGGGATCCGACCGCATCTCTTACTGTGGTTCTCAAAACCTTTTCTTAGGCATAAGATTCATCTCAGTAGAGGGCAAAAAAGGACAATGTTAAAGTCTCTACCCAAGAACTCATTAGGTTTATGTGTGGCCCAGGGTATGCATTTTAAATAGCACCTCAGGTACTATCATTTACATGGTTATCAAATCACAGTTTGTAAACACTGCTATATATTATAGTTGTAAAAGATTTATAATATGGTTCTTTTCCTTTATATTAGCGGTTCTCCATCCTGGCTATATATCAGAACCACATGGAGCATTTTTTTAAAGCAATATCAATACATAGGCCATACCACAGAACAACTGCATTTGATTATCTGGAAGGAAATGGATATAAATACACTTATGTTCCACAAGCTATGGAAAATTATTGCTTAGGTCTCCCACTTACTGTGGCCATTACAAGAAATTGGTCAACAGGTCCTATACCTGTCAACCGCCCCTTAACTGAGAACCATGGTGCAGAGTATTCTAGGATGAGGCCAAACAAGCCAAAGTTTCTTAAAAGTTTGGAACATGGAGATCAGGGCTCTTTGGTAAGATACTGACTTCATGGATCTTGGCTCCTCCACTTCTAACTCCAGCCCCAGCCAGGCTGTTGACGCGATGAGCAGGCGGGGGGAATGAGGAGTGTGAGCCCCAGGCTGTCCGAGCCTCAACAGAACAATGGAGCTCCCTGTTGACGAAAAAGGCAGAAATCAGAGGCAGAGAAGCCGTGATGACTACCTGATGTCTGTGATTCCTCTACTGAGCTTACAGTGACCTTGTTTTTGTGAAAAGGTATGTGCGAGCATGAGTATAAAGAGGCCAAGATAAGCCCACCTGAGTGTACTTGGTCACTTTGGCTTTTCCTGGGTGGAGGAGAAGTTGGAAAGTAGGCTGAGTCTTCTATCCCCGAAGACTGGAGGCCTGTAGACACCAGGGAACAAAAACTCACTGCCACAGGGATGGACGACCTGGTGGCGGCAGCACTGCCCGCCCACAAGGGCAGAGGCACCTCCGTCAGGACTGCTGCCATTTAGTGTTCCCCAGCAGCTAGACTGTGGCTGTAAGGAGCAGAGCTCAGGAATTCGCAACTCGGATGTGGGCACCCAGCAAAAAGAGAAAGGACCGATCAACACTCAAACCGGATGCCTGCTGTGGCGCACCTGCTAGACATCTGAGGATATAGGTGATGAAAAGCATTTAGTAAAATTTAAGGACAATCCAAAGCAACTTATGGAACTTATATAACATCATCTTCAAGATTAAAAGTTCAGCATGCTAATAGAAAGAGGTGTTTACTGTTGATTATGAATTAGTAGCATGGAAGAAAAAGTAGAGGACATGCCACAGGATAAAATGCACAGGGCTAGACAGCATAAGGGAAGAGTTCAGTGACAGTAAGGAGACTGTCAGAAAACGAGAATTCCAAAAGAAGAAAAAGGGGGGGAAGATTGTGTTTAAACACTAATTAATTAAATAATAGAGAAAAAGGTCTCTGCCTGGCCAGTGTGGCTCGGTGGATTGAGCATCGTTACATGAACAGAGAGGTCCCTGTTTGATTCCCATTCAGGGCAAGTGCCCAAGTTGTGGGCTTGATGCCCAGTAGAGGGCGTACTGTAGGCAGGTGATGGATGTTTCTCTCTCTCATCTATGTTTCTCTCTCTCTCTAAAAAATCAAACATATTTTTTTTAAAAAACTTCTCTGAATTGAAGAAAGTCCAATTAAAAGGACTTTCCAAGTTCTAGTTAGAATTTATAAGAAAAAATCTCACACCTAAGCAAAATTTTACACATGAAGAGAAAAGATTAAGATTTTCGTTTAGAAAGAATAAATGACAGAGGCAGACGTATGAGGCTGGAATTGGGCTTCTCCTCCCCCATGCTGGACCCAGCACTGTACTGTCAACAGCAGAATAGCCTCTCAGATCTCAGCCCTTGCGGCACCTTAGCATTGGGGGGGCAGCTTCAGAAAATGCAGCACCGGGCTCCACCTTTGATGAATGAAGTCAGACTCTCTGGAGGTGAGCAAAGCATTGTTTTGTTTTCTTTAGCCATCCGAGTGTTTTTACTAAATGGCTAACATTATGAACTGATCTGTAGACCACTGGGAGAAAAAGGAACACAACCTCAAAATCCTACTTCAGCCAATCCTATTTCCTATCCACGTGCCCAGGCAAAGGAATGATTATGAACAGATAAACATATTTTTTAGAAAATTTATTTCTGTTTACCTAATCTTAGGAAATGGAAAAGCTGTTGACCCAAATAGCAGATAAATTAGAATAGTCAAAAAAGGAGAAAGACAAGGCGTACAGGAACAGTGGTTAGCAAGGAGCCATACAGTATCTGGTTACATGGTTACATCTGAATGGACAATGACAGAGAGAGTGATTGGAGGCCTGGGAGACTGTCATAAAGTTCCCTGAAATAGAAGAGATAACTTGGGGGCGGAGATTCTAATAATAGCTTGAAATTGAAAATGTCAAGTTACTTCAGTAAAATTTAAAAGTTGGGTTAGATTTCTGATGAGAAAAGAGAAGTAAAAGGGTTCCAAAGATTTCCCCTAAGGGTGGAAGAAAAGAGTGTGTGGGACATGGGGTGAGTGTGTGGGACATGGGGTGAGCAGAAGAAGCGAAAGAGTGGGGACAGTCACAGTATTCTAAAGGGTTCATTTCATGGGTAGCACATCAAAGAGAAATAGAAAATGTTGGTGAAGGAAGTAGTTGACATATTTTTTTCATTATATTGGCAGGGTATTTTTTGTAGGCATCATGAAATGGAAAGGTTATCAATAAATGACATGGAAAAATAATATCTAAATCCTAACATAGGGAATAAAGACCACTTTGTCCAAGAGAGCAAAACGTATAATTAAGGGCATGTGTAGTCTCATAATTTGCCATCCTGCCTCTTACTGTAGATGACATATTTAAGGTGGTCTTTCTACTTGTGCATGAGGATCATGCCCCCTAGTCTATTCATTGATGCATCTCCAGAAATGTTCCCCTCTCTCCTACATCATTCCTATTTCACTGTCTACTGGATCATTCACATCAGCATCCAAACCTGCTGTTATTTTTTCCATTTTAAAAACTAGTGTCTTCATTCACTTTCCCTGTGAGCCGTACTAGCTCTGTTTATATATTCTATTCAAAATTCCTTCTCTTCTAAATTCTTTTTAATTCAGCAAATGTTCTGCACCCCACCACTGCACCAGGATTTAGGGTCAGATCTCCATGTTGCTAAATGAAGCATTCAGTTCTCAGTCCACATCTTCACCTTTCAGCAACACTCAGCACAGAGAACCACCTCCTTCCCCTGATAGTCTTTCTCCACATGCCTTACAGAATTCCATACTATCTTAGTTGTCCTCCTCGCTTACTGGTCATTTCCTAACCATCTCATTTGCTGATTCTTTGTCTTTTCCCCAGGTTTATCCTGAAGTGCCCCAGGCTCAGTTCTCCCACCTCTTCTCCACTTCCCCCCAGACTCTTGATGATCTCATTCTATCTAATCCCTACGGAATTCCAAATTCCCACCTCCCGCTAAATCTGGAGTTGATATCCAAATGCCTGCTTAACATCACCACTAGGATGTGTAGCACACATCACAAATCAACATGAACAAAACTAAACTGATAATATCCCAGTCTCTACATGCAACCTTCTCCACCTGATGGGATGTCAACTCATGTTCTCTGTGGCTCCTGCCAATGAGCCCTTTTGACCTTATCTCTTTATACTCTTCCGCTTGCTCAGTTTCTCAATGACACTAGCTCCTCATAATTCCTTGCATTTGTTATTCATGTTTTCTTAGAGTCTTTTGCCTGGCCATTTTCTCCTCTAGGACCACAATTCCCTCAAATACCTACAAGGCTATTTTGATCACCAATTTTGAGACTTTGCTCAGATATCTCCTATATCCTAAATATCCTATTTAAGAATGAATCCTCCACCTTACATCCTAACATTCTCAATCTCCCTGTCCTTCACTATATTTTTACAGCAATTTTACCATGTCACATATCATCGTGTAAAATATTATATAATTTACAATTTTATAATGTTGACCGTGTTCCTACTCCCTTCCATGTGCATTTCTCAAGGCCAGGAATCTTTTTATTTATTTATTTTTATTCTACAAATTTGCTTATCCTAATAGCTTAAAACAGTGCCTATTATTAATAGGACTCACTAAATATTTATTAAATGAGTCAGATATATATATTTATATCTAAGTATAATATATGAGTGATTCATTGGATATAATCAAAACCTAATTTTGTTTTAATTTCTTAATGTCTTCTTAAATTAATGAATTCTGGGAAGTTTAATGACACACCTGCCCATAAGATCATTCACTTTAGTTGGTCTTAAAAATGACTATTTAATCTATGTTGGAATTTGTTCTCTTGAGAACAAATTAATCACTTTCTAAAATATGCTGATACTTTTGGTACCAAGATGTCATTATTTAATAAAGGCACCTGAAATGAAGAACAAATTGAAGATGAAGGGACATGTTTAATACGTCTGACATAATGACGATTATTTTCCTCTAAATCCATGTCATGATTACTTTGGGTTTTTGTTAGAGATGCTTCAGCATGAATCATTTAATTCTAGAGAACAATGAAAAGCTTTTTTTTTCTTTTTTGGAATTCAAATCCTACTTTATAAGGCTGACTGGCCAGCATTGGCTTCTCTACTGAGATATGAGGTGCCAGCCAGGCCGGCTAGGGACAGAGGGTGAACCTTCCTCACTTCCCCATCCTCACCACCCCTCCAGCCCTCCAGATGCCCATCTCTGCAGATCACCCTCATCAAAAAATACTCTGAGGAGGGTCAAGGTGGATGGGGTGGGGGCTCAGGCTGGCTGCTGGCTCGTTCCTACCCTCAGCTAAGTGTTCCCTCATCGGGTACAAACTTCCTTGCCTTTCTAATTGGTGTATGTGTCAGGATGGCCGAGCAAGTTCTTGCACATCTGCGTGGTGGAAGCAGAGCAGCACGGGGCAGAAAGGGAGCCACCTGTGGGCAGCGGAGATGCGATGCCATTGAGTTACGGTTGCTGGCAGTTGATTGATTAGAAATTGCTGGAGTAAAACACTGGCAGAACCTTTGGTCAAGTGCCCAGTTTTGCAACTTCTTTGCTATAAAATGGGTCCCTTGCCCTTCAGTGATTGAGCATTGATGCACCAAGAGGTCACTGGTTTGATTCCCAGTCAGGGCATGTGCCCAGGCTGTGGGCTCGATCCCCAGTGGGGGGCGTGCAGGAGGCAGCCGATTGATGTTGATGCTTCTCTCTCTCATCGATGTTTCTCTCTCTCTCACCCTCTCTCTAAAAATATCAATAAAAAACATTAAATAAATAAATAAGTTTTTTAAAATGGGTCCCTTGGTCTGAGGCAATGTTACGTGGGAACCCATACCCGTGCATCAAGCATTCTGTGAGCTTCTCAAGTTGATGATGGCAGCTAGCACCAGGGAAGAAAAAGCTATGTCCAGCTATGATGTCATCTCCACGAAGGATGGATTACTGCTCCTCCTGGGGCTAGCACAGTTCAACAATACTTTATTCTTCGCATCAGCATAAGAATTTGTGGTGTGCCTCAGGCTTCCCTTGATTATTTTGTTACAAAGTAACTAAGTAATCCAAAGAACTCCCCGGCCTCATTCGTGCCATAGCCAATCCCGAGCCAGTGTGGCATTTCCATCTCTTCAGTGCCGGATGCATTCATCATCGAGCAGCTGGACAGCTGCGGAGCTTGTGGAATCAAGTTCTGCAAAGCTGGTGGTGTTTATTTGTTTATTTTTGTGACTAAATTGCCTGACCTCACCATAGGCATTAAGTGAAGGAAATAGTAATTATGTAATTAACTGCAGCTGCTGAAGTTGAGTCACCTTTAATTTCTCTCTCTCTCTCTCTCTCTCTCTCTCTCTATATATATATATATATATGAAAAACATATCCCTTTACTGTATATGGGCTTATGGAAATTCACTCAATGTTTATTCGGAATTTTAGAAGGTACTGACTGTGCCCAGAGTTACAAGCTTCTATGTGGGGACAGCGGTGAATCAGAGGGGCGGGGCCCCTGCTCTCAGATCACATGATCTGGTTACGGAGGAGGGAGCTCCATGTGTGTGACAGGTAATGGTTTGCAGAATGAATGGTTTTGCTTCTGTAAGTGGATGTGTTGTGTGTAAAAATTTGGGTTCTATAGAAGATCAGCTCATTAGGCTGCTACTCTTCCAAACGGATTATTGCTACCCAAAGCAACATACGCCTTTCAAAGACTCTTCACAAGAGAGTGTGTCATTTCATGTGAAAGAGTTGCAGAACAGGAAAGGGGATATAAAAAGCTATCAGATGTTGGGCAGCTTAGTCTGCTAATTTCTTATTTATTATCTCTGTCTCTTTGTTGTACTTTTGGGAAGATTTTCTTAGTTATTTCCTCCAACTCTCCACCGTCTTTTGAATTTTTCATTTTTACCATTAAAGTTGTTAACCCCTAAGTATTCTTGTCTATTTTATTTAAGCTACTCAAAGCAACATAAATAATATCTTCTCTTATCTCTGTACGGATTTGTGATATCAATGCTTCCTTGTGCCTCATAGTCTGTGTTTCTTCCAGTTTGTTTCTGTCCCCTTGTTGATTGCTTATATCACTGCGGCCGTGCTTGGCTCACTCCCAGGGATATGTCCTGAGACACGCGTCCTTGGGCAGTTGCATCCGTGTGGGATCACAGACCTGGATGGCACAGCCTGTTGCTCGCAGGCTGACAAGCCTCTACAGCATGTAACTGTTAATACTGTAGGCAACTGTAACCCCACTGGCAGTGCAGTAGGTGTACTTACTCCATCATCACCACAAACACGTGTATATTGAATACATTTTGCTACTGTGACCAGGTTCCCAAAAAGGGGTCTAAGGCCCTGGGGGTGTGCCTTCCAGCCTTTGGGCTCCAGGCCCCTCGTGGAGTGTGCCCTGGTGCAGTGGGGCGGATGGAGAAGGAAAGCAGGGAAGAGGAGGAGGAGGAGGAGGAAGGTGGGAGGGATGACTTTTAGGCAGAAGTCAGGTAAGAAGCACCAGGTGCCTGAGGGGCCACACGACAGGCCCCAGCCAGCAGTGCTAGGACATCACCTCAGCCACGCCCCCACTGGGCACTAGGAGTTGTCAGCTCCATGACGACCCTGTGGCACCACCGTCGTATATGCGGTCCCTTGGTGACCAAAGCATCGTTCTACAGGACTCTAGTCCACTTAAAGACATCTCTTCTCTCAGAGGCCGGGTAAGACCTGGCACTGTGCTCGTGCCACGTGAGACACAGCTGACTGCGGTCCCTGTGTGGTTTCGGTTGCTCCAGGCTCAGCTGAGTGGTGTGTTCCTGAGGACACTCTAGGCTCAACACCTTGAAGCAGCGACATTGCTCAGGGTTCTCAGTTCCAGAATCCCGGCAGCCAAGCGCAGAAGGGCCGGGGGTCTGCAGTCAGTGTGTGGTGGAATATCAATGGTCATCCAATCCTCGTTTCAGAAACGTAACTGAAATTCCTGTGTGGTCCCCCAAACAGAGACCCTTTTTTTCTCTTGCTCAACGACTCAACCTGCAGATTTCTGCTGGGGGTGGGAGTCCATTCCCCCGACATGTGGGGTGGGAGAGGGACCCAGCTTCTCAACAGTGTTCACTCTGGTCCTGCGACTCAGCATCGCTTCCCCACCCCGTGCTCCTCCCTGGCTTCTCAAACACGGGTGGTGTGGGTTCTTGGTTGGCCCTGCTCCCAACTTTAACGTTGGCCTTCTTGGGCGTGCTAAGCCAGTTATTCTTGTGAATTAAGAAAAAAGTGTTCCCTCCAGAGACATAGTTCTTGCTTGGTGACAACAGAGTGAAGAGCTGCACTGATATCCCCCTGAACCCCTTCCCAGCCTGTGTCATACACAGTGGTCACCGCAGGCCCATCTGCTGTGTACACCATGTTTGTGAGTTTTTGTTTTGCTTTTTTAAAAATTCCCTTTGCCAAAGCTCAAATGAGCGTTTTTTCTTTTTCTGGAGGAAGCTAAATTACATTTATTTATTTGGTCTATTATCATAACCTAGAAAAGATATTTAGTGATTTTTAAAGTCAGATGAATATCATATTCTGGAATCATTATCTCACCAGATCTATTCAGAGACTTGTAGTCTATCTCTGTGGCTAAATAGAATTATCTGGTCAAAATTCTTAAGACAGATCATGTGGCGTCTGAGATCAGAATATTGCTGCATAAGCAACCCTGAAGAACATACTATTTGCAAAGCAAATTCAAAACCACATACTTGGCTAGAATCGGATAATATTAAAGCTTAGATGTCATCTAGGATAAGGCTGATCTTTAAAACTAATTAAGAAGTTGTGCAAATTGCACATAAATGTATGACTCAGCATATCCTGTGTGGTTCAGTAATTGCAGAACATTATTCATCTCACTTAGTGACCTCGGGTTCAGGGGTGAAAACAGAAATTCCTTTGTTCTCAATGATGGAAGCCGGGGGCTATTTACTCTGCAGCTAAGAGTTCTCACACTCCAGCTTTTCTAAGGGGTTGGAAATTAGTAAAATCACAAGGGACTCTGTAATTTCTTTCTCTTTGCCACAAAGCTGTGGGCAGGAATGCATAACGTGATAACATGGATTATACTTTTCAGAATCTAAGAATGTGTTTTATACATTAGACCTACAGACGACATCTTTTTTTTATTTAAGTTAAAGAATAATTTGGTGTTTGGTGACTGCTCCCTCTGCCCTTGACCAGTGAGTGGCATTACCTGTGCGGTCTCTGCGGTGGCTGGCTCCCTCACACAAGCTGTGGGAACAAGCTGCGGTCCTGCAGCGGTGGCTCTCGAGTCACAGTGCTCCACGTGTCCGTCTGTTTCTATGAGCCCCGTCCTGAGTGCAGACAGATCTTCACCCAAATACAGTTTTCTCAAGTACAGGGTAGATTTGCATCATGTTCCCTTAAGACATTTTGCAGTTCCTTGTCCCCGTCCACTAGGCCATTAGCATGGCTTCTAAAACACTCAGAATTTGCCATCAGTATACCTTTACCCTCTGCAAATTTTCACCAAGTTAAATGACTGTCATTTCTCTAAAAATCTGCAGTCCCTCATTCCATACATTTGCCCTGGCCACTCTCCATCTGGAGACCCTTCCTCCTTCCTGTCTACATCTGTTAAGTTGTATCTGCCCTTAAGTCCTAGCTCCAGAGTAACTTCTTACTCAAATGATACAAACTCGATGGCATTCAGTTTGAGCTCATGTGATATATATTTATATAATTCCCCTTACTCAATTTTTGTCACATTAGAAAATTTTTTCTTCTTTTTTTTAAATTCTCTCCAGCTCTGAGCCAGGAGCCTAGCCAATTGTAGATACTGAATAATTTTTCTCTGAATGAGTGATATACTGAGTCGTTTGGATATTTTTTGGAAGTTAAATTGATAATAGATTCTGTTCAGACAGAGAGCAGATGTTTCTTTCATAAAGGAAATTGTGTTGCTTTGTAACTTTAAGTTTGAACTGGGCATCTCTATGGCTGTTTCCTACTGAGTATGAAATACACTGTGGTCAATGGGTCAGGCTTTCTTTGTGCCCCAGGATCAGGCAGATTTTTATAAATATTCTGCATGTGTTTGAAAACATTCCATAGCCAGCTGGTGTGGCTCAGTGGTTGAGCGTTGACCCATGCACTAAGAGGTTACCGGTTCGATTCCTGGTCAGGGCACAGGCCCAGGTTGTGGGCCTGATCCCCAGTGGGGGGCATGCAGGAGGCGGCTAATCGATGCTCTCTCTCATCGATGTTTCTCTCAGTCCCTCTCCTTTCCTCTCTCTCGAATATCAATAAAGAAAAAAAATTTTTTAAAAATAAAAAACATTTCATATTCTTTCTCTTTGCTGGATGAGGCAGTAAGGTCTCTAGCACCGAGTATCACATGAGTCTTATCACACCTTCAGTGGAGTCCAGTTCTGGCCCAGCCTCTGTAACATGCCCATCAATCCAATACCTTGAAGAAGCATCACAGTGCGCGTTCAATGGCCTCTCCCACTGGCGTGCAACACACTCCTTGCACACAGGCACATCTTTTTCTCGAGTGTCCAGTTCAGATAGATGTTCGTATCATTTAATTATTGATGTTTGTAGTCCAATATTTCAAGTATTTTTGGTAAGAAGAGATTCATTTCTTGCCAGATTAGACCACTGTTGCCAAAATTCAGAAACAGATCTGTGAGGTCCAGGTATCAGACACAATATTCAGGGGGACTCCTCTTTTCCAAACCCTAAAACACTAGAAAATATACGTTAATCCTCAGACCTTAGAAAAAAAACAAAGTTAACACTTCTTGGCATCAAAAGTCTGTAGCCGAAGTGAAGGCAAGGGAAGATTCAGCCTCGTCTTACTGTTATAGCTTCATCCAACACAGCATCAGGAACAAAGCATTCTCCTAAAGCTCAGGCTGGTTCTTAAAAACAGAAATCATTATTCGTAATTCAAAAAAGGGTAGGTTGTTTGGTTCTAAGCCTCAACTTATGTGTCCTTCAAAAATTTTAAAAGGAAGCAAGTTGTCTTCTCTCAGTTTTATGTGACTAACTGGATTGTAAGAAACTGTTTGAAGTTGTATATATTAGTTTTCAGTGCTATCCCCATTCCTATCCAAAATTCTACTAAAGAAATAGTATTTAAATGGTTAAAAGAATACTTTCTGTACTCTCCTTTCTAGGATCACATGGGACCACTTTAGAAAAATGAGATACTCCTTGTTTCTCGGAATTAAAAAGTCAGGCTTTTCTGGTCTCTTGAGTTCACAAATACTCTATTTCCCTTCACTGAGTGGGAGGGAAGGACACTCAGATTTCTCAACCTCCACTATGAGTTGGGCACTTCACAAACATTATTTCATTTAATCTTCACAACCACCAAACACATAGTTAGCATGACTCATTTTGGGCACAAGTGAGGAAATGAGATTCACAAAGATTCAACAACCTTACTAACGTCTACGAATGATTTATCAGGTACGCAGAGTTCAGACGTAAGCCCCAATACTGATACCTTGGCTTCATGAACTCGAAAATAAGAGAAATTCAAGCTCATTTCTGAAATCTGACTAGTGACTGCAGGCCATTGCTAGACACGAATGGAGCAAGAGCCAGAATTTAAACATCTTAACCTGCAGTACACCATGCTTCATTCCCTTAGCTTTTAACTTCTGCCGAATGACAGCCTTTTGAAGTGCTTTTCGCTTATGTGAACTGCTACAGAAGGATCAAATCCATAAAATATTTTTCTTAGATATGCTAATCCCAAATCCAAGTAGAGAAATAGTCATTTTTCTCCTACATGGTCCTTCTTTTGTCCACATTTCAAAGCAAGAGTTTTATAGGGCTAGAATAGGTGACTATTTTAGCTATATCAATATTTTATTGGTTTAATACTTGCCTCAATATCTTCAGATACAATAATAATAAAATAACTTTCCATATTATAGTAACAACTTCCAGTTACTTTGCAATATCATGAACATTTCTTTAGGTGCTGTACATACAGTCTCAGCACATCAGTGGTACGTTGACCATCACCCACCCTTCAGCCCACATCCTGTAGTTAGAAAATGTTGCAGTCGCCCAGCTAGTCAGCGGGACTGTGACAATCTGATCTGTCTGACTAAAGCCTACGTTATTGCTACTGTAGTTCGTTTTATAGAAGCCCCTTGGTGAGAACACTTCTCTTTTAACAAGGTTCAGCTTCTGAACTGAAAGTGGTTATTCTCCTCCTGTGGGTTTCTGTGAACCTGAAACAAAGCACGGATGCAATGCCCATGACTATGTAATACAAACGCGCAGGGGAGGGCAGGTGGTCACTGCTGCACCTGTGTGTTGCCAGTTACGTGTAGTCGACGTCACCCTCGGGGTGTCTTTGCAGAGCAGACAGTCTTCCTCCGATCCTGGAAGCCATGACTGGGGATTACGTGATGTGCTGTATAAAATTAATAGAAAACCACCCCTTTAAGGGGCAACGCTTAATACTTGACAGTGCTTATTCAGTGGTATGCTCTTTGCTTATGCCTTTGTTTTACTGAGTTGATATTTGCCACCTGACATCCCATTGCTACACACAATGAGACTTTGAAAATTGTGCAGTCACGTGAGTTTGATGGAACCCAGAATTCCAACTTGCCCTGCCCTTTAATTTCGTTTTGGACCTTTTCCTTTTTACCATTGTGAAGGCCTCATGCTAAATTAATTGGATTAGAGGGTTTTCTGCATATCCTCTCTCTAATTATCTATTTTACAATGTCCAAAGACAATAAATCCCTTAAGGGTTTGTTTCTGTATAACACTTTGGTCATTGCGATTTGCTTTCCTTCGCAGACTTTTATTTAGGGGTATATTCTGGACAAGTTTATCTTAGTGGGTTTTCTTTTCCCTAAATCCAATGGAAGTCACATACTTGAATGCTTAACAAAAGTATTTTATTTAAAAGAGGAGAGCCCGGCCCTGGCCGGTTCGGGTCAGCGGTTGGAGCGTCGGCCCGCAGACCAGAGAGACCGGGGTTCGGTTCCCAGTAAGGGTGTGTGCCTTGGTTGCAGTTTGTCCCCAGCCCCTGTTGGGGTCCTGTGGGTGGCAACCACTCGATGTGTCTCTCTCACACTGATGTTTTTCTCTCTCTCTTTCTTCCTCTCTCCCTCCCACTCTATCTGAAGATAAATGCAAAAATGTCCTCGGGTGAGGATAAACATAAGTAAGTAAGTAAGTAAGTAACTAAATAAATAACTAAATAATAAATAAATAAATAAATAAATAAAATAGTATAGGCAGGCTGGTGTGGCTCAGTGGTTGAATGTTGACCCATGCACCAAGAGGTCACCGGTTTGATTCCCGGTCAGGGCACATGCCCAGGCTGTGGACCAAATCCCCAGTGGGGGGCATGCAGGAGGGGACCAATTGATGTCCTCTCTCATCAATATTTCTATCTCTTTCTCCCTCTCCCTTCTGCACTCTCTGAAGTCAATAAAGAAAAAAATTTTTTTAAAATAAAAGAGGATAGAGATACCTGCTTTTCTACAGTTAAAAGTAATATAATGACTAATTAAGCCAACAGAGAAAAGATGGATTATTTTTATCTCTGTGTGGCATTAAAATACAATTTAAAAGCACCGTGTGTTTCTCTCCAGGACTATGGAGATTTTCTTCCTTAGTGATATATTATTTTCTTTCCTTTTACTGATACCATTAATATTCAACACACCCTAAACTCGACCTGACACTTTCTTCTTTTTAAGCTTCCTCTTTTACATGTGATTTTTTTTGGACTTTATTGGCATTCTAAGGGCAGAGGAATATGCAAGCTGTTCTATGTAGGCTACCTGTAACAACCCCCAGACTCTGGATACTTCAATATTCTTGGTCTCTGAACAAAGCTAGTGAAATATAATAATGTGTTCAAGGAACTCCTGTGCTTTTGTTATTTCCTTGGTGACTGAAGTCTTGTTTTCATGTTCTGGATAGCTTTCATTGAAAATTATCTTATTGAAAAAGTATTTTCTCTTGTTCTGTCGACGGTAAGTGTTATCGGAAAACTGTGTGGACTGTCCTTCTCTGTTACTAGTGGGAGTAGGGTTCTTGGGGTGCCACTGAAATAGCATTTCCAGAGGCCCCCACTGGAGAATGAGATGTGGTTAAAAGCTTTATTTGTGTGAAACTATACCCCTCAGTTTGTAAAGTCCCATTCCCCTTAAGCCAGTCCTGGAAAATATGCAGCTGGGGCTTCAGTAGAGCCAGGAGCAAAGCCAGTGTCCAGAGTTTCTGTTCCATGGTAAAGATCAGTCTGGCACAGCATCAGACTAATTCCAGTCCATCAGTCCATGGGGGGGGGGCACATTACTGAGGGCCACATGGGTGAATGCAGGGGCATGAGAGCCCCAGAAGCCAGGAGTCAGGCAAGCAACAAGAGAGCAAGAAGGGGAAAACTCCCTTGTCTAGGAGTTAAGTATCTTAGATTGCACACCTTTAAAGTGGCCGTGCCCATTCTGGCCAATGAATTGTTCCCAGGTGTGATTGACAGGAAAACACATTCCCACATCACCCAGACCTTACTGGGCATGCGCCTATTGTCCAGTTCCTTCTTCCAGCAAGCTGCAAAGAACGACATGGAGGAGGTTAATCTGCAGCTTCCTGGCACAGATGGCATGCTTCTATTCTCTAGGTTCCCTTTGCTCCTTTCCTATTAATTAATAACTGGGTTATTACAACGGTATCATAAGTACTCAATAAATACTCAGCTTAGTAACTAAGAAGTCTCAGAAATACCTTTCTTGTTTATGAGGAAAGTGGAACCACATGTTCTGATTTAAATTGCCACGTGCAAATGGCAATTTAGAATCTGAATCCCCAGCAAGAAATTAGATGTGTTAAAATTCAGACACTTCTCTGAGAGAAAGTGTACAAGGGTACATCTCTTTCAACAGCAACAAATTTGCTACTGTTACACAGCTTATAAAGCACAAAGCAGAGAGAGTGACTTTATGTTGTTATTTATGTAATTTGTATAAAATAATACTTAATAAACTATACTTATTATGCTCTGATGCACATTCTAGACATGGTGAGTTCCTAGATTTATTTATTTTAAAAATAAATAGGGTTTGTTTGACAAAGTAAGTTTATTTATTTTTTTAAATGTGTTGTATTCAGAACTATTCCTGACCCAGACTTGTTTTGAAGGGTAAGAAGTGACGCATTTTGATCCCATGCTGTCACTGTTAGCAGGTCACAGATTGTACAAGATGGCATGCACTTCCCCATTGTTATCAAAGCAAGATATTCTGAGGGTTTTGGATGAAGACTCCTCTCTGAGAGCTAAAGTAGTAAAATCAGCACATGCCTGGTGGTGTTAGCAATGAACAGAAGTCATTTAAGAATCAGTCCATCTCAAGAAATGACATTATTAGAACCTTAATAGGATAATCGAAAAAAGTCATGTAGGGTTTGTAGATTGTATTATATTATCATGACTTTCATAATTGTATTTGAATATGTTTGAGAATGTCCTTGTATTTTTAGGAAACACTGTAGAATTTAGGAATAAATGGGCATATTGTCAGCAATTTACTCTAAAATAGCTGAATATATATGTATATTATATGCATATATACATATATATGTGTGTGTATATATATATATGAGAAAGAATGATAACAAATGATTTAAAATTTTAACATTTGGAGAATCTGGGTGAAGGGTATATAATAATTCTTTTAATATTCTTGTAACTTTTATAAAATCTAAAGTTTTCTCCAAATAAAATTAAAGGAAAGAAAAATTAGTTCATTTAATGAAGACAAGGGGGCATTTTAGTCACTATTTTTGTTTCTAAGAGATCTGCTGCTAGAGAGGGTGCTTTATAAAGCAGACTTGAATATTGTAGTGATCAAAAATAGAAATCCCTTCTGTTATCAATTAATAATTTGCCATGTATTTAGTACAAGAAAGAGGGACTTACATCAACATCTCCATAATGAACACTTTTGAATAGAATCGAAAATGGAAATTCCTTGTATGAGTTTCTCTTTGCAGTAAACAACATTGTATCTTATAAAATCTTAACATAAGTTTCTTTTTTAGTTGTAACATATGTTACATATTGTAAATCACATGGCTAACTTGGGAGATGATAATGTTGGCAAAAGCAACAATTTGGAATGAATCAGGAGGGACACAACAAGTAAAGCTTCATCAGTCTGGAGGCGTGTAGGAAATAAACAACCCGGACTAATTCCCTTTTTCTGGTTCCCATGTTTCACCTGAAAGGGAAGAGCGGTCCTGAGCTGCATTCCAGTGAGTGGCAGCAGACGTGAGAGGCAGTGCAAGAAAAGTGACATAGACAGGGAAGAAATGGCACCAGGGGGGTTAGAAACAGTGAGAGAATACCCGGCCGGTGTGGCGCAGTGGATTGAGTGTTGTCCCATGGACTTAGAGGTGTGGGTTCGATTCCCGGTCAGGGCACATGACCGGGTTTGGGGCTCCATCCCCAGTAGGGGGCGGGCAGGAGCCAGCCGATTGATGTTTCTATCTATCTCCCTTCCTTTCTCTCTATCAACAAAAACATATTTACAAAAAAACAAAAAACAGTGATAGAAGAAAGCTGCTTTCGAAGAAGGCCATAAAAACACAGCACTGGGCTATATAAAGGAATAAATAGTTCCACATAGTTCACCAGCCCTTGAGGGGAAAATTGAGTACCACCCAAAGCACAGAGAAAATGAAATGTCGCTATGTCCTCCGGGGCGTTTATTGAAAAGAAAAGCTAATAGTCCCTAAAATATTTTGTAATTATAGTACAATAGTGTTTAACCTGAACATGTAAACAAAAGTTCAAATAATGTTTGGCATACACTGTGCACAAGATAAGGAAATATGTAGCATACTTTAGAATTATCTAAACATCCTATTTCAGTAAAAGTTATTTTAAAACTCCGTCATGTTAAGTATTAAATTGTATGTTTATAATTAGGTAAATGTTCACATGTATACCAGACAAATGTCTTCTAACCCACAAACATAGAATAAGGATATGTAATTTGCCAAAATTATGGAGCTAGGAGTAATAATGATAATGATAGTGAAAATAATGACTAACGTATTTCAGCATGACTTGGTACCAGTCATAATTTTATGGTACTTGAAATATATTTTATTAATGTTCATCATATTTTTTCTGAATTAATAATTATAAGTAATCTATGAGGTAGGTAATGTTACTATCCCTATTTTATAGATGAGCAATTTGAAGTACAAAGATGCTAAGTAATTTCCCAAGGTCACACAGATACTAAGTAGCAGAATTATGATAAAAACCCAACCAGTCTGCTCCAGGGATCATGACCACAAAAACTATGCTTTATTATCTCTCTCAGTAGTGGAGCTGAGAAAATGAAATGTTGCTATGTTACAGATAGCTCGTCCCCTGTCTGTAAATCACAGAGATCAGAGAACACACACATCACAGAAAAGTAATAATAAATAAGTGTCAATCTATGTGATAACTCGATTTGGCAGGCAAAAACTGTCTGAAGCTGTACTGAAAAAGATCATGAAACCATATTTGGACTTGTAGAAAATAGCACCATGGTCAATTAGTGAATTCTATCATAGATACGGGAGAGCAAAGGAGTCAAAGGAGTGTCATGAATTGCCATTCTTACAGTGGAATGAAGCAAAGTTGAAATTGTTTAGATCATGGTGAATTAAATGAGTAGGTTTTTATTTTTTTTAATTATGAAAGCTTTCCCAAATGAAAATTGTTATATTGAGTTCCATGGTGGCAGGGTGACGGTGATGGAGGACTTATTTTCTTTTTTAAATTTTTTTATTCTCACCCGAGGACATTTTTTTTTTTTTTTCCATTTTTTGTTCAGATAGAGTGGGAGGGAGAGAGAGAGAAATATCGATGTGAAAGGGACACATCGAGTGGCTGCCACCTGCACGACCAACCAGGGCTGGGGACAAACTGCAACCGAGGTACGTGCCCTTAGCGGGAACCGAACCCGGGTCTCTCTGGACCGCAGGCCAACACTCTAACCACTGAGCCAAACCGGCCAGGGCCGGAGGACTTATTTTCTTACACCATAGGTAATTTAATTTACAGAAGTGTAGCCTGTGTAGACTTGTCATGATTTAGTCAGTAACATGTTAATTTCTAGACACTTCAGAGAAGTGGCAACATGGAATTGACTTTCCAACGGTCCACCTAAAGTGAGACTCAGGTCATGTAGTTCAGGTACATGTCGGACTAGTGCCCGCTTATCACTGAATCAGAGACTTGCTCACTTTACAGATGAGTTAAGTGAAATCTGGAGGTTAATTTGCCTATGCTGATAACTTGATTTGCTAATGATTCAGATATCATTATGTATCCTATGTATGTATGTACAGATCCATCTATCTATCTGTCTGGATATCTTTACCGTTATCTGCAGATACAGCACTCACTGTTCCATAGAAATTCTGAAGTCCAGGTGGGCACATGTTGCCAGGCTCTGGTTAGGGCCCAGACCTCCTACATGGTAATAGTTTCCAGACCCTCCCGCCTGTGCTGTCAAGGCGCCCACCCTCTGAGGCATTCTTCCTTCTCCAGAGGAAATGGTATGGGTTTGCAATTAAGTAGGGTAGGCTCTTTCTTACCCTGTGTGGTTGAGTTCTCTACAAAATGCTTTCATTTTGAATGGTCTCTATCCCTCTTGGTCCATGCTCACACTGCTTCTAGTACTGTTCTTTGTAAAGTCTGTGGATCTCCTGTGAATCTCTTTGGAGTTTTAAATCCATAAGACAAAGGCTGAATCCAATTCTTTGAGAGGGGCCTCTCTCTACCCTTGGAAAATAAAGGTATTGTGGGACAGCACCCTTAAGATTTTTAGAAGCTGTATTGAGTAGTTGTGAGGGTCTGTGAGGTATCTGGAGTATTTCTGAGGTCTCACCAAAGAGTCTCATGTTCGATGTGAACTTTATCCTGGTTTTAATTACATTGTTCTTGCTTTAATCTTTGCCCCGAGGCCATTTCTTACCTTGAGTGTCTTTTGCTGTATAGGGAGAAACAGTTTTATTTATGAACCCTTCCCACTGTTTTATTTTATTTATTTATTTTTAAAGAGAGAGGAAGGGAGAGGGAGAGAGAGATAGAAACATCGATGAGAAAGAACATCGATTGGCCACCTCCTGCATACCCCTCACTGGGAATCTGGCCCACAACCTGGTCATGTGCCCTGACCAGGAATCGTACTGGTGACCTCCTGGTGCATGGGTCAACGCTCAACCACTGAACCACACCGGCTGGGTCCTTCCCACTGTTTTAAAACTTATTTTGCCATTCTCTCTTTTATCACAAGCCTCTAGAAGAAGCCTTTACCTCTCTGACTTAAAACTTCTTGGCCCAAAGTGTCAGTTTACTATGGAATCTTTCTATAGTCCATGGTGTTCCAGGTGATGCTCATGAATTGTTCTGCCAACATCATGTTCTTTTCCTCTTTTCAGCCTGTATAATGATTCATTCATTGTGCTCAGAGCATTCACTAACAGCCTCTGCTGTCTGGGCCCACAGTCAATGTACACATTTTAATTTGGGCTCTGTAGCATCATTCTTTTAGGCCCAAGATGGAGAGTAAGAGAAGAAAATAGAAGTATGAAAGCACAAAAAAAATTACTATGAAAAACCTGTATAGACTCCACTCTATCAAATATTTGCAGCCTCATTTTATCCACCCCTCTCACCATAAATAAATTTAAAGACAAATAATGAACTGAAATTATTTGAACCATATATGATGAGAATATAATTAGATTTAAATAAAAAATGGAAAATGATCTTAACAGAAATTCAACAGAATGTATCAGAGATTAAAAAATGTCTATCATTTTGCCACAATAACTTTTCTTTGAAATGTATATTAAGAAAAAGTCAGAAACATATTAAATGTATTACTGTGGGGTATGCATTACAACATTATACATACTACAAAAAGATTAAAAAGAGAAATAAAAAATATAGATTTTCAATAATAAGAGGTTGGTTAAATAAATCACAATGTATCTGCAGTTAAAACAATTAAGAGGCATTAAAATCATGTTTTCTGAGAATGTTTCAGCATGTGTAGAAAAGCTCACAAAATGTCTAATAAGAAATCAGGTTCAAAATATCTGGCATAATATAAATATATGTGCACTGAAAAAAAGGAAGGGTATATATCCAAATGTTGAGTGGTTATATTTTGTCTAATTATTATTATTATTATTATTATTATTATTATCATCATCATCATCATCATTTGTTAATTCTCACCTGAGGTTATTTTTTCCATTGATTTTTTAGGGAGAGTGGAAGGGAGGGAAGGAAAGACACATCAACTGGTTGCCTCATGCACTTGCCCCGACTGGGCCAGGGATCAAACCTGCAACCCAAGTAAGTGCCCTTGACTGAGAATCAAACCTATAACTCTTTGGTGTGTGGGCCAATGCTCTAACCACTGAGACATGCTGACCAGGTCTTGTCTAATTATTTTTTATTTTTTTAATCCTCACCGGAGGACTTTTTTCCATTGGTTTTCAGATAGAGTGGGAGGGACGGAAGGAGAGAGAAAGAGAGAGAGAAACATCAATGCAAGAGAGACACATCAGTTGGTTGCCTACCTCATGACCCCAACCATGGGTGGATGCTCTAACGGCTAAGTCAAACTGGCTTATTTAATTATTTTTGCAAAAAATATGTAATACTTTCATGCTCTGGCCAGTTGTGCTAAGTGTTTAGAACATTGACCTTTGCACCAAAGAGTCTCAGACTTGATTCCTGGTCAAGGGCATGTACCTGAGTTGCAGGTTCAAACCCAGCCCCGGTTGGGGTTGTGTGGTAGGCAACCAATCGATGTCTCTCTCTCTCACATTGGTCTCTCTCTCTCCCTCACTTCCTCCTCCCACTCTATCTAAAAATCAATGGAAAAATATCCTCTGGTGAGGATTATAAAAAAAAGAAGAAATATGTAATACCTTCATAATGAAAAAATTCAACAAATATTATATACAATATCTAGCATTTTGTGGCCCCTCATTTAAAGTGTTCAATTAATGTGATTTTCAACATTTTTCTGTTCATGGAACACATAAACTAATTATTAAAATTCTGTGGCATACCAAAAAATATAATAAATTTTTTGCTGATTCAACAACAACAAAAAAAGGTATAATTTTGATTCAGTCACACCAGAAGGCTATTGTGTTAGCTGTTGTCACATTTTTATTTGACAGTCCAGGAAAAGAGATCAGTGCCCCTGACTAAATAATCACGTATTGTATGTTTTATATTCATTTATTTATTTTTAAAATATGTTTTTATTGATTTTAGGTAGAAGAAAAGAGAGAGAGATAGAAATATCGATGAGAAAAATATCAACATCAAATGGCTGCCTCCTGCACACCCCCTGATGGGGATCGAGACCACAACCCTGGCATGTGCCCTGACCGGGAATCGAACGGTGACCTCTTGGTTCATGGGCTGATGCTCGACCACTGAGCCACATCAACCGAGCAAGTCTTGCATGTTTTAAAAATGATTGTTGTATATATAATTTTGAAAAGATTGTTTATTGATTTTTAGACAGAGAGGAAGGGAGAGGGAGAGAGAGAGAGAAACATCAATGTGAGGGTGATACATCCATCAGCTGTCTCCTGCACACCCTCTACGCAGGATCAAGCCCCAAACATGAAACCTGGGCATGAACCCTGACCTGACCAGGAATCGAAGCAGCCAACTAACTGAGCTACACCAGCCAGGGCAATTGATTATATTTTTAAAAAGAACAGAAATTGTGACTCTGAATTCCCTAACACTGGATGCAGATTCAGAGGAGAAGTGTCCAGTGAGCTAGTCTGATGTTAGGAGGTTCCGATGGATGAGGTGAGGCTGGGCAGGGGCTGGCAACACGGGTTGTAGGAAAGCAGGAACAGAAGGAGAGCTGGTGCCTGCTTGGAAACCGTCGTAAGTCAATAAAAACAGGAGGATTTTTCACTTACTCTAGAAACATGAAGTCTGTGAAAGAGCCTTTGTACTTACTAGAAAGTCTAGGGCTTAGAAATTAAAAGTAGAAAAGATAACAGAATTACAAGAAAAAGGATTTTTTTTTTTTACTTATTTCCGTGGCACATTGGGCTAAAAAATTACGATTGCTTATGAAGTGCTTTGAAAATGCAGCTGTATTTTATAAGATCGGCCTTGGTGCTGACCTTTAGTAGGGTTCACAGCAAATCAGTTTGCTCTCGGTCATGCTGGCAAAGCTGCCAAGTGTCATGAGTGCTGGAAGCCCTAGGCAGCCACCCAGGACCTGGCCTTGAGTACTTCCTGGAAGTCTTCGGTTTCGTCTGTGAAATGGAGCAGGCCCGTCTGCACGTGATAGCACAAGTGATCATTCATCAAAACGTGTCTCTCTGCAAGGAGGTGGCTGCTCTGTCCGCAGGGGCCCCAGCCGGCAGCAGCAGCAGGTGTGAGCTAAGACCAGCAGCTAGCAGCAGGCAGGCGGCCTGTGACACTGCACTCGGGTGTGTTCATAGCCTCTGCTCCTGAGCCCTCTCTCCAGAAGGCTCCGTACAGGAGTCCTGGTGGCCGAATGCTGGCTTCTTCTCTCTCGTGTGTCAGTCTTTCGAAACAGAAAGCACGTTTCTTGTGAATAAACTCTCGTTTTTGCCGAATTGAAAATTCTTTCTCTCTCCTTGTATTCATTGACTGTTCCTCGTTCACTGTGTGTTCTCTCCTTTTCCCACAGCTGGGGTGGGGAAGCCCGTTTTCCGACTGACCCCACTTCCTGTGATGACACAGCCCAGGCTCAAAACCACACCGTCACTGTCCTGTTCTGCGCACATGCGCACGAGGCCTTGTGATGGAGAAACATGTAACCCTTGTCCCCTGTCACATCAGCCTTAGGAAGTTCAGGCATTAAAACAAGAACTAGAGAAGCATTTGACTCCAATCCTTGGTTTTACTAATGTGATTTTAATATCTGGTCCCTTCACCCTGTTTGGTTTTAACTGCCTTCTAATGTGAAGGTCTCATGCCGTGGTCTTCAACCTGTGGGCCACGGAACTCTGGTGTGCCACGGAACACTGGTGTGCCACGGAACTCTGGTGTGCCACGGAACTCTGGTGTGCCACGGAACTCTGGTGTGCCACGGAACTCTGGTGTGCCACGGAACTCTGGTGTGCCACAAGAATTCTTAAAACATGAAATACCTGGAGCACTGAACTCTTTTCCCTGAGTCTGTCAAATTAAGAAAAGACAACAGCCAATATAACAATAGCCATCGAGTGTGAATGAATCAAAATTATAACTATTTTTTTGGTCAAAAATATATATTTTTTGATATGACAGAGAATTTTAGTAGTTAGTTTATGTGTGCCATAAGATTTTAAAAAAGGTTAAAAATCACTGGTCTAGTCGATGAAATCCTGATTTAAGCACTCCATCTACATCATCCACGTGAAATCCTGCTGACACAGTCTAATACCATCTTTTTCAGACACCTCTTTGTCTCATTGATCCAGGGAGCTGATCATCTTGGCTCAAATGCCACTGTGTCATTACTCCAAAGTGGCTGGATTTCCTTATGCTGATAGAACCACCACAGATCCGAGTTCTTAAGATGCTTAGACTGGTTAAGCTCAACTGGAATCCTCAGAAAGGAAGATGATGGACAGATGTGGTCTCTGCCCTCAAGGAATTTATACTCTGACCGCCCATGCTGGTTCTGGTTATAAATACAGCATCTCGTGCTATTCTTTTGTTTTTTAGAGGTTTAACACTAGACACTTTATTTATTTATTTATTTATTTATTTATTTATTTATTTTTCTTTCTTCACCCGAGGACACTTTTCAATATTTTGTTCGGATAGAGTGGGAGGGGGAACGAGAGAGAGAAACATCGACGTGAAAAGGACACATCGAGTGGTTGCCACCCACACGACCCAACCAGGGCCGGGGACAAACTGCAACCGAGGTACGTGCCCTTAGCAGGAACCGAACTCGGGTCTCTCTGGACCGCAGGCTGACGCTCTAACCGCTGAGCCAAACGGCCAGGGCTAGACACTATTTATATCGTCTTTCAGTGTCCATGATGAGTGTATAAAATAGTAATTGTTCTCCCCACCTCCAGCTTTATTGAAATCTAATTGACACAGAACGTTGTATGACTTTAAGGTGCACATTGTAGTGATTTGATACATATATGGATATACCGAGAAATAGTTACTATGATAAGGTTAGTTAACATATCCTTCACATCACATATTATCCATTTTGTTTTTGTTGTTATGGTGAGAACATTTCCATCTCATGTAATTCCATTGTCAGATTTTTGGTGGATTCATGAGCAGTAAGATGAACCCTAAGTTCTAGTCAGATCAATAATGAAACATGATCTCTACCTGGTGGTTCTGCTTATGCACCTTTAAAAAACAATATTAATAATTAACTCTTTTCAACACTTACTATGTAGCAGGCACTGTTCTAAATGCTTTACATGTTTAGTTGCTTTATTGTCACAAAAACCATATTTTTGTCACCTCCTTTGGAGGGATATGTTCAGAATTCAAGGTCACACAGCAAAAATAGTAGCAGAAGCAGGTTCAAACCCAGATGGTCTAATTTGACAGCACACATTTGAACAATAATAGTAAACAACCACAGTTGGTATTGCGATGTATATTTATTGAAATACTAATCCTTTAGAATGCTGTTTGACAAAGGAGGTTCTGTAAATATTAAATTTGGAAAACATTGCATATACCTTGTGTGGGGTTCATGGCACATTTTAACATGTTAAAAACATATAAAAATATATATATAACGTATATATTTCACAAAGGAGTATTTGCTATAATGTAACTTTCCCAAACATTTTGCCCATGGCATTAATGCTTTTCACTGTATAATTCTTGAACACACTGCTAAAAAAAAAGACTTCTGAAAAATTAACTTTGAGAAATAATGACCTAAAGAGAAAGAGTATAACCAAAAAATTGAAGTTTCTGCAAAAGACTTTTAGTGATAAAATGAGGTAAAGGTTCCTATGATGTCAGGAATTGGAGAAGAGTCTCTGTGTTGTGTTTCAGTAAAGCATGACTCACATATTCGCTGACTGTGCTTTTTATTTCTCTCTACCTCTGTTCCCATCTGTAATTCATCTTGTGTTTTTAAAAGTTTACTTGGCATGTCTCAGTCCTGTCTACACTGAGAAGGCAAAACTTTCTATATTTATGTGGATGTAAAATGCTTAAAGAAGAAAACCATACGTCTGGGAAGATAGACATATCATACGTGTCCGCCAGATTAATTTCAGAAAGTGAACACATGTGCCATCAGCATCCAGATCAAAACAAAGCACAGCCGGCAGCCCAGAAGCCTCTCCCCCTTCCAGTGACCACCCCCTCGCACTGAGGGCAACGGCTACCCTGACTTCTATCTCCATGGACTTGTGGGGTTTTTGTTTTGTTTTCTCTTTATAGTTTCTTGCAATATTATTGATGCAATCTATTAAACTGTACATAATTAAAGTATATTTTTTATGAGTTTTGACATATATAACCATCAAGACAATGAATATATTCACCATCTCTAAAATTTTCCTTCTGACTTTTGTAACTATTCCCAAGCAACTACTGATCTGCTTTCTGTCACTATACATTAGTTTGCATCTTCTAGAATTTTGGGTAAATGGAATCATACATGTGTATCTTCTATTTTGGGGGTTATCTGGCTTGTTTCACTCACCATAATTATTCTGAGATCCTTTCATTTGGTTCTGTGCATTTGTAGTTTGTTCCTTTTTTATTGCTGAGTAGTATTCCATTGCATGGCTGTATCACAATTTGTTTATCCATTCACCAATTGATGGACAGTTAGGTGGTTTTGAGTTTTGCAGCATTACAAATAAAACTTCTGTGAACATTTATAAACAAGTTTTTGTACAGACATATATTTTATTTCTCTCATAAATATCTAGGAATAATATGGTTGTATCATATGGTCAATGTACGTTTAACTTTTCAGGAAACTGCCAACATGCTTTTTGAAGTGAATATAACAAATTATATTTCCACCAGTAATATATAGCCTTCCAGGTGTTCCATATCCTCACCAACACTTATATTGATCGGTTTATCATTTTTGCCACTCTGGAGAGTGTGTAGTGATGTCGTCTTAAAAATTTTAATTTGTTTTTCCTTAACAGCATCTTTCTCATGTGCTAATTTGCCATCTGTACATCTTTGGTGAAATGTCTGTTCAAATATTTTGCCCTTTTTTAATTGGGTTGTTCATTTTCTTAGTATTGTGGCTTGAAGTTCTCTATTTTGGATATAAACCCTTAGTTGGGAATCAGTTTTGCAAATATTTTCTCCCAATCTATGGATGGCCTTTTTATTCTTTAACAGTGTCTTTTGAAGAGCAAATGGTTTTAATTTCAATATAGTATAATTTAGGGTCTATAATACAATTTTGATTAATTTATGTTTATGGTGAGGTAGGGTCAAGTTGTTCTGTTTGTTTATTTTTGGTATAAAGCTGTCCAATTGTGCTACTACAATTTGTTGAAAAAACTTTCTCCCATTGAAATGCCCTGGCTTCTGGGTCAAAAGTCAAACGGCCATATATATGGGTCTATTTCTGGGTTTTCTATTCTATTCCACTGATCTATTTGTCAGTCTTGACACTAACAAAGAATTGTCTTAGTTACTGTAGCTTTACAATAATTCTTGAAATCAGGTAGTGTATCTTCTTAAATAATGTGGTTTTGGCTGTTTGAGGTCCTGTACATTTACACATAGATTTTATCATCAACTTATCAATTTTTAAAAAGAAATGCCTTCTGGGATTTTACTGAATCTATAGATCAATTGGGAGGAGAATATACACCTTAAAAATATTGAGTTTTCTGCCTGGCCAGTGTGACTCGGTAGATTGAGTGTCATCATGGACTAAGAGGTCCCAGTTCCATTCCTAGTCAGGGTTTCAGGCTCGATCCCCAGTCGGGAGCATGCAGGAGGTGGCTGATCCATGTTTCTCTCTTACAGCAATGTTTCTCCCTCTCTAAAATATCAATAAAAACATATTTTAGAAAATGTTGAGTCTTCCGATCCATGTACTCAGTATGTTTCTTTCTTTATTTAAATCTTTACTTTATTGCAGCAAATTTTCATAGTTTTCAGTGTTTAGGTTTTATACTTCTATTTTTAGAGTAATCTTAATTATTTTGTGTTTTTGATGCTATTGCAAATGGTATTTTAATTTCAAATTCTTATTATTCATCGCTAGTATAATGTAAGTTAGTTTAGAAGTATTAGAGAACTTGTTGCCAGTATCTGGGTTGTCATTTGTAATGTTATAATGTTTGAAAAATATATGTTGCAGAGAAAAAATACAAAAGAGTTCCGTGTTTTTGAGACAAACTGTACATCATTGTTGAATTTATTCATTCATATTTTTGCCCATTGAAGTTGACAGTGAAGGAAAAGTTTTAAATGTTCTTAGACAGATTTTAGAAAACTTAAGGTCATGGGTGAAGAGAATTTCTGTGAAAAGAAAAAAAAAGCTCTAAGACAAAGACTCTTGCTTTGGCTTTAGATCTAAGTTTGCCCTTGACACACAGATGGCTCAGACCCTACTGTTTATACCATGAGTTTTAGAGTTCGTGAGTCCACTAACTGACAGAAAACCTTACCAATGGGCATTGTGAACATCCTAGTAAAATCTCAACGTTTTCATCTATTCTAGATTGTCCTCCTATAGCTATTTTAGCAATGCTAGGCCTTTAAATACTTCGTCAATCCTACCTTCCCCAACACACACACACACACACCCCAAACAAGATTTCATGGGCTAAATTGTGACACCACCCCCCAACAATTTATATGTTGAAGACTTAAGCCCCAATGGGACTGTATTTAAAGAAAGGGGTCTTTTGGAGGTAACTAAATTTTAGTGAGGTCATAAGGTTGGGCCCTAATCCAGTGGGAGTGATGGCCTTGTAGGTAAGGGAAGAGAGGGATCTCTTTATTTTGAGTGCAAACATTGTAGAAAGGCCGGCGAGCACACAGGTAGAAGGTGGCCATCTGCAAGCCAAGGAGAGAGCTCACCAGAACCAACCAGGCTGGGGGCATGATCTCAGATCCAGCCTCCAGAACTATGAGAAAATAAATCTCTGTTCATCAAGCCACACAGTCGGTGGTATTTTGATGTGGCAGCCTGAGTAGACCAATATATAAGTTAACTGTTTCAGTTTGACAATATATAAGTCAAACTGTTTCTTTGTTATATAATTGCTTACTTTGCTGTACGCAGTGAATTGCTGATTACCCTAGCAGATTTAGGAATCATTTATAGGTAGCCTGTTCTGACTACATCCTGGTGTTTCCTCATTGATGTACTCCTGGATATATTACTCTTATTACCACAGGATCATCAAACTGCAACACATTAAGCAGCTTATTAAATGACATCACAGAGTGTGAAAATATACAACGCCTTTTAAGACTAGGCAGTATTTTGCCAAAAATTACTTAGTATAGTGAATGGTTAATAGCTGTTGACTTAAGAAGAACTAATTAGGTAAAAGATAGAAAAATATGTCAATACTATTTGTTAATATGATTTGATTGAGTCTTTAGACATCTGAATTTCTGGTAGTCCTTCTTCAGGTGTTTCTATTTTTCTGTGCTTTTTTTAAAAACAATTTCCAAATGCATTGAGAACCACAATTCATTTTTATGAGAGCAATAAACAATCAAGACGGTCTCATGGGAATTCTTTTAAGTACCACATGCTGACTGCACAGCTGGAGCTGCTCAGGACAATTCTTCAGTTGCCTTAAGAACATCTTCTCCTGTGAAGTTCCTGGGCATCTTGTCCATGTGGTACTCGGAGAGTCTGGTGCCCCTGAAGATGCTCCGTGAGAACATCTGCCTTACACTGCTTACCTGGTGAAATACCAGCCGTGCACTCTACGTACCAGAGCTGCCAGGTGCTCGGATCCCCGGGGCATGGTCCTCCTCACAGGAACCGTGTTGCTAAGGTGTCCTCGCTGGAATACGAAGCTGAAAAGAGGAGCTTTTTCCCCCTGAAAAATAAACTAATACGTGTTTGTGATCAGCTAACAGAGAACATTAACTTCTTACAAAATTAATCTCACAAAAATTGAGAAAATAAAATGAAAAAACCCTCCCAAGTTCTGAATATTCTAATAGAAAGTTACATTGAATTAATTCCCTCCTAGTATTTTTAAGGTACCTGTTCTGTGTATACCACTGTGACTAGATTAAGGATGGATTAATTCAAGTTGAACAAGAAGAAAATATTTATTATGCAATTACAGCTATTCAGTTCTCTTTATGTTTCTCATTTTCGTATATATAAATATAAATGTAAAAAGGAATAAATATGTATTTAAAGGCAAACCTAAAGGTTCGTGGTTTAGGATTGTACTATGTGAAATACAGACAAACTTACAAAATATCTTTGACTAGACCCAATCTCTTTAAAGAAATAAAAACGATATCTTAAATAGTTCTTTGGGGAAAAAACAGGTTTTTTCTTGGACTCTAACACTCTCCCCACCCTTACTTGCTCACAATGTGCCAAATTAGGTTGAAGCCGCAGGAAAATAAACATTCAGATAAGAGATGAAATATTTAGGTAATTGTAAAGTTCTCCTAACCCCCAGATGTTTGGCACTTGGTTAGAAACTGTCACATGGCTGAATTTTTCACTATCCATCTGGATGTTTTGCTGCCACAGACACATTCTCTTGGCTGTTTATATGAAACCTTCATTCCTTGTCATGATTCTTTAAAATAGAGTATATTTTAAAATGACAGCAACGGAACAAATTATATATCTTCCGTGTATCTCTCAAGCCACAGTTAAAATGATGTTTGAAAGTAAATATTTGAAGAGATGTATTCTAAGTGTATACTTAGTATGCTTTTGTCCTCTAAAACTATGCAAGATATGAACAGCATTAGTTTATGCTTGGATAGACCCTTGGAAATCATGAGTCCACTATCAATTTCTATTCGTGTTTATTATTGTGGGGGTCACTTCCCACAGACAGCACACCGTGGCTGGAAAGGGAGGCAGCGCCATGAATTTGAGCTCAGAGGTCACCAAATCAAATGCCCTCCGGGGCCGGGGTGAGAAATAATACGTTAACTAGGCTGGATGAAAAACAAAAGGAACTCCTTGGGACAATCTGGGAGTAAACAAAATTCCTAAATTTCCTACCACAGAAAATTTTTGGAAAAGATAGAACCTAAGGAAACATTTCTGGGAACTACATTTCTTCAAGAACTATTCAGATTTGAACCTTTACTTTTAGTCTAATTTCCCTCTTTTATAGAAACAGAGACTGATGTCCCGTTCATAGTACAACACAGCAGCCTCCATGAAACGGGGCCGGTTATTCTGACCCGACGCAGTGATGTCACTACCCACGCCTTTCTCTGAGCTGTTTGCAGTACATTCATAGGATTGTTTAGGTTCTTTCACAGAATTACGAGCTGTCAGTACCTTCAAGTAATGTAGACATGAGTTCGGATGGTCTAGCTTTACAACAATTACACAATATTTTTTGTATAATTATTGCGATCATGGTCTTTGGAGTATGAATTAATTCAAGATCCAACTTCAGCCCGGCTGGTGTGGCTCAGTGGTTGAGCATTGACCCATGTACCAAGAGTCTGCCAGTTTAACTCTCCGTCAGGGCACATGCCCAGGCTGTGGGCCAAATCCCCAGTGGGGGGCATGCAGGAGGCGGCCAATCGATGTTCTCTCTCGTCGATGTTTCCCTCTCTCTCTCTCTCTCTCTCTCTCTCTCCCCTCCTCTATCTCTCAAATCAATAAAGAAAAAAAACTCAGACCCAACTTCATCATTTAAAAGTTGTGTGTCCATGGGAAATAAGTCACTGAGCTTCTGTGAAAGTCAGGGTGCTCATTTATACTATTGAAAACCTAAGAGCATTTCTTCGGAGGGTTGTTGTGAGAAATAAATGAAATGATGTCTGTGAAGTGCTTAGCTCAATGCCCAGAAGAATTTAAATATTCTTGTGGTTACATTATAGGAACATAGAATTGTTGTTTTAGGAATTAATTGTCTATATACTTATTCCTTTACATATCTAATTTTCTCTATAGTTTCAGATATGAAAAGATAGATGTACTCATTTAACACTTATTTATTCAACATTTAGTATGTGCCAGGCATTTTTCTGGACACTGGGTTATAATGTAGGAAGATATACAAAGCCCATGCCACGATGATGTATTGAGTTTACTGGAATAAATACAATAAATGTCATTGAAGGAGGGTGGGGGAGGGGAAAAGGAGAAAGGGAAGGAATGTAGGGAGTGAGGAAGGAAGGCAGGAAGGAAGACAAGAAGGAAGGAAGGCTTCAAGTAGTGATGTTGTTTTTTCTTTATTGATTTTTTTTTTTTAAGAGGGAGAGATAAAAACATCGATGAGAGAGAACATCGATTGGCTGCCTACCGCATGCCCACTACTGGGGATCTGGGCCACAACCTGGGCATGTGCCCTGACTGGGAATCGAACCAGCGGCTTCTTGGTGCATGGTTCTGAACCACACCGGCCGGACAGTGATGTTGGTTTTAATGAAAATAAGTGATTTGGGAAGTTTATAGTAGGTAGATCAAAGGTTCGGGGTCAGAAAGTCTCAAGTAGGAACAAGTTAGAATATTCAGTGAATTACAAGAAGCTTAGTGAGGCTGGAGCTGAGGAAGACAGATGAAAGATCAAAGTTGAGGTCAAAGAGGGCATCAGGGCCCTGGCCAGTTTGGCTCAGCGGTTAGAGCGTTGACCTGCGGTCCTGAGAGACCCGGGTTCGGTTCCCGCTAAGGGCACATACCTCGGTTGCAGTTTGTCCCCGGTTGCAGTTTGTGGGTGGCAGCCCCTCGATGTGTCCCTTTCACATTGATGTATCTCTCTCTCTCTCTCTCTCTCTCTCTCTCTCCCTCCCTCCCACTCTGTCTGAAAAAAAAAAAGGAAAAAATGTCCTCGGTTGAGGATGGAAAAAAAAAAAAGGCATCAGGGCTAGACTGTAGAGCCACAGGCCACAGTCAAGCATTTCTACATTATTCAAAATGTGAGAAAGAAAGCATTAGAGGGTTTTGAATAGGAAAGTGTCTTGATGTGACAATTTTCCATGCTTGCTTTGACAGCAGAGGAAGACCAGAGGAGCAGTAAGGGGACAGCGATCGCTGGGGCAGGAGCTGGTGGCAGCCGGGCAGAGGGAGGCGGGGACTCAGGACCAAGGCCCAGTCAGTACAATTCGCGGATGAGTTGAAAGAACTCAAAAGCAAGGCATCGGCTTCATCTCGGGAATGGTAGCGACATACTGATTAGGAAGACTGGAGAGCCAGAGGCGTCTGCCTTGGCCATGCTCGCGTGAGGGTTGCTAGGCGCCGAGGGCTGGCAGAGCTCAGGGGCCGAAGGAGGCCCAGATTTCTTCGGAGAGGATCAGCCGTAGGAGGAGGTGACATCATCTCAGGAGAGAGTGTGGAGAGTCTTTTAACGCTGAGGACCTGACGCATTCCAACCACGTGAGGGTCAGAGGAAGAGAAGCTTCAGGAAGAAATGCTGGTTTCCTTCGTTCCAGCAAAATGAAACCACATTCTCTGTTGCTTGATTTCTTTGCCCTCCAGCCCTACTTTACCAGCTATTTCATACTAATGAGAACTTCTAATTACACCCTTTGATGTTGTTGAGTCACTATGTACCCTGGCTCTGTAATTATGAAACAGGAGTCAGTGAAATCCATTTTAGGCCATTATGTCCTCCAGTGTCCAGGAATCCGCTGGTGTAAGCCGATAGGACAATGGTCATACTCTGGCCAGCCAGTTTTATTCCCAGAGGCCCCTGAGTGGAAATCAAGGTAATTATGTTATAATTATGGAATACAATGTAATCAAAATCTACTTAGGGGGATAATTTAAGGCAAGACCTTACATGACATTTTTGCAGTGAAATGAAGATCTCCCATGAGAAGGCAAATATCTGCAGTAGCAGAGTGAAAATAAATATTAATATTAATAGCTGGCACCAGTGGAAACATTCTCTCTTGAGGGAAATACCCAGATAAGTTGCAGGGACTGGAAGATGAGACCCTGGGAAGGGCAGAGGAAGCCCAGGGGACACAAGGAGATAAAAATGCACAAACACAGGGATAAAAGGCCCCAGCCTGAGAAACATTGTGAAGTTGCCCAAGAAATTTGGAAGCAGTGATGTCTAAGGGTTATTTGCTCAAATATTATTACTGGAGCAATTCAAATTCCTTTTAGTTTAAACTCCAAGCCTTCATGACAGAGTGTGCTACACACACAATGCCTTCTGCAAAGGTTTTTGTATGCTGTGTCTGGATGTGTTCGTGATTTTTTTAGAATGTGCAAAACAAGGCGTAGTGCTGAGGTTAACTCCAGGACAGGTGATAATAAATTCAAAACTGAGAAAGGAGTCCGGCTGGTTGGATGTTGTCCCTGAGCACCAAAAGGTTGCGGGTTTGATTCCTGGTCAGGGCACGTGCCCAGGTTGCGGGCTCGATCCCCAGGAGGGGGCGTGTAGAAGGCAGCCAGTCAATGTTTCTCTCTTGTCAATGTTTCTATCTCTCCCTCTCCCTTCTTCTCTCTCAAAAATCAATAAAAACATATTTAAAAATAACTTAGCATGGAGAGTAAGAAATGGGAGCCAAAAATGGCCAGAAGGTATAACTCACGTCCTTCACCCCTTGTCTTTGGAAGCCAGAGGCATATCAGTGAGGATTTAACTATACATGGCGGGTGGAGATTTTAACTGAAAGAGCGAAACGTGTTATGGTTGCTGCTGTTGTCTGTGTGACTATTGCGCTGTCTTAACCCAGTTTTGAGGCCCTGGCTATGGGCAGGTCTGTTCCCCTTTCTGAGAAGCCAGTTAAGTCCACACCCCCCACCCCAAGAGTTTCCTTATCTGGCTCTCACACTCCAGGTTTCTATGCACGCTTCCTAATCACCCCGTGACCAGGTACCTCAACTGGGAGCAGCCCCTACCCCTACCCCAGGGCCTGTGGAATTACTCAAACTGACCAGTCCACAGGGGGCCCTGGAAACCTAGCGCGCCCACCCCGTTTATCACACAGAAGCTGCCCTGGAGCCCCAGCTTGCTGTTGGCCCGTCTTGTGCCCCTGGGTGTGGCCTCTCTCTCTTCTGCAGGTGTAAGCAGCCGTGTGCTGCCTTCCATCTAGCCTGTGTCCTGCCGTCAAAAGAATCTTTATGTTTTATAAAACACAAAGAATCTTGATATCTGGAAATGACTACAACAATTTAACAGTCTATTCTCATTCCCTACTATATGGAAGGCGTTACTATGGTGACTCTAAACAGCACCTCTTTCAAGTGGCCGTGATTTGTTAGAAATGTAGACTGACGTTCTGTCCCACACAACTGAGTCAGAACCTCCAGAGGATAGAATGTGTGAAGCTGTGGTTTTAAGTTTCTCAGGTGATTTCAATACACACACTGACATAGGAATTACTCACATGGAAGGTAACACAAAAGACACGTGCCACCTTCAAAGACTGTGATTCTGGGTTGAACTCCTAGGTCTACCTTTTACTACCATGTTATGTGGAGCAAGTCAATGAACCTTTTTTGAGAATAAGAACTTGCTGGATTAGTGTGATGATTAAATAAAAGATTGATTAAAACTATCCAGTAAAAATCACCAGAGCTTAAAATACAATAGTGATTATTATCATTATTCTGAGAGAACAAACACTAGAAAAGGATTAATATGTGACAAGGATTAGGAAGAGCAGAAGTTGAAAAAGTCTGAGAATAGAAGTTAGAAATTGTAAAAATCCGTCAATACTGAAAGATCTGTTTGGCCCAGATTTGTATACTCAACACATTTTGCCCTACAAAAAGGGTAGATATTAGCTCACTAATTAATCCTCAAAGTTTAATTCATGGACACAATGCCTCTGTGATGTAACTGTGTCTTTCTTTGTGAGTGTTCATGGAAGGGCCACCTCTGGGTGTCGTCCAGCTCCCAGGGGCAGCTTGGAGGTCCCCTCACCGGCTCTGTTGGTGCCCATGGTGTTGACCTAGATGGCCGTGATGTGTCCTCCACAAACCTGTCCTCACCCGCTCACACGTTTCTCTTGTTTGAAGTCTTATCTTAGTCATTTAAAAGAGCACATCGCACAACTCAGGAGCGCGAAGTCTCAAAGACTAAGTAATTACTGAGAAGACTTGGAAGCCATCGGAGTAATCGGTATTGAAAATGTTTCTAAATGCAGCCCTCGCTCAGTGTCTGAGGGGCGTTGGTTCCAGGATCTCCCGCGGGTACTGAAGTCAGCAGGCGCTCTGAGTGCCCTTTGGAAAGGGTGCAGAACAAGGCAGGCAGGCAGCCCTCCACACTGGGATGCCCAAACCTGGACCAGAAAGACTATTCCGGCCCTGGCCAGCGTGGCTCAGCTGGTTGGAGCATCGTCCCATGCACTGGAAGGTCACAGGTCGATTCCTGGTCAGGATGGTCATGAGTAAGTTCTTACCTTCTCTGAATCCATTGAGTCCTTTACAGAATTGGAAATGTCAGCATGTGCCACGTCGGAATGCTTGGAAGATTATATCAAATAAATCTGTGAGCCTTCAAATAGTCATTACTAATTTCTTTTACATGTATGCGGCTAGTATGAAACTTGGGGTGTATGGCTAGACTACCCTTCCTGACGTCTTTCATCCCTTCCTTTGGAAGCAATAAGCCGGTGTTCTCATCTTCGGCCCCTCTCACCACACCCCCGGAGACTTCATAGGTCACTATCGTTCATTCATTCTATAGGGATGGAGACTGTCCAAGGAAAAGCAGAGAGCCTTCTCTGCGTCCTGCGTCCTCTCAGGGACGCACATGCAGGGCCGGGCTCCTGGCACACCTGGCTGCTGGAGGGACGGCGAAGCTGACGAGCTGTTTTCTGTCACTGCGCTTGGATCCCCCCCAGGCCCAGAGCAGGCAGTCCAGCCTTGAACCCGAAGACCTACTGTGACTGTCACACCGACCACGGGCAAAGCGACGAGTCACGTTATTTAAATTATCCCGTCGTCCGTTTCAGCAGATTTCATGTCAAGGCGCTCATCCTAGACTCTCATTTTCTTTCTTTCTTCCTTTCTTCCTTCCTTCCTTCCTTCCTTCCTTCCTTCCTTCCTTCCTTCCTTCCTTCCTTCCTTCCTTCCTTCCTTCCTTCCTTTCTTTCTTTCTTTCTTTCTTTCTTGATTTTAGAGGAAGGGAAAGGGAGAGAGAGATAGAAACACGATGAGATGAGAGAGAACACCGATTGGCCGCCTCCTGCCTGCCCCCCACTGGGGATGGGGCCTACAACCTGGGCATGTGCCCTGACCAGGAATCGAACCGGAACCTCTTGGTGCACACCAGCAGGCCTAGCCTCTCATTTTCTATGAGGACATTTTCTCACGCACAGAGACTGCTGTAAAATCATCCGAGACAGATGTAGTTTCATTCTGTAGGCCCAGCTACTGCAGCTTAAGGCTCAGGACTGTGCTCGAACCTCAGAACATAATGTAGGGGTACAGAAAAGCAATGATCTGTTTTCTTCACATTGATACTTTCCTATGATCCCTTTACTATGCTAAGAAAATAAAAATAAAGTATCCAGAATTTGTAAATGATTTATTTTTCTACCATTTTTTTTCCCTCAAGCAAAAGAATTTATTTTGAAAGTCTCACCTTTTAAAAGAAGCTATCAGCTCACAAAGTGTTTTTCCTTCGGGTATGTACTCTGCTCCAGCATAAGCGACATGCTGGTGCAACCCCCTTCTCTTCAGGCAGACATCACAGGTCATCACACGCACTGGCCCCTGTCACCGAGGCGCTAACACTCGGAGGGAGGAGATAGAACAGGGTATTGCATTGCCCTCTGTTAAAATGGCATATTTATGTCTACTCATTGAGGGAACTGAAAATAGTCACTTTATTCATTCAAATACAAGCATTTATGGAGCCTTCTTTGGGTGCCAGAGATCTCAGAATGATTAAAACATGGCCCCTGTCCTGTCAGTTAACATTCAAAATAACTTCTGCTAATTATTACGTTGTGTCCCTGGCATCTGGATTGATGTTCTTAAAGAAACAGTAGCTTTTAAGAAATTAATTCAGTGCTGGTCTTAAATGCTATGGTGAGTAAAAATCAGGAGGAGAAAAGAAAAGACTGCAAATAGCACATTTTTGTGAATCTCAAATAGATCTCAGACTATAGAGGCTATAACAAGCTAAGAGACTTCAGTTTATAGACCAGGTCCATAAACAAAACGTAGACAATTTTGTTAATACAGTATCGTTTTCTCTTTTATGGACATTAATTCCCATTCAGTGTATAATGCCACACAGTGGATAAATAGACACAAGGGATTCATATACTTCTGAGGAAAAAAATAATTCAAAAGCAATAAAGCAGTAAGGTCAACAGATATATGGGACCAAATATTCAGAAAGGAAAGTGCATTTATCAAGATGAAGAACAAAGATTTGTTTTCCAGGAAGATACCACCAGCTCCTATTTCATTGTGAAGGATTCCGAAAGTGGATATGAATCAACCAGGCATTTAAACGATGAGCTGATAGCAGTAAATGAGCACTTTGGGTAAAGTATGGCACTTTGGTATAATCACTCATTTTGGATTCTTCTCCATCCTTCTTGAGATGATGGTAAAGAAATAAAGTATTATAAACTCACAAGGACAAAGGGAAAAGGAGGCGGATAATAACATTTTGTGAAATGGAAAACTCAGAAACAGAAAGCAGAAGCCTCCGGAGGAGAAGCCCAGCGGGGGCACGATTCATTCAGCTGTAACTGTAGTGTGGCCCTCGTATTAAAGGCTGCAGCACTCAGCCTGACCGGTGTGGCTCAGTGGCTGAGCGGCGACCCATGTACCCAGAGGTCACAACTGCTGGTCCGGGCACATGCCCAGGTTGTGGGCCAAATCCCCAGTGAGGGGCATGCAGGAGGCAGCCAATCGATGTTCTCTCTCATCCATGTTTCTGTCTGTCTCCCTCTCCTTTCCTCTCTCTCTAAAAATCAATAAAGAAAAAATTTTTTTAAAAAAGGCTGCAGCTCTCAGAAGTTAGGAGTAAAGGATAGGTCTGAGAATAGAAAAATTAAAAGATATGATGAACATATAATTTGTTGAATATATTAGGACACTCTCGAGAGCAAAAGGGTACTTTATTAACTATTAACTAGGATAAGTGACATATATTAGGATTGTCCTGGGTGATAACACGTCAATTCTACATTAAACCCTTCCTTTTTTTACATTTGAATTATACTCTTTTACAAATTGATTTGTGTTTTCACATACAGTGTTTCTGATACTAACCCTTGTTTAATATGTGATGTTGTCTTCTATTTTATAACTTGTCTTCTAATTCTTAGGGTATTTTTTAAGAAATCAAAATTCTTTTTTTTTTTTTATCCTCACCGGAGGGCATTTTTCCATTTTTTGTACAGATAGAGTGGGAGGGGGATAGAAGAAGAGAGAGAGAAACATCGATGTGAAAGGGACACATCGAGTGGCTGCCACCCGCACGACCAAGCAGGGCCGGGGACAAACTGCAACCGAGGTACATGCCCTTAGCGGGAACCGAACCCGGGTCTCTCCGGACCGCAGGCGGATGCTCTAATCGCTCAGCCAAACTGGCCAGGGCAAGAAATCAAAATTCTTAATTTTAATATGGTCAAATGTGTTTATTTTACCTCTTTCAAACACCTTTTGTGCCATCTTTAAGAAGTCTTTCTCTTAATAAGATCATGAAGATATAGGCTTATATCCTTTTCTAAAGCTATTAAGCTTAACTTTCACATTTAAATTTTAATCTACCTGGAATTAATTAATTTTGTTCAAGTTGTGAGATAAGGTATATATACATACATACATACACACACACACAGAGATATCTGTGTGTGTGTGTGTGTGTATATATATATATATATATATATGACAAAGAATTCTTGAACTTTTTATCAGTCTGAAAATTTCTTTATTTTCCTTTGGGAATGCAAAACAAAAATAGTAAATAACTTATGAATTTCAAAAAACTCAAACAATTGTAAAGAACGAAATGGAATGATTCCCAGTGCGTGGCTCACCTCTGAATACTATCTGCAGTGCTACAATAATTCTGAAGCTGAATATTGAGTTTTTAGACATTTGTATGCTCAGAGCATGTTGCCAGGGGAAGGATGTTGAGGCTAAATGTGTATTTTTTGTGATAGAGGGAGGATAACAGTATAACTAAAGCCTTATATTTCATTCCAGAACGTTGATAAAAATAGAATTTTAAATGAGAAAACTGAAACCGTGTATGGGTATACATTTGAAAGTCATAGGTATTAGAAAAAGAGAGAGACTGCTTTTGAATATCCTTGCCTCTGCAAAGAGGAATTTGGGTAGAAGTTGGGGAGGGAAACTTCTATTTTTAAATATAAGCCTGTTGGACAATCTGAATGTTTATATTACATCCATGTGTGATTTAATGAGAATAAAATAAAATTAATCCTACTTCCTTGGTAAGAGGTGGATTGAACAGATTTAGAGTATGACAAAATTCTAGTAGAGTAACACACACAGCGTCATCAGTTCAGGCATCTGGTAACTAGCATTTTAGGAAGTAAGGTTTTTTGTTTTTTTTTAATCCTCACCCGAGGACATTTTTCCATTTTTTGTTGTTGTTGTTGTTGTTGTTCAGTTAGAGTGGGAAGGAGAGAGAGAAAGAGAGAGAGAGAGAGAGAAACATCAATGTGAAAGGGACACATCGAGTGGCTGCCACCCACATGACCCAACCAGGGCCGGGGACAAACTGCAACCGAGGTACATGCCCTTAGCGGGAACCGAACCTGGGTCTCTCTGGACTGCAGGCCGACGCTCTAACCGCTGAGCCAAACCAGCCAGGGCAGAAGTAAGGTCTTATTCCCAGCATGTGTTTCAGTGGGAAGTGGTTACATGTGTCTGTAGACAGGCTGACAGAGTCAAAGTGGTAAGTGTGCAGTCAACGCCTGAGAACGTGCCACTCAACTGGGGACTTGACCTGAGGATGAGAGGCGGAGGGGACACTCCCCATCATGAACGAAATGGTGGAAAGTGAGCAGATACAAGGATGCGGGGTTAGGAACTTTTATGAACACAGGAGTTGGTTGGGAATCTGTCAGTACAAGTAGTCACAAATCAATAGGAGGCAGAAGGTGACCCCCTGCAGTGCGATAGCCGATGCGATGAAGAGGTGGGACCGAGGGGGACAGGAAAGCAGAGTGTCTCTTCCAGGCATGTGGCGCTGTGCTGCGCCTGGTCCAACATCGGGCCACGTCAGGGAAAGCCAGCCTGGTCACATCAGCACCCGACCAGGCACCAGTCCCTCCGCGGCCACAACAGACCGGACTTCTGGATCTGTGCCTACTTCTCTTTCTACTTATCCATAAACCCTGCAGAAAAAAATGAAATGGCATCACGTGCAAAAGTTCTTGAGGGAGAGGAAAAGGCATTACATATACTAAATATTACGATACGCACAAGCACAGAAGACAGAGACATTTTATTAGGTCATTGACTAGATGTGCACTTGAGACCTTGTTGGAGCATTAACAGATCTGTTGTGTGGAATTGTGGATAAAACACCTAGACACATATTTTGGGGAACTTAATTTCTCTAAACCTCAGTTTCTCATCTGTAGGAATAATGCTAAATGATTTAAGGATTTTTGAGGGTTTTAAAAAGTGCATACATTTGTAACAAGTGTATCATACTAATGGAACATATTAATATATTAATAGGGGAAATGTTTGGGGTGTACGGGAAACTCAATACTACCATCACAATTTTTCAGAAAATCTAAAACTGTTCTAAAAATAAAGTCTATTTCTTTTAAAAGCACATATATCATATTCAAAAGAACGATTAAATTATAGCATATGTAAAATACCTAACAGAATGTCTGGAACATAAAATAAGTTCAATAAATGTTATTTCCCCTTCTTTCGTCTTTAAGTTCTCAGGAAATTGGTTTGCCATCCGCCCATTAATCTCTTGTTTATTCAGCCTTCCTTCTTATTCTCTATTTTTTATCATTTGACTCACATTAATTCAGCCCAGCACACATCTCATGTGGATTCCTCATTTTGCACAACGTTCAGGTCGTGATTTCTTTAACAGGGCAGTCAGATCACTCTTCAAGTTTCATTTTTATATTTGTTAGAATCTTTAAATAAAACATTCCAAAAAGCCCATTTTTATCAAGTTCCTTGAACATTTACCCTCACGTTTCATGAATGTACTGAAAACAATAAATTATTAAAAATGCTCTGAAAATCCCATATAACCACGCCCCTTTCTCACTTACCTGGATGTTTGCTAAAGGCTTCTGAACATGTCTCTATCTCTACTATTTAGTTCATGAAAAATGCTAAGAACATGGCTTGATTTATACCACTTTGAACTAACTGGAAAATGTAATAGTGTTAAAAACTCAGTAAATGCACAATTCACAGGAGCAGATAGAAAAGAAAGGGTGAGAGGAAAATAGATATTTTACAGATTTTGAATAAATCATGTCCACTGGCATTTTCTTCTCTTATATAAATCTTTCTATGTATCTCCTCTTCATTCTGTTTCTCTGGAGAACCCTGACTCACACAGTTATTAAGCAGCAACTGATATCTGACATGGGTTCACGGTCCAGAGATATGAAATGCGAGTGTGTCTCTAGGATCTCTGTTACTTCATTCATTATCTCAAGTGCGATCCAGAGGGAGAATGTACAGCTGTACACTCTTCTATCATTCACCGTTTGTTTCAGAAACAGCTAATCTGTTCTTCTTTGTCATATATATGATAAATATATATCATCTTCCACAGCGTCGAAAAGAGTTCATAGGGAGATATGTTGATAATTCTCTCCTGAGTAATAACGATAATAATAATTTTATGCTTTTCAAATCTTTTGTATATATTATCTTAATTTATTCTCCTAAGACTCTAGGGAAATACTCATTTAGATATAATTATCCTCCTTGAGGTATAGAAAGATTATGCAACCTGCTCAAGTTGACCTGGATTGATAGAAAGATAGATTGTGTGGTATGAGAAAATACAAAAAAAAAAAAAAAATACAAGTCTCTGGTCTTGTCTTAATAATTTAGAGTTTGCACACATGGCCCTGGCTGGGTAGCTCCGTTGGTTAGAGTGTAGTCCCAATGTGCCAAGGTTGTGGGTTCAGTCTCTGGTCAGGGCACATACAAGAATCAATCAATAAATGTGTAAATAAATGGGACAACAAATTGATGTTTCTCTAATCAATAAATTTAAAAATAAAATAAAATAAAATAAAATAAAATAAAATAAAATGCTGCACACTGTGAAGTAGACTGGCTCCCCAATTTTTATTCTAGTGTTTTTTGTTTTTAGGCTTTTGTCAATCTTCACCCAAGGACATGCTTAGGGAGAGGAGAGGAAAGAGAGAGAAAGATCTACAGGTCGCCCTCCATACATGCCCCGGCCAGGGATTGAACCTGCAAACAAGATGTGTGCTGACTGGGGATCAAATTGGCAACCTTCCGGTGTAGAAATCTACAACCAACTGAGCCACTTTACCAGGCTCTAGTGTGTTTTATTTATTTATTTATTTTATTTATTTATTTTTTATCCTCACCCGAGGATATTTTTCCATTTTTTGTACAGATAGAGTGAGAGAGGAAGGGAGAGAGAGAGAGAGAGAAACATCGACGTGAAAGGGACACATCGAGTGGCTGCCACCCGCACGACCAACCAGGGCCGGGGACAAACTGCAACCGAAGTACGCGCCCTTAGCGGGAACCGAACCCGGGTCTCTCCGGACCGCAGGCCGACGCTCTAACCGCTGAGCCAAACCAGCCAGGGCTCTAGTGTGTTTTAATAGTTAATGTGGAAATGAAAGTTTCTTGAAATCAATAAAGTCACACTGTTTCTAATAATTTAGTACTTGAAGTATTTGGACAGAACTATATCAAAATGTCAAAATAAGAATAATAGTCAAAGCATTGTGTTTTTCGATCTACCAGAACTGCACAATAGGAGAACCAAGAAGAAAACACTGAGGACAAGCTAAGCAGCATCCTTAAAAATTATCAATGACTTCGGAAATCTCCTGTCCTGCAAGGAGCTCTTCTGAATATGAGCCATGATTTCTTAACAAAGGAGGAAGGAAAAAGACCTAGTGTTCAGGGTTTAAGGATGTTAGCCTGCAAATGCGTCTCCTGCATTGCCTCATGCCTTCTTTGCAGTACCCTCTTGAAGTGATACATTGTCCCCATTTTATGAAGACATTCAAGCCCAATGCTGCTGGAGGACTCCTCAGGGTATACATCAGGCAGCCAGGATTTAAACTCTGGTTTGTGCCCTAACTGTAACTAAAAAAAAGAAGAAGAAGAAATTTTACAAGGTATCCTGATAGTAGTCAATATATTCCTTTGTTTGCAAAATAGTTTCCTTGTTAGTATCCATAGTTATGTTGGTCTTTGCCAAATAAACATCCTTGCTGCATTTCAAGAGCAACGAACTCCTGAGTGATATAAGGAATGGAAATTTTAGTACAGTCGGTAAGATAACCTCATGATGATTTTATAGCATCGCCTCTATGATTCCAAAAATAGAGCTCACTGAAGCAACACAGCCTTTGGCTGACACAGCAGAGAGTACAAGTCGCTCCAGCCCAAGGCTTCCAGCTGGGTTTTCCATTTGTTAGAGCTGCTTATGAATCTCCATGTTCCCTTAACAAGAGTCACTTCAGCACAGACATTGCCTTTGATTTCAAATGCCTCCAGGCTGCTAAGGCCAGGAAAGGTATTTGGGAAAGCACTTCCCTCTTTGGAAAAACAGTATCTCTCCTGGAGGGAGCTACTCAGTGAAAGTGTCATTTCCAACATCTGCAGCTCAGTAGGATGATCTCCGTCTCTGTCGAGCGCATTTTCTGTCTGCCAGTGTTTGATACAATGCAGGCCACGGATTTGTTTGGCTGTTTTCTCCCAAAGTGCTTAGCTTTGAGTTTGGCTTCTCAAGAAATAATTGAACAGGCAAGTGAATGCTCCAGACGTCAGCGGTGTCAGATTGATTTGCAGGGTTGAAACGGATGGAGATCTTCAATTGTGGACACAGCACAGCTCAAGAGGCCAGTGAGGGGAGCCTGTCCCTCCCTTTTCCCCTTTTGTGCCTTCTCCTTGAACATGGGCTCAAGTGCTGCTTAGAAATAGCGAAATAGATGAATGTTTCCTACCCAGATACCTCACTGGTGTTTTACAGCTAAAAATAGCAATGAAATATGCTGGATTTCAAGAAAGTAAAAATCTGTCCAGTGGAAGGGAGATCTGGTTTGAATTCTTCTCATTGGGTGGGTAATGTTTTCCTTAACATCTGTAAAGGGCACTTCAGTCTTGATTTATTACACACAAACCAGATTAAAGACTTCCATAAAATTTCCAACCTCAGTAATTCCAATTGTGGTCAACGACATGAGATGGGATAATGGGACTTCTATACGAGAGTGTATTTTTAGGTTTTCAAGAGCTTCAAAAGATGATCTGTCTCTGGGGACTGGGGATGCGACACAAACAGTGCAACCCTCGGTGCCACTCTCATCACAGAGCCCAACCCGATGGGATTTCAAAAGTAACTTTCCAGAGTATCATTATAAGGACATTTACGTCCAACCAGATGGATCAAGATGTCAGATTCTCATGGCCTTTGTATTATGTCAAACAAAAGTAGATCCTTCTCTGAGATTCTGAAATGTTCAGCTTCTTTTCCACTAAAACATGGACTTTTGAACTGGAACGTGATTGAAATTAACTGATGTCTTATTTACGGTGTTGCACAAAATGGATAGGCAAAATGGAAAATCTCATTTGAAAGTATTTTGTGGTTTATTAAATAAAAGCATTATATTAGTAACAGCAGCATGGAGAATAATACTATGCCTTAAGACTTAAGAAGATTACCTATTTTTTAAAAAATATATTTTTTTATTGATTTTCTTTTAGAGAGAGGGGAAGGGACAGAGAGATAGAAACATTGATGTGAGTGGGACACATTGATTGGCTGCCTCCTACACGCCCCCTACTGGGGATCCAGCCTGCAACCTGGGCACCTGCCCTGGTCAGGAGTTGAACTGGAACCTCTCATTTCATGGGATGATGCTCAATCCACTGGGCCAATTTACCTACTGATCTGTTTATATAACAAATACCTCTGATTGCCTCTATGTGCCAGACTCTGTGCTAAGCTCCAGACTACACAAGAGATAAATGCCCTTCCTGTTATTAAGGAACTTGTAATTTAAGGATACTTACCCTGAGAACGGAGAGAACTGTTACACAATAGGATCGCAGACATTTCTCCTTAGTAGCAATCAAAATCTATATTGAAGTGATACACACATTGAGATGACTTTTTGCTGGTTTCATGCCAAAGTGGCCTCATCTAGGCTATGATTAAGCCAAATACAATCGAATGCATAATCATATAGGAACATTTTAGCAGAAACATGTAATAAATGTTCAATTATAGCACAAATTGAGTTGGACATTTCAGCTGGGGAAGAAAGCAGCGAAAGGGTCATGGTAAACCGGACTAGGCAGCCAGGCTGGACTGGGTTGACTTGTGTTCACCTGATTAAATGAAATGATATCCTGAAATTGCTGGAATTTGTAGAATAGTTTGGGTTTTGAAGGAGAAAAATCTTGGCGAATATGGAATAAAAAGGTCTATGTTTAAAGTTCATATATGCCCTCCCCCTGCCAAAAAATATATATAGATAGGTAGATAGATATAGATATAGATATAGATATAGATATAGATATAGATATAGATATAGATATAGATATAGATAATCTGAGCAAAACTAGTAAGTAAATCCTGGCATTGGTTGAAAATTATTGCTGTTATAGGTATCTAGGGAGCATCTGCCGTGTCTTGCTAACCACCTGTGTTAGGTGTGGTATATAAACTCAGTTCCTTCAGCTGTGTTCATGGGGGACACTAAGAATCAGTCTGACATTCTCCTCTCTGAACCTTTCTGAGTCCTGGCAGTGACACCTTTTGGGGTGTCAGGTAAGGTTTCACTGAAGTTACATTACATTTCGATCAGAAGGAAGTTTGTTAGCAGAGCAATGGAAGCGGCAGGAGAATATTCCAGGCATTTCAAGGAAGTCTACCCTAATTTGCATAGTTCTTAACATGAGAGGATACTCTGAATATGACAGGTTTGGGAGACCCCTTTATTTAAATTCCAGTTTCCCTTAATTAGAGTGTGGAGTTTCTTGATACGAATTTCTCTGCTGACATTTTGCTAACATGATCTGTAAAAGAAAGGAAAGAGCTAAAATTCTTAGATATGTAGCAGCAATTCAATGTTACTTGTGATACCTTCCCAAATAATGGCTGTATAAAAATTTATTTTAGGAAATAGATGTTCTAATGACAATTCTTTACCCAGCTGAGGGTGGTCATAGTTTCTGCACCCAGTGGAGTTTTTAAAATTTGCAATTTATATGATGTGTAACCACTGTTGTATTCTAAATTAAATTTCCTGAGAGAAGTTTTAAAGACATCTTTTTTACTTAAAGATATTACATTTAGAGATAGGATGCTAGAACTGGGAAGAACTTCAAGAAACCATTTCATTTATTTTGTACATACTCTTTCCTGATTTCTTCTTCAAAATTACGTTAAAGCCCTGAATTTGTTTTCATCCACTGGATTGATAATCACCATTTTAATGAACACTGAAGAATGATTTAATAGGGTGAAAATTGTATAGTGTCATTTTAACTAAACCTTGCAAGCAGTTGTTATAACTTAGTCTGTAGACTTGATTTGAAAAACACAACAGACCACAGATAAGCAACAACAAAAATAATAGTGAGTTTGAGTAAATTTATAAGGGGTTCTGGAAGTTACTTGACCAAGAGTCTTATTTCAGCTCAACCTCCTATCTGTGTATATGACCTGTGGCAACTGATTCACTTTCTGTAACAGATAAGCTAGTGGCACCCATGTCAGTGTCTTGTAAGGATTTTCTAATGATCGAAATGCCCAGCACAAAGGTCCCAATAAAAGATCACAGGATTAAACCATTGACATTACCCTGCCTCTCCTTTTTGTTATTGCCTGCAACTTTGTGAAGCAAACGATCACCTTATCAAGAGCCTCACTGACCCGGTGGCTGTCATGTTTTGTATAGTTCACCTTAGCACTCAACACCACGTGGAGAGATCCCTCAGGTATCAAGAAAACGTCCCTTCAGCGTATCTATTTTTCCCAAGCCGTCTTTGCACCTTTTAACCTCTTGAACAAAATTGGCTTTCCAGTTTTTTTAAATAACCAAAAGAACTGTTTCTTCTAATCTTACTGACTCCCAGGAAAGAGCAGCAACCTGTCTGGTCTCTACCATTTCTTAACAAATCCCCTTGTATGAAACTGACACTCTTTGTTTATCTGACCCTCTTCCTTAATTTGGTACTTTGAAATTCGGGGACCTTTCCTGTATTCTTTAATGTTTCTGGCTAATGTTTCCATTTACTGTCATACTGCTCTATGATTTTAAGAGCCATATGATAATTATTATATATTTGCCTTACAAATAATCAAATTTTCTTGGACTTTGTTTTCTGTTTGTTTCTGAACATAACTGGAAAAGTTTGTTAAACCGCACCATGGCAGAAACTGGCTGTCCGTTCAACCGGTTCTTTCTCTTCGCGGGCACTCGGGCGGATGATATTTTCCAGACTCTCTTACAATGATGCCGGGCTGTGTGGCTGTTTTAGCCAATGCAAAATGAGTGAAAGTGATGTATGCTGTGAACACGCCTGAAGCATAAACATCTCCTATGTATTACTCTGCATGCTTTTACCCATCCACTTCTTTAGTGCTGATGATGCATTAAAAGTAGAAGCCAATGAGGCAGAACTATAAAATAGAACGGTGCCTGGAACTCTGAATCTCTATAAGGAGGAGAGGTACAGACTCATCTGGGATTTGGATTTTAAGTGAGTGAGCAAGAAACTTATATTAAGCTTGAGCTATTGTACATTTTGGGGTTGTTAATTATAGTTGCTGGCATCAGTTTGTTAATACACATACTAATTGTTCACATGATGAGTCTGTATTCAAAATTAAGTAAGATTGGACTGATATTTAGGAGTTATTTTATTCGTTTTTAATTGACTCCTGTTTTATTGACATTGGACCTTCATTTTGGATATCGGTGATGAATTCCTTGGGAAGACAAGGTAGATACAGAAATCCCAGAGGGAAGAATAGTATGTACAAGGAATGAAGAATTAAATTAATGTGTAGCCCTGGCTGGTTTGACTCAGCGGTTAGAGCATCGGCCTGTGGTCCAGAGAGACCCAGGTTCGGTTCCCTCTAAGGTCATGTACCTCGGGTGCAGTTTGTCCCTGGCCCCGCTGTGTGGTGGCAACCAGTCAGTGTGTCTCTTGCACATCGATGTTTCTCTCTCTCTCTTCCTCCCTCTCTGCCTTCTCACCCAAGAAGGGTGAAATAAATTTGAAGGTAAATGCAAAAATTTCCTCGGGTGAGGATTAAAAAATAAGAATAATAATGATGTGGCTCAGTGGTTGGGCATCTACCCATACACCAAAAGGTCACTGGTTTGATTTTGGTCGGGCACATGCCCAACTCCATTCCCAGAGGCTGTGCAGGAGGCAGCCAATCAATGTCGATGTTTCTTGATCGATGTTGATGTTTCTCTCTTACCGATGTTTCTATCTCCCTCTCCTTCACTCTAAAATCAATAAAAACAGCTCTGTTTTGCTTTGGCTCAGTGGTTGGAGCATCAGCCCGTGGACCAGAGAGTTTCGGGTTCGATTCCAGCCAAGGGCCAAGGGCACGTACCTTGGTAGCAGTTTGTCCCTGGCCCAGGTTGGGGTCGTGTGGGTGGCAACTAGTCAATGTGTCTCTCTCTCATTGATGTTTCTTTCTCTCTCTCCCTCCCTCTCTCTCTCCCGCTGTATCTGAAGATAAAAATGACCTTGGGTAAGGATACAAAAAACAAACAAAATTTTTAAAAAATTGATGTGTTTAAAGAATCACAAATTGTACTGTGGGAGAAACCGACAGCAAATATGGTAGCAACATTAACTTGTGGCGAGATCATAAAGAGTCTTTCATATTAGGCAAAAAAATAAATAGCACCCTGGCTGTTGTGGCTTGGTGGGTAGAGCAATGGCCCCTCGCACCAAAGGGTTGCGGGTTCAATTCCAGGTCAAGGGCAAATATCTGGGTTGCAGGTTCCATCCAGCACCCCCAGGGGTGCTTGTGGGAGGCAACCAATCATTGTATCTCTCTAACTTTAATATTTCTCTCTGTTTCCTTCTCCTCCTCCCTCCCTCTTTCCTTTCTACTCTTACTACTGAAAAAAAAAATCAATGGTAAAAATATCCTCCAGTGAAGATTAACAATAAATAAATAAATAAATAACTGGTAACGTAGCAATCAGAGTCAAGGAAAAAAAACTCAGTGTGTCCCCAAGTACTTTCTGCTTGCTTCTATAACCATACTGCTCACATCATGACATCATTTTATGGGTCTGTTAAAAGGGACTTTCTGAGGCTTAGCTCTAATATATCAGTGGTTCTGACTTGACAACAGAATGAATTCAAAATCTTTATTTAACTTGCACTGGTTCCTGTTTCATGCTACCAAACAACTACTTACCTAGAACTGGGTTTCTCAATTTCCTCTGCATTATTGGCCTCTTGGGCTGGGTGATTATTTGTTGTATGGTGCTGCCCTGGACACTGTGGGGTGTGCAGCAGCGTCGCTGGCCTCTGTCCACTAGATGACAGTAGCGCTCTCCCCACGCCCACTCGTGATAATAAATTGTCTCCAGACACTGTCACATGTCCCCAGGGAGACAAAATCTCTCTCATTTGAGAAAAACTATCCTAGATGTCTCATCCCCATATTTTGAGGGGGTGGGTTCTTTTTTTTTTTTTTGTAAAGAATCTTTTTTTTGTAGTTTTTTGTTTGTTTGTTTGTTTGGATCCCCTGTTTTCTTCTTTCTTTCTTTCTTAACCTCTTCATTTTAGTTGATGATGTCCTCTGTAGCTTCCCGAGATAGAATACATGGGTAGTAAAATTACTGAAAATGTGCATGTTGTAACATAGGCTATTCTACTTCAGTCAGTACCTTGGCTGGGTATAGTGGGGAATCAATTTCCCTGAGAATTTTCAAAGCATTTCTCCAATGTGTTCCAGCTTCCAGCATTTCTATTGAAAAATTTGATGTCATTCGTATTCCCGAATGTGAGCTCTTGGGAAACCTCTTGGATTTTCTTTTTGTCCCCATGAATTCTGAAATTTCACAGTGATTTGCTTTTTTGTAGGTCTTATGTAACAGGTGTGTTGGGAACTTGATGATCCTTCTCAATGTGGACACTTATATGTTTCAGCTTGGAAAATATTTTAAACATGTTCTGTTGTTTTTTTTTTGTGTTTTTTTTTTTTGTCTTTTCTCCCCTCTATCTTGTCTCATATTTCTTTCTAGAATTCTAAATTTTCAGTGTTGTATGTCCTGGAATACTATTCTAGTCTTTTTGCTTCTTTTATTCCTGCTTTCTGAAATTTTTTTTTTTTTTACTTTGGCTTTAACTCTTCTATTGAACTTTCCGTTTTTACTGTCATAATTTTATGTTCCGAGATTTTTTTTCTGTGTATGGTATCTTAAAATACTGCCTCATGTTCTCATTTTATGAGTACAAGAACTAGTCTCTTTGAAAACCAAAGTGACTGTTTAAAGAAAACGTTTTCGGTTTCTTTGCTGAGAACTTTTTTTCCTTTTGTTTACGTTAGTCTTTATCCTTTATGTTAGAGGCTTTCCACAGTGCCTGTTTGTACATGACTTACAATTAGATTTAGGGAATAGATGTTAACAATTTATTTGACGGTCTGCAGTGTGGATATGGGTCTTATCCACTGGTGGGATTTACTGGTGTGGCATTTGATTTGGTTTTTTGGAAGCTCCACATTTTTCAGTATCTGCTGCTCTCCTGTTCTTCTTGGACATTTCTTCAGAGAACATTTATTCATCCTTCTGCCCAGGATGTATCAGCCTATCTATATGCATTCTTAGAGCCAATTTGGAAATGACGACTGGGTTTCAATGAAGATGAATCCTCTTGTTTTCCCTGTGGTGCCTGTTGCCCCAGCAGAGTGTGGTGTGGTGGACCACGTTAGACCTGCCTGCAAATGTTTGGGAAGATGATCTGAGGGGTCTAATGACTCCTCTCACCATTAACCAGTTCTCCTGATTTCCACCTATTGCCTCTGGTTGCAGAGGTACCTGCCTGAGGCCGACACTAGCTGAGTCTTACTGCAGTTCTGTGACAAATCCTGGTTCTGTTGCTTTCCTTACTGACAGTGTGGTCTTCAGCTTCAGCATACTAAGCTCTTTACCATGTTTGGTAGGTTGGATAATGGCCCCAAAAGATATCCAAGACCTACTGCATGGAACCTGGGAATGTAACTTTACATGACAGGAAGGGCATAGCAGAGGTGATTGAGTTAAATATCTTGAGATGGGGAGACTAGCCTAGATCATTCAGGTGCTCCCTAAATGGTCACAAACATTTTTATAAGTAGGGAGGCTGAAGAAGGTTTGACCACCAAAGAGGAAGAAGGTAATTGATAAGGGAAACAGAGATTTGAAGATATTTTGCTGTTAGCTTCTAAGATGGGGAAGGGGGTATCGTGAGCCAAGGAATGCAAAGAATGCAGCTCTAGAACCTGAAAAAGAACAGGGAAAAGGATTCTACCCTATAGCCTCTCAAGGGAGCAAGTTATTGCCAGTATCTTAGTTTAGACTCGTGGAATCATTCTTGGTGTCTTCCCTTCAAAACTGTGAGAGAATAAGTGCATGTTGTATTAAGTCTCCAAGTTTGTTCTAATTGTTTAAATCAGTCACACGAAACTGATGTACCTGCCATCCATCTGCTTCTTTCCAAAAGTGTGCTGAGGTCTCTTCCTTCTCACACGGTCTTTACCCTCGTACCCTCCTCTTACATCCTTTCAGTCATCTGTGTGTGTGTGCTTGGGAGTCTGGGTAAGAGAAATACTTAAAACCACTATAATACTCTATGATTTTTGTCTAAATTGCCTTTCTTTTCTTTGGAGCTATCCAACTAAGGTCTTGTACATGTTATTCATTGAAAATAATCATTGGATAATAAATATGCATTTTTTGTTTGCATTTTGTGGGGTTTTATGATGTACTTTGGCTGTCTATATAATTAGCATTTAGTATTTGTAATGAGGGAGGTAGACATGATTAAACAGAAAAACTATAAGAAGTAAGACAGGAATGCTACTGTATTCAATAATATTCAGCATTGTTTCTGAGTTATGCAATTAGGCAAGAAATGTTAAATAACTGCTATAAATATTGAAAAAATCTATATTTGCTAATGATATGACTGACTACATACCTACAATACTTAAGATTCCACTTTTGTAAATAATAATAATAATAAAATACAACAAGTACAAACAAAAAGACCTCTGCAAAAATCACAGGCAAAGAGACTACAATTTTGAATGATCAATTATACAGAATAGTAAAAAAAATAAGTATGCCCAGTGAGTTTGATGGAATAAAAGAGGGTATTCAAAGTAATATGAAAAAATAGGATCAAAAGGAACGAGCTGATTTGAAAAAAAAATCAATGAAGTCTACAGGGAGGAAGAGGGCTGGAATTCAGAACCCGGTGGAGACGGTTCCTGCTTAGGCGTAACTGGAGAAGCAACTCACGAACTGGCAGATGAAGACATTACACAGAAACGCCACAGAGAAAACACGGCTGAAGAGCTTGAAGAGAGGCTATGTGACAGAGGACTGAATGAAAAATTCTCTGTCTAGTAGGATTCTAGACAAAACAATAGGAGAAAAATCGAAGCAGAGATAGAAAGAAAAAATACTGAAATTTTATACAATTTATGAAAGACAAAATTCTTATATTTCGAAAGTCCAGTGAATTCCTAAGTATGATGAGAATTTAGAGAATAAGGGAAATGTGAACCTAAATTAAAGTAGAATACTATTTCACCAACCAAATTGTTTTAAACATAAACAAACAAAAGCCCGAATCTACCAGGTGATGGGAAGTCAGAGGCGCAGGGAGAACTCTCATAAACTGCTTCTGGACTCTCTCGATAGGGCTCCTCTGCAAAGCAGTGAGCCGTTATCAGAAAAATAAAGGAAAAGCAAGAAAGGCTGGATATTATGTCAGGCCTAATATTAGTTTAATTGCTATATCGATGTGAGGAATGTTTAATTCTATTCAGCCTCTTATATAATTACAGTTGGATCTAATTTTATAAATAAAATGAGTAAGCAATCTTTAACTTGATTAATAAATACATAGCCATGAATCACCTTTCAAGGTTATAAAGAACAGAGACAAAATTTCTAAAATAGTCGAATGTAGTCGGAGACGGCTTTACTTATCTGGCAAAGAGAAAGCCACTTCAGAACAAAGGTTACAGGCACATTCTTTGGCATCCGTAAAGTCATTGATACATTCATTCATCAATTCAAATTTAAGCTCCGTTTCAGCATAAGTGCCATCAGGGCAAAGGCCTCATTTAGTTTGTTCCGGGTCCTATGCCCAGTGTCTGACGCAGAAGCTGCCTCATCACAGAAGCTCAATCAATACTTACTAAAGGAATGAATGTATCCCCACGTTCATTCAAGGCTTAACTGTTGTGCTTTTGTTGTTCTTTTGTTATTTAATATCCATTCTAAACTTCTCCCACAAGTATTGGTTTAGTCATTACTATGTTCAATGGAGCAAATAATAAATGCTAGAGTTGGTAATAGAAGCAGATGCTATTTTAAGCATTGTTGTCAAGCACTGTTCTAAAGGCTTTATGTGTATTTGATCATTTAATCCTCACAGCCCATATTACTCCCATTTTACTGACAGTAATACCAAGGCATTTAATTTGTCTAAGTTTCCATAGCTACTGAGTTGCAGACCCAGTATTTGAGTCCAGGTGGACTAGTTCTAGAATCAAGCTCTTCCTCCAGTTATATGCCTCATCTCTGAGAATAAAGAAATGTCAAAAAGTTCTAGCCCTATCATTCACAACGGACACAGCTCAGTTTTATCTCCTTTGCTAAGATTTGTCTCATTTCGACTTAGGCAGGACCAGAGCTGTGTAGTCCAAGGAGGTGGTTTTTTGGGCAGAATATAGAAAAAATGTGCAACAATATGCTGTTAAAACCTGAAGAGTAAAGATAATTAACAAGAGAAAAATCAACTAATGCCATGAATCTAGATTGTTCCCAATTGTTAAAATAAATAGATAATGCTGTGTGTGTATCTTGCCCTGACACACACACACACACACACACACACCCTAAAAACATTTACTTTTTTACTGCTGATATGTGTGTGTGTGTGTGTGTGTGCGTGCGCGTGTATGTATGTAAAGTGTTTGTATACTATTCCAATTATTTCTTTAGAACAAATTGTTTTACATGGAATTTCTGGGTCAAGGAATAAGTCTATTCTAAAATATTTCATATTTATTGTCAAATAACATTCCAAAAATTTCCTACTCGTTTACACTCTTACCAACAGTGTATAGATATGTGTATTTTTACGTTGCTTAGCAATACTGAGTAATTTGAATTCTTTGTCATTTTTTTCAAGATCATTATTTTAAGTGGTCTCTTGTTGCTTGGATGTCTAATTTTTTTAATGTTACTAATATTATACATTTTAATGTTTATGAGCCAAGGGACAGCTTGCCAGGGCAAATGAGGAGTGTGACTAAAATTCAAAAAGCTGCTTCCATAAACTGCACATTTGTTTTTGTGCCCTATATTGAATAACATTGTATGTATATTTTTCTAGACACACTTGACAAAGGAAAAATGTGCTGTCCAAAATAATATGTGTAATAGTTTAATTTTCTGAGAAAGTATGGATTGCTTTAAAGAAGATTACTAGTAAATTAGATGAACTATATTTAGCATTTAATTCCACGACCACTGAGGGTTATATCCATTAAATCTGAATTTGTATCTGAACTCATTTTCTTGCTTTGTATTGCTGTCACTTCATGACTAGCTACTTTCCATTTTATAAGATTTATTATTTTACAAGGTTATATAATGGTTTGATAGCTTACAAAACCTTAAAAACCAGCCACTGGAGCACTAAGTAAATTGTATCAATATATAATCTCATTTCAAAAAATAACACAGCCTGGCTGGTGTGGCTCAGTTGGTCAAGCATCATCCCACGCACCAGGAATTTGCTGGTTTGATTCTTCATCAGGGCACATGCCCAGGTTTCAATCTCAATCCCCAGCAGGGGGCATGCAGGAGGCAGCGGATAGATGTTTCTCATCAATGTTTCTCTCTCTCTCTCTCTCTCTCTCTCCGTCTTTCTTCCTCTCTCTGAAATCAATAAAAACATACTCTAAAAAATTAACGTGATAGTAAAATAGAAAAATATCATCTGGTGTAATGTCTGTATTTGTATTTTTCAAAAGCTAATTTATCTATGACTGTCAATGCATTGTGCTTTGCAAAATTGCACTACCAATGCCAATTGGTAGAGGGGGATTTGGCATTTTCAAATGTTTTTCTGAATAATAAAAATGCCAAAAATAGAATCTAGCAATGAAAATAATCAGAGAGGGACTGTTGGAAAGAAAGGAGCCAGGCAAATTGTTTTATACTTTGCATAGCTGAAGAGCCAGATGGTTTAACTGGATCTTATTTACAGAACCACCCACTGCAGGATTTTAACTAAGTCCCAAGTCAAATACAGTACTGCCAAATTGAGTTTAACAGTGTCTAGACCGAAGCCATTACCTTATCCAGGAACTCCTAGGTTCCTTATTCCGGTGGTGCTGCCAAACCTGTCTGCCATCCACATTTTTGTCTGGAAATGTGCCTTTATACAGGTTTAGAAACCATTTTACTTATACTCCTCAACCTCTTCCAGGTACAGATGAGATAAAGGATTAGATATGGTACAGGCCTGGGAAACGTTCAAGATTCTACTTTTGACTTTTCTCATCTAATATCAATTAGCAATAAGATTTAATCAGTCTTATTCAACTGGCATTTTTATTCCACATTTTATTCCACTTTGAAGTATCCTATAATAATCATCTTGCTCATCAAAGAGAACCAGGAAAACTGATCCAAGCCAGACAAACACTAGTGATCTATTTTACTGATGATTATTAGAGAATATATGATCTAATATTGTTTACTTATTTTTCTATTGAGTTTGGTGGGGTTATATTGGTTAGTTAAAGAGGACTCAAGTATACAATTTTCTAATACATCATCTGTATATTATACTGTGTGTTCACTACCCATAGTCTAGTTTCCTTCCATCACCATTTATTCCCCACACCCTCTCCTACCTCCCCAACCCCTTTCCTCTGGTAATCACCATACTGCTGTCTGTTGTCTGGGAGGTTTATTTTTGTTTAAGCCCTTCCCCTATTTCACCCAGTCCCCTAACCATGCCCCCCAACAGCTGTCAGTCTGTTCTCTGTATATATGAGTCTGTTTCTATTTTGTTTGTTTATTTTGTTCATTAGATTCCACATATATGTGCTCTAATATTGTTTTTAATCATCAGTCTTACGGAATGGTAACCTAGATTAAAGCACATAAGCTTTGTAAAGCAAATTGCTCATAATATTTACTTGCTGATTTCTTTAAAAATTCTTCACTTAATACTCCAAAAGAATGTAGTTGTTCCCTTTTATTTTCAAAAATTTGTGCTATGTCTTTTTTTTCTTCATATTTTGCATCCCTTTCATCTCTATATTTCACATGTTTAAATTCTGGCAAAGATTTGGTAGCTAAATGGCCAAATTCTTCAGGAAAGGCTGTACTCTTGCTATTTCCTGGCCAACAGAAAACATGTTGGACCACAAATCTAGCCAGAAAAAACAAATGTCTGTTGAAAATGATCCAGTCCGAGTGTGGAGGTCCAAAGTCTGGAGAGAGAAGCTGAGCCTCGGGTTAACATCCAACACACAGAATACATGTCAGAATAAAAGAAGTCCACTGAGGCTTGGTCATCATCAGTGAAACCCACAGAGATGGCTGGTAAAATATATGCATAAGTTTATTCCAACTGGCTAACATTGGATAATTTTATGAGGATGAGTCACTTTTCTAAAGAATTTTGCAATAAACTCGTTCTATGTCAGAATGTCATTAAAGGAGTTGACTTTGGCATCTGCTCTCTTTGGGGCTTCTATCTCTTCTCCTTTAAAGAATCTTGCTTGATTTTGCCCAACTAGCTTTCTCTGCTTGAGTCTTCTTTTATAGTCTACGAGATGCTTGGGTCCCTGGCTCGACTGTCATTTCAACTTACCCAGTTGGGAGCATCCAACACCACTGCTTTTCTCTTGCTCTGAACTCCTCACTGGGCACCTTCCAATGTAGCCACATTCCCCCTGGAATAAGCAACTACAGCAGCATTAAAAGTGTCAGGCTTGGAATAATTTTGCTGATTCAGTTCAGAATTGGATTGAAAGAAACAGGGCTTCCATTCCCAAGGTATGCTATGCTCTACTACGCTTAGGGATGAGCACATGCACAAACACAGGGGCTTAGATGAACCATGTTTATCATTTTACTTACAGGAAGGAGAGCCCATTAGCCTGAGATACTGCTGTGCCTACATGATACAGGGATTAGCTTTCGGCTTTTGAGTATAAGCCCTGTTAATCCATCGCATGGTCCTGTTGAACAGAAGGTAAGTGGAACAGTGGCACCCCACGGTCAAAACCACAATGTCTCCAGAAATGTCCCAGGGAGACAAATCATCCATGTTTGAAAATCACTCTATTAAAGAATATATACTTTTAGTTTGGTTGGATACTGTCAATCAATCTCCAGAGATTGGTACCAATTTATATTTTCACTAGAATATCTATTTCACCCCATCCCCATTAATACCATGTGATTAAAACATTTTGCTAATCCACTTCGTGCCAAACAGTATCTTGTTTTAATGTACCTTTCTCTAATTACTGGCAAGGCTGAGTTTACTGGCCATTTATATCTTTTCTCCCTAAAGTATATCATTTTGTACATTAATGGACTGAATTTGCTAATATTTTGAGAAATTTTGCATTTATGTTCATGAGAAATATTGATCTATTGTTTTATTTTCATGTAATGTCTTTTATCTGGTTTTGATATTGAAATAATTCTGACCTCATAAAATGAGTTACAAAGCATTTCCTTTGGTTCTATTTTCTGGAAGAGATTATGTAAAGTTGGAACTATCTTGCCTTAAATGTTTGATAGAATTCGCCAGTGCAATGATATGGATCTTTGCTTTCTGTTTTAATGTTAATAACTATTGATTCAATCTGTAATAGATGCAAGCCTATCACGATGGCTTATTCTCTCTGTGTGAGTTTTGGTACTTTGTGTCTTTTAAGTAATTGGTTCATTTCATCTAAGTTATCAAATTTTTGTTGATATCATTCCTTTACTGTTATTTTTATTTGTTAGATCAGTAATAATGGCCACCTCTTTTATTTCTTATATTGTTAAATTGTGTCTTCTCTATTTTTTTATTATCCTAGCTGGAGGTTTTATATTTTTATCAGTGTTAAAAGCAAAAATAAAAACACAAAAGCCAGTTTTTAATTTATTGCCCTTCTCCATTGTTTTCCTGTTTCTAAATTCATTTATTTTTTTTCTTCAATTTTTAATATTTATTTTCTTCTGCTCTTTGTGTCTAATTTCACAAGGCAGATGGTGGATTTTTAAAACATTTTAGATTTTTATTTTTTATAATATATACATTTAATGTTATAAATTTTATTCTAAGCATACTTACTGCACCCCACAATTTTTGATAAGTTGCTTTTTTTTCTACTTCAGAATATGTTTAAAATGTCTCCTGAGCTGTCTTTATTGAGCCATATGTTACTTAAAAGTGTGTTTTTTAAACTTTAATGATTTGGGGGTTTTCCAGTTATCTTTCTGTTACTAATTTTTATACCATTATCATCTGACAATATATACTTTGTATGATTTCTGTGCTTTTAATTTTGTTAAGATTTGTTTTAGGCTCAGGATGTAGTCTACTGAATACTCCATGCTCACTTAAGACTAATGCGTGCTCTGCTGTTCTTTGGTGGTGTATCCTATGTGTGTGTGTATATATATATATATCAGTTACATAGAGTTGACTGATTATACTGTTCAGATCATCTACACCCTTCCTGACTTTCTGTCTCCAGCTTGGACAACAGCAGTGATCCTTTAAGGGGCATATCATCATTGGCTCTGGTTGCTTTTACATTGAATGTCCAATCTGCAGCCAGATTAATGTTTTCAATACATATCTATTTCAACCCATTGTTTAAAACACTTTAATGGTGTCTATTGCTTTGAGTATAAAAATGAATGTTATTATCATTATTTTTCAATGTTTCTCCCTTGGGAATCCTTCCCTGGCCTTCCTGACTAGATCAAATTCCCTGTAGTGTGTACTGTTAACACAATCCCGTCCTCCTCTGAGTTCACCTGCACAGAAACTCTTCCATCTCCAGCGCCTGCATCTTCTTCTCTGCCTGGGGCTTGTTTGGAAGCCTCTGGCAACACTGAAGTCCGTCTGCCCCGCGAGGTGAGCCTCAACCAGAGAGGAGCAATAGTTCAGGGACAAATACCCGATCTCCCCCATATAGTAGAGGGACACTTCTGATATGTGTTCCACGGGGTCCTTTAATCCTTTAAACGTTCTCTAACAGGACTGAGCTGTGGTTGTCCACAGAACTAGCCCACTCACAAAGCCCTCTTCATTAAATGTTTCCTTCCCTGGACCACTTTCTCTTCTACCTTACTTGTATTTGGGGGATCAATCACCAAATAAATTACCTGCATCTGAGTTCTTATTTCATGGTCAGTTTTTGGAGGAACCCAAAGTATGGCATCCCCTTGGTTTACCTTCTCACACGACCACGTACCTCTGTTTCGTAGCACATTTAGATTTCGAGTTTGTTTCCATGTGCACAGGAAGAGGCTTGGGACGGTGTTTACCAAATGGTCAATTTTTTGGAGGGTGGAACTTTTACTTCTAGTATTGCTTCTCTTCTTTTACAGGCATTATAATTTTAATAAAAATCAATGGCATATAATGTTTTCCAGAGCCATAAAATTAATAAAATTATGCATTTTGCTGTTGGTAAGAATTTCTATAAAATACAGATTTCTAATTTCAGTAACTTTATTTTATATGGCTTTCTTGTTCATGATATTATTCATATACTGACAGAAGAAAATGGCTTCATTTCTTTCAGTAATGAGAGTATTTAATTAGCATAAGCCTAAAGAGGGTCTCCTTATTATCCTTTTATGAGGTTTTGCTGATGTAGAAATTGAAAAATGCAGGTGGCTAAGGAGATAGTATTTTGTTATACTTGAATTTTTCTTAAAATAGATTTAATATGTCATTTGGTCTCTATTATGAAGTCTAAAGTAGAAAGCAACTAATTATTTTGGTGTTTGTATTTTATAGCTCAACCATTAGCATTTTATAGCCACATTTTGCTGCCATAAACAAACATTTTAAAGAGGAAGGAATGCAGCTATATTTAGACCAAGTAGCATTGAAATATGGCCCTCAAGCTAATATGAGATTGATGGCTTTTGCTCCTTCTTGACTGAAGGTAAAGTAAAAATAGAAATTAGAAAGAATTTAATACACTCAGTATGACCCCCAACTAGAAACTCAGAATACCATTCCTGCTAAATTATCTACATGAGACCATATTATTTCACCACTGATAAAGCCATAGCACATGAATCCCTGCTTTTAAAAACAGAAAGTCTCCGGAGAATAGGGTGCATGTGAGCTTTAGGGAATAGGTATTTGTGGATCAGAGATTTTTAAAGTGGCTTTCTAATAAATGAAAAATATGTCTTTTCTTTGGGTTAAAAAAAATGGTTTACTGAAGCCATAGAAAAACTGTTCTTACTCATTTGGGCCCTAAAAGATTAATTCATAATAAATCACTAGGAGCATTATATTACGGAAATACAAGGCTCTGGAAGAATCTCTGGAGGTAGGAGATATGGGCCTAGTTAATAAGTCAAATATATTCTTCTTTTATTCAATTTTTAAAGATTAAAAATATTAATGTTTTATGTTGGGAAAGGTTGGAACAATGAGGACACTCATGAATTACTGGGGACCTTATGCACAGTGGGAAAACCCTAAATCCCTTCCCTGCTACTTAGAAGTATTTCCTTCACAAGCACTTTATCCTTAGAAGGAGAAATGGAAAAATGCCCAAAGGTCTCAACATAAGAATGTTCCCATAGTCTGGCTTATTACAACCAGCATTTTATTTTAAAGAACATAACCCAGCCCTGGCCGGTTTGGTTCAGCGGTTGGAGCATTGGCCTGTGGACCAGAGAGTCCTGGGTTCGGTTCCCGCTCGGGGCATGTACAAAAGAAAAAAAAAAGAACATAACCCAATGTTCAACCATACAAGAGTTAAATAAATAATGATACATACTACATAATACAAGATTGGCCTTTAGATAATAAAAATAGTCATTGTCAGAAACATGTTCATTATTTGTTAAGTGAAAAAAGTATATTTGTAAATATGTAAAATATTATGCCATGTTTCACTAGGACAAATGTATTTGAATGTGTAGATAAATTCTGAATGATATATACAAAATTATAGTGATCAATTTAGTGTGATAGGACTGCAATATTCTTTTTCCCCTTTGTTTTTAATTATCTGTATTTTCTATAATTTTTCAATAACAACCTATAATTTCTACAATAAAGGGAAAATAAAAGTTACAAAAATAGAACACAACTCAACTAGTTCTACTTGTGAGACATTGGACAAGTTAATTTCCTTTTTTATTAATCCTCACCCGAGGACATTTTTCCATTTTTTGTTCAGATACAGTGGGAGGGAGAGAGAGAGAGAGAAACATCGATGTGAAAGAGACACATCGAGTGGCTGCCACCCGCACAACCAACTAGGACCGGGGAAAAACTGCAGCCGAGATACGTGCCCTTAGCGGGAACCGAACCCGGGTCTCTCTGGACCACAGGCCGACACTCTAACCACTGAGCCAAACCAGCCAGGGCTCCTTTTTTATAATAATAGTAAAATTAACTAAAAAGCACATGTGAACGCTTGACAGGATTGAGCATTTAATAAATGTTTTATACATTTGATTTTCAGGGACTATGATTCCTAGTAATGCCTCTGCCACAGAGTGTAACCTTGGGCAAATTACTGAACGTCTGTGGATTTTATCTAATGCACGGATAATGTGAAGGCGTCACACTGCTTCTAAGGCTCCTCTTCCGATCATTATACTGCATGGAGAATCTCATATAACAAAGTGGATGTGGCAATATTGTTTTCAGTACATTTAACACACATGTTTGAATGTAAAGATAGGTGTGTACATTGGGAGGAGAGGGAAAGGGAAGAATGGTTGTGGGCTATTATATATCTGTACAACTGTTCAACACTGAAACTACCAACACATCCCTGCCTGAAGCCGTGAGTATCACTCGGAGTGTGAAGTAAGGGAACATGGCGAGGAGCAAGGAAGGAGGAAGCAGTCTGCCAGGCCATCCTAGAAACGAGTAGGAGAGGACAGCTCCGGGATGGAAGCCTCTTAAAAGGGGGCTGCACTTCTGGCCACTCCCATTGGTCCCCTGAGTAAGATCAGAGACAGACGTTTCCAAATCTAACGTGAATGATACTCAGAAAGTGAAAGTAATTTCCAGCGCTCTGTGCTAAGCCCCCAAGGAGAAACCAGGATAGCCACCCCAATTCTTCTTCCCAAAAGATAAGCCAGGCAGGTTGATCATTTAAAATTTTTCCGGTCCTCACTGGCTCGGGTATGCTTGTTGTTCCCTGTTCCTGAGCTGATTCTGAAAGGAAAGATTGGGAAGAACGTTGAATCGTTGGCACCAGCCAGCTGTAGCTCTTTGGGAGGAGCTAGATAAATACAACATCCTTATTCAGCATAAAGCCAGTTAAGTGGGAATAGAGAGCCGGGGAAGGGGTTTCGTGGAATCAGGTCTTGGCCACCTCTACTTGTGCCCAAATGAACATGAAGAGGAAGTGATGGTGTAATGAATGAAACACGCTTAAATTGGCAGTCAGAAAACTTGGTTTCAGGCCCTAAATTTCTCCCTAACTATCTAACTTTATGTAATATATTACCTCCACAATCTTCTTTCTTTTCCTAGATAAAGACTTTACATTGCGTATTATTTTCCTATGGCTACTGTAACAAACAAGACAGACTGATGGCTTAAAACTACAGACACTGTAGTCTCTCATAGTTCTGAAGCCTCAAGTCTGAGATTTTTCTCTGGGTCAAAATTAAGTTAGCATAGACACACTCATTCTGGGGTCTCTAGGAGAGAATCTGTTCCTTATCTCTTTTAGCTTCTGATGGTTGCCAGCATTCCTCGGCTTCTGGCCAATCTTCGCCTCCATCTTCACACTGACTTCGTGTGTGTGTGTGTGTGTGTGTGTGTGTGTGTGTGTGAAATCTTACTGTGTCCCTTTCATAAGGACATATATGATGTCATTTAGGTCTCACTCAGATAATTCAGTATAATCTCCCCATCCCCAAATCCTTAATTTAATCTTTGAATAACTTGCTTCTATAAAAAGTAACACAGCTTCCAGGAATTAGGATGTGGATATCTTTTAGGAGGCCATTTTTCTGGCCTACTGCTCACTACTTGGTTGACAAGGTCCAGGTTTATAATTCAGTAACTGTTTAGGAGTAAGAATTTTGTTTTTTTAAAAAATTCCATGGAGTCTTCGTGACAGAATGAGAAATCAAACAGAGCTCAGCTTTGTTCTACTTCTCTCTTGACCTCAAACCATCTATTTCTGATGAGTGATATGAAGGTGTTTGTTTGTTTGTTTGTTTTCCCTAAAAATTTAATTTTCTCTTTTAGTTATGACAAAGAATATTTTATAGGAGCATTTTAAAAACCATTCTTGCTCCCTGGCCGGTTTGGCTCAGCGGTTAGAGTGTCGGCCCACAGACCAGAGAGTCCCGGGTTTGGGTTCAGTTCCAGCCAAGGGCGTGTACCTCGGTTGCAGTTTGTCCCTGGCCCCAGTCGGGGTCATGTGGAGGCAGCCAGTTGATGTGTCTCTCTCACATCAGTGTTTCTCTCTCTCTCTTCCTCCCTCCTGCTCTATCTGAAGGTAAAAATGGAAAAATACCTTCGGGTGAGGGTTAGAAGCAGAATCAAACAAAAACATTCTTGCAGAGGAGGCAGTATAGACAGCCAATCAAGTATCTAAGTCCAAAAAGTATATGAAAAAGTTTTAAAAAATAAAAATGAGATGTTTTGCCACCTTTGCTGCCAGAGCCGAACCTCGAGAGAGTACAAGAATTAGGAAAGGACCATAACATGTTTTGATGACTCTGGAGAGTCCCCTAATAACTGAAAAATAAAATATACTAGAATAAACTATGACATTTAGGCCTTTGTTTCAATTTTTAAAATGTAACTCCATAAAAATCAATAAAATACAGGTGTGGGGAAAAGTAGGTTAATAATAATACTAGATAATATAATAGTTAACAAATAATAAGAATAAACTCTGTATTTTGTGTACTCACAACTGTAAACCTACTTTTGTTCACCCCTGTATAATATATTTTTTTTAATTATAAATTTGTAGACTCTTGTTTTATGGTATCTAAGAAAGAATGGAAATTTTTGTTGCATAATATAATTTGAAAATCAATCTCTTTCCAAAGTCAAATGGAGCAATCTAGAACTTTTAGAAGTGATGTCCTGAGACTCCAGGACAACATGACTGATGGATGAGGTTGGATTCAATAGAGCATTCAAAGCTGTAATGCAAATGGAGTAGGATTCCATTAATCATGCACTTGGACTCTGAATTCAGGGCAAAGGAAGTAAGGTAGGTCTAAGACTTTCAGCATGCAGTCTTAGATTTTGGAATGTTTTAATGTGATTACCATAAAATATAAAATATTTTAACTAAATAGAATATCACTACCACCACCATTACCTCAAATTTAGAATAATGAGACATTATTCTAGTAGTAATTCTGGGGTTTGGTGAGTGGAGAAAGACATTCTATGTGACATTGTTTCCCCTCCCCCCGATAGGCTCTTCTCAAAGCCTTAAATAATTAACATTCATTTATTCACTCATTTAATATTTATAGGACAGCTCGACACTTTGGAAAACACTGGGGATAGTAAGACTTGATCTTTGCCCTTAGAAATTCCCAGCTTATCAAGGTAGACAAATAAAAGAATGACTACCATACAATTACTAGGGTCATGAACTGTTATAAACAGAAAGACAGAGCTGATTAAGTCTGTTGAGGAAAAATAATATATGTGTATTTGATGAGAATATTCTAAGTAAGGTAAGATAGGATCTGAATAAGTCTAGAGATGTAGGATAATAAGCAAAAATATATTTTTCCTTGAATATTGGAGTTAAAGACATTTATTTTTTAAAGGGGAGTGCATTGTTAATGTTAAGGAGAAATTTTGAAAGTCTTACATCAAATGCTCATTTAATAAAATAAGATATAAAGTTGTCTACTACATGTAATAGAAATGGACATTGGATTGATGTTTAGAGAAACGTAGGAATAAATCTAAACAGTGTACAGTGAAAGCCATTGGACAATGGAAACATGGATGGCAAAATCCATGCCATGCACAGAAAAGAAGGCTAAGTAGTAATAAGGATCCAACTTGAGAATTTTAACTATGTAGTAGAAAACAATAAAATTAGTCAAAACTAGCCAATGAATTACACCATATACAATCAATATTAGAGTTTTTCTAGTTCTAGGGATTGTGAAGTTTAGAAATCCAAAGGTTTGTTGAATGAATCAGGGACAGTAATTAAGGACATTATTGAAATGACTGATTGGAACCAATGTTGGGAGAGAAGGTGTTGAATGAGGAAAAAGGGTAAGAGACAGAATAATAACCTGGGAGAACAGAGTGAGGTTAATTAACTAGAAATCATAATCAAAGAGATGTAGTTGGTCAAAAGGATGGGGACAAATGAGAATGCAGGTGTTTATATTTAGAGGAGAGTTTCAAGTATAGCTTTTTTTTTATATAAATTAAATATATTGGGATGACATTGGTTAATAAACTTTAATAGGTTTCAAGTGTACAATTCGATGATACATCATCTGTATATTAGGGAAATGCAAGTTAAAACTACAGTGAGATATTGCCTCACACCAGTTAGAATGTCTATTATCAACAAGACAAATGATAAGGCTGGAGAGATTGTGGAGAAAAGGGAACCCTCATTCATGGCTGTTGGGAATGTAGACTGGTACAGCCTCTATGGAAAACAGTATGGATGTTCCTCAAAAAATTAAGAATAGAATTATCGTACCCCAATATTTATTTAAATATAGCTTTTTCATTAAGTAGTTTGAGACACTGAAGATAATGAAGCCGGTGTGGCTATGATAAGCAAATGTGTTGATGGTTAAATTATTGAAGGTAACAGTTGCAATAGTTGAGAGGATAGTAAAGAGCCTGGCACTGAATTCATCAAAAATAGGAGCTTTCAGAAAGATCAACAGCCATTTTTAAACACTGAGTGAAGGCTGGGAATTCATTTATTTTGTCACAAAAATATTTATTGCCTACCCTGTGTCTGGCGTACTTCTGTAGTGAACAAAAATATACAAAGTCTCTTCCCGTATAGAACATGCATTCTACTTGGAGAGAAAATAAACCAATGAACAAACTAAATAAGATGCCTGGTGACAGTAAAGGCTATGAAGAAAACTAAAGCAGGCTTCTTATATTGTGATACATAAGCTTAGAGAAGGGCTCAAATAGTAGATGACATTTGACATTGGAGGTGAGAGGGAAGAAAGCCATACTGATATCCATCTGTAGGAAGACTGTGCCAGACTAAGAAGAAAACAAAAGCAAAACCCCTGGGGCAGGAACATGATCGGAATGTAAGGGTAACAAGAAGTAGGCAAATGGGACCGGGGTACAGAATGCTGGGGGGGGGGGTAGCATTGAGCGAGGTGAGGAGAGAGCAGAGGAGAGTGTATTTCACTTTATAGGCCAAGATCATGGATCTTACTGTGAGTGGAATGAAAATTTGTCGGTTTGATAGAATGTGGGAAGGAAAAGGGTGAAACTAGGGAAAACAATTAGGAAAGTAGTTTAATAATCCATTGGCCAGTTTGGGTGGCTGGCTTGTGCTAAGTTGGCATGACAAAGATGATAAGAAGTGGATGGAAACTGGATACCTGCTACTGAGATACTGAATGTGGAGAGAGAGAGAGAGAGAGAGAGAGAGAGAGAGAGAGAGAGAGAGAGAGGTTAATGTTGACACTAAGGTTTTTGCCAAATAAATCGCCACTGGGTTGGAGAAGATTGAGGGATGGGCAGGTTAGAGAGTGGAGGAAAATCAATAATTCATTTTTGGTCATGTTAAGTTTGAGATGTGACCAAGATGGCTTTACAATTCCCCTCAGATTAACTAAACTTTAGACAGGTGTTGTTTTCCTGACTATAGGCCCGGCATCCCTTTTTAAAGAGCATTTACTTTAGAAACATTGCAAGAGAAAACTTCCGCTGGTTTGGCTCAGCAGTGAGAGTGTCAGCCCACGGACCAGAGAGTCCCAGGTTCGGTTCCCGCTAATGGCATGTACCTCGGTTACAGTTTGTCCTCGGCCCTGGTTGAGATCCTGCGGATGGCAGCCAGTCTCTCTCACATCGATGACTCTCTCTCTCTTTCTTCCTCTCTCCCTCTAGCTCTATCTGAAGATAAATGCAAAAATGTCCTTGGGTGAGGATAAAAAAAATTTCCTCTTCCCCTTGGAGATGTAAATCTACAACCCAGAAATGCCTTTTTCAAGGGCCTGGGAGAAATCTCTTCAACGTGTAATCTTCAAGAACAATAGCACTATCCAGCCAGTGTGGCTCAGTGACTGAGCATCGACCCCTGCACTAAGAGGTCGCTGGTTCGATTCCTGGTCAGGGCACATGCCCAGGCTGTGGGCCCGATCCCCAGTGGGGGGCATGCAGGAGGCGGCCAGTCAGTATTCTCTCTCATTGCTGTTTCTATCTCTCTCTCCCTTGCACTTCCTATCTCTCTGTAAAATCAATAAAGGAAAAAGAACAATAGCACCTCTGTCTGCCTGTGTGTGGGATAGTAGGCACCTAAATTCAGTAAGCAAGGTTACCAAAGCTGATGGCCGAATTACATAGACCAACCTTACCCCAGTGCTTAAAAACTCTTCTCCCTTTTGTTTCAACAGAGTTGAGTTTGATCTCTCTTCCCTATTGCAATAGTCTTGAATAAAGTCTTCCTTGCCTTTTAAACTGGTCTGATATGAGTTTTTGTTTTACAGATGTCTATTAGATATTTAATTCAAAATATCAAGATATGAAGACATATGTATGTTTGGATTTCCAAGGAGAGGTTCAGGCCAGAAACATAAATTTAGGGATTTTCTGGGTAGCAATAATATTTAAAGTTGCAAGGCTGGAGGGGGATCACCTGGGTTAGAGGACCGAGTCCTGCAATAGTCCAATGTTTGGAGACATGGGACATATGGAGAGATTATCACAGGACACTAAGAAGGGGCATTCAGTCAGGTATGAAGAAAAACAAAGTTGGTGCTCTGAGGTCAAGTAAAAACATTTTTTTTCAAGTAACAGTGATCTATGGCACCAAATGATTGATTGGTCAAATTGCATAACTGATGTATGATCATTTTACCATGTAACACAGAGGTCTTAGTGGAGTGGCAGGTAGACACACCTGAATGGAGTGAGAGGAGAAGGGCTTGGGAGGAGAAGGGAGCGAGAAACTGTGGCGTCAAGAGCTCTTTTTAAGAAATATTGCTAAAAGGAGAACCGAGAAATGGGGCAAAAACTTTGAAGGGATAGAGAATCAAGGGCAATTTCTTCAAGATGATGGACATTTGTATACAAATAGAAATAAGCCAATAGAGAGAAAAATGATGATGTAAGACAGAAAATAGACCCTAGCAAGAACAATGATCTGACTAGTGCTCCTCGAAATTGTCAAGGTCATCAAAGACAAGGAAAGTCTGAGAAACCGTCACAGCCAAGAGGAGTAAAAGGACATAGGGTGATTAACTAACCATGGGATCCTGGAAGAAGCAAACAAAAGACATTAAGGGGAAAAAGTAACTAATAAAATCCAAATAAAGTATGAAGCTTATTAAATAATATGTCATATTGGTTCATTACTTATGACAGATGTGCGTAGTAATATAAAATAGTAACAATATAGGAGACTAGGTACGGCGTATACAGGGCCTCCATGTATTATCATCTTTGGAATTTTTCTGTCAATTTAAGATAATTCTAGAACTGAAAGTTTATTTTGACAAATGCAGATGCTTGGGTGGTAGGACAGAAGAAGCAGCATTTAAAACATTGTATAGTGTACATACAGTGAGATGAGAAGGTTTTTATGAGTACCTATCAAGATATAGAGCATCACTATCACCCCAGAAAGCTTCCCAGTCGGTAGTCCGTCCCAGAAGCAACCACTGATCTAATTTTTACCACCGTTGGTTAGTTTTGCCTTCTCTAGAAATCCACATAAATGTACCACATAGTATGTACTTCTTTGTATCCAACCTCTTCATCTTAGTACATTTGTGAAATTCATCCATGTTATTAAGTGTACCGGTTGTTTGCTTCTTTTTATTGTTGAGTAGGTTTCCACTTTATGAATATACCACAATTTATTTAAAAATTCTTTCTGTTGACAAATAACTATTTTTAATAACCACAGAGGTGATTCTGAGGCAGGTAGTCTACAGGTATCATTTTGGGAAATATTACCATAAAAAGTAGATGTGCTGACTCATTATCTCTTAATTAATAAACGCTTCCAAGCATGAACAGATAACTGAGTATTTAAGAACTATAATATACCTGCAAATAAATATGTCAAGTCTGTCTCACCATCCACATATAGCTGAAAAAGTAACAACAGTCTCAATGAAAGAGCAAGATATATTAGAATGTCTACATCAATAAGAAAGCATTTTCAGGCTACATGGTCTCGTTTGTCTTTAGTTAGTGGATGATGTTGATTTGATTATCAGTCTTCAGAGGCTGCTGAGAACAAAGGGTGAATACAGGCAATATGTTTCTGATGAGGTAGTAGACATCGCTCTAGCAATGGTTGAGCAGTGTGGCCAGCACAATGACAAGGTAATGTTTTGAGCTTCTGCAGCAGGGTGTATTAGACACAACAGGTGCACTGCACTGTTTATGTGAATGATATAGGAAAAGAAACATTCTGATCAACTGCAGTTGGAAGGAATACACATCTGAATTCAGAAGACAGGAAGAAACAAGGAGCTAAGGACACAGGCTTTTTGCTCACAGGTCTCCAGGATACAGTAACTGAGACTGAGAATACAAATAATATTCTGAACAGGAAAAGAAGCCTTAGAATGCCTTCCACCATGGCAGTGAGCTTCTGGTACAGAGACACAGAGTCTCCAGCCCCGGGCTGACTAAGCGTTTGGGACAATCTCCACAGCCTCCTGAGAAAGGCAAGAATGAATTGAAATCTGTTTGCAATCTTTCAGCATCCAATGGCTGCGGTTTCTCCCTTGTGTACGCTTGGCCTCTCGCCAATTCTCATTATCTCTTTTCTTCTCTTTTGTTCCATTTTGTGTACATCCTTTGAATTCTACACTTTCACTTTAGCAATGATATTTCTAAAGGTTATGTTGGTATTTAAATGAAAATTATATTTAGCATTTTAAAGTAGAGTTGGGAGAATTACAAAGTGTAAAAAGCTTAAACCATCAGAGAAATGGCCCAAACAGCTTTAAGAGAACACCCCGTGAAAAGTGGCATGAATCTGAAACAGGGACACCTAGAGACTGACCTCAGTCCCTAGGGAACAACCTAAGTGCCTCTCTCCAAATTTCACAAGGAAGTCAGTTGATGAGAATCAGCTGGGATTAGCCAGCCTTGCTTTCCTGAGGGCCTATGAGCTCATTTAATTAGCTGTTTAGATTGGCTACAAAATGCCCCAAGATTATTTGATGGTTTAATGCTTGACCTCGGGAAACCGAAAATCTTTGGTTGCCTAATGATTTCTAGCCATTCCATGTACAGCCTGGCTCTCTCTGGCACACTGGATTCGAGTGTAATTTTGCATAACTGGAAATAAAAATCTCCAAATCCTGGAGTTTGTATAATCAACTGAGATCATTTTAATTGTTGAGAGAATTGAGAATAATATTCAGAAGAAATATGGACCACATCTAGAGTCATTTTATCCAATGACTTATCCTTCAGCTCAACAAACTCACACTTCTTGGACACACAGATTCTTTCTGTCCGTCTGTGCACTGTTACTGTGGCAGTGGGTATGTGCGGCTCAGGATTTCTCAGAATCTCTGACCTTGTAATGACTGAAGAGTAGACCACACACTGTGCCTTAGCTTGGGAATATGTTGTTTCTTCAGCCTTTACTCTGCTTTTAGGGTATCTTACTTTCTTAGCTGCAATTGGCAAGGGTTTAGCTGAGAAATCACATCCTCTGCTTGAGAATGAAGAGTCAGGGCCCTGACCAGCTAGCTCAGTTGGTTAGAGTGTCGTCCCAGGATGCCAAGGTCAGGGGTTCAAACTCTGGTCAACAGAACAACAAATCAATCCCCCCCCCCTTCCTCTCTCCCTCTCTCTGAAATAAATTAAAATAAAATAAAGACAAAAGAATGAAGAGTCAGGAGCCAGACTTGGTTTGGGTTTAAATCTCTTTCTGCTGTTGCTACTCCAAGAGCTCTGGGGAATTATTTACCCTCTCTGTTTCTCATTCGCTTTATCTTTAACATTGAAGATCAAAATCATATATACAAACAGTATACAAAATTCATAGAATTGTTTTGATGACTAAGTGAGATTTACCTGCAAAGCACTTGGAATTCTGATAGAACAGAGCAAGGGTTTACCACTTGTTAGCTGTTAGTATCTTGGTTGCTTTAAACGTTTTTCTATTACATGCATTTTAGTGGGCAGGATGCCTTTGATTGGTGATTTGTTTCTTGCTCAGAGTGTAACCCATTAAAATAAATAAACCCAAGTACACAAGCTACTCTTCTCAAGATTTGCACAGAGCTTACTGCAGCATTCTGCTGTTGCTCATGGCTTACTAGACTTCTTACTACAATTCTCTGTGCGTTATCGATGGTATAATGTCCATCTCACAGATATCCAGAGAGGTAGTGCGTATTGATTAAGATTGCCCAATAAGTAACAGGAACTCTTCTCAGAGCTAACATTTTCAATCCTCTTGGAGAAAGGCTTCAGACTAATGTATGAGAAACCTAATTTGGTAACAAAAGAAAAGAGGTCATTTGCTTGGGTGGTGTTCTTATGGCAACTTTTTGGTAATTTATTTTTGATACTGCCATTATGATGGCATTTGTACAATATATTTTTTTAAGAAAAAAGAGTGCTAATTCCTTATATCCATAATGACACTAAAGGAAGTCAGTTCATTCAGTTTTTCTTATTCTATTTACTTGTTTGTGTATTATATAGCCAGGGGTCGCCATAAGGAAATACCATACACTTGGGGGCTTAGCAGCAGGAATTTATTTCTATAATTCTAGACGCTGGGAAGTCTCAGGTCAAAGTGTGTACAGGCACTTTGGTATCTCTCCTTAAAATAGTGCTAATCCCATATGACCTTACCTAAACCTTGTTACCTCCTAAAAACCCCATCTTCAAATACCATCATGTTGGGGCTGTTAGAGCATCAACATATGAATTTGAGGGGGAGCACAATTCAATCTATAGCAGTTTGTTTGTTTATTTGGTGGTGAAAAACAGCAATATTTTGTGACAGCTCTTTATGTAGCAAAAATATTGTAGAACATGGCATTTTAGAGTATCCTATGTTATTTTTGTTAATTTTTTATCCTTACCCAAGGACATTTCTTGCCATTTTTGTTGTTGTTCAGACAGAGTGGGAAGGAGAGAGAGAAAAACATCGACGTGAAAGGGACCCATCAAGTGGTTGCCACCCACACAATCCGACCAGGGCCGGGGACAAACTACAACCGAGGTACATGCCCTTAGCGGGAACTGAACCCCGGTCTCTCTGGACCGCAGGCCAATGCTCCAACCGCTGAGCCAAACTGGCCAGGGCGAGTATGCTATGTTCTTAAGACTAAAAATACATTCTATAACACAAGCATCAATTTTATGGAGAGAAGTTTAATTTAAAACTAAGCTATTTGGCCCGACCAGTTTGGCTCACTGGTTGAGCCTTGACCCATGCACCAAGAGGTCACCAGTTCGATTCTCAGTCAGGGCACATGCTCAGGTTGTGGGCCCAATCCCCAGTGGGGGCATGCAGGAGGCGGCCAATCGACGTTCTCTCTCATCTATGTTTCTATTTCTCCCTCCCTCTCCCTTCCTCTCTCTCTAAAATCAATAAAGAAAAAATATATATATATATATATATATATATAGAGAGAGAGAGAGAGAGAGAGAGAGAGAGAGAGAGAGATACACACAAACATATATACACTAAGCGATTTGACTGTGAGATGTCTCAAAATGATCTTATTGAAGAACAGGCTCAGAGACACATTTCTCATCAGACACATATTTCTCCCCAGACACATTTGTAGGAAAAGTTGGCGGGTACCTAGATGATATTGTGAATCATGAGTTTCTTAAGCCCCCTCTGTCTTTCTCAAAGCTAGTCTAAGACTAGATTTGGAAATTACCAATGTGGGAGTCACACATTTCTTTGGGTTCTCTCAGGTGCTCTCGGTGAGTATATGTTTCCTAGAGAACAGGAGACAGGAACTCCTAAGCATGAGAGACATCTCGTTCACTGGAGAGTCAGAGAGAAGGGAACCCAGTGAATGGGATACACACACCATCGCTAAGTTTGGAGTTGGAGGGAGGAAGGAGGGGCAGGGGCATGACCCTGGAGTGTCCCATTAGAACCCCGTGGAAGGCCAGGGGTAGGATGGACAGAATGAAATCATTTAGGTGCAGAATTGTGCCTAAAAGATAATAGGACCTCTTCTGGGTATGGTTAGTTAATGTTTCACATAAAAATAACCCAGTGCCCTCCATTTTCTTTCTGGTTCCAAAGAACCATCATCAAATGCAAACTCTGTTGACTAGTGCTGTTTTTTCAGATAAGCAGAAAGAGATATGGAAGATAATGAAGAAGCTGACAATCAGGTGAGGACAGGCCTTAAAACTGAAAAGTGAACCCTTTAGTTCCTTAGAAAGGAACTCTGGATGTATGTTCATTTTTAAATGTTTCTTTATTGAGTTTAGAGAGAGAGAAAGGGAGAGGGAGAGAGAGATAGAAACGTTGATGAGAGAAAACATTGATTAGCCGCCTCCTGCATGCCCCCCACTGGGGATCAGGCCCACAACCTGGGCATGTGTCCTGACCAGGAATCGAACCTGTGACCTCTTGGTGCATGGGTCAACATTCAACCACTGAGCCACACCGGCTGGTCTGTATGTTCATTTTAAATGGTGAAGCACCACCAATGATATTTGATAATAACCATTACAAAAGTCCCTCTATAAATCTTAACTGCTTCCAATGAAAGGGAGTGCCTAAATAATTACAAAACAGTTCACTATTTTACAATTACCATTTCATATTTAAAAAAAAAAATGTGCTTGACGTGGGGAAATACTAAAAGGGAAATGCTTCATATCCAATTTCATTGTCAAGTTGCTTCATAATTAGTTTTACCAGAAGTCGTGTTGCAGTATTAGCAAACTGGAGCATGAAACAGCAAACACCAGCTGTAGGGATTTTGGTAACTTCCTAAACTCTTAGTGATTACTCTTTCATAAAAATTATCTATAGTGTCATGTCATTTTTACTATGTCACCAAGTAGTTAACATTTCAACATGGTTATAATCCCACTAAAATGTGATTTTTTCCAGTTAAGTGAAAAAAAATTTTTTTTTAGTTAATAACTGTATTACCCAAGATCACATATTATAACTAACTGAGAGTTCCTGTACAGATGGATTGCTCAATCTGGGATAATTGACTTTTGGGGGTGGATCACTGTTTGTTGTAGGGTGTTTAGCAGTATCTTGGGTTTCTACCTACTACATGACAACAGCACCCTCTTTTCTGTTGTGACGACTACAAATGTTTTTTTTTCCATGCCCAAAATAAAACTGGACCACTCTCTTACACAACGTACAAGAATACTATTAAACCGATCCCAGCTCTGCCCAACTCTCTTGGCCTTCCAACTGATTCAGCTTCTCCCACATCTCTCTTTTTTTTAATTGAATTTGTTGGGGTGACAATGGTTAATAAAATTGTATAGGTTTCAAGAGCACAGTTCTATAATTCATCATCTGTATTATGTGTTCACCACCCCAAGTCAAGTCTCCTTCCATCACCATTTAGCCCCCCTTTGCCCTCCTCAACCTCCCCCCTTTCCCTTTGGTAATCATCATATTGCTGTCTATGTCTATGAGTTGTTTTTTTTTTCTTAATTTCTTCACATTTTCACCCAGACCCGAAGCCCCAGTCACTTGTAGATGTCCCCAAGTCTGGGTGGGGGTAGCGGGGAGAGTTGGCCCCTTCTTGAGAATCTCTGTAGTAAGTGGGAAAATGTACCCAATTCTTAGATAGTGAATGGCCTGGCCTTTGGTGGTTGGCCCAAGAATAGACTTAGGTTTTATGGATCTACATTACACTTCTCTTTAAATAATATTATCTCGAGTTATATTTAAGTCTTTCATCCATTTTGAGTTTATTCTTGTGTATGGCAATAGCTAAGATCTGGAAACAACCCAGGTGTCAATCAGTAGATGAGTGGATAAAAAAGCTGTGGTACATTTCCACAGTGGAACACTATGCAGCTGTAAGAAAGAGAGATCTCTTGCCCTTTGAGATGACATGGAGGGAGCTGAAGAGTATTATGCTGAGTGAAATAAGCCAGTCAGAGAAAGACAAGTACCACATGATCTCATTTATTTTTGAAACACCATGAACAGAATAAGCTGTGAACCAAAATAGATCCAGAGTCATGGAAGTAGGGAACAGATTAATAAACCTCAGAGGGATGGGGGGGTTGTGTGTGTGGGAGGGCTGAGAAGAGATAAACAAAAGAATTTTTGTGCATATATGCACAACCAATCGATTCAGATATTAGGTTGGGGAGAGCAGGAGGGTGGGTGCAGGGAGGAGGGGGCAATGGGATAAAGGGGAACATCTGCAATACTTTCAACAAAAAATAAATAAAAGTAAAAATTAAAAAAAAATATCATCTCATCTGACTCATTCTGAACCTAGCCTAGTAGAGAGCAATGTGTTCCATTTCTTGGGATTGCTAATTTTAATAATTTAATGGCTTAATGATTCATTCTGTTGCTGTTGCTTGCTGTATATGCACTTTACAGAAATAAAATTTTAAATGACATATTGGCTGAGTATCACTGCGGGTCACAGAGGCTGCATGTTTACACAAACATGTTTTTAAACGGTGTTGTTGTTTTGTTTTGTTTTTTCATATTTCTGAGTCTGCATCAATTAATAGGTATGTTTTTAGAAGTCACAAGGAATGTTAAGATGTGCCAGAGAATGACTGTGCTTCCATTGTCTTGGCAAAGTGGCTAGAATCTCTGTGAACTTCTTTCGTTGGCCTGCCTTCTTTCATTAGTCTGATTAATTTTCGCAGGGATACATTTATGAAAAAAAATCACACAGGCCCTTTCAATATTACTGAACTTCATTGCAGTAGGGATGGAGTCTAGAGGGTACGGCGATGGATCCCCTCTCTCTCCTAGACCCACACAGACACACAGAGGTGTGCACACATTTCCTGCATGTGTGTGTGCAAAGATGTACACATTTTGAAAGAAAAAGTCTGAAAACCTTTTTAAAGGTTTTAATAAGAAAGGAAAAAGAAGTATGGAATTCTTTCTCTATTAGCACCAACGAGATATGAGTATACACAAAATGACCTAACAGAAATAAAGAGCTCCCCAAGGTAATCCCTACAGGGACGGCATTATTATCTCTAGTCCCGTTTTGTACATTTTCTCAAAATATTAGTCTAAAAATTTTCAATGCAGGCTTATTGTTTTTTGTTGTTGTTGTTGTTGTTTGTTTTGTTTTCTGTTAATTCAACTCTGAAGTTAACATAAACAGGAAATGTTGCAGTGGCGTAGATTTGCTTGAAGACACTTATTTTAAAAATATGGGGTCAATTGTGAAATGATGTGCACAATAGATGACATTTTTCTGGGGCTGGGGAGGGAAGAGTCAAGAGGGAAATAGACATGATGTTCATGCCTGTTACATTCCATAGCTTTGTATTGTTTCTTAGTGTGTATTTGAGGGTACAGATGACATCTTATTTGGTTCTTACATCACTGTTCACTTGGAGAGCTATGCACTGAGCATCTGTTGTCTGCCATACTTTGTGACGTGCTAGGGGTGTGATGATAAGTAAAGCCAAGGCCCTCATTTCAGTAGTTCCCAATCCAATGGAGACACATTGCTACACCAACAGATCATTGCAATGACAGTGACCACAGAGTTAGTGGGGTGAATTGCATTCTGATCCTTGGCTGGGCGATCACCTGTGGCCAGGTAGGTAGTACGGGTCCACTGAGATGCAGTAGGAATGCTTTGGAGAGTGAACGCTATTGACCCTTCTCCTCCTGCCCGCCACCACTGTGTGTGCTTACATCCTGTGAAGCCAAACTTCTTTAGAAAAACAACTTAATTTCTGCCTTCTCAATTGTTGTTAAATCCACTTTACAGAAATTATAAAATTCCTACTAATACACTAATACTCTTATCTCACTGTCACTGCTGGTCTTTGCTAAACTTAGAAATTAGAAGGAAATAGTCTGTCATTGTTTTATTTGACCTCTCAGCTGTCTCGTTGACTATTTGACACTCTAGAATTTGGAGAGAGGGACAGGTGGAAATGTCTCTTTGGACGGTAATGTATACATATTATTTGATTATTTTAGGAGTATATATATTATTTTTATAAAAATGTTTAAACTTTTAAAACAAATACTTTTTAAAAAATGTTTTGGACTATTATTTTAGAGTATGGTTGCATTTGGAGAGTCTATAAATATCCTAATTGTTAGTCTCTAAACCTCAGCTCTATTTCCTTTGTTTTAATTCATTTTCATAGTGTTCTTTATTACAATAGGGCTGCCAATTATTTCAAGATTATTATCTGTTCTTAGCAGATCATCTTCCCTGGATCGAGAAGCTCAAAGGAGTTCTGGAATTGAGTCTTATTTATTTGAGATTGGGTAATAACCAAGCATGAATTTATTAGTCTAATCAAAGAGGTATGTTGCTCTGATTGGCCAGGGCAGGCCACGTGCTCCTCGTGGGGGTTATGGGTGTGAGCAGCCTCACTAGAACCAGGGACTTGGGAGAGATGGAGGAATAGCTTTCAAAAAAGGATCTGGGTGCCGGCACCAGAAGAAGGGCAGAATGTTTTAACTACACCAAACATATCTATTTTCCTTCAACTGTTCAAAGACTTACTAATTGTATTTTTCTGAACTTTCTCAGCTCTGCTCACATCAGTTTTAAAGGCATCCATCTACATTCCCACCAACTGTTTCTAAATGTTAAGCTTCGAGGCTATCCTCAGCCTTTAAGAAACATACCTGTTCTTGTTTTTTTCTTATATGATTTCCAGGTGTCTTCTGCCAATCAATTGATAGCAAAATGTCTGATTCCTAGGCCACCACTGGGCCATGGAAAGAAGCAGAGCAATTTGTTCCCGAGTATGCCTTTCTCAATAAAAATGCAAGATGTTACTTTGACGGACCTTAAAGAAAAGTATAATTGTGCTTTGCCTACATTTTAATCAACATGAATGAGAATTATTTGGGTAATTCCTCTTAATTGGTGGGAGGTATATTGACTATAAATCTTCAGCCTGTCTCATCCCAATAAGCCCCACATCTGTGTACCTCGATTGAAACTGGAATGTGCAAGGGGAGGACTCTGATGGAAAAGAGAAACTGCTAGAAGCTATTATCATTTATTATGACCATCTCTACACATTAGCCAACAAACATTTTTGGAAAAACATAAATTTGTGAATGCAGGGACAGGCTGTCATGACTTAATGAAACATATAATTGTTCTCTCCCCACTGGTTTTATGTCAATGTGGAGTGAATTGTGTGGCACAAACATCTGCTCAGCTCATGGAGCCAAATAATCTCACGTGCAGCTTCCATGCCGCCTCCGCAGGAAGTCAGGTGGATGGGAAGGTTACCGAAATGACAGCAGAACCCCCACAGCACCACCACAGTCTCTGCTGCGCCTCTGATGCTGAAGGACCTGAAGACACAACAGCGAGACATGGAAACACTGTCATCACCACGAAAAGCTGACAGTCTGGGGCTATCGAAAACATAAAATCAGGACAGAATGTGGCCAACTCAGGGGAATCTTCTATCTTGCTTCAAGAATCATAGAAGAAATTCTTGAACAAATTGTTGATTTAACTGCTACTCTGCTGTTTCATCCTCACCAAGCACTGAAATGATTTTATATGAACCAAATTTCTGGTGATTCCCCAGGTCTAATATAAGTAAGTGGATAAAACTCTCAGGTGCCTCTGCAGGTAGAGGGAGAAAGGGTCCTTAGGCAGATTCGAGTTAACCCTGAGGTCAGAGGGATTCTTCTGCACCGAGGCGTGAGCATGGGCGAACACACACACACACACGCATAATTTGTAACAACCTGAAAAAGCCACAGGGTGCCTGGTGAAAATAGAATAGGAAAATGCCTGCTTTCTGTAGATACAGAGCTTATGGGAAAATGAAATCCCTAACATGACACTGGACTTCAGACCTGGTGTTTTACGATTGGCATACCCTCATGTCTTACTGTTGACATCCCCTACAACACGCAAGCCCAGATTTCCGTCCTATGGTTGGGGATTGCATCATTAAGAATTCACAAACAGAAACACTATGTGGATGGAAGTGGTAAACCATGCATCGGCAAGGGAACAATTCTTCCTCTTTATTGTCTTACATAAAACCTCTTAATATTAAACATAGTGACAGGCTATCTCCCCAAACAATCTGAAATAACATAGTATAGCATAACATAACATAACATAACATAACATAACATAACATAACATAACATAACATAACATAACAAAGTTTTGCATGAAACACTGGGTGGTACACAGGCTTCCTGAGACTTCTCCAAGGAACACGATCTTAAAAACTCTGTTCTAGATCCACGTGTTCCTCCTTCCTGAAAAGCAGAAGAATAAGGACTGGTGAAATGGGCAGGTGAAAATAATAAATGGGATCAATGTTTAAACTCATATTTGTTTTAAAAATAACATAAGAATTATTAAAAATGTAAAATACTAATAGAATTTTTTTAATCCTTACCTGAAGACATGATTAGAGAGAGGGAGGGAGAGACAGAAACACTGATGTGAGCAAGTACCATCAATCAGTTGCCTTCTATACGCACCCCAAATGGGGATCAAACCTACAGCCAGGTATGTGCCCTGCAGGGGAATAGAACTGGCAACCTTTTGGTGCATGGGGTGAAACTCCAACCAATGAACAGCTCTGAACTAAAATACTAACATTTTTTAAAATTATTTTTATTAATTTGTTTTTGTTACAGATGTTTTCCCTTCTTTCTCTATTGACACCTCCTCCCCATCCCTCCCGCCCCATCCCCATCTTTGTTGTCTATGTCCATTGGTTATGCATACATGCATATAAGGTCTGTGGTTTATCTCCTCCCCCTCAACACCCCTTCTTCTGAGGTTTGTCAGTCTGTACCCTACCTCTATGTCTCTGGGTCAGTTTTGTTCATCAGTTTTTTTAGTCCATTATATTCCACAAATAAGTGAGATCATGTGATATTTGTCTTTCTCTGCTTGGCTTGTTTCGCTTAGCATAATACTCTCCAGGTCCCTCCATGTCATCACAAAGGATAGGAGATCTTTCTTTCTTACAACTCCATTGTGTACATGTACCACAGCTTTTTTATCCACTCATCTACTGAGGGACACTTGGGCTGTTTCCAGATCTTAGTGATTGTAAATAGTGCTGCTGTGAACATAGGGGTACGTATATTCTTTCTGATTGGTGTTTCAGGCTTCTTAGGGTATATTCCTAGAAATGGGATCACTGGGTCAAATGGCAGGACGACATCAAACTAAAAAGCTTCTGCACAGCAAAAGAAACATCCATAAAAATGGAAAGAGAATACACTATATGGAAGACTATAATTGCCAATGATGCATCAGATAAGGGGTTAATTTTCAAAATATATAGTGCTCATACAACTCAACAAAAGGAAGACAAAGAACCCAATTAAAAAATGGGCAGATGACCTAAATAGACACCTCTCCAAACAGGACATACAAATGGCCAAGAGACACATGAAAAAATACTCAACGTCACTAATCATCAGAGAGAGGCGAATTAAAACAACTATGAGGAATCACTTCACACTTGTCAGAATGGCCACCATCAACAAATCACCAAACAAGAAGTGCTGGTGAGGGTGTGGAGAAAAGGGGACCCTAGTACACTGCTGGTGGGAATGCAGACTGGTGCGACCACTAAAACACTAATATTTTTAAAAACAGCGTTCAAAGTGTTCAGATGGAGAGCTTTATAGGGAAGTCATCTTGCATCAAGCTTATCCATGTGTCTGTTCTCTCTCATCCTTGTATTTCTCTTTGCTTAGGGGTCTTTCTATGTGTATACAGAAATTGCCCTAGTGCCCTAGTGCTCTAATTTTCAAACATTTCTGCAATATTGAAATGGGCTCACTTAATCACTTAACGTACCAGTGAGTAACAAATTCTGAAATGGTTTTGCATAGTGACTTTTTCCAATAGATTTATAGCCACAGCTTCCTTCCTTGGATCTTCTGGGGTCAGTATCCCTAGAAGTTCTAATTTGATCAAGCACTACAGAGCGAACTTTATTTCGAATGTACCTTCTTATAATGTATCTAAATCCTCTTATTCATCTCCCACCTTTATTTTATTAAGTTAATTCTTTCTTGATTATTTCCTGCACTTCCAATATTTCCAGGATATTAGTATTATAATTAATCCTAATAGTAAATTACCCTAGCCATTTCACAGGATGGCTGCGTGAGGAAGGACGAGAAAACGGGTTGACGTCTCTTCTTGGAGCACTCGTCTGCCTAAGTCTAATGAAGTGCTCCTGGCCAACAGGGCAGTGCTAGCCCTGGTGTCGTATAATATCAGTGATGGTCCTTCGGCTGGTCTGGCCCCCACTGCTGGCACCGGGGCCTGCGTGTAGCTGGAATGCCTTTGCTCTAATTTCATAGCATCTTGGTAATGATTGGTTGATATCAGCACTGGGACAGTTCTCAAATAGACATTGAACTCTGATTGGGCGATGTTCATTAGATCCAGCATTTACCAATATAAGTAAATTGATGCGTCAATCAACTGACTACTATTTCTACAGACGGTTAGAAAGTTTAATGATAAAATCATTGGTTTCTCTTTATTCAATGTGCCTTCTTTACTCCCTCTTTATCAATGAACACAAACGGGGGAGAATTTGCATGGGAAAGACAGTGTTGTAGGCAAATGAAGTCCATAAATATTAACATTCATCTTCTCAGAACACCCCAGGCAGTGGCTGGATGATTTTTGCAAGTAAACGGAAAGAGAGCAGCGGTCATCACAGGGGTCCTGAGATGTCCCACGCAAGCGGCGTCAGAACAGCCCCCTGTGGGAGAAGTCCCCGGGGACATGACTGAGCACTCGCAGGGTGAATCCACGCAGAGTGACTGTCCACAGTCCAAACTTGCTCTAGCCTCCGCTTGGCTTTCTATCTGGTCCACATGTACCCAAAGGCTACACACATCAAGTCTCCTTTTCCTCCTCCAACGACACTATTCTCATTGCTGATTCCTCTGGGAGTTTCTCCCATCCAGAGTACCCTTGCCCTCCTGAATCATATTTCCTCTCAGAATTTTCTTTCCTTGTAGAAAAATGTCTACATATAAATTAAATATAATTTGAGGTGGCTTCTCCAGTATCTCTAGTCCGTCCATGCTAACTTGATTGTTTAATATATTATATGTTTTGTTACATGTTTATACTAAAATGTCTATGTCCAGTACCATGTTAAACATTGGGAAAAGGGGGGAAGAAAAGAAAATGGAAAAGACATAGTTCCTATCCTTGAGGAATATGGCAAGGTGAGCAGCAGAGAAGCTAAGATATTCCTCATGTGGGGGTATGGGAATAAGATGGGGTTTTGTTTGTTTGGTTCTTTTCTTTTCTTTTCTCTTCTTTTCTTTTCTTTTCTTTTCTTTTCTTTTCTTTTCTTTTCTTTTTTTGGAAGCTTTATAAGCCAAAGAAGGAGGGTGTGAGGGGGCCTGTGGTCACCGATCCTATAGAGAGGTGCTTGGCCGCGGGCACAGAGGCCACAGTGCGGCTGTTCTGCAGGGGACAGACCCCCTCCTTTATGACAGTCCTCGTTTTATGTGCAAGCTGAGCTGAGGAGTGGTTGTGCTGTCTTTGATCCAGGCACAGGCTGTCTGAGTTGAAGATCCAGGCAGTGTTTAAGATGTTTAAGAGACTGCTGGCAAAGGGCCAGGTGCTAGCACGACCAGAGAGGGGCCCTGGCCCTGAGCGGTCTGCCGAGGGCCAGCAGCAGTGTGGGTCCTGACTTTGTGCAGGAAAGTGTTCACAGCACGAGTCCAGGCGACTTTCAGAGGACATCTGTTAAAGCTGGGGACAGTGCAACACGACAGGGCTGGGGAAATGAGCCTGGGCTGGTCCGCTTTGGCTCACCAAGAGGCAAGAGAAAAGGGGACCCTGGGGACAGGTTCAGGGGTTGCCTGGGATGAACTGCCACTGCCCATTGCTGCCTGATTACAAGCCTCATGGGGTCCCTTAGAGTCTGGGAGATGCTGCCTGTGGGGGAACAAGAAGGGAGAGGTGCGGGGGTGCTCCTGGGAAGGGGTGTGCACTGGGCTTTTATTTCTCTCCTGCAGGTGGGAATCATAGGGGAGGCCTCAGGGGAGGGTTTCAACAGAATATTCATCAGTTCTAGGTGCAGGCCTTCAGGGTCCTGGCCTCCACTGATTGGTCAGTGTCAGGGCAGAGGGTCGTCAGTCATTGCAGCTGGTCCTGGTGTCGCCCACCTGGATTTGCTGCTTTTCTGGGTCCGGAGCTGAACTACAACTGAGGCCCAGATGTTACCTCTAGGGAGGTGACCTTCTGCATCCGCTGTAAATTGCTCTGTTGGTTTGTTCAACTCTGTCTCAGTTTCCCTGTTCCGCTTGTCCTGGCTCACTGCCTGTCTCACGAGGAATCCCAGGTCTGAAAAGTTGCAGCCCTCCCATTGGGGAGAGAATCGCTCGTGCCTTAGGCGTCTGAGCTCAGACAACCCTGCTCATTCCACAAGTCACTCCGTCTGGGGAGGACAGTGGCCAACCCAGTGAGGGTCTTACATAGGAGTACCCTTCCTAGCCTTGTGCTGACGAATACAGTATCTAGTTGCTCTCATTGGTACTTTGTGTCGCCTGCTTTTGTCTCTGCTGTATGGAGTACATTTTCTTACTTCTTTGCATTATTTTGTTATAATTGGAAAGTGGACATTTTAGACAATGGATTGTGACAACTCTGAGTACTTGTTTTGTGATTGGCTGGATTATTTTAGTGAAACCAACCCTTCTCCCCCTCCGTGTCAAGCCTTCGATGCTGTTCTCTGGAAGGCAAGTTTGGGTATGCCCACAGTTACCCCAGGGAACAGTGGTTTGGGGGGGGCTCTGTTTTTCTCTTTTCCTGTCTGCACCCAGTTGGTAAACTTCAGTAATTGCTAGATGGTTGCTCTGTTGTTTACAACAATGCATCGGGCATACATTGCTCTACAAAGTAACCCAATCAAAATTTGGCTCCTTCGCAAGAGTGTTTTTGAAGATCAGCCTTTGGCTTTATTGACCACAGGAGAGCGCCTCCCTCTGTCTTATCCCATTGTCCACTCTGGCAAGCCCGCCAGCCTACGGCTTAGACTGTACCTTGACTCTCCTCTCGACCGTCTTCCACAACCTCCACTGTTCTTGACAGTGCCCTTAAACGTGACTCCGTCCAAAAACGGTTGCAAATGAAGTCAGTTCCTTCGTGAAGAGATGAGGTGGTGTTATGTGATGGTCTGCCTCCCCCCACACCCCGGGCAAAATCTCGAAACTTTCTCTCTAACAGTCCCGCACTCTTGGGGGAGAGTGGGCAGCAGCCTGGAGCCTCGGGTCCCCTCTCCTGGCACGTGGGCAGCAGCCTGAGCCTCGGTCCCCTCTCCTGGCACGTGGGCAGCAGCCTGGAGCCTCGGTCCCCTCTCCTGGCACGTGGGCAGCAGCCTGAGCCTCGGTCCCCTCTCCTGGCACGTGGGCAGCAGCCTGAGCCTCGGTCCCCTCTCCGGGCACGTGGGCAGCAGCCTGAGCCTCGGTCCCCTCTCCTGGCACGTGGGCAGCAGCCTGGAGCCTCGGTGCCCTCTCCTGGCACGTGGGCAGCAGCCTGAGCCTCGGTCCCCTCTCCTGGCACGTGGGCAGCAGCCTGAGCCTCGGTCCCCTCTCCTGGCACGTGGGCAGCAGCCTGAGCCTCGGTCCCCTCTCCTGGCACGTGGGCAGCAGCCTGAGCCTCGGTCCCCTCTCCTGGCACTGGACCATTGCCTCACAGGCCGGGCGAGGCTGCCCAGAGTCCTAGCATTCTGACACCCCAGATAGAACTTTTGTTCCATGAATGGGATCTGGGCGGATGCAAGGAGACCCCGCTTCTCTACTAAACTTGCCCGGGTAGTAGCCTCAGCAACAGGTTGCTGGGGCCCGATGGAGACGCTCACACCCTGATCCTCCCGGGAGGAAGCTCTTCGGCTGAGAGTGAAGAAGAGAAGGGGCCACGTGTCCTTGACTGCGGAGAGCGGACTTGCTTCCTTCCAGCCTTTTCATAGATGTTCTTGAGTCGGTGATACGTCGTTTGCTGTTGCCCTTAGGACCCTTCCCCAGGGCTCCATTGCCTCGTTCTATCTGGAGCGCTGACCCCGCCATGCCGGGCACCTCCTGCTGTTCAAGAGCCGTGGGCACAGCTGTTCAGTGATTTTCACTCTCAGACTCATCAGCATAGTTCGATATCTTCAAACTGTAGTATTTCTGACATTTTCTTCATTTTATTTTTCAATTACAGTTTGCATTCAACACTTTTTTGTATCCATTTTAGGTGTGCAACACAGCAGATAGACATGCATACAGGTTACAAAGTGATCCGCCTATGATTCAAGTGCCCACCTGGCACCACAGAGCGTAATTACCGTGTTCCCTAGGCTGATGTCTCTCTTAAACCAACTCTTTGAATTTATCATGTACGTACAATATAACGTACCTATTTTAAAGTGTACATTTAATTGATTTTTAAGAAATGTATGCACCCGTGTAACCTCAAGCTAACCGAGATGAACAGCATTCCCATCGCTGCAAGGGCTCCTTATACCCCTTGGCAGACACACCGCACCCCGCACCTCTGGCCCGGCAGCCGCTGGTGTTCCCCCCAGCTGAGGTGAGGCTTGCTCGAGGGGACCCTGCAAGGCCTTAATTTGTTTCTCTCCCTACACTCCTGTGCCAATGATGACATCACAGGTGGAGGTCACATACAGCTGTGGTCCTAGGTTAGAGTGGAGCTGAAAACTCCCATCACCTGGTGACATCACGGACACCCCAATGTCATAGTGAATGCATTGCGATGTGTTTGTGTGATGCTGGTGTAAGCAAACCTACTGTGCTGCCAATTATATAAACATATCGCACAAAGAATTAGGTACAGTACACAATACTTAATAATAGTAATAAATGGCTATGCTACCGGTTTATGGATTTACTATATTATACTTTTATCACTGTTTGAGAGTGTACTCCTTCTACTTATAAAAAAAAGTAGTTTGGCCCTGGCTGGTTTGGCTCAGCGGTTAGAGCGTCGGCCTGCGGACCAGAGAGTACCGGGGTTGGTTCCCACTAAGGGCCTGTACCTTGGTTGCAGTTTGTCACAGGCCCTGGTTGGGGTCATGTGGGTGGCAGCCACTTGATGTGTCTCTCTCATGTTGATGTTTCTCTCTCTCTCTTTCTTCCTCTCTCCCTCCTGCTCTAGCTGAATATAAATGTAAAAATGTCCTCGGGTGAGAATTAAAAAAAAAAAAAAAGTAGTTTGATCGTTGTCTGGTGGCCCACTTGGTTGAAGCGCTGTCCTGTACACCGAAAGGTCGTAGGTTCGACTCCCAGTCAGGACACATACCTAAGTCGCAGGTTCAATCCATGGTCAGTACACCTACGGGAGGCAACCGATTGATGTTTCTCTCTCACATTGTTGTCTCTCTGTCTCTCTCTCCCTTCCTCTCTCTCTCTCAAATCTATTTAAAAAAGAAAACATATCCTCAGACTGGGATAAAAAATAGATTGCTGTAACAGCCTGCCTTGTTATGCTGGCCACAGCCTCTTACTGCTCGTCTTTACCTCCTCCCTGATGTGCGCTTGATTGAATCTTGTGTTGTTTTGTGCTGTAACATGCTGTACAGGCTTGTAGCCTGGGACCAGCAAGCTGTAAAATATATCCTAAGTGTGTAGTAGGCTAGACCGTCTAGGTTGTGTAAGTGTACTCTGTGATGTTCACACGACAATGACATTGCCTCCCGAGGCATTTCTTAGATGGATCCCTGTCATTAAGCAGCGTGCGGCTGTATCACAAATCAGACTGTTGGCACCTTGAATCTTCAGGCGGCTGACACAGGACTGGGAGCCTCCATACGACTGGAGAGTTGCAGAGACCACTTAGAGATGCTTGATGGTTGCCCACTCCATGTCTTCTCATCCCGTCTCTTCGCCTGTGACGCTCCCCATATGCAAATACGTCCTTCTAACACTTTCTGTTTCATCTTAATTCAGCCAGAGTCTGTGTCTGTCGCTCCCAACAGATGTCCCCTAATTCTCGTAACAGTTTACCTTAAAGGAAGAATTATTTACAACAGAAGATTCATAGATATAATGAGTTGTTAAAGTCCCTCACCTTGGACATCCATTGATACCAGCATTAATTAATTTAATTTTTAGAGTAAGTTCATTGCTGTAATGTGGGGTGAAAAGAGAATTCAATACAAATTTGGTTTATGTGTTTAGTACTGAGGAAAGTGTCTGGCAAATAGCAGATGCACAATATGTATTTGCTGACTCTATGAACAAGCCAAAAATATTCCTGTTACAGGGACATTGATTAACAAGGAAGGGGCAATTCAAAACACAAGCAGAGAATTCTAGTGAGTAACCTAATTTTTGAGGGAAAGGAGGAATTATCAAGTGAAGCCATAAAGATACGAAACATTTGGACCTTGTATTTTATGACTTGGTTTAAAAAAATTGGGGTGACATTGGAAGGAATTACTTGATTTCTTCCTTTAACTTGGAGGAAGCAATGTCAGGACTCGAATTCTTTTCCATCCCATTTTCTGCTTACAAAAAGTTCAGTGGTATTTCAGAATCACCAGTCCATTGTCACAGGCTTTGTACCTTGCAGATGTGAGCCAAGTCAATTTAAGAAGGGAATCATTGCTCTCCCGAAGGTTGGTTTTAGCTCATGATAGATATGATTTTCTAAACGACCATCTCCTGCCCATCACTGGACTCCAGACCTGTGTGGTCACTCACCCTCCCAGCTCCGCTGCCCAAGGCTGAGTCCACTCAGCTGTGCCGAGAAGTAAGCTGTTTTGACGTTTCGCTACATGCAGTTTTGTCTGCCCATTGGTTTCAAAACAGATGGTGAATTCTCACCTCAGCTGGGTGGAAGGGACCTCAAGATATTTACAGTATTTACCAGTTGAATTTTAACTGCTTGTGCTCAGGGGCCTTTGGGGGCATATGGTTTACAATCACAGGTACCCAAATCTAGGTAGCAGACGACATCCATTTCAAAACTAAAGCAAACCAAGAACTCACAATTCTGTTCCTACTTTCAATCAAAAGCCAGACTGTGTATCTTAACCAGATGTAAGAAAAGCTCCTTTAATTAATGTTTTTCAACCAGAATATCCTCAGGACTTGCATTCCCTGCAATGGCTTTACTTCTGACAATGTCACAACTGTGGCAATGTGATTCCACTCTGGCTATATTCACCAAGGTGATCCACACTTTGGCTTTTTTTTTTTTTTTTTTAATCCTCACCCGAGGACATTTTTCCATTTCTGTTCAAGTAGAGTGGGAGAGAGAGAGGAACAGAGAGAGAGAGAGAGAAACATCGATGTGAAAGGAACACATCGAGTGGCTGCCACCGTCACAACCGACCAGGGCCGGGGACAAACTGCAACCGAGGTACGTGCCCTTAGCGGGAACCGAACCCGGGTCTCTCAGGACCGCAGGCCGACGCTCTAACCGCTGAGCCAAACCGGCCAGGGCCACTTTGGCTTTTTTATTGTTCACATTCTATTGGAAATTAGTTTAGTGTAGGAGTCATAGGGGTTGTGCACTTTCAGGCCTTTGGCTGATAAGAATATTAATTTTGTTCCTGTCCTCACAACACTATTTCAAAACAAGGGAATAAAGATGACAGTGTACACCTGAACACCATAGATGTTTGCACAATCTGTTCTTAGTGAGCACAGAAAAAAAAATACACTGTAACCCCTATCTCCTCTTCCCCCATTCTTCATTGTAACAGGCACTAATTGGGTACATTATCAATCCAATCAGTCTCAGGAAAGTGGTCTGTGAGAGTTCTTTCGGAGGTTTTATTTTGGTATTTTAATACGTACCTTGAAGATAAGGAGGACTGTGTGGTGCCTACATTGATCTGTAGTCACATTTGTGGTTCTTTGGGGTTTTTTTTAGTGATGAGGTCATGAATTAATCCTAAATGAGAGTATGTTCATGTATCGGAGTAGTTAAGTCTATATTCTGTGTCTTGACAGTGTTTTTAACACATTCATATACTTAAAAAATGTCTTCTATGGGGAACAGCAGAGTGGAAGTAGAAAGAATATACTGAGAAGTGCAGGAAGTGATGAGAGTTGCCTCCACTTGAAAAGCCCCAAGTCTTCCATCCAAAGTTGTTTAAATAGCCTCTTGGAGAATTCTTTTAAAAAACAAACACTTAATGTTGAAACTAATTTTATTCCATTAGAAAGCAAAGATTAATGAGAAAAAAATAGCATTCATTTCAAAAATGGAAAAATTTCCGTTCTGACCTCAATCAGCTTATTATAATTATTTGACACAATTGACCATTCTCCTTTTTTTTTTTTTTTTATCCTCACCTGAGGACATTTTTCCATTTTTTGTTCAGGTAGAGTGGGAGGGAGAGAGAGGAACAGAGAGAGAGAGAGAGAAACATCGATGTGAAGGGACACATCGAGTGGCTGCCACCCGCACAACCGACCAGGGCCGGGGACAAACTGCAACCGAGGTACGTGCCCTTAGCGGGAACCGAACCGGGGTCTCTCAGGACCGCAGGCCGACGCTCTAACCGCTGAGCCAAACCGGCCAGGGCGACCATTCTCCTTTTTAACATACATTTTTCTCTTGGTCTCTGAGACCCCATTATGCCTCTTTTCTCCTACACGAAGGGTTACTTCTTAGTCTCTCCTTGCTTCTCCTTCCCTCCCCGACTTGCATAAATTGAAGTGTTTCAAGATCAGTCCTTGGGTGTCTCTTTCCTCACCACACTTTCTTCTCTTGTGATCTCCATTAACTACTCAGTTTTGAATACCATGTACATGACGATAACATTCCAAGTTTCATCATAAACCACAAACCTCTCTTCTGACCTTCCGGCTTCTGTATTCAATTATTTTCTGGGAATTTCTCCTTGGATGTTCAGTGAGTATTTTGTATGAACTATATCTCATAGTGAACTCTCGATGACCATGTTTATCCCAAATCTGCTCCTCGCCCAGTCTCCCTAACTGGAATAAACTTTACACTGTGATTTGCTGAGCTGTCGAAACAAAATCTTGGAATCACTCTTGACCCTTCCCTTTATTTTAGAGCCTACATTCAATTAACCAGTTAATCCGGTTAGCGCTCTGGCTTCAGAATATTTTTTGAAGTGAATATTTCTCCCCGGCTCTGTGCTAACGCTCTAATCCAAGCCACCATCGCTTCCTACCCGTTTACAATAATGGTTTATTAACTGTCCACACTGCTTCCATTCTTGCAAACTTGGCTTCCACGCAGAGGCTGGAGGAAAATCTAAACACCACTAATTGGATTATCCTGTTTCCTTACTAAGAACCCTGAAAAGGCTTCCAATCTCCCTTAGAACAAAATTCCAGTACTGAGCACATGTGATCTGGCCGTTACCTCGAGCCAAGCTTCTTTCTTTCTGTTCTTCCCGCTCATCCCCTGAAGCCACGCTGGCCTCCTTGGCCTTCTTGAATCTGAGAGGCTTTGCTTTTTCTATTGTCCGTGTCCAGAATGCATTGCTCCAGACATCATCATGGGTCGCTCCTAACTGCATTTAGGTCTCTCTTCAAGTATCACCTCAGAAAAAGAATCTTCCTTGAAGACTCTATTTGAAATAGCACCTATACCTCGCCTGGCCAGTGTGGCTCAGTGGTTGAACGACGACCCACACACTAGGAGGTCGCCAGTTCGATTCCTGGTCAGGGCTCATGCCCAGGCTGTGGGCCCGATCCCCAGTGGGGGGCATGCAGAAGGCAGCCAGTCGATGTTCTCTCTCATCAATGTTTCTCTCTCTTTCTCCCTCTCCCTTCCTCTCTCTCTAAAATCAATAAAGAAAAAAAATTTTTTTTTAAGAAATAGCACCTATGCCTCAACACTTTATCCATTCACATTCCCTTATATATCTTCTTTTGAAAAAAAATTTTTTTTAGAGAGAGAGGAAGGGAGAGGAAGAGAAAGAGAAACAGAGATGCAAGAGCGAAACACCCACCAGATACCAAGCCTGCAACCAGGGCCCCAACAGGGATTTGAACCAGCACCCCTGCCCCCTTACCCCCAGTACATGGGACAACAGAGCCACACCAGCCAGGGCCATCTTCCTTCTTAGTGTCTGCCGTGACGAAGTAACCGCTTGAGTTAAAACTCACCCTATATTTCTTCTTAACCATGTCATTTCCTGGCTGTATGTTTTATGTATGTGTGTCTAGGTATATATGTAGGCACATTATTTATGTATATATTATTGAACTTCTACACTAGAATTTATCCTCCTCGTAGCAAGGAAATTATCAGTTTTGTCCATTTCCAAGAATTATACCTGACCTGTAGTAGATATTGAATAAAAAATTGTTAGATAAATTAAATAAAAATGCAACAAGACCTCTACAGTATTGCTTGCTAGGCAGAGCCTTCAAGTGAGCATGTGGGACACCTGCATACTCAGGAAAGTGCTCTCTGGCCTTTAGCAGCATCCTCACACTGGTGTCAACCGCGAGACCCCCCAAGCAGGAGCGGTGCCGGGCAGCTCCCTGTGATGATGCAAACGCACTGGATCTTCACTACCCATCACCGTGGCCACTGGCCACTATCTTAGCAGGTGGCTAGCAGACCCGAAGAATTCAATTCTTAACTAGTTTTCATTTTAATTTTTAAAATTTAAATAACTACATCTGACTATCAAATTGGATAACACAGACCTAAATCATAGGAGCGAAGTGACTGCCTGCCTTAAACAACCTCAGGCTGTTTTTCTAGTAAATGTGAAATGAAGCTAAACTTCCTGGTTCCACTGGGCTGTGTGTGTGTGTGTGTGTGTGTGTGTTTTGCTGCTACGTGTGCTTAGCTCATATATTAAAGGAGAAAATACAAAACATCTCTTCTTCAATGTGCTCAAAGCAGAAAGCCAATTTCCTGGCACGGGGAAGATGTTGCTGGCAGACACGTCCTTGCAAATGGGAATCAGGCGAGAAAACCCGGGACACAATTGCTTTCAGAGGAGCCAGTCAGCAAAGCCAGGGTTTCTGCAGATTCCCACTTAATTACACATCGCTTCTTTCTCTGCAGCCCGTGCTGATTTGAATCTCTGGATTTGCATGCATTTACTGAGCAGCCCAAAACAGCGCATACAGAAGGAATATTTAACATCTCCTTTCCATGGTTTCTGAAATTTGACACAATGTAATTTAAAATATGCAACCTTATAACTCATACAATCCTTGTACTACAGGAACTAATAATTATATCACAAATAGCTCTACTCTATCCGCTGATAATAAATTAATTTTAAAACTATTTTTTAGCAGGTACAATGGGAACGGAGAAACCTATATCTCTATAACTTATTTGCATGTAGAGGAAAGAAATGACGCATGCTTTTCTTTTGTCTTCTTCTCCATCCAGCCTGCTACGTCCTGCCCGTCCTCCTGAGAAAAAATATCAGAGGATATCCCAGAGTGGTGGAATAAATATCAAACAGCCTAATTTCCTCCCTTTGAATCAAGCTGATCTGCTATTTGCCACATGATATGTAATCCAGGGTTTTTCAACCTCCTCATTATTGACAGTTTGGGCAGAATAATTGTTTGTTGTGGGAGGCTGTCCGGTGCTTTGTAGGATGTCCAACTGCATCCCTAGCTTCTACCTAACAAATGCCAATAGCAGCCACCCTGTCACTCAGTCGTGATAACTAGAAATGTCTCCAGATATTGCCAGATGTCCCTCAGGGGTCAAACTCACCCCAGGATGAGAACCAATAAAGAAGGTGACAATTTAGGGCATCCCAGCCTACTCTTTTCTTATATTTACCTGGATCTTGTCCTTTTAAGCTTCATTTGTTCTCAAACTCAGGTTATTCTCTTAGACCCCAAAATATTTTTTCCTTTAATTGTTTGACGTTGCATTCTCTTAGACTCCATTTCGGACTTGCTCGCTGATGTTTCTGTCCTGCACTGAACATCTTTGCCTCCACATTTAACGGGTCCTTGGATTGCAGGGCCCACCATCACGGTGGGCTTTCCTGATCTGTGACTCCACCACATCTGCCTGAGATCCCACAGGCAGACTACACAACCCTCTAGGAAGGAAATGGTCTGCTTTCTGGTGAGTTACAGTTTCAGTCGGTCATTACCGTGCTGTTTCTGTATCACCTTATATCAGTTAAACACACTCCTTGGGCTTCAATTTACTTGTCTTCAAGATGAAAGTACAGTTAACCCTTGAACAGCATAGGTTTGAGCGGAGTGGGCCCACTTTCTTTTTTTCTTTTTCTTTTTGTTTTTTGTTTTTTCCAAATCTTTATTGTTGGATGTAAAATGTATTATAGATGTTCCCCATTTTTCCCCATTGACCCCCTCCTCCCCACTCCCGCCCCCCCCTCCCACCTTTTCCCACACTATTGTCTGTGTCCATTGGTTATGCATATAAGTTCTTTGGTTTATTTCTTCCCACCCCCCTAACCCCTTTCCCTTTGAGGTTTGTCAGTCTAGCAATGAATTTGTGCTTCTTAATCCCTTCACCTTTTTCACCCATTCCCCAAGCCCCCTTCCCAACTGGCAACCAACAAAATGTTCTCTGTATCTATGAGAATGTTTCTGTTCTTCCTGTTCATTTTATTTGTAGATTCCATTGTTGATAGATATGTATTCATTGCCATTTTGTTTGTTCATACATTTTATCTTTTTCTTCAAAAAGACCCTTCATCATTTCATATAATAACGGTTTGGTGGTGATGAACTCCTTTAACTTTTTCTTGTCTGGGAAACTCTTTATATGGCCATCGATTCTAAATGACAGCTTTGCAGGATAGAGTAATTTTGGTTGTAGGTTCTTGGTTTTCATCACTCTGAATATTTCTTGCCACTCCCTTCTGGCCTGCAAAGTTGCTTTTGAGAAATCAGCTGACAGCCTAATGGGAACTCCCTTGTAGGTAACTAGCTGCCTTTCTCTTGCTGCTTTTAATATTCTCTCTTTGTCTTGAACCTTTTACATTTTGATGATGATGTGTCTTGGTGTGTGCCTCTTGGGGTTCATCTTGTTTGGGACTCTCTGTGCTTCCTGGACTTGTATGTCTGTTTCCTTCACCAAGTTAGGAAAGTTTTCTGCCATTATTGTTTCAAACAGGTTTTCGATTTCTTGTTCTCTCTCTTCTCCTTCGGGTACCCCCAAGATGCGAATGTTGGCACGCTTGAAGTTGTCCCAGAGGCTCCTTACACTCTCCTCATTTTTTGGATTCTTTTTTCTTTTTGCTGTTCTGATTGGGGATTTTTTGCTTCCTTATATTCCAAATCGATGGTTTGCTCCTTGGATTTACATACTCTATTATTGAAGCTGTGTAAATTATTCTTTATTTCAGTTAATGCCTCCTTTAATTCTGTGTATCCATGATTTCTAACTGGTCCTTTTTTATGCTCTTGAGGCCCTCCCTAAGTTCACTGAGGTTCTCACTAAGTTCATTGAGCATCCTTATAAGCAGTATTTTGAACTCAGTGTCCGTTAGGTTGCTTATCTCCCTTTCGCTTAGTTCTTTTATTGGGGTTTTGTTCTGTTCTTTCATTTGGGACCTGTTTCTTTGTCTCCTCATTTTGGCTCCCTCCCTGTGTTTGTTTCTGTGTATTACTTAATGAGAGGTATGGGGCTCACTGAGACCCGGTACTGCTCGTTTGAAAGAATTTAGGAAAAACCTGAAGCAGGATCCAAGACAGGCCAATCCTATGGTTAAGCAAGTGGCAACAGCTTGGGTGGGCTTGAAAGTTGTGTGGGGCGGGGCGGGGCCTCAGGGAGTCAGCAGGGCGAGGCTACCAGTGTGAGCCAGGTTGCTGGAGTCCCAGATATGGCTTCTGTCTGCTGCCCCAGGGAAGGGCTCACCAAAGGAACAAAGGCCTCTGACAGCACGTTTGTCCCGGAGAAAGCCCCCTCTCCAGCCCTCGCTCCAGTGCCAAACAGCTCAGTTCTTCCCTGTATGTCTCTGGCGCCCCTCAAGCTGCCTCCCCTCCGAGCTTAGAGGGAGAGAGTCCGATAAGTCCGTGCGCGGGCCCTTTAAGGAGCTGCCTGGGGCTCCAGCCGCCTCAGCCTCCCTGAGCCTCAGTTCCCGCTGGTTTTCCAGCCAGAAGTTATGGGGACTCTCTTCCTGGCACTGGAACCCTGAACGGGGCACCTGGTGTGGGACGGGGACCCCCTCAGTCCTCAGGAAGGACCTTCCCAGCCGCGGGAGCCTCCTGATTTTTATCCGCCACACGTGGGTGTGGGCCCAGCCCTCTGCGCCACTGCCCCCCCTCGCACCGCCGCCCCTCCTACCGGTCTGGATGTAGCTGCTTTTTTTTTCTTAGTTCCGTAGTTGTACGACTTCCATTCAGCTTGATTTCAGGCGGTTTTGAATGATGGTTGTTCTGTAGTTTAGTTGTGACTTTGATGTGGTTGTGGGAGGACGCGATACCGCGTTTACTTACGCCGCCATCTTGACCGGAAGTCGGGCCCACTTTCAAAAGCAGATTTTTTTCAGTGAACACGTGGTACTGTAAATGTATTTTCTCTTCTTTATAATTTTCTTAACATTCTCTTTTCTCTAGCTTACTTTATGGTAAGAATGCGGATATAAAACTTGCAACATGCACAGTGTTGATGTCATTGGTAAGGCTTCCAGTCAACAGTAGGCTGTTAGTGGTGAAGTTGTGGGGGTGTCAAAGTTACACATGGATTTTCAACTGTGCGGTGGGTGGTGGTTGATGCCACTGACCCCTGCCTTGTTCAAGGGTCAACAGTACTGATTTCTGCCCTAAATGCTTCAAAGAGTTGCAAAGTTTAAGTGAGATAAACAATATTAAAGTACTTTGGAAAGATGAAAGAAAAACTTGTTTTCTAAAAACTCTTGTATAAGAGCAACAGTGTTCCTTTCTCCATGGTAACCTGCAGCAAGTTCCAGGTGGGTGACGGCTGGCAGCTCCCAAACACGTTGCCCCATCAGGATCCATTTTAAAGTGAACACGAGCTTGCACCCATCTTCACCCCCAGAGTGACAGTACCGTGGGATTTTACGGAATGGAAATCAGGGGTGTCTCTTACTTCCGTGGCCCCACCGAACTGGTCTAGCAAAGTTCCACTTATCAACCCAGGCACCAGTGTCAAATGGGGTTTGGACTCAGGAGAAAAATGTTTGGGGTGCTGACATAGCTCCCCAAAAGAAGTGTGAGCTCCTTACTGAGTGCTGGGTTTGAATGACTGCAAACCTCTCTCTCCTGTCTTCTTCACTCCCCTGCCCTTGAACATGGAGGAACACTCCCCTTTCTTCTCCTGGTCATGGAACATGAAATGAGGGATGCGTACTGGGGGCACCATGGGGCAGACTCCATCATGTGGCTCGGTGGTGGCTTTCTAGGCAGCAAGTCTAGTTCCCTCTTGACGGAGTCACCAGGTCCTGACCTCTAACCTTTAAGGCAGCTACACCCCCACTCTACCCGTGCACAATGTATGTGTGCTGTGTGTGTATTTATGTATATGCACACTCAGAATCAGGATTCCTTTAGGTATTTGGGGAATGCAGAAGCCAGAGAAGCCAGCATTCCTAGAACATATTTGCAAGTTTAGGACGAGGAGGAGACGCCTTCTCTCTAAAGAATGATGTTTGAGCAATACCACCCAGAACCCTGCACAAACGAAGCAGGACTAGGCTTCTCCAGTCAAGAGACTGACCCGACCCCCTGAGCGAAGCAGGACAGGTGGATTCCACAAGTCATGTGTGAGCTAACCAAGAGACTTAGCCTTTAATTCAGCATCAGAACCCCATCTTATGGCACCCAGTTTGGAAATGAGAAGATTTGCAGAGTATTCAGATATGTCATCCTTAAGAATGGAAACACTGAAGATAGCCAAGCAAGGGGAAATAGGTCAAAAGATAATGCACAGAGTTAAAAATAGCCACCACGAAAAACTTGTCTGCATTGGACACCGAGCCTTTTCAGTCACTGCAATTGGCCCTTTGGCTGACTGTGTAAAGCAGGCACTTTGCATACCTCTGGGACGAGGGTTATGGTTCTCTGCTGCCTGCTCCCAAACCACACAGATCGGAGATGAAGGCAATTATTTCTGCAATTAAAGCTAACATTTTACCTACATGTCAATACGAGTCTATTTCCAATGTGAAAACATCGCCCCCTCTCTGCTGTTCAGTCTACAGAGGAGCAAGTCTCTGTGGAAGTGCCCCTCCCCCAGCCCCTTCTTGCTTGGTGTCAGATGATGTCACATGTCTAACCTTCATTACACTCTCTGGCTGAGCAGACACAGCTGGATCTCGGGCCAACTATGAAGTTTAAATTGGTAAATCCAAATCTGTTCCATAAATTCCAGCAACAGCTGATTTGGGCAGAATTTCAATGTTATCTTCATGCCTAAGCTTAAAAAGAAGAAGAAAAAAATTCACCAGTCTCTAATGATTTACCTAAGAGAATGTGTGAACCATAACAACTTGTTTTCTTTCAAAAGAATGTCCCCATTAAATTCTTTTTGTCCCTCTCTCCTAGTTCACAATTTATTATGACTATGGAACCACAAAATTTGCCAATGGCTTGGGAAACTGTGTGACTGTATATTTATTAGTAGACAAGTACATAATGTGAACACACTATTTAGAAAAATAATTTTATATTGGAGTATTTGAACTCAAGGAAAAAAGGATTTTATTTTGCTTGTAACAGAGCCACAAATCAGCATATGCTTAAGTAATCTGCAGGAAACAGCACTGTTCGGGGGAGATGATCTAACTATGATAAGTAGTGAACAGAGATTATTAGGAACTAGGTGTTGGGGGACTTTATACAAAGCACTTCAGAGAACAGTCTGGCATTTGTCCAAAGGATATGACTGTTTTAAGGAGGGCTCTGGGTTGTCGGTTGTTTTACATTAACAAGCTATCCTTCTGGAATCCACCTCTACTTCTCTGGAGATAACATTAGGCTATAGCCCTGTCTGTATCTTTGACAACTCATTTTATTTTTATTTAAATTTTTTTTTGTTATTGATTTTAGAGAGAGAGGAAGGGAGAGGGAGAGATAGAAACATTGATGAGAGAGAACATTAGTTGGCAGCCTCCTGCATGCCCCCCAAGGGGGATCTGGCCCACAACCTGGGCATGTTCCCTGACTGGGAATCGAACCTGTGACCTCTTGGTGCATGGATCGATGCTCAACCACTGAGCCACACCCACCAAGCTGACAACTCATTTCATAGCATCTCCATCCCTGGGTTGCTTAAGACCCCTGCCTGGTTACCTCAATATTAATAGATCCCATGTAATGAGGTGTGTGACCTAATCACAGGCAATTATTAAAGGATTTGAAAAGCAGTAACTCCAAATTATGTAGACTTGAGGATTATCTGAGGAGAACTATTATAAAATTTAGAATTAAATAACAAAATAAAAGAAACAAACCACCTTCTGACCTGTTAATTTTCTTGTTAAAAAACAGAAAATACCCAGAGTATTTTATTAAACATAGAACTTATATTTTTAAGGGATGAAGGTAATATATGAGTAGGATATTCTGTTCCTCGTGGTCAAAACAGATACTCTGTAAACAAGAATTCTCAGTTATCAGACATCTTGAAAATGGATGACTTTTTTGGTTATATCCACTTTTCTTACTCATTTCATGTATTTTCTGGTAATAAATGCTTAAATTTACCTGGTTGTTCTTGATTGATTATCTTAAAAACACTTTTGACCCATTTTTCATCATAGTGATGTAGGTTTCCAGTATTTAATAAGATTAACATTTTAGTTAATGTGGTAAGCAAAAAATGAAATAAGTAGGAAGAGATTAAGGAAATACAAAACCTAAGTCTACCCAGAGAGAGTTAAAGGACTGAACTTACAGATAGAACGTGATATGGCTAATTTCTTAAAGAGAAGAGATTGACAAGTCTAGATAGATACTGCATCTTTTTATGAGTCATAAACTAATTGTATAAAAGCACTCTTCTCAGTATAATCTAGTGTCCATTAGTGGTTTGGGAGGGACTGCTGTGTTGGAGATGCTGTTTTAAGATTGACTATTTATCATAGTGGCTAGAATATAACTAAGAATTTGACTTCGTCAGTCACTGAGTAAGCTAGAGGTTTAAAAGCAAGGAAACAGAATTGGATGAGATTGAACTGGATGATAAAATGGGACATCCAAGAGCCAAAGTGTGAGTTGGAATCAAATAAGCAACTAGGAAAATTGCATCGATGTCAATAATAATTATAGTTAATCTTACTGCTTTATCTATGCTAGGCACTGTGCTAGGTTTTCTAATTCTCACTACACTTTCTATGATGCAGACATTTTTACTATCCAAATGTTACAGATGAAGGAACTAAGTTGCAGAATGTATCTAGTTTTAGACTTGTGGGGCTTAAGTTTCTATAAGACAGCCAAATAGAGATGTCAATAGGCATTCAAAATATGAGCCAGCATCTCAGGAGAAAAAAATCTGGTCTATACATAGAGTAATGGGAGCTATTGGACTATAAGTGATAATTCAGGGCACAGAAGAACATGAGATAAAGTTTGTGGCACTGGGCAATAAAAGAAAATAAAATGGAAAATTATGTTTGGATTTGTTCATTAATGATGGTAATAAAAACTATTTTGGGCCCAGCCAATGTGGCTCAATGGGTTGACCATCATCCCATGGACTGAGAGGTCCCGGTTCGATTCTTGATCAGGGCACATGCCCGGGTTGTGGCTTGATCCCCAGTGGGGGGCATGCAGGAGGCAGCTGATGAATGTTTCCCTCTCACATCAATGTTTCTATCGATCTCTGCCTTCCTCACTCTCTAAAAAAAATCAATAAACATGTATTTTTTAAAAAATGTACACTTGAAACTTACATAATCTCATTAAACAATGCCACCCCAATAAATTTAATTTTAAAAATTGCAGCATCTGCCTTGGCTGGTTTGGCTCAGCGATTAGAGCGCTGGCCTGTGGACCAAAGAGTCATAGGTTCAATTCTGGTAAAGGTCATGTACTTGGGTTTTAGTTCGGTCCCTGCCCTGGTCGAGGTCAACCAGGGGAGGCAACCAATCGACGTGTCTCTCACACACTGATGACTGATGTTTCTCTCTCTCTCCCCCTCCCTCCCTCTCACTCTGTCTGAAGGTAAATGGAAATGTATCCTCTGGTGAGAATTTTTTTAAAAAAATTGTAGCATCTTTCTCAATGTTGGCTTAGGAAATACGTATCACTGAAACACCCCATGATGAAGTGAACTATTAGTAGACTGCAGGATATTTTTTTAAATTCTAGCCAAAACATTTAGGAAGTCCCCAAATCAGATGTTAACAATGAGTAGTGACAGATAGAAATTTGAGGAGCTATGTTTATTGGATGGAGATCTTCACTAGAAAAAAAAATTTCATAATTTATGAGAAATTACCCCTTTATGTGTTTACTTTTGTTGAGTCTTATGACAGTCTCAATATTAGTCATTTTGAGATTCAAGTAATACTGTAAAACAAAATGCTATAATAATATTAGAAAACAATAATTCTTTCTCTGGTGTCTACTAAAAATTTATAGTGTAAAAAAAATACATAAGAATTTAAAAAAACAGTAAAAATTTTTATGTATCTTACAGAATAAAAGTAAAGACTTCTAAAATTACATTGTAGTTATTACAGATAATGTTAACTGTAAGTATATGGAATTTCATGAACGTATTCTGGCCCCAGTGTGGTTTGTAATGGACATTGCCATCTGTTTAACACGATCAGTGCTTGCTGGGGAATGAAAGTCATGCAAGTCGCCCTTGAAACAATATACCAGTGAATAATGCGATGTACTGAATGAGAATCTCAAAACCCCGGTGTATTACATTCAGGGACCTGAGATTAATTCTTTGGTTATTAAAAAATGTTGGTCTTATAACATTTCCTAAGAAGACAACTTTATAAGATTGGTTGAAATTCCCATTAAAAGTAGTTTTCATCATTAAATCCATAAGTATATCATGCCCATCTAAAAACTGTAGGAATGGCTTTTTCCCCCCATAATCACTTGATCTTTTTATGCACACTGCTCCATAATCAAGCCATTTGCAAGTAATGAAACTTAAAGTTGTTTCGATCACAACCCTTCACTTCTGTTTTATTCAAATCTGGCAATGCAACTCCCGATGCTCTGCCCATCAATTAGAGCTGTTTGCTATGTGCGGAATGCAATATGCCAGCTAGATTGAGTTTGATTCTAGAAATGAACCATAAGCCAGAGATGAAAGGTAATTTTTACTTTTCGTTAAGTGTCAAACCACACTTTCAGTCTTTAGTTTTTTGTTGTTTTTGTTTTTTAATCACCACTGATAGATTCGACTTTCCACCTTAGTACTAATAAAAACCCAAGGCCTACCCTATGCATGACTTTCTTTCCTGATCACCTGGTCATCTCTTTCCTTCTGGAAATGCCAATAGCACTTTTAAATATTTTAACCTTTCTTCAAAGTTTATAATAGATCGTTCTTATGTATCTGTTCAGTACCTATATATTGGGTATAGGTTTCTTTTAAATCGGACAGCTATAGTAGTAATCAAACAAACAAGGTCCCTGCCCTCACTGATTATAGTCAAGTAGAGAAGGCAGACAGTTATGAGAACAGTAATGAACTGCAGTTCAGGGTGATGGTAAAGGCAGTGCAGGACACTGCTGACTGGCTAATCAGGAGATTGCAAGCTGATCTGCAGCATCAGGAAAGACCTTCTGGAATAAATGAAGCGTAAAGGAAAGGAAGGAGCTAGGCAGAGGCAGGTGGAAGAATATGGAGGGTGTCCCAGGCAAAAGAAGAAATCATATCTACAAAACACCCAAAGATGAGCCACCCTCCCCCCCCAAAGTATATGTGTCTCTTTTTACAACTAAATTGAGGTCTGTGGGCAGGATGACCAAGACCTTTTTATGCTTATTTGTGTCTCCCATACGTATTTTAAAAATACTTCCTTAGTGAACCTAATGGTTGATTGCACATTGATGCTGAATTAGCTCTGTATGACAGCCATGACCCTTTATTTAAAGAATCAGTTTGCAGATTGAGTTAAATGTGTCAATATCAGACGTAGTGCTTATCAGAGAGGCATAGAAAAGAGGTTTATGGGAAGGAAGAACATTAATGGTTGTGTGAAAAGGATGTAAGGGTATTTGGAGGGCTTAAGCTTTGGGCCCATTCAAATTCTCATTTTTGAAATTATTGACTTTCATGCTGTGTGGGGCAAAGTAATGGAGGGGAAGTGACAAAAGGGGTGGCGTGGAGTGTAGTCAGATGCCCAATAGTAAGGGCTAGAGGAGATTTTGTGTGTGTGTGTGTGTGTGTGTTCTAATCCTCACCTGAGGATATATTTTTCCATTTATTTTCAGGCAGAGTGTAAGGGAGAGATAGAGAAAGACAGAGAAACATTGATGTGAGAGAGACACATTGATTGGTTGCCTCCCTCACGACCCTGACCAGGGCCGGGGACCAAACTGCAACTGAGGTACCGAAATTAAACCTGTAACTTTTTGGTCTGTGGGCCAACGCTCTAACTGTTGAGCAAAACCAGCCAGGGCTGTCTGTGAATATTTATTTAAATGTTTAAAATAATATTTTACCTATTGCCAGTAAGTAGATATTGTTATTGCAAGTATGCAAAGCTAATCCTCACAGACATAACAACAACAACAATAAAACTTTAAAAAAAATTTGTATTAAATTTATTGGGGTGACATTGGTTAATAAGTTTCAAGTGTACAATTCTATAATACATGGTGTGTTTACTAACGCAAAGTCAAGTCTCCTTCCAATCATCATATATTTGACCCCCTTTATCCTTCTACCTCTCCCCACCCCCCTTCCTCTCTGGTGACCACCGTACTGTTGTATCTATGAGTTTTGTGAACAAAATCATTTTTATTCTTTCATTTATGGTGGGAATATATCTGTATTTCTGAGTCCAAGGAACGCTAAAAAGGCAATACCATAAATAAATATATAAGCCAAGTTAATGGAAAACAAAAATCATTATTGAACAGAGATAGTAGGACACGTATGTTCACAAATAGATTTATCCCAAGCTATATATATGGGAGGGTATTTATGGTACTAAAAGAGCTTTCACCAGTTGCTACTGGCTTCTCAGCACAGACTCCATGATAAGAGCCTTTTGCATATGTAGCTGCTCCTAAGGAACCGACTTGTTGGCAATGCTTAGCAACAAGTATCCTCAAACACCTTCTGCTGACAATGCCGTCTGGCCCAGGATGTGTTGCCAGCAGGACCTGAATCAGTGCTCAGTGGCTTGCTTTCTCCTTTGATCCTTTCACTCTAGTTTAGAGAGAGAAGAATGTATTAATATACATCTATACGCTGCATGTCAGAAATCATTCTTTATTAAATTATATTATAGTTTCAATTAGTGGCTCTTCACAGTCCAGCACCAGACAAGTTACTTAGGTTCTCTAGACTTTTAAACTACTCTCTTTAATTAATGTGTTTTTTTATTCCTTCTTATCTTTCTGCAATCAATGAGATTAGTCTGCAGTTTTAGAACTCTTGCCTGTATCTACCAAGTCTTATGATTTTCCTTATGATCTCAATTGTTATCTTGAAGTTTGAGGGGTTTTTCCCCCTACTCGAAACCATGTCAAATATCAACACTATTTGCTCTTCCCTTCAATTTATCTTCTAAATATTTGTTGTACTATCAAGCCTTTTTAGTTTTAGCTTTTCACTGTGCTGCACGTAAATCTCCTAAAGATTTCTTCTTGGTAGTGTTGGAGTTCAAGTTGTCTTTTTTCTCTTGGGCTTGTTTTGTTTGAGGCTTATTCTGAGTCTGATGTCCTTTCTTTTTCTTTTTTTTTAGCTGCTAGGCCTTCTCAGAGTGTCACTGTCTTCTCTCAGCTCATGAAGTGGCTTACTTCTGAGTACATTGAAAGGTGTATCACTCGTACCCCTGAGATTCTATATGGAAAGATAGCAGCCTCTTATTCATTTACAAATCTGAAAGATATTTAATTGATATACAATCAGTCTAGAGTCTCACTAATAGAACTCAGATGGTAAAAGAGCAAAGTTGATACCGAACAAGTAAATAAATGCTGATTCCATATGTAGTACACCCCAAATTATAGAATAAGAGAGTTGAAACTCACAAAAAGAAATAGAAGAAGACAAAATAGGTTACCCATGTTTCCGTTTTATGTCAAAAGTGTTAGACTTCTTCTTATGACAGCTTGGTACTCTAGGTAAATTATTTAACAGTACCATTGAAAAGAAGTTAAAATATTTCATTGAATATTTTAAATCCGTGCTGAATGCGTCAGTAAGCTGGTGAGAACTCCTGGCATGCTCAGCCCAAACAGAGTGACGGGAGAAGCCCAGTGAGAAAGTGCAGCACCGAAGCCAGGTTTCCCACTGAGACATCTTGTGAAATGTGTGTGAATCTTAGAGTGTCTGAAAGTAGGGAAGCAGCAAAGCCAGAGTTCCACCTACGGCAGGAAGTTAATAGAACATCACCTCTCACGCACAACTGAGACATTGAAAAGTAACATTTTCAATGCTAGTGTGAACTAAAACATAACTCTGCTCCTATAACTGTCCTAAACTGAGAAATTAGAAATATATTAGAATTATCAGCTGTAGAAACAAAACGAATATACATGTATTTAAAGAAATAACATTCTTGCTCAGCTGTTGTGGCTCAGTGGATTGAGCGTCATCCCACGGACTGAGAGGTCCTGGTTGGATTCCCAGTCAGGTCATATGCCCTGGTTGCAGGCTTGATCCCCAGTAGGGGGCGTGCAGGAGGCAACAGATAGATGTGTCTTTTTCACATCAATGTTTCTATCTCTCTCTCTACAAAAATCAATAAAAAAAATTTTAAAAATTAACATTCTTGAAAAGATGGAGTATCAAAATCTTTCAGAAGATGCGCAGAGACATAAGAGGTGTGTGGAGAACTATCTCCTAACAAAAGGTAATAAATGGTTCTTAGATAACTTGCTAACCACACATAGAGAAATACAACAGGACTTTCAACTCAAAAAAATATTAATATAAGTACGTTAAAGAATTAAATGTGAAGAGTAAAGTTTTTAGAGGAAGTAAAATATTATGCACTCAGATGTAAAGGATATCTTATCTAGATGCAAAAGCTGCAAATGATTATATTGAACTATATAAAGTTATGGATAGTCAACAGTGTTTTAGACAACAAAAATGAAAATCCGTTGTTCTTAAAAACAAAAAATATAAATTTTTATTTAAACTAATATAATTAAAAATTGATAAATTTGACCATAGTAAAATGAGTAATTTTTATTCTTCATTATTCAACATACAGAGAACACAATGAAATATTATAAACTTCAGTTTCATGCCTCAAAATGAATAAAGTTCAAAAAACTAATGTGTCAAAGAAGTATCAGTAGGATAATAAAGTCTGATTCCATTTATATATAATTGAAAAGCAATGAAAATAAAACCATATGTCGTCTAAGAAAATATACATCAGTGGTAAAACTATGAATTTTTATTTTTAAAAAAAGCAAGAGACTGATTAATACAAACTTCTGGAGAGTCAGTGGTTGGTGGGGAGAAAGGAAGAGGTATACAATAAATGAATACCTTCCTGGGGGCTTCTCAGCTTGTAGGAATGTTTTATTTCTTACGTCATATGGCCTATGGGTAGGCCTGGCAGGATTTAAAGCTGTTTGGTGAAGCTGCCATTGACTGAGACATCCTTGAAATCATTTTGATCCAAAAGTGTTCAGGCATCATATTTAATATAAAGTGTTAAAGTTATAGCTATGTTTTGACTAAATCTCTTTTTTCTGTGTTCTATCCCATTTGAAAATTCAAAACTATATTTTATTATTGCTGCCCCCTTCTGGAAAAGGACAGGTTTTGAGAAAGAATAAGACCTTCTGTTCTACTCTGTGTGACTAATCCTAACACTATTTGCTGTTTCTGAGCAAATCTCTACTCTTCCAAAGAAGAGTATCTAAAGAAGGACTGTACACATTGCTCATTGTACCCGTACTGTTTCTAGTTCATATATGCTCTCCAGGATGTATTCAGACCCAAAGATTCCATTTACACCCACTTGGTGAAAGACATAGAAAGTTCTAGGTGATTTTTATTCTCTTATTGGAACACTATTAAGAGATGGTCATAACAAAAAAGAATTTAATAAAAGGTAACAACAATGCCCCCAAACTGGAATCAATGACTTACTTTATTTATTATTATTATTATTGTTGTTGTTGTTATTTTTGTTAATCCTCACCTGAGGATATTTTTCCATTGATTTTTAGGAAAAGTGGAAGGAAGGTAGGGAGAGAGAGAGGGAGAAAGAAACATCAACATGAGAGAAACTTAACAATTGGTTGCTTCCCACACAACCCCTACCAGGGCCGGGGATCAAATCTGCAACCCAGGCGCATGCCCTTGACTGTAACTGAACCCACAAGTCTGAGGGCCAACACTCTAATTGCTGAGCCAAACCAGCCAGGGCTCAATGACTTACTTTAAAATATAACCAAAAAATTTGTTCGTAGATTTGTTCCCTGTTTAAGACCACATCACTGACTGTGGCCAGGTGGATCAGTTGGTTAGAGCATCGTCCCAACATGTCAAGGTTGTGGGTTCAATCCCTGGTCAGGGCACATACAAGAATTAACCAATGATGCATAACTAAGTGGAACAATAAAGCTCTCTCTCTCTCTCTCTTCCTTCTCCTCCCTCTCTCAAATCTATAAATAATAAATAAAAACCCCCACATCATTGAGTCAGAGGCTTGTCAAATTTTCATCAAGCCACTCTTTGCCTGAAAGAGTTCCAGAAAAACCAAGGATTGGGGGAATCCAGCGAACAGTTGTTGGCTACAGGCCTGCATTTTTGTAAGCCTCTGCGACCCTAGATCACGGAACAAAGTGAAGGTCATATAATGTGCCAGCACCAATGTCCTCTTCACCCTGACTTGCTTTCCCAAAACACAGTTCGGCTTACGTAGCATTCTATGATTTTCATCAGGTTCATGTAAGCGTGGAATCAAAGTCAAACCTAATTATTGGGAGTCATAAAATAAATAACCTGGTGCCCAATTTTTCCTCATGTTCTTATAACAAAGGCTACAACTCCTAGCAAGTGAGCAATGATCTGTAACTTCTGTCATCTTCAGCTGATGATTTCCCAGTTTCCACAATGCAGTAAGGGCTACAGCAAAGGGGATACTCTCTGTGCCTTTGAAATGCTCTGCTACATCACTTTAAGAAAGAAAAAGACCCACTTCTTCATACACATGATATACGATAGAAGTCTAGGTATTTGGGGTACAATCAAGTCCGTTGGAACAGTCAGCAGGACTTAGAGGAAAACTCAAAAGCTAGGACATCCAACAGTGATGGCATCAGATCTTCAGCTCATTCTAGTGGGTCTCTTAAAACAATGGAAAGAAGCCTTAAGATAAAACATAAGCTTTTACATTTTCAAAAATATGCCTCTGGGGTAGGAGTTGTCTTATCTTCAAGTCCTCCTGAAGCCTTGCACATCAGTGAAATGCCCTTTTACTGAATTCAGTTTCACCAGCCAAGTTCTGTTAGGATTCAATGCAATTTTAATCCTGAACCTGATTGGATTCAATGCTTATTTGGTTGTCACAGAGTTCACCAAAAAAATCTCTTTATTTTATGTCCTTTTTTTATCTTAAAAGAAAAGTTGTGGATAAGGGGATATTTAACAGATTCCCAAAGGATGACCTTCCAATTGCATGTGTTGAATGTCCCTGTAAACTAACCTTTTAAAGATCATTTTCAAAAGCAATAAAATAAATATTAATATCAATGATCATCCCCCATCAGAAAAATTAAGAATGGCACTCTGGGCAAAGGAGCAGTATGTGCAAAGGCCAGACATGATCAGCTGCACTTCACTGAGATACTTGGCGAAACAGGACTGGATGAATATGAGCTTGAAAAATAGTTGGGGAAACAAAAAACGACTTTTCCCCTAGATCTTCAATTCTTATTCACTTTATAGCTATAAGTCTGTACCCTTACAAATCTCTCACTCTTAACGCTACCCTCCAGCCCTTAGCAGCCTCTATTTCTATGAGGTACAGTTTGTTTCAATTCTACATTTAAGTGATGCCATGCAGCATTTATCTCTTTTGGGCTTATTTCTTGTAGTATAATGTAGTACAAGATCCATCCATGCTGTAGCAAATGGCAGAATTTCCTTCTTTCTTATGCTGAATTCTGTATGTAAAACACAATTATTTACATATTCATAACTGTATATATAAAACACAATTTTTCTTTATTTGTCTGTTCATGGACACTTATATTGTTGCCATATCTTGGTTATTGTGAATAATGCTGCATGAACGTGGGAGTGCAGATATCTCTTCAATATCCTTTTTCCATTTACTCTGGATGTATACACAGAGGTAGGATTGCTGGATTTTATGATGGTTCTATTTTTAATTATTTGAGTAACCTCCATATTATTTTCCATCATGGCTTCACCAACGGTGAACAAGGTTTCTTTTCTTCCACATCCTTGACAACACGTGTTATATCTTATCTTATTGATAATAGCCATTCTAACAGGTGTGAGGTGATAGCTCATTGTAGTTTGGATTTGCATTTCTTTGATGATTAGTGATGTTGGGCACCTTTTCATGTACATGTTGGTCATTTGTATGTCTTCTTTGGAAAAAAATCTATTCAGCAACTCTGCCCATTTTTTAGTTGAATTGTTTGGGTTTTGTTGTTGTTTGTTATTGAGTTGTATGAGTTCATTATATATTTTGCATATTAACCCTTATCAGATATATGATTTGGAAATATTTTCTCCCATTATTGTATTTTTCATTTCATTGATGGTCCTTTTGCTGTACAGACGCTTTTTGGTTTGATGTAGTCCCACTTGTTTATTTTAGTTTTTGTGCTGTTGCTTTTGGTGTCAAAAAACATTATTGCCAAGATCAATGTCACAGAGTTTTTTCCTATATGTCTTTCAGGAGTTTTATGTCTTATATTTAAGTCTTTGATCCACCTTGAGTTCATTTTTGTGTATGGGATAAGACAGGGGTCCAGCTTTATCCTTTTGCATGTGGCTGTTCATTTTCCCATCATCATCTATTAAAGAGCCTATCCTTTCTCCATTGTAGTTTTTGCTGCTTTGTCATAAATAATTGACTTTTGGTTTTTGTTTTTTTTGTTTTTTTGTTTTTTTATCCTCACCCGAGGACATTTTTCCATTTTTTGTTCAGGTAGAGAGAGAGGAGCAGAGAGAGAGAGAGAGAGAAACATCGACGTAAAAGGAACACATCGAGTGGTTGCCACCCGCACGACCGACCAGGGCCGGGGACAAACTGCAACCGAGGTACGTGCCCTTAGCGGGAACCGAACCCGGGTCTCTCCGGACCGCAGGCCGACGCTCTAACCGCTGAGCCAAACCGGCCAGGGCAATAATTGACTTTTGAACCTCCCAGTTTTGAACTTTATCCTTTAAGATGTTCACATACATTGGATGGAAGAATATGGCTTCGTTTTCAACACATGCTTTTGCTCTCATGTATATATTTTCTTATTTTTCAATTGTAATTGACTTACAATATTATATTTGTTTCAGGTGTACAATATAGTGATTCCACATTTATATACTGTATGAAGTGATCATCCAGATAAATCTAGTACCCATGTGGCACCACCCACAGTTATTACAATATTATGGACAATATTTTCTATGCTGTTGTATACATTTCAAAGAAAGAATTAATAGTGTAGCAAATAAATCCAGCATAATTTTATATTATTTTTACCTGTTGAAATTCCCATGGGCTATATGAGGATGATTTCTTCAGATTCCTCTCCCAGCACCTGGTGTGCTATCACATCCAGTCTCTGCTATGTCAATATTGCTCAGGTTTGGCAAGCGGTTCCCTAATTGCATTTGTCACATATGTTAACTCAGTTCTTAATTGGCTACAGGATTTCAGTGACTGAAAAACACATTTTAAAGGCAAAACATTATGGGTAGGCAGACGGTTTCTAGTTTCTAGTTTGTGCTTGGCAAAAACAAAAAATCACACACATGTGCAACCAAAACAGTTTCAAGTAGTGCATTTAAATGCTGAAACAGTTTTAAAAGTGAAAGTAGCAAAAGCATAATTTGGCTTATTTCTAGAAATCTAAATGCTTTGCTATTTAAATGTCTATATTCCATACACTACCCCAAAATAATTTAGAACTGTCTTCACAGAGCCTTTTATGGGTTTTAGATGGCAATGTGAACACTACACAAGAGGTTTATACTCAGAAGCCAAATGGACATGAAATGCCACGTGTGATCATTGTCAGCAGCAGTCATAAGCTGTCACTGTGTCGTCTGCAGTGCCAAGTTCCATCATTGACATTAAATTCATTGTGGGGTTTGAAACCAAAGTAATTACTGAAGCTAATTTTAGGAAAACAAAACTCCAAAACTCTAGCAAAATGATCAATGCCATGAGCAAAGAGGAAAAGTAGATCCTCGCTTGTCCTAATGTGCCCTCAATGGATAAGTGAATTTGCTAAAAGACCTAATTAACTAAAAACTCATTTATATTTATGAAAAAAAAGTGCTTCCATAGTATTTACTTTTTTCTCTAATTCAAAAATAATATTATAGAAGAGAAGAATGGGTTTTAAAATACTACAGGTCACAAAAGAGTAGTTCTTTATGCTTTTTTATTTTAAAAATGTAATTGAAAGACTTATCAGCTATGATAAAGTTATTGAAAGCCAGAGTAACACAGAGAGGGAATGAAGAGGTTACCTAAGATTTTTATATAGCACAAAAAAAAGCCCACAAAAAATTATAATATTTTTTTTAATGGGCTAGCCTCTAAATAGAAATTGTAAGGGAGAATGTATTGGGTGAAGTAGTATAAAAGCTATGAATAATTATATCAAATAAACCCTTAAAGAGGGAGTCAGAAAGCTTTGATTTGCTTAAGACACTAGCATTCAAGGTTATATATTCACAACATATTATATTTTTTAGAATACAATGATCATGAGAAATCTGCTCTTTTAACTTACATAGAACATTCAGTAAGTAGCTATTGGCTGGAGAGAAAAATACTTCTGTGATGATAGTCTTTAATAGTATAACTACAATAAAAATGTGTGTGTAAGAGAATACTAATGCTAATAAGATCACTAAAGCAAACTCCTAGGTATCAATGTGTTTCCAGTTTAAAAAAATATAACTTATCTGCTGAACTTTAGCTTATATGGGACAAACCGTTGCCCATCTCCCTCTGAGACTTCTGCCAGCCTGCCTTGCAGATCTCCGTTCCAAATGATCGCAATGTGCAATTGCTGAGCGTTTCCATGGCAACCTTTGCAGGTTTCCATATGAATATGTAAGGGCTGCAGACCCTCCATCATCTGTCCGCTGATTCAGAAGACCCAGAGCTTCTCAGTTCTATTTCCTGGGACAGAGGTAGTAGATAAAGATGTGCAAAAGGCAAGTGCTGGAACAAAAACTGTAGACAGCCATTTTATTTCACTCCCAGGAAAGTCACTTTTAATTTGGTGATAACTATTTGTGAGGGACCATGAGGAACCAGGAATACAGAAGCTCTGTCAAGGTCTAATGCAGTGTGTGGTCAGCACTGAGTTTGGTACCCATGGTGTCCAGGCAGACACATCTCTGCTGCGGCCAGCTCAGGCTGCCACACTGGTTCTCCTCCGAGGGGCTCACTGTCTGCTCAGGAGCAGATGACAGACTCATGGAAATACTAGAAATCGTTTCAGACCTTGGTTGATCATTAGCTGCCTGATAATGTTTTAACTAAAGAGTCTTAACTTCTGGAAATCTCTTATATGGAGCTTATAAGTATCAGTACATATGAGGATATAAGCACAGACGAGTTCATTGCAGCTTTGTACGTAGTTGGAGAAAGGACCTTGAATATCCATCAGTAGAGAAATCGTTAAAAAAATATGGGCTGTTAAGCCATTATAAGAAATCATACCCGTCACCATACATAGTTAAAGTAATTTTTGCTTGTGATGAGAACATTGAAGATCTACTCCCTCAGCAACTTTCAAATATACAATCCAGTATTATCAACTATAGTCACCATGCTGTACCTGACATATCTGTGACAGATGGAAGTTTGTACTTCTTTTTTTAAGCCTCACCCAAGGATATGTTTTTGTTTTGTTTTTAATTGATTTTTAGAAAGAGAGGAAGGGAGGGTGAGAGAAACATCAATGTGAGAAAAAAATATGGGTCAGTTGCCTCTTGTACACACCCCCCCCCCACCCGGGGGATCACATCTGCAGCCGAGATATGTGCCCTACCAGGAATCAAACCCACACCTTTTGTTAGATGAGACTACGCTCTAACCCACTGAGCCACCCAGCCAGGGCAAGTTCATACCTTTTGATGGATGTCAACTAGACTTACTGTGGAGATCATTTTGCAATATGTACAAATATCAACTAATTCTGTGGTATACCTGAAGCTAATACAATGTTATATGTTAATTATAACTCAACAAAATAAAAGAAATTATAAATCACATCTGAATCTGTTGGATTAGGGCACTATTATGTATTGCTAAGAAAGAAAACACACTACAATATATATTTGGACAAGCATGCAGAAAGATGTGAATGACTGGCATATGCAATTAATATTTATTTCCTCGGGGAAAGGGGAGAATAAGAAACGAGGAGTTAGAGTAATAAATAATAAGAGCACACTGGAAAAAATATACACGGTATGATATTAAGTTTAAATGTGGGAACATATGGCATTTAACATTACTTCAAACATGGAAGAAAATGCGCTGGCAAGAATTAAATGTCACATGGACACATAAAAATGTTAATTTTAACTGATGAAATTTTTGACATCTATTTATTTAAATTTCTCTAATTTTAATACAATCTTTAAAGAAAATATGCTATGACTGGGGTGGCTCTGTTTGTTATGCGCTGTCCCATGCATGGAAGGGTCTGGGGTTAGATTCTGGTCAGGGCACATGCCCAGGGTGCAGGTTCGGTCCCCAGTCAGGGTGCATGCTGGAGGCAACTTATTGATGTTTCTCTCTCACATCGATGTTTCTCTCTTTCTCTTTCTCTCTTCTCTCTCTCTCTCTCTCTCTCTCTCTCTCTCACACACACACACACACACATCTCTAAAATGAATAAAAACATATTTTTTAAAAATGTAGAAAATATGCCAATTCCTGAATTCTAGTGCTGGAGTCTGAGAATCTGGGTATTTTAAAGCTCCCCAGTTTGAGAATCACTTTCTAATACAATAGCCCCAAGTGTTAGAAGCCAGATGAAGGTCCAAGAGGTGGCAGTAGTACTTACAGATGTGGCCTCACTTGAAATGGTGCACAGGTGCGCTCATGCGGTTTGTATATATATTCCATATTTCTGTATTTCCCTCTATCATTATTATAAACCCCAAAGTGTTAGTTTTAGGCTTGTTAGATTTTTTTTAGCAAACCTGCATTAAGTTTAGCAGAATATATGGATTCAGTAGAGGCCAAAAAAAAAAAAAAAAAAAAAGCATGGTTCATGAAACACCCTGATCATGTTTCTTTTTGTTTGTTAGTGAATCGTCACCAGATGATATTTTTTCCATTGATTTTTTTTCTTTAGAGAGAGTAGAAGGGAAGGGGAGACAGAGAGAAAGAGAGGGAGAGAAGCATTGATGGGAAAGAGACACATCGGTTGGTTGACCGGGGCCCAGGATTGACCCTGCAGCCCAGGCACATGCCCTTGACTGAGATCGAGACTGGGACACGGGCTGACGCTCTGACCGCTGAACCGCACCAGCCAGGACTTGATCATGTTTCCTGAATTGAGTACTGTAACAGGACAACTGCGAAGGGGAAACGCCCGCTCCTTTCCTACTTATGATCTTTTTTAGAGCCCGTCTCCATTCCCCTGAAAAGCGAAGATCTTCATAGTTGCTCCATTCTCGTTTATAAACCTATTTCCCGCGAACGATATGGACCTGTTACACTGAGTAAAGGCTGGTAAGGTGAGCTGTGACTTCCCCCCCGAGGTCAAGAATTTCTAACTCAGTGGGTTTTGAGGGACTACTTTGTTGCCTCCTATTGGATAATTGTAAAATAGTTCAAAGAGCCACATTCTAAGCTTCTAAACCTTAATAACGTGCAAGGAAAGAGGCTTATCCCTGCTTGTGGAGAGAGTGTTCCTTTTGAGCGCAAAGTTGCTTTAGGGGTTGACAACACTTGAAGAAATAAAACTTTATCCTTTTGAGAAGTGGCAGAAAAAAAAGAGGCATCTGAGGATGTTCAAAGGGACATAGGATTGAGTGATGGAACACACACACCCACCCACACACACACACACACACACACTCCTCCCCAGAAATTCTTCCTTCCCAATGAACAAAGGGGCAGCATCAGTGGACCACAGCCTCCTCAGACATTATTTAATAATGTCTCATCATTTGGGGTGAAGCTCTAAGGAGTAGAGAATCATGACCCCCTGCAGTTTTTAACGAGGCAGACTTCTCATTGTAGATTGGCACGGGGCGGCACCCAAGGGGCACAAAGATGGATAACAAAAGATATGAAAACTTTGGACCATCCTGGCTCGCTTGGCTCAGCGCTTAGAGCGTCAGCCTGCGGTCAAGAGGAACCCGGGTTCGGTTCCCGCTAAGGGCATGTACCTCGGTTGCAGTTTGTCCCCGGCCCTGGTTGGGTTGTGGGGGTGGCAGCCACTCGATGTGTCCCTTTCACATCGATGTTTCTCTCTCTCTCTCTCCCTCTCTCTTCCTCCCACTCTATCTGAACAAAAAACGAAAAAATGTCCTTGGGTGAAGATAAAAAAACAACTTTGGACTGAGTCATATATAAATATGTCCTTATTCTACCCAAATAATTTGTTTTTAACCAACTCATACACAAGAAGAATTCAACATTTGCATCAAAGCACTCTTGAATGTCCATTTTTATTGTTATTGTGTATAATGTTATATTTATGGTGGGCTAGAGGGTGCAGTTCTAAATCTATTATGAGGGATGAGCCAGACTCATTGAATTTTTTAAAATTATTTTTATTAATTTGTTTTTGTTACAGATGTTTCTCTTTTTTGTAGTTGTTACAAAATCCCAAGTTTTAGGGATCTGCAGGTACTGCTATCAATGGTCTCGTTTTGTTTTTGTTTTTTCGTCGTTTTTCAGTCAAGCATGACTGGGTTTTCCAACGCTGTCAAAATTCCGGCGTCCGACGTGGCGGCCCAGGCAAGCACCCCGCCCGGCAGAGCCGTATCCTTGCAAGTAGGTCCCTCATACAGACACACAGCGGAAGGAGCAGACACTCAGTTTGGGGATATCAGGAGGCAGTGAAGAGGCAGGAGATGCAAGGGTATCCTCCTAGGAGAACAATCCCTCCTCTGCCACAGAATAAAAATAATCGATTCAGATGCCCCAATTTCAGTACTCCTAGCTAATTAAATAGAGTGCTTATTTCCCCTTATGAGAAACATAAAAACAAATGAACAAATCCAACGATAGGCTTACAGAATACACTTTTAGTCAGGAATCTGGTTGCAACTGACAGAAAATGAACTCAAACTAAGTCAGGGAAATAGGAAAATGTATCGGTTCTTGCAGCCGAACTGCAGGAATGGTGGCGAGAGCTAACCTAGAGGTCCATCAGAACCGGGGCCTAGAACACAGAAGGATTTCCTCAGCTGTCCTTATGTCTTCTTCTCTGTGTGGGTTGCTTATACTTCCTTCAACTTTTCCCATGGTGTTGGAATGGCCGCCAACATTTCCAGGTTCACATATTCTCCCCAGAGAAGGACTGAACTCACTCCGCACGTTCCCAAGTTTTAAAATACCAGGGAAAGGATCTGATAAACTTAACATCAGACAGGCACCCATTCCCGGACCAATCAACTGTGGTCATAGCCGCAGGGTCTGAAAATGGGGTACCACACGCTTGGACCATGTCATTTCTCAGAGGAGGGTAGGAAAGCTAAAATGTTCACTATAGATGGTGGTGTTCTCTACATGGGGACTGTGCCATACATATCAAAAAAGTTGTTTTTAAAAGGTAAGTTACAACAAACTAACCAATCAGGAATTGAAAACAGGAAAGTCTATGTCTGGATGGTAGGTATTTGTGTGTAGTATATGTGCATGTGCGTGCACGTGTGTGTGCGTGTGTGTTGGATGAAAGGGGTAGAGAGAGAGTAGGGGACAGGATGGGAAGGAAGGGGAAGATGGGGGGAGAAGAGAAGAGACAAGGAAGGGTGGAGAGGGAAAGGAGAGGAGAGGAGACTGATTCAGTAATGACCTTGGGAAAAGCTCATATTCATTACATTCAGGTATTATAAATGCTGAGGAATACTACGTGTGAGTTTTACTCACTGAGAGACAAAATCATTCAGCAAATTGTAGTTCAAGCAGATTCCTCTAGCAAATGGAATAAGTTCTATTTTGAGGTGATGAAATATAAGAAATGTATTTCAGTTCATCTCTTTTAGAAATAAGGCATAGTCCAAAAGGAAAATATTTGAATATGAATTGATTTATCTATAAATGTTTGTATTTGACTTTTTATCTTTCAAGTAGATGTACAGAATGACAGATCATGGTTAAAAGGACTATATACTGTAACTTTAAGATTGTTTTACAGCCCACTGGTGTGGCTCAGTGGATTGAGCATTGTCCTATGGACTGAGAGATCTGGGTTCAATTCTCAGTGGGGGCACATGCCTGGGTTGCAGGCTCGATCCCCAGCAGGGGGCGTGCAGGAGGCAGCCGATCAATGTTGATGTCTCTCATCAATGTTTCTTTCTCTCTCTCTCCCTTTCTCAAAAAAAAAATATCAATAAAAACATATCTTTAAAAGAGATTGTTTTACAATTATAGAAAGCTTGGATTCTAAATCTTGCTATCTCAGTGTGAAAAATAGTACATTTCTGACCATACTGCTGCTCTACGTCCTTAGCCAAGCACAGAATGCTTAAAATACAGTTTTCTGTTAGTTTAGTCATAGGCTAATTGGCCTCAGCATGCAAAACATTGTACCAGGTGCTGTGTATAGTTCCTACACTGGAGGTTTATTAACTGCCTGGATGAAGAGAACAAACATGATATTCCCTTTGTATGTGTTTCTGTGGTCAAGTCTGCAAGTACAGATTGGAAACCCATGAGCATATTGACATCAGTTGAAGTGACAGAAGTAGATAAGATACCAACGAAGGGAGATTTGTAGAGTGGGGAGAGGAGAACAAAAGGTAGAAATCTGGAAAATTAACCCACCTAAGGAGCGCTTTCCGGAGACGAAGAAGGGACAGCCGGAGAGGTGTGTTAGGCAGATACAGGGAAGGAAGCTTCTTGTAGCTAAGTGTGGTGAGGACTAAAGTGTGTCCCTGGGCTTAGCAATCAAGAGGTAAGTGTCTTGGAGGGAAGGACAGTGATCATGGACGAGAAAAGGGAGATGGGGTTGCAGCCCAACTTCAGAGGATTAAACAAAGCTGAAGCAATGGATATAGACTACGCTGTCTCCAGAATCTTGGCTGTAAGGGGAAGGGAAATAAGAAGGCAGACACCGGAAGGGATGTAAGCAGGAGGGGTGTGCATCTCTAAACACAGCGGGGTAGGGGAGGATGAAGAGGATCACAAGAGTGCTAAGGGCCCTGAGGAAGCAGGAAGGATGACATGGAGAGGACAGGGAACTCTCTAGACTTTAAATGGAGAAGGGAGACCTCTTTCCAGGAGAAGGAAGAAAAAAAAGTAGGGCCCTGGCCCAGTGGCTCAGTTGGTTAGAGTATTGTGCTGATGCACCGAGGTTGTGGGTTCGGTCCAATGAATGCATAGATGGGTGGAACAACAAATCGATGTTTCTCTCTCTCCCCACCACTCCCCCCTCCTCTCTCTATCTATAAAAATTAATCAATCAATCAATCTGTTTTTAAAAAGAAAGTAGAAGTAAGGGCAAATGCATAAATTTGTGGGTATTTCACAAGAAGTTAACTGAATCCAGACAAAAGCCTCTCAAATTTTAGGAGAGAAAAGGTAAGGTCACCTGAGAAGCTAATGAGAGAGGAGAGGAATTGAGTTTCAAATTGGAGTTGTGTGTGTTTCATATCTATTATGGACAATAAGAGAAAAATCTATCTTCTTTCCTGTATGTCTGTCTATTGATCTGTCCATTTCCCTGAGTGCCCAGCTTACATTATTGGTGAATAAAAAATTAAAAAACATTAGTTATGATTGAAGTGGTCCTCATACTCCATAGACACAGGTTTGGAATGGAATTAAGTGAATAATAACAGATGAAGGAAGAGAGGAGATATTGGAGGCATGGTTAATGTTGAAAAGCTATAAGACAAGGAGTAAATATTAGGCATTAAAGTATAAAGCATTAGAAATAGTTCAATTTATGATATCCAGGTTGAAGATGTAGCTATTATGAGTGTGGCTGAAGTTTAATGCAGGTAAAAGGAGCTGGAATCCAGAGGTTAAGAAGATTTGAGGCTGAGGTCTCAGGTGGGTCAAATATTTGGATGTGGAGGTTACTCAAGACACCCTACAGGAGAATATGGAGATAGAATATAAGCAGATATCAGAGTCCTCAGGGGTTAGGGACAGAGTGAGATATTGATAGATGGCGATGATGAGAAAGCACAGAGAGAGACGGGGGTGTTGCTTAGGACATTAGTCTCCCCAAGAGGAAGGGTTTTTGCATGAGGATACAAGAGCATTGAGCTAGAAGTGGTATAAAAAAGGAGTGGGGACTGGAAAACCATTGATATAACATTTGTTGAGGCTTCATTTAGTAATCAAACATTGTACTAGGGTCCTCCCATAAGGTATTGTATTTTGCAGAATTCTTAAACAGATGTATGCTCCTTGATGTCAAAACTAGCTGATTGTCCTTTATATCCCTCATAGCACTTGATAGAGTTCCCTGTATTATAATAGGGAGGTACTCAATAATCCCTTAGCAATTTTACTCTGTACACATATACAGATGATTTTATAATATATGCAAGGTCAGTTATGAACAAGTATCAGTCAGTTAAGAATAAGCCATATGAAGCAGTGAATGCTAATTGTCCCTAATAAGAATGCTTTTCTTCCTTAGAAATAGTCACCTCTATTTAAAATGAGAACCTGGCCACTTGGAACAGAGGTTACTTTTCCCAACCATGCGATCCTGTGATTAAGTTCTGTCCAAAAGAAATGAAGCAAAAGTTCTTGTGAAAATTCTAGGACGTTTACTTAAAAGGAGCGGACACACCATTCTCTGTCCCTTCCTCCTTCCTCCTGGCTGGAATGTGGATGGGGTGACTGGGACTCGAGCAGGTATTATCTGTCATGAGATAATGCATACAAACCATGTGAGCAGCCAGAGAGAAGTAACACTGTGCAACTGCCACACTACCTGGCTCTGTGCATCTCAGAACTTTTCTTACATGATGGAATGAAAACTTGTGCTGTTAAGCCACTTATAATTGATTTAAATTTTATGGTTCTTACAGCCAGATGTTATCCTAATTGACATCATGGATATCTTTGGGTTTATCCAGCTTCAGTGTAATTTAAGTTTAATAGATCAATTTTTCAGGCCAATCTGTATAACTTTTCATCAAGATTCCAGTGTACAGATTTGTTTCTTTTGTCACATCTATGGAGAATGATTTCCCTCTTCCTGCTGGGGGACTTGTTCCAATAGTTTTCCCTCTTGTGCTTTAGACAAAAGTCAAAATCTTCTATTAGAAATTACTTGCAGAATATTTAAAACGAAACAATCAGCTGCACCCGGCTGGTGTGGTTCAGTGGTTGAGCATTGACCCATGCACCAAGAGGTTGCCAGTTCGATTCCTGGTCAGGGCACATGCCCAGGTTGTGGGCTGGATCCCCAGTGGGGGGCATGCAGGAGGCGGCCAATCGATGTTCTCTCTCATCGATGTTTCCATCTCTTTCTCTCTCCCTTCCTCTTTCTCTAAAAAATCAATAAAGAAGAAGAAAGAAAAAAAAAGAATCAGCTGCAAAGTCCCATTCAAATTTGACTCTGGGAAGCTATTTAAAATGAAGAAAGCAATAGAAAGGGTTTTGTTTTTGTTTTTGTTCTTAAAGAAAAGAAAAGAAATTCCTGTGAGTATTCTACCATGATGATCAAACTTACCCCTGTTGAGTTTGCTCCCTTTAAAGATTTACCTTGGTTTTGCAAAACCTTCACATATTTCTATTTAACATTTATACAGGTTTTCAAATCCTCCAACACCCTGCACAGGGAGTTTGTTAACTCTCTTGTTATGCCTATGAGGTAGGAAACTATGCTCTTCCTTTAGAAAGGTCTGGAGAGGTCAGGCAACTTCCTTAGAGAGCCGGAGTGGTGGCTAGCATAATCGGGCTGGGGCCTGTGCTGCTCGGTCATTGTTGTTGCATAACAACCACTCCCAATCTCTTTATTATTTCTGTAATCTGTGGGTCAGGAACCAGACAGGGCACTACAGGCATAAGTCTCTGGTCCACTTGATGTCTAGTGGGGCTGTCATGCCCAAGATAGCTTTTTTTATTTTTTAATCCTCACCCAAGGACATATTTTTACTGATTTTGAGAGAGAGAGAGAAAGAAACATCGATAAGAAAGAGAAACACCCATCAGTTGCCTCCTGTACGTTCCTGAATCAGGGATCAAACCCCCAACCTAGGAATGTGTCCTGCCCAGGAATCAAACCCCAAAACTTTTGGTGTATAGGATGGTGTCCCCATTGAACCACCCTACCAGGGCCAAGATGTCTTCTTGACTCACATGTCTGGTGTCTCCGCTACATGACTCAAATCCTTGGGGGCTGGCTGGCTTCGTTCATATGGTCATATGCCTGGAGCTTAAGAACTTGGTTTCAGCTGAGCTGACTTCCATGTAGTCTTATCAGTTAGCTGGGTTTCTTATGTGGTAATTTACCACCCCCAAACGTCAAAAGCAGAAGCTGCCAGTTCTTCTCCAGGCTGAGGCCTGAAACTGGGATGTATTCCTTCAATGATATTCTTTCCGTTTCAGCAAGCCAATGTAAGGGATGAGGCTTATTCCAATGCATGGGTATGAGGGTAAAATGCAATAAACAGTCCGTTAACTTTGAATTTTAGATAAACAATGAATATTATTCTAGTATAAGTATGTTCTATGCACTATGTGGGACATACTTGCACTGAAACTTGATTCCTTGTTGATCTGACATACAAATTTAACTGGGCATTCTGCATTTTCATTGGCTAACTCTCACAATCCTAGAATCGACCAATGTAACAGTTTACCAATGAATGTAGACTAATATTCTCCTTAGAATTTCTAGTCTAGGGGTACATCAGTAATGTGTAGTTAAATGAGCCCAGCCGGTGTGGCTCAGTGGTTGAGTGTTGACCCATGCACCAGGAGGTCGTCGGTTCATTTCCTGGTCAGGACACATGCCCAGGTTGTGTGCCCGGTCCCCAGTGCGGGGCATGCAGGAGGCAGCCAATCGATGTTCTTTCATCGATGTTTCTCTCTCTCTCTCCTTCTCACTTCTCTCTCTCAAATCAATAAAGGAAAAAAAAATGAATGAATGAATGAATGGAACTATGCATGAGGTCCACCTGTATGTCTTAGTGATGCCCTGTGTATTTATATTCTTAGCTACATCTCTGAGTCCAATAAAAGTGATCAGCGTAGTCAGAAGAATTAATCAATGAAATAGGGCTGAGTTATTGGAAAGAAAGGAGTTACATTCATAAAAATAGAAAGAAACGGGAAAGATGATTTAATATAGCTTTCATATCTGAATTTTTCTGAAAAGCTTGTTTATGTCCACACATTATTTTTCTGGCAGCTTTTGCGTAGGTGTTAGGTTTTATTGCAAGACAATGTTCCTGTTTGTTGTTGCCTTTCATTTAAAGTTAATGATACTGTGTAGAAAGTAATTAGCGTCTTAACTGCATGAGGCTTGTTAGAATCCCTTTACTACATTTATATAAAGAATATAGTATCTTTGTTGCTATTATTCAGGAAGAACTTCCAATCCTGAGTTTATTTTTAATTATACTTTTAATAAATCCTGACTTACAAATCCTGCTTTCAAAGGTTTCCAGAGCATAACTCATCTGCCAGTAATTTGATCTAACACTGTTGAAGACAGCAGTGATCATTAGAAATTCACCCCCTCTGCCAGGAGCACTTCTGCATGTGATGTCACAGGTTAGATGCCTTAAAATTATGCAGGAAATTGCATGTAATTGTCTGGCATTTGCGTACATTTTATCACTTATCTGGCATTTTTATTTAAAATATGATTACCACCCACTTGATGAACATTTATTTATCTAATATTTCTCAATCACCTACCAAACTTAACTCAAGGTTTGTAACCACATTTTCAAAAGAAAGACACAGTATTTGTAAAAGGAATAAAGAGGGCAGTAGAGCCAGGCTCAAGTTTTTATCCTTTTTTTTTTTTTTCTTTATTGATTTGAGAGAGACAGGAAGGGAGACAGAGAGAGAGAGAGACGGAAACATCGATGAGAGAGAAGATTGATTGGCCACCTCCTGTATGTCCCCCACTGGGGATCAGGCCCACAACTTGGACATGTGCCCTGGCTGGGAATGGATCCAGCGACCTCGGTACAATGCTCAACTACTGAGCCACACTGGCCAGGCTCAAGTTTTTTTCTAGGCCCAAACTATCCTCTCCAAATCTTCTGTTCTTCCCACATTCTTCTGTCTGTCCTGCTGTAAGTGGACGAGTCTAGGCTTGATAGTTGAGAATACTGAAGATTGGCAATGGGGACTCTGCACAGGAATAACCCATCATTCAGAATGTTCAGTAAAATCTTTCTAATAAATGTGGGGCCTCCCCATCACTCAGAAAATGTGGGAGTAAGAACATACTGCTGTATAGTATTTGGTTCCAAAGAATTTTTTTTTTAATCTTTCTCAGCTTGTTAAATACATGATCTCCCAAAGATAGTAGAGAAAATAATTTAAGTGGCAATGATACGAGGGGGTATAGAATTTTTTTATAGCAATGGGTTCCGAGAGATTATTTGATCTGGTTGTTTAATTTTACCAATGAGGATAATGTAACTCAAAGAAATTCAGAGACTTGTGCAAAATCATGGCCACACTGAGACCAGAATCAGGACTTTTTCCACCAAATGTTCTAACTAAAGCATGCACCACGATCACTAATACATACAGTGCCTGATCACTCAAGCCAATGGCTTCTGAAAGTCCTTTGGTTTCGATGTCTACATGCTTTGGGCAATGTAGGAAAATGTCTGAGAAACACTTCTGAAATCCTTGTATCAACATTTTCCTGTTTTTAAAAGGAGCTTTTTTACAGGCTGAGGTTTAAAGCTGGTGGCTTGAGGTAAATTTCTAACCAAGTTTGAATGTAAAAATATAAGCATACAGTGATCTGTTTCCATAATAATATTTCACTGTAAACATGTGCTAATTTTTATTTCACCCAAGTTCTACTGATGTTCATTTAGGTTTTTTCAATCTTTGGCTGTTATGTATTTTTGTTTAATGTATGTGTCAGTATATCAACAGTTAAATTCAGAGAAAAGGGTTTACTCTGAGATCATAATGAATGTAACCTAACTGAATTTGGTTTTTGAACTATAAGCAATTAACAACTGTAAGTTGTGATTATGATGATTATTAATTGCTAACTTAACTATCTGAAAAGTGAAATGATCAGTTGTCTTCATTTTTTTCTTCCTAGATAGATGAATAACATTGAAACTCATTTTCCATTTGAACTGCCAGCTCCATTTGGTTCTAACTGTTCAACTGGTAAACCAATTTTACATGGAAGTAGAACTGTGAATTTTCATAACTCATGAAATATGCAAGAATGGCCATCAGTGACTGTCCAGAGACACATTCATTTCAGAACTGATTTTTGGATGGAAACGCGTTCAGTTCTCAGCTCAAATTAAGTGACTTTGTTGTGACATAGTAGTTGAAATCAATTTAAGAGCTTCTTGAAATACCAGTTAGAGCAAAGAACTCACAGGCATGGAAACTGTGGGAACATACACAGTAACCCTAGATCCCCTTTTCATTTTCTAGATTTAAATGACTTAACTATGAATAAGATACAGCTGTATGCTTAGTTGAATCTATAGGTTAAAATAAACCTTTAGATTAATTGGGGGTTTTAGAATGTATTCTATCTTTACTTCTTTAATTAAAAATATAATTTTTCTTGACTATAGTCATATCTACCAAGTATTTTACAAAATGGGGAGTATAATAAAAGAGGAGAAGTAAGCATATGTTGGCCCATTTTAGGAATTTAAAATTATTTAACCAAAGGTAAAATTAAAAACATACAAACTAGATTCAACATTAGTTACTTCAAAGAATTAATTTATCAATTCACTAAAAATTTACTTATTTCTGAAAGCAAGAAACAGCCTGGTCTCTTCATGTGCTTTTTAATTGTATGCCTTTTGTTTGACTAAAGGATAGGAAATATCACTGGGGCATAGTTTTGGGCTGCATCCTGTGCTCTAAGATTCTGGTTTTGTTGTTGTTTTTCTTTAGTGATTTTAGAGAGGGGATGGGAGAAGGAGAGAGAGATAGAAACATCGATGAGAGAGAACATCGATTGGCCGTCTCCTGCACGCCCCCCACTGGGGATTTGGCCCACAACCTGGGCATGTGCCATGACCAGGAATGGTACCAGCAACCTTGGTACATGGGTCAATGCTTAACCACTGAGCCACACCGGCCAAGCTAAGGTTCTGTTTTATTTAGAGTGTTTTGTTGAACATAAGCCTGAAGAGATGCTTATATAAACAAGATAAGTTTCTGTGGTTAATGTGTTTGGAGAACTATGCATCATATCTCAGAAATTCTCAGTATACATTATCTTTGTTTTTCTAACAGTTTTCCAGGTGATGCTTATGCTGCTAGTACAGGGACCATACTTTGAAGACCATTATTTATAGGCCACCCTCCCAGAAAGGTAGTAGGCTTCTAGTAGCTCCATGGAAACAGGTACCAATTAAGTGGATACAATGAGCAATCCTGGTACAGTGCAGAGGTAGTGAATCAGGAACAGAGGCTTCTGGTCCCCGATGCCATACTATTTATAGTTGCTATTTATAGAATCAGACCTCATTACTTCTAATATGCTGGAGGAAGTTCTGTTCTTCTCCACTCATAAATCATGAGTGGCAAAATTCGAGTGGAAGCAGGCTTTTCTTTATGTCGTATGGCCATAGCCTCCAGGCTTGAGGCCCAGTGCTTCATGTACCAGGGGAGAGGCAAGTTGTTTGCCAACATTAAATGTTGAAGTAGAAAAATAGAGTCAGAGACCACGTTTTCTTTGCTTCATGCTTTCATCTGTCAGCTGCCAGTTCCTGGTCATGTCTCATAGCCGTGGGTTAAGTCTCTCTCAGTCTGATATCAGGTCCTGCTAAATGACGCATCTCATGGTATCTTAATCCAGTTTTATGAAAATGCTTGGACATGGGTGCGTCCACCCAACAACCATCAAAGGGATGAATGTAATCAGATTGTACATAAAATATGGAATATTAAGTGGGCATATCATCAAAAGTTGAGAGCAAGTTCCAACACACAGTTTTATCCTTTCACTGTTAAATTGAAATAGCAAAGATATTAGTCAGATGGGGAGGCCCACAGGGCAATCTCTAACCAACTCATCCTGTAATCTAAGAGCCATTTGATAATTCAGATCATAAATTAAAGATATTGTTTTACCAATGGCAGGTATCTCCTACACAGTTTAAACATTAAATGCATGATTGCATTTGTTATTGGCATATAAGATATTACCTAAATAGAAAATGGGATTTTGTATGCAATTTTGTTGGTCATTCAAGCAGATGCATTTTATATAATTAGTATATCCTACAGAATATGGATTAACCAATGTGGCTGAAGAATCATCTTCTGCATGCAGGACAGGTGAGAGAGTTTTCTAGGGCTTCAGGTATCACTCTTGTTCTTCCTTTCCTGTGCATTGTGCTAACCATACTTTAGTGTTGCTGACAGTGATATTAGTAGCTGTAATCTCAGCTCCTATGTGTTGAAATGGTACAGGTTGCTCAAGGAGTAGGGTATAGTGTCCAACCCTTGGGTCAGGAGGGTGATATGCGAAGAAAGTGTTCATTTGACTAATTCATTGCAAGTAGGACTGTCAGAGAGTTGACTTCATTAAAATTCATGAAACTATTTACAAATAAATGTCCATTTTATTGTATGATAATATAATAAAAAGGTAGAGTTTTACTTTTTCTTTCTGATTTCCATTTGTTCTATTTCTTTTTATTGCTTTATTATAAGAGCTATAACCCCCAGTAAAATATTGAATAGAATTTGTGAAAGTGGACATTGTTGCCTTTTTCTTGATCTTAGCAGGGAATAATTCAATCTTTCACCATTAAGTTTAATGTTAATTTTGGGTTTTTTTGTTAGATGCAACTTATTAATTTGAGAATGTTCTCTATTCTTAGTTTATCATGTACTGTGCTGCACTTTGCCAAGAATTTTTATGTAGCCATTAAAATTATCATATGGTATTTATCCTTCTTTCTGCTAATTTTGTAAATTAAATTTATTGATTTTTCAAATGATAAACTAACTTTTCATTCCTGGAATAAAAACAACTTGGGTTTATACTCCCTTTACATATTGTTGAATTTGATATGCTAATATTTTTAAGTATAACTATTTTAAGTAATATTATATTTGTTTATATTAATGAGGGATAGCTGCTTATGCCTTTAAATATCTTTTGTGAATTTATTGAAGTAATCTTTACCTATGATATTATTGCATAAGATTTTAAGAATGATAACATAGATTGTCCAAGATAAACAACAACTTTGAAGCAAAGAAAAAAAATTGTCATAAATCAGATATATTGATCCTGAGATTATAAACAAAACATAATTGTATCCAAAATTCTTATTAAAATACCTAATAGATAGAAATGTCCTCAGAGACAAAATAGATGGTCTAGCAACATTAAGAATGCCAGAATTACACCAGAAACAAATGTCGTGTTTTACTGAATTTAACTGAAAAAAAAATATTTTAAAAAGAATGCCAGAATTTTTAACATTAATGGAAAATTAAATCTACAGGAAATGATAAAAAAAAAAAAAAGTAAAATGTTTGGAGAGAGGAGAGTAAAACAGAAAGACCACACTAAAAATACTATATCCATGGCAACACTGAACAGGAAAATAAAGATAGATTTAGAAGAATAATGATGAGGAGGAGGTGGTGGTGGAGTGGAGGGGACACAGGGAGGAGGAATAGAATAAGAATTCCTTGATGTAACATTAATTGGGATTTCAAAATGAAAAACCGCCCAAGCCAGAATAGGGCAATGCCCAGATTTTAGTTACTTCAGGGGACAGTACAGTTCTACCATAGTGACCACTTGTATATCAACACACTGATTTAAATAAACTCCACAATATATAGATCAAGCAGTGTTTCTAAATATACTTTTTAATTCTAGTAATAGATTTCTTAGGATTTCCTAAATAAACAGTCATGCCGTATGTGAATAGAGACAGTTTCTACTTTTTGCTATAGAATTTTTATGGATTTTGTTTTGTCTGTTTCCTTTTATTATTATTTTTTTATTGCACTAACTATGAAAATAATACTGACCAAAAAAGGTCACAATGGGTAATATTTTCTTGTTCCCAAGTTTATCAGAAAAACATTTAATATGTCACTGTGAAATATGCTCACTACAGTTGTTTTTCATAGGGGCTTTTCAGAAGTATAAGGATGTTCCTTCCTATTCCTAGTTTGCTCTTGAGTTTTTATCACGAATAAGTGCTAAAATTTGTTACATGCTTTCTTTGTATTATTCATTGCACCGATTATAGTTTTTTTCTTAATTCCATTAATGTGGTAAATTATAGTGATTGCTATTCCAATGTAAACTCAGAACTTGTATTGCTGATATCAAATCCACTTGCTTATAGTGTATTATCCTCATATATTCCCCATTCATTTTGTTTGTTTGTTTGTTTGATATTATGCTTCTGAAATGTTTTTATCCTGCTATTATTTCTATTCTGTCTTTTTTTACTTTATCAATATCTTTTTGAAACTTTATTTTATTTACCATAATGACTTTTTAGCCCAACCTCCTTATACTTTTCATGGTTTCTCTAAGGATTAGAATATATATTTTCTTGTTGTTGTTTTTTTTTTATTGATTTATTAGAGTGAGAGGAAGGGAGAGGGAGAGAGAGAGAGAAACATCAATGAGAGTGAACATTAACAGGCCACTCCCTACGTGCTCCCCACCGAGGATTGTGCCCACAACATGGGCAGGAATTGAACCGGTGACCTTTTGGTGCATGGATCCATGATCAACCCACTGAGCCACACTGGCAGGGCAAAGTATATGTTTTTAATTTATTACAGTCCCATGGGATTTAGTATTATATTACATAAAATGCTATGTTTGGCATGTAATTGAAATGTCCATTATATAATTCACAACATGCTACATATAACTTCTGCTTTAAAATTTTTACCTTTTTAAAATGAATGTGTTTTATACTTACCAACACATTTACTATTTCTGCCCTCTTCATTCCTTCCTATAAATTTGTGTTCATTCAGTTTTAGTTCACTTCACCTTGAAGACTTCCCTTTAGCATTTCTTGTGGCTCAGCTTTCCTGGTGACAAATTATCTAGCTATCGTTTATCTGAAAATGTTTTCATTTTAAAGAATATATTTGCTGGATATGGAAGTCTAGATTGATAGTTGTTTTTTTCCTCTTCTGCTTATTGTTTGCCCTCCATTATTTTTGATGAAGAGATTGCATGATTTTCATTCTTGAATGTAAGATTTCCTTTTTATCTGGCTGCTTGGAGATTTTCACTTTGTATTTGACTTTCAGCTTTTTGATAATATGTGTCTGCATGTAGTTTCCTTTGTGTGTATTGGGCTTGTGACTTCCTAAGTTCCTGTATCTGTCATTTACTATCTGTCATAATTTGTTAATGTTCTCAGTCATTATATCTTCAATCTTTTTCTGCCCCATTATCTTTTCCTCTCCTCTGTGACTTCAAATGGTATTTTTCCATAGATCACTGAGGCACCATTTAAGTATTTATGTTCAATATTTTTATTGTTTACATGAATAATTTTTATTAATCTTTCTCCAAATTTATTTACCCTTGAATTTGTCATCATTCATCTGCTCTTCTTAAGCCTATCCATTGAATTTTTTATTTAAGGTATTATATATTTCAGTTGTTTTTAAAAATAGTTTACCCTTTTTGCTGATTTACTACCTAATCACTCATTATGGTCATCATTATCGTTTTTATAGCCTTAAACACATTTATAATAATTGCTTTAAAATGTTTGTAGAGCCCTGGCCGGTTTGGCTCAGCGGTTAGAGCGTCCGCCTGCGGTCCGGAGAGGCCCGGGTTTGGTTCCCTCTAAGGGCATGTACCTCAGTTGCAGTTTGTCCCTGGCCCTGGTTGGTCGTGCGGGTGGCAGCCACTCGATGTGTCCCTTTCACATCGATGTTTCCCTCTCTCTCTCTTCCTCTCTCTCCCTCCCACTCTGTCTGTACAAAAAATGGAAAAATGTCCTCAGATGAGGATTAAAAAATAATAATAAAAAAAATTAAAATTAAAAATAAAATGTTTGTAGAAAGTGTCCCTAGAATAAATTCCTTTTTTTAACTACAGGATAACATGTTCCTATGTCTTTATAGGTCTAGTAATATTTTTTAAAACATGTTTTTATTGATTTCAGAGAGGTATAAAAACATCAATGAGAGAGAAACAAACATCCACTGCCTCCTGCACGCCCCCTAGTGGAGATCGAACCTGCAATCCAAACATGTGCCCTGACTGTGACCTCCTAGCCGGTGACCTCCTGGAGCATGGGACAATGCTCAACCAACTGAGGCACACCAGCAGGGCTCTAGTAATATTTTTATTGGGTGTTGGACTATTGTCTTGTTGTTAGAAAGCAACATATATTATTGGCTAATTGCTTTGAACGTGTAGCTCTTTAGTCTTATAATTTTAAAACATAGGTCTTTTCTTGCTTTTTTCCTTAGTCTAAAGATAATTTTTTAGTCCTGTTTACAGTACTTAGTACAAAGTTATGGCTTTCTGTAATTACAGTGGAAATCCTAAAGTTTATAAAACAAAACTCAGATGCTATACTTTATCTCATTTGCATTTGACAGGAGCTGAAATATCTGCTCAGCTTTTTCCAATATCCAGCTGTTGTTTTCCACTAGACTTTATGGAGTTTCCTTGCACTTTCAAAGGTCAGTCAAGGACTTGAGGAGAATTTATGCGCTGATTTGGGGATTCTTCTCCCTGTGGTTTCTTCCCTCTCAGGATTTCCCCTTTCAATTTACAACTCATCTCTTAGCCCCAAACTCTCCTCTGACACCTCAATTTGATAAAACAGCACATTTCTGTTTGAATTATAACTGCCCTGTGCCATATGAGTTGAGAAATGCTTTCTCCAAAAACTCAAATAAATGTGGATCTGACTCGGGGCAATTTAATTCTTTCAAGGGTTGAATCTATCACAATTTCTGCCTGCTTTTGGTCATTTTAAAGTGCCTTCAAATTGGTTTATAGATTATGTTGTTATAATAATCATTTGCAGGAGAGGTAGCCTTGATATATAATATATAAGCTGCTCTATCTTTACCACACTCTAAACGTATTTCCCCTAATGACGTTTATAGGCATCTCTTCATTGTCTTCCAGCACTAAAAAGGCATCTGAATTTGAGTCCAGGTTATTTTTATTTCCCTCGTAGTTGAGCTTTTTTGTCTTGGCTTCAGAAGGATTCTCTATTTATATTCAAGGAAACTCACTAGGATATCTCTTGGCCCATATTGCCACATATCGGTTTCTTCATTTACAAACATGTGTCACCTACTATGTACCAGCTATTAAAAAGATTTTGAGGGGGCCCTGGCCAGTTTGGCTCAGTGAATGGAGCATCGGCCTGTGGTCCAGAGAGACCCGTGTTCGATTCCCGCTAAGGGCACGTACCTCGGTTGCAGTTTGTCCCTGGCCCTGGTTGGGTCGTGTGGGTGGCAACCACTCGATGTGTCCCTTTCACATCAATGTTTCTCTCTCTCCCCCCCCCCCCTTCGTCCCACTCTATCTGAACAAAAAATGCAAAAATGTCCTCGGGTGAGGATAAAAAAAGAAAAGATTGTTGGGGATACAGCAGTGAGCACAATTATGTTATAATAGGAGACCTATTTTATAGTAAGAAGAGTTAAAAAAAAAAACACTAAGAAGATGTAAATGACATTAGGAATACCATTCCTAATGGTATTAGAAATACCCTTTCTAATGACATTTTCATATTTATATTTTTATATTTTCTTTACTGCTACCACATGATAAATAAATCATAGTGAATAATAATTAACAATAGCATGCCATTTCTTCCTTTATGTTTGTCTAACAGGGTCCTAGTTTTTCAATAGCATGAAATACATCTGTCATTTGCTTCTGTGGTGTTTATGGAAGTTTTAGGGGGATTTTTTGAATAATATAGTTGTCTTCCATGAAAATTTTGTTCACATGACTTTTAGAAAAGTTATTTCATATTCTGTATTCTTCAATCCATACATGAATATTCATCAATATTTTTTGAATAGATTTTCCATGCTTCACTTTATATTTTTTCACTGTGCAAAAATAAATAAAACCTACAAAAACTCTGCCCTTTTAGGAAAACAGATGAGATGGTTTTGTTCCATGCTTACAATGAAGCAAAGTAGAATTTACAACCAAGTGGAAACCACTCCATCCAAAGTTACCAGTACTGATGCACGAATACAAACGGTCGTAAAGCAGTTCCAAAAGAATGTCATAAAGACATTTTCTCTGGCTTTGGAAGACTGTATGTTTGAATGCGTGTGTGATATATTAACACATTTGCCAACAAGTCAGCTTTCTTTTTGCTTTGTGTTGAAAGTTAGTATTGATATACACATAAAACTTAATCTCAAAATTAATGTTACCCTAATAATAAGATTATTTTATAATGAATAGTGTATTGATTGCTGTAGTTTTCACTTTTCAGTCTTAAATTAGCCCTTCTCTTCTTCCTCATGTCATCTCTGTTCAACATGCCTTTATTTTAAATCAACTTTCAAAAGAGAGAGGTGTTACCTTGAAGTCCAGCATTGTACCTGGGACTTGCTGAGTAGGCTGGATCGCTCCCGGCTGGTTGTTCCCTGCCCATCATTCCCTTGCATTCTACATGCCTCTTGCTTCTTTCGCATTTTTTCTTCCTCGGGACTAGGAACAGTCGAAGCCCTGTCTACCTTGTCCTAGCTCTCAGGCTGCATCTACCCTGTACTAGAAACAGCTCAGGCTGGTCAGCCACACAGCTGGTCATTGCAGTCACACCGTGAGTTTAAAAAATGTCTGTTCTCACCCTGTTGATCAGTTACTTGGGAAGAAGCTGTCAGTGTGACAACACGGAATAGATACAAACTCTGACTAAACCTGAACTTGAACCAGTCAGGAGCCCAGACCTGTTACCCCCGGGCTCCAGCCTCTTGTTCATTTCCTGTTCCAGTCGTCATGGTTTACCTCTACCACCACGGTCTGAAACTTGGAGGGAGCCTTTAATCCTATGCTTTTCATTTATTTGTCTCAGTTTTTCTTTTTTGTTATTTCTTACATTTAAATTTACTGAATTTATAGGGGTTTTGAGAAAAAAGTTGTTTCTGTTAAGAAAATATTTTAACACCAGTAATTTAGTTCAAATCTGTCATTTAGCGGACTGAGATGTTTAGAATCACAGAGGATGTGACTGTTCCAGGGTCATGCCGTTATTTAATGTTCACACTGCACCTTCTAACACTGAAGAAAAGCTCACTCACTCAGTCTCCGAACCAAATCACAAGAACTTTCTAGGACATAGGTCTCTCTATAAATGGGAAAACTGAAGAGAAGCTGAAGATACTTATTTAAGAGCCATATGCTGACTACACTGTCTGAAATTGCTATTGTCACTTGTTCAACTTCCATTAAATATTCACTTCCTTGGGCCTAAATGCTAATCCATTTATCCATTATAAAAAGATTAATTATGTATATACCAGGTGCCGGATACTGAGGACATATGAGAGAATAAAATTAACATAAACTCTACCTTTATAGCTCTTACATTGTATTGATAAATGGATAAATAAAAATAAATGTATATGTACGTTAGGGCATAAACATTTTTGTATTGTAATTTTAGAATCACAGAAATAAGTAATTGGTACTGTTTATTGAAAGCTAGGGGCTCTGTCAATCTACATGCCTACCTTACCATGCTATGAGATAGTTATTATTTCTGTTTTGCAGGGGAAGATGTTGAGACACACAGAAGGTTAAATAATGTATCCAAGATCATACAACTATGAATGGCTACATCCAGGAGTGAAATTCTAAACTGTCAGGTGGGTGTAAGGTATTTTCTATGTTTAAGAATTCCTAATAAAAATTCTTTGTAAGGGAACATTTTGGCTTATAAATGACACATTGAGGAAGACCAGGGAAGCTATAAATGGCTGCAGAGTTACATCTGTTTAAAAAGACCATACAGCCGCAGCCATTGAGGAGCAACAGCCATGGCTCTGCGCTACCCGATGGCCGTGGGCCTCAACAAGGGCTACAAGGTGACGAAGAACGTGAGCAAGCCAAGGCACAGCCGCCACCGCGGGCGCCTCACCAAGCACACCAAGTTCGTGCGGGACATGATCCGAGAGGTGTGTGGCTTTGCCCCCTATGAGTGGCGTGCCCTGGAGCTGCTCAAGGTCTCTAAGGACGAGCGGGCCCTGAAATTCATCAAGAAAAGGGTGGGGACACACATCCGTGCCAAGAGGAAGAGAGAGGAGCTGAGCAATGTCCTTGCAGCCGTGAGGAAGGCAGCAGCCAAGAAGGACTGAGCCCCATCACATGTAATAAAATCTGTTCAGAAAACAAATGAATAAATAAATAAAAAATAAAAAGACCATACAAATGCTAGAAACATATAACATTTTACCTAATTCATATTTTTACCAGCAAATTATGCCTTAGAAAGCAAAGGACTGATTAATAATTAAATGTCTCCCAAAAAGGCCAAAATATGCAATATACATAAATCTTTTGGAAATTAAATATTAATGTAGAAGCTTTGCTCTGCAAGTGCATTTAATCCTCTGGAGATGTTGTACACATTTGCAAGCTGTAGTTAAATCATGGCCCTTCGAACACACACTTTTATTTCCTTTTGGCATCTATTCTTGGTGTTCAATATTCTTAACAGAAAGCAATTGTGGATGAATTAGTTAAACATATATCCCCAGGCATGTAAAATACCCCTATTTATAAAAAGGCAGACTCTAGCAGGCAGCTAGAAAGGAAAACAATATTTTAAGGTTTAATGAGATTTTTTAATATATTTTTTTGAAACATTAATTTATTTATTTTTGTTACAGATGTTGCTCCTTTTCCCCCCACTGACTCCCCCCTCCATATCCCTCCCCGCCCTGTCCCCACCTTTATTGTCCATGTCCATTGTTCATGCATACACGCATGTAAGTTCTGTGGTTTATCTCTCCCCCATCACCCACTCTTCTGGAGATTGTCAGTCTGTACCCCACTTCCACGTCTCTAGGACTATCCCATTATTCAGACTGTTATGTTCATTATACTCCATAAATAAGTGAGATCATATGATACTTGTCTTTTTCTGTTTGGCTTGTTTTGCTTAGGATAATACTTTCCAGGTCCCTCCATGTCATCTCAAAGGATAAGAGATCTCTCTTTTTTAAAGTTGCATAATACTCCATTGTGTATATGTACCACTGTTTTTTTGATCCATTCGTCTACTGATGGACACTTGCGCTGTTTCCAGATCTTAGCTATTGTAAATAGTGCTGCTGCGAACATGGGGGTACATATATTCTTTCTGATTGGTGCTTCAGGCTTCTTAAGGTATATTCCTAGAAGTGGAATCACTGAGTCAAATGGAAGTTCAATTTTTAATTTTTTGAGGTAACACCATATTGTTTGGCATAGTGGCTGCACCAGTCTGCATTCCCACCAGCAGGGTACTCAAGTCTCCTTTTCTCCACACCCTCGCCAACACTTGTTTGATGATTTGTTGATGGCAGCCATTCTGACCGGTGTGAGGCGATACCTCATTGTTGTTTTAATTTATATCTCTCTGATGATTAGTGATATTGAGCATTTCTTCATATGTCTCTTAGTATGTCCTGTTTGGAGAGGTGTCTATTTAGATCCTCTGCCCATTTTTTAATTGGGTTCTTTGTCTTCCTTTTGTTGAGTTGTATGAGTACTCTATATATTTTGGAAATTAACCTCTTATCTGATATATCATTGGCAATTATGCTCTCCCATACAGTGGGTTACCTCCATTTTGATGATTGTATCTTTGGCTGTGCAAAAGCTTTTGAGTGTGATGTAGTCCCATGTGTTCATTTTCTCCTTTGTTTCTGTTGCTTAGGTGATGTATCAGTGAAAATTCTGCTGCGTATGATGTCTGAAATTTTGTTGCCTATAGTTTCTTCTAGGATTTTTATGGATTCATGAGTCACATTTAAGTCTTTTATTCATTTTGAGTTTATTCTTATGTATGGTGTAAGTTGATGGTGTACTTTCATTTTTTTGCATGTAGCTGTCCAATTTTTCCAACACCATTTATTAAAGAGGCTGTCTTCACTCCACTGTATGCCCTTGCCACCTTTGTCAAATATTAATGGAGCATATTGTCTGTATTCTATTCCATTGATCTATCTGCCTGTTCTTGTGCCAGTACCAGGCTGTTTTGATTACAGTGACTTTGTAGTATAACCTGAAATTTGATAATGTGAGCCCTCCAACTTTGTTCTTCTTTTTCAAGATTGCTGTGACTATTTGAGGTCTTTTTTATTTCCATATGAACTTTTGAAGTATTTGTTCTAGTTCTGTGAAGTATATCATTGGTATTTTGATGGGAATTGCATTGAATCTATAGATTGCTTTGGGTAGTATGGACATTTTAATTATGTTAATTCTTCCAATCCATGAACAAGGTATGTGCTTCCGCTTTTTTATATCTTCCTCTATTTCTTTTTTCAATGACCTATAGTTTTCTTCAAATAGGTCCTTTATTACTTTGGTTAACTTTATTCCTAGGTATCTTAAATTTTTTGCTACGATGATAAATGGGATTGTTTTTTCAGTTTCTCTTTCTGTCAGTTCATCATTGGTGTATAAGAATGCCATTGATTTCTTGATGTTAATTTTGTATCCTGCTACTTTGCCAAATTCATTTATTAAGTCTAGTAAATTTTTGATTGAGTCTTTGGGGTATTCTACGTATAGTATCATGTCATCTTCAAATAATGACAGTTTCACTTCCTCCTTTCCAATTTGGATCCCTTTTATTTTTTCTTCCTGTCTGATTTCTGTAGCTAAGACTTCAAGTACTATGTTCAATAAGAGTGGCAAAAGTGGGCATCCTTGCCTTGTTCCTGTGCTTAATGAAAATGCTTTTAGTTTTTGCCAATTGAGTATGATGTTGGCTGTAGGTCTTTCATATATGGCCTTTATTATATTGAGATATGATCCCTCTATTCCCAGATTGCTGAGCGTTTTTATCAGAAATGGGTGCTGGATGTTGTCAAATGCTTTTTCAACATCTATTGATATGATCATATTATTTTTCTCTTTCATTTTGTTTATGTGGTGTATCACATTTATTGATTTGCGAATATTGTACCAGCCTTGCATCCCTGGGATGAATCCCACTTGGTCATGGTGAATAATTTTTTTGATGTATTGCTGGATTCGATTTGCTAGTATTTTGTTCAGGATTTTGGCATCTATGTTTATCAGGGATATTGGTCTGTAGTTTTCTTTCTTTGTAGTGTCTTTTTCTGGTTTTGGAATTAGAATTATGCTGGGCTCATAATACAAGTTTGGAAGTCTTTCTTCTTCTTGAATTTTTTGAAATAGTTTGAGGAGAATGGGTATTAGTTCTTCTTTGAATATTCAGTAAAATTCCCATGTGAAGCCGTCCGGGCCTGGGCTTTTGTTTGCTGGGAGAATCTTGATTACATCTTCAATTTCTTCTGTTGTTTTTTGTCTGTTCCAGTTTTCTATCTCTTTATGGTTTAGTTTTGGGAAACTATGTGTTTCTAGAAATTTGTCCATTTCGCTTAGATTGTCAAATTTGTTGCCGTATAATTGTTCATAATATTTGTTAATGATGCTTTGTATTTCTGTGGAGTCAGTAATTATTTCTCCTCTTTCATTTCTGATTTTGTGTATTTGGGTTCTCTTTCTTTGTTTCTTGGTGAGTTTAGCTAAGGGTCGATCAATCTTGCATAACTTTTCAAAGAACCAGTACTTTGTTTCATTAATTCTTTGAATTGTTTTTTTGGTCTCCATGTCATTTATTTCTGCTCTGATCTTTACTATTTCCTTCCTTCTACTTGCTCTGGTGTTTTCTTTCTGTTTGCTCTCTAGTTCTTTAAGTTGTGAGGTTAGATAATCTATTAGAAATTTTTCTTTCTTCTTTTCTTCTTGAGGTAGGCCTGTAGTGCTATGAACTTCCCTCTCAGAACTGCTTTCGCTGTTCTATCAAAACATAGATTTTGTGTTGTTGTGTGTTCATTTTCATTGGTTTTCAGGAAGTTTTCAATTTCTTCCTTGATCTCCATGGTAACCCATTCATTGCTCAATAACATGTTATTTAGCCTCCATGTCTTCAAAGGTCTTTGCATGTTCTTGTTGCAATTAATTTCTGGTTACATGCCATTGTGATCTGAGAAGATGCTTGATATGATTTCAATCTTCTTGAACTTGTAGAGACTTAGTTTGTGCCCAAACATGTGATCTATCTTTGAGAATGTCCCATGTGCACTGGAGAAGAATGTGAATTCTGCAGTTTTGGAGTGTAATTTTCTGTAGATATCTATTAAATCCATTTGATCTAGCACTTCATTTAGAGTTAGTGTTTTCTTGTTAATTTTTTGTCTAGAAGATCTATCCAGTGATGTCAGCAGGGTATTGAAGTCCCCTGCTATGATTGTATTGCTGTTGATTTCTCCTTTGAAGTCCTCCAGAAGAGTTTTAATATATGTTGGTGCTCCTAAATTGGGTGCATATATGTTTACCAAGGTTATATCTTCCTGTTGGATAGATCCTTTCAATATTATGTAGTGGCCTTCTTTGTCTCTATTTATGACCTTCATTTTGAAATCTACTTTATCAGATATGAGTATTGCTACCCCAGCTTTTTTTTTGTTTTCTGTTTGCTTGAAAGTTTTTTTCCATCCCTTCACTTTCAACCTATGTGAATATTTTGTTGTGAGGTGGGTCTCTTGTAAACAACATATATGTGAGTCATGCTTTCTTATCCAGTCAGCTACTCTGTGTCTTTTTATCAGAGCATTCAAACCATTCACATTTAAAGTGATAATTGATATGTACTTATTTATTGCAATTTTTGTTTAGTGTGGTTCTATTTTTCTTCCTATTTCTTCTACTAATTACAGTAGTCCTTTTAGCATATCTTGCAGTGCTGGTTTGCTGTTAAAATATTCCCTTAGCCATTTTGTCTGGAAAGCTCTTTATTTGACCTTCTATTTTGAATGATAGCCTTGCTGGATAGAGTAGTCTTGGATTCAGATCCTTGTTTTTTATGACCTTGATTACTTCATGCCACTCCCTTCTTGCCTATAATATTTTTGTTGAAAAGTCAGCTGAGTGCCTTACGGGGTTTCCTTTGTAGGTAACCTGTTGCTTATCTCTTGCTGCCTTTATGATTCTCTCTTTGTCTTTAATATTTGGCATTTTAATTACTATGTGTCTTGGTGTGGGCCTGTTTGGGTTCTTCTTACTTGGGGCTCTCTGTGCTTCTTGAACTTGAATGCCTTCTTCCTTCACCAAGTTAGGAAATTTTTCTGTCACTATTTCTTCAAATATATTCTCTAACCCTTGCCCATTTTCTTCCTCTTTGGGGACTCGTATGATGCGAATGTCATTTTATTTTCAGTTGTCCCACCGTTCTCTTAAGTTATCTTTCTTTTTTTAAATTGTTTTTTCCTTTTGGTTTTCTGATTGGTTGATTTTTTCTACCCTGTCTTCTAATTCACTGATCTGGTCCTCAGCTTCCTCTACTCTGCTTGTTAGTCCTTCAAACGTGTTCTTTATTTCTGCTATGTCATTCTTCATCTCCACTTGGTTGGTTTTCAATATTTCTATATATTTACTCATGGTGCTGATGTCCTTATTCATGCTGTTAAGGTTCCTCAAGATCATGGCTCTGAACTCTACCTCTGATAATTTGCTTAACTGCATTTTATTTATCTCATCTTCGATAGAGTTCTCTTGTTCTTTCATTTGGGATTAGTTTTTATGTTTCACCATTTTGGCTATCTCAGTGGATTATGGAGCCTGCCAAATTTTTCCTGTGGGTGTTGGTGTGTTCTGCTCTTTGTGGCTCCCTCTACTGGGTTTGGATGAGCCTGGGTGGGCCCACGTTAACCACCACTGTCAAGTCTTACTTTCCTGGGTAGATTTGCAAGCCCAGGAAAGGTTCAGTTATCCTCTAGCTTTTTCCTGGTGACTAATAGTCTCAGTTACTCAGTGCCTTGGAATGTAGCCCTGGTGTTCTGCATAAGAGGATTTCCAGAGGGAGTAATAGATGCTGGTTGTTAATGAGCCTCAATTTACATTTCTTTGCCTCACCTGGGAGAGGCTGAATCTTCAAGGGGGGAGCTGCTGCTTTTCCCCACAGCACTGGGAAGGAGCACACTGGCCACTGTCCTTTGTGGCTGCAACTCAGCAAAAACTGAGTGGCCTCCAAATCCCACGTGTCCCCACAGAGTTCCAGCCCAGGCTGTCCTCCCTCTGCTGTAGCCCCTAGGTGAGTGGCTGTGGCTACTTTAGCGCTCTGTCCTGGCTTTCTGAGCTGTGGAGGGGGCTTGGTCTTCATTCTCCAAGGGTGCTGCTCACAGGTAAGACTGCTGTTGTACGTGGGCTCCCAGCCTGCCACCCTCTCATGCCTTCGAAGAAATTACCAATGTCCCTGGCTATATGGTCCTGTGTTGCTGCTTTACTGTTACTTTTTCCGAGGATTTGTCTTTATTTTAGTTGTAATTCCTGTTTGGTCCTGGGATTTCATCTGTGTAGTTTCTATTCACTCTGCCTCCATTTTCACATCCTCTAAGCCTATCTTGTGCGCAGCTGGGTTGCACAGGCCTTTCTGGTGCCCCCACACCCTGCAGGTGGGTAACTGGATCGCACAGTCCCTGCTGGGTGGCAGAGGCCTCTCTGGTGCCTCTGCACCCTGCAGTTCCCGTGGGTGGGTAACTGGATCGCACCAGTCCCTCTCATGGCTCCGGCTTCCCACTGCTCTTGTGAGCTGCTGGACCACACAGGCCTCTGTGGAGCCCCAGGTCCCACTGCTAGCGGCTGGGGAGTGCTGCTGCCCTGTGGGGCTCAACTTCTGCTCAGCTTTTGCTGTAGATTTTGGGGATGGGTCTCAGCTGCTGGTCTGTGCTTGTTGCCTGGGGATGGATGTCTGCTTCCCAGCCTCTGTTGCTGGGGGTATATCTGGACTCTGATCGGGCTGCTACTGTGGGGGATGTTGCTGGGCTCCGGGGTGTTCTTGGCTTCCATGACCTGCACCTTGGGAGCTCCCCTACTGTGCACTGGTCTGTGTTGACACAGAGTGTCCACTGGTCCGATGGTGCCAAGTGTGCTGGTGGGCTTGGGTTTCTGGGACCTGGCTGTTCCCACTGCCTCCTCCCAGGGAAGACCCAGGATCTTCCAAATGGTGGGACGTCCCCGTAGTGCAGGGAGAAGCCCCTGAAGAGTCGCTCACTGCGGTAGCCGGCTGCTCCGTCCACAGCACAGGGACCTTCTGCTCCCGGCTCTGCACTGCTCGGGTGTGGTCATCCACCTTCACATCCACTCACACTCTCTCACACACTCGCTCACTCTCTCTCACACTCACCCTCCCTCCAGTCCTGCCTGCTGCCATCTTTTTCTCCAATAATTATTTTTAAATGGCATCTACATAAATGGCTTTAACCAAGTTCATGTAGGTGCAGGTTATGACAGCATTGTAAGACGCCATAAACTATATTTTACAGATGGAGTTCAGATACACTAATGAGAGGAGAGGAGAAATAACTATACATTTTTATATTTATAAAAGACTGAAAGTAGTATTTACTGTGTCATTTTAGTGAAGTGTCTCCCTGTAATTAAATATTTTATCTACTTGAATGTACTAGCACTGGTAAAAGACACCGTTTTATTTCAAGTGACATTTTGCAGCTAAAAAAGACAGGGACAATTATTACCAGTGTGCTTGTGGCATTGGTAATAGAATTATGTATCTAATAAAGCTCTAGACTGTGGACCTTAGAGCAAGCTTCTCAAACCACTGTGTGTTTGAATAACTGAAGGATTTTGATAAATTCAAATTCTGATTCAGTAAGTCAGAGATAAGGCCTGAGATTCTCCTTTGCTAATAACTTCTCAGGGTTCACCGCTCTGCTGGTCTGCAATTCACACCAGGTGTAAGGAGCAAGGCTGTGCCTAGGACATTCACTTTCTGTCGCTGAATCTGAAATCTCTCCTCTCCTCTACACGTTTGACTCTTCTGGTGAAATTTTCTCTTTTGTTGTGGGTTAAATTGTGTCCTCCCCAAAAGATATGCTGGCCCGTACATCTGCTAATTGTGAAGGTGACTGTATATGGACATAGGTTCCTTGCAGACGTTATAAAGTTAAAATGAGGACGTTAGGTTGCACCCTAAGTCATATGACCAGTGCCCTTACGAGAAGAGGGAAATGTGGACCAAGAAACTCGTGTGGGAGAACAGGAAGAATCCACAGCGAGGACGGATGCAGAGACTGGAGTGATGCGTCTACAACCCAGCAATGCCAAGGGCTGTTGGGGGCTCCCAGAGGCTGGGAGGGAGGCAGATTCCCTTTCAGAGCTCTCAGATGGAACCAACCCTGCTGACACCTTAATTTTGGATCTTCTAGCTTTCAGAACTGTGAGAAATAAATGTCTGTGGTTTTTTTGTTTTTTTGTTTGTTTGTTTCTTTTTCTTTGTTTGTTTTGGCACGTGCCCCTAGTGGGAACCGAACCCAGGACTCTCTGGTCCGCAGGCCAACACTCCAACCACTGAGCCAAACTGGCCAGGGCTATGTCTGCGGTTTTAAGCCATCTAATTCTGATACTTAGGTACCACAGCCCCAGGACACTAATCCAGTCATCCCTCTGTATCTGCAGGGGATCGATTCCAGGATCGCCACCAATACCAAAACCTGCAGATGCTCAAGTCCCTTATATAAAGGCATAGCAAAATGTGTACAGTCTTCCCTCCACATCAATGGATTCCCAACTGTAGATCAAAGTTATTGTTTTCAATCTGCATTTTTTTTTCAATCAAATGCAGAACACGCAGATATGGAGGGACAACTGTATGCCGTTATATGTTGCAATGTCAAGTTGCTCTGGTTTTTAGCATAATACTGATCTCTCAGAGAATAAAAGTAAATGAACATGATATCTTTCTTTGCAAACAATAAAGGAATTAAAAATAATTTCTAGATTTTCAGCACCCACTCCCAAAGTTTTATCATCAGTGAATCATCGATTACCTAGGGTGACAAGAATGTTTAACTTCCCTGTGAACGTTAAGCATGAGAAGTCTTTGATTGTTTTTTCTTCTGACATACAGTTTGCTTGGTGCATTTTCTATCTGATTACCTCCTTTGCATAGAAGATATAAAAATGACCAAATCTGCCCCAGGACTCCAGATCTGCTGATACAGTTGTGCTTTTGAGAAACTGAGCCTTCAAACTAATTTTTCTCAGATTCCCAAGTGATGAAACGAAGTATAATTATTCCCTTTTTTGGTAATGACTCCCAATGGATGAACACTCCCTGATCCTCTTTATTTCTATTCTATCACTGCTCTTTCCCGGAGCCCTTCACATAGATAGCACTAGGCAAAGAAGGGTGAGGTTGTTTTCCCTGCCAACTGTATGATTGAAAATTATTGTCCACTATTTTTTTTTTAGAGAAAGGAGGTATTTGGTGGAATTCGTTACGGAATCCAAGGTATATATAGCATTTGAAATAACTGTCTCTTTGTTATCCAAATAACAGTGCTGGAGGGGAGATGATGACACATTTTCATAACTTAAATACAGATGAGTAATTGCAGCTTTGAAACTCATGTTTATTGTTCTTGTTGTTTGGGAAAGTGTCTATCACTGTTCATTACTTCATCTAATTAAACATACTAACACTGGTAAGAGACATCATTTTGTTTTAAGTGTCATTTTACAGCAAGAAAATGATCAAAGAAAAAAATCATAAATGGTGTGCCTCTGGGAACCGCTTATGCCAAGAGAAAACAAGAAACTTTGTTTATGGAGACTGAGTCCTACTGCTCCTTAATGAATGTATTTAACCCGGAGCATTTCCTCCTGGATTTTCCGGCAATGAATAGTGGCATAAAAGTTTACGTTGTGGATTCTGTGCTGTAGCCTTTCAAGATGGAGACACTCATCCCCCTGGTGCTGGGAAACACGGGTCACTGGGATCTCAGCTGGGCCTCTTTGATGGAATGCATGGCCATCTGGGGGTTTGGGAGGAAGCCTGTATCCAGTGACTGTGTGATGCAGGGACGTCAAGGCTCAAGCTCTGTGCCTCCAGGCCAGACAACTCTGATGGACCATCCCAACTCCCCAGCCCCCGCGGGATTGGCCAAGACCTTTGTTGTGATTGCATCACAGTCCAATGTCTCATATCCTGTGTTCTTCTTTCACTGACTGCTGTGGGTCCTAGGGATGCTCCCCCAAATCTCAGAACCTCCGTTTGTTTCTCAGGTAACCAAGTTCACAACAGTTTATACATTCAGGAAACGTAAGACATAGTGAAGGATACTGGAAGGTGATGGTGAATACAGGTACTGAGAGTGAATACTGAGAATGAAGGATACGGATACTACATCTAGTATATATGTCAGGTAAAATAATGGTCCCCCAAAGATATTCAAGTTCTAATCCCTGTGAAAATGTTACCTTCTATGTAAAAGTGACTTTGAAAATGTGATTAAAATTAGAATCTTGAGATGGGGAAATTATACTGGATTATCCTGATGGGTTTAATGTAATTCCAAGGGGTTTTAAAACCAGAGAAAGGAGACAAAGGAAAGTAGAGAAACGTATGTGACAATGGGAACAAGGTCACCGTGATGGGAGCTGAGAGGTCTTCAAAGCTGGCTTTGAAGCTGAACAAAGGGCACCGCAGCCCTGAGCGCAGTAGCCTCTGGAAGCTGAGAGGTCAGAGACCCGCTTTCTCCCGTAGAGACCCCAGGAAAAGTGCAGCTTTGCTGACACTTTGATCATAGGCCTTCCTCCCTGGGCCACCAGGTCTGTGGTATTTTGCTACAGCAGAATAGAAAATAAACGCAGTTAATGCCCCATGCATGTTCAGTTGTGCCAGCTATATAGCAAAATCAGTGTCACCATTTTATGACAACGCCGGCTAATGTGGTCTGCCTGAGGTGCTGAGCGGGATCTGAGCACATTTTGTACTGCCTGCCCCATTTTGTGATCACATTCCAGTCTCATCCCATCATGCTGAGAGTTGGTCAACAGCCAGTTGGACCATAACTGGATGTGTCTTGACGCATAACCACCGGGTCAGAACACCATGGTGTCAGGATGACAATGTCAGGTGGCTTCATAGGCGAATCCTTATAGTTCTTTGGGTCTGGGTGCAAACCCCAGCATCGTAATTTGCAAGCTGGGTGACCATTAAGTCAATCACCAACTTCTCTGAGCCTCCTTTCCTCATCTATCAAGTTGGGGTGATACATCACTTACAGAGATGTTCTGAGCATGAAATGGCATCGTGTTCTTGCACAGGGTCTGGCACAGAGCAGGCACTTGGTAAACATTAATTATTTCTGTGGTCACAACACAGTTCAATGGTTCATACTCTCAACCCTACTGTAGGCTAAAAATTGCTTTCCCAAGGTACTTAATCATCATTGAGATAGAACTGAAATTGATTTTCAGAATTAGAGAATTACAGGTCACAGATACAATACTATTACTGTATCCAGAATTAAATATGTATTTAATGTTTAATAAGTACATTTATAAATAAATGGCTTTGCTTGTTATAACTCACTGTGTACTAATTTCATGTTCTTTATTAGTGGCCACGTGAAAATACCTTGCACCAGCCAAAAACACATAAACTACACACAAAGAATCTGAAGAATACAGAATTTTCCCTAGAGTCCTTGAAAAAGAAAAAAAAAGTGATTTAGTAGACTTCATGGAAAATGGAGGAGAAAACTTCAGAGCATTTGAGGTTATGACCGAACATGTATTTTTGCCCTTAGGCTATTTGACTAGCACAGCATATGCACACTCAGTGTTTCATTAAAAAGCACATTCCTGCTCAGAGACATAACAGATACATTTGCAGTGAAAGAATTTTATTTATTTTCCTGTTGCAGGCTCTGCCAGAACCACATGGAAAAAGACCAAAGGATTTATTACATTTATAAATCCATTCACCTAGCTTTGACAGACTTTGCTCTAAATACCAATTAAAATGATTTTATTGCTTTCAGTTCCTTGTTGAAATGTTTAGACTTAAAGTCATCAAAGAAATAAGTATCAAAATGTAAAACAAATAAGAGTGTAACTCAATAGGCTCGATAAATCAAATGCAAAGAAATACCTTTTATTAATCAAAATATAAAACCTATATTGTGATATGAAGGGTCATTATAAGGATGAATAAGTATAGTGTTTGAGTGTAAATAAACCTTTACAGATTTATTTATTTCTTTTACAAAGAGAAGGTCTAGTGAAGTCAAACACACAAGAGGAAAGAAAGAATAGGAAATGCCATAATAGGCTTGTGTTATGATGGTTAAGTCTCTATTTTCAGTGGAGAACAATGCCATCAATAGATCTGGACATGGCTAAAATAATTCTTCAGGTATTTTAGCGGATTCCAAAACCAGTTCCACAATCTTTTACCATTAAGGCTGATGTGAAATTATTTACGAAATTACTAAGAGAGCTGAAGGAGCCTTCAAAATTGGTTAGTAAAACTTCTCGTTTTATAGAAAAGGAAATTAAAGTTTGAAGAGATGTACTACAATTCAATTTATGAGTCACCCAAACTCAGATTTAGTTTTTGAATCTTGTTTTTGACCCCTCGTGTGTTATTCAGTTTTATCACCACCTCGCTTAACAAGTTTAGTTTAAAGTAATTTTTGACTATTTTCCAAGATCCAGCCTACATATTCAAGTGAGATTTGCTTCTAAAATTTTTCCAGAAATGTGTCCCAAGGCTTTAAAAATAATTCTAAATAAGAATAACAGAATGTCTCCAAGGCAAGTTAGTGTTTTCTAGAGCAGTACTATCCAATAAAAAAATTTTTTAGTAATGTTTTATTTAACTTTACACATCAAGCACATTATCTCAACATGTAATAAATGTTAAAATAATTAATTACATATTCAAAATTTTTAATACTCAATCTTCAACATCAGTGTGATGTTTACATTTATAGCACATCTCAGTCTAATCTTGACACAGGATTTCAGGTGCTCAATAGTCATGTGGCTAGCACAGTGGACAATACAGATCTCAAGTGACAATCATTCAAATTCTGCTGTGAAATTAAACTTCTTGAATTTAATTATAAGCATGAATAATTGTTGAGTAATTATTCATTTGGCAATTTGGGATACCCTGAAGATTAGAAATTACTCTGTTCTCAGGTTTTGTATTTCATATCCCATGGATCATTCATATGTTTCTCTTCCACCTCCTCTTTTCTATTATCTATTTACCCATTTATTCTGTGTTCTGGAGAGTTCCTCTAACTGCCCTCCTAATTCATTGGCTTGATTTTCCACAGTGTCTCAGCAGTTGTTCAAGGTTTCCAATGCACATTTAAATTTGCTAGTTTTGTTTTTCAATTGAGGCACTATTCCTTACTCTCAGATTATTTTCTTTGATAGATTTATTTTACCTTTGAGTCTCCCTGATATTATAGGTTGTATATTATTCATTTATTTTCTCCCCCTTTTTTTGGATATATGTCATTTGATTACTCAGAATAGGTTTCCTTTCTTTGTACTATGTAATTTTTTTTTTTTTGGAAGGGAGAGGGAGAGAGAGATAGAAACATCGGTGAGAGAGAACATTGACTGGCTGCCTCCTGCATACCCCTCACTGGGGATCTGGCCACAACCTGGGCAAGTGCCCTGACTGGGACTCGAACCACCAACCTCTTGGTGCATGGATTGACGCTCAACCACTGAACCACTCCGGCCGGGTTGAACTATGTAATTTTGCATAAATATTATATTGGTAATTTATTTCAAAGTTCTGTGACAAAATATGGAATACATGTGTTGTGTCAGCTAACTTTTAGTTCACACCTGAGGCACAGATGTTTGAAGTAACTAAGCACATGGCTTCACCAGAGAGAGAGTTCAGATAACATTATCTAAATGTACACCAGATGGAACATCAACATAAAGGTTGTTGGAAATTACTTTGGTGAATTTTCGTGACACAAGATATGTGGCCCACCAGAATGGCAACACATTTCTGGCATGAAAATATGTAAATATCTATTTCAGCCCAGGTGCTGAACACATTTGGGGTAACAGATAATATCTCAATGTCTACATGGCCCAGAGTCTGTGTAACAAAGAGAACTGTGTAGCCAAAGTCAATTACAAACTAGCCTGATTCTGATGTCAGAGGTGTTTGTATTCAACTTTTTTTTTATCCTCACCTGAGGACATTTTTCCATTTTTGTACAGATAGAGTGAGAGGGAAAGAGAGACAGAGAGAAACATCAACGTGAAAGGGACACATCGAGTGGCTGCCTCCCGCATGACCCCAACCAAAGCCAGGGACTAATTGCAACCGAGGTACGTGCTCTTGACCGGAATCGAACCCGTGACTCATTGGTCTGAAAGCTGGCACTCTAACCACTGAGCTGCACTGGCCAGGGTTGTATTCAACTTTGAGTGAATTTCTCAGGCAAGGTCCTCATCAGTTTGCCTGAGGACAGAGAATGCGTTTATCCCCAAATTTGCAAGAACATATATGACTGTGTTTGTATCTTATATGTGTTTGTATCATATATGACTGTGTTTGTACCATTGATAAATGTGGCAGATTTGGTCTAAACTTACTTTCTTTTTCATAGACCACCTGATAGCCTGATGCCATAGAGTACACACTCAATGCCAGTCCTCAGCGGCTACCAATTGTTGAAGAGCCCGCCAATTGGATCAGGTCAGTTTCAAATGACAGGTTCAATCTTTTTCCCCATTCATGTCTTAATCCTCACAAAGAAAAGTCTGCTATTCTGCTACTGTCATGTAAGTACCCGTTGAATGTTACCTGGCTTTCTGTTGAAGATAGGGCTTAGGGAAATGTATTCTTTCTCTAGTTTTATTTAGTGGTTTGCATTGCTATTGAGGCATAGAGAAGGAGTACCTACTTTGAACAGCTGAGTAGTAGGGGGAAATAGTTGTGATGGCAATCTGAAGAACCTCACTGTCTCTGACTGGTGGGGTCGCCTGATCATCTGGGCATTGTTCCTGAGGCAGATGGGTGTGCATGCCTCTTTCAGGACTGGGGCCATCCCCACAGTATTAGGTGGGGTCAACATTGTCTGTCTCCATGGCAACCTTAAATAATTGCTCACAGTTTGTCTCTAACTATTTTCTTCTACCTGTCTCGGAGTCATCCCTCACGTAGCCGTGGCTGCTTGAAGCTCCAAGATAGTAGGGACCAGAGAGAGACAAGTAGGTTTGAAGACTCTTAAGGGTTTTCACAGATTACATGGTAATTTCCATTGCATGAGGAAAAGGCAAGAAAAGATTTTTAAAGCACTGATGTTGCAAAACACTCTCCGGTGTCATTTCAATGTTGCCTCCTCCTATTACACTATAATCTAACCAAATTCCTTATAAAAGGGGTCAAAGCTGCCTAACTCTCTTGCTAGCTTGTCCTTCTGTAGTTTCTATTACTGGCCTATAAGTACAGCATTGTATTGAGATGAACCAGAATTACAGCAATTCTACAGTTCCCAGGGGATGGATTCCTGAAAAGAGCTATACGTAAAACATCTGTACCTGTATTCCAGCTTCCTCCCGAGGTCTAACTGAGGTAGCAAAAACATTCTAAAATGTTTAGTAGTGGCTGATAAAGGAAAGTCATTATACAAATGTAGAAGCATTCACAGCAAATATTCATTTTAAATGCATGGAAGGACCTGGAGAGTATTATGCTAAGCGAAACAAACCAAGCAGAGAAAGACAAATATCACATGATCTCACTTATTTGTGGAATATAATGAACTAAATAAACTGCTGAACAAAATTAACCCAGAGACATAGAGGTGGGGTACAGACTGACAAGCCTCAGAGGAGGGGGGGGGTTGTGAGGTAAGAGATAAACCACAAAACTTACATGCATGTATGCATGACCAATGAACATAAACAACAAAGCTGGGGATGGGGTGGAGGGGCAGGGGAAGAAGGTGTCAATGAGGGGAAAATGAGAAACATCTGTAACAAAAACAAATTAATAAAAAAAATTTTTTTAAATATTCATCTTAAAAATATAATGGCAGATTGTATCAGTCCTTTCTTTAAAAAAAAAAGATTTATACTTTGTATTTTGTTTACATATTTACTAATTCATTTCAATATTTAATATGAAGCATCTGTATAATTAATATTTTGTCTTTCTAATTTCAGACCTTCAAAGTTTTAATTAACAGTCTCCTAAATGTTCAAATATTATAGTTATTCTTTTATTTCACATAATCGGTCATTGAGGATATAGGAAGGAGGGATCAATGTTAAATGGAATTATGATCCCAACTTGAAAAACACACTAGAGACCACTCAGAATTCTTGACTTTTTCATCAACTCCAACTTCAAATATTTGTTGAATGATGATGTTACTTCTTCCTTTCTGTGCCCTGGAAGAAGAGCTGGAAATGTTTTCTATTATGAAGCTCAGATTCACTCTTCTGAGGGACTTTCAGAAAATCCAACATGGTCTCACTGCACAATGAACAGTGTTCTGAGGCATTGTTCTTTTTTTTAAGGCATGCATTTAATACTATGTCAACTGATTGAGTGCACTCAACTCAGAAAGGAAACTGATTTCATCTTCTCATGTCTATCATTTCACTGGTAAAAGGCTTCGAATGTGTCCTCCCAATGCATGAAAACTAGCTTGACACCTAATCTTTTATTTACTCAGTGCAGAGTTTCCTATTTTGGATCTTTGGATTCTAATAGGATCAAAGTGTTTTCCCTGGTGATGATCTTGTCATGAGAAAGCTGCATAATTGGAGGGGTTATTGATTGAAAAAAAAAAAAAAACAAGTCTCTGAAAATATGCAAAAAAAATATCCTGGAACCGTGAACCCTAAATTACTCCAGAGAATGATTCTTTATACTCCAAATGAAAATTTAGTATATTTTTTGCTCGAAATACTTTAAAGCATTGTTTTTGAGGCCCTGTGAAAGATGAAGTGTTTGGAAGCTATTGGAAGGATTGTAGCAACAGAAGCAAAAGCTTGTAGTGCAGGTGGAAGGAACATGGATGTCAAAAGAGGCATCTGGAGGAGGAAAAGTCTGAAGCCTGGTCGTTCTCACTTCCAATTACAGCGGTAGATACAATATTAAAAAAATGCTGCAATGACATCCAAGTGCTGTACTCAGCTGACAGTTTCCTGTGTTGCTTTCTCTTTTAAAAAATCGGTGCTTCTAGGAGCTATCTATTGTGTAAAAGTCTTGTATTTTTGCTTATGGATTTTCCTTCTTGTAAACTGAAGTATACTATATTATTATAGGTAATCAGCTAAATTCTCATTGATCTTTTTTGTATGACAAGACTCTGAACATTCAAAATCAAGTGCCTAGCTGTTACATTTTTAATAGTTTCAGAGCAGGCTGGAAATATGGAAACAATTGGAAAACTACCTGAAAGGTGATGAATCTTAATAGAGTTAAAAATAATGTGGAAATAGGTCATCAAATCTCAGTAATATTTCTAACTTCGTCAACCAGAGGTACAGTCATTAAGATAACACTCAGCAGAAGATGAACAGACATTTTCCCTTTAATCTAAGTATGTAATTACCCTGGAACTGTAGGCATTTAAAGTATGCACAATTATTTTGAATGCAGATATTATATATATTCAAACTCAGTAACCAACAAACTTTATTGACATGTTTTTTACCTTTCATTTTAGGTCAAAAGGGCAAGTATAAATAAAAAGAAACAAAAGCACACCAAAATTATTTAATAAAAGATATTCATGCTTTTATAGGTGGAATGAAGGTTTACTTATGTCTTTCACGCATCTTTTTCAGCTGCCCATACAAAGTGTTAGACCATGAGAGTGACTATTCAACCATAACATCATGACACTGTGAGTCCTTAATTAGTTAAGAAATGTTGCCCTGGCCAGTTTGGCTCAGCGGTTAGAGCGTCGGCCTGCGGTCCGGAGAGACCTGGGTTCGGTTCCCGCTAAGGGCACGTACCTCGGTTGCAGTTTGTCCCCGGCCCTGGTCGGTCGTGCGGGTGGCAGCCACTCGATGTGTCCCTTCACGTCGATGTTTCTCTCTCTGTTTCCCTTCCTCTCTCTCCTTCCCACTCTATCTGTACAAAAAATGGAAAAATATCCTCGGGTGAGGATAAAAAAAAAAAAAAGAAATGTTAATTACGTTTAACATTCCATTTTTCTTATGATGACAAGAATGCAATAAAATATCTGATAGATCATTTTAATCCCAAAGTTAGAAACCAAAGGATAACATATAATTCATCAACAAAGTTAAGCTAAGCACTACCTGATTGAGGCTTAAAATGGTGCTGAACTTAGAGACTTATTAGCACGGAGGTTCATTTTTTTAATTGCATGAAGATAACTGTGTATTTGAGAATGTGAAAAATTATTTAACCAAAATCATGTAAGAGATAAACACATGGACTCATAAATGATGAGTAACAATAAAATGTTTTCTCTTAACCTTTTCTATTTTATCTAGCTTAATCATCTGTTTGAGGAAAAGCTATATAATAAGGAATAAATTATCCTTTCCCTGAAAAGTATATTACTATAGATTTAGAAATGTGGTCCTGAGGATTAGAAATCGTTTACTTAAGGAGGAAATTATATAGTGATTAAAGCACACTACTGCTACAAATTATGTCTGGGATTTTACAGAGGGATTCTATTTAATTCCTTAAATACTGCATTGTTAAACCTTAGAGCAGCGTTCTCAACCTGTGGGTCGAGACTTTTTTGGGGGTCGAACAACCCTTTCACAGGGGTCGCCTAAGACATAACAGTAGCAAAATTACAGTTATGAAGTAGCAATGAAAATAATTTTATGGTTGGGGGTCACCACAACATGAGGAATTGTATTAAAGGCATTAGAAAGGTTGAGAACCACTGGCTTAGAGTATGATGTTACCAAAGAGATTATACTATTAAAAAGGTTGGTGTCACCCTTTTACCAATAGGAAGAGATTACATTGACATTTTAAGGAATAGTCAGATTGTTAAATATCACTAATGTCAACAATAAACAGAGTAAGTAAAGGAATATATTTATCTTGTATAACTAGAAAAATATTTTCTTTTACATTCTTATGTTATGGAATTCAGACACACACATACACACAACACACATTCAGATACATATAGCCTTTTATCAACTGATTCAAGAGCCCAGTTAAATGATGTCTGAAAATTAGCACTACTCTAGTGTTAATAACTCAGCATGTTTCTGTTTTAATCCTAACATAGAGAAGATCATTTCCTGAGAAATAAAATCATTCTGTTAAACTCCTTGCAGTTTCAAAATTTGTCGGGCCACTAAGATAGGATTTGAACTCTTCAATAATTCAGCTTGAAGATAAATCTGAAGAAAAGACTTAATGATTTTATCCTTGGAACCATCCTGAACTAGCTTTGGCCTGAATATCTGCGATTCATTACACCAGCTTGTTTATGGAAAATTAGCAAAGTGCAAGAAATGTACTTGAAAATTAGGACATTATAAAGAGAACAAAACTATAGTTAGTCAATTGCAGTAGTTTATCAAATTAACATGTAATATATGAAAGCATTTTTGTTGTAAAATTTTCAAATACAAAGCTTAATATTCCATAAGGAAAATATTCAACCAAATCTGTATCTTCTCATGTCTTAGAGTCACCAATGGAAAGTGATCTCTAGAATTATATGTTTGATCTTAATATAAATATACAGTATATATTCATCGTTCTCCAATGTGTAACTTTGAAGAAAAGAGTGCTTTGACTCTTTGAAATAGTAGGATATCAAAAAATTCCAGGAATTCCCATGCATGCCAGAGATGTAACTGCTTTGTCACATGCCATAGATTTGGAAAAGTCTCTGACAAGAATGTGGGTGTCAAGGTAATAGGCTACTTATTTTCATTTCCATGCTGATTGATAAAAGGGCATGAGGTGAGTCATATTTACTGAGTAACACAGATCATTTTTTTCCTTTGCTTTTCTCCAGTCCAGTGAGCTTGGTAGGTAGGTGCTTTAAAAATAAATTATTTTAATTATTTTAAAAAGGTAGAAAGAGTGTCTATTTCTCATTAATCTAGAGGAATAAGACTACTTAATAAGAAAGGGCCAGTGGCATCTTCTTTCACCCAAGAACATGGTGAGTATGTTTTCCTAAAAGTAGAAGCTATTACCGTACCCTGGTTTGTATTTCAGAATATTCTATATGTTCCTTATGATACTTGAAATCCAATAAAGCCACCCTTATAGAAATGCACCTGGGTGTGGTTATTATAGCTGACTGCATTATCACAATTTATGCTTGTCTTCAGCTGTAATACTATACATGTGAAAAGTAATGCTTCTCTTATCTTTAGTATTTTCATACCGCCAGATGACTCTCAAGTCACTGTAGCTAGTTATACTTTTTCTTGTAAACCAAGAGTTGGATTGTCCATTGGACATTTGTATATCTTGACTGATATTCACTGTATATTCTGTAAGAACAACAGTATACTATGTTCAATATATTCCACCAAAGAAAGTACATTAACTCCTCCTTCCCCTTTGCTATCTCACAACTAATATTCTTTCAGTATACTTTTTTCATTTTATTGTTGACACTATTACAGATGTCCCCCTCCCCCACTTTGCCCACCTCCAATCAGCCACCCCCTTGGCCTTCACCACACTGTTGTCTGTGTCCATGGACTATGCATATATATTCTTTGGCTAATCTCTTTACCTTCTTTTATCCAGTCCCCCTGACCCCCTGCCATCTAAACATTTGTCAGTCTAACATGTATCCATGTCTCTGTTTCTATTCTGTTCATCAGTTTCTTTTGTTCATTAGATCCCACATATTAGTGAGATCATATGGTATGTATTTGTCTTTCTCTGACTGGCTTATTTCACTTAGCATAATGATTTCAGTATGCTTCTTTGTCGTTGTTGGTTACAAGGTACTTACAAAGAAAAGTGTCTATCTAATATCTCTTCCTCCTTGTTGAGTAGCAACTCAACTCTAAATGTATTCAATGGAAAAGTGTTCAAATGAAACACAACACTTCCCAGCCACCATCGCCACTAGGTGTGACCATGTTTAAGCTCTGGCCAGAGAGACATGCGAGGGAGCTGTTAGCCAGGACTTCTGTGGGCCTTTCAAAGGGGACAGAAAAGGCGGGGCTCTGCTCATTTCGGCATTCCCACTTCTGCTCCCTGTCTGGTACATGGGAATGATGCTCGGCTCCAGTAACCATCTTAGATCATGTAAATCTGAATGAAGAAGAAAAACAGATGGTGCAGAGCAGACTGCGGAAGCCTGGGCCTCTGTTAACACTGTTGCTATTGTGGAGGCCCAGAAAGCTGACCTTCACAGCTGGCTCATCCGTGGGAGAAACACACCGCTACTTATTTTAACCACTGATACTTCTGCTATGGTTACTCAGGGCAGAAGGCAATTTCTTACTAATATAATACACAGAGTCCCTAAGAGTCCCTCCAGCAGTTCTTTCTCTCTCCTTTATAATCCTCCCCAATAGCTAATGAATCACCAAGTTCCGGCAGTTTAATTTCTTAAGTTGATTTCAATTGCTTTTGTGTTTTCTCCATCCCTACCTTCATTGCTTTGGTTCAAAGGTGCCTCCTCCGTCGCCGCACTGTGGCACCTGCCGTGAGCCTCCTTCCCTGCGGTATGCCATCACCCTGCTGCCACCGCGTTCTTTCTGAAATGACTATCTGAGCATAACCTTTTCTCCCCCTCAAGTTCAAATACCTTCCGTGACTGATTTTCAGCCAGGTAATACCTTCTTTAGTGGGCAAAAGACAGGAATTCTGAGCATTGGCCTTATCTCTGGTCTTATGTGCTAGAAATACCGAAACACTGACTACCCCTTCTAGGCCTTGTCAGTGCGTTTGTTCTCTGGAACGCCTCTTCCCGGACTGTTAGCTATGAAACTCTTATCCACCAATAAAAAACGTGTTTAAGTTTCTCTTTGAAGATTTCAAAACTCTCTGACTTGCGAAACCCAATTTATACTCTGTAAAATTCATTGCACACAAATCTAATGTTTCACATTACACGCGTTATTATTATTATTATTTATTTACAGGTGTATTTCCCTTGCAAGACTATGGGCAGCCTAAGGGATGAGGGAAGGTATTACTCCTTTTCGTACCTCCGGTTTCTGATTCAGAATCTGAGAAATAGTTATTAGGTCGCTTGGGAAGTGTCTGAGGAATTTGGATTGTAGCGCGCCTCCTCCCTGGGGATAATGTTGTTAACAAACCCCCACGAGATGAAAGCACCATGAGTCATCCTAGCTGCAGCCAAAATCTTTCAGGATTATTATCTACATTAAATGACCATTGAAGTGATCTTAAGCCAAGCTGCTGCTGTGCTTGAGCTGGCCAGAGAGGGCAAGGGACTGGAAAATCTGTAAGAAAAACAACGATGCCATAATGAGGTAAAGACCGTTTGGGTTCTATGAATGATAGCTAGCAACATTGACTCACCCTTGCAAGAAAACAGAACAGTTGGATTCTGAATTAATATTTTACTGAAATTCTCTTTCTATCAAGTGTCATTTCAGAGAATTTATCATCCAGTCCTATATTCATACACTTATTTCTTCTCCATATCATTTGGTTGTGGTTATCTTATCATTCAGGCTCAGGCAATAGGTAATATTTATTTATATTTTTAAAATTTAGCAAATTTCGCTACTCTTAGTATTTCATATGCTTCGATGTCTTAGATGCTTAGAAAATACTTAAAACAAGCCTTAATATTATTTCATAATAGTTACAGTTCCCTTCTCAGATATATTTTTATTGTTACTTTACGAGGAATAAGTTTGTTTAAGTATATTTGGTAAAATCTATGGCATTCAATCTTCAGAATCCAGTGGTTAGAAGATAATAATTTTCTGCTACCTTCTTAGATGTTGGCATTTGATTTCTGCCATTCTGATTGTGCTAGTCATTTTCAGACCGGCTCCACTTTGAGAACAACCCGTTATTTCCACATTGCTATGGGCGTCCTCTATGTACGCTGAATCAGAACACCAGCGTTTTCAGTTTGGAAGCTGAAACAACAGCTATCTTGCTGGCTGGTCTGCTGACCCACCGCTCTGCAGGGACACTGCTGTGGTTAAACTCCGAGTAGGCCAAGTCAACCAAAATATTATATCTTTCACCTCCATGGGTGCTAGGCTATCATGTACTTTTTGTTATAAATAAAATAGATTTTTAAAAGTCTTTGGACATACATCTTTAACATTTATGATACAGTTTTTTGTCGTCCCCCCCCCACACACACACACCTCAATATTGGCTTTAATTGAACTAAAAATTACTGGCAAAGAAAAAAAATTACAGTCTTATTCCCCAAACAAAATCTAATGTAAGTATGTGGGTGGGAGGATGCAGGACTATTTGAAACTGCTTCTTAGCCAAATGGTGTGGTGGTTCCCCTCGCTGAATGTTCAGGAACTTTCCCAGGGCCGTAGAGCAAGTCTGTGTGAGAGATCGGACTCATTTCCAGGTGAACTGGAACGTCGACAGGAAACATTTCTTGTTCCAGTGTCTCCAGCGGATATGACACTGACACTTAGCAAAGCATGTCCAGTTCAATTAAAAAATGATTCAAGCACATTTTTTGAGTGCGTATTATACCATTGAGGCCCAAGATCCTGACTCTGTAGAGCTCACGTTTGAATAGAGGGAAACAATGGATAATTGGCATAGTAAATAGAGAAGTAATCCAGTGTTTTAGAAGATTTAAGCACTATGGGGAAAAACAAACCAGAGCAGGAGTAAGAAAGACTGAACTGTTTTATATTCATTAACCTGTATCCACCCTCATGGGAAACACTTTATCTATTAGAGAACAGTGCTTGTACACATTTATAAGGATAATATGAAATGAAGTCTCACAGTCTTCACCAGTTTCCAGAGTTAACTTAGGTCAGCCTCTTAACTGTCTCCTGCCTCTTCAGTGAGAGTATGGTTTATATAATAATGCAATTTGATTTCAAAAATCACAGTCTGCATTCTATCCTGGGATCCCCTTATCTCCTAAATGATTTTTTATTTAAAACCAAATGTTGACATCAAGGCATGCTTTTTCTGCTGTACATTTCTGTATGCTTTGACAAATGCATGGTGTCAGGTAGTCATCACAACAGTATCATGCAAAGTACATTTCCCAGCAGCGTATGGGCATGCCTCCAGCTGGAATGCAGAACGTGGTCAGCAGGAACCGTGGCCCTTGACTGAACGCATGCGCTTTCCTTGGGCCTGGAGCCTGCCAGCCTTCAGGCTGGACTTACAGCAGGGGTTCTCCTGGTTCTCAGGCCTTTAGACTCAGACTTCATCTCATCTTTGGCTTTCCTGGGTCTTCAGCTTGCTGACTTCAGATCTTGGGGCCTCTCAGCCTCCATAATTGCAAGTACCTATATATTTAAAAAGAAATTATTTACCATAAGGAAATATGATTCTGTCTTCTGTTATATATTCTTCTGATTATGTGTATGTGTGTGTGTGTGTGTATACATATATATATATATATAAATTCTCATATATATATTTATTTGCCACCTGTCTATCTTCGTTGGTGAACTATTTGTTTATATCCTTTATTTGCTTTCTTATTGTTGAATTTTAACAATTCTCTGCATATTGTGGATACAAGATCCTTAAGATTGGCGAATATTTTTTATATCACATTATACATACAGTTTTTTGTCTTTATTTTCATAACATATTACACACACACACCAACATGTATGACCTCCCAGTTTCCAGGTGTGCAACAGTTCGGAGCAGTCAAAGAGCACCAGCACTGTGATGTCAGTGGACCAGTTGACAGTGGGTTTCTGAAGGTGGATTTTTGCAAAGGTAAGAGTTCTGGCCTAAGGCACAGATGCAGCTGCTCAACCCTGTGGTGATTCCAGTCCATTGGCCCTGGAGGAGGAAAAACAGGCCTTTTCTATTGATTCAGGATTATGATCTATTCAGTTGTTGCTGATGATACACAGAGAAGTCATTTGGATAATAGTAGTCATGGGTCAGACATACATTATCGTAAAAACTTCAGTGTGAAAACCATACAGCTTTAGAGTCTCCCTGTCATAAATAAATTTTGATATTCTCCTATTCTCAAGAAATCATTGAGATAAAAATAGTTTAGGGAGCCTCAAAACTAGTATAAAGAAATCACTTCCAACGCAACAGAGAGCTTTCTTTACTGTCTCCATTTCCTGACTGCAGAAAGAGTAAGAGCCTTCACTGACCCTCACACACACTCACACAGACAAACCAGTCAGATACACATTAGTCCCAGGGTGTAGGTTTAGGCAGTAATCCTGGAGGGATGACGCCTAGCCCCCCTGCTGACCTGAACGAAGCCAGTCATTCCACCTCCTCGATCCCTTTCAAGCTTTTACATTCAGATGATCTGAAATGAGATAGAATGCGAAGTGCCCTTGCTCTGTAACTATCCTTACTCCCCATCCTCCAGAACCCACGAGGTGATGCCCCATCTGAGAAAACAAGAACACCATTACTAAGGTGTTAGGGAATCTGAAATACAGCCAGAAGCTAGGCAGCTCTTATTCCCTATTCCATGCGTTCCCTATGAAATGCAAACTAGCCCCAGGACACTGCCACTGCCGTTGTTTAGAAACCCGGTTTCTGGCTTAGAGCTGAAGCCTCCTGGACAGCAGAGGTACCTCTTTGTGTCATTTGTGCCTTACGTTTTTCTTTTGAGGACCATTGGGTAGAGGAGAGGCTTTCTATTTTGCAATAACAACTTAAAAAAAAAGAAGAATTTCATGCTTTACTTAGATGCTTTCTATCATAATACATAATTTAACTATTCAGCTCACCAAAACAAACAAAAATTAATAATGTTAGGAAAAATTATTGCCCTAACTGGAAACTGCTGCAGAAAAACCCAGTATTATGAGGTGTGTCTAGAGAAAATTGCAAATCAGTCAACACCGTCAGAATGCCAAAGACTGAACGGAAATGAGGTCCTAAAATCTTCATTAACACGCCCGCAATGCAGCCCAGTTAGCCAGCTGTCGACCGCACACTTGTGATTTCACAGTCAGCACCCTCACATTTCACAGTCAGCACCCTCACATTTCACAGTCAGCACCCTCACATTTCACAGTCAGCACCCTCGCGGTGTGAGTGTTCTCCTGGAGGGTCCAAGCCCAAGCATCCAGGTCCAAATGGGGCAATTTGGAATCTTCCGCAAACCTCCTCTCTGAGATCTGGCTGTTACCCTATTAAGATTTCAACTTATCTTGCCAGGTCCGTGACTACCATTCACCAACTCTCCTTGAAACGAAATGCTAGCTAAGTTTCCTTAGCGCAGCAGAACTGTTGTGCTGAACAAAAAGAAGAAAATGCAAATATGTGGGATTCAGAAACCAATTTTCAGACTTGCCAAGCAGTGCTCCAACTCCCAGGAGAGAAGCAACTATCTCCACACCTGGATGCCATTAAATTTCCACGTTATTTATGCCAAGATGGAGCCAGTTGAATAGACGCTCAAGGTTGAGCAGTCACATGGGATGGCAGGGCTGGAAAGGTAAATTTAAAAAATTTTATTCTCTGAGTTTATGTCATAATCTTTTCCCATAAGAAAAACAAAACAAAACAAAAAAGCAAGAAAACGCCACTGCCTGTGGCCACCATTAACTGACAACATCTTTAATTCAGTAGAAGGAGGCAGGTTCTACCAGTGTCTTTGATAATTGAAATCTTGAATAAAATGAAAAGAAAATTAAATAAGCTAAACAGCACTCCCAGTGGGCGGGGTAGGAACATTGTCCTTGATGGGTGCGTCAAGTTTATTAGCAACACTTGCCTGGGAAAAAAAAGTATATACATGTTTACCTTCTAGTTTCCTTCCCATGTCCTCTGTGTGATGGTGTTCTCAACTGGGAAAAAATATCTTTTACTTATTTTAATGGAAACAGGTAATATTGCTCAATAAAACATTTTCTATTCCTTTCACAAGGGGATACATCAAAATCTCCGGGAGAAACATGATTTTTATGTTATAAAAATATGCAGACAATAGTTTAAAAGGGTTTAAAAATTTTACTGCAAGATGTGACTGTGTTGTTTGTTGTTGTTGTTGTTGTTGTTGTTAATCCTCACCCGAGGATATTTTTCCATTGATTTATTTTTTTAAGATAGAGTGGAGGGGGTGGAGGGAGGGGGAGAAATATCTATGTGACAGAGACACATATTTGGTTGCCTTCTGCATGACCCATGGGGCCAGGAATTGAACCTGCAACCCAGGTACATGGCCTTTACTGGGAATCAAACCTGCAACCCTCTGGATGATGCTCTAACTGCTGAGCCAAACTGGCCAGGGCAGGTGTGACTATTTTTAAATAGCACTTTTTAAAAAATAAAATATCGACAAATCACACTGTACATATTTTCAAGGGTCTTCAAAGTTTTTAAAGAACTATGCCCTAAATGTTAGCATTATAATATTGCTGAAAACATTTAGAAATTTCATCTGGAAATATCTAATGTAACTGACAAGACAAGAAATCTCTTCCCTTGATCGTCATATGTGTATACACTGTGACCCATGTTTGTAGAACTGTGCATGGCCACCAAGTTAGGTCCCATGGTGTTCTGGATATGTTTACCAAATCCTCTTTTAATTCAGTGGTTTATTGAAAACCTGAAGCACCTACAAAAATGCAAACCCCTGGTTTCCCATCTGAAAAATTCCTATTCTTCTAGGTATTTTAGATGATCCTGAGGTAGTTTACAGGGAATCATACACTATTATAAACATTCTATTAGTAGTTGGACATCTGCTCCCTTAGGGAAAGCTAAATGATCATGCCAAAGGCTCTGAAGACTTATCCCCCCAAATTCCAAAACAGTTTTGAGCAATGACACCTGCATAAGTGCATGATCCCTGGTTAACAACCTTCAAAGGCAACATTTGCTTGGGTCTGTGAATTGTTACAAGTTTATCTTTCTAAGAAATCCACAGTGTAGTCACATATGGTCTAGTCTAGGGTGTGCTATTTCTGGCTAGCCTGCTGATTGCCTCTTTCCTCTCTGCCAGACATCTTCTGGGCCTAGCTTGTCATCCCTACATGGACTGCTGTCTTCTGTGATTTTTGCTACCTGCCCTCTGTCCTGCCTTCTTCCTCAGATTCCCCACCCTACCCGCCCCTGATTTGGCATTTCCAAGCTAGTATTAGAGTTAGCCTACCACGAGCACTGGTCACCATCCACTGAATAACAAGCAGAGGAGTAGCTAAAAAAAAAAAAAAAATAACCTGTAGGTACACACTGTCTTCCGGAGCACAGCACTGTGCCCGGAGGTAGAAAAGGAGAAAGTAGCCTTAGTGATTGTGTCAGTTAAGTATTTGCATTAGAGAAACTTTTGACACTGGGGATTATAAAACATTGAGTGTGTAATACTTTTTGTTTTTTTCCGGCAGTCTCTAGAATGGTTAACATAAAATTCTGCTGGAAGTCAGAGAGATACTTTAGAGTTTGTGAAAGTTTTAGTTTCTTCTTTTTATTTCTCTTTACCAGCTGGGAATGATTCTCTCCACCTGGACTTCTTTTGCTTATCTATGAAAGGCTAGACATCTTTGGGTTCCTTAGCTGAGACTTAAGGATCAGAGAAAGGGAGGGGATAGATTATCATGGTTTCTTAACTCCAAAATTTTATCAGACATTCCCACTGAACTTCAGGATTAAAAACAGTGTAGTGCATATTCTAAAATATAAACAGTGATGAATTCAAATTGGAAAAAAGTTTATACTTCTTAATGTACATTTTTGAGACATGTATTTATCATTTAAATGATAGTATCATGGAATTCAAAAATCTGAAATTTATTTTATTTTTTTTTTATTTTTAACATCATATTTTTTATTTTTATTACAGTTGACATACATCATTATATTAGTTTCAGGTGTACACCCCAGTGACCAGACATTAATAAGTGATCGGCCCTGGCCAGTTTGGCTCAGCGGTTAGAGCGTTGGCCTGCGGTCCGGAGAGACCCGGGTTCGGTTCCCGCTAAGGGCATGTACCTCGGTTGCAGTTTGTCCCTGACCCTGGTTGGTCGTGCGGGTGGCAGCCACTCAATGTGTCCCTTTCACATCGATGTTTCTCTCTCTCTCTCTCTTCCTCTCTCTCCCTCCCACTCTATCTGTACAAAAAATGGAAAAATGTCCTCTGGTGAGGATAAAAATAAATAAATAAAATAATAAGTGATTGCCTCAATAAATCCTGCACCCATCCAGCACCATGTCTAGTTATTAGAATATTATTGACTATATTCCCTATGCTGTACTTTACATCCGCATGACTGTTCTGAAATTGATTTTTAATTCTTCACTCTAAACATATTAAGCCAATGACCTCTAAAAATGTTTGTGCATTTTGTTTACATAGAAATAAAGATGTTAGTTTATTTCTAGGTGTGTTTTAGAATATCAACTTTAGTATATTTAAAAAAAAAGCTTACATAACCTTATTCCATTCCTTATAAATAGTTTATGAAGCTTGTATGTTTCAGGAGTTTTAGGGCTAACAACACATTTTGAATTGTTTCTAGCATCTTTTCTTCTAATCAACATACTCCTGATAACAATTTTGATAATGATATTAATAGTGTTTATAGAGCTACCTCCAGAGTTGAGGTAATTTGAGTGCTAAAAACCACTCCCTGGGTTTAGATTAAGGTGAAGGGATTAAGTAAAAAACAAACAAATAAAAACCTCATAGACAGGGACAACTGTTTGGTGATTACCAGAGGGAAAAGGGGTGGAGAGAAATAGAAGAGGCAGGATACACTGTGATGGAAGAAGACTTGACTTGGGGAGGTAAACACAATATAATATACAAATGATGCATTATAGAATTGTACACCTGAAACCTATATAATTTTATTAGCCAATGTTACCCCAATAAACTCAGTTACAAAATGAACAAAATAAGTCAGACACAAGCAGCACACTGTTTATTCTGAAGCATTCTAAAATAAATCACTACACAAACAATACAACATATTCTAAGCACATCAGCCTGTCAAATTTAAGTTCTAGAACAACAGCTATTTGATGTTTAAAAATTTAAGAGTCATCATAGGCATTTTCAGATTATCAGCTAATTAACTGAATATTATTACTTAGATTTTGAATTATTCATGATTGTCATTATTAGCTCGGTTATGAAGTATTCATTGTACTTCAAGAGGATAAATGCGCAAAAATATGTTTATAAAATTGACATTATAAAAACAGTTAAAAATAAAATGTAATCTTCAGTCAGAACTTAATGACATAATGGTGTTGTCAATAAAAACAGTAATAATAATGTACCATGATTATAATCATCTATGTTCTTAATGGTGGTGGATTTTAATAAATAGGGTACCAAATATAATGCATACCTTGCAGAAAGTATTTTATTTAAGCTCTTAATGAATACTGATGCCCACCCACTCCATCCTTCTCAAAGTGCTTTTTTAAAATCCTGTTTCTAGAATACCGTATCCTCCTGGTTTTCCTTCCCTAGATCTCTGGCTACTGCTGCCCAGGCTTTGTCTGCCCATCTGTTGCACGTCGGGGATTCTCTGGGCCCTTTCTACCCAGAGCCCTCTTCTCTTGTTGGATATTTCATTCATTTCTAAGTGTTTCATTGCCATTGGTATAACTTCCAAATCAAGTCCCACCCGAAAATGTAGGTCTGACTACCCAACCCTCCATTCGTCTATCTACTTTCTTGAATGTTCCATAGCATCTCAAACTCTACATGCCCCATACCAGCCCGTCCTGTACCCCAATTTGCAGTGATGAAAGCACTGACATGAACATTGTATTTAAATCTTACCTCCCCTTCACCTTACACATCAACAGTTTTCAAAATCCATTGGTTCTAACTCCAAAATCTCAATGACACTCTCCTAGTCTAGGAAACCAGTCTTTCCTCCCAGGGTTTTCATAGTCTCTTCCTGACGGAGCTCCCTGCATCTCATATAGTCTCTCAAAATTATACTACAATCCCAGCAAACTCTAAATGGGAATCCCATCCTGTCGCTCTTGTGCTTGAACCACATTAACCATTTTGAATGGGATCCTGAGGTCTCAGGTCCTTCATGATCTCATCTCTGCTTACTTCTCTAGCCTTGAGTGTCCTCGCATTGTATTTCTCCCTCCCTCCCTCCCTCCCTCCCTCCCTCCCTCCCTCCCTTCCTTCCTTCCTTCCTTCCTTCCTTCCTTCCTTCCTTCCTTCCTAACTTCCTTCCTTCCTTCCTTCCTTCCTTCCTTCCTTCCTTCCTTCCTTCCTTCCTTCCTTCCAACTTCCTTCCTTCCTTTCTCCCTCCCTCTCTCCCTCTACTTCTCTTTCTCTCTGTCTTTCTTTCTTTCTATCTTTCTTTCTTTGCTTTCTTTTCTTCTTCTTTTTTCTAGTTTTATTGAGATATAATTGACATAATATTGTATGAGTTTAAAGTATAAATACGATGATTTGATATATGTATATATTAGAAAATGATTATACAATACATTTACTTAACACATTCATTACCTCACATAATTATGATTTTTTTTGTGGCGAGAATATTTAAGATCTACTCTCTTACAACTTTCAAGTATATAATATAGTATTGTTAACTGCAGTCACCAAGCTGTACATTATCTTATCATCAGGACTTAATCATCTTATTCCTGGGTGTTTATATCCTTTGATCAACATCTCCCCATTTCCCCTGCTCCCCAGCCCATCTTAACTAACATGCTACTCAATGTTTCTATGAGTTTGGATTTTTTTTTTCTGTTTCTATAAGTTAGGTTGTTTTATAAGTGAGATCATACAATATTTGTCTTTCTCTGTCTGACTAATTTCCACTTAACATAATGCCCTTCAGGGTCCATTCTTAGCTTGATTGCTCATTTCTTTTTAGTACTAAATAATATTCCATTGTCTGCATGTGCTGCAGTGTGTGTCCATTCACCTGCTGAAGGACATCTTGGGTACTTCCAAGTTTTGGCAGTGATGAATAAAGCTTCCATAAACATCCATATACTGGCTTTTATGCAGACATAAGTTTTCATCTCCTTTGAATAAATTCCAAGGAACATGACTGTGGGATCATATGAGTAGCATGTATATAGTTTTTTGTAAGCAACCACAAAAGTGCCTTCCAAAGGGGCTGTACCATTTTGCAGTGAACGAGAATTCCTGTTGGTCCACACTCTCACCAGCATTTGGTGGGGTTAGTGTTCTGCATGTAAGCCTTTCTAATAGGCATGCAGTGGAATCATTCATTTTGTTATCACTTTAGAGTTTATGAAAACTTTCTTTTCTCATTTCATAATAGTGCTCAGGTTATACACTCAATGTATAAACAGCAACAAATATATGTGTCCTAAGTAAGACTTGAGGTGACTAAATAAGTAAAAATTTGTAATGCTATTCAATATAAAGTATGTGCTAGTATGAGTACTCTTTTAATATTCTTTGTAAATTTTCAGATTCACAATCAAATGTAAAAGTATAGTTTAATTGAATTAGAGGGTAATGAACCACTACTCTACTTGAAATACATAAAGATTGGTCTTTAAATACATCTATAATATATCCAAACATCTGATTTTGATTTTTAAAAATACTGAAAATATGTGTGAGGAAGAGAAAGTAGCACAGTCAATTTTAACAGTTACAAGAAAATTCTTTAAAGAACTTAAAATTTACAAAATGATTTGAAGTTTTTCAATACTGAGAAAGGTCTTACTCCTAATATTACAAAATAGGAAACCAAATTTCAGAGAACATAAAGGCAAAGCCAAAATAATCAAAGACTTGGACATCCCTCAATGTCTGTGTAACTTGGGTGATGGTTGCCAAGACCAAGTGCCTCTTTAAGATCCTGTGGCATAAAAATTATATAAACTCTTCAAAAAGACAGAGGCCACATTTATTGCATATCCTGAAGGAAACAGGCAACACCAAAAGTCTTAGAAATAAAGTTAAAATGGTAATGGATACAGTATATACAATGATAAATTACTTTTCCATTTTTGTAAGTAATTGATAAATTACTTTTCCATATTTATTTATGGTGTTGCATCCAGGCACTATGTTAGGCATTTGGGAGTCCAAAAGTGAATCAGCTATGATTCTTCTTCTCTGGGTGCTAATAATGTCTCACAGAGAAGCTAAACGTGTTTAAATCGAATCTAATGAGGAAAGTGATGGATGGTGTCATGAGCAGGAGCTTCAGGTATAAGTAGACACAGGGATAATGAAGAAGTAATATTAAGGAAAAGCAACAACTTGAGCAAGAAAAGGAGTAAAAGTTGGAAAGTGTGGGATGTAGATAGCAAAGAGCCAACAGTTCAGTTGATTGACATCAAGAATGACTGACCACGTAGACAATGTTTGCAATAGTAGACAATGTTTGGAAGTACAGATTGGATTCAGACTTCAGAGGACCTTGAATAGTATGGTAAGTGCAGTTCTTTAATTCAGGAACAGTGGCTAACATTTTGAATTATATAATGAGTTTTATTGAGAGCTACCCTTAGAGTATGTGAGAATCCAATAGTTCAGATCAGGATAAGGGCCAGTGCTCTGTTAAAGATGTAGCAATTCTCTCCAGAAGGGTTCCGAAGACGAAAGCTCCTCAAGCCAGCATTAGAAAGGGCATGGGATAGTTGCACAACCCTTATTCTAATTTTCTATTTCTCTGAGTTTACTAAAACAAGAATGTATCACCTTCAGTTATTTGACATTTCTTCTCCTATCGGAGGAATTTGTTTATATGCTCATGCCAAAATTTTCCTTTCAAAAAACTAATTTCAACTATTAATATTATAATAAAAGTGTGATTCATTGAGTGTCTGTAACATCCCAGACACTATGATGAGCCTATTAAAATACTTCATTTAATTTTCATAACAAGTCTACAAGTATAGTATTATTGTTCTAATTTTACACATAATGAAACTGAGGATCTGAGACAAAAATCACTCTTTGATTATCTTATAACTGGCATGTTAAGATTTAAACACAGGGTACTTTGACTCCAAAATAAACATAGTCTATCCATTATGACAACAATTGGAAATGCAGTAAATTATACCTCTGATCTTTCTGGCATGAAAAGCCTGTACATTTTTTTTAGTCTGGATTATATCTTCCAATCAGTTCTGTCATTTGAATTTGCCTAATAAAGATCTTACACAAAATTTCTCTATTCCTTTTACTTCTCTACATATAACATGACTCTTCACTACATTCATCAAGATTAATTGCTCCAGACTTAGTACCTTACACATCTTTCATCAATCCTAGCAGAGATATTCAAAATACTTAATAACTGATATGACATGGCAGGAACCAATCAGAACAGACCACCAAGAAATCAGACTCAGCCATAAGTGAATAGAACAGCAGTTCTGACATAGACCACCTGAAATATATCTCTTGTCAGTATCCCACTGACATTGATAATCAGTACTGCCGTTGCAACACATTCCTGATTGACTAGAACTTTCATCTTTTATGTACTAAATTATCATAGCAGATTTTGACTCTTGAAGGATTCATTCACGGAATAGTGGAAGGACTTTGGAGAGGTCTATACTTCATATTCCCTGTTAAGACCTACATGTCCTCAGGTAATTCCTCACCTCTCAGAAACCAGAATCACCGCACCTACTCTTCAGACATTTATTTCTAGGACTAAATTAAGGATGAAATAGCTGCTGACACAGAGCAGGCACAATCCTGCACGTTTTTTTGACTCCTCATGGTCCCTGCATTGATTCTCTTCTTTCTGTTCCTCCAGCCTCTACTTCTCTAATGAAACAGTCTAAAGAAATGATCCAAAGGGGGGGGAGGGTAGCTATTTCAAAACAAACAGACTAACAATATTTTAATTTATAAATATTTTTATCAAACTTACTTTAAATTCTAAATCCTGTTTTCTGCGCTTCTTTTCTCTCTTTGCATTTGTGGCTGCTTTTCATTATGCTTATATAGCTGGAACCTCAAGAAAAAGTCAGTCCATAATGCCTTTGACAATCTTTCCAGACCCTCTGCCTTACAAAATCAAACCTGCAGTGGGATTTCACTGAAAGGCCTTTTCCTCTTGCACTACCCATCCCCCAAGGATTCCTTTTCAAAGGATCTGTGCCTAGCCATCTTCTCGACTTGTTTCATGCTCTTATTTACACCCATGGCCTCAAGCAGTGGCTCTCAGTCCGACATCTGTAACGTGTGCTCTTCTGAGATCCACAGCTGTGTTTCTTTGCACTCTTCTCTCCCCTGAATGTCTCAACGACATTACTCATTCCCCGCTCCACACACATTTCCACAGCTGTATGTCATTTTATCCCACCAAATCCTGCCCTCAGTACTCATTTCGTTACCCAAACCCGAAACCCGAGGACCATATGAGATCCATCTCTCTCACTACCTCTCCTCCCAGAGAAAGCCTGACTTTTTTCTCCTTTATTAAATCATTTATTTACACATTCATTCATTCATTCATTCATTCATTCATTCATTCATTCAGTTAGCTAGTCAATGTGTGTACTTTGACTAGCTCTTATGCTCCAGATGCAATGAGGAAAATAAAAGAGAAAGAGAGGCTAGGTCCCTGTCCTCATTAAGGAAAAGGGAGGGGTCTAGGTGGATGACTAGACTTGGGGTTCTTTTCTTACCTCAGATGATTTTTGTGAGGCAAAAACTGGACAAAAACATAAAAAGTGTGCAGTACTCGACTCTACTTTGTGATATAGTTTGTTGTGTGTATGTTTGTCTTTTTTCCCTCCAGATGGTAAGTGAAGGAACCACCTGTCATTCATCTCAGCAGAGCATCTTTCACCTAGTTCATTATTAATAAATATTCATTGAATTAAAACAGTGGGATGGAGTGAATGTTGAGATGAAAAGTGGCTGGATATGATAAATAGTCTACCTTTGGAACATAAACAGAAAGGTTCTTCTTCAAGTGTTCAAAATTAAATGGAAAGTTATCAACAATCTATTCTGCTGCATTCTTAAGCCTCCGTGAATAGAGTAAATCAAAGATTTAATGACATATTTCATAAGGAAGAGTCAAGGACAGTGAGCTGAAATATGCCTAAAATCAACCCTGGTTTGGCAAAAAGTGCAATATTCTCTCTCAATAGCCAAACACTTCCTTAATTGGGTTATGTTGTAATGGACCTTGTTCCCTATGATGGGTCTTGGATTCATTCTTAAGAGGCACCATAGTCATCAAGTAGCTGAGAGCAAGACCCTGGCCTCTGTGGCTACAGTAATAGCCTCCTGGAAATATGGCTTTGCAGACAGTGGAAAGAAGCTACTTTGTTAATAGTCACAACAGGGTAGAGTTGTTACTTGCCCAAGCATAAGGCTCAGGCCTGACTCTAGGGAACGATATTTAATGAGATAAAAGAATCACTTCTCTATTCTCTGTACCTGATAGGATATATTATTTTTATCTCTTTAAATATAAAATATCAGTTTGGACAAAGAATTGAAATAATACCAAAGGAAGAAACAATGTGTGTATTTCATTTGAGATTACTCCTGATTTGTAAACTGTTCTGTAATCTGGACTCATAAACATAGCATTTATTCAGTGTATTCTTCCTCCTAAGGATACTGGAGGAGCTCAGTGAGATTAAAGAGAATAGAATGAATGGTGAAATGCTTACCATGCAAATTCCAGCTCAACAAATAATGTGATATTCCTTCTCTTGACTAATTCACATTTTAGGAGAGCTATTTTTATTCTTTATTGATTTTAGAGAGAGAAGAAGGGAGAGGGAGAGAGATAGAAACATTGATGAGAGAGAACATCGATTGGCCACCTCCTTCATGCCCCCACTTGAGGATCAGGTCTACAACCTGGGCATGTGCTCTGACTGGGAATTGAACTGGTGACCTCTTGGTGCATGGGTTGACGCTCAACCACTGAGCCACACCAGCTGGGCAAGGAGAGCTATTTTTAAATGTGTGCCTCATTCTCTATTGACTTTTCCTATGCTCAAGGGAGTCAGCCACACACAGAACATTTGTATTGATATTTCCAAAATGAATTTGCTCATTCATTTGGTAGAGTATTTCTGATTCATCCACATCTACACTCTTAATCTGTAGTAACACTACTTCGATTAGATATTAATTGATTACTCTTTTTTTTTCTACCACAGTTAGGAACTTTATTTATGATTGTTCATGGAGAGAATAGTGCTCATCTATCCTTCCTCCTAAAGAAGAACAGCTTGGCAAGACTTGTTTTAAAAGAAACATGCATAGTGAAATAAGTCAGACTGAAAAAGACAAATACATACTATGTATGATCTCACGTAGATGTGGAATCTAAAAAACAAAAAACAAAATTCATAGCTATAGAGAGCGAATTGGTGGTTGCCAGAGGCTGGGAGTTGGGGAGAATGGGTGAATGTTGGTCAAAAGGTACAAACTTCCAGTTATAAGATAAATAAGTATTGGGTTATAATGTACACCATTGTGACTACATTTAACAGTACTGTATTATATATTTGAAAGTTGCTAAGAGAGTAGATGTTAAAAGTTCTCATCACAAGAAAAACAATTTGTAACTACATATGGTGATGGATGTTAACTAGACTTACTGTGGTAATCAGTTCGCAATACACATATATCATTATGTTGTACACCTTAAGCTAATACAGTGTTATATGTCAACTATATCTCACTTAAAAAACCCTCAGACCTCATCTGTTCTACTGAAATAATAATGATACATCATACATGTAAATGTGGATATTCACTGTCAAACCTAGGTCTAAACCATATTCTTAAAAATGAGGAGCCCAAATTTCATATTGTTTTTTAAAGTTCAATAAATTAGGGCCTCATTATATAAATTGGCTCTATTTCCTTCATCTAGGCTCCAGGTTTTTCAAATTAGCTAATACTCATTTCTCAAGCTTTCATACTAACAGGAAAATTGCTCAAGGCAAATTGTCAGAAAAGGCAGGGTTATGAATCAGTAATTAGTCATGAGCAGGTAGAAATCTAAGGCCATATTTTACAATGATAATTAAATCAATTAAGAACAAAAATCTTCCAAACCAGTTGTTTATTGTCATATAGATAGATTAACCACCACAGTAATTCTTTTCCCTTTTTTCAACCACTTATTTCTTCTGTATATTGGCACAATCAAAATCTCTTTCCTGTAGAAAACAAAAACGTGCAAGTTTAGATTGTGACTAGCTATAAAACTTCTCCCCTGTGGTAGACTCTTGCCTGGTCAGCATCGATGCTCTCCTAGCCTGTTTCTGGTAACTTCAATTTTCCATAAAGGGCCAGTCTTCTCCCACTTTCAGTCTATGTGGTCTTAATGAGTCTGATGACTTCACCCTCTAGCTTCATTACCAGAGTACAGTCGTCCCTCGCCACTTTGCACTTCGACTTTTGTGGCTTCACTCTATCGCAGTTTTTTCAAATATATTCATTAAAAAGTTGATCGAGACAGTGAAAATGATACAGGACACGCTCAGTTGTCTGAGTCCATTATACACCCCTGTATTACAATTAAAATTAAAATTACTGTACGTGTGGACTGCAGGCCTATGTATTCGAGCACCTCAGGAATCCTTCAACGCCAGGTGCAACCGCTAGAGTCTGGAACGGATTAACCGCAATAAACGAGGGACGACTGTAACTGTGATTGGCACAGAAAACAATGTGGACTCAAGTCCCACCCTAAACTTTCTCTATTTGGAAAAGATATCTCTCTTTCTCTTGATGTTGTTAAACTCCTTGAAAATAAATGAATTTTTCCAAGGCCATTGTTTGGAGAGAGCCAATCTAAGAATTGAGCCAATGCAGACGGACACAGTACTCAAAGATGGAAAAAGAGATTTTCTTGAAATCATTGCTGAGTTCTTAGGTCTATCTGTAACCAGAGCTGCAGAAAACTATACAGGTTGGTATAAACTAAAAAATCACAGAGATAAATAAATACTCCATGAGCATAGAGTAACAGATTCAACTGATTTGAAAACTCAACTGATTCAAAATCTTATGTTCACATAAATGTTTATAATAGTGTTGTTGATGATTGCCAAAAGGTAGATGCAACCTCCAATAGGTGAATGAATAAACAAACGGGTATATCCATAGAATGGAATATTAGTCAGTGATACAAGAAGTGAGCTGTCAAGCCATGGTAAGACACAGACGAATTTTAAATGCATATTACTAAATGGAAAAAAAAGCCAGTCTGAAAGGCTATATGATTATATAATTACAATTATATGCTGTTCTAGAAAAGGCAAAACTATAGTCAGTAAATAGATCAGTGGTAGCTACAGGTTTGAGAGGATGGTTGACGAGATGAAACATGGGGGTATGTTGGGAGCAGTAAGCTATTCTGTATGATATTCTGGTAGTAGATACACAACATTTTTTATTTGTTGAAGCACATAGAACTTAACAGCAAGGAGAGCTAATAGTGTTTGTGAACATTATAAAAATCATTTAAGAGATTAGGGATCCCAGGAAGGAATGCAAATTGTAACAAGAACAGCCAACTTTATTACAAATGTAGGAAACAACCTCACTGAATGGAGTGGGGGGGAGGGGGATACTCACCTAGGTAACTTTAAAAATAAGTGAATTCTGTAAGAATAAAGGCAAAACAAAATGCAAATAAACATTTTAGTTAGTAAAGTTTATTTCCACAGGAATATTGGTCAACAATTCTGATACTGCTATACACATATGCTAGAATTGAACAATTAAGTAAATAGATGGTGGGAGTATTTTTTTTCTAATTATAGGAATTTATGGACAAGGATGTAGAGAAGGCTAAAATGATCCACATGGAAATGGATTAGAGTTAATATCAGTATAAACTCGTTAAATTTATATAGTGAAGGTTACATATAGAAATAGTATAGATGTGGATGTATACAGGTTGGTATAAACATCATTTACTGATTTGCTCTGTCCGCTGAGAGGACCTACAAGCAACGATGCCTCAGTAGCAACTAGCACAGCAGGCATCCAGAAGTTGGTTTCTAGTGCCACCCCGCAAAACAAAGACCAGGAGTCCTCGGGCAATGGCTGGGCAAGGGCTGGAGCCACTGAAAGAGCTCTTAGGAGCCAAAGCAAGAACAATTTGAGCAAAAAAAATCCCAGTTAGTATTATAAAATAACAGAAATGAAAGACGGACACTGGTAGACCCACTTTGGAAATCAGCTGGACAGTGTCTCCCAGCGCACATGTGCACAGCCTGTGCGTCAGCAATCCTATTTCCAGGAGGCGGGCGTGTGTGTGTGTATTTCTGAAATGTGGACATATTTCGCCATATGGCATGTACTAGAATGCTCATAATAGTATTGTGTGTAATATCCTCATTCTAGAAATATCCAAATGCCTATCAACAGTACAGCGGACAAACAGAATAAGGATACAGGATTAGAATATGGACAAATTTCACAAAATGTTAAGTTAAAGAAGCCAGATATATAAGAGTATAAATATGATTCCACTGATATAAAACACAAAAGCAGGCACAAATGTGTGTTGTTGGAAGTGAGGACTTGGGTTACCCCGGAGTCTGGCGGGGTGTCAGTTCCCGTGGGTGTGGGGAGCTCTGAAGCAGGTTCCTGGTGCTGGTTACCTGAGTGTGTTCAACTTGCAAAACCCCGTGCATCTGCACACTTATGTGCACTTTCATGTTTGTATAGTTCTATTTAATTTACAAAAGTTCAAAACGTAGAGGGAGGGGACACAGTGATGCCATGTGAAGACCCTTGCATTTATGAAAGCAGTAACTAGTTGTAGGGCCTGAGCTACCTAACTTCTGAAACTGAGTTTACCTATTTACAATATATGACAGAATTATGGTGAGGATTAAGGAAAATCGAAGTATGTGCAAGCATCACTCACACACACACACACACACACACACACACACACACACACACTGCTCAACCAGTATTAATCATGCCTGCCTAGGCAATGGATTTCAGACTGCTGAATTGTCAGTCCCACCAACGTGAAGCAGTGAGTGGTACATTATTCATTGTCAATTACTTTCTTTATTCTATAGCTAGAGAAGGGTTATTTCAGGCTCAGTCATTAAGGGGGGTCCGGTATTAACGACTGTGTCACATGGTATGACTGCCAAGTGGATATAAAATGAAACAGAATAAGATCAAGTTCCCTGCCTCACTGTGTCAGAGGATGCCGATGCTATTTTGGGCAGTGGCATGGTGAGAGGATTATTATCACTTTCAACATGACTGTGCTAAGATTGCACCTGGAAAACTTTCTGTTTTTAATTTTTGGCAGCTCGGGGGCCTCCAGCAGCCGATCGAGTGGCGGGAGGCCCAGGAAGTGGTCCAAAGAATCTGTGAAGTTCCATGCCGGGAAGAAAGAAACACAAAACACGACAGGCTAAAAATGCATCTGGTCTTGCTTTGTCAGCGAGAATGAACATCATAGCTCAGAAATATGGGTAAGGAATTGATTCTAAAATGAGAGGAGGATAAATGATTGTAGCCAAGTAGAAGAAGGTGTATGTATGTAGGATCTCGTTTTTTAAAAGAACAGTTTAAGGTTACACACCGGAAACAAAAATCTCCTGAGAGTAACAGCTATTCGACTATGAAATATCATTTAAAAGAGGCGAAGTGAGCTCTATTTCTCAAAACAGTGCAAATACAAGCAGCTAAGCTTCCAGAGAGGGACTTACAGAGAGCAGTATTTGCTGACAATGTTTTTATTTGATTTAGCACCTAAAATAGTGAACTTGGTCTCATTTAAAAAATACTAAGAGATACCTAATTTCTTATATGTACATATATGGTCTTTAGCTTGTCTTATGAACAATTGTTTGTCTCTGAGTGGATGGATAAGACAAAAGAGCTATTTTATGGAATGTGTTAACGGGTCTCTGTAACATCATTAAAACTAATGATATTTAAAGAATTTTGACCAAATAAAAGCAGGTTTTTCTGTTCTACTCTCAGCTCATGAAACAGTGCCTTGAAGGCAAGCAGTAAATGTTTTTCAAATAAATGAGGAAAAGATTGAACTTAGCAGAAACTGCACATACCTGAATTATGCTCAGTATTAAAATATAAAGTGAACAGTCTATTCCCTATTTCCATATCTCTGGATCAGTTTTGTTTGTCAGTTTATTTTGTTCATTATATTTCACAAATAAGTGAGATCATGTGGTATTTGTCTTTCTTTGACTGGCTTATTTTACTTAGCATAATATTCTCCATGTCATCTCAGAGGGTAGGAGATCTTTCTTTCTTACAACTGCATAGTGTTCCATTGAGTAAATGTACCACAGCTTTTTTATCCACTCATCTACTTTTGGACACTTGGGCTGTTTCCAGGTCTTAGTTATTGTAAATAGTGCTGCTATGAACTTGGGGGTGCCTATATTCTTCATGATTGGTATTTCAGGCTTCTTAAGATATATTCCTAGAAGTGGGACCACTGGGTCAAATGGCAGTTCAATTTTTAATTTTCTGAGGAAACATCATATTGTGTTCTATAGTGGCTGTACCAGTCTGCATTCCCACCAGCAGTGTACTAGAGTCCCCTTTTCTCCACACCCTCGCCAACACTTGTTTAATAATTTGTTGATGGCAGCCATTCTGGCAGGTGTGAGGTGATTTTAAAATTATTTTGTCCTTGATCCATCATGGTCCACCCTGAAAATGTCATTGTCCAAATAAGCACTTCTCAATCAAGGGTTCAATAAGAGTTAAGCCCTAAAATCCAAGGGCATTCATTGTCTGTAATACATTAAATTTTTTTCCTCTGCTTCTAGTCATTTCCAATTAAGTTTCATTTTCTTGTAGAACCTTTGATGGGAAAAGGTGATCTAAATCCATGTGGCTTATTTTAATTATGTTTCTTGACTACTTATGTCACTCATTAATCTCCTCTCAGCCACTGGGACTTTCTGACATCTCCAAGGTCCCTGTACCAGCGATCAAATATAACAGCTCCATAAGATTTCTTTCTACCTCCCAAGGGCCAAATTTCATCACTCACAGAGAAATGACCTCTTCCACTATCCCCTAATCCCAGGAAATCCAGTCTTTCCCAACCTCTCTTTCAACCCTTCCAAGAACCCTCCAGTTCTTTGCCTCTATCAGAACAAATCCTCTTGCTCTTTACTAGAGCAAAGGGAGTCTCATGATCCATGTGCTCTCATGAAAGAAGAAAGAGAAATTTCCTTCTATTCTTTCTTGAAGACCCTAAGAGACAGTAGGGTAAGGTCATTCCTCAGTCTATTTAGACATGAACATCTGAACTGGCTTTATACTCTTAACTCTTTCTTCCTGGGGTACAGTATTTCCTGAGCTTCCTGTTCTTCAATTCACCGCACATAGAGAAAACAATGGGTGATGTATGACCCACTGGGGAAAATTGGAGGGAATTTGGGGATATCCCTATGAGGATTTATTTTATTTTTTAAAATCATTACATTTCCTTTACACAGCTAATTATTTTTAAAACTATAAAAAATATTACAATGGACATGGACAACAAAGCTGGGGACAGGGTGGGGAGGGAGGCGGAGGGAGGAATCAGTGGGGGAAAAAGGAGAAACATCTGTAACAAAAATAAATTAATTATTTAAAAAAGACAAAGAAATAAAATAAAATGAATAAATTGATTTAAAAGATGTATTAGAGCAAATAGTACCTTTGAATTTGTATAAAATTTCCAAATATAATTTATCAAAAAAATTTATGGAAAATAAGATTATATCAAGTTCTTTTAATTCCATGAAATAGATACATAATCTATGATCCAAACTTTGGTAAAATGACCTTTTCAAATTCTTGACTGGAAACTATATTTGGATCAGTAGTTCATATACTATAAATCATCATAAATAATAACACTGAAAACATAAAAATTCTAACAGCTCTTTTCCGTAATTTGCAAATGTACTATTGAAATGTCTTACAGTCATGTGAATGCCTTATACACTTGAGTAGATTTTTTTTTAACCTAGTGTTTCCTAATAGCCATCTGTAACCTCGAAACTGCCTGCGACTGGCATACAGGGCACTAAAAGGACACCAGACCCACAAAAAGCCTTTTACAATCGCGGGAAGAGACTGATGCCTAAAGCTCCCCGGCAGAAGCTTCCACCTGCCACTCATTTCCCTGCCCCTGCCTCCATCACCTGTGCTGCTCCAGTGACCCTAGGCACCTGGAGCAAGGTCTCCTCCACTCCGTCCACGGAGTACGTCTGCGGCTGGCTACTGAAGTCCATGCCCAAAAGATAGAGCGCCTTCCTGGCGATGCTCAGTATCCATACGACGCCAGCAAGTAGTGGAAGATGCTGAACACTGTGCTGCCTCTGCCTCTGCAGACTGCAGATCCCCGGGCAGTGTGAGCGTCCAGCAGTGGGCAGGGGAAGATGAGGAGGGTAAGGAGGAGGGGCTGCACCACCCAACACCCCACCCACCAGCCATTCTCACACGCAGAAGGAAAATAGTTCCTGGCACCTATGGGCGCATTTACCATGTTGCAAAGCGGCGAGACACCAGTACCAATCTCTGCCTTAGGCATTTTACAGGAGTTACTTTTTCGAATTGTCTCCTCTTTAGTTCCTTGGCCTGGTTTCAGTTTCTCAAGCCAGCACTCTAAAATAAGGTTGTAGTTGAATGCTCTCTCTCTCTCTCTCTTTTTTAAATTCAGATTTCTTGCTTGCATGATATTGTCAAACTGGACGTCTCACCAACTCCAGCGTTCCCCGCTGGTCCATGCCTTCACTTATAACTAATTGTAATAGACTCCTATTGCTTCCGTCCCCACCCCATCCTTCAGTGCCTTGCATCTGGGGTCAGCAGATTAGGAAATTGAATTCATTGAAATATAAACGATCTCATGTCACTTCCCTTCTCCAAAACCTCTCATCTATCCACTTAGAATTAAATAAAAAATAGTACCATGGTCAAGTAGCCTTAAATAATCTAGTCCCTGGCTACCTCTTCACTCTCATGTCCAACTGCTTTCCACCCAACTCACTAGGCTCTAGACTCTGGAAACACCAGCGCTACTGTCTACCTTTGCCAGCTGGGCCTTCCTTGCTCTTCCTGGGGTGTTCACGCTCCCCCCCTCCCCTCCCCCCACCCCGCTAGGTCGCTCTGACTCCGTGCCACCTGCTGGACGCTGTAAAATACCCGCTAACCACTCCATTCCCATACCGTCATTTAATTTACTCCACTATCAGAAATTTTATCATATCATTTGTTGACTTATTTAATGATGAATCCCTCACAGAATGTAAACTGCTCTAAAGAAAATATTCTTTATTATTTATGGGGTGTCCCCAGTGGCTAGAATAGTATCTTGTACACAGTAAACACTCCATGAATACGAGCTGTCACTCATTTTTAACATTATACCACGAATCAGTAGAGCCCTGTCCCCGTGCTCGGACAGTGTTGCAGGGCCTGAGACAATGCAGAGAACCCCAGTCAGGGTGTGCTGTGTGGGTGAGGGCAAACTAATTAGAATAATCTGAAAGGAAATTAATTTAATCAAACTTATTTTTACATTATGTGATATCTCTCTTCCTAACCCAAGCCCCTCAAAGCAAAGTTTGACCAGCTTCTCAGACAGTGCGACAGCCCAGTCAATCAATATACCCTAAGGTTTCACTGGCCACTGGTTTCAGAGTTCTGACCTAAAAACCACTCCTAAATTATCAAATGTAAATGCTGCTTTTATTTCTCAAGATTCTTCTAACTGAAGATGCAGGAAGTGAAATAAAATACTAATTGTATTTGTGTCTTGGGGGTCTGCAAAAGTTCACAGAACTTCTGGTGTGTTTTTATTTTTTCTCTTTATTAATTTTTAGAGAGAGAAGAGGGGAGAGAAAGGAGAGAGAGAAACATCGATGAGAGAGAACATTGATTGGCCACCTCCTGCATGCCCCCCCACTAGGGATCGGGCCCACAACCTGGGCATGTGTCCTGACTGGGAATCAAACTGGCGACCTCTTGGTGCATGGGTTGACACTCAACCAGTGAGCCACACCAGCTGGGCTCTGTTGTGTTTTTTAAAAATATTTTTTAGTACCTTTTAGAGAGAAAATGAGAGGGAGAGAGAACACTGATGTGAGAGGGAACCATCAATCAGCTGCCTCCTGCATGCCCCCTACTGGTGATCTAGCCAGAAACCCAGGAATGTACCCTGCCTGGGAATCGAACCCACAACCTTTTGGTGCACAGGATGACAACTGGGCCACACTGGCTAGGGCAAGACCCTCTGGTGTTTTTTATTTATTCCCAACAATTGGCATCCATGCTGAGAGAATATAGTGTGGGCTGAGCAGGAAGTGTTTTCTTAGGAATCACAGGGGCTTGTTTATTCAACCCTATGGCATTTGATCGACTACAATCATAGCCTATCACTGGGGGAAGAATCTGTCCATATAATTGGATTTTTGATATTTCCTTTATTCCTCAAGGGCAAAAGAATTCATTATTTGAAAGCTGAAAGATTTTTTTATCAAAAAAGTATTTTTAAAACTTGTGATTTATTCCCCTGGCTTCTTAAACTGAGACTATTCAATGTAGTATAACATCAATTTCCAAACATTATCATTATTAACTTAAATTTTTAAATTAAATTTTAATATAATGATGTTCTCTGGAGGTATTGAGATTCACAAGCATTTTCCTATGAACACTAATAAATATTTGCAAGTCCAATATGAGACTTTATATAATGATCAATTGCACAGATTTTGTTTATTATTGAGTTTGAACATTTTTTAACATGTTAACTAGCCATTTGTGATATTTTGTTTGGGTATGAAAATTGCCTGCTCATGCCATCATGACCTTTCCAATGAGGTCATTTTCTTTTTGGTTTGAAATAGCTATTTACATGTGAATAATAAAACTGTGTCATAAATGCTTCACATTTTTCCAGATTATTATTTGCCTCTTTTATTATATTTTTAATGAACCAGTGAAGGAAGTAAGGAGAGGAATCACTATGCTGATTTGATTTTGGTAATTAAATATAAGTAGTTGAATAAGTTGAAATGGATAAAATCTTGGAAAAATAACATCTCAGCTTTGCATCAATTCTTTTAATTTTTTTATGCATTTGTTTGGCAGATTTTTTTTTTTTATCCTCACCTGAGGACATTTTTCCATTTTTTGTTCAGATAGAGTGGGAGGGGAAGAGAAGAAGAAAGAGAGAGAGAGAAAATCATCGATGTGAAAGGGACACATCAAGTGGCTGCCACCTGCACAACCCAACCTGGGCCAAAGACAAACTGCAACCACGGTACGTGCCCTTAGTGGGAATCGAACCTGGGTCTCTCTGGATCGCAGGCCAATGCTCTAACTGCTGAGCCAAACTGGCCAGGGCTGTTTGGCAGATATTTATTAAGTATTTGTTCTGTGTGTTTATCAGTTAGTGTACACTCAAAATAAGGAAAACAGCTTTGATATAGTGAGATAATCACCTGACTCTGTAGACCATGGAACATGAGCTCCTGACCAGATACTTTAGTTGTAAGATAGTTGAATGGGACAAAAATCTCTTGAAGCCAAAATTCTGGTTATAACTACACATTTTTCATTTGAGGTAAAATGAAAAGGTAAAAACTATTAAACCTGTGCCTGCCCAGAAGTGACTCAGGTATTTTGAGGGAAATATGAAAAGCTGAAAGGTGGGCACGGACATGATGAAAAACCCTAGGGTGGCAGGAATCTGAAATACAGAGACAGAAACGCAAGAGGCATAAATGAGCAGAGGCTTGTTAAAAATGCCAAAGACAATAAAAGTGACCATTTTTAGAAATGTTCAGAACAAGAAAAATGAGGCCAGAATAGTCTCACTGCTTAGGGGCACATGACATAATTTTGGAAATAATAGCTAATGCATCGGATGACACAAAGGGGATCCAGAAAGAGCTCAACAGAAAAGGAGGAAGGAGGAAGCTAGCAAGATGAAATTAAATAGTGGTAGATAAATAAATCAACCAGCCCTTGGGTTAAACAAAGATCAGTTGTATTCTGCAACTTTACTGTATTTGTTCCTTGTTTCTAATAGCTTTTCTTGGAGTCTTACGGTTATCTGTGTATAGAATCATGTCATCTGCAAAAAGTGACATTTTTACTTCTTCTTTCCCAATTGGTATCTACCCGAAAAACATGATAACATTTATTCTCAAAGATACATGCACCTATGTTCATTGCAGCATTATTCACAGTGGCCAAGGCATGGAGATAATCAAAGTGTCCTTTGATAGAGGATGGAATAAAGAAGATATGGGACATCTATACTATGGAATACTACTCAGCCATAAGAAAGATGAAATACTGCCATTTGTGACAGCATGAATGAACCTTGAGAATATTACACTAAGCGAAGTAAATTAGTCAGAAAAAGCTAAGAACCATATGATTTCACTCATATGTGGGACATAAAACTGAAAGTCATAGACACAGACAACAGTATGGTGGTTACCAGAGGGAAGGAGGTGGGGGTATAAATGAGTAAAGGGGGCCAAATATATGATGACAGAAGACGATCTGACTGGGTGGTGGGTGCACAGTGTAATATACAGATCATGTATCATAGAAATGTACACTTGAAACCTATATGATCCTATTAACCAATGTCACCCCAATAAATTTAATATAGGGGAAAAATCATCTGTACAAGTATAAGATTGGGGAACCAGGAAAAACACTCTGGGATTTTCATTGGTTGAAAACTCAGTATGAATCAATGGTTCAGAGTGTGGCCCAAAATGGTCACAATTATTACAAGGCACATTTATAAAAATATATGATTACAGAGGTAATTATCTTCCAGTACTTGGTCCTAATCAGAACACATCAGATGTACTTAAGTGTGTTTACTTTAGAGAAATGGGAGCAAGTTAAGACTCACTAATATCAATGACCTGGACCTTTTTATATGATCTCTAAGGGGCTTGGAAATTTCTCTTTGTTGGACTCTACACAAGGCATGGAAGTTATAAAATATTTGAATGACTATGATACTAAAAACAGTTTTTACTTGTTCTCTGTTATTCCAGAAGATAGAAGTGAGTGTAGTGGGTGGAATTTACAAAAATATAGATGCTGGTTTAATGCAGTGTATTTCCGGTTACTGGAAGAGTTGAAGGAGAGATGGGGAGTGTTGTACTTTAAATTTAAATATAGGATGAAATCTAACAAGAGGGATTCTCATGGCCCTATCCATTCTACCATTCTATGCTAATCTACTTTTCATATTTGTTAACATACCCTAATAGCTTGCTGTCATTGATATCTTTGTCTCTGAAACAATTTTGTGAAAGTTTACTCGGTTCATTCATGCATAACAAAATAATTATTAAATAATTTAGCACTCATTTTTTAAAGTATTCAAGAGATTATCAGAAATTAGAAATGAGTATGAAACCTGTCTCTCTTTGGCTGCAAGAATTTGGGCAAAACATTGCAACTCACTGGCCCTCAGTAGCCAGTCAACTGATGTTTTTAAAGTAGAAAGCAAGTCTCAGCAGGTATCATTAACCATGGTTTATGGATTAAAAGAGTTGGTTAGTAGGGTTGTTTATTTCTTCTATGACTTTGCTGATTTTTTTTCTTTATTTGGTCTATCAATTGGGTATTAAAAATCCCCAAATAGCCCTGGCCCGTTTGGCTCAGCGGTTGAGCGTCGGTCTGCGGACCAGAGAGTCCCAGGTTTGGTTCCTGCTAGGGGCACGTACCACAGAAAAAGAAAAAAGAAAAAATCCCTAAATATAATTATAAAATTTTCCAGTTCTCTTTTAAATTTTATTAATTTTTGCCTCATATGTTTTGACATCGTCATTGGGAATTTTCATATTTATGATTATGTCTTTGTATTAATTAGTCTATTGGTCTGTAAAACATTATGACAAAACTTAATAGCTTGAAACAACATTTATTATCTTACAGTTTCTGGAGATCAAAAATCCAAGTGCAGTAGGTGGGTCCTCTCTTGCAATCAGATGTGGGCTTGGTCTGCAGCCATCTCAAAGTTTGTCTGGTCAAAGATCTACTTCCAAGCTCACTTACTGATTGTTGGCAGGATTCAGTTCCTCCTCCTGTTGGACTGAGGGTGTCAATTCCTCATTGACTGTTAGTCTGAGGCTGCCTTCAATTTCTTGTCTTATGGGCTTCACAACATATCAACATGCTTTCTTAAAACATACAACCAGAGTAGGCAATAGAGACGACCTTGAGATGGTAGTCAGAGTCTTTTGTAACCAAATCAAAGAGGTAACATCCCATAACTTTTTCTAAAGTCTAGTCCACACTCAGGGGGAGGATCTTATACAAGGATTTGAATACCAGGATGCAGAAATCATTTGTAGTGAGAAGCTAACTACCACAAACTATTTGCTGAATTAACCCTTTTATGTCCATTTCTCTCTGGTAATACTTTTCTTTTGAAGTATATTTTATCTTTTATTAATATAGACATTGTTTGCATAAAATGTTATTTTTCTTCTATTTGTTTTTATTCTATCTGCAATATTATTTAAAGTGTGTATCTTGTACAACATATAGTTGGGTCTTTTGTTTCCTTTCTATTTCTAATAATCTTTACCTTTTTTGGCCATAATGTTTATTTCATTAATGGTTAATACATTTAATTTAATTATTAATATTGCTGTATATTGGTGTACCATTTTATTTTTTGTTTTCTACATGGCTTCTTTATGTTTTGTTCCTGTGTTTTTCTTCTCTTGCCTTGCATTTGGATTTTAAAATATTTTTTAGAATTTCACTTAAATTTTCTATTCAGCATTTCAACTATGTTTGTGTGCTTAGTTATATATTTTGCATTTTCTTTTTGTTACTTCAGAAAATACAATACATTCTTATCTTCCATTGTGCACGTATAGTTAATTGTATATTACTTCATATAAATATAAAAATCTTGCAAACATATATGACCATATTTCCCATCCTTTACATTATAGTTTGTTATAGATAATGCATCTACATACATTATAAACCCTACAAGATGATGTTATGTTTTTGCTTTAAACTGTTATATAGCTTATGAAGAGATTAAAGGAAAGGGGCAAATAATATAGTATTTTGAATTAATCCAGATATTGACTATTTCTTATATTCCTTATTTCTTTCTTAGGATCTGGGTATCCATTTTCTCAGTTTGAAGAGCTAGTAATTTCTTGTAGTTCACATCAAAAGGACATTAATTTATAGTCTTTTATCTAAAAAGATTTATATGTTGCCTTTATTTTTGAAGAATATTTTAGCTCTATTAATTCTGGGTTAATATTTTAAAATCAATCTATGTTATTCCACTGTTGTAGTTTCCATGGTTTCTGACAAGAAGCCATTGATTCTGACACATAATATTCCATTTTTCTCTTGTTGCTTTTAAGAGATGATCTTTAGCTTTGGATTTCAACAGCTTCTCTTTGTTGTCCCTTGTTAGCTTTTTAATTTTTTTCTGCTTGGTGTGGATTGAGCATATCAAATATATGAATTTCTCTCTTTCATAAATTTGTAAAATGTTGGCCATTATATTTTTAAATATTTTTCTGTCCAATTATCTTTCCCATTCTTCTTCACCTTTTCCAGTTATACTTATATTTGACCATTTGGTGTTATTTAATGGGTCCTTGGGCCTACATTTATTTTTAAAATAGTTATTTATTAAAATTATCAATTTTTATTGATCTAACTTCAAATTAACTTACTTTTTTCTTTGTTATATTCATTCAGCTAAGTCCTTCCAGTATTTTTTATTTCAAAACTTGTATTTTTTACTTCTAGAATTTCCATTTGTTTTTTTTTGTTTTTGTCTTTACTAAAATTTCCCATTTTTTTGCTGATATATTCACTGGTTAAAAAAAATGTTCTCTTTTTAGTTTATTGGGAATCATTATAATTAGTGTCTTAAAATGCTTATCTGTTAGTTCCAACATCTGGTTTATTTTGTGGTCAATAGCTTGTTTTTTGTTTTTTGTCACTTGAGAATGTCCAGTGGACACTATATTTTTTGTTGTAGTTGTTAATTTTCTTGTCTGTGCTGGAACTGTAAACTCTATTTCTTGCATGGCAGCTCTGGTCTCAGGTGCATCTTTGAGTCTGTTGAAGATTAAAACTGAGAAAAAATATTGCTTACATAATGTACCCTTATGATTCAACATTCATTTGTATAGACCCAAGTTCCCTTCTGGCTTATTTAAATTCGACTTGAAGAATGTTTATTTTAATTCTTTTTGTGGTGAAGATTTAATATCTTTATTACATAAATTTGCTAAGTAAATTCTCTCAGCTGTTTTTGGTATGAAAGAATCTCTTTGCCTTTGTTTTTCAGGTATTTTTGCTGGCTATGTAATTATAGAATGATAGGGTTTTGTTTGTTTTTAAATGTCTTTAATTTAAAATGGCATTCACTTGTCCTCCAGATCAAATAGTTCTTGGTGAGAAATCTAGAATTCTTCCCTTTTTCTCTGTATGTAATGTATCTTTTTTTGCTCTGGTTGCTTTTAATTTTCAACTGTTATCACTGGTTTCCAACAATTTGATTGTGATATGCCTTGTTGCGTTTATCTTGTAGTTACTCATGTTTATCCAAAATGCAATTTATTGAGTTGTTTGGATATGTAGTTTTCACCAAATTTGGAAAATAATTGGCCTTTAAAACTTCAAATATTTGTATTCACTTTTCCCCCCCTAGAACTTATATCCATGTCCCACTTCTTGAATTGTCCTACAGTTCACTGGGTTGCTGTTTTTTGTTTTTCGTGTGTGTTTTTTTAATCATTGTTGTCTTTTATTTTCTCTGTGATTTAATTTATATTGTGATTTTTTTCTTTCTGTAATTTTATTTACTTTTAATTTTTTAATGTATTGATTTTAGAGAGAGAAGGGAAGAGAGAGCAAGAGTGAGAGAGAGAGAGAAACATCACATTATTATTCCACTTATTTATGCATTCACTGTTTGATTCTTGCATGTGCCCTGACCCAGAACAGAACCCACAGCACTGGCACCTAAGGACGATGCCCTAACCAACTGTGCTACCTGGCTAGGGCTCTATCTGTTATTTTAATTTTTTAGTGTCTTAATGTTCACTGATTTTTTTTCTTCTTCATTTTCTAGTCTATTAATTTCACATACACTATATCTCATTTCAGATATATCATTATCATCTATAGAAATTATATTTTTTCCTTTGTTATATCTTCAATTTATATCCTTATTACATCAATGTTTGTCTCTTCATCTTTGAACAATTTCTGATATTTATAATAGAGGTTTTAAAGTGTTAGCTAATTCCATCCTTTCTAATATCCTAGTTATGGATCACGTTTTCCTGCATCTTTACATCTCAGTTGTGAATTGGGTAGTGTATATTGTGCGTTTCACATTATTGAGTCATGGTTTTTGTCATTTTTTTAAAGATGTACAGTCGTCCCTCGCCACTTCGTGCTTCGACTTTCACAGCTTCACTCTATTGTGTTTTTTTCAAATTATAGTATAGTATAGTATAGTATAGTATAGTATAGTATAGTATAGTATAGTATAGTATAGTATAGCATAGTATCTGAAAAAACCGTGATAGAGTGGCGAGGGACGACTGTATATAAATAAAGAATCCTACTTTGCAGAAATTCACTTATGGCGGTAGAGTCTAGAACTGATTAACTGTGATAAAGGAGGGTCGACTGTGTTAGACTTCGATACATTACTTAAAGAAAGATATTTCAAGGGTCTGTTTTAAGTATCTAAAGGTAAACTATAGAGTTGTCTTTCCTCCAGATATGGCTTAGCCCCACTTCTTACATATGCCCCCCACCTGTGTTCTACAATGAAGCCTGAATATTCAACAGGGACTCTTGAACTCTGTTTATTAAATATATTATATATAGTAGGAGAGTAAGTCCAATGCCAATTACTCCAGAATGGCCAGGAGTAGAAATACCCACACTCTTTATTAAAAAACAGAAATAACTTTAAAAGTCATTAATAATAAAAATATACTTTAGACATAAGTGGAAATTATAATAAATACCATACTAAGTACTATACTTGCTCTTATTTTCATAAGCACTGACATTACCATTAGATAATAACTTCTAAACTATATTATTACCATAGACAAAAAAGGTAAAACTTAAATTCAGATTCAGTTATCTTTGCTTCTTGATCTTTAAATAAGAAAAAACTTCTCAAAAGTTTGTTTTCTTTTTTCCCATTCTGGTTGAATTACTTTATCAAAACCTGGTCTTCGGGTACAACCATTGTTAACCATACTGACAATAGTATTAAAATATTAAATAGACTTACAGCACTTAAAAACTGCTACATGGTTTGTAACAATTTTGTGATTTTTCTTTTCCTTAATCTTCAATACTACATTTATTGGTCATTGAGTTCAGTGCCTAGGATCACAATACAAATTTAGCTTATAATAGCTTGAACACTAATCCAGATCTCAAAATCAATCAGTTTCAAATTTTGACCTTTTCAGTCACTAACCCTATATTAGTGATTTAATTATTTCTTCAACTCACTTCATTAGATTAAGACAGGTGATATTTGTTTACCAACTTCTAGATTCTCCTTTATCATATATTAAAGTGTCTATAAATGTTATTTGGCTAAATGGGTACAGAAGGATCTCAATAAATACTTATTGGCAGAACTTAGGTCCTTAAAGAGAATAATTGTGAAGGATTTTTATTCTGATTACCTGCTATGATTAATAAGACTTAATTTGAGGTTATGCACACATTTATATTCATTGTATCATATATAAGCCAGCAGGTGGCAAACTTAAGATTTTTTTGTACTATTGCTCTTGTTGAAGATGTATTAAACAATATATCAATGGATTTCATGAATAGTTCTTTTGGTGTACCATGGCAAAAGAAAAATTAAACCCTCTAATTATGGAGCCACTGGTATTCGGATAGCAATGTACTTATTTAGTTCTCTGTAACAAATAGTTTTGAAACATACAGAATGCCAGCTTGAACCTATTTTTGTGCTGTAATTTCCATGATTAAGAGTAAATTTTAGCTGCTCTTACATTTACTTTGGGGGAGGTCTTTACATTGTTCAAACGGTAATGCAATATATACTTTGTCTCTCAGAACAGGTAACATAATATTCTTTTGAAAGTTTTAACAGCAATGATCCTCGTGCTTTTAAACACAAAACAGTAATTTCTTTGGTGGGTAATAATTTTTATTTTATTTTATTTCTACAGATATTTCTGTTTTAGTGTGACTTCTTGATAGTAATTGACACATGAAGATGAATTTAATTTCTTTCATGTACATTTGATTTTCAAGTTTTAGATTTTGTACCAATAAGGATCAATGGTTATATTGAAGTATATGATTAGGTTTTGGGATATTTAAGTAAACATATTCTATCTATAACATTCAGAGACAAAAATTCAACTATAATACATGATTTTCCCATTTCTTTCTCTGTGAAAGTCATCGATTATTTACACTACCTCTATGTTCTCTACAAAATTCATTTCCCTTTATACAAGTTATATTCCTTTCTATATATGTGTGTGTGTTCTATTTTAACAATAACTATAACTTGATATTCTCTTCCTAATGGGGAATAATAATAATAATAATAATAATAGAACAGCAATGACTAAAGACAAACCAAAATTATGTAGTGAGATGCTTCATGATTTCCACCCATAAATCGGATCATTTAGATGACTTCTATAAGATTTAAATAAAGGAACCTATGCTTCATTAAAGCCAAAAACTAGTTGAAGGATTTTAACAACTGACTGCTTGGTGGAATGAGTTTTTAAGAAGTAGAAGGTGAATCCACCAATTAGTCAACATAAATGTTTTAGTTGTCCTCCAAATATCCAATAACTGAGGACTCTTTAAAGCCTAATAACTTAAAATTCTATCTTCCTTGCCTTTTGACTTATAAGCGAAGACTCAATTTTTTAAATGTAGAGTATAAATATAGCAAATTAAATTATAGTGTAAAATTGAATTAAACTATGGAACAAGCCCAGACTCAAATGTAAGAAAACTGAAAGTGCTGCTTATGCTTCAGCTTGACTGTCACTCAGCTTATGTTCTCATAACTGGGATTTTTTTTTTTAAAAAAAAAAGAAGCTTCTAGTGAGAAAAGTGCCCACACTATGCTAGTCTGCATGTATTCAGAGGTCAAGACACCCTGGTCTTGTCAATATGTCCTAATTCAATCCTCCTTTCTTTTCTATTTTCCATCAATCCATTTACAACTGATGAATCCACTTTTTGAGAAAGATAATCCACGCCCTCAAACATCTTCTCAGTCCACTATTTCCTGTCTTCTTGTTGGAATACCTTGTGATTTTCACTGGGTAACAATCAGAGACATGAAAACAGGGTCCCAACACTGATTTGCAGCCTTCTAGAGTCCCGTGTGCATCAGGCTACCACACCAAAATACCCAAGTCAAGGTTGGCCCCTGACCTAATGATTCTGACAAGGGCAGGCTGACAAATAGTTGTGCAATTGGCCAGATTTTTGTTTTTAATAGCATCCTTTTCAATGTAATACTTAAATGTACACATCTCTTGAATTCCAGTGAGAACACACGGTCCCAGTCCTGCTGGATCAGGCAACGCATCCCAGAACATTGAGCAGCACTTCCAGGAGACAGCAAGGGTCTGTCAGCCGCACCCTCGTCTAAGTGTGGCCCCAGCCAACTGCATGCCCTCCACCCCCAGATAACAAAGGTGACAGGAGGGTGGATACTTCTTATGAGCAGCCTTGAGTCTCCTCTTCCGGAGAGAGGAATTTCACGGTGAGGGTCCTCCAGAGTCCTAGTGAACTTAGGAGTCTGTCCCTTCTCCATCCCCTGCGCTCTCTCTGCCTCTTTTTGCCTGCTGCGCCCCCACCCCACCTCACATACACGCAGAAGTAAGTTTTACACAGAAGGAGCCCTGTTGACGTAGGCATCACTTCCCCTCCCATCTGGATAGAAGCCCAGAAGGGAGCCAGTGGGGGAGATGCGGAGGTGGGGATTGCTTGTGTCGCTGAGGTTAGAGTCCCCGAGTGGGACCAATTAAGGGCCAGCCAAAAGTCTTGGTTCTAGACCCACAATTCGACCAGGATTTTCCCTCCTTCATCCACCTCTTAAATCCCAATGAGGTCACTGCGATGAGAGAGAATCAGATCAAGAGAGAGAGGGAGGACGACGAGGGAGAAGAAACCCAGACGGGAAAAGGCCATCAGACAAGGTCGCTTTTTCTGGCGACACAGCAACTGCAAGGAGCGTGGTGCTGAATATCATCCCCCCGCTGAGCCTGGGGACCGAGGGACTTGCAGAAGCACTTTGTGTTGCCACAAAAACAAAGGAGAGGAGAGGCGCGGGAGCGGGAGAGGCTCTGAGCAGTTTAGCTCGGCATCTCCGGAAGCAAAGCTCATCTCCTTGGCAAGGAAAGGAAGGGGAGCCGGCGGTCTGGGAGGCGAAGGGGGAGCGGGTTTCCCTGCGGAGACTCGGGACGCGGCAGAACTCTGGACAGCGCCTGGCGAGCGGGACTCCGGCTCCCGGCGGCTCCAGGTTCCTGCTGCCTTTGGGAAGCCCTGCGCCTGGCTTCCTCTCCTCTCCTCTCCTGGACCCCGACCGACCACCGATCCTTCAGATCCCTCTGATCCTCCCCGATCCCTGTCTGAGCGTGCCAGGGGTGGAGCGGCTCTCTCGCCTCTGGCCCAGTCAGGGAAGAGGGTCTCCGGTTCTGGAAATCCAGCCCTTGTGGATAATGCTTCACTGGTGAAGAAAGAAAAGTTTTGGGGTCTGGTAGGGGGGGAACGGGGGAAGGAGGACAGCGGAAGACAGAAGGTGGATGGTCGGTTTCCCACTCTGATCTGGAAGGAATGATGACCGAGGAAGGATGTGCACCAGCAGCCAGATTATTGGGAGCCTCTTGGTGCTCTCCGTGCTGGAGATAGGGCTGGGGGTGTCCAGCGTGGCCGTGGGGGCGGTCAGCTTCAGCCTGGCCCTCCGACAGCACAAGCCGCAGCTCGGAGACTCGTCCCCGGTATGGAGCGGGGTGTGTGTACGTTGAGCCATTTCACTCTCTTTACCTCTTTAAGGTGACGGGTCAGTGTGCGTGCGTTAGTCACCCCCTCCCAGGGGCCGAAAATCATAAATCTCCCCAGGCTTGCGTGCAGGTTCATGTTGGCAGGCTATGCCTCTTTATGTTGTCTTTTATTTAGCCCAGTAATTGTTTTGTTCCTTACCTTGGCTTAAGACCAAATTAAATGCCTTTGTTTAAAGTTGGGGAGGGGGCCGTTTTCACCAGCTGAATCTGCAGAAGGTGCTCATGAGGGGTCAAACCTGTCAAGGGCAGACCCAGCCTCTTGTTTCTTTTACAAGGAAAATCGAAATGAAAGTGTCACATCATTGTCTTGTACCAGGAGCAAACAGGGATAGAGTTATGCATGTATTTCAGAGTACACTCAAGGTAACACCAGTATGATAAACAGAAATGTGGTGTGAGTGTGAGAGGGGCATTTTATCCCGGTAAACACTGCCCTTAATTTTTAGCTTTCTGTATTTCGTGTCTAAAAACTCTTTTGTAAGTTCTAGGCAGTAAGTTGAACAACAAATGGTATCGCATTTAACAGCATTCTAATTGGAGAAGAACTCAGCTCAAAGAGCACCTAATGCTTGGAGAAAATGTCTTAATTTTCTCTAAGTCAGAATGCTGACCCAAAGAGCTACTGCTTTATTTACTTTAGGTTCCAGAAACTCACCTAAAGTAAATAAAGTGACCCATTCCTTTCAACAAGAAGCAAGAAAATAACTCAGCACTGATCCTAGTATGGGCCTAATTGTGAAAACCAACTTTTCTTCTCCTCTAAGTTATAAAGCTGCTATATTATCTGGGTCTCAAGCTCAGTCTTACTTTAGATAATTGAATAGGATGTTAGGCTATCACTGATAATCAATAGGTGTAATTAACAATCATGACTTAGTTACTTGTGCTTTAAGTTACTGAGGATGGAAAGGATCATTTATGAGTCCAAGAAAAATTATTCCAAAGTAATTCATTTTTGAGGGAAACTCTAGTATTCTTAAAAGTAGTATAATTCTGCTTTAGAAAATTTGTTTTAATATTTCAATTTTTCAAAGTGAAGTGAATGTTTTTAAATTGCAGAAGTTAAAAGAAAAAATGGTGTTCAATTCTAATATTGAATTCTTCCAAGAATCTTTGTTCTAAATTCATTAGTAAGTTGCTACCAACCTCTGAATAATTACCTTTTTCTTTATTATGTAATTTTATCAATGCATATTTTAAATTTAAGTAAGAAAGTCTAAAAGGCAAATCTTGAATCTGATTTTACATCTTATTATGTAGTAGTGATTATGTGAAGAGTTGTAGTTATTATTATTTAACAGAAATAGTCAGACTCTAAAACTTCTATCAAACAACTGTCAAAATAAAATGTAATGTCAACATTTCAAGCAAAGGGAAGAAAGTGTGATCTTTTGATGGCTTATGAGGGAGAAGCCTCAAACTTTTCAAATCACTTCCCCTCTTAAATGAAAGAGAATAAGTGGATAAACTTAGGTTGTTCTAAATAGTATTCAAGCCTTCCGTTTATCTTTAAGAATGAAAAATAGTCTTATTTGCTTGATATCATGTAAGAAAAATTAGATGATTTTATTCTTCCTTCCAGACTATCTATTATTATCTGATGAGTTGATATATGTGTATGTGCAGAAATGTGAATGAGCTCAGTGAAAAGAAAAGAAAATAGTAGTATATATAGTCATCATTGTAAAGAATTATTTTCATTTTTAACTGGTTCTTTAGAGTAACAAAAATTTACCTATTATCCTAGAACAATAGTTTTGAATACTATTGTCTGATTCAGTAAAAATTTTAAAATCTGCATGTGATTGAATGAGTGGATTTAACTGGAATGCCCAAACCACTGATCACTTTCATAAACTCAAGTTTAAAAAAACAAATTTGGCCCTGGCCGGTTTGGCTCAGCGGTTAGAGTGTCAGCCTGCGGTCCAGAGAGACCCGGGTTCGGTTCCCGCTAAGGGCACGTACCTCGGTTGCAGTTTGTCCCTGGCTCTGGTTGGTCGTGCGGGTGGCAGCCACTCGATGTGTTCCTTTCACGTCGATGTTTCTCTCTTTCTCTCTGTTCCTCTCTCTTCCTCCAACTCTATCTGAACAAAAAATAGAAAAATGTCCTCAGGGGAGGATAAAAAAAAAATTTTTTTTGAAGGAATCTATTTCAAGTTGTGATAATTGTTTATCAAATTATAGGCCTGCTAAATCAATTTTTAAGTTATTTTTCAGAGGTCATTTCTGATACAGTCTGTATTCTCTCTTAATTCTGTCAATGGTGAATTCATATAACCAACATATGTAGCGGGATTACCATATGCAAGGCATTTCACTATTTAACAAAAAGACTGTTAAGATGAATCAGAATGCCCAGTAGAGGAAACATGATGGGTACATCTCTACCTTCATCAGTGACAAATTACAGTTTGGCCTCAGAGCGAGACAGGGGCAGGTAAAGGGAGGAAAGGTAGGGCGGCCAGTGAAACATCCATGGGAAGATGATGATTTTTCTTTTGATCCTGTGACTTTATTGCGACTTGGAATTAATATATCACAGTGTTAAGTAATGTAGCACAGTGTGACATCTGGAGTCAACGTGGGTGCGAATCCCAGATCTGCCATTTACTATCTGCATGACTAGCCCACGTTTCCTCACACGTTGTAAAAGAGTGTTGTTAGGTGCAAATGAAAGAAGGCTCTGAGTGCAAAGCACAGCCTGTTGCGAGCACTGAATAAGTGGGAGCAGCTAATACTGGGTGCACAGCCTGGCAGAGAAGAATGTGAGAAAGGAGGGCCTTTCAGGCAGCGTGGATGAAGGCAGAAACCTGGGGCCGAGCGGGTTATGTTTCAGGAAGAATGGGCTCCTCTCTTTTTCTGGGGCTTAGGTGTGTGAGGCGGAGATAAAGTTGGGAAGAGTGGTTGAGGCCAGACCATGGAAGGTTGTTTGCCAGTTCAAAGCAATGGATTTATTGTTTCCTATTTTTTAAATACATAAATAAATAAAATTCTTACTTTCTAAAAAGACTGTAGGGAGATGCAAAGAAAAACTATGCAGAAAATTATGAATCCCTCTGGTATTTTATGAATTAAAAATCTCTATGATGTATGAACACAGCATGGTATTTTATAATAACCAGTCAGGATAATAGTCTATAATCAGAGTGTTTTGATTGGTGCCATGAAGTTTTTTTCAACACATTATTACAAGATTTCTGACTTAAAATTTAGAAGTCAGCCCGGCTGGTATTGTTCAGTGGTTGAGAATCGACCCATGCACCAAGAGGTCACCGGTTTGATTCCCAGTCAGGGCACATGCCCAGGTTGTGGGCCCGATCCCCAGTGGGGGCATGCAGGAGGCGGCCAATCAGTGTTCTCTCTCATCGATGTTTCTATCTCTCTCTCCCTCCCCCTTCCTCTTTCTCTAAAATCAATAAAGAAAAACAATTTAGAAGTCAATGCAAATAAAAATTGTACTATGAAAAGATTACTTTTTACCCAATATCATAGCTTTTTATGTAGGTCAAATGCACTAAGAATTCAGATAACTATTTTGATTATATGCTCCCAAAATATTTTTAAAAAATTAAAAGATGGCTTAAAAATAAAATAATACCAGGATAAAGGGCTTAAAGTCCATGAGATGGATGCTTATACAGATCATTTTAGTCACCATTTCGCAATCAGGCAAAGGGTGCTTCTGTGGTCAGTTTAAAAGCTATGGGCATTTAGAAGGAAAGTCATTTAACTGCAATTTCATAGAGACAAAGCTGTGAATACCTTTATAGGATGTTGGTTTCTCTTGATTCTTTGTTATAGCTAATATAGTCACCTCATTAAAAGCATAAGAGAAGACATAACTGTTAGATAACAAAGAATGAACCATTGAGGAAACTGCTTTGGAAAAGACATAGTCACGTGAAGTATAATTGATGTATAAGATTTATTAACAGGGAGTTAAATAGACAAGGCTATGTTTCCAAGTTGCTGTGTTATAGTCTCCAGTGCTTCTCTATTATGGGAATGGACAGTGTTCAGTGGTACCCGGATTCATAGATCCCAGAGAGTTCTCCTTTGTTGCTCTATGTTGACAGTTGGAAATCTAGAGATTCAGATGGTGGTGCCCAGGACATCCGATTCTGAGTTGTACTTGATCTATCCCAGGCTAAATTCCATCATGTATATCTGATAATCATTCTATAAACTCAATATATTTAATGAACTTTCTAAACTTTCTTTGCCCCACATATAAACATAGTCTTTTACAATATTCGAAAATTTTCTTATCTGAACCATATGAAGTGTGAGTAAATTTTATTGTTTATTTTTCTGGAGCATACTTGATATGTATATCATAACTTTATCTGCTTAGTAAATCTGATCATTTAGGTGAATGAAATGTATAGCATAATCAAGGCATATACCTGTTGTGTGGACTCCTGATTCACCATGGCAACAATTCAGCCAATTTTAAGATTGTAATGAAATTCACCTACTGTCTATTCGGATTCATACCATAGAAATACAAATGATGTGCTGTATATAAATGAGAGATGCTCCAAAGTATTGTTTTTAATGTTTAAATCTGTCTGATTCATTTAAGGGAAAAAAAACAAAACAACAAAGTGAAAGAAATCCTTCAAACAGTTACGTCAAATGTACAAAATTTGAACCTAGCATATCTCTGAGCAGATAATATATCATTATTCGCCAGAGTCAAAATATATAATTGAAGGAATTCGTATCATTTAGTGTGAAATTAAAATACTGTCTCATTGTAAGAAAAAAATGACAATTGTATAGTTTTACATCATTTTAATTTTTTTATTGATTGATTTTTAGAGAGAGAAAATAAGGGAGGGGGAGAGAGATTAGAAATATCAATGAGAGAGAACATCAATTGGCTGCCTCCTGCATGCCCCACACTGGGGATTGGGCCCACAACCTGGGCATGTACCCTGACCGGGAATCAAACCAGCACCCTCCTGGTGCATGGGTCAATGCTCAACCACTGAGCAACACCGGCCGGGCCTCATTTTAAAATAATTTTAATTATGCAAGTAATTCATAAATAAATTATTATTTTAAAGGGTTAAAAGGATTAAAACTAAAGTTCTTTTTCCTATCATCTTGTCTAAATTAGCCACTCTTATAAATTTAGTGTATAATCTCATAGATATTTCTCCATGCATAAATAGTACTGTTTGAACATATAGACCAATTTTGATCATATTTCAGGATATAATAAAACTATTTATGAACTCTGTAGAGCCCAGGTAAAGAATCTCTTTCTTTCTTATCTGATATACACTCTTATTCTCAAATGCTACTTGTTATCCACTGGAGTTAGGTTAGGGCAGTTAGATAGCAGGCACTTAAATAAGTTAGCCAAGCTAAACTACTGGAAAATGTTATTATTATTCAAGGAAACTTGGTCACCTTCAGTCATCTATTTGTTGACAATTTGCTTGATACAATCTAAATAGAGTCCATCTTTCATTTTTGTGTTTTTGCCTAAAATGTTCAAGCTGGCTCTCTGCATTGACTTAATTATTAGTCAGATCATCCAATATGTGCTTTGAACATGGCCAAGCAATTTAATGTTTCGGTGTATTAGCCCTCAGATAATACTTGATTTTATTGGTAGATAAGAGCATAGGCCTGCCATCCCAACTGAAATGCTTGTTTTTAAAATTTATTAAACCTAGAATAGATTTGGTGAGTATGTACACACCCACCGAAGGAGGAAAACCCAATGATTTTATGTTCAAATGATGTTAGATCATTCACTTGTGAAGTGAACAAACTTCTATTTTACTACTGCACCACACACACACGCGCGCACACACACACACACACACACATATGTGAAGTATAGAAATGGTATTAATTCAAATAGCATTTTTATACCTAAGAAACTAAGTTCAGAGTTGTTCAAAATACTTTTGTCTTAGTAATTTAGTCAAATTACCAGATGGCCATTCTGGAGATACATGAGTATTTCAACATGCCAAATGGATAATGCCAGAAAAATTAGATCATAGTATATAAAGACTGACTGGTCATTCTTCTAGGGGGGGAAAAAGAGAGAGACAGAGAGAAGAAACTATATGACTACTGTCATCTGTCATATTCAAAGCCACGCAGTCCTTCTCATGTGTACATATCTAAAGTATATATATTTTGTTTACATTGACTAATACTTTGATCCATGCATCTCACTTGGTGTAACTGTGGCACTAGATAACTTATGTATCTTCACTAAGTCAAGGAGAGAGAGAGCAGCACCTAACTCATGGGTTGCTGTGCCATTTCACTGCAGCTAGTACGATGCTTACAGAGCTGCCAGGACCAAGCCTGGCACAGAGAAGTGCTCAGTGAGCATCAGCTGCTAGTTTTCTCTCCTGCCTCATGCTGCTCCATGACTGTCTGGGACCCACAGCACACCCGTGGTGCACTGCTTCAACCCCCTGCATCAACTCAAGTCTGACTCATCCATTTTTGTTAGTGTGTAGTATATGTCTAGCCAGCTTTTGATTTAATTCAGGTAAATACATTAACAACTACAAAAATTTACCAAAATATCTACATTGGATAAAACTGAATGGAGCCCGGCTGGTGTGGCTCAGTTGGTTAGGTGTCATCCTGTGCACCAAAAGGTTGCTGTTTGGATTTCTGGTCAGGGCACATGCCCAGGCTGTGGGCTCTATCCCCAGTAGGGGGCATGCAGGAGGCAACCGATCCTCTCTCCCTTCCTCTCTCTCTAAGAAATCAATAAAAACATATATTTTTTTAAAAAGTGAATGAAGAAACAGGTGCCACTATGAAAACATCTCTCTCTCTTTGTTTTCTTTTAGAAGTGGAGAGGGTGATACAAATTCTATCATAAAAACATTCTGTAATCAGATAAACTAGACAATTATCAAAGTCAGGCAACTCAAGCAGAAGGAATATTGTAGCTATCATTTATGTCATAAAACAAAGTCCTCAAAAACCATATAAACACTTGTAAGTCTTGTCATGAAGTCAAAATAAAAGTACAAATTAATACTTCTAATAAGAATACTTAATATCTTAAAGGCTTGTATAATGTTGCTTGAACTACTCAAGTAGTTTTTGAAACAGTGTTTACTACATGTTGTATTATGAACAGATACATCAATGAAGTATCTCTATGTCAACAATGATTCTTATGAGGTTAGTTAGTGCCCATGATCTTTAGCACCAGTATTAAGACTCCTGAGAAGCAATTCTAAGTTCCATTAATTTATGATCTATTATTAAGTATTGGACAAAATGATGTAGTCAAGGCAAAAATAAAATGTTAATGATTAAGTAGATCACCTTGGGAGATGGGGTGGCTTGAACTATTTTATCCTGTAGAAATAATACCAGGCATCATTTATTAATAATTAACTATGGTTCAGATGCTTTCATATACATTATTATTTCTAATCTTAACAACTTTGTGAAGAACCTAGTATTATATAAAGTTTATGTGGGGGGAAAAAAGAAATGACCTAGAGTCTACTATTACTTAATCAGCTGAATAGTATTTAAAGCCCAGCAGTCTTATTTCAAAATATGTACTTTTTCAGTTGCATTGTGTGGAAAATTTTAAAGAAAAAGTCATTCACTGAGTCCTGACCTCATTATCTGCTCCCACTCCTAAGGATGAGTCAGGCAGGATGGCATAAAGGCCAGGTCCTGATCACTCTTTGTATCCATTTTCCAGAACAGACTGGCACAGTCAGCTGATCACCAAACTCAACCCTCGTGTTCTCAGAAGACTTTGAAATGTCAGATTAGGTTGTTCCTACCCTTGAAGTTTAAGCTTTAGCCTTAAAAATAAAACTAAGTGATGCATCCAACTGATTGTTAAATATTATGAGGGCAAGTCAGGAAGACACAAAACAACATACTTAAACAGACTTCGAAATGAGAGGTGTCAGTGAGGGGTCAAGGATGACTTCCTCATGGAGGCAGAACTTTTTCCAGCCTTGGGGATTGGGCAGGTTTCCAGGGGGCAGAGGAGAAATGTGCTAAGTGAGATATTACCATGTGTAAAGTTAAGGAGGGACAACAAAATGGGAGTTTGTGGGGGATTGAGGAGACTGGACTTGTTAGAGCGAAGACATGTTCGCATAAAAACTAGTAAGTAGAGATCTACCTCATAAGTAGGATGGGACCAGTTTTAAAAGTGTCTGGAAAGAATGGCAGGACTAGTCTGCTTTTGATTCTCCACTAAGCCTGGTGAGCTCTGCTGGGTAGAACTGGATGATCATGAGGGAAAGGCAACTGGGCCAGGCATTGCTGCTCAATTTCAAGGAAAAACACCAGCCCTTGGTTCCAAGAAGTATGTCCTGGATCGAAAGAAAGACTTGAGGGAAATCTTGAGTCTTGAGGGGAGGACAGGACAAGTCTACCATCACAAACCTACCCCCAATTTCAATGACTTTCTTGTTGACGGTGGATTTGTAAGATCACAGGGTCCTTTTGGTCAATTGCCTGACATGTAAATAAGAGACACATTTCCTTGGAGGTGTCAGCACGACACAAAGAAATTAAAATAGGTTTTGGAGGTATTAAGACCTGGGTTCAAATTCTAGCTCTGGCATTTTCTAGTTGTTTTTTTTGTGTGTTTTTTTTTAGGTTTGAGTATGTTATGTTATCTCACTGAGCAATCAGGTAACTCATCTGTTAAATAGCAATACTATTCCCTCTCTCATGGAGTTGTAAAATTTAAATGTAACATTTACGTAAAGGGCTTTCTACATGTTACGTATCCATTAACTCTGACTGGCTCACAACAATGAGTGCATGCTTTCACCATCTTTCTAGAAAATCCATTTTCTGTATGTGGCTTCTAATTGTGTATTTTAGACATTTTATTGTTATACATTCCTGAGGGGGAGCATATTGTGAGACCATTGATGAAATTGACCTTAGACTCAAGGCTTGGTAACATTTAGGTCATGTACTCTCTCTTAGAAAATATTTACTTTTCATAACCAATTCGGGGCATTAGTGGTTCATTATGATTTAGTGTGCATGTCCCAGGAACATTTTCTGGGTCAATATTGGGATAAAGAAGAATAATTATTGTTTACTAACTAGAGATGTGTGCTTGATTTTCTCTCTGTTTTGTTTTTTGGGCTGGGTTGTTGGATATCTTAGTTCTTTTCCTAACTTGTTTCCTGTCAATTATTTTCCTGCATAGATTACTCTAAGGAATCAAAATAATAGTGATAATTATGACATTAATAATAACAGCAATATACTATGTTTATAGTATACTGTATTGTCTACAAATTTCAGCTGCTTTCATTATACCATTTTATTTCAGCAGATGGGTTTCTTCACTGAGGGATGAGAACCTAAAGGATTTAGGATTGAGTGACTTAAGATCTGAAAGTGATATAGGAAATCGGAGTAGGGTAAAAACCGAAATCCCCAGAAGAAAGAGTGTGTGTGTGTGTGTATGTGTGTGTGTACGTGTGTGTGTGTGTGTGTGTGTGTGTGTGTGCATGCCCTTGTACACATGTGCAGGGAGATGAAGAGATAGCAAATCCTCAGAGGAAGTTCACAATCGTCACTGATTTGCAATATACACTGCATTTGGGTTGTGAATTTGGGGACAAATTCACAAATGCGGTGACCCTCTCTCAACTGCATCTTATTTGCATACTGGCATGTGGGATGGACGTTCATTTGTGGCGTTGACAATTCTTGGGAAGAGCAGAACTTCTGTTCTCTAGTCCCCTGGAGTCCCTGGCTATCTTCAACTCTGTGAGGACAGGTCACAAGGCAGAGACTCAAAGTTGGCATGTGCCCCAAGGGTTTGTTTTTCTTCTTTCTTCTTCACAAAATCCATCTTCCACATTTTAAACTTTGTTATAGCTTCCACATGTATTAAGTTGTGAGCATTATATGTGAACATTGTCCAAATATATGACAACACCTAAGTTAATGCTACTTATATATGACACAAAGGAATCTTAAACATAAAAATATAAACAAAAGTTATGCACATTTGGATAACAATTTGTGAAAACTACCTTAAGTTATATAAAAATAGATATTGAATTATCATTATGAAATATATCATACACAGGTCCTATGTAATGGATATAAAAAGTTTAAATTACTTTAGTAAATAGAATGTTGTTGACAACATCATACCTGGATGTTTAACATTTGTTCCAACTTCCTTTACTTCCTTCCAAAGTTTAAATCATTACCTTAAACTGTTATATAAATTTTACAATTTATTTCTTTATTGTATTTGGCTAAAATAACAAAAATTTAGTCTCAGGAGATAAACTCTTGAGGTTTTGTTACTGCTATCTATGAGACATTTATTTTGCTACGTTTTAAGGACTAACACGAATAATGACTTTCCTAAGGCTTATTTGGACAACTAACATTTAAATACACACCAAATTCAAAGTCCCATTTACCCCAATCCACAAGTTTTGTTATAATTTTTCTTTTTACTGTTGGAGCAGCAACAGCTCTAACAGCAAAAAGCCTATTTAGTTAGAATACTCAAAATATTCAACAGATCATTTATCATAATACCAAATTGGAACTGAACACAATAAATTAAATACAAGAAAGGTTCCATTACATGAACACTGAGAGAAATGTGTAGAGGAAAGACATTCTGAGAATCAAGGCTGATTCTTTCTGTGCAACAAAAGATTGGGGGCCTGAGCCAGTGGGAAGGTTCTGAGATATGTGGACGTAGATTCATTTAGAAGAGCTAAGCATGCCAATCAGCTACATGCTATGTTTGACGTTCTTCTGAAATTCATTCTTGTGTATTGTTGGTTTCCTTCCATTACTTTACAGTCTCTAAAAAGGTTTCGCTTAGTACCTGCTGTGCATCCCATTTACCACTGTGGGGACTTTTATTTTCTTCTCTCCCTTGAGTGCTTTTTGTGATTTCTTGTTTTTGCTGTGGTTGCTTCTTAGCGCATGCCATCTGCTAAGCCTCCAAGGTGGCCTGGTGGTAAAGGTTTGCTTTTCACATCAACATATCTGTCGTCCATATTATCTTCTTGGTATTTTATTTTTCTGCGAAGGTGATTATATTTGTAAGGTCAAAGCTCTATTGATAAAAATGTACATTTACCATTTTCCAGTTGAAAATTTCAAAATTTTCTGGAGTGAAAGAAATATGGTATATAGACCTATGTGCCTTGCTTTATTTCAGTGTTCTATTTGGGGTAGAAAATAAGAAATTGTTTTAGCTTAAGGAGAAAAAAATAACTGCATAATTAATAGGGTTTTTCATGGACTAAAGAAAGAGAAATATAAAAAGAAAAATGGAAAAGTCACTTTTTTTGTTGTTGTTACGTGCCCCTAGTGGGAACCAAACCTGGGACTCTCTGGTCCCCAGGCCAACACTCCAACCACTGAGCCAAACCAGTCAGGGCAAAAAGTCACTTTAAAAAAAATTTATCTTTATTCTTGAGAGTATTATAAATGCCCCCCCAACCCCATTTTCCTCCCTTTCTCCCCCTCCACCCCATCCCCACCCCACTCCTGGCCTTTACTGCTCTATTGTCTGCGTCCATGGGCTATGCATATGTGCATAGAAGTATTTTGGTTAATCTCTTCCTGCCCCCCGCCCCCACCTTCCCTCTGAGATTCCTCAGTCCGTTCCATGCTTCCATGTCTCTGGACTATTTTGTTCATCAATTTATTTTGTTCATCAGATTCCACAGATAAATGAGATCATATGATATTTGAGTTTCTCTGACTGGCTTATTTTGCTTAACATAACATTTTCTAGGTTCCTCCATGCTGTCTCAAAGGGTAAGAGTTCCTTCTCTTTTAACTGCGTAGTATTTCATTGTGTAAATGTACCACAACTTTTTTATCTACTCATCTACTGATGGGCACTTGAGCTGTTTCCAGATCTTAGCTATTGTACATATGGCTGCTATGAACATAGGGCTGTATAATTTCTTTCTTAATAATGTTTCTGGTTTCTTAGGATATATTCCAACAAGTTGGATCACTGGGTCAAATGGCAGTTTCGTTTTTAATCTTTTGAGGAAACTCCATAATGTTTTCCATAGTGACTGCACCAGTCTGCATTCCCACCAGCAGGGTACTAAGGTTCCCTTTTCCCCACACCCTCACCAGCACTTGTTTGTTGATTTATTGATGGTAACCATTCTGGCTGGTGTGAGGTGATACATCATTGTGATGTTAATTTACATCTCTCTGATGATTAGTCATGTTGAGCATTTTTTCATGTCTCTTGGTCATCTGTATGTCCTCTTTGGAGAGTGCCTATTTAGGGAAAAGCGATTCTTTTAAAGATAAACACTAGGCTAAAAATGCAGAAGAATTGGAAAAGAGGAGAGCAGAGGCCACTGAGGGGATCAGTAGATCTAACAAAGACAGAAGAAGCCCAAAGAACTGAGTTGTGAAATAGTATAGCTCAGAGCCCAGGACTCCCAGGGTACAGCTTACGGAGATGAAGCCAACTCAATGTTGAGGTCAATGGCAAAGGCGCTCGAAGGGTCTGAGCTACCTGGTCTTCACTGGGATGGAATGAATTAAAACAAAAAAGAATGCAAGTATGGTGTGGAGGCAGGGCTATGGAAAATCAAGAGAGTTTTCTGTTCCCAGTCTCATGAGCCAAATGCTCATTCTCCTCAGCTCTCTTTCCTGTAAGACATAGCCAACAAATATTGATTCCTCAGCTATAATCTATGCTCTGAGTTAGGTTCTGAGGATTTGGCAGTGAATAAAACAACCATGATCCCTGATCTTCTAAAGCTTAATTTAAAAAAATAATATAGATAATGAACAAATAATGTGCAAATTAGTAGTTACGGGTTGTGACATGTTAAATAGGAGAAATATAGGCTTATGAACAATAATACTGTTATTGATAATAAGAGAACCAGGAAAAGCATCTGTAAGAAATGAGTATTTTCTGAAGGGTGATGAGGCATTACCCCAATGAAGAAGGGGGAGAGCATTGTTCCAATCAAAGGGAACAGCGAGGGTCAAAGCCTGAGAAAGGAACAGTTTGATGTGCTTGAGAACCTGAAACAAGGCCAGGGTGACTAGAATATATGGCAAGTGAGGAGGAAAAGACAGAAGGCAGTGGTGGAGGTGGCGAAGGAAATGGGAAACACTCATTAAGACACATGCTACCATGCTTTGATTTTGCCCTAATTATAATAGGAGCCACTTGGGGCTGCGGTTTAGAAAACATTTTGGAGTCAGACAAGTTAAGAAGTCTCAAGTCCAGTTAGGAGGCTACTAGGATATGGAATACAATGGTTACATGGAAAAAAGTTAAAGCATAAAATAAAATGGAGAAAACACAGATATTTGAGACACAGAGTTGACAAGACTGCATTTGATTAGATGCCATTGTAAAGTAGGAAGAATGAGCCTCATATTTTTGGATCTACCAACTGATAGGATCCCGTTTACTCTTTTGAGACTTAGATGATTAGAAAGAGAAAAACTCCTGTGTGTGTATGGGGTGGAGGGTGTAACTGTATAAGGGGGAGAGATCAAGGATTAATTTTGATCTGTTAAGTTAGAGGTACCTATGAGGTCTCCAAATGGAGAGATGCCGTAGGCAGTTAGATGGGTCCATATCAGAAGACAGGACTATGTTGGAAATAGGAATATGGGAGTAGTCTATACATACTGAAATACAAGTAAAAATATTTAGAACCATGTGACTGATTGAACCACCCAAGACAAAGCCTTTAGTTGCTATGAGAATCAGAAGTTGGATAGTGATAAGGAGATAGAAAAAAGAGACTCAGAATTTGTGACCAGAGAAATACGTTGAAGACCAAGAGAGGAGAGCATGGTGTTTGAGAAGCCCGAAGGCGAGGGCTTCCCTGGACGATGAGGACTGAAAGGTGGCAGTCAGGCGTAGCAGACGTAGTTAATGTGAAACAGTGGGCATGTAAGCCAGTCTGAAGTCTGCTAAAGGGAGAATGGGAAGCAAGAGTATGAAAATAATTCCGTGTAGATGCCTAGTGGTGAAGGGGAAATGGGTCTGTGTAGAGAGATGGAGCAACAGATGTAAAAAGATTTGAAATCCAGGAAGGTTTTCATTTTTAAGGGAGCCTTTGGAACACCTATAAGCCAATGTGAATGATGGAGTAGAAAGGGGGAATATAGACAGAGAGGAACTCTTTGAGTAGGTGAAGGGTGACTGAATTTAGAGCTGACATGGAGGTTTCATGTTCATGAGTTTATCTTTGTCTTTTATTAAAAAGAGAGAGAGAGAGGGAGGGAGAGAGAGAGAGGGAGAGAGAGAAAGATGAACATGAGTAAAAATGCAAAGTTTTTCACACTTAAGGGTGAGTGTTGAGAGGCATCTCTGGTGGCTTCTGCATTTTCTATCTAGTCTAAGATTTGTTGATGGCTAAGGGTAAAGAAGAGATAGGTCTGGTTTGAAGAGAATTTCATTAAAATGTTTTCTCTCCTTGTTTGTTGAGAATTACAATTTTCACGATAAAAACTGGATAGAGACATAGATGCAATTTATTCCAAATTCATCACATCACTAAACAAATGGGAGCCCAGAAAATTAACACTGCTGATATAGAACCAGGACAAGAGTCCAAGTCCTCATCCAACACTGTTTCCACAGATGCCTCAAAATATTGCATATCCTTAAAATAAGTACTCAACCAAAAGGAAGATGCAGTTGTCTGGCTACTACCCCAAACTGAATAAAAATGATCTCAAATTATTGGCACTGCTAAACTACCATGGAGATATAATAAGCATTTTAACAGATTTTCGGGGTTTCCTTCCAGTTAGGCGTCTCAAGGAAACAACTTTCTACAAAAATAGTGCTGTGTTCTCCGTGGTGCTCTTCCAAAGCCTCTAAGTAATTGAAGCTAATTTTTAAAATTTTGTTAATGTCTCCAAACCCACAAGAGCTAGTGATCAATTTAGGTAAGTGAACTTTCTTTAAGAAGGCTTTAAAAACAGGTTCCAAAGCTCATTTATCAAGCTGTCCACATTCAATGAGCTTGGGCAGAGAATATCAAAGTCCTATAGCTCTGAGTATTTTCTGTTTTCATTTTAATTCAAACATACAGGAGTCAAAATTAACAGTCAGAGTTAGTATATAATTGGCCTAAGTTGGCTAAGAACAAATATGTTTATATATATATTATGCCTTCATCTAACACTTTAAAAAATTGTCAACATAATTTTATATAAAGATAGATGCCTTTAAAGGGGCCACTTGAACAAACAAGAAAAACAAAGAAAGAAAAACTCATAGACACAGACAGCAGTATAGTGACAGAGGGAAGGGAGTGGGGGGTTAGAAAGGATAAAGTGGGTCAATATATGATGACAGAAGACTTGACTTTGGGTGGTGACCACACAATGCAATATACAGATGATGTATCATAGAATTTTACACTTAAAACCTATATAATCTTATGAACCATTATCATTCCAATAAATTTAATTAAAAAACAAAGCATAAAACAGCCACATTAAAAAAAAGTGCTCTTTTTTATAAATGTGTCCTTAGCCATGTATATAGATGAATGTTCTTACTAGTGATAGGGTGAGCTGAGTTTTCTAGTGTGACATTAAGGAATTAAAGTATTGCCCTGGCCAGTGGACCAAAGACTCACGGGTTCTGTTCGAGTCAAGGGCACACACCTCAGCTGCGGTTCAGTTCTGGCCCTGGTCAGGGTTGTGTGGGAGGCAGCCAATCAATGTGTCTCTCGTCTCTCACTCATCAATGTTTCTCTCTCTCTCTCTCTCTCTCTCTCTCTCTCTCTCTCTCTCTCTCTCTCTCCCCCTCCGTCCCTCTCTCTCTCTCTCTCTCTCTCACACACACACACACACACACACACACACACACACACACTCTGTCTGAAGATAAATGGAAAATATTCTCTGGTGAGGATTTAGAAAAGAAAAGAAAGAAATTAAAGCATCATTATGAAAGATAAGACGTAGTCACCACTTTTATACCCCAATCAATTACACTCAAAGTAAGAGATTTTCTCAAAAAGAGCAGCTCTTTTGGAGAAAAAAAGTATAATTTTAACTCATGATTTTGATAATGTGCTTATTTAAATATGTTTTTATTGATTTTTTTTTTAGAAAGACAGAGTGGAAGGGAGAGATAGAAACATTGATCAGCTGCCTCCTGCACACCCCCTACTGGGGATGGAGCCCGAAACCCTGGCTTGTGCCCTGACCAGGAATAAAACTGGGACCTCTCAGTTCATGGGACAAAATGCTCAATCCACAAGCCAACCCAGCCTGGCAGCTGATTTATTTTTGGCTCTAGCCAAGAAGCAGTATCATCAAGCATCTTAGGCCCTCAATCCTTAAGAATAGTCTCTTACAGGGAGACATGAGGATTTTATGAAATTTCAATTTGAAAGTGTCTACTGAATTAAATGATACAAGTTTGACAGTCATTATGCAGTGGATTATTTATTAGGGTCAGCAGAGAGTAAACAGAATTCTCATATAATTGAAATTAACTAATTTAGGGAAGCTTCGGCTCTCCAGGTGATAAGACATTTGGGAGGAAATTTGTTTTTCTTTGATTTATGACCATAGCTGGTCTTTGGTATCATTTCTATGTGCAGTCAAATAGAGTAGCCACTACCCACAGGTGGCTATTGAGCACTTTTATTATTTTTTTTAATCCTCACCCAAAGATATGTTTCATTGATTTTTAGAGACAGAGGAAGAGAGAGAGAGGAATATTGATGTGAGACAGAAACATCTATTGGTTGCCTCCTTTATGTGGGATCGAACCCACAACCTAGGCATGTGCCCAGACAGAATCAAACCCACAACCTTTTGGTGTAGGAGACAATGTTCCAACCAACTGAGCCACCTGGCCAGGGTGCTACTGAACACTTTAAATGTAGCTTGTCTGATTTAGATGCACTGTAAGTATAAGCTACACCCTAGATTTCAAGGGCTGAGTGTATATATATATCTTATATATATGTTACATATATATAAGATATATATATAAATGTAAAATATCTCATTTTTAAAATGTTAATTATATACAGAATTGATAATAATAAATACATATTGAGTTAAATAATATCTGTTATTAAAAATTTACCTTTTCAAATGTACCCACTAGAAAATGCAAAGCTATGTATATTTGCAATTGTGGCTTACATTAAGGTCTCTACTGGACAGCTTTTGTTAGGTACATTTTTTTTTTCTTTATTGATTTTAGAGAGAGAGATAGAAACATCAATGACAGAGAACATCGATTGGCCACCTCCTGCATGCCTCCCACTGGGGATCGGGCCCACAACCCGGGCATGTGCCATGTGCCCTGACTGGGAATCAAACCAGTTACCTCTTGGTGCATGGGTCGGTGCTCAACCACTGAGCCACACTGGCCAGGCAGGTACATTTGTATTTTATCAAAAGAAATAATTAGCTGGGCAGGAAAATCTACAAGCTTTGTTTACCTAAGATATGAAAAATAAATGAGGAAAGCCTTTAAATCAGTTGGAGTGATTAGTGAACTAGGAAGGTGGAATCGGCTTAGTTGGCTGGTGGAGACACAGAAGTACCTGAGTGTTACTGTACAGTATTTCCCAGAAAAGACCACAAAGTTACCTGCTCCCTGGTCCAAGCCTTTCAACCTTCTTTTTTTAAAATAATGAAGTCAGGCTTTGTGTGACTTTTTAAATGGGATTTCAAGTGTCATTTGGCAAGTCCCAAAAGTGTTTGAGGGAGGAGAGGCTTTTTCCTACTTCTCCTAGTAACCCCAGCTTCATTCATTCATTTATTCATTCGTCAACACATATTCATTTGAACTTCTTATATGCACAAGGTCCTGTGTTAGTGCTAAAGTTTTAAAGATTAAAAAAACAGTCCTGGCCAGTTTTGCTCAGCGGTTAGAGCGTCGGCCTGCGGTCCAGAGAGACCCGGGTTTGGTTCCTGCTAAGGGCATGTACCTCGGTTGCAGTTTGTCCCCGGCCCTGGTTGGGTCATGTGGATGGCAGCCACTCGATGTGTCCTTTTCACGTCGATGTTTCTCTCTCTCTCTCTCTCTCTCTCTTCCTCTCTCTCCCTCCCACTCTATCTGAACAAAAAATGAAAAAAATGTCCTCTGGTGAGGATAAAAACAAAACAAAACACTTTTTGGAATGATAGATATATAGTGAATAATTACTGTAAAATATGATCAGAGCATCAGTGCTACAATAGACGTGAATATAATATATTTTGTTAGGTTTCAGCTATGTATGAATGAAAGAGTTGAAAAGTGTTTCACAAATAAAGTCAGTATTTACACTGGATCTGATGTTTAAGAAAGAATTTCCAAATGGAATAAAACAATCAACGTGTGTTGGGCCTGCCGTGTCCCACAGCCAAGGATAAGCCCTCTCACATGGGTTGTCACCTTTAAGTTCACGTCATGTGATAGTTGAATTAATTTCATTGGTATAAAAGGAATGGGGAATATCATTTTATTATAAACGATATGCTCATTGTCATAGTGCTATGATATGTGTCAGGGTAGATATTGGAGAAATGTGTGCTAAAAATGAGTAGGAAAAAAATAGGACCATTTAGATCAGTGATCAGAAAATGTCAGGGCAAGGAGGAACTCGCAAATCCCTTCTAATCCAGCTCCCTCCTTTCAACAGTGAAGCCCTTTGACTTGCCTAATGTAAGTAAATGGCAAAGGAAGACTGAATGGGAGGCTGGGGGTCCGCTGTCAGGTGCAGGACTCCTTTCTCAACAGTGCACAACCACAGCCTCAGCAGGGCTGCAGAAAATGCCATCAGAAGCTGCACTTTGGTAACAACACTTATCCAACCCTACGCACCATTTACTGCATGCTGTCAGAGTGCTGTACTGCTAGGAGCTGCGATTATAATAGTATTAACATTTTTATCACACAATTTCCCCCTTGTAAAATTCTGATGATTTTTCCTCTTTTTTCATTGCTTTCCTAAATATCTGTTCCTCTAGCAGGACTGAGCTAATTGGGATAGTTGTGGAAAAGCAAAGCCTCAGAACACACAGGATCCTAGAGCTTCCCAATATATCAACTTGGCCAATAATTACTGGTCTAACCTTAAATGAAACGCTTTGCTGAGGATGTGATAGCACACTGGACTTGGACGCCACAGTCTTTATAGCTGGTGGGGAAGTGATCTTGTATATTAAGCACTTGAATTCTTCTAAGTGCTTTACACATGTTATTTTACCTAATATTTACAGAAGTTTTACGGGGGATGTAGCCTGATGCGCCTATTTAAAGAACACTGTGGGAACATAATTTGAAGATGTTCTCAAAGTAACACAGCTGGAAAATGATGGAGCCATGATTCAAAGCCAGCCAACCTAGATCAGTCTCTCTTAATCATAACTTATACTACCTCCTACTAAATATACAGTAAATACACTTAACTATAGAATGTAATGTATGCTCTTCCCAGGGACACACAGAGGAAAACGAAGAGGAGGTGTCTTTGGAGGCAAGCTTGGGAACATGGAGTAGAGAGGGTCTGATGGGAGGTAGGAGAGAAAAGCATCCCAGGTTAGTGGAGGCAGAATTCATGGGAGGCTTGAGAACGGTGGAGAAAATTGGGTTCAGAGCACGGATGTGAAGGAAGAAGACAACCTGAAGAGGTAGGCTTGACCTGATTGTGAGGAACTTGAGTGCTATACTATGGAATTTGAATTATATACGTTATAAAAAGAAATCGGTACTAAAAATGCTTTAAAGATTTTGAAGATAGGAGTCCCGTGAGTATTTTAGGAAGAATTACCTAGTCAGCAGTGCAGAGAATTAGAGCCAGGGGGCTTACGTACATCTTTTGTATTAAAATTTAGGATCAGAAAGAAGGGTAACTCCAATGGGAGTGGAAAGAAAAAAGGCAAATTTTTATGACCCATCCATCTGGGCCCTGATTACAGGCCAAGAAGTGTGTACAGCCATCAGCCATGGGGGGGGGGGGTGTGAACAAAGGTGTGAGATGCTCAAACTCAGGCGTAGAATGAACTTAGAATGGCATTAGGGAAACTGAGGGCAGGAAGACTCTCTAAGATAATCCAGGGCTGGTGAGGGCCTGCATGAAATTGGGTTTTAATTGTGGATGTAGTTAATGGCACGTGGCAATTGGTCTGATGGGAATGATATGGAAGGGGGCGGGGATCCAAAGTGCCTCTGAGCTTTAAGAGCATAGTAGTGATCGTAGTAAGGGTGACCAAAAGCAGGAAAGTCGCGAGTAGAAGCAGATTAGAGGGGTAGTTCATGAGTGTTTGGAACTGACAGCATCCCCGTGGATCTATTCAATGACTCATGAGCCTCTGGCTGTGAGCACACTGAATTGCAGAATGATTGTGGGCTGAGCTACAACAGACAAAGTTTTCATGACGACCAACATCCTGTGTTATTCTCTCGTCTCTTGCAACAAGAACCCACTTTAAACATGACATTTTGCTTTGAAATATCACATTCAGAGGCAAGTAATATTGGTAACATTGAAAAGACTTCCCTTGTATCAAATAGAAATGAGTATATTTGACTATTACTTTCTAGAATGTAGTCCACTTATAAGCCTTAAAGTCTTGATAATTGCAGCTCAGCACAGCAGGGCCAGAAAGTTGGAGAGAATAATAATCCCCAAGTCCTTGAGTACGTATTGATTTGATGTCTGACAACCCAATTCCATGAAGGAGGGAACATAAGCAAATACACACACAGGCTGGCTTGAGGCAAGATTCTATGAATGAGAGGGAAAAACAATAACAAAGAATGTATATTTTTCAAGTTTATTTTTGAATTTGTCAGGAATTCAGACACTAGTCTGTACCCATTAGATGCTTTAAAATATTACAAAATTTTAATAATAATTATTAATAATCTTTAGTTATGCTTTGTTAGGTATTAGAAATTATACCAAGTTCAACACAAAAATTATCTCAATCTTTCTAATTGCACTACAAGGGAAGTATTAGGATACTTGTAGTAGTATAACCATTTTACAGATGGGGAGGTTTACGTAGCTACTTGAAGTGTCACTAATATGTGGCAGAGCAATTTAAAGTCCATGCCCGAATTCTTGATGCTGTGCTCCATCCATTTCTTTAAGCCTTGGCTCTAAAGAACAGTGCTGGTTCTGCAGCCCAGACCTTAGGGGACAGTACCCATAGATGAATCTTTACTTAGAATGAGAAGTGACCTGAAGCGTTCACATGGTTCCTCTAATGCGTCAAAGTGGCCAGCAGCTCCCCCTGAAAAGCCACTGCAGGGCCCCTTCTCCCCTTGTCATCTCATCTGCTGGTGATGCACAACCACCCACCGCGCTGACAGTCAGGGCGAAGGGGCCCTGTTCTCTTCCAATATTGATGTTTCCTCTTTATGCGATTTGGCAGAAAACAAAACAAAACATGCCAACCTGCTTCTTCCTAGTCCTGCCCTTAACCCCCAAATAAGCTCACAATGTTCTTTTCCTCTAATCAGATGCTCTCCTTATCCCCCCCTCCCCGCTCCAAAATCAGAGTAGAACTTAAACTTGTATTGCATGTTTAACCATTCCCCTCCATTTGTTCCAAGTATTAAAGTTATTCCTCTCAGACACCTTTGGAAACAAAATATCATCCAAGGAAATGAGCACTGAGAAACTGTAACCTTTAAAACAAATATTTAAAATGACATAATACACGATATTTCCTCCTTCAGAGACTCGGAAGCTGTATTTTGGGTATAAATTGTACAAGCCTCACTTTATTTCTGAGGAAATGACATTAATGTGATTGAGTTCTGTGAAGTATGGAACAATCTGTAAAGGAAGGGAATTGCATAATGGATGGAGTTTGTTTATAGACGTCTGAACATTACAGATCTCAGATATTTTCATCTCTGTTGTCCTATTTGGAAGTAGAAAATGGCCTTGAATATCCAACAGCAGAAGACCACTGCTTAGAAATATCTATCACCCCACTGCAAATGTCCATGAGTTTAGGACATGTGCTCATTCTTCTGAGATACAGATACCTGGAAGGAGGGTACATATTATGGACCAGATGTTGTGATGATTAGGGACCTCAATGATCCGGAGATTTGCCTGAAAGAAATCTTCTCTTGACTCAAAAAAGAAGGTCTACCAACTAATTGATCTATTTTCTAGGCAGTTACATTGCTCACACTTTTTTGTTAAAGAGACTGAGAGAGAAAGACAACAGAACATTCAGGAGTGATTATGAGGATGGATAAGAAAGCAGGGCATGTTTGTCCCAGAGAAAACACAGGGTGTCCTTGTCTTAAAGTGTGGACAATGGGTAGACACCGCAGAGATAAAGGCTTCAGGCTTAATGAAAGAAAGATCTTTCTGACGATCAGAGTTACTTAAAAATGAAAAAGGCTGACTTTCTTAATGGACAAGATTGATCCTGAACTGTAGACTCTTGTCAAGTAAGAAATGCAAATAATACAGTGATGGTGGTCGAGTTATGACGGTATGATTCACTAACATCCTATTTACTAAGTAGGAGGATTGTTTGTGAATGTTGTTTATTTGGAAGCAGGAACAGGGAGGAGGGGAAAGGGAGGAAGATAAGTGGAAGAGAGGAATCTGGAGGAGCTGTTAATGAACACAAGGCTAACTCCCAAAAACCCGTGACCTTCTCTTTCATTGGAAACAATTCGCCAGAACGTTTAGCACTGCTGTGGATCACCACCAAGGGTTCTGATGTACACACAGACAAGAAAACGCTGTTTCCCCCGATATGGATACTAATTTTTTTTTAGTGTAAAATCCACTCAAGTTATACATTGGAACTTAAATGAATGCCCTTTAGGGATTCTGTGGCTTAATTCAAATATATATTCTACATGGTGGGAATTTAAAGCCAGAGAAGGAAATATTTTTATTTATTTATTTATTTATTTTTTTATCCTCACCTGAGGACATTTTTCCATTTTTTGCTCAGATAGAGTGGGAGGGAGAGAGAGGAACAGAGAGAGAGAGAGAGAAACATCGATGTGAAAGGAGCACATCGAGTGGCTGCCACCCGCACAACCGACCAGGGCCGGGGACAAACTGCAACCAAGGTACGTGCCCTTAGCGGGAACCGAACCCGGGTCTCTCAGGACCGCAGGCCGACGCTCTAACCGCTGAGCCAAACTGGCCAGGGCCAGAGAAGGAAATATTTTGATTAGTTCTTTCCATATTACACTTTATGTCCTTCTCTGTTTTTAAGAAGCGTTATGTCTGCTGGCTTATTTTCCATCTTGTTCATATTTATTAACTTCTGTAAATGCTAAAGCCATAATCAATGGCTTATGTAACGTGAAGTTCTTGAAATAGTAGGTGAAATATTCTATTATTTCATATAAGTTTACTCTAGAGAATTGGGAAAATATAAAAGAGCAAAAATAACATTGAAATCACCAGTAACCTCACTACTCAAAGATAATTACTGTTTATATTGTGATATGTTTTCTTAGCTTTGTAAACATGAAAATGATAATTTTTGCAATATAAAAACAAAATGTGTGTAACATTTTGTATTCTGTTATGTTAAAATTAAAATAGTATTATAAGCATTTCATCATAGCCTAACATCTTCTAAGTAAATATGATTTTAAGGACTAAATTTCCATTATTTAGTCCAGTCTTCTTCTTCCGGATAATTTTATACAATTATTTAGGGCTAATAGTATCTATACCTCCTAAAAAATATTTGTTTTCACTCATTTTAGTAGACCTCTCCCACTTTCTACCTTACATCAAACCTCAGCAAAATGTATTCTTTAGCAAGATAAACTAATTTCTTCTTGTCTCATTGAAGAGTTGAGCATCCATAGGATTTTGATATTCCCTTTCCAGCTTGAAAATCAGATGTCTTTCATGACTGCTTCTTTCTTCAGCATGATAACGCTGTTGTCAGGGAGTCAGCCCGAGACAGTGGAGCGCACACATGCTGGTAATCAGCCAGTTCTGAATTTAAATCCTGATTCTGACATTTATTAACACCACCATAGTCTATATTGCATAAGATCACTTACCTTTCTCTGATCCTCAGTTTCTTCTTCTGTAAAATGGACTGGTTTTATCGATCGAGACAACATGCTTGAAGTTCCTTGATTATTGTAAATGAATACTAATAAGTGAATACTCAATGATTGTAAGTTCCCTTCCATTTATGGCTTGATACGCCCTCCTAGCCACTTCTTCCAAGCTCTACAGCTATAAGGTTGAATGGCAGAAACTTTTCTATTGTAATCGTGTGTGGTCTTTATTCTAGAAGGAAAGCAAAGGACTTTAACTTAGGAGAGGCAGGAAATCATCATAAATATACATGGAAGAGGAACTAGTTTCAGTAAATGTATTGACATTAAAAGGTTGATTAATTAAATGGAGAAATCTTTTTCAAAATCACTCCCAACTAGAGATAAAGACCAATATTTTAGTGGTAAATTGAAAAACAATCCTGTAAATTAATTGGTAGCTACTGCCACCAAGTGGTAGGAAAAGACTTTTTTACAGATGAATCCATGGCCATTGGTGGGGGAAGCTTCCTTATCACAACTGAGTTATTACCTGGTGGACCACATTTATTCCAGGTCTTCCCATTGCGTCACACCCACCCACGCTCCCTTCTCCATCAACTGGATCCATTTATTCTCCATCTATTACCACACTACCTGTTGTCAACAGAGACACCTTATGGTTTATTTTGATCTTTGCCTCAGGAGCTTCCGTTAACACAGAAAGAACAAAGACACAGAACTGCAGTGAACGCGGAGAGAATTGGGAGTGAAATGATGATCGGAAAATCCTCATTTAGTTCAGCCTCCAGAGTTAGAGAGGCCGGTGTTTGGCTGCCAGGTCTGCCACTTACCAGCTGTAGGTGACATGATTGATCTCAGGATCAGTTTTCTCAGTTGAATCTGAGGATTAAATCAGCCGATGTAAGTAAAATGCCGAGCCCAGTGTCTGGTCTCTAGCAAGTGCTCAGTCAATGTTAGCCGATTCGTTCCATTACCATGCCTATTACACTACATATTCAATCCCTAAACCTACATTACAATCATTATTAATATAACCCGACCCAACCTGAAAGAGGTACAAGCTAGGAAGGCAAAATCACTGTAACAACAAACTTTGCCAACCCTGAGAGAATGCTCTGCGATTTGTCTAGTTCCAGAGAGAGGAGAACTAAGGAGAGAAGACAGGAATGAAGAAACCCTCTAAAGTCTAAGTCTAGATCTGGCCTTCGTTACTTCCTCCTGAGGTTCTGGGCAAGTTAATTAAGTCCCCTTTTAGCTCTCCTAACTCACACTGTGCTCTAAAGAGTATGAATTAATTAATTCTTTGGAAAGTTGCCTGCAATATAAAATCTATATATGGAGACCAATTATAATTTTATCCACTAGGAACCATAAAGCATCATCTATTATTAACCTTAAATAAAAAGAAAGGCAACAATAGCAAGGCTGTTTCTGCAGTTACAGCAAGCTCTTATTGCCATTCTATTTTCAGTAGCCTCAAGTAAGCAGTAGTCCTTACATTTATACATTGTCTTGACTAATTTATGGTCACAACAATAAATAGCCCAGGACACCGAGGAGCCTAAAATTAAAATGTCCCCGGTTTCATCAGAGATAGATTGCCGAGTCACGCGTTTGTCACCAAACTCCAGTCCTTGGAAAATTGATCATCTGGTCTTCCAGTAAACGACACTCAGAATGCCAGTATATTTCACAGGACCCTGCTTCAGCCCCTTGTCAGAATTAAGTTAACCTGTCCTCTGCACCCCAAAATGCGGTCATTCAGTCACTCCCGGAACATTTCCAAACGGACCTCATTAATGTTATGAGGAAGACCAAGCTACTTGGTGGACAGGCCTATTCATTAGAAAAATTTTCCTGGTGCTGAATGAAAATCTCCCTCCATGTAACTCCTGGCATTATTCTTAGTTCTATATTTTATAATCCAAAATACAGTCAACAACTTAGACCACCCCCATGCCCTAGATAGGGCAAATAACCAAACTTTTGGTACTGTTAGCTTCCTCCTTTGAATGTATACACGCTGCAACCCAAATGTACCTGTTCTGTACAGCTTATCGTCCGCCAATCATGTAATCCCATGGACAGCTATTCTTATGTTCTCAGCAGTTTAAAATAAATAAAAATAAAGATCCTTGGGGTTTCAATTTTTAAATATCTGAATAGAAATCAGAATAAAATGCAAAGTGGCCATCGCTTTCATTAAGTCAGCTCACAGAATAGTCCAAAGGATGATTTCAGTTGGAAGCAAGTGATCGCGGAGAAGGCCTCAGGCCCTTCGTCTCCTAGGGTTCGACATCCTCTTGGGATCATCAGTACTGGTCCCTCGGACAGGATGTGGCATGAACACAGCCGGCGTGTGGATGAGCTGTGCACCAGGAAGGGGATCGCTGTCGTGCACCCTACAAGTGCTTTGTTAATTGTGCTGCTGCACCCCTTGGTTTGTGCCTCGAATTCTTTCTACAGTATCAGCTTATTTTCATTGTGTTGAGGGGGTAAACAGAAAGGGATTTATTTAACGTTAGGTTTCCTCCACAACAGGACTAGAGATACAGCCCGGAATCTGAGGCTAAATGTGACTCATTTAGTCTGTGAGGAAGAGGAGAAAAGAAGGTCAAGGGGAAGCTTAAAACGAAGGTGACAGGCACACTTGTAAGCTGTTCTTCCCTCCAGAAAGGTTTTTCTCAAAGCTTTTCATTGGGAACATTTGGTGACTTCTCTATGAAAGGAAGCTTTCTGGGCCAGATGTTTCTAATAGTGCTGTTGTGAAACAGTGTCGCCCCCAAAGAGCGATAATGTGGGAACCCCAATCTTCAGTTCTCAGTGAACCTATGCCACGACATGCTGTGTGATTTCTTGGCATATTAATTCCTATATCCACAAAATGGAAATATTAAAGAGGGCTTTTTTCCCCCTAAGCCTTCCCAGAAATACTTAGAGGGAAAACCCAAAATAATAAGTGTTACAAACTTTTGAAAAAATAAACTGTGGAAATTTGCGAATTGATCTCAACAGAATACTTGAGAAAGTGTTTCAGTTTGGTGTTCTTTAATAGGAATCAGCAAAAGAGATTGGATGATGAAGGACAAGGTCCATCTGCTAAGGCAACTTGTGAACTTCCTTCCAGGAAGGCAAATAATCTTTGTGCTGAAGTATGTTGATGGAGAGGGCAGCATTTAATATTCTCTTCAAAGACCACACCCGAAGTATATTTTTATGCTTCAAAATTACTTTTTGCCACATTATTATTTTTCCTGCAATCTTTTTGGGGTTTTCAGTCAAAGCACATCTGAATTCCAGAAAATAGAAAATCTTTTTTGCTTCTTTAAGCGTCAGAACCTATTGTCTGGTTCTTTTGAGTGTATAAATTACATCTTAGTCACTGTAGTATCATCTTATAACACTTCATAGTCATGTAAGTGTTTGTACAACTACACAGGTATAATAAAGTTGCTGAGTAAGGAAGAAATGAATCAGTAGAAGCCTGGAAGAAGGGTTCAAATGGTTGATAACGGTCCTCTTTATCCAGAGAAAGCCATCGCATTAATAACACAAATCAACGAGGCTCGGAAACCACCATTCAGATCGATTCTGAAACAACTCAGAAACTCGGCATCTTCTCTGGATCCTTTATTAGGTTAAGTTTATAAATATTCCCCAGCATTATTGCACTTCAATTACAATGGTCCCTTCCAAAATGTAGTCCTCAAAAACCTCACTCTCCAGATTAATTTCCCAGAAGCGGCTCCTTTTAACAGCCTGATTCATGCTCTTGTAAGATATTTCAAACATTTTAAGGCAATGAGAAATGTATCATCAGTTTCAATTTTATAAGTTTTCCAACGACCTTTTTCGAGAATTGACTTAACGAGTCTCTCTGTTTACCTCATCAAGGTGTTAGGGCCCTTTGGCAATCTGTCTGAACCGGGTTCGAAAAGGATGCAATGTACGTTTGCCCTTATTTAAAACAAGTTTGAACTTAACCAAATCGCTTTGTGGAGAGAAGGGACCCTCTTCTTTTTGGAATCCGCTGCCTTCTGAATAATGCTCTGCAGCTCATAGTGTTTGGAAACACCTCATTCTGGCTGACTCTTTCCAAACTCGTGGTTTTCACAGTCCATTTATGTTTACTGACAGGCTCTGGCATAAATATATTAAAAAAGAAAATTGTAATTTTCTACCTAATCCAACATATTCATTATAAGAACTGTTGCAAACAGAGAAAGCCTGGTTAAAAGAATATCAAGTTTAATGCTGAATCACAGAGTGGAAGTAAAAATTTTCTGATTTTATTGTGCAAGACTCTAATCAACTGGTCCAGACTCCTACAAGATAGAGGGGGGCAGATAGAGAAAGAGATGAGCAGAAACATTTGGGCAAGAAAATTTCCCTTCTGTTAACACCCTTTAGAGGTGCCATTCTCTTATTCCTTGAAAGCTCTAAGTGGAATACTGATAGCCCCATCTTTGCTTAAATTTTGATGTTCTGAGCACCAAAAATGATTCACTATCATGGGAAACAGAGAAAACAAGTAAGTTTAAAGGACCTTAAAAGCCCAAATATACCACCAGTTCTATGAATGGGGAAAATGGGCCTGTCAAAGATAATCCTCTTAAAACCGGCCAGGCAAATGCATAAAACCTCTACAATAGGATCCAGAAAAATTAACATCAACTTCCTCCCCTGTGATTGATGGAGATATGTGTGAACAAAATACTCCTACTTCTGCTGGAGGGATCCTATTAACTGGCTTAATACTTGGAAATGGAGAAATAAGTGTTCTCTGTGAGAGTTTAAACCCTTCAGAAAGAGAAGCGTGGGTCATCCTATCAGCCTAGTGTTCAGAGTCTGACATCAGGTGTACCTACCTCCAGGGCTACCACTCACTCCCTTGGTAGGTCCCACCTCCAGCCAGCTCTTGGTAGGGCCAGCTCATTAAGCCAAACTAGAAAATTAAATCCGTCCTGTGATTCTACAGTTAAGCTTCTCAAACTGTAGGGAGCATAACAGATACCTTGGGATTTATCCAAGATGCAGATTCTTAGACCCAACCCCATCAGAATTTAATTCAATGGGAGCCCATGACTGCAGATATAACAAGTATCCCCATGTCATTCTGATACAAGTGGTTTGTGGATGTCATTCTTTGAAAAATTCTTGTCAATGCTTTGTATTTCGGGTCATTGGGCTAAAGTGAGTCCAACTGTTAAGACATCCCGAAATGAATTCTCAAAGACTGTCCGTGGAGAAGGAAAAGACGTGTAGATGAGCAACTTTTATATATTGCCTGAAGCCAAGAGTGTTGAGGGGGCTCTTGTTACTTGAAACTGGGTAGATACTCAGATGGAATTATTACATGAAATGTATGTCCTCAAATGAGGAAATATTGCTTTACTTTGAGATCATACAAAGGATTTCAAGTACATAGATTCAGGAATATTAGAATTGTGACATAAACCCTAAGGTCTGATGGAGTTATTTTAAGAACCCTACTCTGCCTACCAGAGACAGAAGGAACACATAAAAATAGTAAATACCTACCTTGAGTCATAGCCCTTCCAGGACAGGCCATGGACTAGAATCAGAAAATGAGGTATTCCTCTCCTCCTTTAGAATCTCAACTTGCATTGGTCCACAGGTCGATGCTATAACCACTGAGCAAACCAGCCAGGGCTAGAAACTCAACTTTCAGACGGTTTGTTTGCCAGGTGGGGTACTGAAGGCTCACACACACACACACACACACACACACACACACACGGAGTAACAAAGCAAATTGCATTCTGATATTTTAATGTCCTGAAGCTTTTTGTGATATTTTTTATTGTTTTCACATTAGTTGATCTTAACTGAATAAAAAGTACCTGGATTTCTTCCAGGATCAAATTCCTAGATGGGATTGGGATATAATGTGTGCATCAAGGTTAAAGAGTGATTAAAGGGGAGATTGAACTACAATCACTAAGCACCGCTTACTGCAGAATAGCCGGTCGTAGGTCATAGCATTCAAAGGAGAGCGCTTTGGAGACGCTGCCCAACCTTTAGTTTACCAAAGTGGACAAGGTTAGTTTTGTGTCTATTCTGATGCCAAGCCTGGTGTTCTGAGAGAAAATGGAATAACAGCTGGGAAATACATTCATAGGTTACTGTCTCGAATAATTAAGAACATGAGCTAACATATTATATATCAATTATACCTCAATAAAAAGATTTGATACAAAAAATTTTAAAGATCACAACCTTTTCTAGCTTGGGAAATGACTTCTCACCTTTAAAAAGGATGTGGCAATTATCACTCAGTGCCTAGGTTACATCTTTTTTCGGTAATTTTTGTGTAGAAAGGTCTAATGCTGACATATAAAAGACCATCTGAGGTTTGAGAAGGAAATTTTGAAACCCACAAAACTGTGTGACATTTAAAAGGTCAATATACCATCTAAATTATTTTAAAATACTGTCACTGAGAAGAGAATTAGCCTAATCTGATCAACAGTATTTCAGAAAAAAAAAAAAAAAAATTATTTGGATTTTATTGCACCCAGTATGTGTCTTGAAATTGGCTAAATTTGATTGATTTCTTCCTCTACCCATGCAAATTGTAAATACATTCATCCATCTACTAATTCATTCATTCAGTTTGAAATGCCATTATGTTATCTAGAAACTTTATTTCAACAGCACAGCTTTGTCTGAGGAGCCATGGCAAAGTTGGATATAAAAATAAATGATCTCTTACCAGAACAGTGCCGGTAATGCCAAATAAAATAATACATTCGATTTTATTTTTGTATGAGATTCAAAACTGCTTCTTTTGCTCCCTAATTTCTTCATTGACTTGTTCATCATGGAGCAACATTTCCCTTTTTAATCCTTTTTTTTTTTTTTCTAGAGAGCGGAGAGACTCAAAATACTTTGCACAATTAAAGCTTTATTTCAGCTAATATCACTTATGTGTAGAACTACAAAATCTTTTCTAAATAAAGATGAAATATGTTGGTCATGGAAGATGAAGCTACGTTGAATTTCATAGGTAGTGGTTTAGGATGTGTTACATTTAACTGAGAACAAACTCCATTCAGCTTTCGATCTCCATTCACCAGGATAGGCTGTGTTTATTTCAGAAGGACTGAACTCAGTTCTTGTAAACTATTCTGTGGCACTTTTGAGTGTGTGCCTGAAAGCCCTCCATGGCAGGTTCCAGCTTCAGTGCCATTAAACATGCAAACCAGCCGTGTGTGGAATCAGACAGGTGATGGTCTTCCGAGTTGAGGTTGAAGAAGCACTAAGCAGAGCTCCCTCACTCCGACATATGGCCGGCCATCCTCCTTATCAAGTGCACATTCTGAAAACATATAAACTGGGGAGTTTTTATTAGTTTTTTCTTCTTAAATACCCACAAGGATCTTTGAGTCATTCCCCAGTCTATGTGTATTCAGAATGTGTACAGGAAGGTGGCAGCCCGTACTGTGGAGTCAAGGAATTCTACCGGCGTTTCTGCAGTCTCAACACCAAGGCCACCCTGCCGCCTGTGCACGTGGCTGGGAGCCATCCACTAGTGAGGATGAACCTTGATGAGCACTTGTTTCCTAGTACCTCAAAAAGAGCTTTACCTGGAAGAAATAGAAGACTACTCATTGAACTTTTGGAATAGTGATGCCTACACATGGCTCAGACAGAAATAACCAAAAGCATTCAGTGAAAATGCAGCCCCCTTGCCCTGACCGGTTTGGCTCAGCGGTTAGAGCGTCGGCCTGCAGTCCTGAGAGACCCGGGTTCGGTTCCCGCTAAGGGCACGTACCTCGGTTGCAGTTTGTCCCCGGCCCTGGTCGGTTGTGCGGGTGGCAGCCACTCGATGTGTTCCTTTCACATCGATGTTTCTCTCTCTCTCTCTGTTCCTCTCTCTCCCTCCCACTCTACCTGAACAAAAAATGGAAAAATGTCCTCGGGTGAGGATAAAAAAAAAAAAAATGCAGCCCCCTTCATCCAGCTTCTAGGACTTCTCCAACCCAGGTAATCACGGCTATTTGTTCTTATACGTTTTTCCAGAATTGCTTTATACATGTCAGAGCAAATATGTACATAAAGTATTATATACTTCTTGCATTTTTACACAAAAAGTTATTTGTTACATATAAAATTCTACAGCTTACTTTTTTCACTTAACTTTGCATGTTGAAGGACTTTCCATATCAGTGTATAGAGAGCCTGCTAACATTTTTAAATAGATTCAGAGAAGTCCATTGCATTTAATCGATTCTCTATTGACTGACATTTGCTCCTCTTCTGTTTTTATTAACAATGTTAAAGTAAATAATTTGACACACAGATCACTTTGCAGACATGCAGCTGTATCTGTTGGATAAATTCTCAAATCCAAGATTGCTGGGACAAAGGAGATATGTATTATAATTACATATATATGTACACATATTTAATTTTGATAATTATTGCTAAATTCCTCTCAATAGAGGATTATCAATTTACATGCCCAAAAGCAATGTATGACAATCATGTTCCCTATATCTTTGCTAACATTATCAAACTTTAGGATTACTACCAATCTGATAGGTAAAAAATAATAATAATAATACATATCTGAGTTAGTTTGAAATTGTGTTTCTCTCATTACAGATTAAGTAAAGCAGATCTTTAAATAGATGGAACTATATTTATAAATGTTAAGCTAAAAATTAATTCATACAGATATCTACGACTCTAATCTATTATCATATGGGTCATTCTAGCTGTCTCTCTTGCTTATCTATAAATTCTCACTCCAACAGTGAGAAACCTGCTCCCACCATCCACTATCCATTTAATTTACTTGTTCAGTTTCAGTATACATGTATAGTTGTATCAGAATTGTTGACCAGTAGCCCTGAGAGAAACAACTTTGTCAAACAGGATTTAGTGCTCATATGCATGTTTTTTTTTTTTGCCTTTAGTGTTACAGACTCCTCCCATTTCTTTTTCTTCTTCTTCTCCTTATTGACTTTAGAGAGAGGAAGGGGGAAGGGAGAGAGAGAGAAAAACATCATTGAGAAAGAACATCAATTGGCTGCCTCCTAAATGCCCCGCATTGGGCATTTGGCCCACAACCTGGGCCTGTGCCCTGACCAGGAATTGAACCAGCGACCTCCTGGTGCATGGGTCCATGCTCAACCACTGAGCCATACCAGTTGGGGAAGACTCCCCCCATTTCTAAAGTTACTTAGGCCAATATCTTTCCCTCCATCTCCTTCATTGAAACCACTTATACATTGTTATACAGTTAGATTTGTCATCACATTCTGTTTCTATCCTGGGATGTCCCTGACCCCCTAAATAATTTTAAATTTTGCATACATTAGGGTTTATTCTTTGTGTTATAAAGTTCTGTGGGTTTTGGCAATAGTATCATGTATCCACAATTACAATATAATGTAGAATAGTTTCACTCCCTTAAAAATATCCCTTACTCACCTATTGAACTCCTTCTACCTTCCCCCAAACCCTGAAAACTTCTGATCTTTTCACTGTCTCTATTTTTTCCAGAATGTCATATAATTAGAATCATACAATATACAGCCTTTAAAGACTGATTTTTTTCCCATTTAGCAATGTATGAATATTTCATATATGCAATATAGGTACATTTCATCTAGTCTTTGAGTACCTTGAGAAGTCATTTCTTTTATCACCGAATAGTATTTATTGCATGGATGTGCCATAGTTGATCCATTCACCTACTGAAAGACACGTAGTTGCTTTCAGTATTTGCCAATGATGAATATCACTGTTATACATTTCAAATTGGCTGAGTAAATACCTAAAAGCACAATTGTTGGATCACATGGAAAGTCTGTGTTGACTTTGTAAAAATTGTCGCACCATCTCCCAAAGTAACCGTGTCATTTTCCATTCTCACAAACAAGGAATGAAAATTCCTGTCAGTCCACACCACCCCCAATTGTTATCACCAGGTGTGTTTGTTTCATTTTGGATCTAGCCATTTAATAGTTGTGTAGTGCTACTTCCTTGTTGTTTAAATTCATAATTTTCAGTGTCAAATGATATTGAACATCTTTCTCTACTTTCATTTGACATCAGCAGATCTTCTTTGGTCAGGCATCTGTTCAGACCTTGTGCCCATATTTCAATTCAATTGTTATTTTCTTCTTGTTGGTCTTGTTTGATTTCTATCTATTACTTTCTAATATTTTTTACAATGATGATTTTTTTGTATGTGGGACTTTTTATGGCTATTTTCTCAATTCCCAATATAAAATTAGATTTTTCTCCATAATAGAGTATCATGAATGATTCTAGGTCTAATGAACTAAAATTTGAAGACATTTTGAAGAGATTAGGGGCTTGGAGGAAAAATCTCTTAACAATGATGAAAGAAAGGCACTGGGTAGGATAAGTTAAAAGATAGTGAAATAATGATCTCTATTTCTAAGATCCATTAGAGAACAAGCAGTTCTGACCGTTTGACCTTATGTTATAAACAAGGACTTGCTGCTTTTCCCTTGAAGAGCACTTTGCGTAGCTCCGTGTTCGCTCATGTCTCACTGCGGGTGATTAGGGGAACGCCAGTCCCTCGGTGGTGAGCCCTCAAGTGAGTCGTTCTGCTGACAAAGCACCGGCGAACACCCCGCCTGCAATTCTGGACGTTAAGAACACATCGAAGATTGAAAAATACTGGAGAGACTTCAAAATACTGATGCCTGAGTCCCTACCTGGAGATTCTGTTTTTTAATTAGTCAGGGGATCAGGAATTTTAAAAGCTAACACACAGCCAAGAATCACCACCATCGGGCAGGCTTTCCAACTTGATGGACTTGACCCGTTTTACACGGATCCTTTGTACTGGGTCGTAGAGTCATGGGTCCCAAATGGAAAGAAGCCCGTGGCAGAGAGGGCACCTTATGATTCCAGTCAGGGCATCGTGTAAGACAGTCACAATCATATAAGCACAGTAAGAGGGAAATAATGGGAATTGCTCAGCACACTGGCATTCTGTGTGCTGAACTGCAAAATAACTAAGAGAGCCCAGTTGTTGCTCTTTAACCAGTGATGGAAATAGTATAAAAATATTCGACAACTGGTGGTAGCAAAAGCAAATCGTCAAACTTTTAATCCAGATCCAAGGAAAATGCACTATTGAACCAGAGCTAGATTCTTCCGTATCAGTGTGTCAACATTTAATATTCATCTGTGTGTTTTCCTGGTAATTTTGCTACCCATTTTAAAGAAACTGACTAATGTTGACGAAATCATATAAATCTTTAACGGTTATCAAAGTGGTAAGTTGAATTTGTGATTTAGCTCATCTCAAGGGGGGGGGGGGAGTAAGTGCCATTTCTATTTACTAATGAGTGTACCTCTGTACTGTAATAGTACATTTCAGTGAAGATGATTTTATCTGAGGGGGGTAGATGTTATGAGCAGGGCGTTGTCAATAAGCTGTCATAAAACACACTTGGCCCATTGTCTGTAATGATCCATCTGCCCAACACTGAGTGTTCTCTGAGCAGCTGGTCGAATCACTGCTTCTATCTGCTTCCATTACGACCACGTTCCGAAGTTTTCCGTTATGAGTAATCTCTTGTGTGCAAGTTGAGCTGATGTATAGCTCGAAGTCCTTTTTTTACAGAACCTCGTAGTATTTTATCTTAGTATCTTTTTCATGCTGTTAGTGTGAAAGGTGGAGTCATTCTAGTGAGGAGATGATGTTACTGTTTCAATGGTTATCTTTGGTGCACCACAGTCTATCAGTTTCATCAACTGGAAACTGTGGTTATCACAACATTATTCAGTGGTCGAGGCTCACCCTCAGCTTCCCTGTCCCCGCTCACCTCCCCACAGCACAGGGCTCCTCCCCCTCTCTTGTCTGCCCTCAGTGTAGACTGCTGCTGCTTGTTCCTCCCACCTGTTAGGCTCATGGAGAAGGACAGGTGGGAGTGGAGATGAAGGCTCTTTGTTGTTCTGGTACAGTCTCGGTTTAGGACGGTCCTATGCTCTGGCCTCGTGGGCAGGGCTTTCTCAGTATATTCTGTATCCTGCTCCGAGACAGCCAAACTTGGCCTTGTATCTGTAGGGCTTTGCCTTACTACCCCCCCCCCACACACACACACATTAGTAAGACAACCAGCATCTCCTCCTCCCATCTCTGTAACAGGTGACAGTTTGTGTATCCAGACCTTTTTTTGGAGGGCCAGATCCCTCTTTGAATTGCAGTTATTCTCTTGCCTTGGAACCCTAGCTCTCTGATGGGCTCTAGAAAAGTTGTAAGTCTGTAATTTATCTGGTTTTTCTTATTGTTAAGGGGGAGAGAATATCTTTGGACTTTATACTTCCTAAATAAGAGCAGAAGTCTCCATGGACATTGTATTTAGAAAATACACTCAAAATATAGGATGCCATTTCCATAAGAGCACCATTTCATCCTACAACGAGTTCACAAACTTAGTAACTTATTGAATTCAATCTAAATTGGAATCAAATGAATTCCATTTGGAGGACTAAATAGTTTTATTACATTGTTGCACTTAATGCCCTGTCTTTAGATCGTTTAATTTACATAACTTTCTAGAGAAAAACAATTCTCCCTGAATTTAAACAGCCCAGCTTCTCAGAAATAAAATTATAATTTCTCTAGTAAAAGTGTGTATCTAATTATATATATATATGTATATATATAAAATCTTCAGCCATGAATTTTACTTATTTTAACTAAATTGTTTTCCACTTGTTTTATAATTTCCATAATGTGGGTGAGTACTTGGCCTCCTAGATAAAGTTATGTTGAACAGCAAAAAAGTGTCTTGAAGTAGTAGAACAAATTCCCTATATAATAAGGTATACTTAATTGTAGAATGCAATGCAATTTACTAATCTTATAATTAATTTATTATAACAAACATTAACAATGTCAAAGTCAAAGGAGAGCAATTACAGATGATCAGGTGCCCACTGAACACCTCTGATTGGATTTGCTAGCTCTGTACTAGTACTGAAAAACTCCTTTTGAAAAGCAATTCTGTTCGATTATTAGCATTCATTAACTTAGACATCAATAAAACTTTATATTATTTTGTGATGTGTGACCTTGATCAAGCCACTAACCCTTTCTGGACCTCTGGCTCCCCATGTAAGGGCCAAGTTAAGTCATCTTTAAAGTTCAAGTGCTATGAATTGAGTAAAGACAGCCAGGGAAATAAAGTATCACGTGCTGCTTTTTGTGCTTGTTTTAACTTTTAGGTAAACTCTGATGGCTAAACTTCAGCCAGGATCCCTTTAAACCTCAGAAATTTTGTGATTTTATATACTTCTGATCACATGGGTCTGTTTTTCCTCAGATTACAAATTTCCTCTAAGGAATGTGGATTTGGGGCATCTTAACAAAATTAACTGTTGGGAAGTACTGACTCTCCAGGCCTAATTGAGGGTGAAAAAATATTGTTTGAGGCCCCTCTGATTCTGCTTCCCCATTCCAAGCCCTGAAGTTCCTTTTCTTAGTGGGACAATGGAAAGAGGCAATTTTATTGCCACTTAGATGTTCCAAACAAGTAGTTGGGAGGAGAACTCTGTTTACACTCCTGAGCTCCCCTCGGGCTTTGCTGTGAATAAATAATGACAATGTTTATAGATTTCAAAAGAGACCCAAGGAACTGCTTTCAAGTTATTTCAAGAATGAGTTCGAGGTGAATGGACTTTCAGGGTGAATAGGGGAAGGACATGCTAAGGCTTTGATCTGAAACTTGGAAGTACTGAGAAGTACAGAACTGGTCCAAACTGAAATGGCTTGAGCCCAGCCCAGAAAGATGTGAGATGGGAGCCCTAAGAAAGAGTCCGTATGAAGACAAGATGATCTAGACCAAGGACACAGAAGGGGATGGGAAATGGTCACCCAGAGCTTAAAAGCCCATAGCTTTTAAAGCTTCTGAAAATTAGGCAAGTCTTCAAGCTTTATCAAGCTCTGAGTTCTATCTTCTCAGGGTTTTATGGTATTACAATGATTTCATTAGATCTATTTATATAGTATGTTAACCCTTTGTCTGTCTTATGCTTTCTGAATATAAAACCAACTTATTTTTACCTTTGTGGGTTACTGTATCTTTTGACTATCAAAATTAAAATATTATGTATTAATAGTTCTAAGTATTTTCTTTTTTACCTATTACTTTGCTACTACGTCTAGAAAAATCCTTCCCACTCCTCTAAATTATATAAATATTTAACTTTATTATCTCTTTCTACATTTATATTTTTATACATTTAAATATTCAAACTGTTTCATAGACCTTTTGGTATATGATGTTAGGCTGGGTAACAAATTGTTCTAATTCTGTTTATTGAATAAATCATCCTGATCTTCTCCTCATTAATTTGAAAGATCATCTACATTCTACAGCAATTCTTCCATAGCCTGTGTCTCCTGATCCGTCCATGTGTCACTGCCTATTTTGTAATCATTTTGTTCCCTTATACAGAAGATTCCATTGCAAAGGGAGGCTTTTCTAACCCATTATTTTTAATTAAATGTTGTTGCTGCTCCTCACAAGCATATTATTTATTGCAGATAATCCTCCAAGTATTTTGTTGTGTATATTTAAAAAATCTATCCACCTGGTGAAGGGTCCATTACAACCATTTATATTATTAGTTTTGACTCGAGAAAGCAAAATGTAAAAAGAAAACGTCAAGTGGAAAGGAGTTTAACCACATTTAAAGTTTTCTTCCCTAAACGGAAAGCCCTCAGTTGGCTTACTATTTATTAATGAATGATTATTTTATTTATATGGTTTGCTGTCACCTGAAAGTATGCATAAATGTGGATTCAAATGGCCCTAAATGTTTCTATCCAAATTAAACAACTTACCATTTTTTGACAACTAAAGTGTCCAGTAGTATATCATTGACAGATGATTAATTCTGCAAAGCCATTGGGTCGCCCATGTGCTTACTTACAAGAACTTAGATGCCATCCATGCAGTATTCCCCCCTTGTCCACGGTTTTGCTTTTTTGCTCTTTCAGTTTCATGTGGAAAACCATGATTTGGTCTGAACATATTAAATGGAAAGTTCCAGGGGAAAAAAAAAATGTATAAATGTTCTTCTGCCTGCCATTCTGAGTAGTGTGATGAAATAACATTAACTGTTGCGATGTCACAGTGCTTATGTTCGAGTCACCCTTGTTTCACTGAATAATGGCCCCAAAGCGCTGGCAATTCGGATAAGCCAAAGAGAAGCCATAAAGTGCTTCCCTTAAGTGAAAAGGTGAGTACTGTACAGTAAAGTATTTTAAGAGTGAGAGAGAGAATACCTTCACATAACTTTTAGTACACTAGAGTTATAATTGTTCTCTTTTATTATTAGTTGTAAAGGAGGTCGCTTTTTCACCTGACATAGTGTGAGAGGTATAAAGAAATCTCTATAGGAAAACATCTCCCTATCTGATACCTTATTGTTAATTTGTGTCAGACTCCTTACCTGTAGTAAAGTCCTTTGGTTTCTAATTGCTTAATCTGAGTGATTGTATCACAGCCCTGTTCTCCCTGAGAAAGTAGGGCTGGCCCAGAAGACAGGGGATGGGAATCTGAGGAACACACTTGAGACTCACGTCCTTCCTAATTTTTCCTGGTAGTGAGACTGGTCCACGTGTTGCTCAGATCCCACAGCTGCCTATAGCAACCTTGCAGAAAACAAACTCATTAGCGCTTGCACTTCGATCCCTTCCTATTGTGGAATGGAGTATGTTCCTTTTCAGCTTTGAATGGGAATATAAACTCAACCAGCTTCCCTGGAGCAAATGTCATGAGTGAATTACAAGCAAAAACTAGGCATTCCTTTATCTTTGGATGCGAAATAATTGTTGCTCTTTTCCTTTTCAGTTTCTTCTGTGTGGCATATGTGGGATACTGTGCGCCAAAAAAAAGTCTGGACTTGTCGTAAGTTTCTGCCTTGTTTTTGTTGTGCGTTGAAGTGTTGGAATGTCAGAACTCAAACGGGAAATAGTGACCAGCCTGCTTTCATATTTGCATGTTACTCATTTAGGATAGAAAAAAACTGATAAACAAATCCTGCCTTTTTTACTTTCAAAGAAAACCTTCAAGATTATTAAAGATTATGATGAAAGAGAGAGAGAAGAAAAGTTTTGATATACTCTTTAAATACATGAATATGCACCCTCAATTACTTCTGTGGATGACAGTCTCCAGTTTTCCAATTTATAGTCTCTCAAACATTCACGTGAATCCTTCAATAAGCTGAAAAAGCCATCACTTGAGTTCATGGGAAATTTAACTGTTTAAATATGGAAACGTGCCTAAGGATTACTGGCTTTGTTTGACTGTGAAGTTAATTTTACAAAGCAGCAAAACAGCTGTGTTGTTATAGTTACAGTTAATTCCCAAATATTTTCTATTTAATTTTATTTTATTACTGTGAATGCAAATGTAAGTGTTTTCAGATGTTTTATGGCACTATCGTGGGTTGCGGGGGTATGGAACATGCTCCCAGTTAACTCCGATGTTGGCGGGAGGACGGCTTCAGCTTGCTGGAGCGTGGGTTCCCCACCGCCTGCCACGTCATTTATGAGAGTTTGGAAAGAAGGAAAAGCATGGTTTATTTTATTGGGTACAATAGGAAAGATCATAGACCTTTAAAGACTAGCAAAGCGAACACTACACATGAACCCTAGGAAGAGATCTTTGAGCCTAAAATAAGTTTCTAAGGGGAGACCAGTTATCTGAGGAGGGCAAGGAATGGGAAGTAGTGTAGTTATTTTGTGCAACTCCTTTTCTAATCACATCTTTCTCTGTGAGAATAGCTATTGTGACAAAAAGGGTAAAGGCCCCATTGCTTTAGACATGTGAGATTTAATGTTTACAAACTGCATAAAGGGTCCGGCCCATGTGGCTCAGTGGATTGAGCTTTGTCCCATGGACCAAGAGGTTCCAGTTTGATTCCCGGTCAGGACACATGCCTGGGTTGTGGACTCCATCCCCAGTAGGAGGCGTACAGGAGGCAGCTGATTGAAGTTTCTATCTCTCTCTCTCTCTCTCTCTAAAAAAAAAATACATAAAGGGAAACCTTTGGATCAACTTTCTTTCTTGGCTGCTTGTAATTTGCATCTACGATTCTCCCATCGCTCTTTAGACATGGTCTTCATTCTTTCTCCACCTTTTCTACCAAGACTCTTTATGGCTACGTAGTAGCAATTTCTTAGAATTTGAACGAAAGAGTTGAAGAGAGAGAGGAGATTGCTTAGTCTATTGGGGCTTCTATAACAAAGTACCATAGACTGGGTAGCTTATAAATAACAGAGATTTATTTCTGACGATTCTGGAGGCCAGGAGTCCAGGATCAGGGTGCCAGTGTCGTTGGGTTCTGGTAGGGTCTTCTTCTATTCTAGGGTGCAGATTGATGGCTGTTTCCTCTCAGAGCAAGAGGGAAGAGAGTTCTCTGGAGTCTTTATAGGGGTACTGATTCAATTCATGAAGGCTCCATACTCGTGACTTAATTATCTCCAAAAGGTCCACCTCCAACTGCCATCATATTGGGGATTAGACTTCAACATATTAATTTTGGAAGGACACAAACATTCAGTCCATAACAGAAGGGAAGAAATTTTTTTTTCAAAGCTCTTATGTCTTCCTTCTATCTTTATAATTGTCTTATAAGTTAGAAAAAATATCTTAACATCTAAACTTTTTAGAAAGTATCATCTACTTTCTCCTCCTGTACCATCTCAGGTTCCATAGATGATATTTACCTATCAAGGATTGTCCGTCCTTCAATCAAATTGTGTAAAAATGTCTTCACTCCAAACATCTCTGGAGTCTAGAATCTCCAGCCTGGTGTGATTTGAAAATAGTAGATGGTTATCAACTTGGGTATAGATTTTACATTTTAATTTCTAAGTGAGACTGTTCTGTCTGCCCATGTTAATGAAATCTCATGCCTTTAAAAAAATTACTGAGAAAAACATCAGAAGAAATGTGTTTTTCTCTAACAGTCAATTACATTTTTCATTTTTCTCAATTAACAGTAATCATTTAAAAGCTAAAATGTAATATCGTTTCATATTTTCTGAGAATGACTGAAAACGTCAAAATATATTATCCAGAAGCTGCAGTCCATCTGAAGCAGACTTTAAAATGGTTGATTCTACCTGAAATTGGGAGCTACAAGTTCCCACTTGGGATAATTCAATGACTTGGTCATTGATACACAGTATTATATTTAACCACTGTGAAAAGGTTTTACTCATCCATCACTGGATTTTCAGCCTTGGTGACAAGCAGTGTGGGACCGGCAATGAGGAATGCTGGGTTAGGATGGAGAAGTAAGAGGACCCACTTGTCCTTCCCTCTGCCTGTCACGCTGTTTCACTGTGCTACTTCGCACACCCACACCTTCCCCTTGGCGACAACTGCGAGCACTTAGCTTAGATGACATACGGTCAAGGAATTCTTGTCTGAAACTGCTGGTCGGGCTCAATTCCCCTGCTCCCTACTCTGAGGGCAACCCATTCTCCCCTCTTTCTTAGTAAGTGCCACTCCATGTGGGATGTCGGATCTTCTCCAAGACGATCATGGACTCGTGGGGAAGAGCTATGAGCTGTTCTTTTCTCTAATGCCAACTCGAGACCTAACAGATGTTAGTTTCCCAATAAGTGCTTGCTGAATTCGACTGTCAACAGACGAAATACCTGAAAATGTAGAATTAAATGCTACAGTAAGTTATCTAGCTGTTTGCCCTGAGGGATTATGCCAAAGGAGGAGATCAGTAAAGCCTTTCATCTAAGAGTCCAAGGAAGAAACAAAGTTGTATTCAGGAAATGAAAAACTATTGTTGAGGTGGGAATGTACAAGCTATACTGATGAGTAAGAGAGGCGACAGGAACAAACTGTTCCACAGAATGATGGGAATACGTTTAGATGATTAAATTAGTATCATACTATAAAGTATTATGAAAACCCTAAATACTCATACAAAACAAAATTATTAAAGATACTAGAATATTCAATTACATTTATTAAATATTCACAGAGCATTTACTACACAGAAGGCATTATACTTAGTTCTACCAGAGACCCTGTGATATTTACATTGAATAAAAATAAAACACTATGACTTTATGAATAGAGACCCAGATCAAGCCAATAGTAGGGTCAAACGCAAAGCCACATGCTGTTTCTGCAAAACAACCAATCCAGTGGAATTTGTGGAATATCTGTTGTGTGTGCTTCCCTGTGGTGTCTCACAGTAACAAAAGATTTGTAAGATAAAGGGCCAGGCAGCTTCACAGGGAGCCCCTCGATCTCCCACTGGGGAAATAGACACACAAAATAAAACTCGTATCAATTAAATAGCCAACTAAATTCCCCAAGATCACACAGCCAGAGATGTATAAAAATTCAAAGCCTTGAGGAACTAATGGCAGTTCAATGAGAAGACATTTCGATACTTGGAGGGCAGGGGGCTTAACATTGTGAAACTAGATTTGAGTTCAGTCCCTGAATAAGATTGTTACCTGCCCCTCTCAGAGGGTTGCTGAACAAGATATCAGTTCAAGTTCCTAGCATAGAAGCACACAATAGATACTAAATAAATATTATTTAAATCTGAATCTACCTAGAAGACAAATTTTGCCTACTTCAGAGCTTTCATAAGACGTGGCCTTTGTATAGTCAGCTATTATTTCCCGAAACACTGTGGTCTGTACCCTCTCCACCGAGTCAGATTACACAGAATCCTGGTGAAAGCGTAGCTCCTGTCCTCTGGGAAGCACCAAAAGCTTCTTCTCTTTATTGTAGCTCAAGCGTCCTGGGCGTGCAGCAGGGCGGTGCCCGGAGTTGAGTCAGCTTTGCTCTCTCAACGTGAACACTCCTTTGCTTTTTCTCATCAGATGATCCTCTTTTCCGCCTGCTGCATCTGTGGACTCATCGGGGGCATCCTGAATTTTCAGTTCCTTCGGGCAGTGACAAAGAGGACCTCTTCCCTCTATCCGCTGCACGTCGCCTCCATGTCTCTGGCGTGCATTGGGATCGGGGGCTGCACCCTGTCTTCATGGCTCACTTGTCGACTGGCCAGCTATGAGCAGAGGAGGATGTTCTCCGAGAGGGAGCATTCGCTGCATCACTCTCACGAAATGGCTGAGAAAGTGAGTCTTGCCCCTTGCCCCTCGCTGCTGGTCTGTGATGAAGACCGCAGTCAGATCTCGGTGAATCGCCTTGGAGCTGTAGATGAGAATGTGAGAAATTAGCTGTTATGAAATGTTGGTCCTATTGTAGGAAGGGTAGAATTTCTCTCTCTCTCTCTCTCTCTCTCTCTCTCTCTCTCTCTCTCTCTGCAATTCTGGCTACACCTGTTTTCAACCTAAGTTTTTATTCTCTCTGTACAAAAACAGTTTCACAGTTTCTAAAATAGAATTTCATAAAATAGTAAATGCCTTATAAGTATGGATTTTTATGTATTGTACTAAGGAAAAACACAAAAAACACTCTCAACTCAAAAACACCACTTTGAGAAATCGGGTGAATTCGCCTTTCTAGCTCACCCCTTGTGCTTGTAAGTAGATGCATTTGATTATGTAAATTAGATTTTCAAGTATAAAAGGGCCTTTTAATAAAGCCACCCAAAGCCTTGCCTATCAGTGCAGAAATTATAATTTACATAAAGCTTCATTTAATTCGCATCCACACTTCATGCATATTTGGGCAGCTTTGCCTGTATTTTAAACAATGGTCTTTGCATAATTGTTTCATGAAACCCATTCAAACAGGAAGTTACATTTACCACAGAAAAGGACCAATGATATAGTGAACTGCCTGTGTTTCTAATTATTTGCCCATCTTCTTAAATTTAGTTCCTGCTACCGGATCTATTAAGGAAAAGTCAAGCATCTGTGACATAAACTCACTAAGATAATGGCTACATCATATTTTACTGGCTATCTGGGAAATAAAACTGCACAAGCACAGACCAGAAGAAAGAATAGCAAGAGTTACTATTGCGTATTTCTATATAATGTTATTTTGAAGAAAAAGTATTCATTTGGTAGTTTTATGTGTTTTTCTTCTGTATACAGTCTATGCATTCCAATCAGGAGAGTAAATGCTCTTTAATTGTTTCAGGAGAGCAATTTTAAACAGATTTATGTGTGTCCTTCAGAAAAGAGTTAATAGTACTAATAGACTGGTCATTTACAGAAAGGGGTTGTTCAAAACAGATTAGCATTATATATCTGGATAGTGGCTGTTTCGTGCTCTATTTCTTATGCTAGTGTGATTTAGTGTTTTATGTGTATGTTTGTGCAATATTTACTGTATAATTGTTATATTTATATTAGAGATTGAGGGCTATTGAAATAACCGACTTGCCCAGCTGCCCGGTGGTGCCCCCGACACCAGAGTTACCTACAAGGTACGCTGATTTCTAGGGAGTTACCATGTTGTAATGTCGCTGCAGGAAGTGCTGCCTCTTCCGGGAAGCCATGGTGACAGCAGATCAGCCTGGACTGATGCTGGATGTGGCTCCTCAAAGTACCGCTTTCATGAGAGCAACTTTGAGGACCCGACATAGCCAACATGGCAGAAGTTTGCAGCTTGAAACTTGGTTGAGTATTTAAAATATTCAGCCTGCCTCTAAGCATCCAAACCCATTTCTGCTTGGATGATTCCTGACTCCTTTATTCTCTGCTGCATCATGATTCTGACTCAGTCTCATCATTCTCAGACCAGAGTTTTGTTTTAAATAATAGATGCATCTGATAAAGAAACACTGCGTTTGCCTCGTGCCAAAATTGCATGAGCAGATAAGTCTGGCACTAATACAGTAAAAATTCTGTATGAAAACTCTCTTCTTGTAAAATGATCTGATGCGATACACTTCAACTTCATCTGCCATATTTTGGATTGCTGAAAATAATTGCCATTCTTGATTTGGTTAAACAATATAATTGGAAATACGGAAAGTCACACTGATACTGTGGGCCAACTGCAGAAAATACGTCCATTTGCAAATGCTCTCATTTGGTCAGGCCCAAATTTAGAGTGTAATCGTCTTCTTATGTTGGACATGCCTACTTGCAAATGAACTGAAGATACTCAGCCATTTAAAAATGAATTTTCACTGTTATTTTCTATCAGTAATTTTATTGTTTCTATATTCGGGTGAGTTTAGTTATTAAAATCCTTTTTTCCGGGGGGGGGGGGTACGATTTTTAAAAACAGGATTTATAGAATCTTACAGTGAAGATTTCATATTAGATTCCTTTTTCAATGGTTTTGAAGCTCCATTTTCAATGCAAAGTCATATTAGAAGAAGGGAGGGAACCTAAGAAACCTAATTCGTATAAATTCATTAGGAATTGTATTGTTTCTAGTCAGAGACAAAGAAAAAGGTGGATGAGTAAATTTTGTTCAAGAGCATTTTGTTTTGGAGGGACTATTTCCACGTATCTTGCTGTGAACACTAAGTTCTTGAATGAAGCTTCAAATCAGGTTCTTATGACTAAATTAACCACAGCCTGACAATATCAGTGTATTTTTAGACCTGTTTGCACCTCACATAGCTCTAGCAAGCCAGCCCCTCAATTAGCTGAACTCGCAGACCACAGAGGCTGGAGGGATGTTCTCCACTTCCTGTCAGAGCTACAGGGGTTGGAATTTTTAAAGGATTTTTTTTTCCTGGTAATTTCTTAGCATCTTACCATGGGGGTGGGGGTGGGGAGCATGTATAATGGATGCCCAGGGACAAGACAGCTCACCCCCCAACAGCCTGGAGAGGCCAGGGCACTTTGCTTGCAAAGCCAGGTCTTGAGGTGAGAGAGGAGAAGTCTCTGCTAGATATGGTCTCCTTCCCCAGAATTTCCTTGGAAGAAACTACTCCCTCTTCTAAAAAACAGCGAAGTTTTCAAAAGTTAAGTTCAAACACCGGGCCAGTTCCCAACTTCAAGTTCCTCAATGCTCCTCCTGAGTAAGGTGCAAAGCCACCCAATAGAAAAGAACAAGCGTTTTCACTCTTTCACCTTCTGCATTGAATTTGCAAAGAGAAAAAGACTGAAAATGAGGCGTGGATAACTTTTCATTTTCAAATAAATATTTGGAAGAATTTCTAACATTTATAAAAGCAAACACTTACTTTGTAATTGTTAACTCACCCCAACTGCAAGTAGATATAAACTGATAGGCAGGAAATAATTGAGAAAATCATTTCCATTTGAATTATTCTTTACGGCTCTGTTGCAAATAGGCTTGTTCAAGTGACGAAAGATGTGTCATCTATTTTTAGACAGCCTAAATATTATTTATAATATGGTATTTCCTCATTACCATTTTTGTGTAGGAAAGAGCTTAATGTTTAATAAAACACGAATTCAAAGCTTCTAAATTTTTCTTAACATACTTTCTATCATTGCAAATGGAACTTTTTATGTTAGGTCATCTTTTATATTTAAATGTGTATTGCCTTCTCCTGTAGTTTTCCTTATTAACTTAGTAATTGATCCCTTAAACAACATGTTAAGAGTTTTACTTTTTGCCAGGCCAGTGTGGCTCACTGGTTGAGCATCAGCCTAGGCACCAAGAGGTCACGGGTTCCATTCCCAGTCAGGGCACATGCCCAGGCTGTGGGCCCGATCCCCAGTGGGAGGCGTGCAGGAGGCGGCCAATCGGTGTTCTCTCTCATGATGTTTCTATAGCTCTCTCGCTCTCCCTTCCTCTCTCTCTAATCAATAAAGAAAAAATAAATAAAAGAGTTTTACTTTTTTATTTTTTACTGTATAAGTGACAGTGTCATAAAAATAAAAATATTCTCTTCACTGTGATTTATTAGTGAGCCATAGTTACAAATAAGCAATGACCCCCTTAAGGGCCCTTTTCAGTGCTTCGCAAAAAGGCCACATACCTTTCCACAGGACAGAGGTATCCCTACTTGTCTCTTTGTGGACATGCTCAGCAGAGGAGCCTATGCATTGGAGAAACTTACAATCACCTTCTTTTAAGGTGAGGGCTTTCCAAAAGAGAGTTGAGGAACAAAAGGGGAAACTGGGGACTGGGGAGAGACCGAGCTGTTTTTGCGGGTAGCATATCGGCCTCTAGAATGTCACTTCGGCACCTTCATGTGCCCTGAGATGCCACGAAATTTCATTTTCCCAAACGCAACGCCAGTGCCAATCCTCGACCTCCCCCAGCCCAGCAGGTTTTTCAATGGTTTGAAATTTCTGGTTTGCAACCCTTTTAACCAAATCAATGTTTCACTCTGAAAGGAATTTTCATTCATTCATGTTCTTTTTCTAACAGGAAATGACAGACAACATGAGCAATGGAGGACCCCATCTGATATTTAATGGAAGAATATAATCAGTGTTTTAAAGAACTGAACATTTTTTAGGATTTTCGTGAGGCAAGAAAATACCAAAGGTCGAGGCGATGAAACTGAAACTGTTCTTAGATTCGCTGTTGTCACTCCTGAGCACCCACGAAAATCATTCTTGCTCAATTTTGACTCTCTGATGTCTTCAGCTTTTTTTTATTGGGTGAAAAACTTTCCAGAAAGATTGTAGTACAGAAATTTCAACACTTTCCAGATGGTTCTACAAAAGACTTTTCCGGGGGGAAAAAAAAGAATAGAGAAAAGAGAAAATTTTCTATTCTATACAAATACTCTTTGACTAGCATGAGCGTTAGATCTGTCTTGATGTATTCCATATAGGTAATCAGAAAGTGCAAATATCAATAACAATCACTCAGTGGTGTCTTTGTTTTGAAAGACAATGGATTCGAGACCTCAGCAATGCCTTGTAAAAACATTGTAATTATTTTCAACTTGTGAATGAACTATATTTCATAATTTATTTGTAAATGACAAAAACCCGAAAGCATTAAAAAAGATTTTTTAGAGAGAAAATACTAATCTGTATGATATTTTTGCATTTTTGCACAAGAGTGAAAAGTTGTAAATGAGTATCATTTAAGGCAAATAAACATGTATTGATCATACCGTGCAGATTGATCTGCATGTTCATGAATGAGGCTAAATTAAGTCTGTGTGTTCATGTGCGTATATATACTGTAAATATTGACAATATATACAGCACATATTTCTAGCATTCATGGATGTAAGCAAGTAGTGGAAATTGTGATGCTGTGGGGGGGTTTTCGAGATTCCATTCCCACAGAGATGGGAAGGCATTTGTTCGAAGCTTTTCTATGCCCACAAAATCACATTTTAATTTTTACAAAATTTTTTCATTTTTATTCTTTTTATTATGTTTGTTTTGTGTAAAAATTATTGTGGCTGAGATTTATGGAGTTGAGTGATCTGAACAATGTAGTATAAAGATAAATTATTTAATTGTTTGGATAGTTTATTATTATTATGCTATTTCTGCAGGAGCAAGTTAATATTGATTTATAAACATAACTTTAAATCATGTTCTTCCACATAATGACTCATGATTATTCATGATATTTACATTTTAAACACTTTAGAGCCCAATTACATTATGCGAAAGGATGGCTGAAGTATGCCTAAGTGATGAAATTACAACTAGCTTTGCTGTCGTTTATTTTATTTATTTATTATTATTATTATTATTTTTTTGGTACGTGCTCCTAGTGGGAACCGAACCCGGGACTCTCTGGTCTGCAGGCCGATGCTTCAACTGCTGAGCCAAACCAGCCAGAGCAGCTTTGCTGTCTTTTAAATGAGTGCTGTGGTTGGTTTACAGTTCACATGCAGCAATACAGACAAGGCATTTCCCAGAATGCATGTATCCAAAGAACCTGAAAGAATTCTCTGTGGAAGAAAATAGAAAGGTGGGCTCACATTTACACAGCAAGATTCAAATCCTTCCATGGTGGAATGTTAAACCAGCAACCTGGGACGATGCACAGGCAAGGAAACAGCGTGGCCTTGGAAATTATTTATGAAAACATAACCTCTGGCAGCAGATAAAGAACTCATATATTTTTAAATATATAACTCTCACTGTATTGCATACTTTTATTTTTCCCCAAAGCTAATCAATTTCAACTCATTTTTTTTATGAGTTGCTCACTGAACCATAGGTAAATTAACACCTTCAATATCCAGTATGAGAACATGTTATAACTTGAGTTTTAATCGTGCTCAGAAAATAATAATTCCAGTTCATGGAAATCTAAAGGTCTTTTAGTTTTAGAGTGACATGCTCATCACCTACTATATTTAAATCAGCTCGTAAAAAGTTTCTGGCTGTATCTAGTCTAAAGAAATAACAGGACCATGGTTGTGTGGTGTCATTTTGAAGTCTCCCAACCCATTCGGATAACCTCATCACCCAGTAGATTACAGAAGTTGCCATAAATGCAGCCTTTGATGGTGAATCAGCATCAGCACCGTTGGATGCCACAGGCAGGAATGATCTTTTCTTCTGAACATTTAAACCATAAAACGCACATATTTTATGTGTATGTGGGTCTACTGAATGTATCCAAAGATGTAATCTTGTTCTAAAAGAATAACCACCGGCTCTAATCTTAGGTGGCATTTCTTCGTAGACATGTTTGCACAATACAGAGTTATAATACACCAGTAAGATGTTTTAATGCCTTTGAAATAATTAATGAAATCACACTTAAGGGACAAAAGTAGGCATATCATTGCTTTGACATAGAGTTAAAAGGAAATACAATCATCACAATTTTCCAAATAGTCTACAATGTATTTAACCAAGTATAGCTATATCTTTAAATGTAAATTCTTTTAACCCAGTATTTTTAGAGCTCAGTTATTTAGACTGATGTATTTGAGATGTGTAGTCATTCTTTTCGAGATAGGTAGGGGAAATTAGGAAGACATTGTTGCAGTACTTGAAAATTTAATTTTCACAATACATTGAAGTATGAACGAGAATATTTTTAAGTGGCTGCATTACAGCTTAAGTATGAGCCTACCCTTGGAAAAAAAGTAATGTGATCCAAAAATAGAAAAAAATACATAAAATTAGTGTGGTGGTTTGCTGTAGAGAGTACTATAAAAGGTACAGTCACTGTAAGCGTAAAAGATCAAAAGTGAACTCATGGAATTTTTTAACCATATATGTGTGTGTGTAGGTGTACACACCTACACACACAAATATATACAATTGTTTGAACATGGTATGATGACTCTATTGATATGTCTATATAATAAAAATGGTGTGTTTTGAAACTATATATGGTGTGGGCTTTCTTTTCATCACAATACGAAAAATAATTCCCCCGAATAGCCAGGTGATAAGTGCTCTGCTCTGAGATTGGCAATGACAGGAGGCAGAAATGGTCCAGCTTGAGTACATGGAATTAAGAGAAGGTATTATTTGAGATAGAATAGATCAGAGTGTGCTCAGATATAAAGAGGGAGTGGTTGCACTCGTAAAGCAAAGTGAGCATAATTGGAAAGTGAGGTCCCTGAGGAGGCAGAAGGGAATCAGATCGGATCATGAGAGACAGAATTAACTGTAGATAGGATTGAGCTCACAGGAGATCTCACAAATGAAACTGCAGTGCAGATGGTTTGACTTTGGATTTTTCAACTTTCCAATGGTGTGAAAGCTACAGGCACTCAGTAGAGACTGTACTTCAGAGTTTGAATTTGCTCTTCTGGGCTACAATATGCAGTACGATACTCTCTCCTGATGCTGGGTAGCAGTGACCCTCATCTCTCAGTCGGCCACGTGATTATGAAGGTACACAACTGCTACTCTACAATATACTATATTGCCAGCATTTTTTGGATAAGATGCTTTCTGTTTTCTTATCCCATCATGTCTACAAAACACCTATATGTCTCCTGCTTCTGGTGAAAAGAAGAGGAAGGCAATTACGTCTGCTCCTTGGTTTATGGTGGGAATATGTCCTGATAATCTAAGCTTCTGAGTGTGTTTAAGGTAGGCTAGGCCAAGAGCTCTAATATTCAGGAGGTTAGGTATATTAAATGCATTTGGACATGATATTTTCCACTTATGATGGGTTTACTGTATTGCAACCTCGTCAGTCAAGGAATATCTGAATTTGGAGAACTCTGCTGATCTGTTTGGGTTTGTCAGATTGGTTGCTGCTGGCATTAGAAGGGGTCGACAATTCATTGTGCAGACTTCCCTGTACATTTCAGGCCACTAAGCACATCTAGGACCCAGTCTCTAATGCCAGGAGGACATCACAGTTGTAACAAACAAAACTATCCTACACATTTTTACCTGTCTCTTTGATAGGGAATTATTGCCCCCTACTTAAGAGCCACCAAGAAAAACCTCTGAACATGATCCAAAGCAGACAATTAAAAAATTTTTTTTCTTTATTGATTTTGTTTTTCTCATTAATTAATTAATTTATTTATTTTTGTTACAGATGTTTCTCCTTTTCCCCCACTGATTCCCCCCTCTCCTCCTCCCCGCCCTGTCCCCAGCTTTGTTGTCCATGTCCACTGTTCATGCATATATACATATAAGTTCTGTGGTTTATCTCTCCCCCACAACCCCCTGTTCTGGGGATTGTCAGTCTGTACCCCACTTCCACATCTCTCAGACTACTCCATTCCTCAGACTGTTATGTTCATTATATTCCACAAATAAGTGACATCATATGATACTTGTCTTTCTATGTTTGGTTTGTTGTGCTTAGAATAATACTTTCCAGTTCCCTCCATGTCGTCTCAAAGGATAAGAGATCTTTCTTTCTTACAGATGCATAGTACTCCATTGTGTATATGTACCACTGCTTTTTTATCTATTCGTCTACTGATGGACATTTGGGCTGTTTCGAGATCTTAGCTATTGTAAATAGTGCTGCTACGAACATGAGGGTACATATATTCTTTCTGATTGGTGTTTCAGGCTTCTTAGGGTATATTCCTAGAAGTGGGATCACTGGGTCAAATGGCAGTTCAATTTTTAATTTTTTGAGGTAACACCATATTGTTTTTCATAGTGGCTGCACCAGTCTGCATTCCCACCAGCAGTGTACTAGAGTCCCCTTTTCTCCATACCCTCGCCAACACTTGTTTGATGATTTGTTGATGGCAGCCATTCTGACAGGTATGAGGTGATACCTCATTGTTGTTTTAATTTGCATCTCTCTGATGATTAGTGATGTTGAGCATTTCTTCATATGTCTCTTAGCCATTTGTATGTCCTGTTTGGAGAGGTGTCTATTTAGTTCCTCTGCCCATTTTTTAATTGGGTTCTTTGTCTTCCTTTTGTTGAGTTGTATGAGCACTCTATATATATGTTAAAAATTAACCCCTTATCTGATATATCATTGGCAATTATGTTCTCCATTACAGTGGGTTGCCTTTCCATTTTGATGATTGTATCTTTCGCTGTGCAGAAGCTTTTGAGCTTGATGCAGTCCCATGTGTTCATTTTCTCCTTTGTTTCTGTTGCCTTAGGTGATGTATCAGTGAAAATTCTGCTGTGTATGATGTCTGAAATTTTGTTGCCTACATTTTCTTCTAGGATTTCTATGGAGTCATGAGTCACATTTAAGTCTTTTATTTATTTTGAGTTTATTCTGGTGTGTGGTGTAAGTTGATGGTCTAGTTTCATTTTTCTGCATGTAGCTGTCCAATTTTCCCAACACCATTTATTAAAGAGGCTGTCTTTACTCTACTGTAGGCTCTTGCCACCTTTGTCAAATATTAATGGAGCATATTGCCTTGGGTCCATTTCTGGGTTCTCAGTTCTGTTCCACTGGTCTATATGCTTGTTCTTGTGCCAGTACCGGGCTGTTTTGATTACAGTGGCTTTGTAGTATAATCTGGTAATGTGATCCCTCCAACTTTGTTCTTCTTTTTCAAGATTGCTGTGGCTATTCGAGGTCTTTTTTGGTTCCATATGAACTTTTGAAGTATTTGTTCTAGTTCTGCAAAGCATGTCGTTGGTATTTTTTTTTTTTTATTCTCACTCAAGAACATTTTTCCATATTTTGTTCAGATAGAGTGGGAGGGAGAGAGAGAGAGAGAGAGAGAGAGAGAGAGAGAGAGAAACATTGACGTGAAAGGAACACATCGAGTGGTTGCCACCCGCACAACCCAACTTGGGCTGTGGACAAACTGCAACCGAGGCACATGCTCCCAGCGGGAACCGAACTCAGGTCTCCGGATCGCAGGCCGGCGCTCTAACCTCTGAGCAAAATCGGCCAGGGCTGTCATTGGTATTTTGATGGGGATTGCATTGAATCTATAGATTGCTTTGGGCAATATGGACATTTTAATGATGTTAATTCTTCCAATCCATGAACAAGGTATATGCTTCCATTTTTTTATATCTTCCTCTATTTCTTTTTTCAATGACCTGTAGTTTTCTGCAAATAGGTTCTTTATTTCTTTGGTTAAGTTTATTCCTAGGTATCTTAATTTATTTGCTGCAATGGTAAATGGGATTGATTTTTAGTTTCTCTTTCTGTGAGTTCATCATTGGTGTATAAGAATGCCATTGATTTCTTGACGTTAATTTTGTATCCTGCTACTATGCCAAATTCATTTATTAAGTCTAGTAAATTTTTGATGGAGTTTTTGGGGTTGTCTACGTATAGTATCATGTCATCTGCGAATAATGACAGTTTCACTTCCTCCTTTCCAATTTGGATCCCTTTTATTTTGTCTTCCTCTCTGATTGCTGTGGCTAAGTTTTCTAGAACTATGTTAAATAAGGGTGGCAAAAGTGGTCATCCTTGTCTTGTTCCTGTTCTTAAAGGAAATGCTTTTAATTTTTGCCTATTGAGTATGATGTTTGCTGTAGGTCTTTCCTATATGGCCTTTATTTTGTCGAGATATGATTCCTCTATTCCCAGATTGCTGAGTGTTTTTATTAGAAATGGGTGCTGGATTTTGTCAAATGCTTTTTTAGCATCTATTGATATGATCATATTATTTTTATCTTTCATTTTGTTTATGTGGTGTATCACATTTATTGATTTGAAAATATTGTACCACCCTTGCATCCCTGGGATGAATCCCACTTGGTCATGGAGACTAATTTTTTTTTATATATTGCTGGATTCAAATTGCTAGTATTTTGTTCAGCATTTTGGCATCTATGTTCATCAGGGATATTGGTCTGTAGTTTTCTTTCTTTGTGATGTATTTTCCTGGTTTTGGAATTAGAATTATGCTGGCCTCATGAAACAAGTTTGGAAGTCTTCCTTCTTCTTGAATTTTTTGAAATAGTTTGAGGAGAATGGGAATTAGTTCTTCTTTGAATGTTCGCTAAAATGCCCCCGTGAAGCAGTCCGGGCCTGGGCTTTTGTTTGCTGGGAGAGTCTTGATTACATCTTCAATTTTTTTTTTTTTGTTATTGGTCTCTTCAAATTTTCTATCTCTTCTTGGTTCAGTTTTGTGAGACTATGTGTTTCTAGAAATTTGTCCATTTCGCTTAGATTGTCGAATTTGTTGCCGTATAATTGTTCATAATGTTTGTTAATGATGCTTTGTATTTCTGTGGTGTCAGTTATTATTTCTCCTCTTTCATTTCTGATTTTGTATATTTGGGTTCTCTCTCTTTGTTTCTTGGTGAGTCTAGCTAACGGTCCATCAATCTTGTTTATCTTTTCAAAGACTCAACTCTTTGTTTCATTGATCCTTTGAATTGTTCTTTTGGTCTCCATGTCATTTATTTCTGCTCTGATCTTTACTATTTCCTTCCTTCTACTTGCTCTGGGGTTTTCTTTCTTTTTGCTCTCTAGTTCTTTAAGTTGTGAGGTTAGATAGTCTATTAGAAATTTTTCTTGTTTCTTGAGGTAGGCCAGTATTGCTATGAACTTCCCTCTCAGAACTGCTTTCGCTGCATACCATAGATTTTGGGTTGTTGTGTGTTCATTTTTATTGGTTTACAGAAAGTTTTTAATTTCTTCCTTGATCTCCATGGTAACCCATTCATTGTTCAATAACATGCTATTTAGCCTCCATGTCTTCAAATGTCCTTGCATGTTCTTGTTGCAATTGATTTCTAGTTGCATGCCACTGTGATCTGAGAAGGTGCTTGATATGATTTCAATCCTCCTGAACTTGTAGAGACTTCGTTTTTGCCCAAACATGTGATCTATCTTTGAGAATGTCCCTTGTGCACTTGAGAAGAATGTGAATTCTGCAGTTTTGGGGTGTAATTTTCTGTAGATATCTATTAAATCCATTTGATCTAGCGCTTCATTTAGAGTCTGTGTTTCCTTGTTAATTTTTTGTCTAGAAGATCTATCCAGTGATGTCAGTGGGGTATTGAAGTCCCCTGCTATGATTGTATTGCTGTTGATTTCTCCTTTGAAGTCCTCCAGACGAGTTTTAATATATGTTGGTGCTCCTAAATTGGGGGCATATATGTTTACCAAGGTTATATCTTCCTGTTGGATAGATCCTTTCAATATTATGTAGTGGCCTTTTTTGTCTCTAGTTATGACCTTCATTTTGAAATCGACTTTATCAGACATGAGTATTGCTACCCCAGCTTTTTTTGTTTGTTTGTTTTCTGTTTGCTTGAAAGATTTTTGTCCATCCCTTCACTTTCAACCTATGTAAATATTTTGTTGTGAGGTGGGTCTCTTGTTAACAACATATATGTGAGTCATGCTTTCTTATCCAGTCAGCTACTCTGTGTCTTTTTATCGGAGCATTCAAACCATTCACATTTAAGGTGACAATTGATATGTACTTATTTATTGGCATTTTTGTTTAGTGTGGTTCTATTTTTCTTCCTATTTCTTCTACTAATTACAGCAGTCCTTTTAGCATATTTTGCAGTGCTGGTTTGGTGTTAATATATTCCCTTAGCCTTTTTTTTGTCTGGAAAGCTCTTCATTTGACCTTCTATTTTGAATGATAGCCTTGCTGAATAGAATAGTCTTGATTTCAGATCCTTGTTTTTCATGACCTTGATTACTTCATGCCACTCCCTTCTTGCCTGTAGTGTTTTCTTGAGAAGTCCACTGAGAGCCTTATGGGGGTTCCTTTGTAGGTAACCTGTTGTTTATCTCTTGCAGCCTTTAGGATTCTCTTTTTGTCTTTAATTTTTGGCATTTTAATTACTATGTGTCTTGGTGTGGGCCTGTTTGGGTTCTTCTTACTTGGGGCTCTCTGTGCTTCTTGAACTTGTATACCTTCTTCATTTACCAAGTTAGGAAAGTTTTCTGTCACTATTTCTTCAAATATATTCTCTAACCCGTGCCCATTTTCTTCCTCTTCGGGACTCCTATGATGTGAATGTTATTTTGTTTCCAGTTGTCCCACAGTTCTCTTAAGCTGTCTTCCTGTTTTTCAATTGTTTTTTTCCTTTTGGCTTTCTTATTGGTTGATTTTTTTCTACCCTGTCTTCTACTTCACTGATCCGGTCTTCAACTGCCTCTACTCTGCTCTTTAGTCCTTCCAATGTTTTCTTAGTTTTTGCTATGTCATTCTTCATTTCCACTTGGTTGGTTTTCAATGTGTCTGTATCTTTACTCGTGCTGATGTCCTTACTCGTGCTGTTGAGCTTCCTCAAGATCATGGCTCTGAACTCTACCTCTGACAATTTGGTTAGCTGCATTTTATTTATCTCATCTTTGATAGAGTTCTCTTGTTCTTTCATTTGGGATTAGTTTCTTTGTTTCACCATTTTGGCTATCTCAGTGGATTATGGAGCCTGCCAAATTTTCCCTGTGGGTGTTGGTGTTCTGCTGTTTGTGGCTCCCTCTACTGGGTTTGGATGAGCCTGGGTGGGCCCACGTTAACCACCACTGTCAAGTCTTACTTTCCTGGGTAGATTTGCAAGCCCAGGAAAGGTTCAGTTATCCTCTAGCTTTTTCCTGGTGACTAATAGTCTCAGTTACTCGGTGCCTTGGAATGTAGTTCTGGTGTTCTGCATAAGAGGATTTCCAGAGGGTGTGATAGATGGTGGTTGTTAATGAGCCTCGATTTGCATTTTTTGCCTCACCTGGGAAAGGCTGAATCTCCGAGGGGGAAGCTGCTGCTTTTCCCCCACAGCTCTGGGAAGGAGCACACTGGCCACTGTCCTTTGTGGCCACAACTCAGCAAAAACTCTCAGTGTCCTCCAAATCTCAGGTGTCCCCACAGAGTTCCAGCCCAGTCTTTCCTCCCTCTGCTGTAGGCCTCAGGTGAGTGGCTGTGGCTATATTAGCTCTCTATTCTGGCTCTCTGTGCTGTGGAGGGGGCTTGGTCTTTATTCCCCAAGGGCGCTGCTCATAGCTAAGACTGCTGCTGTCTGTGGGTTCCCAGCCTGCCACCCTCTCGCACCTCCACAGATCCTGCCAGTGTTCCTGGTTATATGGTCCTGTCCTGCTGTTTTTCTGTTGCTTTTTTTTTCTGAGGATTTGTCTTTATTTTAGTTGTAATTCCTGTTTGGTCCTGGGATATTGTCTGTGTAGCTTCTATTCACTCCGCTTCCATTTTTCACATCCTCTAGGCCTATCTTGTGCGCAGCTGGGTTGCACAGGCCTTCCTGGTGCCCCCACACCTTGCAGGTCCCGTGGGTAACTGGATCACACAGTCCCTTTGGGACCCAGCTCTATGCTTATGTAATGGGCTGGTGGGTCACACAGGCCTCTCTGCTGCTTCAGCACCCCACAGGTCCCACAGGTAACTGGATGGCACAGTCCCTGCTGGGTCGAGCAGGCCTCTCTGCTGCTTCAGCATCCCACAGGCCCTGTGGGTAATTAGATCGCGCAGTCCCTGCTGGGTTACACAGGCCTCTCTGGTGCTTCAGCCCCTCTAGGGCTCAGGCTTCCCACTGTACTTGTGGGCTACTGGACCTCACAGGCCTCTGTGGAGCCCCAGGTCCCACTGCTGGCGCCTGGGGGTGCTGCTGCCCTGTGGGGCTCAGCTCCTGCTCAGCTTCTGTTGTAGTTTTTAGGGATGGGTCTCAGCTGCCTGTCTGTGCTTCTGTAGCCTGGGGATGGATGTCTGCTCCCCAGCCTCTGTTGCTGGGGGTACATCTGGACTCTAATCGGGCTGCTACTGTGGGGGATGGCGCTGGGCTCCCATCTGTTTGCAGCTTCTGCGACCCACACCTTGGGAGCTCCACTACTGTGCACCGGTCTGTGTTGACAGAGTGTCCTCTGGTCTGGTGGTGCCAGATGCACTTGTGGGCTCAGGTGGCTGGGCCCTGGCCTCTCCCACTGCCTCCTCCCAGGGAAGACCCAGGATCTTCCAAATGGTGGGACCTCCCCACGGGCAGGGAGAAGCCCCTGAAGGGCGGCTCACCTCGGTAGCCGGCTGCTCCGTCCACAGCACAGGGACCTTCTGCTCCCGGCTCTGCAGTGCTCGGGTGTGGTCGTCCACCTTCACGTCCACTCACACTCTCTCACACACTCGCTCACTCTCACACTCACCCTCCCTCCAGTCCTGCCTGCTGCCATCTTCTCTTTATTGATTTTGTAGAGAGAGGAAGGGAGAAGGAGAGAGATAGAAACATCAATGAGTGAGAACATCAATTGGCCGCCTCCCACATGCTCCCCACTGGTGATTTGGCCCACAATCTGGGCATGTGCCCTGACCAGGAATCGAACTAATGACCTCTTGGGTGCATGGGTTGATGCTCAACCAGTGAGCCACACTGGCTGGACCAGAGCGGACAATGTTAATGCCACCCACACATGTAGACTTGCCCTTCTCAGAGCCATAGACTCACTGTTCTAAGGTTGGCCTATATTATCTGATACAATAGCCACTATCCTAGCTCATATGATTATTTAAATTTAAATATAAGTTAATTAAAACAAAAACAAATATTCAGCTTATCAGTTGAACTAGCCACATTCCTACGGCTGAATAGCCACATCTGGACAAGAGTGATAGTGTATTTCTATCATCTCAGAAAGTCCTATTGGACAATGCTAGTCAAAAGCACATTAAAGGGTCCAGCCAGTGTGGCTCAGTGGTTGAGTGTCAACCCATGCACCAGGAGGTCCCCGGTTCAATTCCCAGTCAGGACACATGCCCAGGTTGTGAACTAAATCCCCAGAAAGGGGTATGCAGGAAGCGGCCAATTGATGTTCTCTCTCATCAATGTTTCTATCTCTTTCTCCCTCTCCCTTCCACTCTCTCTAAAATCAATAAAAGAAAAAAAAAGCACATAGAGGAAACTGCTCTCATATACAGGTTCTGCCACATTCAACAATTATCATTGTAATAATGTACAACAAGACACTCCATGGAATTTGAAGTGGATGGACCAGCTCCATCCGTGGACTGAGCAAAACTAACAAAATCTTACAAAAAATACAGTTAAGGCCAAAACCACAATAAAGTTGAGAAGTTGCTTTAGGGATTACATGTTTTTTAAAAAATTCTGTTCATGGCAAGATTTTACTAAATCATTACATATTTTCTGTTTGACAGGTGAAATGAAATGTTGTGTCGCTTTAACTTTCGAAGAAATGTATTTTGCTTCTTACCATGTGTCAAGGAAAAGTTCTACATTTTGTGTGCTTGGGAAGGTGAGAGTAACAGTGCACTGCTCTGGGCTCCTGCCACCGATTCTGCTCAGAAGTGGTATGTTTAGCCCTGGCTGGTTTGGCTCAGCGGTTAGAGCATTGGCCTGCGGTCCGGAGAGACCCGGGTTTGGTTCCCGCTAAGGGCACGTACCTTGGTTGCAGTTTGTCCCTGGCCCTGGTTGGTTGTGCGGGTGGCGACCACTCGATGTGTCCCTTTCACATCGATGTTTCTCTCTCTCTCTGTTCCTCTGTCTCCCTCCCACTCTGCCTGAACAAAGAATGGAAAAATGTCCTCGGGTGAGGATGATAAAAAAAAAAAAAAAAAAGTGGCATGCTTAGAAACCTGGTGTCGAAAATGACTTCAAAAGTTCTTCAAAGATTATTTAGCAAACATGTTTCAGAAAGTTAGAGTATCTTAAGTTACCATTTAGTCAGAACAGTTTCCAAATAAAGCTTCAGACCTTGGCATCACTCCATTCTTTTCTTCCTTAAATCATTTTTTTTAAACACATGTCATATTTCTTACTCCACGTACATGACAACCAAGAAATTCAATTATTCCAAATCCATAAATCACAGGTTGTCAGTGAGTGATAGCAGAAGAAACCAATTCAGAAATTGCTTGGAAATGTAGATGCCTAGTGAAATTACACACAGAATTTTTTTTACTCTTCTTGCCAGGAAAATTACTTACTGAATATAAGTCTTTTATCAGGAATGTATTTCCCACGCAATATATTGTAAAAGTCAAACTCTAGATTAAAAAAAAAAAGTATTTCAATTTTTTAACAGTTAAATGTTGTCTATGTTAACTAATTATAGGCAGCCTTCATTTAATTGGAAATCTTTAGGAACCAGGATCCATATTTATTTCCTTCACATCAACGACGAACTATTGATTTCAAAGTTTTTTTCTTGTTAACACCCAAAGGCTCTACTTCCCCCCACAGGATACATTGCAAGCCCCGCCCCCACAATTCAAAGGTATTGTGTTACTGAAAATTGCCAGAGAGACTCTAGATCTGAAGCTTCACAGATAAAGCTAAAATCTTGTCAAATTTGCAACAAATATTTCTTTAACCACAAGGGATCAGGCCCCATGACGGCTCCTGGTTATTAATCAATCAGGATATTGGTCCCCTCCGTAGTTGGACAAGGTGCTCCTCAAAGGTCATCCCACACCTCCTGCAGGAGTGCTAGAAGTGCCTTGAGCCCTCCAAGGTCACGGCCCTGGGGGAAACAGCTAATTTTTCTTTGTGGGTGGCTTTACCAGCCCACACTCCCTCTCTCTGTCCCTCATAAGTCAGCCAAGCAAAGAGGTAACACTCTACCTCATCATATAAACGTACACTAAAGGCCCTAAGCCGAACGGACCTCCACTGCCCTCATTACATTGCAAAGTATCCTGAGATCTGATCTTCTCTCTTCTTCAGCTCTTACTGTACTAGGTGGCACTTACTTCCTCATCAGTCTCTGAGAAAAGTGAAATAAAGGCTCTAAGTCCTCTACAACAAAACAAATTATTGGAGAGAATGTCAGGTTTCGGAGTGAGGACAGAGCGCGTAGTGGTCATTTTAGCCTATAGTTGTTATCAGCCAACAGGATAGCAGTGCTGCAGGTAAAAGGTACCCATTTATCAGGTGCTATTATCACATGCGCGGTCTATAAGCATAAATATCCCTTTCTGGTATTAATATCATTTATTTAAGAAATAAGGAAAATACGGGAGAGGTAAAGTCAATTCTGGCCGTAGGCGTGTATCTTAAATCCATGCCACCAAACCGTGCAACTTGCATGCACGTGGGTCCAAAAGTCGAACCGCAGCTCCAGGCCATACGAACCTCTCCCCTTCACTGGTTCTGCTGCTTCTGATTTCAACCTGTTTCTCGTTCCCTGGTGGTGTCTTGATGGCAGTTTCTGGCCCCTGCCCTTGAACTCGAGACATTCTCTCTCTGGTTTCAAGGTTTGACCACTGCAGCCACCCTCGCTCTCGGCCCCGGGACTCTCGCAGACTCCGCCGCGGACCTCGGCCAGGGACGTCCGGCCGCGGGCAGCATCCCCGGCCAACGGGCACGTGCTCAACCCGACAGAGGAAGGCAAAGGGGGCATCTCGGATAGTTAAAGAGAAAACTTGAGCTCCCTGAACCCTGAATGTAAAGAGGTTGGAAGGTCTAGGAGATGGTTGGAGACAGGCAAGAGCTGTGAGTTCGAAGCCAGGGCAAGACCCTTTTCCCCCTGGGCTTCATCAGGGAATTGGGTCTGTAAGCTACAGAGACGTGAATGTTGTCATGAATAAAATTCTCCCTTTGTATGTGAGATATGATTATGTCTCGTGGTGTTTGTCTCCCTTTATTAAAATGCCTCCGTTCGCCCACTTATCTGCATAAAAGGACATAGAAGGAAGAGGTTTGTTCCAGCAGAGCTCACTGTCAGTATCACACGAAGGCGGATATGGTACAAGACGGCAGGACTCACAATGAGAAACGTCAAGGGAAAGTGAGACCCAAGGGGATAGAGCTGCTTTCCTTAGTCACTGGTTCCCCCACCCAGACATACCCTTTCTACCGTGGCTCTTGGGGTTGCAGATCTTTACTGATAAATTAGGCTTCCATGAAGTCTTCCCTGGTAAAGTTCTGCATGCTGTTGCATTCTTTTTGTGACTGGGGAAGTCCACTCTTGGCCACTGGATGAAGATAAATTCATTATTGTGATCATTTCCGAAGCACAGAAGTATTGAGAACACCCTGTGGCCTCTTATGAGGGAGGCTAGCATATGATCCATGAATATGCATTTTATTTACGACTTGAGAATGAATTATATACCAAAATGCACCCTGTCTAAATTTCTTATCTACTTTCCACCCTCAAACGTTCCAGACCGTGTTCTTTGGAACGTATTCAATGTCAAGAACCTGAGAGTGTACAGCCACACACTCTGCAGCCAGCAGGTGGCTTACTAAACTCCAGGTTTAAAATCATATCCCCCAAATTAACAAGGAAACGGTTTTCTATTGTTGTTCTGCAGTGAGCAAAAGACAGATGGAAGTAGATGAGAATTTTCATAGGCACCCTTGAAAGAACCATGGTTAATGTTATTGGCCAGATTCCTGGAGCTTGAAAACCTTGAGACAGGGGTGGTGAAAGCCTACTGCAGTAAGATCTCATTGGGAAGGAGATGGGCCCTTGAAGCAATGCTGACCCCAGTTTTCATAAATAGAGAGTGAATCACATGAAGATGGTATCCTAACCGCAGAAAGTGGCCCACCCACCTCTGATACCTTCTTTACACTCCCAACCATCATTAAAGCTCACAGCGAATGTGCAGGCCACCGCGCATACACGACCACACATCCCAAACTGATTTCATTATTTAAGCCGATCCTTTTTACCTGACTCTTGCATCCAAAAGGGCTGTGAAGTTGCCTCCTTGGTTGATAAACATCTAGATAGATACCTTGCAACTTCAGGTGAAGCTAAAACATTGGTAGAGTTTTCTCAAAGTCTATATGTTAAAGTTCAGATTTAAAACATATTTGTATTATGTATATACACACACATACATATATTTCTAGATAATATTCAGAACATCTAAACTATGGCCAGGAGATAAAATCCAAGCATAAAGGTCGGGGTGTCTCAATGTCATTATATCTGGTTTCTACAAAAACAAGAAAGACAAAAATAATTACAAGCACAGAGAGTAAGAATACAATGATTAACTTACATTTTTTTCCTCTTATTGTTACCTTATAGCACCTAATATGATATACAAATAATCCATTTATTAAAACTGTGTAAAAACTGTATTTATACATTATGGACAAGATGGAAGGTTGCTTCTAGACTCAAGAAGTTGAATAACTGTGCCATGGGAACTGGTAGTTTATGTGTTCCTTGAGAGAGTCTGAATGGATAAAAGGAAATTTCAAATAGAAAGATAATTGAGGCAAAGTAGTGTTTAGGGTAAAATTGACACATAGGTAAACAATTGTTGTATAGCTTTTCTTATTTACAAATGAAATGTGGCCTGAGCATGTGTCGTTAATACAAAACAGTTGTATTATTTCAGTCACAGAAGGTTCACAGGAGGGTTTGGGTATTTCTAAGAGCGAGTGGAGCACACATGTGTACTAATACCAGTGAGAAAGACACATGTTCTATGGATAATTGTTTTCCTTCCTGAAGATTGTTCTATAGTCTTTAGGAATAATCATATTTTTTCTTAGTTTTACTTGTTTCAGTAGCTAAGTTTCAATGCAAAATGTACCATAATGGGATCCCTTTCAGTGTAATCCAAAGGGGAATACAAAGTGAAATTCTCCCTTCAGCATAAGAAATGTGTGGAGCCTGGCTGGTGTGTTTCAGTGGTTGAGCATCGACCCATGAACCAAGAGGTCAGTGGTTCGATTCCTGGTCAGGACACATGCCCAGGTTGTGGGCCAAATCCCCAGTGGGGGGCATGCAGGAGGCAGCCAATTGATGTTCTCTCTCATCAATATTTCTACCTCTTCCTCTCCCTTCCTCTCTCTCTAAAACCAATAAAGAAGAAAAAGAAAGGTGTGGAGATTAAGTAATGGCATTCTACCTTTCTGAGTCTATATAAATTGTGCATTATTTTATGTTCCTTGTTTTGCAAAATTTACTGAGTTGGCATACTGAACCATATGAAAGAAATAATCAGCTACATTATTAATTATCACTGCATGTACATCCATTATACCTGAATAAAAATGATCAGTTTAGAGCTTCGGTCCTGCAAGTCAAGACTCTCTAGAAGCACTGGTTCTCAAACTTCAGCAGGTGTTATAATCCCCGGGAGGACGTGGTAAACAGACTCCTGGGCTCCCTCCAGGTTCTGATTCAGTAAGCCTTGGGTGGGGCCTGAGAATTTGCATTTCTAACCACTTCCCTGGTGATACTGAAGCTGCTGGCCCAGGGATCTGACTTTGAGGACCACCAAGAAAACATCACCTTTTGAAAGGAGTTGGGCCTTAACTTACAGACAGATGAATTTGAATCATTTCATTTCTGTGTATTTTCAGTAACAGCATATTTAACAAAATGTGTAATATATATATATATATATTTCTTCACTGTAAGCATGGTGTACATCTATACATTTAATAATCTAATAAGAAAGTACAAAGGGCTTTCAGTGTCAAGCATTTATCCTAAACTCTCCTTTAAACAATGGTAAGTAAAAACAAGCTGTCAGTAAGCAGTTGCCTTGATGTTGCCCTTTCTGTAGTACTTCCAGTCAAATGACTTTACAGATTTAAAGCTCACGTTTGCCATCTGCTGACGCATTTGTGAATTACAAGGGGTTCGCATCAACCAATAGCTGGTGCATATATGTTATGTTCAGATGTTTGTTTGTTTCTTTGTTTCCAAAACCCATCGGGCAAATTTTAAATATTTTCCCAAGAAGCACTGTATTTCACAATTTATTTCAAACAACCCGTTTGTGTTGAATCTAATTTATTTTATTTTATGTTTTGAATATGCTTTTAATGACTTGTTTTTAGAGAGAGGAACAAAGAGAGAGATAGAAACATCCATGTGAGAGAGAAACATTGATGGGCTGCCTGCTGCATGTCCCCTACTGGGGATTGAGCCTGCAACCTGGCATGTGTCCTGACCTGACTGGGAATCTAACCGGGACACCTCACTCAGTCCATGGGACGATGCTCAATCCACTGAGACACACCGGCCAGGCAGTGTTGAACCTATTTTAATTCTCCCTACTGAAAAATAAAATTGCAAACTTGTATCTCAATATACCTACTGCATATATATAGTGAATTTTATTTAAAAATATTTTAAGATGATTCTATATTGAAATCTTTGTTTTAAGCTGAATCAAATGTTTATGCATGTAGATTGCTTATAATAACAGTAGATTGAAGAGGAGCTGAAATTAATCATGCTAATGACACCAAAACAAAACAAAAAATCATTCCCAGAGATGGGGCCGAGGCATCCTGTAGTTTTTATTCACGGGGTTATCCAAAACTTTCCTCTGACGTCCACGGCTCCACCTGCTCTTTATCATGTGTTCCTGCTCCCCAGCTCAGCTTTACAGTTGTTTTTTTTTTTTTTAATCCTCACCTGAGAACATTTTTCATTTTTTTGTTCAGATAGAGGGAGAGAGAGGAAGAGAAAGAGAGAGAAACATCAATGTGAAAGGGACACATCGAGTGGCTGCCACCCGCACGACCAACCAGGGCCGGGGACAAACTGCAACTGAGGTACGTGCCCTTAGCGAGAACCGAACCCGGGTCTCTCTGGACCGCAGGCCGATGCTCCAACCACTGAACCAAACTGGCCAGGGCGCTTTACAGTTTTAATTAGACTGAATCAAGCATATTATAACTGAAATGACTGTTGATCATGGACTCAAAATGAGATATACTATTGACTACTTAATATTGTCCAGTCACTGTGCTTTGTGACTGTCACTATTTCACTGTCCTTATTTCTCTGATCCTCACAACTTCTCCGTGGCTTCATACCTCTGCACTATGCATATATGAATAACCAGTGGACACAGCCAGTAGTGTGGGGAAGGCAGGGGGTGGGGCAGCGGGGAGGAGGGGGCCGAAGGGGGCAAGAGGGGGAACACCTGCAATACTTGCAACAATAAATATAAATTAAAAACAACAACAACAACAAAAAAACCCAGCAGGCTAAGTTGTCTAAGATGGCAGTGATGGAAGTGAAATGGGAGATGGGTAGGTGGGGTCTCATACCGCTTCTGCCTTCTTCTTCCCTGGCCGATAGGTGGGAACTGTTAACTTGGAAAAGTAAGTTCCTAATGGTGAATATTTCCAAGTAGGTTGAATCACCTTTTCCCTTCCAAACCATGCAGAGTGTGCATAGTAGCTAGCAGTCAGGCCGGAATTTAAAACACTAAAAAACGGTTTTGAAAATCAAACAAGCAAATCTCTAAATTGCTTACGAACACAGAAACAGTTACGAAGCGACTCCATATTTAAAATTTGCAGAACATCATTACTGGGGGAATCTATTTCAGGTAAGTTTTGTTTGGACTGAATAATTCTGATGTCCAGCTTGGGTTTGTTTGGTGTTGTTGTTTTGCTCAATTGCTTTTGGACAATTTGTTTTTGTTCAAATAACCTGCAGGTATTCTAGAGGCATCTTGACAGCAAGAGAGATTTAGATTTAATTGGTTTGGGGTGCTTTCAAGGCATCAGGGGATTTTAAAGTCCCTCAGATTGTAAAGTTCCAACAGGGCTGTTGCAGGACTTTGCAACTAAATCAAGGTAAAGCCTGGTGCATTTCCCATTTATGAACGTTTATTATCAGGCTTTGGGACGTTTCATCCCATTATCATCTAATGCTGCATTTGAAGTCAATTACAGAATACTAAAGAAAATGCTTTTTACTTATCTTATTGAACCTCTTATTATCTCTATAACAGCCAGGGCAAGTATTGTTCGGGCAGGATAATAAAAAACTAGGAACATTCCATGGTGATAGAAAGGGAAAATGGAGACATCTGGCTGATTCAAACTGGCCCCATCGGGCACCCTGACTCATCTGCCTCCTTCTCCCTTGCAGAGCACTCCCTCAGGACAGTGAGGTTCTGATCAGCAACAAATAATCATAGGAACAAAGCCTCAGTTCTGTTGACCACGGAGACAGAGTTTTGGTTGAACTAGAGATAGTGTCTAGGCTTCAGCTGAGTTTCAGCTCCAGGCCCAGAAAAGTGGCAAAACCAGACCAAGGGAGGCCATGGCTGACCTCAGGACCAGATGCACTGACTAATGACCCCCTACCCCGGTGCCGACCAATCAGTAGAGGCCATGACCCTGAAAGGACTCACCTGAAAAGCTGCTGCATGTTCTGTTGAGATCCTCCTGAGACCTCTCCTAAAGTTCCTGCCTTTAGAAAACAGATAAAAACCCTTAAAGCAATTGACCAAGTTCCAGCTCTCTCTCTCTCTCTCTCTCTCTCTCTCTCTCTCTCTCTCTGGACCACCTTGTGCCTTCCCCCGCAACCTTCTTTCCTAAGGCATATGTTTTTGCTTTCTTTCTCCAAGGGCTCTTCTTTTGCATTCATAAGTATTCCCCGAGTCCATGCAGCCCACATGGCTCACTTCTGCCTGTGTGCTTTCTTTTTAAAAGGCCAAGCCGTCCATGCCTAGGCTCGCTCTTCCTCACTTTCTAGAGGGCTGAGGCAGCTTCATCGTGGCTCACTCCTCTTGCTACGATCTTGCCTCTTCTATCTTAAGCTCTTCCTCCGTTTCACTGGTCCCAGTTTTAATAAACATACCCTCAAAATCACCTGGACTCATGTTGTGAGATCTTTCCAGCAATAAGTCAAGAACTGAAAACCCACATTGCCACTAACATCATTGTCCCAATTTTACAAGTGTGGAAACAGGTTTAGAGAGGTCCGAGGCTTTTTACAGCAGCTGTGGGAGGCAGCAAGCATGTTAGCTCTCACACCACCCATTGCCCTTTGCTGTACAGCTCTCTCGGCACTTACACAGTGTAATCTGCAGTACATACTTATGTTCAGTTTAGTTTCTATTTCCTCACTTAGACTGTGACCTCTTCACCCGTTTCTTTCACTCACTTATCCATTTAAGATACATTTTTGTTGTTGTTTTGTTTGGGGTTTGTTTGTTTTTGTCCCCTGCCTTAAAGATCTTGGAGTCTTATGAAGGAACTGGCAAAAAGGCAATTAACATAAAATTGACATAAAATGAGTACTTGATGGCGATAATTTACAAAGATAGGGAACTACCCAATTCTTTTTCCTTTATCTTTATTGCTGTAAGTATTACAGATTTCCTCCCTTTTCCCCCCATTGACACCCTCCTCCCCCTCCTGCGCCCCATCCCCCTGTCTTCACCACACTGTGGTCTGTGACCACTGGTTGTGCATACATGCATATAAGTTCTTTGGTTTATCCCCCCACCCCCTGACTGAGGTTTGTCAGTCTGTTTCCTACTTCTATGTCTCTGGGTCTATTTTGTTCATCAGCTTATTTTGTTCATTATATTTCACAAATAAGTGACATTGTTAGATACTCGTCTTTCTCTGATTGGCTTATTTTGCTTAGCATAATGCTCTCCAGTTCCCTTCATGCTGTCTCAAAGTGTAAGAGCTCTTTCTTTTTTATAGCTCCATAGTATTCCATTGTGTAAATGTACCACAGCTTTTTTAACCACTCATCTACTGCTGTTTGCAGATCTTAGCTATTGTAAATAGTGCTGGAAACACAGAGTCCCATTCAAGATGAACCTAAATAGACCCACAGCTAGACACATCATAATTAAAATGGCAAACATTAAAGACAAAGAATCTTAAAGGCAGCAAGTGAGAGACAGAAAGTTACCTACAAGGGAGTCCCCATTAGATTATCAACTGATTCCTCAATAGAAACACTCAGACCAGAAGGGATTGGCATGACATATACAAAGTAATGAAAAGAAGGGGACTGAATCCAAGACTACTCTATCCAGCACGGCTATCATTCAAAATTGAAGGTGAAATAAAGAGCTTTCCAGACAAAAAAAAGGCTGAAGGAGTTTATTACCACTAACCAGCATCTAGGAGGATGGGTGGTGGTGGCTAGCACATAAAGTACAGTGTGATAAATGAAACTGCTGGGGACAGATTATATAATGGCCCTGTAACTTAGGGGCCATATAATACAAACTTAAGGTGTTTGTACTAGGAAGAAAATGGGGCACCTAAGTGGGGCTTAAAACAGGGAAATTCATGGTTGTATCTGTGTCTCAGAGAAAATCTGGCTACTCCAAAGAGCCCTCTTGACCATTAGGCTAAGCTTCCACATGCAGTTCTGTAGGTTTAGAAGCGAGGATGGAGAGGAGTGTCCGAAGAGAGTGATGTTTTGGCTTCGTCTCCACGGGCCTTGGGCCAGATCTGATGTTTGGGGGAACAACAGAGACCCCAAGGGATGACAGCTGGACTGAGCCATTTGAAAAGCCAGCCGCACCGTTTCCTGAGTTAACAATTCCGGAAGGAGAGAAGATGGCCTGGAGAGAGAGATGGGCTCCTTTCCTGACTGTTTCATCTGAGGCATCTAGGCTACTTTTCAGGATTTGTTTCCCCGCAGAAAATGTATTCCAAAAACTTGTAAAATCTGCCAAGCCATCTGGCAATGACCAAAGTGTTAACTCCTATTACATCGACCTACTAAATCCAAAGAGAATGTTAGCGAAAACACGGGTTTGCTAGCCCTTAGGAAACGTGGTGGTGGTTGGCCTTCCAGCACGCTCAATACGGAGTTCCCAGAGTTGTCCAAGGGACAAAAAGCGGTTGCCCCCTGCTGGTAAGAACTGGGTAATGCAGCGCCAGAAGAAACATTTACAAGGGGCGTGGCAGCTGGAGGGTGACGCGTAAACCGGCGCCCGAAAGAGGCGGTTGTGCTTGCGTCAGTGGCGCGCGCCGTGGGAAACTCGACGAGCAGCATGGCCGCAGGGTGTGCGGAGCCTCCGCGGTCCAAGGCGGCCTCTGAGGGCCCGGTGGTGGGAGCCGCCGGCGTCCTGCCCTGCCTGGAGCTGCCGACCTACGCCGCCGCTTGCGCGCTGCTGAACAGCCGCTACTCCTGCCTGGTGGCCGGGCCGCACCGCAGGCACATCGCCCTGTCGCCGCGCTACCTTAACAGGAAACGCAGCGGCATCCGAGAGCAGCTGGATGCAGAGCTCCTGCGCTATTCCGAAAGGTCTCTCAGCCTCTTCCTGCGCGGCGGGGTCCGCGGGTGGGAGAAGTTTAGCCCCGGCGGCTGGTGTGGGAAGGCCGGTGCCCCCGGTCAGGGTCCGTACGGGGTCCCCGTGAATCCGGCTGGTGTGCTCAGTGGTTGAGCGCTGACCCATGCACCAACAGGTCGCTGGTTCGATTCTGGGTCAGGGCACATGCCCAGGTTGTGGGCCCGATCCCCAGTGGGGAGCATGCAGGTGTCGGCCAATCTATGTTCTGTGTCATCCGTGTTTCCATCTCTCTCTCCCTCTCCCTTCCTCTCTCTCTAAAATCAATCAAAAACAAAAACACGTGAAGGTGGCGCGACTTGTGTTGGCGGAGGGCTAGGAGACGCTCGCTCCAGAAGCCAGGGTGTAGGGGCAAGAATAGAACAGGGGTTTGGAGCCGGGTTAGACCCAGTTCTGTATGTTTTCTCTCTGGACCTGGGAGGTGGGACTGCGGTACTTCAGTTGATTCTCTCTCATTCTGTAACAAATGGAAGCCTTAGTACAGTTTTTATTTGTAAACCCTGAAGGGTGGTTTTGTTGTCATGGCCCCACTGGTACTTTCCTCATTTCTTGAACCTGTTCGGGATAGAGAAATACTGTTTGTTTTGTTTTTAAGAGCAGTTTCTTTAGTCTAACTGGCCCGCCTGTTGCTCTTGGGGATGGGGTGGGGCTTATGGTGCATTTGAATTAAGGTATTCAGGTGTAACTTAAACTCTTGAGTTGCTAGGGTAGAGGGTACATAGATGTACCTTAATGCTCGTCTAGACTGCTTTGGCTCAAAGGCAGGGGCTCGAACTAGGGTGAGTGGATTCTCTAGCGATTGCTTGTTACCCTTCAGGAATTTCATGAGCCCTTGAAAAATGCAGGAATTTCCTATGTTAATTTTCTTGATCAACGTATCTAAACCTTTCGCCACATTCTCAAGGAATCCTGAATCCTACACAGGTTAAGACTCAAACAGAGAGAATATACAGCTTTCTCCAAGCACCAACACACACTTGTGTCTCTTTTGTATGCTAGGGAATTGGGGTGTAAAAACAAAGAAAAACAAGATATGTGCTTTAAGGAACTTTGAACTCTAGTAGAGATAGATATACATGTAAGCCAAATGCAATGAAGTGTTAAAATTTGCCAGAAACCTAAATTTATAGTAAGAGAAGTGGTGGTAAATTTGATCTTAGGACCTTTGAGAACAGTTTAGGAGGCGGATTCTTTGACGTGGTAGCATTCCAGGGAAAACTAGTGGCATAAACAAATGGATGGTAGATGTGAAGTAGAATGCTTTAACCAGAGAACTGTAAGTACTAAATAACTGGAGTAAGATTTATGTTGGGAAAGACGATGGGTACAGTTGGGAAAAGGGCAATGGGTTAAAGACAGGGTGGGGGACAACCTGGAGAGGATGGCCATTATGCTCTTCTTTCTTGCCTTTGCCAGGTTCATTCCTCTCTCCTCCCCTCCCCCCTCCCCCCACTTTATCAGAAGAGAAATAGAAAAAAAATCCTCCAGTGAGGATTAAAAAAAAGAAGAGAAACTAAACTGCAAGTTTGGTTATGGTTTGGTAGTATTAGATAATGGTTTAAGGAGGGTGATGCAGTAGACAGGAGACCAGTTCAGAGAGGATGGATATGCAAGGTGGACATAAAATGTGGAAACAAAAGCAACTGTTCAGTGTATTTTACAACTTTCTATAATCAATTAAATGCTTCCACTTGAAAGGCTAGGGCAGGTCACCCAAAGTGTCTCGAATAGGAGCCATTCCACCAGAGAGACTAGGAACGGACTGAATGATAATTTCTGTAAATGAATTGGACACTGGCCAATTCAGTTTATAGAGCAGGTTGCATTCTGAACAGATCTGGACCCCCCCCCACACACACACACACACACACCTTACTTGTGGGATGTGCTAAAGACCCCAGTGTATTCAGTGCAAGTCAGACACCCCACTCTGAACTGTGTGTTACTAATGAGGGACAGAACATTGAAACTAGTAGGAATTCATATCAGTCAACCATGTATCGCGTGTAGTTGTTTCCAGACTGGGACCATCCCTTGGAAGCGAGAAGACTTCTCTCTGTTTAACAAATGAGGAAGAGGGGGGAATCCAGAAGAGCTCATTCATGTCCAAGTTATCTCAACAGCATCTGTTTGACAGACTTCCCACCCTTTTTTCCCAGTGACTGAATTTTTTAAATCTAACCCATATCAATTTTGAAAAATCTGCTTAGAGAATGTAGTTTTCTAAAATCACATTATAATTTCTAAGTTATATCTTTGAGAACCCATTAAGAAAAAAATCTTATTTGTATATGACAGCTCTTGAGTTATTTGAACGTGGCAAATATGTTCCCTCCCACTAGTTTTGTAGAAGCCTTAAATGTGCAATCTAAGCATCCCTCAAACTTGATGTAACTGTTGTAAAGCTGTCTAAAGTGAGGCTGCCACCGTGACCTGTAACCTACTTAGGATGGTATCAGAAAACAGAAGTAAAAGAGCAGAAGATAAACATGGTTAAGGTGTTATTGTATATCTGATGACTTTTAGCAAGACTCATGCTGTGAGTTGCTTTCCCAAAGGTTGGATGGATTTGCAAGAATTTTTGGGGGCTTCAGCTCTCTGGTCACATTCCCTAATCAACAGTTCTGAATCCTACAGAACCCAATAGCCTCCCTCTTGTAATAGTTTGCAGTACTACCTTTAATGAAATGAAAACACTCTTTACTGTGATGAAATAAAAATTAAAAGATAATAAAACCTACCTACACAATTGCAAATATATATATATGTGTGTGTGTGTGTGTATATATATATATATATATATATATATATACACATTGCTCTAATACAGAACAGTAAAATGTATTTCAGTGTGGTAATGCTCAGCATGATTACCTGGGAAGACTGAAGTAGTTAGATGCCTCCCACACCTATACCTTGAGTCACTGTGAATGTGTCAGCTACAGATGTACATTGATGCAGGGATTTTGAATGACACCTCACAAACGCAGTGTCTCTAGTGGTGTAATGCTTTTCTGAAATAATGGGAAACGCTCAGTACAATTCCACACAAAACTGTCTAAGCGTGAACCTATCCAACTACATTCTTGGAATTTTTAATACATATAAAAACCATGCAGAAATGACTATTGAGTTATTTTTAAGTTAGATTCTGTGCCTAACTATTTATAAATGTTTATCCCATCATTCAGAAGTGATGTAGAGCTAGAGACATTTCTTCGTCGTACAGGACTGTCCTGCGCATGGCAAAATGTCTCGTATCCCTGGCCTTGGCCAGAGGTTGTGACAACCCTAATGAGTACCTCATCTGGGGAGATGCCCCCTAGGGGACAGCAGTGTTCCCCCACTTGAGACTCACTCTCAAATCAATGATTAGGAGACTCGAAGTCCTTATTTTGTTTTTCTGTCTAATATGGCAGCTACCCCCCCTCCTCTCCACCCCCACTCTCTAACTGGTTTTCTGTGCCCCTCATATTGTTTTAGTGATGGTGTGGGTCCTGCTTAGGAAAGCCACATGCAGAAATTAAGCCACACTCACAAGAGTGCTTTCCAGAGTACATCTCTGAGTTTTAAGTTTTTCCTAATTTAGTACTTATTAAAATTCCTTTCCAGTGGCTCCTGGTTGTTTTACTTCTTTCTCTAATTATATGTGAATTATTTTAGGATATTAATTGAGTTCAATAAAAATGGTCTCTACTCTCAAGGGGTCTTATGTGGAATCTAAACATATGTACAGATAGAGTCAGTAAAGTGAAATTAAGAACAGTGATGGCGCAGTCCTGTAGGAGTAGAGGCGTGATGGGTTTCAGCCCTGTGTGGGGAGTCAGGACCGTTTTCTGGAACAAGTAGTGAGTGTGGTGGAAGCCACAGGTCTGCCTCTCTAGTAGTTATCATTGCTTAGGAACCTGGAAATGACATTTTGCAATAGTAGTCGCCCCCTCATTCCTGACTGTCAAACATGTAGATTAAAAGGTCACAGTCATTCTCCATAAATAATATAGTTGTATTTCTTAGCATTTCCACTTACTAGCAAGAGTTGCAGTTGGGATTTTTCTCTATTAAGTAACTGGTTTTAATATTCAGGGACTTCAGCTTTAACCCTAATATTTCTCTTGCTGTATGCTATCTAGTACAGAAATTCGATAATGCTGGATAATACCAAAATCGCCTTGATTCAGTCATACTCAAAAATACACAAGACGTTTTTCTTGCCTGGTCCTTTTTTTCTCTCTCATTCTAATATGACAGGAATCCAAACGAGTAGCAAATAGAAGAATCAACTCTTTGCTGATGCATAATTGGACATTATTAGGTAGCTATTTTAAATAATAATTTTTAACTTAGCCAGTATATTGGAAACCTTGTGAAATTGGACTACTGAAATTATTACAGATTAACCATATAGTGTTTTTGGCTTGGGTGGTTATATTTGGGAGATAAACTTTTTGGACTCAGAATTATCTATCTAATCAGTATGACAATGCCTAGTTTAAAAGAGAATAAAGAATAACATTTTTCTTTCTTTTTAAACAGCCTTTTAGGTGTTCCCATTGCGTATGATAACATCAAAGTCGTGGGTGAACTGGGAGATATTTATGATGATCAAGGACACATTCATCTCAATATTGAAGCAGATTTCATTATTTTCTGCCCTGAACCAGGGCAAAAGCTTATGGTATGTACATCTCTTTTTTCTAGTTTTCTTTGTATAGTTATATTATTATGTAATTTGGAAACTTAAAAGACTATACAGCTTGGATCTGTTATTGTTGTTTACTAAAAACTATTTTAAAAGGTAAAAGGAAGCTAATTGCCATCAGTTCAACCTATGTAAGTTTTAAAATGTTATCATCCTAAAACTCAAGTACATGTATAGTGTGTGTACATCCAATTTATTCTCTTCTTCATAGAACACCAGAGTGATCTTAAGGTTTAAAGTCAATTTTTATTACTATTTGAAAATTTCTCAATTATACATAAATATAGTTTCTTTATAAAAGATTCAAACCATAGTAGTATGTAAGACAGAAGTTGCAAATTCAAATGGTCATGGGACCAGGCACGTAATGAAAATGAATGAAGAGTCTTGGCTGGATGGTCCCAGCGGTTAGAGTATCGGCCCTTGGACCAAAAAGTCATGGGTTTGATTCCTGGTCAAGGGCACATACCTGTGTTGCATGTTCAGTCCCCAGCCCTGGTCAGAGTCATGGGGGAGGCATCCAATTGATGTGTCTCTCTCACACTGATGTTTCTCTCCCTCCCTCCCTCCCTCCCTCCTTCCCTCCCTTCCACTCTATCTAAAAATCAATGGAAAAATAATGCTCAGGTGAGGATTAACAAACAAACAGGAATTAAGGATGGGGCACAATGAGGGAACTCAGACTATGCCATGAGATGAAGGACCTGTGGGGAATTCCTTTTTAGTTTTTCAAGAGAAGCTGGAAATGCAGAAATTGATGTGGAGTCTTCTGAAATGTATCCCTTTATCCTCTTCACTTGCAGTTCTATGTGTGTATATGTTCATATGTGTCTAAATACTCATGTGTATGTATATAATTTTTTTCTTACCTAAAAAAATTTATAGGAATTGTTTAACCTGATGATAATAACTAAGTCTTAATACTGTTAATAAAAATATAGGTTAGATTTCACTATGATAAAATCCACATGGCATTTCTAATTTAAAATGTTATTTTCAATATCAATTAAACAGGAAGAAATAGTATACTTGGACTGCCAAACTGAAATCCTACAACCAGCCTCCATACTATTCAAGTTGGCAGTAGATTTGTACTTAAAGATTCCCAAACTTAATTGTCATCTATTTTGTGTAAATTATCACAAATGTAAATAAACATGTCCATGGAAATAAAATTCTAATTGTAAAGAAAGTATAAAATGACAAGTAAAATGATCCCTTTTACTCTATCCTCGACAAGATCCAGTCCTTAAATACAGTTGAGCAGTCAGTTTTTTCCAACTCTTATTTATTTTTAATAGTATGAGATAATTTACATACAATACAATATACAGATCATGATGTTCAATTCAATTAATTTTGACAAATGCATTAACCATTGTGTGTCCTTTGAAATGACCCTCATGCCCTTTCCTGGTCAATCCTTTCTATCCTAGGTATAACCACTGTTGTGATTTCACTGATTATAAATTAGTTTTGCTTGTTCTATAATTCCACATTAATGGAGTTTTTCATTATACACTCTAAAATAGCCTCTTTGGCTCAACATGGATTTCATTCGTGCAGTTGAGTGTATTGTAGTTTGTTCTTTTTTATGGTTCGTGGTATTCAGTTATATGAATATATCACAGTTTGATTATCTATCTTCATTGGTGGACATTTGGGTTAGTTTTCAGTCAGAACTATTAGAATAAAGCTGTTGTGAATATACATTTTCATTTCTTCTAGGTAAAAAACTAGAAGCAGTATTGCTGGGTCACAGGATTAGATAGATGGGTGTTTAACTTTATCAAAACTACTGGTAGGCTAATTTCCTATTCAGCACTTGCTCTGCATCTTTGCCAACATTTGGTGCCAACATTATTTTACTCGTGGGCATATGGTGGTTTCTCATAGTATACTGTTATGGTTGTTGATTTTGGGATCCTGTCTAACAAACTTGCCTACTTCTGCATTCTGAAGATATTCTTCTAGAGGCTTCTATAATTTTTGTAGTTTTTAGCTTTTTCATTTAGGTCTGTGATCAAGCTTTAATTTTTTGTGTAGTGTGAGGTAGACCCTTGAGATCCATTTTCTTGTCCATTAGCTATTTAGTTACTCCAGACCAGTATACTAAAAAGACTTTTATTCTCCTATTGAATATTTTTTAATTGGTGGACTTGAATTTTTATAGCAGTTTTAGACATATAGACAAATGGAACAAACACAGTTTCTTCTATTATTGACATGTGTTAGTTGGGTACATTAGTTACAATTGTTGAGCCAATATTGATTCATTATTATTAAACACATTCTGTACTTTACATTAGAGTTCACTCTTTGTGTTGTATATTCTGTGGGTTTGGACAATTGTATAATGACATATATCCACTATTATATTATTCCATAGAATAATTGGTCACTGCCCTAAAAATCCTCTATGTCCCGCCTATTCACTCCTCCTGCCCTCCTGTTCTCCCTCCCTCCCTCCGAAACCCTGCACTAATCTTTTTACTGTCTCCTTAGTTTTGCCTTTGTCAGGATGTCATGTAGTTGGAATCATATAATATGTAGCCTTTTCTGGATGGCTTCTTTCACTTACCATTTATGCATTTAAGATTCCACCATACCTTTTCATGGCTTGATAGCTCATTTCTTTTTATTTCTGAATAATTCCAATTTACAGATGTACCACAGTTTGTCCTTATCATGTAAAAGGTATCTTTGTGGACACCAGTCTCCTGATGACTGAAACGGAAGTTTTACTCTATCATTTGTATAAGGAGTTGCTCACATTAAACAGCATTGTATATGTGTTCTTATTATTTATAAATCTATAATTCAAAATATATGATTTTAAAAAATATTGTTTAGTTTTTTATTCATATATCTTATCGATGTTCATTCCTAGGGGAAGAATAGAAAACCAAGGTTTTGGGAAATTTTCATTTCTAGCTTAAAATTCTATAGCACATACTTTGATTTTAACTTTAAAGCTTCTAGTGTTGTTGTAATTTAGTCCAACAACTGTGCTAAAGATTTACACATAAAGTGTAAGCTGTCTTCTGATAGGACTGCTTACGTCATGCTACTCTCAATCATTAACGAATGCTCTTTAAACTTTGAAATTAATACTGTTTATAGAAATACAGTGTGGATCTTGGTGATAAAAGCATAGGCATCCTTCCTTGAGGTCTTTCACATGTAGCTCATATCAAAGTGTAATTTCTGCTTGGTTTCAGTATGGTTATAGAGTCCTCTATTCCCCATGGAATACTGTGGTGGGAGCTAAGGGGGTTTGGGCATGGTGGGGCAGGGGGTGGGGTATTGATATGCATGTACTTATTTAATCAAGTTCAAGTTTGAGCTTTCTAAAATCTCTACAGTGTTCTAAAACTGCTTTAGTTTAATATGTGGTAAGTTTTGAGAGGAACTTTTTTCCATATTAAATTATACCATTATTTTGATGTTTTCTCTTTGAAGATGAGTTCGAAGCTTGTCAAGTTTGATTTACCTGTTAACTCTTTGGATCTCTTCTTGATGTCATACCCTTCTTTTTCCTTCCCAGGGTACAGTTAATAAAGTGTCTTCCAGCCACATTGGCTGTTTAGTACACGGGTGTTTCAATGCCTCCATCCCCAAACCTGAGCAGATGCCAGCTGAGCAGTGGCAGACCCTGGAGGTAAACGTAGGTGATGAACTAGAATTTGAAGTGTTTCGTTTAGACTCAGATGCTGCTGGAGTATTCTGCATTCGGGGAAAACTAAATATCACTAGGTCAGTTCCTAATCACATTTTTGTCATTTTGGTACTTAATTGTTTCTATTTAATTCTGAATTTGGAGACCATAGTCCTCTTAAAAATTAATTTTGTTTATTAGAATATTTTTGCTTTCAAACCAGAAAGTCATTGTACATAGTAATCTTAAGCGCTAAGACAATGCATTACATATTCTAAAGCTCTACATCTAGCTAATTGGTCTGTATTTTAGTAACTCAATTTTCTTGTGTAGTTTCTACTTTGTTGTTAATTTTTTACATAGTTAATCCCTGAGCTTGAAACTAAAAGTTTATACAGTATCAAAATAATAGTGTATAACTATTAGACTGCTTTTATTTTTACATGATTTAAACAAAATAATTTAATTATTGTCATTATGCCAGGCAAACAGTTTAATTTCTATATTTTTTCTATATTGAAATTGTTATTAGAATAACTCTGATCTTGAATCTTGAGCTTGGCTCCATAGGAGCCATCTTGAATGGGGGTGGGGGAACTCTTGGAATATCACTGATGTTAATTTACCAGTTTTTCTAGATTCTGCCTTGTTAAGAAATGAGAGTGTGGATTAAAGTTCCAGAGAACTGTCTGTGCTGTGCTGTTGGATTTGTGCAATTAATTCAGTAGCCTCACAATCCAGCACAACACTTGAAATATGACTAGTGTGACTGAGGAACTGAATTTTTAAGGTTATTATTGAAATTACTCAAATGTAAATAGTTATACGTGGCTAGTGCTACTCTGGACTATGCAGTTCTACAAAGAAGGCTGCTTCATTGAGCCTAGTTTTCATTTTAGTAATATAAATAATTCGCAGCTGTGAAGTAGTACGCTTCAGCGTAGGTTAAGAACAATGAACTGTTATTTGAAACAAGGATTGAGATGGTAGACAGAAAACTCCATTATTTTGATAGATAACAAAAGTATATTTTCTCCCTATGATATGTCAGTGCTTTGGCTAATAAACCTGGGTATTATGATGTTTAGTGTTCAGTGACCAAATTTTTCTGAACAAAACCAAAATTTAGAAGCCATGTTTTGACAACTTTTTATGTCATTCTTATGTGTGAAAACAGTTTGGGAGAAGTAGTGGAGAAACAGTAATTTTAACATTTCAAAGGGCTGAGGGGTAATAGGAAAGAATATTTGAAATTTATACCATAGTTATGTATCGCATACTGATCTCATTTAGAAAAATTGTAGCAGGCTGGGATATTCTTGATCGCTTTTTATTTCTTTATTTTTTGCTTATTGCTGTGTAATTTTTTTAACTGTTCATTTATAGTTTAAAAACCAAGTGTTCTGCAGTTTCTGAAGAAGTAACAGAAACTGGCACTGCTGAAGAAGCTGTTGACAAACCTCCAAAGAAGAAGAAGAAAAAGAAGAAAGACCCAGAGCCAGATGAAACAGAAGGTGGTACCACTGAGCTAGCAGAATTCGCAGCTGTCACCATGAAAGAAGAGACAGACCTGCAGATTAATAACAACATGAATGGCTTCCGGGAGGAAGAGCCAAAGAAGAAGAAGAAGAAAAAGAAGAAAGACCCAGAGCCAGATGAAGCAGAAGGTGGTACCACTGAGCTAGCAGAATTTGCAGCTGTCACCATGAAGGAAGAGACAGATCTGCAGATTAATAACAACATGAATGGCCTCCGGGAGGAAGAGCCAAAGAAGAAGAAGAAGAGGAAGAAGAAAGACCCAGAGCCAGATGAAGCAGAAGAAGGTGGTACCACTGAGCTAGCAGAATTTGCAGCTGTCGCCATGAAGGAAGAGACAGACCTGCAGATTAATAACAACATGAATGGCCTCCGGGAGGAAGAGCCAAAGAAGAAGAAGAAGAAGCAGCAGCACCAGGAAGATCACAACCAGGACCCTGTTTTTCAAGGCAGTGACTCCAGTGGTTACCAAAGTGACCATAGAAAGAAAAGAAAGCACAGTGAGGAGGCTGAATTTACCCCACTTTTGGAACACTCTCCTAAAAAGAAAAGGAAAAAATGATTTTCTATAGTACTTTGTAAATATGATTCAGTTTTTAAAAGATTGAACTGTACATAGTAGATGAAATGTTTGAATGCTATGAAAGTTCTCAAAGCAGGAAACTGCTGATTAGGAGTTGAATGTTTGGTGTTAAAATTGCAAAACTGATCATTTGGGAAATGCCAATATTGTTAAAGTGCCACATTTCTGTATACAGAATGAAAGGTAAGAGCTGCCCTCAGTCTCAACTCTTGCATTCTTCCAGTGTTTTCATTCTAAACAAAATGTCTTCTACCATCTCAGTACTAGCAAAAGGACTTTATAATGCAGTGTTATATCATTAAAGAATGATTTGAGCTTGGGTTTTTGGCTTATTGCTTTTTTTAAAAAATGGGTTTCACCTTTATCATGAAATAACAGACCTTTTTTTGCTTTTTTAAAAATTCAAGGCATTCACCAGTTTCGGATTTTTCTTTATCGTGGCTACTACAGTGTTTCTGTTGTTTAACTTAGCGTTTTCCACAGGAAATCTGAAATCTCCAGCGCTCCTAGGAACCATGTCACTGCTGACTGGGGTAGGAAACAGTATTCCCTATTCCTTCCCTCCAAGTGCCTGTGTGGTGGCATTTTTGTTTTTCTCTAAGGCTGAGAGGTTGGAGAGCTGTTCTCTTGTACTTACTCATTTGTGCCTCAACCAATTTGTTTTTGTTGTGTTGGAGAAGCAAGATCTGATGAAGACAGGATAAATGTGATTCTGATTAGTGGGAAATTTCCCAATTACATTGTAATAGTTGGGTTAGGCTGCTAGAAATTGTTCTGAAGAGAAAACAGCTGTTCACTGTTTTCACTGAGAAAATGTCCGCTGTGCCTTAACTGTTGGAAAACCGAGTGATGAAATGATAGGCTAATTCAGGCTGATAATCAATGCATGGCAGTATTCACTCATTTAACAGGTATCTGACCATTTGCTATGTGTAACACATTCTCCTAAGTTCCAGGGATCTAATGGCAAACAAAGGAGACACAGGTCCTTCCCTGATGGAATATTCAGATAAACAGGTGCACATAAAATAAAAGTAGGAACATACATACAGAAATTAGTAATTGTGATAAGTGCTACAAAGAGTTTCCACTCAAAGTGTGGTTAGTTTCTGTAGATGGATGCATGGTTTAAATCCACTCCAAATGGCAGCCATTTTTGTTGCCATTTGTGTAGTATCAGAAATAGTGCTGGTCTCACATTGTTTAATTTCCATTAATGTATAAATTCTGCTGGTAGTATATCTTGATCCAAATCTGTAATGATAGAATGCAGAGTTTCTGATGTCAGTCTGTCAGTAGATCTACCAGACAGTGAAAAGGTGCAAACGAGTGTCTTTCCATACGATTTAGTTTCATGTGAGTATTGACCTCTTGAGATGTGGTGTCACTATAAAATGCACACCAGATTTTCGAGGTGTACAAAGAAAGAATACAAAATATCTCAATTTTATTGGTGAAATTAAAATGTTTTTAGTATAGTGAGTTCAATGTTGAAATTCATTCAGATTTTATTTTTTTTGGCTTTTTTATTTTTTTGCTAAAAGATTTTAAATTACACATGAATTGCTTCTCGGCCTTTTGGCTAAGATCAGATGTAGTGTCTGTTCTTACCAGTTTAAATTTACACATGAGGCTCACATTATCTTTCTTTTGGACAGCACTGGTTTAAAGGAAGGATGAGTGGAAAAAGTTTAAAACAAGTCACATTCTCAGGGTTTAAGATAGTGGCATGCCCAGAAAATGTTTTATAAATCTTTCCTTAAATTTTTTTTGAATACATCATTGTAATAATGTCTGACTTAATGTAGAAAATTAATCTTTAGTGAAACAATTTCCTCTTCGTAAATACCAAGGAAGCTTCAGATGTATACTATTCATGGAAAAATACATTGTGGCTTAGCAAAATAAGCAAATTTCCACATGTTGTTTGTATCTTTTCAGTTGGCGCTTCCGTCTGTCATTCATATTGAAAATAATTTGCATCTTTGAAGAAAAGAGCATACTTGAAACTGTTTATTCATGTTTTTCACAATGTGGTTCTCTTTGAAAAACAGATCTAGTCTACAATGACTGTTTTGTTTTTATCTGATACAAAACCTCTGATGATGATATCCTCCATATATTGTTCTAAATATTTGTCACATGCTATGCTAACCTAAGTTTTATCTTTTCTCTCTCACCATTTGCTCATTAAAATCCTCTAGCCTAGACACTACTGCTTACCCTCTTTAATTTCTACCTATCACCAACTTTGCAAGGCACCTCATTAATCATTTGGAATAAAAAGATAATTTAAACAGTTTGTATTCTCACAATTTTTGTGTGTGAGATCCACTAAAGTGGGCTAAATGTGCTTGCTTTGTAGTCATAATTGTTTTTATTCTTTTTTTTGTTTGTTTTTTTTACTATATTATTTGAAGCTTTTATAAAGCATGTCTCTTGATCTACATGTCTTGACAAAATGAATTTCCTGAAAGCTAGGATTATGTCTTAACTGTTTCTACACTGTTTAGCAGTGGGCCCTTTCTATCATGAAAGCATCATCATATAATTTTATTTTTTTAACTTTATTTTTATTGTTGACATGATTACAGATGTCCCCATTTTTCCCTTTTTGCCCACCTCCACCCCACCCAGCCCCTGTCCCTTATTACCACACTGTCGTCTGTGTCTGTGGGTTATGCATATATGTTCTTTAGCTAATCCCTTCACCTTCTTTCATCCAGTCCCCCACCCCCACCTCAAACCCCTTCCCTCTGACAGCTGTCAGTCTGCTCCATGTGTCCATGCTTCTGTTTCTGTTTTGTCCCTTGATTTATTTTGTTCATTAGATTCCACATATAAGTGAGCTCATATGTTATGTGTCTTCCTCTAACTGGCTTATTTCACTTAGCATAATAATCTCTAGGTCCCTCCAGTCAGTCACAAAAGGTAAGAACTCCTTCCTTTTTATTTTTCATAGCTGCATAGTATTCCACCATGTAAATGTACCACAGCTGTTTGATCTACTCATCTATTAATAGACACTTGGGCTGTTTCCAGATCTTGGCTATTGTAAATAGCTCTGCGATGAACATAAGGATGCATATATTCTTTCAAGTTGGTGTTTCAGGATTCTTAGGATATATTGTCAGAAGTGGAATTGCTGGGTCAAAAGGCAGTTCCATTTTTAATTTTTTTGTGGAAACTCCATACTGTTTTCTATTGTGGCTGTACCAGTTTGCATTCCGCCAACAGTGCACTGGGGTACTTTTAAATTGATAAAATGAAAAGCACAGTTTCAAATGGTGTCACTTTGCCTCTGATACGACATTTTTAATCTTTCACACATTGTTTCAATCAATTCAGTAAGTGCTTTGCCTTTATATGATGTGGTTTTCAAGTATCTTTTATCCCATCAGTGTGTTAGTGATAACTTAGAAGGAAAACTACCAAATGGTCAAAATTGAGTTTCACTTGCTTGATCCATTCACCACAAGGATTATCTTTGGATATTTTCATCCAAAAAGAAGACATATTGTGTTACAAAAATCAATATGTATCCTTTTTTTTTTTTAAAGTTTGAAATGCAAAAGTATCTCCCACTCTCCTAGTCATGATCTGTCTCCACAACCCTCCCCAGACACACCCATGTAACAATTGTACATCCCAGAAATAAGTACTATTGTCAGTTTTGTGTATAGTTTTAGAGTTTGTTTTTTGTTTGTTTTTTATCCTCACTGGAGGACATTTTTCATTTTTTGCATTTATCTTCAGATTGAGCGGGAGGGAGAGAGGGAGAAAGAGAGAGAAACATCGATGTGAGAGAGACACATTGAGTGGTTGCCACCCACATGACCCCAACCGGGGCCAGGGACAAACCGCAACCAAGGTATGTGCCCTTAGTGGGAACTGAACCCACGTCTCTCTGGCCCACAGGCCGACGCTTTAACCACTGAGCCAAACTGGCCAGGGCTAGGGTTCTTTTAAATGGACTTTAAAAATATTTAAAAAATGTAAATGCAATCAAACGACTCATAGTCTTTGGACCTACTTTCTTTCATTTAATATAGATTACTTTCCATAAAAATATATGAAAGTATTGTTATTTTTAATGTTGGCAGAATTTCAATGTGTAACTTGTTTCATTTCCTAATGGTGAATATTTAGGTTTATATTTTCCCTCTTGCTAAACACACATATTGAGCATACATGTATAGACATCCTTATTTGACAGATTAAAAAGTCCCAGAAGTGGAATAGTATGAAAGGAATACTTTTACTTTTTGATATACATCGTCAGATTGTCCAGGACATTTGAACGAATTTGAAATCTTATCAGCAGTTGTATGGCAGCCTTGTCAACATGGAGAGTGCCAATCATTGTAATTTGGACAGTGATAGGTGAAAACGTTATGTTGTGTGATTTATATTGATTTGGTTTTTAGTGAGCTTGAACCACTTGTCTATGCATTTATGTCTTGAAATATTTTCTTCATGTCTTTGGATTATTTCTTTGTGATGTTTTTCCATTTATTTGGGATGATAATGCTTTTTCTATATATGTTCAAACAATTTTTGTAATTTGTCATTTATATTTTAGCTTTATCATTTGCTATTCAGATATTTATTATTTAATTAGTGATTTCTTTTGTTTGAGTTTTATCTCAGGCATTGTTTTTCTTATGAAGACACTTCCATCCCAATTATAAGATACTAATTTTCTTGCAGTACTTCTACCATTTTACTTTTTTACATTTAAGATTTTAATCCATCTGGAGTAGTATATAGTTTGATACAGGAATTTTGTTTTCTCACATTGATGTTCATTTGTTCCCAAACTATTAATTAAACCCATATTTTCTCTACACATTTGAAGACCCATCTTAGCTTACACTACATTACACAGGCTATCAATAGTTCCACTTGTCTTCTGATGTGCTTTTGCGTTCTTGTGAAGGACCACACTCTATTACTCTAATGCATCAGGCAGAATTCTGAGATGGCCCACTTTTATCCTGATAACTGAAGATGATGAAGTTTACCTCCATGATATATCATTGTTTATATTATAATTGTGATTATATGGCACAGTTGACTTTAAGAAAGAAATTATCTGGGATTCCAAAATGGCGGCGGAGTAAATGGAAGCTACACTGACCATCTACCAAGACCAAACTGGAATTACAACTAAAATAAAGACAAATCATTGGTAAAAACCAACAGAAAAGCTGCTGGAGAGGACCCACATAACCATGAGCCTGATAGGAACTGCGGAGGCACGAGGGGGCAGGCTGGGAGCCCACGGACAGCAGCTGTTTCAGCTGTGAGAAGCTCCCTTGGGGTTAAAATCCCAAGCCAGCTCCACAGTGCAGAGGGCTGGGGACAGAGCACTAAACTAGCTACAGCCACTCACCTTGGGCTCCAGTAGAGGGAGGGCAGACTGGACTAGAACTGTGGAGAGACTCGGGATTGGAGGGCACTGGGAGTTCTGTGCTGAATCACTCGTGGACAGTAGCCATATTACTCAAAGAGCCCCAGGGAGAAGCAACAGTCTCCCTCAGGAATAACACCACCCGGCCGGGCTAGAGACATGCAAATTGAGGCTTATTAACAGCCAGCAAACATCTGTCCCACCCACTGGAAATCCTCTTACCCTGAACACCTGAGGGATTTTTTTTTCACTCAGCTGAGGGCTACAACCCAAGGCATATCAAGTAACTGAGACAGCCTCCAGGCAAAAAAGCTAGAGAATAACTGAACCTTTCCTGGGCTTGCAAATTTACCCAGGAAAGTAAGACTTGACAGTGGGAAAATTGGACAGCTACATGCCAAAAAAAAAAAGGAAACTAGACCACCAACTTACACCATACACAAAAATAAACTTAAAATGGATAAAAGACTTAAATGTGACTCATGAATCCGTAAAAATCCTGGAAGAAAATGTAGGCAACAAAATTTCAGATATTACATGCATCAGAATTTTCACTGATACAACACCTAAGGCAAGAGAAACAAAGGGAAAAAATGAATACATGGGACTACACAGCAAAAGAAACAACCATCAAAATGGAAATTGAACCCACTATATAGGAGACCATAATTGCCAATGATACATCAGATAAGGGGTTAATTTCCAAAATAACTCAAAAAAAGAATGACAAAACAATTAAAAAATGGGCAGAGGACCTAAATAGACACCTCCAAACAGGACATACAAATGGCCAAGAGATATGAAGAAATGCTCAATGTCACTAATCATCATCTCCTTGTGCCTCTAACCACTTCAAGTCTATATTACAGAGTATACAGGACAGTTGTGGAGTTGAGTGCACTCCTTTAGCCCAGGAGATGCACTACTCAGAATCCCTGTTCTGTTCCCTTTTGAGTGCAGGCTAGTGGTGTGAGTGATTCACCGTAGACAGAAGAGCGCTTCTTAAATCTACTTTAATATATAGCTCCAAGGGGAGCTTTACCCTCTCTAGAGCTATATGCCAACAACAACAACACCACTTTGTTTTGTTTTGTTTTGCTGTTTTTCAAAACTACGTTGTCTTGACCCATCAAATTGATATTTTCTGTCTTGACAGGCTCTGTTGGAGCAAACAAGAATTTGATAATATACAGTTATCTTCCTATAATCTCATGTTATAATTTAGAATTATTTTCCCCCCAAGCTAATGAAGCCATAAGTGGGAATGCGAGTTGTTATAAAAATTCAGGATGCCACAAGAATTCCAGAACAAGAATGCAGCTAGACCTCAAGAAACAGAAGATACCAGAAAGTACCAAGACTCTTGGTCACTCACAGGCCTTCCCCGCGGATTTGCAGTCCCGCCCACACGGAGGGGGATCCCTCAGCTTTCAGTTCCAATGGCCAGTTTCAGGAGAAAGAGCCGGCCCAGCTCGGGGGTTGTGCCCACTGCTGGTGGCACTAACATAAGCCTGGCACCCAGACTAGTGAGAACTTGGAAAGACTTGTAAGAATAAGTGTCTCCGAAAAGGGGTCATTGTTTTCTAGCAGATAACTGCAAATGGTGATTTCTACATCTGGTACTTAATAAACCTAGTATTTTCATCTTAAATGACTTTGGAAATGGTGAAATTTTCTTTTTGTATTTTCTCTTCCCGGGTAGAGTTCTTGACTGAGTTGCTCTGCTATTCAGTGAAAAAGGAATGAGATGGAAGTAGCAACATTTTAGTTACAGAGAATCATCTTAATCTGTATTAGCATCTGAATCTCCCAGCAAATGGCAAGCTCAGGCCGTTGCTAAATGAATCATTCAAGCTGGGAACATACATCTTATGAGAGAGAGGCAGTGTGCCTGTGTCATAGTGGTGGGGGGATTAGGTGAGGCATTTATAAATTTAGTAAGCAAGCTATAGTTCTGGGAGTTCGTATTTTTTGTATGAAATACAAGGCTCATTCATTTCCTCCTTTCAAAAATCATAAATTAAAATAAACGGGAAAGAAGCCATTTATTTTAAGTCCCGCAGTAGTTTTCGCCAGGCCTGGGGCAGCGCCATTTACGCCAGGCTTCCTGTTCAATTGTTTGATTCCGCATTCATTGCCCTGGAGGCTGTGGCTTGCGGTGCTGGCACACTGTTTATTGCTCTGTGCAAGAAAAACAAATGAAAACAGAAAGAGCACTGCCAAAGTGCCTTTGTGGGTGTAGTCAGCAGATGAAAGCCAAGCCAAGAGAAGCATTGTTTTCATCCAGCCCAGTGCTGGAGATTCTGTATATTTTACCAGTCCACATGTGACAGGGAGAGAGAAATATGTGCACACAGCCTGGACTTGGGTTCCTTTGTTAACTGTCTGTACATTTGAGTTTGATTTATTTCAAAATATGGAAAACCTGTTCTGCCAACACATTTAAAAATAAAGGGTGAAAACTTCTCCTTGGGCTCCAAAATGTCCGAAATGAATACTTCAGAGGCTGACATGGACTAGACGTGACTAAAGCTCACGAAAAAGGGCAGGGGGGCTTTGACCAACTTTATATTTTGGACACCTTATTTTATGTCTTGAAGGTAACTTTGTAGCGAGGCAAGTTTCTCAAATGTATTTTCTATGCACATGTCCATTCTGTTAGCTGTAAGAACATCATGTGTGATTTAGAAGAGAGAAGATTGGAGAAATAAGTAATACTCCTCCATCTACATTTTAAACTGGACTTGGAATTTTTTCCAAAGAGTTTATAGTCCGAAGCAACTCAAATCGTAAAAGTTACAGCTCTAATCTACAATAGAGATCAGCATGGTGCCAGAAATCACAACGGAGGAGTTTCTGTCAATTTGTCTTGGAAACATGTATAATACCAATAAAATTGAAGAGTTTTGCATTTCATTTATGTGGATATGTGTGTTTTGTTTTTTTTTAAAACTAAAATTGAAGTTTTGTAAATCCTCACCTGAGGATATGTTTTTAATGATTTTAGGGGGAGAAAAACATAGATGTGAGAGAGAAACATCAATGGTTGCCTCATATATATTACCTGACCAGGATCGAACCCACAATCTAGGTGTGTGCCCTGACTGGGAATCGAACCTGCAACTTTTGATGCATGGTACAGTGCTCTAATCAACTGAGCTACCTGGCCAAGGCTAAAAATGCATTTTTTGTTCATTTTGGTTTCAGACTACATATCCTATTTGATATCACATGTTGCTGTACCATAAGTTATTTTGTGAGGCTGAATGTGAATATACCCACACCTTAAAAGGCCAATTGCTTTTTTTTACATTTAGACAGTTTCTGGTTTTTCTTTTTCCTCTGAGGCATTCCTTCATGCAACCAGTATTTAGTGGATGTCTTATTATGTGGCAGATTCTTGATTTAGGCACTGGAATTTTGTCAGAGAACACAGGAGACAAAACTGCCTGTCAGCGGAGGGCAATAATGATATGCATTATAAGGAAAATAAGGCAGAAGACACGTGAGTGTGGTAAGGTTTACAGTTTTCAACAAGGTAGTGAATAAAGGCTCCATTAGAAGGTGAAATTTGAGCAAATACTGAAAGGAGATGGATTCTAGAGGCAGAGAATTTTAGAGTTCAGTGGAGGCCTAGAGAGGGGAGAAGTATTCTGGGTTTCAGATTTCTGAAAGATTTCCTGATCAAGGATACCTGTGTGGCTGTACTAGGACGAGCAAAGTGGAAAATGAGACACGGTGAGTTCAAATAAAGTTACATCTTTGTATCTTTGACATGATTTAACCTTGGCCAATAATCTAGATCAAAGAAACTACTTTGAAGGAATTAATAGTGTTTGCTTAATAATTGTTTAAAATGTTAAGGGTCACTTGAAAGATGCTGTGTCTGTTTTGGTTTCAAATTATAAAATATACATATACATGTATATATACACACACCCATATATATAGATATATATATACACATATACATGGTTTTCAACTTGTATACAATAATTAAATCAAATAGCATTACTGTGTAACAGATGATGTAATAGATTCCAGATGTTAATTTTTGGTTATTTTATCTTTCAGTAAGTAAATTATTGATTCAGGTATGCTTTCTTTATATGCTTAGACATATATAATACTTAAAAGTCTATAAAAAAATACCTATTGCAATGAAACCACATAACTTAATAGCATAAAGAAGTGAGTATATAATTTAAAATCCTCATAAATAAGTGGTAAGAGAAATGTACTTTAGATATAATGAAATGAAGCTTTCTCTTTCATGCATACCCTCTTTAACCCAATCCAGTCTGTCCCGCAAGGACAGCCTTTGTATCATACAACTAGTTTTCTAGCCCTTGTGATTTGATCAGGGATGGACAGTGACTCAAGCCCAAACAGTCATGTGCTCTTTCTGAAGAACTTGGGATAGAAAAATAAGCGGAATCAGCATACTATTTGGATTTTGGAGCTGTAAATTCATGAAGAGTAGAGATAATGTCAGCTAGATTCTGGTGCAAGATAAATTACCGGCAAGCAAAAATTAGGACTTTGCAAAGAGAGCTGGTTATCTGCGAGAAGGTGATAGATTGTACCTCCCCAGAGGGATAGACTTGGAGAGACTGGCTGCCAGCCAAATTTCTACCTCATGTAAAGCCTGGCTATATTTCCTGCTTTTGGCTTCCATGAGAATATTCTTCTCTTTATGATAAACATCCTTTTAATTTGAATCCTTTTGAGGGGGTTCTGTTTCTTTCAACCAAAGAGCACTTGACTATTGTTAGGGACTGTTTATTATAAAGAGCTGAGTTATGTTCATTAAATGAGCTTGTTGCACTGTTTAAGCTGGCCTTTAAAATCTTGTTCAAGTCTGATAGAAAGTTGCTCAGATTTCTGATATTTTTAACTGAAATAAATAAGGCATCTCTCTTCCCCATCCTCATTTGAATAGAGTTGAGTTTAGTGACTACTGCTGCATTTGTGTACTGTGTAGTTACACTGGTGAGCGTAGCATGTTCACTATTTGGAGAAAATGTGTAAGCTTTTAAGTATCCTTATTTGAATGTGAACGGGTCTCACTTCTTCAGTAATTTAAAAACATAACTTTCCTTCTAACTACCTCTTTTTTTTCCTTTCCTCCCATTCTATGATAAGAGAGGCCAAGGTATATAATTAACATGGATGAGATAAAAAGCTTTGTACTACACTTAATTTTTAAAATTTAAAAAACACCGACAATGGTATATAAAAAGCTTGCTATTTGTGGGGTTTATGTTAAGTACAAAGGGGGCTACAAGTGTGATTAACAAATAGTATCCACATTGTTCCTTCCCCTATAGAGGGACTTTTGAACTAAAGAAATTATTTTAAAAAGCAGTGTTCCAGGCTCTGGATTGTGTTAATACAGTTCAAGCTGGGTTCACTCTGATGGCCCAGTAGGCAGATCGGTTAGCGTTGGCTCATGGGGAAGACCACGTTAGAAAGCTGGCGCCGCCTTCCTCACAAAGTGGGCAGATGTGTAGGGAAAGCCTGAACGTCACCATAACGTCCTTTTCATAAAACATTTATTAAATAAGTTTATCAGAGAACCTAGGAATCTCTTCACTCAGTAGCAAGATTTCATGTATTCTTTCAAAAACCAAAATCCCAAACAGATAAAACATGTATATGGGGAAGGATGGTTAAAAGTGTTTTTCATCATCAGTCAGTCAACTACTGGATCAGTAAATGATATTGTAGAAATATTATTTGCTTAATGGTATGAAGGATAAATGAGTTATAAGATGAAATAATGTTTACAGTAATACTGACCCTCACGTTTTATTACAACACTGTAAGGCAGTATGGAACATTACATTTCAGTCCTAAATTTTTGTTGCTCAGGTGGCAAATCTATGATATGATGAATGGTCAGGGAAAGATATTTTGACCTATGTTTTTTGCAGTAACATATATATATATATATTTAATGAAAATTATATCCAATCCTAAAATTCAATATGAAAAATATCTTAAAAGTTGTCAAGAAGTTATTGTAATTAAAGGTAAAAATCGCATTATTATGGTGAAAAGTATAATGCTATATATAAAAGACATGGATCCAGCTAATAAATTAAAGTTTATTTTAAGAAGAATAGAAATAAAGACCAGAGAGATTTATGCGAGATTAAAGTAATAACTCAATTTTAGTACTTAATTATAGTTAACTAGAGGACAAAGTGATCACTAAAATAACAAACATGTAAAAATTAAAGCAGAATTAAAATTGATTATAATAGTATAAAACTGGACAAAAACATATGCAATATTAGATAAAAACAAAACATATGCAATAGTATGGTAAATTTAAAGGGACTAATGATTATCTTCCGGAAGAAGGGATTAATGCATGCAGAGTCAGCTGGTTTGAAATAAACTTAATATTACTATACAGCTTTTTTTTTTTTTTATCCTCGCCCGAGGACATTTTTTCGTTTTTTGATCAGATAGAGTAGGAGGGAGAGAGAGAGAGAAACATCGACGTGAAAGGGACACATCGAGTGGCTGCCTCCAGCACAACCCAACCAGGGCCGGGGACAAACTGCAACCTAAGTACGTGCCCTTAGCGGGAACTGAACCCGGGTCTCTCTGGACCGCAGGCCGCTCTAACCGCTGAGCCAAACTGGCCAGGGCATACATAGCTTTTCTTGACGGTAACCAGGGAACAAGTCCTCATAGCTCCGGTTTCCGTGAACGGAGTGAGGCCAAGGGAAGGGAAGCATGCTTGGGCCCTCCCCGCGCGATCAGGGAGTGGAGATGGCACATTTGCACTTGAGAGAATGCCTTTCATTATTTTTGCTTTAATTCTTTCCCGTAGAGCATTTAGAGAAACATTCCCATCTCACGCGTCCCAGGGTTCGAGACAGTCCTGTTTCACTGCTGGTGTCTGAGAGGCGCTCCCAGGGTCTCGTGTCCTTCCGCGGCTTCTCTCTCTTCTCACACCGACTTCTCGCTCCCCCACCCTCCTCCCCACCTCCCGACTGGGGCCCTCAGAGCTGGAGATCGCGGCTTCTCTCTCTTCTCACACCGACTTCTCTCTCCCCCGCTTCCCTCCCCACCTCCCCACCTCCCCACCTCCCGACTGGGGCCCTCAGAGCTGGAGATCGCGGCTTCTCTCTCTTCTCACACCGACTTCTCTCTCCCCCGCTTCCCTCCCCACCTCCCCACCTCCCCACCTCCCGACTGGGGCCCTCAGAGCTGGAGATCGCGGCTTCTCTCTCTTCTCACACCGACTTCTCGCTCCCCCACCCCCCTCCCCACCTCCCGGCGGGGGCCCTCAGTGCTGGAGATCATCTTTCCTGCCGCAGATGAGCCCTCAAAATCCCTTCCACCCCATTAACTTACTTCTCGTTAATGTACTTAAATTATGAAAAACTAAAGTAATCGAAAGAACCTTAAACATCAATAAACCCATGGGAGGACCCCCAGTTTCTGGTTCTACATACAAGGAGCCTGGAAGTCGACGCTCCATCCTAACAAAAAGCAAGAAGCTGAAAAGACTGAAAAATCAACGGCTCCTGGATTCACATAGAGAAGGGGTCACGGGGCAGACCACTCCCCAAGGCTTGGAGGGAGGCAGGGAAATGCGGGCAGTCCGCTGTCCCGAGCAGAGACGGCGGCGGCCACGCCCGACCTTGCTGGACGCGGAAACCCCGAGCTGCAATTGACAACCTGCTGGAGGCTCAGCACAGACAAGTTTCCAGTTAAAAACTCCAGGGGAACCCAATCACTGGGGTAAGGGGTGTGTGTCGAGTGGGGTGGCACAATATTGAGAGATTTACCTCCAGGAGCTTCACCAGGTTCTCAGTGAATATTGGAGGAAAATATCATCGTGCCAATGGCCAGGGAAGAGAAAGGAACTACTTTGAAATAGGCAAGAGCACTCTGTTCTTAACAAGGCTTATCCTCGGGCGACTAGGTCACCAGAGCCTAACCTGCTGGGATATATTCAGAGTCTAACCGAGTCAGGGGCGGAAGAATGACCAACACTGTTCAGCTCTAGCCTGCCACGTGGGAGAAGGGAAAAACCCAACCCAGCCCACTGTGGTCATCCTGTACCACCTAAGAGGAGGGGAAAAAAATCCAAGAAATTTGTGAGGATCACAGTCACCAAAACAGACCTAATCACAGGACTAGACTGCGAATGCTTCCCCTCCCCCCATAGCTTACCACATTGCTAAGGGCCTGTGTACTTTTACCTGGTACCTCATGTCCATCTATCCAGAAGAATTGACAAGGCATACTAAAAGGCAAAAAACACATTTGAGGAGACAGAGTAAGCTTCAGAACTAGACATAGCAGGGATGTTCGAATTACCTGACTAGGAAATAAACAACTATATTCATATGCTAAGAGTTTCAGTGGATAAAGTAGCATGCAAGGACTGATGGGCTAAGTGAGCAGAGAGAGAAATCCAAAGAACCAAAAGGAAATCCTGGACAACAAAAACACAGGAATAGAAATGAAGAATACCTTGGATGGCTTATTAGAGACCAGACACAGTTAAAGAAAGAATCTCTGAGCTTGAGGGAATTCAATAGAAACCTCCCAAACTGAAAAGCAAAGGGAACAAAGACAAAAACCAGAACAGAATATTCAAGAACTGTGGGACAACTACAAAAGGTATATGCATAATGGGAATATCAGAAGAAGGGAGATCAAAGAACAAAAGAAATATTAGAAAGAGGAATGACTTAGAGCTTGCCCAAATTAATACCAGACACCAAACCACAGATCCAGGAACCTCAAAGAACACAAAGCAGAATTTAAGTGCCAAAAAACACCACCTAGGCATGTCACTTTCAAATTATAGTAAATCAAAGAAACAGAAGAAAAACCCAGAGGGGAAAACACCTTACCCATGGAGGAACAAATATAAGAATTACATTCAATTTCTCCTCAGAAACCACATAAAAAAAGAACTGGGTGAAATATTTCAAATGTTGTGAGAGAAATACTACCAACCTAGAATTCTGTACCATGTGAAATTATCCTTCAAAAGTGAAGGAGAAATAAAGACTTTCTCAAACAAAAATTGGGAGAATTTATTACCAGGACACCTGCTTTGCAAGAAATGTTAAAAGGAGTTATTGACAGAGAAGAAAAATAAAGTAGGTCAGACACTTAGATATTCAAAGAAAGGAAGAACAGCTAACATCTTACGTAATGATGAAAGACAGAATGAGTTCCTCCTAAATGTGGGGGAAAAGCAAAGATGTTCACTGACCATTCCTAATAAACACAATACTAGAAGTCCTGGTAAGTAATGAAAGGCATACAAATTGGAAATGAAGAAATAAAAATGGTCTCCTGAAAATGCATGATTGTCTACATAGAAAAAAAAAAACAATATAAGTAATATTTGAGTTAATATGTCACAGGATATTAGGCCAACACAAAAAATCTAGTCCTACTTCTATCACCTAATAGTGAATAATTAAAAATCAACAGTTTTAATCCTCTAAATTGTAGTTAATGCAACGCCAATCAACATTCTAGCAGGATATTTTTGAATCTATAAACAAGCTGGTTCTAAAATGTATGTGGTAACATAAAGGAAATGAAATAGAAAAAGATAAAAACGGAATAAACTTACCAGAGAACTGACACGACCCATTTTACTATTTAATACAACTGCACAGTAATAAGATTATGTGATACTGAAGAGATAGTCTCAAAAGCAATGGGAAATAAGTGTTCAGAAATACACCCACACAAATCTAGATAGTTGATTTTTTTGTTGTTAATCCTCAGCTGAGGATATTATTTCCATTGACTTTTAGAGTGGAAGGAAAGGAAGGAAGGGCAGAGAGAGGGAGAAAAACATTGATGTGAGACAAACACATCAGCTGGTTGCCTCCCATATGCACCCTGACTGGGGCCTGGAATTGAACTTGCAACCCAGGCATGTACGTGCCCTTGACTGGGAATTGAACCTGCAACCCTTCCATGACAAGGCCAACGCCCTAACCATTGAACCACACAAGCCAGGGGCTCGCCTGTTGATTTTGAAAATACTTTAATAAACATTTTATTTTAGAACAGATTCAGATTTACAGAAAAATTATGAGGATAGTACAGACTTCTCATATACCCAAGTCCAATTTCTCCTATTATTAACACCTTACACCAGTTTGTACATTTATCACAATTAATGAACCAATATTATTAATTAAAGTTCACACTTTATTCAGGTTTTCTCAGTTTTTACCTAACATCTTTTGTGTGTGTGTTTCAGGCTCCTATTCAGGATAGCCATCACGTCCCCTTAGGATCCTCTGGCTGTGACAGTCCTTCAATCTTTCCTTGTTTTTGATGACCTTGAACGTTTTGAGGTATTTTCTGGAATGTCCCTCAATTGGAATTTTTCTAATGTGTTTCTCATGGTTAGACCAGGGTTGCAGGTTTTGTGAAGATTACAGTGGTAAAGTGCCCTTCTAATCACATCATATCAAAGGTACATACTATCAACATGACTTATCACTGTTGATATTGACCTTCAACACCTGGTTGAGGTAGTGTTTGTCAAGGTTCTCCACTGTAAAGTTTACTTCTCTCTCTTGCCCAGCCTGCTTCTACTCCTCAGGTTGTCCTCTTAAGAAGGAAGTCACTGTGAAAGTGGACTGTCTACATAAGTTATTGGAATCTTCTGCAGAGGATTATCTATTCCTCCTCATTAATTTACTTACTCAATCATTAATTAGATCAATGTGGACTCCTGGATATTTAATACTATGGTTTGTATTTCAATACTCCTTTATTTTGTCACTGAAATCGTTCCAGCTTTTCCCATTTACATTTAGTTCCCAAGTCCTTTTGACATGCTCTCACTATTCTAAGAAGTTTGTTACTGTTATTCCACTTTCATTTTATATATTTTCTGCTGTATCCTAGAATGAGCCATTTCTCCTACTGGGGAAAAGGAGCCCTATTTCCTTTGATTAGACAGTGGTAATTAGAAACCAGGATCTGGGTGCTAGGTGTGCTCATTGCTACTGGGTTGTTCTTGCTTTTAGTGTGCATACTAACCCATGTATAAGCACATAGCTCTATAAATATTTACATCTGTCTCTATATTAAGGTAAATATGAATTCCCACTCATGTTCCAACTCCAATCTTTTACCATGTGGATCATTCTAACAGCCTCTCTCTTGCTTTCCTGTACCCTCCCTCTCCAACGTGAGAAACCTGCACTGCCTATTAGCTTAATTGTTCAATATCAGCACACATAGAAAGTATACATGCAGTTGATTCAGTTAGCCCATATCCTCGTGGCAAATACCTTTATCAACTGGAGCACGGGGCGTTATGTACAGCTTTTGTGTGTGTGTGTATTTAGTGTTATAGGCTCCTCTCAATTCCAAGTTTACTTAGGTCACCTTTTTCTCCAATTCTGCCAGTGCAGTTGTTTCAAATATTTGTCATACTTAGATTGTTTTGTCACATTCTGCATTCCATGCCCATATTCTTCTGAATTACTAAATGTTTTTTTGTTTTGCATAAATTAAGGTTTTAAAATTCTCTCTTTTTACTGTACATTTCTTTGAGTTTTGACCATTACAATGTCATGTATCCACTTTTTTGTTATCACAGTAAATAGTTACACTGCTCCAAAAAATCCACCGTGTTTCACTTATTCAACCCTTCCCTTACTCCTAGATATTTCATCTTTTTGCCATCTCTATAGGTATACCTTTTCTTGAATGTCATATCATTGGAATTATGCAATAGACTGGCTTCTTTATTTAGCAATATTCATTTAATATTCATCTGTGTCTTCTGATGGCCTGATGGCTCATTCCCTTTCATTACAGAAAGGTATCCAGTGTATGGATATACCACAGTTTGTCCATTCAGCCTTCGAAGGACATCTTTGTTGCTTTTATATCTTGGCAATTATGAATAAAGCTGCTACAAGATTTCAATTTGTTGGGTAAATACCTAAGGGTGCAATTGCTAGATCGTACAGTAAGACTGTTTAATTTCATAAGAAGCTGCCAAACTGTCTTCCGAAATAGCTGAACCTTTTTACATTCACATAGCAATGGATGAGAGTTCCCATTGCTCTGCAATCAGTACTCTCAGCTTTTCTACTTTTATTTTAGCCATTCTAATAGGTAGGTAGAGGTATCAATTTCACAGAATATAATTTTAAAATGTTGGGGCCATAAAAATTCTATTGTTGGAAATATTAAAATGAAATATTTTCTTCTTATAAATTGTATTCCCTATTTCTCATTTTGCATGCAGTATTTTAAATACGAAAAATACATATATACAGTCTTTTAAGACATTCAAGTTCTGCATCAGTGAATATGTTGTGTATATAATTTCGTAACATCTCCCACTTCTTGTGATCCCTTTTCTGCACCATTGTTTGTGCAAATAAATGTGGTCCAAGCACAGTTCTTTCAAGCTCCAAAATTACATCTTCAATACTGTAATCTAGTCTAAACTTATCCCAATTAGGAGAACCTTCACCTGTGAGTTAAAAAACAAAAACAGGTTTTCAACAACAATTCAACCAATATTTTTTTCTCATGTCTAATTTGAACTTTTACAAAATAACATTTACATGTTTCTTTAGTTTGACTTCTAAAGGTTGATTTTTATGCTATTAATCTAAGTGGTTTGTGGATACGGATGATTTTCCTAATAAAATGTCATCTCTATTATATTCTATATAACTGCGTTATTAATTTAGAAAGGGCTTAGGGTACCAACTCTCTGAGTGAGGACCAGGAAGACCCCAAGATTGGCGGTTGTAGCTTCTCTCATTTCTAAGAGAATTCTTCCTGCCTGGAAAAGCTGTTTTAAAAGCAGAGATGCAGCCCTGGCCGATTTGGCTCAGCAGAGCGTCGGCCCGTGCACGGGAGAGACCCGGGTTCGGTTCCCACTAAGGGCAGGTACCTTGGTTGCAGTTTGTCCCCGACCCCAACCAGTTGTGTGGGTGGCAACCAGTTGATGTGTCTCTCTCACATCGATGTGTCTCTCTCTTCCTCCCTTTCTTCCTCCTGCTCTATCTGAAGATAAATGCAAAAATGTCCTCAGGTGAGGATAAAAATAAATAAATAAAAATAAATAAAAGCAGAGATGCAAGTACATTTGGATGATTTTGGCAAACTTTTTAGAACATCGCCAAAGCACATTTCCTTCAGTTTCCCTAGAGGTAACCACTTTATGGAAATTAAGGAATCATAATGCTTTCCCCAAAAGAGATACCCTTCACCCCATATCATATTTTGACATGTTTGACAATTTTGATAAATATGTCCTTAGCCTATTTCCTAAGTAAAGTTATGTCTCCACCCTTCAGCTTTTCCTCTTAAGTACTTTCAAGATATTCCATTTAGATTAACTGGGCACCTGCCAATTACTTCAGGATATGATAACAAAGAATATTTGTTCCATGAATAACTCATGTTGGATCTTCCTCAATTAGTTCATCTGGATTTTCATCGGGATACTTAAAATCAGACCTGACATTTTCATAAAAGGCCAATTTATCCTGATCTAAAGTGAAACTTCTAACTCTTGCATTGACTCTCTCTCTCTCTCTCTCTCTCTCACACACACACACACACACACACACACGTCACATTCATACATTGTCTAACATACACCTTTATTTAGGTATATAGTTCATGGTTTTTTTAAACGTCTTTGTCAGTAGCAGATCAACTTTAATCATTGATTTTATACAAATTTAATACTATTTCTAATTTTTTAAAAAAAAATTATCCTCACATAAATTATAAAATTTGCTTCGCTCCATAATGAGCCCCTTTGCCCTTGCCAAGGAAAGGGAGAGGTATTTAGCAAGTGAAAGGGCAGATGACTTAACTCTAAACCTGTATCCTCATCTCTCTAGTGGGGACAATAAGATTTTTCATGTAGAAATGTTACAGGTTTAGAGATAGTATAGGAAAAAGATTTGATCCATTAGCGATGGTTGGCCATGACTAATGGTAACTATTTAAAACCAGTTACTTCTTGCTATGCACAGCTTTTTGCAAGAAAACTTTTTTCTTGCAAAATGTATTAACAGCCCTGGATGGTTTTGCTCAGCATCGGCCCATGGACCAATGAGTTGTGGGTTCAATTCCAGGTCAAGGGCACGTACCTCAGTTGCAGTTGGTCCCCAACAGGTCGGGGTCGTGTGGGAGGCAACCAGTCAATGTGTCTCTCTCACGTTGATGTTTCTCTCTCCCTCTCTCTCCCTACCTCCCACTCTATCTGAAGATAAATTAAAAAATATCCTCAGGTAAGGATAAAAAAAATGTATTAACATATTTTCGATGTGTTCTCCCTTAAAAAGCAGAAACAAAAAAATGCCATAGAAAAAAATATACCCTTAAAAAATCTCAAGATAAAATACTTTCACTACTAAATTTCAAATTATTAAGATCAGATTTTAAATTAAAAACTGTAATGGCTATGCCCTGGCTGATGTGGCTCAGTTGGTTGGGTATCATCCAGTGCATCAAAAGGTTGCCAGTTCGATTCCAGGTCAGGGCACCTATGGGGGTTGTGGGCTCAATCCATGGTAGGGGGCGTGCAGGAGGCAGCCAATGGATGTTTCCCTTTCACTTCATCTCTCTCTCCCTCTCACTAAATATCAATAAAATAAATATTTAAAAAGACCTGTCATGGCTATACAGATTTCTGGATAATAGGGTTTTTTTGTTGTTGTTTGTTTTTTTTAGTTCTTTTTTTTAAAGCATTGGGTTTTTTTTTTTTTTCACCATAAACATATTGCTTTTGTTTTCAAGTATGCCTTTTGTTATGGTGTAACCATGATTTATAAAATCATTTATATTATAAATGTATAACATATATTACATTAATTTTAGTTTTGCCTTTGACTTTTCTAATATTTTAGAAAGTTTCTGCCTCTTTTATTTTATCAAAGAAAACCAACCCAGCACCTCTATTTTAAATTTAAAATGTATTTTTTATCAATAAATGTACACTAAAATTAGTCAATTACATCATATAGTGAGACTGTATTTTGTCTCAAAGGTCTATCATCCTCAAATTAGATAAATATTTTGCTTTGAATGATCATTACTTGAGAAGCCATTATGAAACATTCCAAAAAGTCAAGAAGAAAAAAAAAAGACCTATTTCAGTGTCATTAAATTTGTAATCATTTCTTTGTTGTTGAAAGAATTCCTGTGCATTTTTCTACTCTACCACAGGGTGGAGTATTGCTTTAAATATGGGCCCTTTTTGCACCATGCTCTCCTAACTACATTAATTCTGTTATGTGGGTAAATAGTGAAATGGGGTTTTAGTGACTGTTGATGAAATTCTGGGTACTATAATGACCCCCACCAGAAAAAAGCAAAACAATTTCTTTCAATTCTGTGGAGATGCTGTGGCATATTGTCTTGGAATCATATTTAATTTTCTTTAAGTTGTGTGTTTCCTCTTTAAAGGCAGGAGTCATGACACACTCTACGATTTTGATGATCGATTTATATTTTATATATGTATTCAGTGTAATAACGCACACTTCGTGTCGAAAAATATTTATTAAAATAATGTGCTTACTGCATTATTTTGAAAATAGGACTGTGCTATGAATTGCTTTAGAATCATCATACTGGATACTTGATTTACCAAAATAAAGTCTGTTTGTTGAAATTAAATAATTCCTAGCTGAGATATAGCAAAAGTCATCTTTCAGATACTTAATGCTGCTCTTAACTCAGAATATGCGCCAATGATCTCCCTGGAAGCTAGGGCTAGCGGGGCGATTCTTATGGGTTTGACAGTCAGGAAATTATATGTCCATGACATTTCTCTGCCTGCGGTGCCTTGTTTGTTACTAGACTAAGGGCAGGAGCTATGATTGGGCAGCAACGCAAATAAAATACAAACACAAGTGCCAATTATGCATGAATAAGAAGAAAGCATGCTGAAACAGTATCCAGTGGCGTACATCTCAGACCTCTAGGAGAAGACCTTTGAAGTGCTTAAGTGTTACACACAATTTAGGTCAAAATGTTTCAGAACACTCATCCAGACATATCTTTCTTTTCAAAATATTTCAACTCATGAGCACTGAATGAAGCAAAGAAAAAAGAAAAAGGACACTTTCCCTAGCTCCACTCCTCATCTGAGCATGGATGTGGAGCCAAGATGAAGATAATAGTGGAAGACAAATTCAAATTTGGAAAGAGAAAGATGACATTTAAAGCCATTATTTCAGAACTGAAGAGTTGTTTAATTTTTTTTTTTATAATTTCTGAGTGGTAAAAAAAAAAAAACCCAATATTTACATGGTTAGCACAACTTAATTTTTTATTGAAATGGAATTCATATAACATAAAATCACCATTTTAAAGTGTACAATTTGCCCAGCCGGTGTGGCTCAGTGGTTGAGCGTTGAGCCATGCACCAAGAGGTCGCCAGTTTGATTCTCGGTCAGGACACAAGCCCAGGTTGTGGGCCTAATCCCCTGTGGGGGGACATGCAGGAGGCAGCCAATGGATGTTCTCTCCCATCCAAGTTTCTATCTCTCTCTCTCTCCTTCTCCCTTCCTATTTCTAAAATCAATTTCAAATAAAGTTTTTAAAGTGTACAATTCAGTGGCAATTAATGCATTTAAAATGTGCAACTACCATCTCTCTCCGTTCAAAACTTATTTTGTCACCCCAGAAGAAACCCTGTCCTCATGAAATAATCACCCCCCATTTCCCACTCCCTCTATTCCTGGACAACCACTAACCTGATTTCTGTCTCTAGAGACTTGCCTATTATGGATATTTTATATAAAAGGTATCATACAATATATGACCTTTCATGTCTGACTTTTTTTTTTTAATGTAGCATAATGTTTTCAAGATTCATGCATGTATCAGAATATTTTTCCTTTTTATGGCTGAATAATATTCTATAAATATATACCACATTTTGTTCATTGGAAGATCCTTTGATTTCTCACTGATTGAATGTCTTTGTTTGTCATAGGTTTGTTGACATTTTTAATTTCTTCTTGAGTCAGTTTTGGTGATTTGTGCATTTCTAGAAATTTGTCCATTTTATCCATATTGTATATTTTTTTAGCCTACAACTGTTCATGGTATTTTTATAATCCTTTTAGTTTCTGTAAAGTCAGAATTAATATCCCCATTTGCATTTCTGATTTGAGTTAATTTTGTCTTCTGTTTTTTTCTAAGGCTAGCTAAAAGTTTGTCAATTTTCTTGATCTTTTCAATCAACTAACTTTGGTTTTATTAACTCTTTTTATTGTTTTTCTTTTCTCTCTCACTCTCTCTCTCTAGGTTACATGCTTAATCCGCTAGGGTTTATTTTGGTTGTTTGTGATAGAAACACAAAAATAATAATGGCACATACAAGATAGTTTAGAGTCAACCTCTTCTCCCCCCTTAAAGAAGTCCAGAGCTGATATCAGCTCTACCATCCTCAGGGAACCAGTAGTTTCCTATCATCTCTAGAGCACTGCACCCTGGCATTATGGCTGCCAGGGCTCCAGCCATCACACCCAAATTCCAGAAAATGAAGGGAAAGGGAGGGGAAAGAAAAGATACACTCCCCTGCCTTTTAAGGATCCTTCTAGAAGTCTCATACAACACTTGCACTTATATTTCATTGGCCTGAACTTAGCTGCAAAAGAGGTTGGGAAATGTGCTTTGACCATAGCTCCAGGGTGGCATCTGCTCACATGTGGCTCCTCCATGGGCCGAAGGGATTCTTGTCACCGTCCTTTGTGTCTTGGGTTCTTAGTACAGTTCTGGCATACAATGGCACTCAAAGAAATGGCCTGAATCAATAAAAAGGGGTCAAACTTGAATAATAAATGATAAAGACCTGGAATTTGTCATCATACACTGTGGTGTCATTTGTACAGTGTTGTCACACATGTGAAGTCACAGGCCTGGCACAGTTACGTCAGTTGTCTATGGTTACCTAGCTCAGGCCATTCCGGCATCTGAGGCCAAAATCAAGGGGGAAAGAAATCTGGTATAAATCCCATTTATGTACAAACATTTTTTTTTTTTTTTTTGTACGTGCCCCTAGTGAGAACCGAACCTGGGACTCTCTAGCCCACAGGCCGACACTCCAACCGCTGAGCCAAACTGGCCAGGGCCAAACATTTAATTTTAAGCTGATCTCACCAGCAAGGCACTAACCACACACCACAAGTGATTCCCGCCACGTGCAAGACACGGTTCGCGAGGCTCCTGGCTACCACCCGGTGTCCACCACCCTCCAGAGACAGTCACTGAAGAATTTCTTGGAGCTGGGAGCTGTCCAGGTGCACGGGCTGGGCAACGCTGGGGCCACGATGGACGCCTTTGATCATCCCCGGTTCACACTCACAAGCCCACTCAGTTTTACTAATTCGGTGATGAAGTCGAGCCACAGCCATGGCTGCAGGGGTAGTGACCGTTGCATCTTCGCCAACTTCCTTCTCCCATTTTTCGAGGTCAGCCTCAATCTCCTTGAGGCCCTCCAGCTCCCTGGTGAGCTGAAGGAAGTTGGCCTTCAGGTGCGTGTCCTCCTCGCTGGCCTGAAGCCAGCTTCAATCTGCTGCAATTCAGCAACCCCCTGGGTGCCTGCTCCTTCGCATCCAGCAGGCTCCGGCCACTCCTTCTGTTCGGGGATCTCTCGCAGCTGCTGCTCCAGCAGCCGCCCCATCATCTGCCCGTGGCCCCCCAGAGCGCCGCAGCGTGGTTGGCACGCAGGAGGCTTAGCAGCCCTGGCACTACTCCTATCACGGAAAGCTGCCATCGGTTTTTCCATTCTCTATCTCACTTAATTCTCCTATAACTTTTATATTTATTTCTGCTGATTTAAGGCTTAGTTTCCCCGTCTTTCCCTAAGTCTTTAAGGTATAAAGTTGAGTTGTTCATTTAAGATCATTCTTTTTTGTTAATGTAGGCATTTATAGCTACAAATTTCCCTGACCATTGTTTTTGCTGCATCCCATGTTTTGGTCATTTTCATTTTTATTTTCATTCATATCCAAGCATTTTCTAATTTCCCCATTGATTTCATCTATGACTCATTCGTTTTTTAATTTCTATGTATTTGCAAACCCTCCAGTTTTCCTTCTGTTATTGATTTCCAGCTTCATTTACATTGTAATTGGAAGACACTTAACATCATTTCATTCTTTTCAAATGTACTGAGTATTGTTTTATGGCCTAACAAATCTCCTCACCTGGAGAATGTTCCACGTGTACTCTGCTTTTGTTGTGTGAGGTGCTCTGTACATGCTGTCAGGTCATGTATGTATACGTTAGGTCTTACATATATGTGACAGGTGAAAAATTACTGTTAGGACTAGTTACTATACAGTGTTGATCAAGCTCTTGTTTCCTTATTAACTTCCCTTCTAAATGTTCTATCCATTATTGAAAGTGGATTATTGAAGTCTCCGACTATAATTGCCAAATTGCCTATTTCTCCATTCAATTCTGTCAATGTTTGCTCCATATATTTTGGGGCCCTGTTGTTTGATATGTATTTGTTTATAATAATTTTATATCTTTTGTTATTAATATGTTTCCTCCTTGTCTACTGGAACAATTTTTTTACTTTACTTCTATTTCGTCTGACCTGGTCTCCTTTGGTGACCACTGCTATGGAATATCATTTCCATCTTTTCATCTTCAATCTATTTGTGGTTGGGGGTCTATAATAAGTCTCTTATAAGTAGTGTATCATTGGATTATATTTTGTTTTGTTTTGTTTTCCATTCTGCAAATCTTTGTCTTTTAATTGGTGAGCTTAATTGATTTACATTTAAATTGTTTACTAATAATGAAGGGCTTACTTCTGCCATTTTGCTATTGTTTCTCTCTGTCTTATATCTTCTTCATTCCTCATCTCCTCCAATACTGCTTTCTTGTGTGTTTGATAAAAATTTTTAAGTAAATCATTTGACTCCCTCTTTATTTTCATATATAATATATATTTTAATCAAGTTTATTAAGGTATAATTTGTGTACAGTAAATTTCACCTTTTGGTGTACAGTTCTATGAGTTTTGAGAAATATATGCAGTAATGTTAACTACCACCTCAGTCAATAGCTAGAACACCTCCTCCTCCCCTACCAATTATCCTCTGTGCTTTTTGTAGTCAACCCTCTTTACAAGCCCGGTTCTTCATAGCTACTGATCTCTTCTCTGTCTCTATAGATTGTCTTTATAGAGCATACAGCATGTTCACTGTTTTTGTGTGTGGCAGGAACATTTAACATAAGATGCACTCTCAGCAAATTTTAAGATCTGTTACAGTATCATTAGGTACAGGAAATGTGCTATACAGTAGATCTCTAGGACTTACTCATTCTCCCTTGCCCCAGCCCCTGAAATTCATCATTCTGCTGTGTTTCTGTGAGTTTAACTGTTTTAATTCCTGATATAAGTAGTGTCAGGTAGTATTTGTCCTTCTGTGTCTTCCTTATTTCACTGAGCACAATGTCCCCAGGACTCATCCAGCTCGTCACAAATGGCAGGATTTCCTTCTTTTTTATGGGTGAATAATATTTCATTGTAAGTATATATCAACTTTACCTGTCCTTTTGTTGACGAACATTAAGGCCGCTTCCGTGTCTCGGCTATTGTAAATACTGCTGCAGTGAACACGGGAGTGCAGTGATCTCGTCAAGATCCTGATTTCAGTTCCCGTGGGTCTATTCCTAGAAGTGCAACTGCTGGAACTTACGATAGTTCTATTTTTAATCTACTGTTTTTCATAGTGGTTGCACCAATTTACTTGCCCTAAAATGGTATAGTTAGTTTCCCTTATCTCCACATCCTTCCCAGCCTTTTATTATCTTTTTAAAAAAATAATAAACATTGTAATAGGTTTGAGGGGATGTTTCACTGTGATTTGGTTTATATTTACTTGTTAATTAGTGATGTTGAGCATGTTTTCATATATCTGTGACCATCTGTATGTCTTCTTTAGAAAAATGTAATTCAGGTCATTTGCCCATTTCTACTTTTATTTATTTTTTAAAAATATTTTTTAACTGAATTTAAAAAGAGAGGAAGAAAGAGGGAGAGAGATAGAAACATTGATGAGAGAGAACATTGATTGACCGCCTCCTGCATGCCCCCCCCCCGGGAACAGGCCCACAACCTGGGCACGTCCCCTGCCCTGAAATTGAACAGGTGACGTCTTGGTGCATAGTCAACACTCAACCACTGAGCCACACTGGCTGGGCTTTTGCCCATTTTTAAACTGAGGTATTTGTTTGTTGGGTTTTGGTTGGGGGTACTTTTTTTTTTTTTTTGCTATTGAGTTGTATGAGTTATTTTGAATATTAACCTCTTATTAAATATCTGGTTTGCAATTGTTCTCTCCCATTCCATAGGGTTCCTTTATGTTTTCTTGATTTTTTTTTTTTCTGTAGAAAGCTTTTTAGATGATGTAGTCCAACTTGTCTGTCATTGCTTTTGTTTCCTCTGCTTTCGTGTCACATTCAAGTAATTAGGCCAAGGCCAATGTCAAGAAGCTTTTCGCTTATTTTCTTCTAGGAGTTTTATTGTTTCTAGTCTAACATTTAAGTCTTTAATCATTTCTAGGTTATTTTGTTTGTATGGTGTAAGATAAGGGTCCAATTTTATTTTTTTGCATGTGAATATCTAGTTTTACCAACTCTTGATCAGCCAGACAGAATATTAATAAAGAACAGCAAACCTAAATATCACTGTAGACCAAATGGACCTAACAGACAAATACAAAACATGCCACCCAACAACAGCAGAATACACATTCTTCTCAAGTGCACACAAAACATTCTCCCAGATATTTGTTAGGCCACAAAGGAAGTCTTAACAAATTTAAGAAGATTGAGATAATATCAAACATATTTTCTGATTGCAATGATATGAAAGTAGAAATCAATAACAGAAGAGACACTAAAAGTCACAGATATATGAATTGAAAACAACATACTCCTGACCAACCAGTGGGTCAAAGAAGAAAAGAAAATCAGCAAGTATCTTATGACAAATGAAAGTGGAAATAAAACACACTAAGCTTGATGAGGTGCAGAAAAAGCAGTTGTGAAAGGGAAGTTTATAGTGGTAAATGCCTACATTAAAGGGGAAAAAGTTCTCAAAAAACAACCTAACTTTATACCTCAAGATTATAAAAAGAACAAAGGAAACCCAATATTAGTGGAATGAATGACATAATAAAAATTAGAGCTGAAATAGAGACTAGAAAGATAATAGGGAAAAATCAATAAAACCAGTGATTTTTTTAAAGATAAAATTGAGCCTGGTCGGTGTGGCTCAGTGGACTGAGTGTTGTTCCATGGACTGGAGGTCCAGGTTCGATTCCTGGTCAGGGCACGTGCCCTGGTTGCAGGTTGCAGGCTCCATTCCCCAGTAGGGGGTGTGCAGGAGGCAGCCATTGATGTTTCTCTTTCACATTGATGTTTCTCTCTCTCCCTTCTTCTCCCTCTAAAAAATCAATAAAAACATATTTTTATTTTATTTTTTAAATTTTTTTCTGAAGATTAGATATTTATTTATTTATAATTTATTTATTTTTGTTAAAGATGTCTCTCTAAAAACAAATTTTAAAAAAAGATAAAATTGACACACCTCTAGCTAGACTAAGAAAGGTGAGTGGACTCAAATAGACAAAATTATAAATCAAGACGAGACATTACAACTGATACCAATACAAAGGATCCTAAGAGGCTACTATGAACAACTACACCACAACCAATTGGATAACCAAGAAGAAAGGAATAAATTCCTAGGAACATACAACCTACTAAGACTGAATCGTGAAGAAACAGAAAATCTAAGCAGACCAATTGTTATTAAGGAGGTGGAATCAGAAATCAAAAATTTCCCAACAGTGGGACCAGACAGCTTCACTGACAAATTCTATCAAATACTTAAAGAAAAATTGATACTAATTCTTATCAAACTCTTCCAAAAATATTAAAGAGGAGAGAAAGTTCCAAACTCATTTTATGTGACTAGTATTACCCTGACATTAGCCAGACAAGGACACTACAAGAAAATAAAATTACAGGTGAATATCCTTGATTAGCAGATGTGCAATAATCCTCAACAAAATATTAGCATCAAAATTCAATAGCAAATTAGATGTATCATACACCATGATCAAGTGGGATTGATTCTTGGGCTTAAGGAATGGTTCAACATAGGCAAATCAATAAATGTAATACACCAGCTTAACCAAATGAAAGATAAAAACAAAAATGAAAGATTTAAAAAAAATAATCAAAATAGGTACCGAAAAGCATTTCACAAACTTTGACATCCTTTCATGAAGCAAACTGGGAATGTACAACATCATAAAGGCCATAAATGGCAAGCCCAGACCAGCATCATAGTGGTGAAATGCTAAAAGCTTTTCCTCTAAGATCAGGAACAAGACAAGGCTGCACACTCACACCATTTTTATTCAAAATGATACTGAAAGTTCTTGCCAGAGCAATTAGGCAAGAAAAAAAGGCATCTAGATTGTAACGGAGGAAGTACAACTGTCTCTGTTTGCAGATGACATGATGTTTATACAGAAAGTTCTAAAGACCACCAAAAAAACCTACTAGAACTAATAAACAAATTCATTTACATTGCAGGATACAAAAATCAATATACAAAATCCAGTTGTTTTTCTAAACATTACCAATGAACTATATGAACGGGAAAAATAAAGCAACCTTATTTACAATAGCATCAAAAAGAATAAAATACTTAGGCATACATTTAACCAAGCAGATTGAAAACTCTCAGACACTGATGAAATACTTCGAAGAGGCACAAATAAATGGGAAGCTATCCCATGTTTATGTCTCACTCAAGGCACAGGTGAGTTTAGAAAGATCACAGTAGTCATTGTATGTTCAACTCAGAGACTATTTTCTGTTTTTGACAATTGTTAGGTCTTGTGTTTACTGATAAGTATTTTTTTGCATATAAGCTTCAACTCTTAATAAAATGGGAGATAATTTCTGGAGTCAATTTTAATTTATAACTGTACTTCGTCTTCTTACCTAGAGTATAAATGCACTAAGGTATAGATTTTCATCTTATACTCCCTGTTCCTTCCGTCTGAAAACTATCTAACCAGTGCCCCGCAGTTGATGGCTTCATTGATATTCTGAACAGTTTCCATTAGATTTTCCTGTAAAAAGTGGTGGGATTTGTGTCAGTGTTCCAACTGCAGGTGGCACTGACTGACTTGATTTGTCAGTCCTGTTCTCGGTTATTCTTTCTTCCCCGGGAAGTGAACAGAACGCTGCACATCGTGCATCACGTTGAAGGAAAGGCCTGAAGAATGGTTCCTCTGAGGGCGCAGTTTCATGTGGGAACCGTTTTCTCTGTGTATCTATTGTGCTCCTAGGAGTTCAGCCAGGACTACGTCTGTTTAGTTTATCTGATACATCTTAGTGTCTAGCGTGGTGACGTGGACATGTAGACGTTTGATAAATGCTGTATCGTGATAGTTGAGGCTATCATTACTGGGCTTCATAATCGCCTATTCAAGAAATGATTTGATGGTGTGACTTCATGCTAAGATATCCTTTGCTTCTAGATTTCTTTTAATAGAAGCCTTGGATGAACTACATTTGTTTAAACATTCAGCGAATCCTAGGAAGGAATCATAGGGATCACTTAGTCCATATACTTTATGTTATACAGGAAGAATTTGAAGAATGAGGAGGTTTGACTTGTTCAGTAAAGAAAGTGTAGTTAGTTCCAGATCTAGGGAGGGAAACAGGTTTTCTGATTCTAAACACAGTGATATTTCTACTATACTAAAATAAGAAGTTGCTTTTGCTATTATATATATATAAAAAAAAGGTAATTTATAGCTCTTATTCAAAATTATGTTTTAAAATCATGCTTTAGAACTCAGAATGGAATACAAAACAATACTGAAAATAACTTGATATATTCTTTCCCAGTTTGGAGATGCTGATAGAGTGGGTGGGCCCATCCCATTTTATTAGGCATTTATTGAATAGTAATAAAATCCAGAGTTAATAGAATACAACCTAATTAAGTCTAGTTGGGTAGCCAATTTCAACCTCAGCTGACAAAGGAAACTGGCAGAATTTAAGTGAACAGAACTTCAGGGTCTGTGTTAATATTGGCTTTGGGGAATTTTGTAAAAATTAGAAACTTGCCTCCCTGGTGAGATGGCCAGTGTTGAAAGCAAAGCTCCTTTAGAGTGATTCAGGTATCAGTTTCTGTTGGGGTTCAGGGAAATGACTGGGGATTTTATAATACATAATATCATATGTATTCTGACACTGATGATTTTCATTGGCTGAGGCAAATTGATGTAGTATAAGATGAAAATCCTATACATCCCAAAGTAGGCTTGATGCAAAATGCAGCTACCACAACAAACCTCAAAAGACGTTTGTTCATTTGGTTAATTTTGGCCAAATGTTTTATTTCATAATTTTGGAAGTCAACCAATTCCCCGTTCCCTCACTACATTTCAACACTGAATAAATACTGTGCTGGACTTGGCCCACTGAAAACGACCTGCGATCACTCACGCAGGCAAAGCCACAAGTTCTGAATTGATTTGGTCCTCCTTCTGGATTGCGGTGGGGAAATAAATGCACAGAGTGACTTATGTCTGTTTCTTCAGGTGACTTTCACCTTGGCCGACTTGATTTGTGCGGAGGGGACCACAGAGAGACCTTCATTTGCTTCCCGGCAGCCAAAGGTCAAGCTGTTTCCATGCTTCTCTGTCTGATTTTCCTTCCTTCTGGGGTTGATCCTGTCCTTTCGGTCTTTATATTATTGTCACACCTTTAAAAAAAAACAAAAAACTATTTTCATTTTGTGGTTAATTGCAGGTCCCTTTTAAGTAGAGTACAAGCCTATTTAATTCTTTTACAAAAGAAGAATTCTTGTGCAGTCTCCTCTTTGCCCTTGGCCCAGCCACCCTGAACGATGTATTACTCGTCAAAGGTATGAAGCCTCTTCAGCTCCCTTTGCTTTTGTGTATGCTGCTTCATTAGCCTAAAATGTTCATTTTTTTTCCTTCTGTGCCTGGCTGATTTCTAATACCCTTCAAGATTGAGCTTAGCTATCATAACCTCCATAAAGTGTTCCCCGTCCTATTCATTCTGGACGACGTGGCCCTACAGTATGTCTTGGATCATCATTCTACTCACACTTTATTGTTGCCCTCATGAACCCACCTCATAGCCCAACTTAGAGCAAACACTTGCTTCTTCTTCTTTCTATTACCTGTGCCAAGCACAGGGCCTGACACACAGTAGGCACAAAACACATGATGACTGAAAAAAATCAATGGGCATTTGGAAGAAGAATCAATCAGCCTGCTGGACTGCTAATTACAAGCATCATTTTATAACAAATAGTTATACGATATGGAAAGAAGATTTGAAATCACAAGACATGAGGTATGACCTAGATAAGAATCTTCGCTTTGCCTCATTTCGATTCATACCTCTGTAAAATTAAACAGTACTGACGGATTCCCAATGATGAAAACAATTCTTAGAGTGCAGTGGCTTGGCGGTTCTAGTTAACTAAACAACTACATATTGAGCCTTTAATTTGTATTTGTCACAGTATATCATACATAGCCTTTTAAAAAATAATTCAGAGCTGAGCTGACATTTGAATGTTCAAACAAATAAATGTTCCAACCTTTACAAAACCTGTTTGGCAGAGGCCACAAGTTCATATTTAATGTGTATGGGAAGAGAAAGTACCAACTCGGGATGCTTGGGGGGAGGAGTGTTGCAGGAAAGGAATTTCACAGCTTCGGGGCTGAGGGCCCGCAGGGAGTCATAGAATTTTAGCAGTGAATGGGTCCTTGGGGACACCCATCTCCTCGGATTCAGAACACGTTCATTTGAGCCTTGGGGAGCCCAATCCAATAATTCAGAGTCCTGCCTGGAATTCAGGCTTCCCAACCTGGTACTCTTTCCACCACAACATCTGACTTCCTATGAGGCAGACAGGCTGAGGTCAGTAGAGACAGGGCAAAGCCAAGGGTCGAAGGGAAAAGGAACGAGTCCAGGCCCAAGGAGCACATGGAGATTCAAAGATCCCTCTGGATATACTAGACAAAACCCGGAGAGATATTTCAAATGCCACACGAAGTAACATCTGCTTTTATTTTTCTTGCCCAGCATCATTGTCCTTGATAAGAACACTCCAATTTTCCTCCATGAACTGTCTCTTCCGGCCTCAGTCCTTGTAACTTAAATGGAGTCTCTCAATCTAGAGCTCTTACCTTCTTGCTAACCTGTATATTTCTAGACGTATGGCCCTGGAGTCTTAGACACATGTAGAATAAACATTACAAAGTGGATAAAAGAATATTCTATCTAACCTTTGGTAATTCTGAGACCTGACCTGCTGAAGATTATCATCTATTCTACAGTAGTGTATTTATGCTGTATTTCATTTAAATGTTTATTGAAGCATGTTTCCATCTCTGACATTGTGAACCTTTGCCTTTATCTGATAAGATCATCTCTAAAATATTTAAACTTCATTCCCAACGCCACTAAATGCATAGTTTTCGTCACTAGGCTTCTGCTAGACCCTGTTCCACCGAGCTTCATGGGGTCCACATTCCATATTATCAATGATTACAGTGTGAATTTCTTCTTTATTCACAAACAGTGTCTTTTTAAACACCGCCTTTCTATTTTCAAAAGAGTGCTAGCTCTGCAGGTATTAATTTTTTTTTTTTATCCTCACCCGAAGATATTTTTCCATTGACTTTTTTTTTAGATAGAGTAGGGAGGAGAGAGAGAGAGAGAAGAGAAAAAAAAATTAATGTGAGAGAGACACATGGATTGGTTGCTTCTCTCATGACCCTGACCTGGGCCAGGGATCGAACCTGCAACAGAGGTACGTGTCCTTGACTGGGAATCGAACCCACACCTCTTCAGTCCATGGGCCAGTGCTTTAATTGCTGAGCCAAACAGGTCAGGGCTGGCTCTGCAGATAGATACCTTTGGGTTTGAATGTTGGCTGTACCACATGACCTTGGGAAAGTTACTTTCCACCTGATCATTTATATCTACCTTATAAGATTGTTGTAGGAATTGACTCATATAAATATCGTATGTAATGCATTTACCAGCTTAGTAAGCACTATAACTATTAGACATTATTATTACTAGTAGTAGTATTCCAGAGCAATCACTCTGGGTACTCTTTTCCATATATTTATTCCACTGTTGTTTAAGCTGTTAAATTTTTAAAGCAATTTTCAATATTTCAAGGAGTGAAAACAGGGAATTTTTATTCTAAGATACAAACTGAATGGCTACTGGATCCTTTGTTGGTCATTTGATAAAAAAAAGTGATGTTTCTCTCTAATAAGTCCAAGCATGTTAGATGATAGACAGATAGGTAGTTGTCAGTGTGTCTGTCTCTTCTCCCTACTACTTGATTCCACTCTGTCTCAAGGAAGGTCTGAGAGCTGGTACATCTTACTAGCCCCAGCTCTTACAGCATATGACCTGGCACACGGACAGAAGACAGGGAGGGACGGAGATGGGGATGAGACACCAAAGAATTACTCATAGTATTTCCAAATGTTTTTCTCTGAATTCTAGAAGACACTTTAAAGTGGTGTGTGTGTGTGTGTGTGTGTGTGTGTTTCTCAAAGTACTCAAAATGTTAAGAAACTGTCCAAATGTCTTATTTAATTAAATGATAACATGTCCAATGTTTCTTTAAATGAATGTGCCTATGGATGTTTTTAAAAAGAGTTTATCAAAACAGAGCTATTGCTTTGTTATATACTTTCTGTAATAAAATATGATCTCTGCTTCCCCCAGATTACAGATTGACGAAGTAGCATGATGAGTAGGTGGATAAACTGTGACATCACACATCACATGTGAGATTCAATGCAGTTGTAAGTTAGCATGCTTCCTGAGGACAAGGTAACCATCACAACAGGAAACTTAACGGTCGTCCTAACACCAGCTCTTGGTTCTTTTTGCTATAACAGACTGCGTTCCTTTATAAACTTTTAAAACATCAACATTAACTTTGTTCTCCCACATCTTAGCCTTTGAAAACCACGCAGGAGCACCCTTCCTGCCTTCTCTTTACAGGTGCCCATGTTTACCTTTTTAACTCAACCCTTTAGCTTTTGCCTCTATCATTTCTCTCCTCCCAAAGTGGATGGTAAGCACATAGCCAAAGGTGAAGGCAAGAGAGGGACATGATAAAATTATTGGGTACAAGCACGTATATCTTTCGGTGCGAAGACAGAAACTCAACTTAAACTTGCTTAGGCAAGAAAGGTTATATGTCGTCCTTCACAACCACACTGCAACGGTGAGGAATATGCCGTCCACGGGGGGCCACTCCAGCTCTGAGGTCTGACTACTGGCAGGATTCTCTCACCATCACACGCCTGTTAATTCCATGTCCATTTCATTCCTCCCCTCGGCTTCCTTCAGGCTGTTGGAACAAAGGCTACTGGTAGCATCCAGGTAATAACGGTACCAAAAGAGGTCCTTCTGTTGGTTTCCACTTGGAAAACTCTTTAGAAAACATTTTGATTAACCAGCTGTGATCCGGGACAATGAAATGTGACTGGAAGAGTAGGATTTATAAGAAAATCATGGCTTTTGTTCAATCATGCTGTGGTGGGACAGGATGAGAGGATATGTTTGAGAAGAGGAGTGAGCGGTGAGGCAAAAAGAAGCGGTCACACGTGCCTGCTGGCTCTCAGCAAACGTTAACTGAGTTGCTACTTTGTGCCAAGCACTGGACTTGTTGCCACAGCCTAGTGGGGGAGAAAAATATTATTCCAACAATATATAAATAAGCCCTCTCAATGGAAGGCAAGAGCGGTTGCCCTATTCCAGATGAATTCCACTCTCTGGAAACTTCCTGAAGCTGAGCACAGCCAGCTCTATAAGCCTGGGGTTGGTGAAAAAAACAAAGTCACTGTACCTGTTCCAAAAATAAAAATTTTAATTAGAAATTTTACTTTCCAGGGATGTTGGAAGAACTGGGAGGGAAGGTCAGAGAATTGCCATGAAATTTGCTTTATTAATGCATGTCTGATACATATAGAATCAGATGCATGAATTTCCCAAGACCTCACTGAAGAAAAGGAATACTGAAATCTTGGACACAGAAAGCTGGGAGTCAAATATAAGGCCACTATGATGACTCCATCAAGACTCAGAAGCCCCATGGATGTCCTCATGATATGGCCTGCAGCTGTCCCTCCCTGTGTCCACCTGAGAGAAATGCAAAGTGTATTTCAGTCTAGATACAGATAAAAAAAAAAAAAAAAAGTGTGTCAAGCGTGTGCCACTGGGAGTTAGTGTGCAGTACCTCTGACTTCTCAGCTCGTATGGGAAGGATGTTCCCAGCCTATCCCCATCTGGTATCTGTGATGATTTAAACATCTGTTTAAAAAAAAAAAATGGCAGCAAAACTACCCTCTCCGTGCAGAACATCATCTTAATTAATATTAAATCCCTTATTTTAGGGGGGTGGATTTAAAAAACGTCATCTTTTAAAATTCATGAGGCACAAGTAACAAATTACCTATGATGAAATAATATTTTTTAACCCCTTTGGTCAAAAGGATTTGTATTTGTATTTTTGCATATCCCAACAATAAGCATCATCAAATATGAGGTAATAAAACATAGTAATGTACTACTAATTCAAAAAACATTTCATTTCAAATGTTGAGAATAAGAATGTCACTGGGGCCCAGCCAGGGTGGCTCAGTGGTTGAGCGTCATCCCATGCACCAAGAGGTTGCTGGTTCGATTCCTGGTCAGGGCACATGCCCAGGTTGTGGGCCAAGTCCCCAGAGGGGGGCCTGCAGGAGACGGCCAACCGATGTTATCTCTCATCGATGTCTCTGCCTCCCTCTCCCTGTCTCTCTCTCCCTTTCCCTTTCTCTCTCTTTAAAATCAATAAAGGAAGAATATTTTTTAAAAAGAAAAATAAAGAACATCACTGGGAAAAGCAAATAGGCTCCTTTTAGTGGTTTAAAGTCACTCAGAGGAACCTCTCGGAGTTCTCAAAGCTAACGATCTCCAGCTATTTCTCCAGAAATGTTAAGTTCCTTTCTACTCAAAAGGCGAAGCTGCATCACACCAACCCATCATCATTCTATCATCCTTCACCACTGACATTCAAAAGAAAAGCTCTTGCTGAGGTGGCTTGGAGGGAAACACAAAATTGTGAGATTTCAGTAAATAAGGCCCCTGGGCAGCAGCTGCACAGCATGCGTGGAACTCAGTGTACCCACGGGTCTCTGCTTTCTCCTCCTAAGTGGTTGCTATGGTGTAGCTGGGGAAATGCAATATAAATACGTAGAACGAGCCTGGTGGCAGTGGGCTTTGATAAAGCAACTGTTCATCTCTGGAAGTCTGTGTGAAAAATAATGCCAAAATCAAAATCCAAAAGCATCAGGTGGCAAGAACCCAGGCTCTGGGGAGTTGGCTGTGCAAACTCAAAGGCTCCGAGCCTCCTGGCCCAGTGCAGAGTGACTGGCAGCTCGAAGAGACGGCTGCAATGGATGTAGCACATGGATCAGGGTTGAGGTGAGTGAACAGAAACACAGGGACCCCCGGAGAAAGAGTGTGGAGAGAGAGGAATGACATTTTGGCATTCAGGGAAGTTTCTGGATTCAGAATATCATGTTGAATAAAAGATAATGTGCACTTGGCAATAGAAATGAAACTTAAAGACTCATTTGTTGAGATAATCTGATTCCTCTTGAAAGAAATTCTGCCTTCGTTTGCAGACTTGAGTAATTATGTTTCTCTAGAAGCAACTTAATTATAAATAAGAATGGGGACAAATTGAATAGCAAAAGGGAAAATAAAAGAAATAATAATTAAAATGTTTCAGAATAGTGTAGTATACTTAGGCACGGGGAATAAATTGCTAAAGTGTGAACATAACGGTTTCTAAACATGTGATACATGGCCCTGCTGGGTAGATTTCTGTTTTATCGAAGTTGGTGTTCTCACTAGTAAATCATCTACCAGCCAATTCAAAAATGAAAAAACAGCACATAAACACATAATAATTGAGGCTTTAACCTGGAATCTCTAATGTGTGGTAACAGAGAGCGAATATGTTAGAGTCAGCTAGAATCAGAGGCACCTGACTATCAAGTTCTAGGCCCTTCTATTTAATCTGCATTCTGAAACATCTACATACCCATGCTAAAACAGCTTCAAAATGAGGAAGTTAGGACGAGGAAAGGCCTTGCATAGTACAAACTTGGGTCCAGGAAGACATGAGGGACATGTGACAAGAAAGAAAAAGAGAGTGAGAACGAGCAAGTCAGGAGAGAGAGAGAGACGGGGTGGGGGTGGGGGGGAGTTGAGAAAGGAACAAGCTGGCTAATGTTACTTATATGTGAAAAAAAATATATTACTTAAGGAATCCTATCATATATTATGATCCAGATAATTATGAGTTAGAATAGTAGGCTGAGAATGACAGATTCCCAAGGCATATGTATTCCATAAAGTGGGGAATGCAAGGGTGTGCTCTGAGGAAGGGATGGAGCAAAGGCAGGCCGTCCCTCGTGTCATGAGCTACCACGCAAAGTCTGCATGGAGGCAGCGTTCTGGCCAGAGGGTGGGCACAGGGCTGCTTTGACAACCGTAATCAGTTTATCTGTAACATGTAGAGGATTATACTCTGCATTAACCAAGTAAAAATGTTATTTTAAAATTCCATGTGAATTGTTTTGAACAGAACTGTTCAATTGTATGTTTGTTTCTCATCACACAAGAAAGATGATATTCAAACACAGAATATGTTCCAGGAGACTTACCTCGGGGTGGGTGCGGCTCTCCGAGGGCTGGGGAGCTCCTGCTTTTTGCTGTTCTATACAACGAACTAGATTGGAAAGCAGCTAATAGAGAGTATTACTATTCTAGGGATTTGTTTTTGTTTTTTAAAAGAAGAAAATCATGTGCCAATTTTAGTTCTTAATTATCAATATAATGTTGCTTGAGCATTTTTTACAACATACCAGTGTGTAACAAACTTACTCTTAGCCACTCTCAATGGTAAAGAACGCTTAAAAAATCAAAAGATTAAAAGGCCAAATTCCATCAGAAAAATGAGCAAAAAACATGAATAGACAATTTACAGAGAAAGATATACAAATAACCCTTAAACATATGTAAAGATGTTCATGTTTAACGTTGGTCCAGCAATTCCATTTTTAGTAATGTAACCTACAAATACATCCCCCAAAATACAAAAATACATGCTCAAGTTTATTCATTGCAGCATTATTTACAATATCAAAGTATTGGAAATGACCTAACTGTCCATACATAGAAGAGTGGTTGAAAAAACTAATATACTTTTGTACAATGGAGAAATATCAAGCCATGAAAAAGTGAATGTCTCTATTAACTGATATAGATGGATTGCAGGGATATATACATTAGATGAAAAAATCAAAGGGCAAAAATTTTTTATTACCTCTTATCTTTTGGGTGAGATAAAACGGCTGTGTGTATGCATGCACATTTCTTTATTTTTATGTATCTGTGCTATAGACAGATGGTTTATGTCCCCCCAAAATTCATATGTTAAATCCTGATACCCAGTGTGATAGTAGTAGGAGGTAGAGATGTCACATAAAATACATCGCTACCTGTAATATAGCAGATAGTGATATTAAGAACATATCCATCAACTGTTTCTCACTAATTACAAACTGTCAATATTTATGTTGATCACTAGACTTTCTCCCACCTCCCATAATTCTGAAATGTTGACTTCAACATCTTCCTATCTATTCACCAGAAAAATATTTTTTACTTCCTCATTATTTCTTTTCTTCTCTTACCGCCCTTCTAAATGCCTACAACTTCATTTACCAGGACTATTTCTGACTGCGCATTGTAAACTTTGTTCACTATGGAATTATCTCGAGTTTCAAATTCTTTAAATAGATTAAAGATTCCCTTTAAAATTTTAGACATGGTTTGTCTGTAGTTTTTCTAGTCAGAGCGTAAGTTACTTGGGAATTCCCATCTGTATCCAATGTTTAGCTGGCACCATGCCACAGTTATTTTCAAGTTCCTTCTTTAAAGGACAAAAAAAGTAGAAGAGAATTAACTCTAAAAAGTAGCAATAATATTTTTGTAAACATCAAGGTGAGTGTATTCTTTCTCAGTATCTTATCTATTTATGTTTATTTATCTAGAGCCCAGCTTTCTAGACAGCTTCATGGGAGACTCATCTACTGTGCGGCTGGGATATAGACCTGCAAAGGGATAAGCGTGTTTCATTTTCATACACACTGTATACCGTAGATAGTCTAAACCAGAAAATTCATCAAAATTAAAAATATTTAAAAATGTAATCAACAGTATGAATAAAAATGTAACAGACAGTAGAATTTCAGGTCTGTTTACATAGAACACATGCATTTGAGGAGACCTAAGATTATCCATAAACAGATATAGGTATCTGTACAAACATAAACAATGTTACTGATTATCCTCATGGCAAATCAGAAGGCTCATTGCAGTTTTTTAAAGACTCCTTCCCAATTTCAATTGAACGCTGAAACAGGCAGGTCTCTTTACAGATCTTGTATGAGCAAGTAAGTATTCAACTACAAATTTTCTAATTTTGGGAATTTTAGCGTTCCCCCTTTGTTAAGGACTGAAAGTTTATGTTCCTCCAGCCCCAAAATCACATGTTGAAGCCCTGATGTAATGGTATTTTGAAACCTGGCCTTCAGGAGGTCACTGGGGTTGAATAAGGCCACAAGGTGGGGCTCTCATGATGGGATTAATACCCTTATAAGAAGAGGAAGACCTCCCTCCCTCCCTGTCTTCTCTCTCTCTCTGCCCCCCACAAGCACACTCCCCCACCCCCCACACTCGGTGAGAAGGCAGCCACCTATAAGCCAGGAAGGCAGTCTTCACCAGAAATTGACTATGCTGAACCCCTAATCTTGGACGTACTGCCTATAGCTTATCTTTTCATATTTTGAATAGAATCTTTTACAAAAGAATTATTTTTAATTTTGATGTTCAATTTACCAGTGTTTCCTTTTATAGATTGTGTCAAGTCTAAGAATGTAATGTCAGGCCCCAGATCCACAGTCATTGTGGATTTCTCTTTTTCCTTTCAGTTCTGTGAGTTCTTTTCCTACCAGATTTCAAACCGTATTGTTTACTGCATAGATTCAAGATTGCTATGTCTCTCTGGATTGGTCTTTTTATAATTATATAACATCCATCTCTGTCTCTGGTAATTTTTTTTTAATTTCAAAACTAATTTTTTTATTAATTTGTTTTTGTTACAGATGTTTCTCCTTTTTTCCCCCATTGACACCCTCCTCCCCATCCCCCCCAAACCTGTCCCCAGCTTTGTTGTCCATGTCCATCGGTTATGTGTACATGCATATAAGTTCTGTGGTTTATCTCTTCCCTCCACCCCACTCCCCCTCTTCAGAGGGTTGTCAGTCTGTACCCTACTTCCACATCTCTGGGTCTACCCTGTTCCTCAGACTGTGATGTTCATTATATTCCACAAATAAGTGAGATCATGTGATATTTGTCTTTCTCTGCTTGGCTTGTTTCGCTTAGGATAATACTCTCCAGGTCCCTCCATGTTGCCTCAAAGGATAAGAGATCTTTCTTTCTTACAGCTGCATAGTACTCCATTGTGTATATGTACCACTGCTTTTTTATCCATTTGTCTACTGATGGACACTTGGGCTGTTTCCAGATCTTAGCTATTGTAAATAGTGCTGCTATGAACATGGAGGTACATATATTTTTTCTATTTGGTGTTTCAGGCTTCTTAGGGTATATTCCTAGAAGTGCGATCACTGGGTCAAATGGCAATTCAATTTTTAATTTTTTGAGGTAACACCATAGTGTATGGGCGAGCATAATTGCCAATGATATATCAGATAAGGGGTTAATTTCCAAAATATATAGAGTACTCATACAGCTCAACAAAAGGAAGACAAAGAACCCAATTAAAAAATGGGCAGAGGAACTAAATAGACACCTTTCCAAACAGGACATACAAATAGCTAAGAGACATATGAAGAAATGCTCAACATCACTAATCATCAAAGAGATACAAATTAAAACAACAATGAGGTATCACCTCACACATGTCAGAATGGCCGCCATCAACAAATCATCAAACAACAAATGTTGGAGAGGGTATGGAGAAAAAGGGACTCTAGCACACTGCTGGTGGGAATAATATATATATATATTTTTGGTTGTGAAGTCTATCTGATACTAATATAGCCAATCCAGCTTTCCTGTAATTAATATTTCCATGGTGTATAGTTTTTCATCCTTTATCATTATAATTAAGTGATTTTATGGTCAACAGCATATAGTTGCATCATGTTTTTAAGCCAGTCTGCCAATTTCCATTCTTTAATTGGAATATTTGGACTATTTATATTGAATGTTGTTATTGATGTACTTGGGCTTCAGTTTACCATTTTGTTTCTGTTTTTTCTTTCTGTTTTTCTTTTCATGTCCTCCTGTGGATTTCTTGAATATTTTTTAGACTTCTATGTTGATTTAACTATAGTTTTTGAGTACAACTCCTCATATAGACTTCTTAGTGGTTGCTCTAAGTATTACATTATATGTATGTAACACAATTAATTGATATTCTCATTTTACCAGTTTAAGTATAGAAACCTTAGTTTCATTTACTTCTCATTAACCTCACACATTTATAGTTGTCTTAAATATTCCCTCTATATATATTTAGGACCACATTTGGCAATTTATAATTTTTGCTGCAACCATCAAACATAATTCTAAACTCAAGAGAATGCAAGTTTATCGTGCTTACTCATTTTTGCTTATTATGCTCTTTCTTCCTTCCTGGTAGTCTAAGTTTCCTTTTTATATTGTTTCCTTTCTGATTAGAGATTAAAACTTAAGCTTTGGTTTCCACTTCGTGGTTCTTTGTCTTTCACTAGGCACTTTGTATAACCACAATTCAGGAGATGAAAGAGAACTATCCTAAATATTTAAAATTATTTTGCTTTTTTAACAACTGTGTACTTATACATTTAATTGTCCAAACATAAATGTTTCAATGTAACATTTATCAATGTAAATATAATATTATAACAAAATCCCAAAGTTTATAGAGCTATAATTTCAATAATAATTGGTGTATTCACAGGACCATATTATTAGATATTTCTTCTCTTTTCTCTTACCGAGTTCCCCAACACTTTCCCTAACATTTGCTCCTAAGACACTTTACTGCTTGAAGTTCAACAGGAAATATGTAATTATAAAAAATGCTATCTTTTCAAAGCTGTGACTTAAAATTAGCTCATTTTTTATAGTTTCTGACCATTTTAGCTGATTTACAATTTTCATTTTAACATGAAAATCTTTATTTTAATATTTTAACATAATATTTAAGTACATAATAGCATAATAATTTAATATGTTATTTATACAATAATTTATTGAGTGTCTACTATGAACTAGTCGCTGGACCAAGTACTAAAAATTATTAAAACCTAATCATGTCTTTTAGATGTTTATAGTTTGTGACATGATATAGGTTTGCAAATGTGCAAAATTATAATCAAGACTATGTTATCAGAACACTATATATCATTCTAATACAGAAGATGAAGGATAACAAAACACTAACTTCCTTTGAACCTCTAAATTCAACCACAAGGCAACGTGTAAAAATACACCATGGTTAGAAGAACTCAGGAATCTTGTTTCTAAATTTAAAATCCACCATGGAAGAAAAGAGAGGATGATTTTTTTAAATTTGCACATAAGAAAGGAATACAGGCACACAGAGCTGAAAAAAAGTTACTTAATGTTAATCTACTTTGATAAAGATTTATATTCCTCTATGAAACCAGATGGTAAAGATTATATATTTTGATATAAAATGGGTAAATATGCCATGATGGAAAGAAAGGATTATGGAGAGAACTTTGATCTATGGAGGTGCTAGAAACAATTAAAGATATGAAAGAAGTAAGTATCACCAGTCCCAGATGGAGTCCCTGTGAATTCAACTAAGTGTTCCAAGACTGTTTGACAATTCCTGTAGCAGATGTTTTTAATCTTGGATTGAAAACCCATGCATTACCTGGATGCATGAAAAAGGCTACTTTGGAAGTGATGGCAGGAAAGGCATCAGGATCTTGACTCTGGTTCTTCATTTTTATTGATCTTTCTGACTTCAGTGTCTATCAGCCAACAACCACTCTTTGGTGATTATCTCAGCAGAATGCAGGAGAAAGGATGTGGGTCTCTTGAGGTCATCTGAAGGATATGAAAAGAAGAAAATCAACCATGGTTATAGATTTTCTAAAAGTATCCAACAATCAAGTTTTACACTAGAACAAGAAAATGAAAAGAAATGTAGATTAGATTACTTTAATAAGGGTAGACTTGGAGGTAGTCATCCATTTAATGGCAGAGCAGAGGACATATTCTGACATGCCCAAATATTCTGGAATTTAATTTGGGAGACAACTAGAAAATTACGATCAGAAAAAAAATCTTGGCATGACCCAAAATGGTGAGCTATTCATGCAGCCTGCAGTTTAGATGCAATCTGAGAGTTAAAGAAAAAAAAAAAAAAGATTTTAGGCTCAATGATGTATGATTATCACACGACAAACAGCAAATAATTAGTCATTTACTTCCTTACTATTGAGTAATTTGCAAAGAAGTGTATTTCCAAAGATATGGGAAATGATCAGTAGACATTTCATTCACCTACTAAAGTTTTTTAGCTTCTTCCAAGTCTCACTTGGCAAACATCAAATATATTCTCAGATGAATACAAATGTGCAAAATCCAAAAAGAGGATTTCCATGGGCAAAACAGATGGAATGACAAGGCAAATGGTGAAATTTCAAAACTGATCAAATCTCATTCTTTTGCTTTTGATAGGTAATAATAGAGATACTTACTAAATGAATCATAATAATAGAAATTAATTTGCCAAGAATCTCTCCCTCCCTCCTTCCCCCACCATCCCTGTCTCTCTCCTGCTCTCTCTCTCTCGGTCTCACTCACTTTTTTATTCCAGACACTTCCATTTAGAGTCCTAGAGAAATAAATATTTCAGAGAGGAATTCCATGCTTTCTTTGGAGGGAAAATTCCCCAAGAGTTCAATAACGCTCTATAGAAACAGTTAGTGGTGGGAGGCCTTTCCTACTAAATTTAAAACAATATTATCAGGCATGCCAATTAAAATCCTTGTGGGATTGGGCGTGGTGGTAGAAGCAGCTTCAGGTCACTACAAAACAGAGCAAATGTTCAAAGCAAACCTCTAAATGAAATTGGGTCTTTTTTTCTCCCTTTTAATAGAAAGGATGGTTCAGTCTTATATCTACTCTATTGTTGATATAACCTTAAAGTTTTGGCAACATATCTCAGAGCAACTGACCACATCCCCACCTTTTATCCCATGAAAGATGGGGAAATGCTGATCTGGGTAAGTTTCTGAGGAGACAGAGAGAAGGTTCGTGAACCTTAGCATTATTATAGTTCTCAAAGCAGAATTGTTCCAAGAACAAGTTTGGATAGAGGGAGAGCATAATGATTTTCCATTTTAGAACTATATTTTCTAAGTTTTTGTATGACTGACCACCCAGAATAATAAATTACTGTTATAGTATAAATGGGTGGCATTCAAATATTTATGAATCAGTATAATTTAATAACAGGTCTAGTAAAATAATTTGCTATATAAAAAAAAGAGAGAAAACTATTGTATTTCCATAATTGTAAGCCATACTTATTTTTACATTTCTACAACCAGAATGTATTTTTTTATAATTAATGTATACCTTTGAGGTGAGATTAAAAAAATAAAAAAAAACTGTTAGCAAATCACTGATGCCTTTTCATGTAATGCTAGTTTTTAAAAAGTATATTATTTGCTATAAAATGGCGTGATTTAATTTTCTATAGATTTTTAGTATTCTGTCTTTAATACCTGTAACAAGAAGACTATGTGAAAATAAATGATAGCTATTACATGATTAAATTTGGAAGATTCATATAACACACACATAGAAACACAATTATGTCATCTTCAAACATCAAAGAGCTTCTAGCCAAAACCTTACATTATAAAAGTAGGCCATGAGCCAGTGTGTCAGTCTATTTGGGCTGCTATAACAGAATACCATAAACTCGGTGGCTTATAAATAAGAGAAATTTATTTCTCACACTTCCGGAGGTGGGAAAGTCTCAGATCAAGGCACCTGCAGATTTGGTGTCTGGTGAGGGCCGGCTTCCTGGTCCACAGATGGCTGCCTCTCCCTGTAACCTCATATGGTGCAAAGGGCCAAGGGGGCCCTCTGGGCTCTCTTTTATAAAGGGGCTGATCCCAACTCTGAGGGCTCTGCCCTCATGATCTCATCACCTCCCAGAGACTCCACCTCCAAATGCCATCACATTAGGTATCAGCATGTGATCTATGAATTTTGGAGGGGTACAAGCATTCAGTCTCTAGAGGCCAGTGAGAAGCTGAATTAGTGTTTTGGATCACACATAGGCTAAGTCTAAGGAGGTGCTTATCTTCAAATTATATTGTGCTCTTCTGTCTCAAATGTGTCCTTCAACTTTGATAGTTACAGAGAATATTTAAGGTAGGATGAGACAGTCACATATATAGCCCACTAGACAGATTTTTCCACTGAAACAGCATTGGAACCAGGAAGGAAAGGTGGGAAGGGAGAGATAATGGGATTCATATCTTACTTTTTATGGGTTGAAGGTCATCATTAAGCATGTGAATTTTCAGTATTCATAATTGCCTGTCCCAGGGGCTCATATACACTAAGTATTCATAGATGAGTCAGTGGTAAATAGCCTTTGAAGTTATCTTCCTGTCTGGAATTTTCCCTCTGCCCTTTGTTATCCTACCACTGATGTATGGGGATACCCCAGTCTGTACTTAACAGATTCATTATCTCTCACTTGACCCAAGGTTTTCCAGATTAAGTACCTAATTTGGAATTAGTCTAACAAATATATACTTATATAATTGTTGATTTAAAGTCTTATATTGGATTTTGATAGACATGGAAGAAAACAAATAAAGCAAACTAATTTTTAAAGAGTGTGAGATGAGACACTAGACTCTTAGACAGAAGTTCTGTTGTTCAGGGCCAGGAAGAAGACATTTAAACTCCCACGCAGCCTTGGAAAATTATTCACCAAGTCACTCTTCACCCTAAAATTTAGTCAATATTTGTTGCTATTAAGAAGGAATTGCAGTTCCTAAAAGCACTAAACTCCTCCCTTTACTTTCTGAATCTTATTTTTGTTTGTTTTTTGAGATCTATCACACTCTGTTTATAAATTGGGTAAACCTCAACAAGTTGGACCAAAGACTCCTTAATAAGCAGGTGAATTTGGATATGACTTGAAGACACCAGAAAATATTTCAAAGAGGTATGGAATCAACTACCCTTAAACATTTTTAGAGTAGCAAACAAAGCCTGTTGTACCAACTACTGAAATTAGAACAGGAGAAACACCATGAACACAATTGCTTGAAAATGGTTGAATTGTACCTTCAACCATCTTAAATTCGTGTAGAAACCCAAAAGCACCTCCACATCACTACAGACACCAGCGCTCCCTGCTTTGGAATCAACTGTACATAGAAAGTCCGCAAGCTGAAAGGTCTCACTTGGGGGTGGGAGCAAAGTGGTGGTGGAGAGTAGTTTGGGAGCACCGGAGAAATGCCTTCACTCCTTTGTTTCGTTTATAAGGTCCATATCTATTTCTTTTCTTTTTTTTTTTTTTTTAATCCTCATCCGAGGACATTTTTCCATTTTTTTGTACAGACAGAGTGGGAGGGGGAGAGAGGAAGAGAGAGAGAGGGAAACATCGATGTGAAGGGACACATTGAGTGGCTGCCACCCGCATGACCAACCAGGGCCGGGGACAAACTGCAACCGAGGCACATGCCCTTAGCGGGAACCGAACCCGGGTCTCTCCGGACCGCAGGCCGACGCTCTAACCGCTGAGCCAAACCGGCCTGGGCCATATCTATTTCTTTAATAAAGCTATGTACATATAAGCACAGTGCTTAAAGACAGTGATCCATTCTGAAAAATGTGTTGTTGATTTCATCATGGTGCGAATATTTCAGAGGGAGCTTACACAAACGTAGATGGTCTAGCCTGCTACACCCCTAGCCTGTATGGAATGGCCCATTGCCCCTAGGTTGTAAGCCTATACAGCCTGTTATTAGACTGAATACTGTGGGCAATTGCAACATAGAGAGAAGTATGTATATGTCTAAATATACCTAAACATAGAAAACGTACAGCAAAAATATGGTATAAAAAGCAAAAAAAAAAAGGCACACCTGTGTAGGGCACCTAGCATGAATGAAGCTTGCAGGACCGGAAGCTGCTCTGGGCGAGTCAGTGAGTGAGTGGTGAGTGAGTTACACTGCATTCAATTTATAAGACAACCTGAGACTAAATCAAGCACAAGAGAGAATGTGAAATCAAGACACATGGTTAATAGGTGTATGAGGCTGCTGCCAGCATCACATGGCATACTGTTTTACAGAAAAAATTTTCTGTAAGTAGAAAGAGAACCCTCAAAATAATGTCAAGAAGCATAGTCTAGATACATAAACCAGTAGCAGTCATAATTATCAAGTATTATGTACTGACATAATTGCATGCATTCTAGTTTAATACGGCTGGCAGTGCAGTAGGAATGTTTACACCATGTGAGAATGGGCTTTGCTGCAACATTGTGACGGCTGCGACTCACTGGGTGGTAGTGATTTCTGCGTTCTTTTCTAATCGAATGTGGCCAACATCGAATTTGCAGTTCCCTTCTTGATGCAAACATCTTTACACCACGACTGCACAATAACACCTACCTAGGTGCCCGCCCAAATAGAAACCTCAAACAAAAGACTCTTTATGTGTCTATTTTCCATGGACTCATCTAGTCTTTGCACATCTTAGATGGCCTTTTAATATCTCCCTCTGCTCCCTGTACTGCAAGCTCCGATTCAAGTACAGTTCAGGCCCCTGAGCTTTTCCGTGGAGATGCCCTTCCTGTCCACCAAGTCCTGAAGCATGGGACAGAGGCCCATTCCAGCCTGAGGTCAGCTCACGCATCCCCCCGTTCCACTGCGGGCGTTTAGTTAGGTGATCACAGTTCTCAAACACGTACCAAAGGTGGTTGTTGGACTTCCACAAAGATAAAATCTTGAAAGTTTAAACAATTCGTTAGAACCTGGCCCAACCTTGAATGAGAAAAGCATTCCTGGTTCTTAATACTTTTTCTAGCACCTGACAGAGCAAACACGTCGTCCAGCCGTGTCTAAATGATCAAGTAAGGATTTCACAGAGACAATGGAAACTTTTCAACATTGTACCCCATAAAATTACAACCAGCCTGATAAATCTGTTTATTTTCCTCCAAGTGTGCCCTGGTTTTCAGAACTGGGACATTTTTTAAGTGTGCAAGTGTATGGCAACACCCCCATCTGAATCTCCATCTTCATGCTCTCTCTGCCAAAAACATTTTGTGAATTTTCAACTTCTGTTTTTCCATCGCTGAAAGCTAACCATGAGACCTGGCTTGAAGGCAGCTTTGGCAATTTTTCTAATGCACTTACTTTGATAGCTAGAAACGACCTCAAAGAATGATTAATACCTTGGGGGAGGGGGGGATGACATAAATCTGGTCCAGTGTGCCTGATGCGCTCTCAGAGGAATGTTACAGCTACACTGCTGTGGAAACCTGCTAACACTGAGCAGACTGCACCAGATATAAAATCTTCAAAAAGCACAACTACTTAACCTGGACTTGAATTTATGTCTAATGAACTTGTTACCAACAAAACGCAGTGAACTCTTTACCCTAGAAGTTGCATAACGTGTTGCAATACTACCAAGAAGAGAACCCCTCTCATAAAGTTTCAACTATGCTAACAAAAAAAGAAGGAGTGACTGTCTGATGATTTTTATTTTGTGGGTCCCTTAAGCATGTTTTTCTCATGCAGTGAGGGCAAGGGGTAATGGGGTAAAGCAGGTATCAAAAATATGGCATTAAGTGTGTGTCTGCACAGGTTCCTGAAACAAAGGGATATGTTTTGGTCAAAATGTTTGTGGGGCAATCTTTAACGTGGTTGAAAGAATGATGTTATGGGAGCTTTGTTCACATAAATCAACTAATAATAAGTCGATTCAATGCTCCAAACTGACAGACTAAATAAATTATGAATTAGGGACATTTATGGTTGTGGTGACACAGGTTGCTTATCTTAGTGGTTAGGAATGTGACCTCCAGAGCCAAGTCATGGGGATCAAAATGGGCAAGTTAATCTCCCTGTGCCTCAGTTTCCTCAGTTATAAAATGAAGACAATAATAGTGTCTACTCTGCAGGGTAATAATGAGGATTAGATAACAATATCTGTACATAAAAGACTGGAAGTCCTGACTGGTTTGGCTCAGCAGTTAGAGCATCGGCCCATGCATCAAAGGGTTGTGGGTTCAATTCCTGGTCAAGACCACATACCTGGTTTGCAAGTTTGCTCTCCAGCCCTGGTTGAGGTTGTGCAGGAGGCAACCAATCCATGTGTCTCTCTCACATAGATGTTTCTCTCTTTCTCTTCCCCTCCCTACTTCCACTCTATCTAAAAAATACATAAATAAGTAAGTAAATAAATGCATACGTACATACATAAATGGCTTGGAAATTTAGCTAGCAAATGCTCAATAACGCTTGTTATTTTATATGCATATAAATGGTTTTATCAACATTACATGGTAACTGAATATAAATATGCTCATGTGCTAGGTGTTGAATTTACATAGCTGATTTCAGACTTGACTGTTAAAGAACAGTCTCACTATTGTGCCATGGTCTATGCATACATGTGGTTCAACTTTCAGCCAATGAAACTACAAGAATCCTAATAGGATGGAGGTTAGCATCTTTGAGATGCAAGAGATTTTAGTTGTAATCCAATATGATTTTCTAGAGTAGAATACCAGGGTCCACAGAAATTAAGTGGCTTTATCAAGGAAATATAAATAATTAGCAAACTAAGCCTTGAATTCAGGTCTTCTGATTTTGTGTACATGTAGAAAACTCAAAGACACAATTGAAAATTTTTTGATAGTGTGTTTTAGTCATTGTATTATAAAAATATAATTGCACATTAGTATGGAAATAATTGTATAGTTAAATCTTTTGATTCCTATAAAAGATTCACCATTAAATATGACTGACATTTGGCTGGTGTGGCTCAGTGGATTGAGTGTCTTCCCATGACATGAGAGGTCCCGGTTCAATTCCCAGTCAGGGCACATGCCTGGGTTGTGTGATTAATCCCCAGTGGGAAGGGTATAGGAGGCAGCCAATTGATGTTTTTCTCTTACATGGATGTTTCTATCTCTCTCTCCCCTCCTCTCTCTTTAAAAAATCAATAAAAACATTAAGAAAAATATATGACTGACATTATTTAGTAATTGCAATTATATAACATTTGCATAGTTATTTAAAAATAGAAAAAAATGGTAGCACAATATGATAAGTTCATATATCTAATAGGTGGACATTTATTTCCAATTTTGTTTTCTGTTACTATAAACAATGATATAATAAATATGAAAAAATTTTCATATGAAATGAAAATTAAACATGAAAAAATTTCTATTTTCTTAAACATGAAAAAAATAGAAAAAATGTTTGGCATTTTCATACTGCAAATACTGCTAGTATAGAGTATAATATATAATACTAAAAGGTATAAGCAGCATATAAATATATAATTCTATATGTCGAAGAAAGGAAATAGACACTTGGGTTTTTCATCATGCTGAGGATGTGTTTTTTCCATGTAATTGCTTGTAACAATCTCACAAGTAGTTGTCATGGAACTTATTTTGTGAATAAGTAAACTGAGGATCAACGTTATTTAGTTGGTTTTGTCTAGGGTCACACAATTAATGAGTGGCCCAGATGAGTTCAAAGCCGGATTTCTGGCACCAAACCCCACACTATTCCCAATATACAGGATGAACTTATTCCATATGTATTCATTCATTCTTTGCTTTGCCTTCTGAAAATATAAAGGCTTCTTGGAGAGGATTTCTTTGCATAGCCCAAATAATTTAAAATGGTAAATGAAGTTCTATTGGATGATTTCCTTTATGACTTGAATTTCTTTACACAAGCAAAGGCTTCAAAGTAACCTGCTACTCTAAGTGTAGTTTGAGGATCCACAGTATGGGCATCACCCAGGAGTGTAGAAATGCAGTTTCTCAGCTCCCTGCCCTGATCTACTGAATTGGAATCTGCACTTTAACAAGCTCCCAGATGTTTTATATGCACATTGAGCTTTGAAAAGCACCAGTCTAAATCACTATACACTTTAAAATGCTGCTCAAGCCCTGGCTGGTTTATCTCAGTGGTTACAACATCGGACCACAATCCAATGAGTCACAAATTCGATTTCCACCAAGGGCATGTACCTCGGTTGTGGTTCATCCCCGGCCTTGGTCAGGTTGTGCGGGAGGCAGCTAGTTGATGTGGCTCTATCACATCCATGTTTCTCTCTGTCTCTCTCTCTCCCTCCCTCCCACTCTATTTGATAATAAGTAGAAAAATATCCTCAGGTGAAGAACAAAAAAATAAATTAAAAAAATAAACAAAATGCTGCTCAAATATCTATTAGTGGTGTTAATAATGGTAGCTTGATTGTAAGATTTGTAATTGTTAAATCACTATGTTGTTACAATATTGTGTGTCAACTCTAGTTTTTATTTATTTATTTATTAAATATGTTTTTATTGATTTTCTTAGAGAGAGAGGTAGGAGAGAGAGATAGAAACATCGCTGTGAGAGAGAAACATCAATCAGCTGTCTCCGGCTTGCCCCCGACTGGGGATCAAGCTGAAACCCCAGGCATGTGCCCTGACCTGGAATTGTACTGGGACCTCTCAGTCTGTGGGATGATGTTCAATCCACTGAGACACAACGGCTGGGCTCAACTCAAATTTTTATTTTTATTTATTTATTTTTACATTTTTTTATATTTATTGTTGAATGTATTACAGATGTTCCTCATTTTTCCCCCATTGACCCCCTCCTCCCCACTCCCGTCCCCCTCCTGCCTTTCCCCACACTGTTCTCTGTGTCCATTAGTTATGCATATATGAATATAAGTTTTGGTTTATTTCTTCCCACCCCTCAAGCCCCCTTCCCTTTGAGGCCTGTCAGTCTAGCAAGCAATTTGTTCTTCTTAATCCCTTCACCTTTTTCACCTGTTCCCCCAAACCCCCTCCCATCTGGCAACCAACAAAATGTTCTCTGTATCTATGAGAATGTTTCTGTTCTGCTTGTTCATTTTGTTTGTAGATTCCATTGTCGATAGATATATATTCATTGCCATTTTGTTTGTTCATATTTTTTATCTTTTTCTTCAAGAAGACTCTTCAACATTTCATATAATAATGGCTTGGTGGTGATGAACTCCTTTAGCTTTTTCTTGTCTGGGAAACTCTTTATATGGCCATCGATTCTAAATGACAGCTTTGCAGGATAGAGTAATCTTGGTTGTGGGTTCTTGCGTTTCATCACTCTGAATATTTCTTGCCACTCCCTTCTGGCCTGCAAAGTTTCTTTTGAGAAATCAGCTGACAGCCTAATGGGAACTCCCTTGTAAGTAACTAACTGCTTTTCTCTTGCTGCTTTTAAGATTCTCTCTTTGTCTTGAACCTTTTGCATTTTGATGATGATGTGTCTTGATGTGGGCCTCTTGGGGTTCATCTTGTTTGGGACTCTCTGTGCTTCCTGGACTTGTATGTCTGTTTCCTTCATCAAGTTAGGGAAGTTTTCTGCCATTATTATTTCAAATATGTTTTCGATTTCTTGTTCTCTCTCTTCTCCTTCTGGCACCCCCAAGATGCGAATGTTGGCACGCTTGAAGTTATCCCAGAGGCTCCTTACACTATCCTTATTTTTTTGGATTCTTTTTTCTTTTTGCTGTTCTGATTGGGTCTTTTTTGCTTCCTTATATTCCAAATTGATGGTTTACTGCTTGGCTTTACCTACTCTAATATCGAATCTGTGTAAATTATTCTTTATTTCAGTTAGTGCCTCCTTCATTTCTGACTGTGCATCCTTCATTTCTGACTAGTCCCTTTTTATGCTCTTGAGCTCCTCACTAAGTTCACTGAGGTTCTCACTAAGTTCATTGAGCATCCTTATAAGCAGTATTTTGAACTCAGCATCTGTTAGGTTGCTTATCTCCATTTCACTTAGTTCTTTTCCTGGGATTTTGTTCTGTTCTTTCATTTGGGACCTGTTTCTTTGTCTCTTGATTTTGGCTGCCTCCCTGTGTTTGTTTCTGTTTATTACTTAACGAGAGGTATGGGGCTAGCTGAGACCAGATGCTGCCTGTTTGAAAGAATTTAGGAAAACCTGAAGCAGGATCCAAGACAGGCCAGTCCAATGTTAAGCAACTGGCAACAGCTTGGGTGGGCCTGAAAGTTGGGTGGGGCGGGGCCTCAGGGAATCACCAGGGTGGGGAAACCAGTCTGAGCCAGGTTGCTGGAGTCCCAGATATGGTGGCTGACTGTCACCCCAGGGAAGGCCTCACCAAAGGAACAAAGGCCTCTGAAAGCACGTTTGTCCTGGAGAAAGCCTCCTCTCCAGCCCTCGCTCCAATGCCAAACAGCTTAGTTCTTCCCTGTATGTCTCTGGTGCCCCTCGAGCTGCCTCCCCCCCAAGCTCAGAGGGAGAGAGTCCGATAAGTTTATGCGCGGGCCCTTTACGAGAAGCAGCCTGGGGCTCCAGCCCCCTCAGCCTCCCTGAGCCTCAGTTCCCCCTGAGTTTTTCCAGCCAGAAGTTATGGGGATGCTCTTCCTGGCACTGGAGCCCTGAGCAAGGCACCTGGTGTGAGACGGGGACCCCTCAGTCCTCAGGGAGGACCTTCCCAGCTGAGGTGTCCTCCTGATTTTTATCCACCACACGTGGGTGTGGGACCAGCCCGTCCCCTCCGCCCCTCCTACCAGTCTGGATGTGGCTGCTGCTTTAATCCCGTAGTTGTAGGACTTCATTCAGCTGGATTTCAGGCGGTTCTGAATGATGGTTGTTCTGTAGCTTAGTTGTAACTTTGATGTGGTTGTGGAAGGACGGATACCGCATTTCCCTACTCGCCATCTTGACCGGAAGCTCCGCAGCCAACGGCCGGAAGTCACCACTTCAGCGTCCTTTTCCTCAACTCTAATTTTTAATAGAAAGTACTAGAGTATTAGAATTGTCTAATCAACTTCGTTTAGAATTTTGAAAAGTAAATGCTAAGAAAAAAATATTGTTTACAAAAAATAATGGTGGCTGCAGTACAATATTTTTTAAACAAATTAAACAGCATTTATTTTTTAACTCAAAGGTTAAATTATTATGCATCTCTTTACAATTCTTTCCTCTTCAGTTTACCTCAAGCTTTGCACAGCAACTAAAAAATTCACTTTATTTTTTATTTATTTATTTTTTATTTTTTCTCTTTAGTACTTTGAAAGCAAAGGAAAGAAATTATAATAGTTTTTACACTAAAAAGTATTTGAGCCCTGGCCGGTTTGGCTCAGCAGTTGGAGCGTCGGCCTGTGGACCAGAGAGTCCTGGATGCGGTTCCCACCAGGGGCACGTACCAAAAAAAAAAAAAAAAAAAAAAATTGAAACCTGCCACATGAACCCAGTAGACAGAAATGCTTTTAGCTATTATTGTGATCACTCAGTTTACAATCTTATTATGCATTTTATTTACTTATTTATTTTTTATCGTCACCTGAGGACACTTTTGCATTTATCTTCAAATAGAGCAGGAGGGAGAGAGAAACATCGATGTGAGAGAGACTCATCAACTGGCCACCACCCACAAGACCCCAGCTGGGGCCAGGGACAAACTGAGGTACATGCCCTTAGCAGGAACCGAACCCAGGACTCTCTGGTCCACAGGCTGATGTTTTAACCGCTGAGCTAAACCGGCCAGGGCTCTTATTATGCATTCTAATATTATATATATTGTATAAAGGTAGTATTGCATTACAAAAATATGAATAGAACAGGTTCTAGGATAGATACCCTTACAAAGTATTTTCTGTGAAAAACTTGACTTTTCCTTCTATTTGAGGTGTTATCTCTTGTAATTATTGAGTTTCATTTATGCATCCTTCCCTTTTATTTTTTCCTGATTTCATTAAAGGAGCTTATCTGGTTTAAAAGAAAATGGAGCTAGAGTGACAGCTCCCCAGCCACCCCAGTCACTTCCTGTGTTTCTCTCTAATACACATAGACCATGTCGCTATTGGAATCTAACCTCCACTGTTAACTATGGCTCAGCCACTTGCTGTTCAAGCTGGGCATGAACTACAAAGTCAGCTGGGAATCCTGGTGGATTTTGGAGGTAGATCAGTTTTCTCTCTTCAACGGCTGTAAAGGGCCCATGATGGTGTTGTGCTGAATAATTGGGAACATGCACAAGAGATGGACAACCTGTCATGCACCTTCCACAAAAATGTAGGAAAATGAGTTACGATGTATGTTGCGTTTAATTAGTGTCATAAAATTGAAATAATGATGGTTGGTAACTACGGTATAAATGTCTACAGCTAACTTGATGGAGAGTTCTATGAACAAATATTTCATTTTATTTATTTATTTATATCCTCACCCAAGGACATTTTTTTCATTTTGTGTTCAGATAGAGTAGGAACAAGAGAGAGAGAGAGAGAAACATCGATGTGAAAAGGACACGTCGAGTGGTTGCCACCCACACGACCTAACCAGGGCCGGGGACAAAGTGCAACCGAGGTACATGCCTTTAGCGGGAACCGAACCCGGGTCTCTCTGGACCGCAGGCCGACGCTCTAACCGCTGAGCCAAACCAGCCAGGGCTGATCAAATATTTTAGAAATGCTTTGGCAAGATATAATTTTGGGAACTAGTGGGAAACAATAAAAACAACAGTAAAAATTAGTACTTCTTTTTCTCTGTCGTTGGCAACTTTTTCACCATATGTAAAAATGAAAGAGAATATTGCCCAAGCTTTGAGAGAGAAGTTTCTAAATAATTATGGCCATGTTCTGCTATAGGATAGCAATTTTAAATAAATTATGAGAAAATTCAAGAGATTATACAAATATGTAACTTAATAATCAAAACTGATTTTAAGTGTGATTTGAGAGAAAATTCAGAAAGCCTAAATGAATAGAATAAATTGTGTGAAGAGAAGTAGAATAACCAGAAAATGGAAGGAAGAGAAGAAGAACGAGGGTCATCATGAGAAGCTCTCTCTGAATGACATTAAAGCTGATACTTGAGAGATGAGAAGGAGTCTGTCATGGGGAACAGGGTTGAGGGTATCGGGAAAAAAGATGAGAAAATAGTGAGAGAAAAGGCAGGCGGCCAGGTGCTGAGTCTTGAGGATCTGTGACACTTGAAGTCTGGTTGGAGAAATAACTTGCACAGAAGAAAAGTAATGAGAACATAGAGTTGTATGGGGAAAATCTGGAGACCTGTTGACAGAGAAAATGGAATAGTGTTTAACCCTGCTGAGAGATTATTTGAGGTAAGGGAAGACTGTGTCTATTAGAATTTGAACTTGGGAGTGGTGGGGGAGATTAATACAGGATCCAGAGGGAGCTCATAGGCAACTGTCAAGTGAGAAGGAGCCACAAGAGGAGTAGGCAACCCTTTTGTGACGCTTGGTGGGCCTGGGAGGGTGGTGGTGGTAGAAGATGGGGCGCTAACTGGAAGAGGCTATGGAAACAAGAGATAGGTAATGAGTGTACTTTTCCAACTTGATTCTTTTATTGCTTTGATTATTTGGGTTCCCCTGAGATTTCACAAAAATATTAGGATGGCTTTTTCTATTTATACTAAAAATGTCATTGGGATTTTGATACAGATTTCACTGACTCTATATATCCCTTTGGGTAATACTGTCATCTTAACAATGTTAAGTCCCAGCACCATTTATTGAAAAGAGGGAGGTCTTTTATTTTAATGCTAACCTGAGGAATATGTTTATTGATTTGACAGAGAGAGAAAGACAGAAACATCAATATGAGAGAGACATATTGATTGGTTACCTTTTGTAAGTGCCCAGGTCAGGGTCTGAACCCACCAACTTAGGTATGTGCCCTGACTGGGAATCAAACTGGCAACTTTTTGTTGTATGAGGCAACACTCCAACCAACTGAGCTACCCAGCTAGGGCATGCATTCATTTTTAATGCATTTAAAACAGTTTGTATGCTGATTCATTCAATCAAACTTTCTTAATTTATCAAATAATTGCTGAGTGTATACTATGTGCCAGGCACTATTTTAAGTGATGGCAATTAGAGCCAAGACAATTAAGCCCAGGTTGGTGATCTATTAAGAAAATATTCCAGTAATCAAGATTGTCATCCAGATGAGCTGTAGAGGAACTGAGACGTGGCTTGATTCTGGATCTCATAAAGAGGACTTGCTGGTGGAGCAGAGTGTAGAGGGAAGCCGAGTTTGACCCCAGACCTTTCAGCCTGATGAGAAGGAGTTGCCATCAAATAAGATTAGGATGCTCTGATTGGAACATAATTTTTTAGGAAGATCATTAAAATGGGGGAAAATAACAGCCATCTATGAGATGGGAGATTGAAGGACAGGTGCAATGTAAACGTGGTAGTAGAGCAAGAAGTGAGCTTGCTTGGAAACACTGTGATTATAGTCTCAGTTGTGGTCATGAATCTATTAGTGACACCAACTTGCTGGATGTGTGGTCATTTGCATCATTACCCACCTATACACATTCAGGAAAGCAGGCGATGGATGTTTGGTTTCATGCAGGAGGAGATCGTGTACACTCAAGTGTGACAGAGGGAGAAAAGGCAGTGAATTGAGGAGATTTGCCAATGAGCGTCTATAATAATGAGCTATGGGGCCCAAGTGGAAAGTGAAGCATAAAGAGGAAAGTGAAGAGGAACAAAAATATCAACATCAACAACATACATTTCTAAGATTTGATAATCATTAATGCAAGTAAACCTACTACCAAAAATTTGCATTGACAAATGTGCACATACGTTGGTTAAGTTGCGGGTAACATCAGTGTCTAAACTGGTGAGCCTAGGTATTACTGTGGAATGCAAATATACTCGCCAAGTTCAAACTCTTTTTTATTTGTTCTTTGAGACTAGTGGGCTTAATAGTAACTTCTTACAGAAATAAATAGTCATCAAGTATAAACAGAACATAATGCTTGAATTTGTGAATGGTTGTTTGCTGATATTATTTAGTCCTTTCATTCTCACACATAGACTTAATTCGGTGATTAATTAAATATGTGAAAACCGCTTGTGTTGCCTTGGTAGCTTTGAAGGATTTACATGCTACTTCTAGAAAGCTATACTGAATGTGGATTTAATCACAACTCCTTATCCTCCGTTTCCAAGGAAATTCTATAGGAAATTAGACTCTCCTAGTTTTGATGCTGGTTTGGCAGGAAGATTTAGGCTTTTTGTTTTTATGGTTTCAACATTTCATTAAAGAAGACCTTTCTCCTAAATCAACCATGTAGGTGACACAGCAACATCACCTGAGTGATAGTCATCAAACAGAGACCAAATAGGTCTTATAACTTCCTCAAGACTAGATGGAAAGCATGACGGGTAAGTTTGGATAAAGATGTATTTTCCGTAATCATTAAAACTTTATCAAAACCAGATTATAAAGATCTAGATACTAATTCACCTCTCTCATTGGGTATTTGGTGCTTATTTATTAAAACAAGGGAAAGATTGCTATCACGTATCTGGTAATTCTATAAACTACATTAGTTGGTGTCAAATTTTCCAACATTTCATCTGATTCCAAGTCTGTAATGCCATGAATTCTCTGTTCATAGAAGAAATATCACTGAGTAGAAGTATCATAAGAAACATATTTTCTTTAAACATTTCTGCTTAATATGGAGGCATTAGACTGGTTATTTTGGAAGCTCTCAACTAACACCATTCTCAGGCATCAAGTGTGCTTCCTCCCAATTAAATGCAGGTTGTGAACTTTCATTAATATCTGTGTGAGGAGATCAAGCAATCCTCCACCACAGAAACCAAGTTTAAAACTGGATAAACTGCCCTGGCCGGCTTGGCTCAGTGGTTAGAGCATCGGCCTTCGGTCCAAAAAGACCCGGGTTTGGTTCCCGCTAAGGGCACGTACCTCGGTTGCAGTTTGTCCCCAGCCCTGGTTGGGTGGTGCGGGTGGCAGCCACTTGATGTGTCCCTTTCACGTCGATGTTTCTCTCTCTCTCTCTCCCTCCCATTCTATCTGAACAAAAGAATGTCCTCTGATGAGGATTTAAAAAAAAAACTGGATAAACTAGAAAAAAATTAAATATTCTAGGGTACTTCAAAGTGACCAAAGATATACAACAAAATGAGATGTGCTTACTCTTGAAAAACTGCTACTAGACTGGGGGAAACCAATGGCAATTCCGGCCTGGAGATGCTTCCAACCCCACCCTACCCCGCCCACCCTACCCCACCACTCTAGTTCAGGCAGCAAAGCCTAAAGCCTCATAAGTGGGAAGTGATGGATGACTCAATTCAGGTTGATGGCAATGCACAGCGGCTGTACCAGAAAAGCTGGTGGACTCATTCAAGAGTGGGGAGAATAGGTTAATATACAATAGTCCACTCTTCTCTCCTATACACTAGCAATGCACAACTGGAATATGAAATAAAAGCACAATTCCATTTATATTAGCACAAATAAATGAAATACATATGTATACATCCAATATATTATATACAGCATCTATATGAAGAAATCTACAGAACTTGATAAAAAGACTATAGATCTAAATAAGTGAAGAAATGCTCCATATTCATAGATAGAAAGACTCATTATTAAGATGCTAATTCTTCCCAACTTGATCTACAGATGCAAGGTAATCCCAATCAAAATCAAAACAAGTTATTCTGTGGGTATCAACAAACGTATTCTGAAGTTCATATGGAAAGGCAACAGGTCCAGAAGAGCTGACATAATATTGCAGAAGAACGAAGTCAGAGGACTGACACTCCCCACTTCAAGACTTATTATCAAACCACAGTAATCAAGGCAGTGTGGTATTTTTCCTATATTTTCAAAATAGGTTTTAACCTAGCTTTATGTAAAATTTGTTATGCAATGATTTTAATAAAGTGAAATAGTAAGTGAAACATATGAAACACAAAGCTGGCTCCTTCCCCTCAGTGAAGTATCAAAGATTTGTACCTAACCCCAATCAGTGATGTGGTGAGTGGACAGGCTATGAAAGAGGCTCAGGGAGACTGGACACTGACATACTAGACGCCGGGCAGGCCTGAGTACCGCTGACCAAGTCCTCTCTGTGGAAGAGTTTATGAAACGAACACTGACGGACGTGGGCGCTCTTAAAAACTCGGTACCGATTATGCTAAAAATAGTCTAGTAGTGGTGTGGCTACGACTCTCTCATTCCCAGCTGAATATCAACAAGATAATACACATTTACACAATTTTACCAGATGGAAGTTGGTACTAACTTGAAGAAGATTGTGTTAAGTTAAAAATGCACAATGTAACACCAAGAGAAAACACACACACACACACACACACACACACACACACACCCTCAAAACAACACAGCTACATGTCAGAAGAGTTTAAATAAAAAACGAAAAAAATGCCCTGGCCGGTTTGGCTCAGCGGTTAGAGCATCAGCCTCCAGTCCAGAGAGACCTGGGTTCGCTTCCCGCTAAGGGCATGTACCTCGGTTGCAGTTTGTCCCCGGCCCTGGTTGGTCGTGCGGGTGGCAGCCACTCGATGTGTCCCTTTCACGTCGATGTTTCTCTCTCTCTCCCTCTCTCTCCCTCCCACTCTATCTGAACAGAAAATGGAAAAATGTCCTCGGGCGAGGATTAAAAAAACCCAAAAAAATGAAAAAAGTGTGTTTACCATAAAAATAGAAGTAGAGGATGATTAGACAAACAACAAGAAAAGTGAAACAAACAAAATAACGTAAAATGACCTAAATCCAACTGTATCAATAATTTCATTAAATATAAACGAAATAAGTATTTCAAACAGAAGGCAGAATGTCAGACTGTTTTTAAAAGCAACATCTATGTGCTTGCTGAAAGAAATGCACTTGAAATTCAAAGTGACAAACTGATAGTAAAAGGGTAGAAAAGAGGTTCCGTGCAAATAATAACCATAGTTTCAGTAACGCTAAAGAATAGCACTACAAACAAAGAGGAGCATTTACACACACACACACACACACACACACACACAGTTGGAAGATATAACAATTAAACATACATACTTACCTAAAAATCTTTCCACAATGGAAATTCAAGACCCAGAAGACTTCAACATAGAATCCTATAAAATATTTAAGAAGTAAAAACATCATTTTATACAAAGTGTCAAGGTAATTTGACAGAAATCATTTTTTAAAAGTAAATGATGATGGCACAATTGCATATTCATACACAGATAAATGATCCTCTGTCACTGGCTGACATCACACACAAAGACTAACTTGAGATGAATTGTAAATCTAAGATAAGAGCTAAAATTATACACTTTTCAGAAGAAAACAGGAGAAAATATTTTTGAATTTGATTAGACAAATATTTCTTAGAGCCAAAAAGAACACAAGGCAATAAAAAAAAATGTTGGTAAATTGGACTGCATCGAAATTACAATATTTTGCTTTTCAAAACACACTTTTAAGAAAATTAAAAGGCGAGCCCCATACTGAGAGAAAATATTTAAAACATATATCTGATGAAGAAATTCTAGCCAGCATATATATAGAAATCATATAACTCAATAATAAGAAACTAAAGAACTAATAAAATTTTGAGAAAATATTTTATTAGATACTTCTCCAAAGGAGATATAAAAGTAGCAAATAAGTGCATGATATGATGCTAAGCATCATTAATTATATGCAAAATGCAAACTAATTTCAAATGAGAAACTGTTATACATCTACTAGAATGGTTTAATTAAAAAAAAAAAAAACACTGACAAAATCAAGTACTGGTAAGAATATGGAGCAGCTGGAACTCTCAGAAATTGTTGACGGAAATTTAAAATATGACCACAACTCTGGAAAACAGATTGGTGGTTCCTTATAAACACACACTTCCCACATGACCCACCAATTCTACTTCTAGGTATTTACCCAAGAACAATGAACCTGTCTTCACACAAAGAATTGCACATGGATGTGCATAGCAGTATTGTTCATAATAATGACACAAGCCAAAAGTCCTTCAGTTGGTGAATGAAGAAGAAAATATGGTATATACAATAAGACACTATTCAGCAATAAAAAGGAAAAAAGCCATGGTGTATCTAAAAGCATAATTCTACAAGAAAGATGCAGCAGGCACATAACGTGTGGTTCCACTTACATACTACTTCCAGAAAAGGCAAAACTATAATAACAGAAAACAGGGTCTGAGCAGGCAGCCTCTCATGAGAGGATTTTTTGTTGTGATAAAATGTCTTATAATTAGATTAGGGCAATTGTGCAGTGTATAAATTTAATTTTAAGAATGTATACACTTAAAAACTAATATAAGTGACTTATACAAATTATATCTCAATACGGTTGATAAAAATTCCTATGCATTATTGTTGAAAACATCACAGAAATGCTGTACTTTCTCAGTGTATCATAGCAGAAACCCTCTTGATCACAGGTTTTTTATTGTTTCACCTGTAACTGAAAGTTTCATCTCAAATTGTATCATTAAACATTTTTTTCCCCATCTGTAATGGGTGTCTAGTAGGGAGAAACTTTGAGCCTATTCAAATATCCTGTTTTATTAAATGTTTACTCATTATTGTAGTAACCACTGATGATTCGTGACTACAAAAATTATTGCGATGCCAATGTGATTTCATATTTCCACACTGCTCCCACATTTATTGGTTGGAATTCTACTGCATGGGAGAGTCGTCCCTCTCCTCATTTCTTTGGTCATTTATTTATTTACATCAGTATGAACTCATGCATATTTATTTTATTCCATGGACTTTATTTAATTTGTTTCTCAACTTGGCCCAAAGCTGGCCATGGGAGATTCTTCCAAATTGGTTCCTGTGTCCTTTCAACATGCTCACCCCAAATCTATTTTCAGATCACTCGCTTTTTCCGGCACTGGGTTTTCCAGGCTCATCTCACATTTTCCATGCCTCAGTCCTGGACTAAGCCATGTTCCAAGGACCCAATACCTTTTAACAGAATAATTAGAAACCAAGATGTGAGCGCTAGCTATGCTCATTGCTACTGGGTGTCATTGTTTCTAGGCTTGTTCCGTAGTCAGAGCTGGGAAATATATGTATAATTCGGTATTAGTCAGGATTCTCCAGAGAAATAAAACCAACAGGATATACATATATTTATGTATGCACGTGTGTGTGTGTGTGTGTATACAGAGATACACAGAGAAAGAATAGGGGGAGGGAGGGACAGGGTGGGAGGGAGAAAGAGAGGAGAGAGAGACAGAGAGACAGAGAGAGAATTTATTTTAAAGAATTGGCCCTCACAGTTGGGTGGCTGGCAAGTATGAAATCTGCAGAGCAGGCCAACAGACTAGAGATCTAGGGAAGAATAAATGTTGCAGTTCAAGCCTAAGGGCAGTCTCTAGGCAGAATTCCTTTTTCCTCATGGGACCTCAGTTATTTTGTCTTAAGGCCTTCAACTGATTAGATGAGGCCCATCCAAAATATGTAAAATAATCTGCATTACTCAAAGCATATTGATGTCAGTTTATCACATCTAAAAAGTACCTCCATAGCAGCATCTAGACTGGCGTTGGACCAAACAACTGGGCACCACAGCCTAGTCAAGGTGACACATAAAATTAACTGTCACAGTACACTATGCACATACCACCACATCTCGCTCCTCTCCCTCTCTCTCTCTCTCTTTCTCTCTCTCTCTCAAACCTACTCAATAAAATAATAAGTTCATTGAATCCACCAACGTTTTTTCTTTCCATAACCACCTTGTTGAATTTCTCAAGCTGATCCCTTTATGTTTTTCTGCCACTAACAAACTACTCTCCAATTCTGGGTTACTTTCAGTTTATATTTTTTTCTGTTCCCACTGTATATGCGGTAATGAATAAAATTAGATTTCTTGTTTCTATAAATAATACATACTATCAGTTCTCTTGTCAACTCTAAGAAGTCTCATTTATAGCTATTTTCTTACCTATTTTCTACAGCGATTATAAATATTTTCATAAACCAAACCCCCAATATTATCACTTCCTTCATCAGCCTTGAAATATAGGAGTTACAACCATCTCCTGCTAAAATCAGTTAATATCTGCTAATTAATGTTTGAATTCCTTTTGACTCTGGAATTTAAGTTCTAACATGACTGGTCTCCAATTTCTAATTCTAGCCACATATTTCACTACGACATGAATCTGATTCTTCAAAAAAGCTGATTATCACGTTGTCCTAAAATAATGCTCTTTTTTTTTATTAATTAATTTTTGTTACAGATGTTTCTCCTTTTCCCCCCACTGATTCCCCCCTCCCCCTCCCTCCCTGCCCTGTCCCCAGCTTTGTTGTCCATGTCCACTGTTCAGGCATACATGCATATAAGTTCTGTGGTTTATCTCTCCCCCACCACCCCATCTTCTGGGGATTGTCAGTCTGTACCCCACTTCCACGTCTCTGGGACTACCCCATTCCTCAGACCGTTATGTTCATTATATTCCACAAATAAGTGAGATCATATAATACTTGTCTTTCTCTGTTTGGCTTGTTTCACTTAGGATGATACTTTCCAGGTCCCTCCATGTAGTCTCAAAGAATAAGAGATCTTTCTTTCTTACAGCTGCATAGTACTCCATTGGGTATATGTACCACTGTTTTTTTATCCATTTGTCTACTGATGGACACTTGGGCTGTTTCCAGATCTTAGCTATTGTAAATAGTGCTGCTACAAACATGGGGGTACATATATTCTTCCTGATTGGTGTTTCAGACTTCTTAGGGTATATTCCTAGAAGTGAAATCACTGGGTCAAATGGAAGTTCAATTTTTAATTTTTTGAGGTAGCACCATATTGTTTTCCATAGTGGCTGCACCAGTCTGCATTCCCACCAGCAGTGTACTAGAGTCCCCTTTTCTCCACACCCTCGCCAACACTTGTTGTTTGATGATTTGTTGCTGGTGGCCATTCTGATAGGTGTGAGGTGATACCTTGTTGTTGTTGTTGTTTTTTTAATCCTCATTCGAGGACATTTTTTCATTTTTTGTTCAGATAGAGCGGGAGGGAGAGGGAGGAAGAGAGAGAGAGAAACATCGATATGAAAGGGACACATCGAGTGGCTGCCACCCGCACAACCCAACCAGGGCCGGGGACAAACTGCAACCAAGATACGTGCCCTTAGCGGGAACTGAACCTGGGTCTCTCTTAGACCGCAGGCCAACACTCTAACCGCTGAGCCAAACCAGCCAGGGCTCATTGTTGTTTTAATTTGCATTTCTCTGATGCTTAGTGATGTTGAGCATTTCTTCATATGTCTCTTATCCATCAAATAATGCTCTTATCTTGGGCTTCAAAACTAGCAGAGTTCCTTGTATTCAAATATTTATTGGACAATTTCAAAGTAAGTGAATGAGTGAATGCATTCTTGAATAGATCTTTCTTTCTCAACCTTTTAAAATCCAATGCACTGTTTAAGGATCCACTCAAATGTTACATTATACTTTTAGGTCTGACTTGATCAGATTGTCCATATCTCAAGAAAAACTCCAGTTTTTTTATTTTTTTATTTTTGGCCTGTCTATTTATAGTATTCGGTTTATTTTGTATCACCCGTCTGGTATATATCTTCTAACTTTTGGAAATCTGCTTATGCAGCACTCTAATAGAAAGTAGGTTTCTTGCTCTGCTTATGTGGAAATTCAATAACAATTGTACCACTTGGAATTCCATGTGTGTAGTGTTTCACACATTATTACTGAGAGACAGAAGGTAGATGGATGAATAAATGGGGAGATGAAAGAATATATAAATGGAAAATAAATGTTATCAGTAGATTCTTGGTAGTATTCCACTGATGGCCTCTTGCCAGTCAACTCATTCATATACAATACACTAAAACATTTTCTAAAAATAAAATGTTCTCTTTAGGTTCAAACTGTTATATTAAATGAGAAAAGATCAGAATTTAAAACATAACATAACAAAAACTTATTTTTATATAATAGAAGAAAAGGCATAGATTTTATTGAAAAAGAGCAAACAAAATAATTGGTTTAGTTAACTTGTTGTTCCTTAAAAAAGATTTAAAAGGAAAAGTGTGTGGGGGGGTGGGGTGGGGGGGCAGTGGTTTTGTACAATGATGATGCTAACTCAGCCCAAACTGAGTTGCAGAAAACGTAAATGCTGCTGTTATAACTAAACAGTCTAGCATAACACAATTCTAAATGTAGAAAGGAAGTTGACCTTTAAAATAAAACCAGTAAAATAAGAAGTTAAAAACCTTAACAAGCACCAAATACCTTCTTTTAACCATGACAAACGTGTTCCCAAGAGATGATTCACCAACATAAAACTACCAGCTAGAAATTAATGAACAGTACCAATGTTCTGGAAAAACCCCACAGGATCGCACGGAAGAGAAGTGAGTAAAGGGATTTACTACTCATGGCCTGTTCCCCAACATTCCCCCTCCTGCAGACCACCCCAAAATAGCAGTGTACCATAATTTTAAAGGAAACTTATTTTTTCTTTTAAGTTGAATTTTAAATGCATCCAAAACTCTTATATTTCTTTAGAATTGTACAGGATTCTTCTATTAATGTATCCCTGAATGAGATACCAGCATGTCCCTTTTATTTTTATATTTTCAATTAGGTAATAAATAAGTTGACAATACTGAACCAAATCTTTTCCTTTTAATTCTTCTTCTTTTTAATTTTTTTTTTTTTGCCAGATTCTGAACGTACAGCCAGGTATACCCTAGTGAGTGGCTGCTTCCTCCTTGTCTGGGGTTCATGCATTTTCGGAGCAGCCGCCCTGTGTGTCAGAGGCATATTCCCAAGTATCACCTGGAGCAGGTGACTCTCCTCTGTTAGCCAGGATGATTTCTTAGGGTCATGATTCGATCAGGTGATGTTTCACTGAATTAGCCAAATTAGACCTGCTCGACTTAACGTCCTTCAGGTTTGAACAGCGGCAGTAAGGGTGATACATCTCGATTATGATTTAAAAAGCCGCGTCACCTGCTTTTCCAAAGAAATCTGTTCGCAACCACACAGAAGCTTCTGTTTTGATTACAAACACTGTTTTCATAGATGGGCAAGGGTGACCAATAATTGTTGAATTCTTGGCTAAAGTCTGATTTTGATATTTAAATCTCAGCTATGGCTAGTTGTAGGACTGAGTCAGATAGACAAGATGAGCTTGACGATCCTGTAGTACCAAAGATTCTGTAGTGCTGGAGAGGACTGGAAGCAAAACAATGCTGGGTAGGGAAGAGGAGGGTGTCAAGGAGACATAGGAGCCAACTAAAAGAGCTCTAAATAGCCAAAGTAGACACAATTTGAGCACCAAAATGTGACATTGCATTAGTTATAAGATAAACACCCGTGAGTGTATAGTGATAGGAATAAGTAATGAAGAGAACAGAAAAAGCTCTCATGCAGAACAATTCCAAATAATTTATGTAGATCCTCATACCCAGAGGTGGCTCATGCTCCCCACTCCTTAAGTGTAGGTTGCATGTTGTGGCTTCCTCTCAAAGGCTACAGTATAGAAAGGGGAAGAAAAGAGTAACTTTACATCTAGCTGGTGTATGTCAGGGTTACCTCTGTAACCTTCCTTCCCCAAATCAATAACCCAGTATAATCATAAGAGAGACATCAGACAAACCCAAATTGAGGGATATGCTACAAAATACCTTATTAGTAATCCTCAAAAGTCCATGGAAAACAAGGAAAGTTTGGAAAACTGTCGGAGCTATGAGGAGACTAAGCAGACATAAAAATGAAAGGCAACGTGGTATCTTGGATGCTACCCTGGAAGAAAAAAAAAAAAATAGCTAAAATCTAAGAAAATCTGAATTAAGTACAGACTTTGGTTCATAATAATGTATTAATACCAGTTCCCTAGTGGTGACAAATGTATCATATTAATATAAGATGTGAATAATAGGGCAAACTGGGTATATGAAAACTATCTTTGCAACTTTTCTATAAATCAACAAGTAGACTGTAATAAAAAATGTTTTTAAAAAAATGCTGTCATCTTTAATTTTGAATATATCCTGAGTACGATGCTTATATTCTGTAGCGGAGTCATCATATATAATACATTTTGAAAAGGATTCCACAAACTTTTCAGTTGCATCAGCTTTAACCACATGGTGAATGATGGCACACATATCTCCAAAAGGTTGTTAACACTACCAAACTTATCCTCAAGAAATCTGCAGTTTGATCCTTCACAGTTCAGTAGCAGCTTCAGATTTTATGATAATACAGATGGCTATTAATTTTGTAATAAAAGCAAATCTCCTGCAAATCTTAAACTCGATCTTTTCATCATCGTTAGACCAGCACCGTGCCTCCGAAGTAAACGGCCCATTTACTTCATTCGCCCACTCCCTTGTGTCTTTCCCAGAGCTGAATACAAATCCAGTCACCGATTCTATTAGCATGACAGGATCCGAATCAGCGTTTCAACATTTATTTGTACGATCAAAGCCTCAAATTGGAAGAACTGCGGGTACCATATGAAACTAATATCCCCTTGAAGGAGCTGCTGGAAAGATCTGATCCAATTATAACAGAAGTCAAATTCCCAAGCTTTTCACAGTAGCTAGGTTGTCCTTCCAGTAAAGGAGCCAAATACAACCCTCTTGCCTTGGCAACACCATCACTTGGACTGTCTGTCTTTTGCTTTGAGACAGCGTGGACTATTGAACTGCTTGAAGCTGTAAGGACCGCACTTGTGAAATAGTTTTAGTAGCGCTTATGAGTATTGGGACTATGAAAAAGATTCTGTATTTAAAACTGGAAAGCAAGTTGCCTTAAACCTGAACAATTCGTATTCCAGCTGCTTTCTGTAATGTTGAGGAAGTCATGCAAACATACAGATATCCTACATATTTAGCATGATTCTTGGAATGCAATGGGGCAATGAAAAATGATTACTCACCACAAACTAACTGATCATTTGCAATGATTCTCAAAGGTGGGGGGAACGAGAGAATGCCTTTCTGGGGAGCAGGCTGTGTGTCACTTGAAAAAATATATTTGATAGATCTATTGTGATTAGACTTCAAATTATGTGAAGTTTTGTTGCATATAAATTGTATGTTAAGGCCATTGAGAAACACTTGAAAGATTCGGATATTGAGTCTAGACACAGGAACACTGATTTTCAGTTGTGGTCCTTCTGCCTATTCGGGTGTCTTTAGTGGATGGAAATAGCCTCTTCCCTTTGGGTCCTCCTCTATGACCTTCTGTTGTGACTTTTCTGATTTAGGATATAAATTATGTGCCTCACTTTCTCTACTTTAAAGTACATGTACTATATTTACCCATGAAATATTTTCAAAGAAACAGGAAAAAGACATTAGAGAATTGAGTTTACATTTATAGTCACAGAATTCAGGTGTCACGGGGACCCTAGGAGTCCTAGAAATGCATTGACAAGGATATGTAGGGAATCATTTTATCCCTTGAAAAATATTCTTCCCCCCTCCCCCTTCTGATTAGAAACCACAGAGGCAAACTAAAAAAACCCAGCAGGCTGAGTAACATAGTGTGTGTGTGTGTGTGTGTGTGTGTGTAACTCTTATACCAAGTAAGGGCACATTGGTCAGAAGAGTGAGACTTATAATGTCCCAGAATGTAAACTTAGGCTATCACATTCCTGCATGTTTAATTTTGACAAAGACGTATTTTCCTCACTTCCTCCCTCCACTCACTTTCCATTTTTCACCAATAATTGTAGGCAAGAAATGGATCTAGTTTCCTAGTCTTACATTACTGCAGCCCTTCCAGCAGCCCTTCCCTCGGCCTGTTGACCCAAATTAAAGAATGGAAGGCGGATTAAGCGGAGGTGGTCACCATCCGAATGGAGAAAATATCAACACGGGAAATGGGGCTTCCCTTCTGACGAAGGCGGTCTAATTGGCTTCCAGTGGAACAGAAAGATCCTGGGACAGGAATCAGAAAACCTGAAGCCTTGTTCCAGAATGCCACCAGCATTCTGGAATTTATGATTGTTAATGCCTTCTGCTGGGAAATTCTATTATCCTGTTATCCAGTCTCTATTCTCTGACTGTTCTCATTCTTGATTTTTTTACTGAAGACCTGAAATGAGGTTATTTTAAGCAAGAATTGTTGGTTTACATTAGTGTTAGGCCACTAAGCTAAGTGAATGTCTCTTGGATTTTAAGTGATTACAGCGAAGTTATTTCCCCATGTATACAACATTCACTCACTCAGTTTTTAATTAATGCAAAAAGCATAAACTGCCTACTATATATAAGGTACTATAATTTACAAAGATGAATAAAATCCAGACTTCATCCTTAAGTAGCTCAAATTCTGAACAATAGCACAGTCCGAAAACAAGCAAACCAACAAAACATCTAGCAAACAAAACCCATTGTGAAAAGCAGTGGTGTGCTCAGAGTTCAATATCCTCTCTGGAAGGCAGTGGGGAGAGGCGACCACAGGTTTGTGGAATTTTCTCATATTCCATGGTGTAAATATTCCCACCATGGTCAATTTCCAGACACCACTGTGACATTACTGAGTATGGAGCCGGGCTCTCACCAGGTGGCTCCAGCATGCCCCTGATTTAGAGGTGCACCCTAATATTACAGGGCCAAGGTGTAGGTAGCCAGAAGGCAGGCATCTGACTCTTTCTATGTGGTAGGTTAAGGAAAGTTTTCAAGAAAAAAAGGAATCCTGGAGTTGTGATTTAAAGAAAGGTAGGTGTCAGTCAGCTGGGCAAAGTAGGGAAAAGTGTTTTAGACAATGGGAACAGTATGTGCAAAGCAAGGAGTGACATCTAGAACAGAGGTCAGGACATTTCTTCTTAAAATGCCAGATAGTATATAGCAGGCTTTGAGGGCTTAGAGAAAAAAATGAGGATATTATGAAGGGAATCATATAACTATAAAATCCAGCCTTGTGAGAACGTAACAAAGAGCTTGTGGGCTGTAAAAAACCAGGCAACTGACTTGATTTGGCCCACGGGCCATTGTTTGCTGACCCCTCTTCTAGAAGAAGGCAGAATCTACAAGCAAATTACACTAAAGCCTCTCTTTTACAGAGTGGGTGTGTTTTTCTCATTCTCTTAAAATGTATAACAGAGCCAAAAAATCCCCCTAACAGATTTCCTGAAAAAGCGTTTTATATTTGGCTTGACCCCACACTCCCTGATCCAGCAAAAAAAAAAAAAAAAAGGTTTGGAGAATAACATCAAGTGAATAAAATTATCCTCATTTATTTTATGTACCAAAATACTTATCGCTGCATATTGGAAGCTGTGATAACCTCACCAAGTCAGGGAGGAGTGTAGAAGTCAGAAAGTATTTCAGTGGTACAGGGATGTAGTCAAACCATCATCCTTACATAAAGTAGAAAATACAGGAAAACTCAGATTCTTTAATATGACTAGTTTAGCTTGAAAGCAGTCAAGTGCTTGGTACAATGCTGGAGCAAAGACATCTATTGATATTAATATTTCCTGGACAAAATCTTGGAGGATAATCTTTTCCTGGCTTTAGCATCTTAACAAAACATAAAAGCCTTCATCAGCTATATTCTCAAAGGAACTGACAGTCCCTCCTTGTAAGTAAAGAGGGTCATGTCATGCCAGACAGTAAGGAAGTACTCAGAACTGTTGAAAAGGCACAGGAGCTAAGATGAAAAAAGTTCCCAATGGTCAAAAATGGAAGAAATTTGAGTAAAAGTAAAAAAATAAAATATTATTATATTATAACCACAGTATAAAATAAAAATCCACAAGTTATAAAAGTTTGAATAAATAAACAAATGAAAGAGAAAAGATAGCCCTTCCTTACAGAAAAAAAAATTATAAATATAGAAAGAATGAAGCAAATACAAAAATCACCTTTAGAAGACAACAATAATTACCACAAGCAAAATCTACCAATGGATGCTAAAAGTATGGGTAAAAGTTTGGGGAGAATTAGGGTATCTGCATGGTCTCAAAGTATCTCCCCCCAAGATACTTATTAATCACAAGACAACAGATGGCAGACACCACCTTAATCAAGTGATAAAGGTCAACCGCACCAGCAGTAAGACAAGTCAACATTATGTACACCCTCAGATGGCACAATGAGGTTACATCACTTCTGTGCTATACTTGCCAAAATATACAATCTCAATGTAATCATGAGAAAAAACATCAAAGAAAACCAACTTAAAGACCATTCTACCTGACCAATATTCTTCAAATATGTCAAGGTTATAAGAGGCCAAGGAATCTTGATGAGCTGACACAGACTGAGCCACACTTAGGAAACATGATGATGAAATGCAGTGTGGTATCCTTCCCGGACTGGACCCTGGAACAAAAGAACATTAGTGAAAAGCGTAAGCAAACAAAAATGGTCTATACCATAAAGTCTAGTTTATTTAATGCATTTTAAAGATATTAACATTGGCCCTGGCCAGTTTGGCTCAGCAGTTGAAGCGACAACCTGTGGACCAGAATCCCGGGTTCGGTTCCCGCTAAGGGCACATACCTCGGTTGCAGTTTGTCCCTCGACCCGGTTGGGGTCGTGTGGTGGCAACTACTTGACATGTCTCTCTCACGTCGATGTTTCTCTCTCTCTCTCCCTCCCTGTCTCCCTCTCTCCCACTCTATCTGAAGACAAATGCAAAAATGTCCTCTGGTGAGGACATAAAATTTTTTTTTTTTTAAATATTAACATTAGGGACAATGATGAAGGGTAGTATACTAAAACTCTGTACTTCTTTAAAAAAACTTTCCTAAAGTCTAAAATTATTTCAAAATAAAATGGTAAAAAAGGAGGAAAAGAGAGAGAGATGCTGAATTAACATTTTAATTTACAATATATTTCTCTTTGCTGGGTCTTATTGGGGTTTTCCTCATTTGTTTTCACTCTCATAAGGGTCATAAGCTTTAATTATGTAGGAGGAAATATTAGAATTGAAATTGTTATCCACTAAGTCCATTCTCCAACCTGTTTAAGGTAGATATTTGAGCATCTAATGTACACAGTGTACTTCCAGGCCAGGGCTAATTTTATAAGATCCCAAGAGTTATCCATTGGAGTACATATAATTATCCCCACTTTACATTCACTGACATTGTCATTAAAATAGAAGGTGTGTGAGGACAGGGATTTTTCTCTTTGTTTATTGCTACATCTTTAGCCTCCAACATATTTTAGGGCATATTTTATGGGGTCCATAAGTATTATGAAATAAATAAATAAGGCTTAAAGAGATCAAGCAACTTATCCACAGAGCTGGAAAATGGTACGCCACGTTTTTACCCTAGGACAATCTGATTTTGAAGAGAAACTCTTACCCACTGTACTAGACAACATGGGTCTTGAGATCTTAAGAGGCTGAATAGTTGCAACACATTTTTGTGGTTTCTGCTCATTTATACCAGTCAACCCATGAAGACATGAGAACCAGGAAATCCAAGGAGACTGTTAGTCTGACTGCTACAAAACTTGTTTTTTACCTATTTGCTCAAGCAATTAAAAAGTAGAAATATCTAGAAAGAACCTAGCAATTTCTCAGCAAACCAGGCCTGCACATCAGAATGATACAGAAATATGTTCTGAGACATGCCACCCCGAGCGGTACCACAAGGGCACGGCATCTCCTTTCAACAGTAGTAGGACATTGCTAGTGGTTTCGGCTAAATCTGAGTCACCTTCCACGGAGCAGTTTAATGGAATTTTCTCCAAGTAGTTGGCTGAGTTTATTTGAATTTGTCTCAAACATTAAACTCGAATAATATTTTCATTTCTTTACCACAGAACGTGACAATTAATTTAAATCACATCTCATATTTTAGCATTGTAGCACATTTGGGACTAGATATTTTATTTCTTCTGTGTTACTTTGGAAAAGATTCTACTGCAAACTGAGGGCCTGGGTAATGCATTGGACAGAGCGCTGCACTGAAAATCAGGACAGAAGGCTCCCAGGCTGGCTCCACTCACTGGTCCCCCATTGTGTGACCTCCAGCCAGTGATTTAAAACATCGGAGACTCAGTTTCTGCACCGCTAAAATGGAAACAACTTCTTGGCCTTTTTACAAAAGGTCGTTTTAAAAGTAAAATAATAAAATGTACGTAGATAGGTCTTATGAATTCTAAATCACTGCATTCAAGTAAAAAAAAAGTGAGAATTTAAAAAAATAGCATATTTGTAGAAGGAAATAATTGCAAATCTTTTACTAAAGAATCTTTTATGTTTTCAACTGGTAAATATTTTGCTTGATGTAGGCTTTCTATTTTTTTTCCATTAAACTATTCAAATTTATTCTTTTGCAGTAAATGTTTGTCATCACTATATTTATAATATACAAATTTTCTAGACTTTTATATAATTCCATAGCCCATAAACTATTTCTAAATGATTGTTACTTAGAAGTAGTGGGACAATGTCTTTAATTATAAGCTTTTTGCCTTTTTTTTTGTTTTAAGGACAGAGCCTTTTAAGATTATAGTAAGAAAGGCTACATCTTTAAAAATCAAAAAGTATCTAATTAAAGATCAATTTCCAGATAATCATTAGGCTATTCTCACTAGCACTTGAAGTCATTGAGGAGTAACAATATAAGTTGATTACCAATATCCGTTAACTGCAGAAAGAAAAAGAGAATAAAACATAAGCAAAATTCATATTATTCAAATCATTCACTCATCTAAAGTGATTAATTCAAACTTTTAAAAAATATTCTGCTGGTACGTATCAAGGAGACAGGTCTAAGTCAGATTCCTTGGACTCAAATGCCATCAGGGGCCAGACAATGGGAATGAGTACGACAGGGGAGTCAGGAAGACCACAGGGAGGACTGGGGCCTCCTCTCTACCGCTGAGGAAGACAGCCAAACTCGGCCCCTACAGAGCTTTGGTTCTTCAAAAAAAGTTGAGAATTACATTTTCAGTGAAATCTTAAAAAGTTATAACTGAGTCAAATCTTTATAAAACTGCATGGGCCAAAAATATTATCCATAATGTCACCAGTTTGGGACCTCTGTGTTTTTTGTTTTATCACTGTTGATCCATTGACTTTGGCTATAAATATATTATTTAGATAGTCAGTTTAGATTGCAAAGTCCGTTATCATCATTAGATTAGAGAGTCATTTTAAGAGCTTCTGATTAAAAAAAACAAACAACCATGATATTGGAATCAGCATCATTGGCATTAGAAAACAGGTCTTCGCTTTGCAAAAGAGATAAACCTTAAGAAAATAAACAAGCCCTGGCCGGTTTGGCTCAGCTGTTAGAGCGTCGGCCTGCGGTCCGGAGAGACCCGGGTTCGGTTCCCGCTAAGGGCACGTACTTCAGTTGCAGTTTGTCCCCGGCCCTGGTTGGTTGTGCAGTGGCAGCCACTCGATGTGTCCCTTTCACATCGATGTTTCTCTCTCTCTCTCTCTTCCTCTCTCTCCCTCCCACTCTATCTGTACAAAAAATGGAAAAATGTCCTCGGGTGAGGATAAAAAAAAAAGAAAATAAACAAATACTGAGCTATTCTGCCACATTGAAAGTAAAAGTAAACCTGCAGAAATGCAGCAATAATACACAATCCTCTAGCTTACAGACCCTGCGTGCCGCCACATTTCTCTGCACCCAAAGGCTCTCAAAATTTTATGTAACACTAAATAATAAATTAAAGGTAAGTGAATAAACCTCATATTGGTAAACCCATGTGAGATTTCTCTACTTACTAACAAAGTCCCTCAATTTCCATTGACTCAAATAATTACTTTTGACCAAAAAAAAAAGAACAACTGTGTTTCTGACTTAGTGACACGCCTTTGACAGTGTCTGCCCATCCGACAGATGGAAATCTAATGCTGATTTTCCAAGTCTCATGACACTGTCACTTCCCATTCTTCATTTCCACCCCCATTTCCGGAAGACCCACCAAGAGTTGCAGGGTTGAAGGTATGGCACCTCTCTCAAACCTCTCATTTTAAATCTCTTTCCACTCCCACCATCGCAGAGATTTCAATATTACCATTTTCCCTCACGAGCTTCTCTACCACTGACTCTCTTCAAAAAAGAGGGGGAAAAAAAGCATGATCTGAGCCCTCTGAGAAATGAGTAGTGAAAAGTAGTTCCTCCTTTCAAAACCAGTTAGAACCTCCTGCCTTAATATTTGTCTGGAGCTTTGCTTTGATTTTCCAGATGATCTGGGTTTGGCGAAACCGTGTTGGCTAAGTAATAAACAACAGCATGATATTCCAAACGGGAGATGGAAAACCCAGACGAGTTAGGATTCATGAAGACTCAACACGGGACCTTTACTGTCCAGACCAAAAAACCCTCCTCAGAATGGATAACCACTTCACTTCTTAAGTAACTAGTATCATAGGGCACACACTGCTGTCACTTGAGTTGGGTCCCCCCCCCTTTCTTTTACGTGGCATTGTACATGACAAGTGAGAGTCTATGGTCATACTTGGGGCCTAAGGCTCTTTGAATAAGACTTGAACTTAGAGTGAAGAAGTCAAATAACTTTTTTCAACCTTGGGGGTAAATGTCATTAGTACCCTCATTTTACAGAGAAGGGAGCGGAGGCACAGCATGGCTAACTCACTTGAAAAAGAGCCCACAGTTTTAAATTGTGGATCTGCAATTAAAATCCTGGTACTCACTGCCCTTGGCCTCTTTATATTTTTTTCAAAATTCTTGTTTCTGGGGATGTGTTTCTGCTTTGAGTTTCAAACAAGCGATAGGTATTTGTCTGAAACTGCACCCCTTGATTACTTTGCTTGCACATTTCTCCAGTTCTGTTGTTAAGGTTGAGAATCTTAGATTTTAATTTTCATTGAGTATTGTTAATCCCTTCACCGGTGAGTGTTTGAACAATAAGCTCCAATGACAAGATCTCTTGTTTTTATTTATTTTTAATTTGCTTTTATTTTTACTTTTCAATTTATTTTTATTGTTGAAAGTATTACAGATGTCCCTGCTTTTTTTCTCCCATTGATCCCCTCCACCCTACTCCCCAACTCCGGACCTTTACTGCGTTATTTTCTGTGTCTGTGGGTTATGCCTATATGCATGTAAATTCTTTGGTTAATCTCTTCCCACCCTTTCTCCTTCCCTCCGAGATTCGTTAGTCTGTTCCATGCTTCCATGTTTCTGGATCTGTTTTGTTCATCGGTTTATTTTGTTCATTAGATTCCACATATAAATGAGATCGTGTGATGCTTCTCTTTCTCTGACTTGCTTATTTCGCTTAGCATAATACCCTCCATGCTGTCTCAAAGGGTAAGAGATCTTTCTTTCTTTCTTTCTTTCTTTCTTTCTTTCTTTCTTTCTTTCTTTCTTTCTTTCTTTCTGCATAGTATTCCATTGTGTAAATGTTAGACAGCATTTTTATCCACTCATCTACTGAAGGGAACTTAGGCTGTTTCCAGATCTTAGCTATTATAAATAGTGCTGCTATGAACATAGGGGTACATATATTCTTCCTGATTGGTGTTTCGGGATTCTTAGTATATATTCCTGGAAGTGGGATCACTGGGCCAAATAACAGCTCCATATTATATTCCATATTGGCTGCACCAGTCTGCATTCCCACCAGCCGTGTATTAGGGTTCCCTTTTCCCTTGTTTTTCTTTCTTTCTTTCTTTCTTTCTTTCTTTCTTTCTTTCTTTCTTTCTTTCTTTCTTTCTTATTAATTTATTTTTGTTACAGATGTTCCCCCCCCATTGATATCTCTTCTTTTTAAATAACATCAGAAGTGAAAATTTAGATTGAAATGACTAGACCTCTTCATAAAATGAAAGAAAAGAAGACACTGAGGGAAGAGGGGTCCCCAGTGAACAACACCCTTTGCGTCAGTGTACTGAGTTCTCTAAGCACACTGTTGAGCCCCAGGATGGGGCAGTTTCTGGGCACGGTGGGGCCTGTCCCATTATTCTTGGGAGCTCTCTCTCTCTGATAAGGTAGCCCTGATGGTCTCATGGAGACCAAGTACCTTCCCTGAGGGTGGGTTTCATCGGAGCAAGTCTTCCAGGACACCACCCACACCAGCACCGCCTGCTTTCCTGTTCTATTTGCAGGAACATCTAATATGTGAATCCTGGAAAACATCTGGGCCTGCTGTGCTTCCTGATCTGTCACCACAACTGAGGATGACAGTACCTCTCAGGAGAAGGCTGCATCTCTGCTCTTCCCACTTCAGACTCATCACCTCACATCCCCGTCATATTGCCCAGTCTTGGTTGTGTGAATGGAAAGCAGGTCCCTGAGAAATACTCAAAGATGCTGCTTGGAACCTGTCAAGGTGCCTTCACACGTCTCTGTACCTTATTCATCCTTGGAGTGATCTAGAGATAAGAACAAACATTTCTTGAAAGTGAGTTCCATCTCAAGGGGAAGAAGATATGTTCTGTCAAAAGGTAGTATCTAGGGTTTCATGTACAGGGGCATAAAGAAGAGCAGGTGCCAATATCTACAGTTGCTGATGAGTTAATAGCATTTACAGCAGATGGTTCATGAGGACAACCAGAGCCCAAAGAGTGAAACCTTGCTGTCCTCACCCAGAGGCCCTCATCAGGTCCTCAGCCCTAAATAAGAATACCATATCTTTTCAGATACAAATCTTCCATGTTCCACTGCACAGTCTTTAAGTGAGCAACTTCTACAAGCCCAGCCCATAACACTGTGTCCTGAGCAGGACAGAGAATTCTGGACCCGCTGCTACCCACAGGTTCCCCTCAGCACATCAGCAAGAACAATATTATTGCTTCGAGCTGCCCTGTTCCAGTGGAGGGTACAGCTTCCCCTGGCTCTTCACCGGATTTGCCCAGCCAAATATGCCTGGGCAGATGACCCAGCCGGACTTTGCCCCTGGCATCATTCAGAATGGACATGGCTCCTGGGCCAAGATGAGATCGAAGGTACAGGCTCAGGCCTAGGGTCTGTGGTGGCCTCTCCCAAATCTGAATGTGCCCTGCTCGCTCTGTTCTTCCTTTGCAAAGACGGCGAATTTGCCTTTCTCCAAGCACCAGCTGCAGGCCCATTCCTATACCCACTCAGGGGCTGTTTTGCCCACTCTAATTCTCCTGCCTCTACCAATGGTACCCAGCAAGGAAACCCAGGTACCTGGATGGGTCCCCTGGATGCTGATCTCTCCATATACATCTCCAGAGCTGTGTCCTGTGTCTCTCCCACCAGGTCCCTACCTCCAGCAGCCATGGCCAACCTCTCAGGACTCCTTCCCAGATGGTAGATTCCCCGTAAAATTGTTCCTAAATCCGTACAAGAGGCAACAGAATGATGCAGCTCCATGCATCCCTGACTGTCCTCATCTCTGCTTTCCTCAGGGGCGTACCGGAGTGTGTTGGGCTCATTGTGATGAAAAGTAAAGTGCCTCAGCCACGTAGCTGGCCCTCACCTTTCTCTATTCGGTGCCTGTGATTGTCACTGGGTCCTATAAAAAAGAGGGAGAGGGAGGTGTGATAGACACATGATGCCAACTTCTGGCGCAAATAATTAGCTATACAATAATTTGAGCAAAACCAGTGATTTCAGTTGTTTTTGTTTAGTTGCAGATTCTAATTATACAATAAAACCGTGTCTCCTAAAATCTCTTTAGACATGTTTGGCTTTTGCATATTAACTGCTGTTATGACAATGGTACTTGTGACTCATTTAAAAGATGTTAGTCACTTCTTCCTCTTAAGTCACATCAGTGCCCTCTGTAAATGTCTTTACCCAATGAGTTGAATTACAGACTCTTTCTTTATAAATCACTCCATGCTAAATTTAAAGCAAACCCTTGTTGAAAGTATCACAGACTCACAGCCTATAAGATTTAACTCTATTCGTAAATCCTATTTCCCATCTCTAAATACTGTCCCATATTGCAGCTGAACAGTTTGATGGTCTCTTTGATATCAGCCTGTGACATTTTCAGGAAAAAAAAAATCTTATTTCATTTTTACTGCCTTAGGAGATACAATCCAATTTTACTTCGTGCCTTCCTTACAATGCACAGAGAAATCTTAAAAGTTCTATCAAGAAAACGTTTACTGCGTATTTCCAATTCAAATGGAAATAGCTTTCACTTTTGATCTTGTAGAAAAACCTCGGCGAGTGACGAAGCACAATACTTTCTTTGTGTCAGGCTGGGCTGCAGGACTGTTACAGAATATGTTTGAGCATTTGAGCTAAGAGACCAGAAGAGGCTTTCCAGCCACATGTTTAAAAGAACAGGCAGCAAAAAATTGCTTAAGTCAATTATAACCCTCCTTTCAGAACCATCTTGTGGGACGAATACTACTATTATCCAGATACTTCTATCTAACAGTCAGCCAACTCTCCTCTTAACTGGCTGTGTTTTTGAAATCTACTTACTCTTGAGACTGACCATAAAATCAACACACTGACAAAGCAACAGTTTTAAATTCCAAACATGCACGAAACCCAGAACCGTAATTACCTCGACTCTAAGCCCAGTGGAGAAGTGAAGCATGTCACCTCCTCTGTTTTACTCTGTGCAGGGGACCCTGTCAGTACTTCACAGATGCCAAATAAATCCTCAGAACAGCACTCCTCAGATTGAGGGCCCATGTCCACCTGGGCAGAAATCAATCAGGACGGGGAGAATCTGTCCCCAGGGGACTGCATGTCCTCCACGCAGTGCTCACTTAGGGCGAGTTTCCCCGTTTCAGCCAGGGGCCACTCGAGAGGAAAACGAGAGCCACAACCCTCGGCGAACATGGTGCTTCAAGGAGCTGCTGGTTCACACAAGCTGCAGCCAGGGGCCGGACTCTCAGTATAAATGGAGGTGTAACAGAGTGAAGTCTCAACTGGTTAGGTAATAAAAACTTGTGGATCGAAAGCCCTAGACCAAGGGGAATGTTGAAGAAAAGTCGGTTCTCAATTGCCCCCCATGATCTCAGAAAGAAGAAATACTTCCACGCTGAGTCAAATAGATTGATTTTTGAAATAGGTCTTCGCACTAGGCCATCCACTTGGAAGTCCCAAAACCAAGTTGGGAGTTGTTGAGAGTGAAAATACCCCCAAGTCTATGCAGTTGTAATCAGGCTCATCCATGGGTGGGCTTCAAGAATTGTAACAAACCATGAATTTGTAATTGAGTAATATCAATTATGTGCCTATTCACACAAATGTATTTTATGACTTTTTTTATTATCATTATTCAAAAAATATCAACTTCCATCTGGCTGGTGGACTGAGCATGGTTCCAGGTGCCAAGAGGTCAATAGGTCGATTCCCTGCCAAGACATATGCCCAGGTTGAAGGCTCTCTCACATTGAGGTTTCTCTCTCTCCCTCCCTCCTTCCCACTCTCCTTAAAAAATGAATGGAGCCCTGGCCGGTTTGGCTCAGCAGTTAGTGTCGGCCTGTGGTCCAGAGAGACCCGGGTTCGGTTCCCACTAAGGGCATGTACCTTGGTTGCAGTTTGTCCCCGGCCCTGGTTGGGTCATGCGGGCGGCAGCCACTCGATGTGTCCCTTTCACATCGATGTATCTATCTCTTTCTCTCTCTTCCTCTCTCTCCCTCCCACTCTATTCGAACAAAAAAAGGAAAGAATGTCCTGGGTGAGGATAAAAAAAAAAAACAACGCAATGAAAACAAAAAGAAAAAAGTAGTGGCTCTTACTTTGAACATAATACTAAAACTTTAACCTGTTATATTTACAACCTTATATTTACAACCACAATTGCAGTAAATAATATACAGCTTCTTTGGTGTGTCAATATATATGCATGTTTGTGTGTGCATGCACAGATGTATGCATGTATGTGTGCATCAGTGGGTTTAAGTTGGTCTACAGTGAGAAAAATCAATTGTCTAATAGTTATGCATAATAAATCTAGGGTTACTGCTCCTCACATTAAACAACTGGAACAAGAATGTGCTACATACTAAACTGAGTGTTGCCATTTGCTACGATCACTTGCACAGAGGTTTTTGATTCATTGCAGTTTTTGAATTACCGAGAAAAATGGCAATTAATTACCTCTAACACCTATGCAGGAACAGCTGGGGGAAAGAAAGGGACTATGAAATTAGCACGTTGTGACTGAGTTCAATATATCATTTTAGTTCAATGGAATTGACTAACATAAGTCAAACTCAGGTTATAAAGAATTAATTTCTTTTTTATGCCAAAATGTCTTTGTTTGATCCATAAATTCCTTAATACACCCTGACTTTTATTGATTTTGTTCCTGAGAAAGTCCACTGCCAAAAGCCGAATTGCAAGTAGGTCTTTCCAACGTAGTTTTATGAATAAACCAGAACATGCAATAATCCTTCATTTCTATGATTTTGAAAATGGTTTTTCTTTGGATTCTACTAAGTTGATGGGAAGCTGTACTTACTTTTAACCCCCTTCCATGAGGCAATATTCAGTTTTTGAGAGGGAAAGACATAATATTTCATAACAACAATGTACAAACAAAACAGTGCTTAGTTGAAAATATTTGCATTGTGTTAAACAGCATTAAAGTACTAAAACGAACGGCAGGTTATGAATTACTTACTTAATACAGCTTCCTACATGTACAGAAGATTCTCCTGTGGAATCAGCACTTTAGTGTGCAGCCACACGCTCAGTCCACACATATTTAAGGAGTGTACCATGTACAGGACACCATGACAGGTTCCGGGGATACAGAGCTGATGAGATAGAAATCACTGAAGTGCCTGCATAACTTTTACATTTCCTCAAAGACAGTATTTGAGTCATTGTCGTTATCAGAATTCTCTAGTAAAGTGGTTAGAATAGGAGGATAAGGCATGCGCAGAGGTCCCCAAATGTGGAAAGGCAATTAAATGTCCAGAATTTGTTTCTATCATCCGTGTGAATAACAAAAGAATAGATCTTCTAAGGAGCTTAAACTGAGTACATTTTAGTGAACAGTCACTGAAGTAATGTATATTTGAAAACATTTCAATCAAGCCGTTCCTGTGTGTGTGTGCTGTGTATACGGGAGCAATTTTAGCCAAGTTGCCTAGTTGTGCAGCCATCATTGCAATTCTGTGTTAGAACATTGCCCAGTCAGATCCCTGTGTCCATTTGCAGTTCATTCCTGTCCCTACCCACAGCCCCAGGCAACCGCTAATCTACTTTCTGTCTCTCTGACTTTTCTAGACATTTCCTATAAATGAAATAGTACAATATGTGGTCTTTTTGTGTCTGGTCAAGCCATTCTTTTAAAACATAGCTATTTTAAGTCCTCACTAAATTAGATTATTTAACAGTTCACTCATGTACCTTATAACAACTCTAGGAACTCTCATTAGACATAATTGGGAGGCTCAAGACGTCTGGTTTACATGTTACGAAACAAAACAGTCCAGTCAGATCTTTTAATCTTTTGTTTGGATGACCAATTCATGGAAACTAGAGATAAACACAGTTGTTGCTGTGTATATTTATAAAGTGATTTAGTGTCTCAGCAATTTGCTTCGTGATGACCAATGAATTATATATTTTACAACCAAATACACTGTTGACTGCAGTCCCAGATTCTCATTAGATCATATATATGTGTATAATTTGAGAAGGAAAGTCTAAAACCATGCTTTGTCTTCCATGAAATTTAGTACATGGTTTTACATACCAACATGCTGGTAGATTCAGCTCATTCCAATTCAATGTAGGTTTGTATAGCACCTATTATGTATTAAGCACAATATTTGGTGCTAGAGATATAAATAAATAAGAAGGTCAGAGAACAAAATAAAGCTACGTAGGTAAAATGACTCAATCACATACAGTTGAACTAGTTCCTCTATATTTTGCACTTTCAATGGAATTAATCTCTAAACACACTAAAGGAAGCAAGAGGAAACAAAGCTTTTTTTTTTTTCTCATAACTTTTTTTGCAAAAAAGTAAAGCCCCACATGAGTTTTCATTGATAAAATGTTGATATCAGTGATATTTCTAGTCCTCTAGCCTAAATAGATAAACTAGCAATCATAATTCCAAGGTGAAAAGTGGCCTGATTAATAAAGGCATACAAGGGTTTAAACAGCCAGCAATGTATACTAAAGATAGCCTGAAGAGTAGCAGGTGAGACTTATGTAACCAGATGACCCTTTAATTAACCACACAGAGCCCTGAACAAGGAAACCCAGCATAAATAAGAAATAAAGGGTCATTAAAATGAGAATTTCCAATTCAAAAGACTATAAGAAAATACAAAACAGACAGTCCCCACACACTTCACACTAAAAGAAGAGTGGAGTGAAGATTCTTTTAAGATAATTACTGCTTTTGAAGTATTTAGGAAATATGTTATAATTTATGAGTTACACAAATTCATGATCTCTGTAACAATAAATATAACCATGAGAAAAGGGTAACTACAAATAGCATAGTATCATTTGACTGTGTCCAAATAACCAAAAAACTCATTTATGGAAAACCTCAACAACAGTAACCAACGGAGGTAGTTTTTGCAATACTTCAGACTATACTTCTCAGTTTCCTTCTTTAACAACTAAAAAAAAAAATTGCCCAGCTGGTGTGGCTCAGTGGACTGAGTGTCAGTCCCATGGACTGAGAGGTCCTGGTTTGATTCCCACTCAGGGCACATGCCTGGGATGTGAGCTCGATCCCCACTAGGAGGAGCGCAGGAGGCAGCCGATTGATGTTTCTCTCTCTCCCTTCCTCTCTCTAAAACATCAATAAAAACATATTTAAAAAATACTAAACAAACAAAAAAATAATGTAGGCCTAATCCAGTTCTTGCATATGACTTCCAATTCAGATGCAGATTCCCCAGCTCCTTCCACTAAGAGAAACTGTCCTCTCACTAGTTGCCACAGGCCACTGGTAAAGTCAACCTAGGCTAGGCTGACGAAGGGACTTCCCCAGTTCATATGGATCTTCATACCTTGCCTCCAAAACTTTAGATTTAAGAAGTATTTATATAAATTGGTAAAGTAAAGAACTGTTCTAGTTTATCTGTTCTGATCTAAAGGCTAGATTCACTCCTTGTAAATATAAATACTTCATAGAAGCAGCTGCCTTCCAGTCTGGGCAAGGGGTGCTCCCTTTGAATCAGACCATTTCAGTTGAGCTCTTATTTGGTAAAGAACCAAATCTTCACATTGCTCAGATCATCCATCTTGCCCTTCAATGTGTGATGAAAAACTGTGTTCCAAGCTTGCCCACTTTCATCTAGAGAAATTATAAGGAAAAATATTAGAGCCCAGAAGGAGAATAAGAATGCAAATCAATGTATCCAGTTTGTTCAGATGTAGTCACACATGAATGTGTGAACAAATAGTCAACCAAATGTTGATTCCATAAAGAAAATCAACCTTAGCCCATTGTTCCTCCAAGAGCGGCTAAATTCTCACAACGTGACGCAGCTAGGGACACAGACAATAAATCCCAGCCTTTCTCCTGAAACTGCAGATATCTGGTCATCTTAAATGTAGAAATACCACATCAGAATGTATCAAGAAGGAGGAAGCTCACCTGGATAACCCAGATGTTAAAGGCCCATCCTGTCTCCCAAGTTTAACCCTGAAGGGTAAATGCTGATTTGGAATGTTTGTGATACTACCATGAACAACCAAATCCCAGCCTTGGTCTTTTGCATCCTTCCTCTTGGCTAATTTACCGAACATTTTAAACATCAGACTTTCCACAAGTATCAACCCATATACTACTAGGTACTTTATAAAAAATGTATTTTGTTTTTTAGCCCTGGCCAGTTTGGCTCAGTGAGTCAGAGAAACAGCCAGCAGACCAAAGGGTCGCAGGTTCGATCCCAGTCAAGGGCACATACCTGGGTTACAAGTTTGATCCTGGCCCTGGTCAGGGTCATGCAGGAGGCAACAAATCACATGAATGTTTCTCTCTCGCTCCTTCCCTTCCTTCCAGTCTCTCTCTCTAAAAAAAACAAACAAAAAAAAACAATAAAAAAAATATCCTTAGGTAAGGGTTAACCAAAAAAAGTATATTTTTACAAAATATTTCTAACCTCCATCCAGAAGATGTAGAAACAAATAAATGAGTGACTTGCAATTAGTTACAACTCACATTCAGGACACATTAACCTGTCCTTGGCCTCATTTATCTTTGATATTTTCTCTCTCACAGTGGTTCAGAAATAACCACATACTTATGGAATATTGGGAAGCTGGGCGGAAGTCATTTCCTAAATAGTTATAGTCATTGAGGTTTTAATAATCTTCAGATAATGGGTTAAAACAATTACCATGCTTGGTTTTTAAAATAAATATTAAAAAGATAATATTACTATAACCATGTTACTAAAAAGTTTGAAAAGCAAAAAAGAAAAAATATCCATAAAACACTACCCCCCCCAAAGAGGAGCTACTATTAGTTTGAAATATTATGCCCCATCTTTTTTATATGCACATTTATAAATATATGTAATTATAGTGTGCCCCAAATTTTCATTCTGATTTTTTCTCCCCTAACATTTGTTCATAAGCTTTTTTCATGTCCGTATTTATTTATAACACTCACTTTATTTTTTTATTAAACTTATTGGGGTGACATTGGTTGATAAGATTATGTAGGTTTCAAGTGTACAATTCTATGATACATCATCTGTATACTACACTGTGTGCTCATTACCCAAAGTCAATTCTCCCTCTGTCAGCATATATTTGACCTCTTTTACTCTCTTCAATCTCCCCCACACCTCCTCCCCCTCCGGGAACCAACATCCTGCTATCTGTGTCTATGAGTTTGCTCTGTATAACCATCACTTTAATTGTTGAATAATACGCATGTAGTTGATGTGTCATAATTTAACCATTTGATTATCATTGGACATTTTCATGTTACCAATTTTTGGCTATTTTAAATAATGCTTTTCTAAACATCTCCGTTACTTCCTTTGGATAAATAACCATATATGAGATTGCTGGATGTTAGTATTGTCTGTATAAATATATTTTGAAATTGGATTCCAAAAAATTATTACCTTTTTAATACCATGAACAGTACATGAAGGTACCAACTTTACTGGCATTGTTTCTTATTATTTATATTTTTTGTAATAAATAGGTGTAAAATGATTGTTTAATGATATCATTATTCATACTTCCTTAATGAATGAGATAGGAAAGTCTCTTAAATTTTTTCTTTATTATTATATTTCCCCTTTTGTGAATAGACCAGAAACCCTTTCCTTGTTATTTTATTGACACAATGAGATGCATTTGACTTTTAAAATATTTTTTCAACTAAGTTACTTGATGGTTGAATATTGTGTGAAGACAGTTAAAAGGCTTTTTGAATTAAACATTAAAACAGTCTCATTTTGTCCCACTGGTGTGGCTCAGTAGATTGAACATCATCCCATGGACTGAGAGGTTTTGGGCTTGATGCCCAGTAGGGGGCAGGAGGCAGCCAATCAATGTTTCTCTCCCACATCAATGTTTCTATCTCTCTCCCTGCCTCTCTCTCTAAAAAATCAATGAAAAAAAATTTTTTTTTAAATAGTCTCATTTCGTTTTACATCAGGTCAAGATCTATCCTTGAGAGACTTTTTAATTTGAGGTCCATAAAAGATTTTTTTTTTTTTTAAAGGCTTTATGCCCTGGCCAGTTTGGCTCAGTAGTTAGAGGATCGGCCTGTGGTCCAGAGAGACCCAGGTTCAGTTCCCGCTAAGGGCATGGACCTCAGTTGCAGTTTGTCCCCGGCCCTGGTTGTGTCGTACAGGTGGCAGCCACTCAATGTGTCCCTTTCACGTCAATGTTTCTCTCTCTCTCTCTCTCTCCCTCCCACTCTATCTGAACAAAAAAAAAAAAAAAAGGAAAAATGTCCTCGGGTGAGGATTAAAAAAATAATAATAAAACAAGGCATTGGTTTAAATCCCAAGATGATGGCTATGTATATATAATGGTCCTTGTAGATACAGTAGACATGAACTGGACTAGGACCAAGAAAACTCATTCAGCTACGTCCACCACAGTTCTGATATTCCCGAAAGTCAGAATGTTTGACTAAATTGACTAGATTTACATTCAAATGATTAACCAGTACCCGCCTTTCTTTCTGCATCTCCGTTGTGCAGACGTTCAGTTTGAAATAAAATATTGATTTATCTTACTATAAACGACAATCGAGCAATTTTGTAGGAATGCCACTCTCACCACAGAATGAATCGTGCTCTCCAACAACATCTCATAGAAAGATTCATGATACAAAAGGAACTGGAGAATTTCAATAGCATGCCATCATTTCTGATCAAATATTGAAGGATGGCAGGCACCCGTTTTCATGTTTTAATTTGTCCATCATTCTCTTCAAAAACAATGTGCACAATCTATAAGGAGCTAAGAAACCAGGTTGTTTGATTTTGTCCTAAGGAACTGGAGCCAACATAGAGTCCTGTGCATTCAAAGGGGCCTCATTTCCAACCCTGAGACGCTAAACACGTCTAAGAAAGCATCCCGTCTAAATGAGCAGTTGGTAAAGCAATCAGCCCTTCACATTGGAACAAGCAACAAACATGTGCAACGACCCTGCATTTCTCCTTTGATTTATAGCAGTCTTGGAAAGCAACTTAACAAGGTGGCACAGAGCTTCAAGAGCAGTTGCAGTCAATTTATTGTCTGAGTTGTTAAAGATGTTAATTAGATTAGGAATTTGCTGAGGCCCTTTTATTCCTTGCAGAAAGAAGAGTGTTTCTCGTGTTTCTCTTTGAAACTCAGTTTTGTGGCATAAAAACACAGGAAAGAAGAAATTCTACACTCAAGGAAATTGTAGGGTCCCTTTGAATTCCATAAAATTGTAAAAATTCCAATAATAACAGTTACCAAAGAGCCAAGAAAGTACCAGACCTGTTTTTAAAAATAATATACTCCAACGACTTCTGCATTGTTTGATGTATATAAGACAAGAAGTGGGCGGACAGTGGACGGCGTATCTAGGAGACCTGGCTTCAAGACGTGGAAATCGTATCGGGGAGCAGATCCAAGGGTGCATTGAAACGAAACAAAGAGGTTCTGGAAAAACAACAGGCAGGGCTTTTCACTCCAGAGCAATAAACATCACTCTGTATGTCATTTTAATACCCAGGACAAATGTTTTAATAGTGAGCTGTTGCACAGGCAGTGAAGAGGTTATTAGATACTTTGCTTTTGACACAATTGCTTTGCGATAGTCCATTCCAGAAATGTTTTGTCTCAAATTAAAGCAAACAACAGAAAATATAAAACAGTCCAGTAAATGACTCCCTCACCTCAAAAAACTCTGTGAACAGACATAGAAAGGAGTAGGGTTCAGAATGACAAACATCAGAAGAGGGGGCAAGGGGAACGGATGAGATAAAGCAAAGAACTTATATGGATGTGTGGGTAACCAATGGACACAGACAACAATGCTGGGGGGGGGGCGGGGGATCGGGAGGAAGGTTTCTAGTGGGTGGGGGGGAGGAGAAACATCTGTAACAAAAATAAATTAATAAAAATTGCAAAAAAAAAAACCCAAACTCTGTGAACAGGAAACTCTAAGAAATGCAATTGGGAAGGTTAAAAAACAAGAGTGCTTTTCAATTAATAGGGTTTTGGTGACAAGAGGAATATTTGAATGATTATTTAGTAGTAACATCTGTAAAGATTAAGTTATAAAAATTGTTGTCAAGATCCATGGTTCAAGGCAATTTTCCTAACATCATTTTAAGTAAGGTGTAAAGGAGAATATGCATTTACATGGAGCATAATTATTCACGATAGCACCCAGAAGTAAACACATAAGGCAATGGCAAAGTTGACTGTTTTAAGCAAGTAAAATCTAGGCACGCTCATCCTTAGGAAAAAAAGAAATTGTTTTATGATCCGAGGAATCTATCTAGATTGGATACTTATTCAAAGATGAGAGTGCTTAAAAAAACAAAAAAAAAAAAACACCTTTATTCTAATTACCAGTGTAGCTGAAATTTTGGGGTAAAGGGATTCAGATTTTGCAAACCAGCTTTTGGTCTGCCCAGATAATAGTTTTTGGTCATTTTAAAAGATTAGAATGAGCTGCTTATATCCTATACCACGTGATATACCACACGATCTTGGATTTTCCACCCTCCACCTCCTTGAAAGACCATGAGAAGGGGGTGAGACTCAAACAGGTTTCAAAGAGGTGCTGACTAGAGGAAGAGGCTAAAGTTGCTTTCAGTCATGACTCTTTGCAAATATTTATAATTCATTTAAATAGCTCCCAAATGGTGCATGTGGAGGGAACTACTTTTAAATAAAGGTACATCTTTTTTTTCTCCAGTAATTCCATCCCATGGATGGCGTTGTGGACTGAATGTTTGTGTCCCACTTAAATGCATATGTTGAAACCCTAACCTTCTGTATTTGGAGATAGAGTTTCTAAGTTAGTGATTAAAGTTAAATAAGGTCTTAAGGGTGGGGCCCTCATCCAATAGCATTAGTGTCTTTATAAGAAGAAATAGCAGATCTCTGTCTCTCTCAAATATATATATTTCTATTATATATATTTGCACATTTAGCAATTTTATGGTAAAATATTTGTAATCTTTCTTATTTCAGTATAAATAATATAATTCACAATAAGATTCATATGTCTAGTTACTGTAAGTATCTTTGAACATTTTCCAGACATAAACTAAAAAGCTCATATTAAATAGTAATCACAGTAAAATTAATAATTTAATAAGTAATCATTAAATACATGCAGTGTTATTTGGAAACAACTTTAGTTTAGGAAGTGATTTTATTTTTATTTATTCAAGCTTAAATTAGAAAATTAGAAGATAAAAGTGTTTAGGATGCAAACACAAAATGAATCCAGAGTCTACATTTCAAAAATATATAACATGTTAGGTAAATTTATAGATATTGCTGATCTCAATATGAGTGGTAAATTCATAAGAAAACGTGCCAGGAAATGGATGGGCTGGTCAGGAGATGTGATCATCTTGTTATTCTTTTTAGGTATTTTGTTTTTTTTAGAGAGAGAGAAAGGGAGAGGTAGAGAGGGGGAGAGAGAAACATCAGTGTAAGAGAGAAATATTGATCTCTGCCTCCTACACACTCCCTACTGCGGAGTGAGCCACCAACCCGGGCATGTGCCCTGATGGGGAATCAATGACCTTTTTTGGTGCATGGGATGATGCTCAACCAACTGAGCCACACCAGTTAGGTCCTTTTTAGATTATTCTGATAGAAGAAAAAAAATATTTCTCCTTGTATATTTGGGAATGTCTAATTATTATAGAAAGGAAAAAAGCCTGAGTCATAAATTTATCTATATTACTTATTCACAATTATATACCATTGTCCATTGTTTGGGTTGCAATGGTTTGAGTACTTCTTATTTTCCCTAACTGGATTTTATGTTCCCTGAAGGCAGAAACCACAAATTTATGGCTCTCAGTTTTAGCCAAATATTCTATTTTGCTTAGCTCTTCCTTTGCTTGTCTTGGTTAATTTCCTTTCCATTCTTCTTTCGAATTATGTCATTACTTATCTAATCTCAGGTCCTCTGTTCAGCTTGCCTCCCTTCTTAGCAGACACCTTGTCTCCTACTTCATAGAAAATGTTAGAGGATATTAGGCAAGAACTTCCTAAACTTTCTCCTCTTATTCTTCACTATAAGATCAATTAAATAAAATAATTGTGATCACACAATATTTCAAAGTAAAGGTTAATAAAGAAGGAAAATTCTGGAAAGACTATTAAAATGAGAACAAATTACAGAAACAAATAAAATATCTTAGAAAATGAGCTAACAGAAGATAAAAATCCAGGTTACAAAATATAGATGATTTTGAAGAACAATGCAAACAGGTTGGAGACAACGTTCCACTGCATGAATAAGGAGAACTCTCCAAATCACAAAAAAAATCTGATTTCAGAGCCCTAGAGAAGGCAAAAGTATTCAAGCAGAACCAATATACTAAGTTCAATAGCCCGCAGGTACATGCGTGTGTGCGAGCGTGCGCGCGCGCGCACACACACACACACACACACACAACCTGTAAAAATGCTAAATTTCAAGAGTAAAGAATTCTACTAGCCTCCAGAAGGAAGAAATGACATTACTTTCAAAGAAGCCAAATCAAACTAGTCTCATATTTCTGCTTTGTGACAATAAAAATTCCATAAGGCAATGAAAAAATATCTTTAAAGATTTGACAGTGGAGAGGATTATGACCCAATGATTTTATTGTATTATAAAGACATCCTCAGATTTACAAGGTTTTGAAAAATGCACTAGTGTAGTACTTTTTCCTTCCAAAATTTTCTATGCAGTCAGATGACCCATCAAGAGCAGAACCCAAAATGGGGGAGCTGTGGAAATGGACTGACAGCGAAGGTTAAAACAAGCTGAAGATCAGAAATAAAGTGAAAGGAAGAAAATAAACACTTTCTGAACACTAACTGGTGCCAGAAACTCCATTTTTAAAAAATGCCACGTAGAATGTATCTGGTTGCTTAAGCTCACACTTATAATATAAGCTTGAGCTAGTGTTTATATTCAGATCTGTCAGCTTCCAGAAGGCAAAAGGAAATGAACTTATTTGCGAAAGAGAGTTTGACCTAATGTCTAAATAACTGCCATCATACCATCAAAATAGAATGCAAAGAGAAAAATAGGAGTATTGGTAGTAGATTACTTAGGAGGCATCTAGATAGGATTTGCAATTCCAGATTAAATAAATGAAAAAAAGAAAAAGGAAGAGAGAAATGTAAGCCAAAAATTGTATAGTTTGCTTACAATAGGGTTAAAAATATTCCTTCATGTTTAATCTAATTATTTGATTAGGGTTATGTACATTTGCATATAGCACTTGTGTTATCATTAATAGAATTAAAATAAATTTCTGACAAATCAATGCAAAAGAAATAAAGCAAGCAGTCCATATGGCGGTATCTATAGCAAAATACAGCCAAAGGAAGAGATAAAACAAATGGCAACCTGAATGACTTGTTTGTGACTAAATTCATTGTATACTTATAATCCATCTTTTATTTGACAGTTCCTCTCTCTTTCGTTGCTCTTTCCCAGCCTGCTTTGTCAATCTTTATTTTCAAGCCCAAGTATTAAATGTCGGAGAACGTCAAGGCCTGGTCCAATGCCCTTTTACCTCTTTTACATTCTCTTCTTTTAAAATAATATTCCTTTCCACTTATTACTTCTGTCAGTGACTCCTGATTTTATATTTCCTGTCAAATGAACATCTTTGAAGTCAAAGTTTCCCAAGCCCCTCAAACTTAATATGATGCAAACTGAACACCTACTCCCGCCACCTCCCCAAATCAGGAATCTCTTCCAATGTTCCTAACCTCAGTAAAAGTCATCACCATACACTCAGTTACTGAAGTCATAACTCCGAAATAGTCTTGGACTTCCAAACCTCTTCCCCAGCCCACTCTCACCACTCCCTCAATTCCAATTCCTTTGGTCAGTTACCCTTCCTCTGAATCAAAGTGCATCTGCTCTACACCAGGTGGCCCAAACTATCCTGTGGCAATGAGGAGCAGTTATCCACATTCACCACGAGACCTTCCTAGCTGGTCTCCCTATGCTCATCTTTAGTTCCCCCCCAAACCATTAAAGTTGTATTTTAAAAAAATGTAAATGTAAGCATGCCATCCTTCTGCTTAAAATTTTTCTACATATTTTCAGTAGAATCATCATACGTCTACTTGTGCCTACTATGATAGCATAATTATTAGTAGTGCCCCCTCCTTCTCAGAAAGTTTCTTAGTTTAGGGACAAATGACACGGCCACAGTGATAAGGGCTTTCCTGACCTGACCAGCTCCTCTGCCTTCTTCTCATGACTCGCCGCACCCAAGTCCCCATCCTCCCATCTAGACTCTGCTTGTGATCAACTGTCTTTTGTGCCTGTGCACATTATCTTCCAATCCATACTTTCAGCCTAATTTTTACTTTTAGCCAGTTACCCTTTAATAATTAAGAACAAAAATAAAACTTTGGGTTTCATTTTCACTGGGTGCTTCCTACTCATCTTCCATATTTCAGAAAACGTCACTGGCTTTCACTTTCCTGTCATGGTTAGATTGAGTCAGGAGCTCCTGCTATGCCTTTTACAACACTTATTACCTCCCTATCATAACACTTGTAATGCTTTATTGTGATTGCTTTTTTGCCTATATTCCTGAGAGGACTATAAAAGACATCAGGGCTGAGTCATCTTGTTCGTCATTTTATCCCTAGTTCTCAAGCAGTCACTGACAGTTAATAAATATTCCCAAAACTCATAAAGAAGTAAGTACATCCTCGAAAGTCATAAAAGAATTAAAATAATACCAGTCATAACAACTTAGATCATCTTTCAAAATTCTTTCTAGTATATAAATGATTTTTTTCTCACTAGCCTAGAGTATTTCAAGTCAAAAGTTAAGTCTATATCCTTTGGAGAAGAAGAATATTGCTTTAAGGAAAGAGCGACTTATTACATGCTTTGAACATGCCAAAAAGGTTGCTTCTCTCCTATTGGTTATATTCCTATTGCTGAATGCCTTCTGCGATAAACCTGCTTTTGTAATAGACCTTTAAATATCAAAAGGCTTGAAAAGAAGCCTTCCTGTTTCTCTTCTCAGAAAACACAGCTGCTGAGTGTTAACAACCAGGCCCGCCCTACGTTCTTCATCTCATCCCTCTTCTCTGCAACTCTAGGTGGCTCTCAGTGACTTCCTCGCATCCCCTTCTCTTTGCACACTCACTCCCCCCCCCCCCAATGTCTGCTTCTGTGAACACTCACAGGCTGGGAGTACTCTGGAGATGTGAGCCTCTGTCCAATGGCCGGGCTTCCAATGCACACAAGGACTCAACAAGCATGTGGATTGGGAGCAGTTATAAAACCCTTTTCTCCTCTGTGACTCAATTCAGTCTCTCTTTTCATTCATGTTTCAGTGTGATATTTCACCCTCCTGCTTCTTCATCTGTGGCTGGGGTGTTAAGTGCTGATGAGATAATTCTTGGACCAAATCCAATGAGTGCTTTAAAAATTTAATGTATGTGGGTACCGAATAATGATCTCACACTGTGTATGACCCAGAGTACTCGAATGTGTCATGTTACTGAATTACCCTTAGGTAACCATTACTGTGTCTGGGTGGTCATTGGTAAAGAAGGTGAAGGGTGTCTCTGAGTGTGTGTGGTGGAGGGAGATGAGGGGGAAAAGGGAGGTGGTCTGCTGCCTCGCTCCCAACACATTTATAATTTTAATTGGCCTATCACTTACATAACTTTATATATCTATGTGCAAGCCTTTTTATTTTATATGTATGTATTTTACTGTGGCTCAACTGCTAGGATTGCTATTAAAAGTCTAATGTAGGTTTACTACCTGTGTGGCTTTTAAAACAAAAAGGATTGTAAACTTCCCAATATTTTTCAAGCTTATCCAAATTCCTGCAATGCTCATTTAGAAATAATAATTCACTATTACTTCAAATTGAGTGCATGTATAAGATGAACTTTTTAGGGGAAAACAATGATACTCGAAGGCAGAGTTAATATGGTTGAGAGGCTTCTACAACAATAATTGAAGATTTCTCCACTCACTAAATGGTTCTATGGGTCCAAGGGATTAGGGGAGGTCTAAAGAAAGAATGCAAAATGAAATATTTTTATAGTTTAAAAGTGTAGACATAATTCTCCAAATGTAGAGCCTCAAATTTTATTGATACAGTGTTCGAATTTTATTAACTTTAGTTCAATCCCTTGTCTTTGCATTTGAGTAAACTTCTGAACAGAAAAATAAACATGCAAGTCTACCCAAAGAAACATGTCTATTACAGAGGTAGAACTCAAACCCAGATCTCTTGACTCTTGGTTAATACACATTACTCATTCATTAATTTAATACTCTTGTATTGAATGTCTACTCTGAAAAACAGGGGCTTGACAATGGAGTATAGGACATAGTACCCATCTGAAAGAGCTCACCTTCTCATGAGGGAGACAGATACATAAATGGTGATATTCCGATGGGGAATATGTAATAATAAGCTTATATACAGAATTAAAGAAGGAGAGAGGAGATACAGTAAAACCAGTCTGGGTGTCCAGGGAGGGTTTCATGCTAGAAGAGACATATGTCTGAGTAAATAAAAATTGTAAACAGCATGTGGCCTGCTATGGCACACAGTTTGGCATTTCTGTTGCCTACAGTGTGTTGGAGAGTGATGATAAGAGAATGAAGAAAGGAAAAGACCATGGGGCATCTTGCATGATGTGACACATAGCTAGGGCTTTATTTTGGACTGATTGGGAGCCATTGGTAGATTCTTTTGAGCAAAAGAGGAAGACAGTGAGAAAAGTTGGGTCAGTTCTTTCCAATCCATTTTTGTTTATTCATCTTGTTTGGTTTGGTTTTTAATTTCTAATGGGCTGCAGAACAGTATGTGGTCATACCGAACATCACTAGTACTCAGCTTGTACCACATGTCACTCAGCAGAAGAATTCCAAACACCTTAAATGGTCTACAACCTATTCAATGAGACAAATCCAATCATTATATGCTTGGCATTCCCAAAAATATCAAAGTGCTATAATAGCTTCTAAATGCTTAACCTCAATTTCTACAGTTACCTCAATATAGTGTATCAGTCATTTTTTCTACCAGTAAGTTAGGAAGACTACTGTAATGACCTAGTCTAGCGATTTCCAACTGGTATGCTGCAAGAATATTTAAACCATGCAATCCCTGACTATTCAGTCAGGGGCATTGACCTCCTTTTCATTAGACTGTCAAATTTTTAAAAAATGACAACAGCCAACAAAGCAATAGCTGTCTGGTGTGAATGGATCAAAATTAAAATTAAACTTACATTTTGGTCAGATTGGCAAAATATATATTTTTTGGTGTCCTGCAGAATTTTAGTAATTAGTTTATGTGTGCCATGAGATGAAAAAGGTTGAAAACTGCGATTCTTGTCTGATGATAATAAAGGAATGTAATAGAATGGCAAAGATGTAAAAAATAGAGAAGACTGGACAAAGATTTGTGGGGAAGGGTAGAGGGCAATAGACAGGACTAGATAAAAGACAAAGAAGCTGAAACTAAACATAAAAGCAAAACTATATTGCCACTTTCTAGGACTATTTCATAAATACATGGATCTACATGAGGTGAGGTCAATTATGCAACTTTCGACTTTATGTGAAGTATGTTAAATCAGTGTCTCAGTTATAAAATATCAAGTAATGTAAGTTTCAAGTCACTGACTTTGTGATAGACTTTTGTGCTCAAGTGGAGGTCAGAACTGAAGACAAATTGATAGAACACTTGCTGATTGGCTTTTTAGAGACTGACACTGCATATATCACAGCCGTGGATGAATTCTGCCAATATTTTCTCGTTCTAGAAAAATTCTGCATGTAAAAAAATATAAGAACTAAGAATGCTGTGCTTTCTTCTCTTTGCACACAAATCCAAAGGGAGCTTTGGAAAACTAATGCTGTATAAAGAAGTTAAGTCACCACTCACATAGGTAGAGAAGAAGAAGTCAACAATGCTTTTGCAGCTGAATGTTTAATCCTATTCAAAGATGATGGTTCTGATTAAAACAGGGTAATGAATCAGAATGTATGGGCAGGGAATTTAAATTTTCAAGAAAAATAGTTTCTTCAAAATGGAGAAACTGCAAACTTTTTGAGAAACACAAGGTTTTAAGTGCCTTCTAATAAGGTATTTCTAAAATGAGATAGAGCCCTGGCCAGTCTGGTTCAATGGTTAGAGCGTCAGCCCGCAGACCGGAGAGTTCCCGGTTTGGTTCCCACTAAGGGCACGTACCAAGGTTACAGGTTTTCCCTGCCCCAAATTGTGTGAGTGGCAACCACTCAGTGTGTCTCTCTCACACTGATGTTTCTCTCTCTCTCTTCCTCTCTCTCTCCCTCCCAATCTATCTGAAGATAAATAGGAAAAAAATGTCCTCAGGTGAGAATAAAAAAAAATAAAATAAAATGAGATAGAAATGACATGCTTTCTCCTGGAGTTATCTAGATCTTACTCACTTGAAAGGCAGATACTTTCACTAGATTTGCGCATACTGGGCAGAGAAAAGCCCAGCCAGCTGTCGGGAAGATACCTCACAGATGTCCATAGATTACTGCCAGAGTCCAAGGTAAAATCTGAGGTGGGCGTTTTATCTGCTTGGTTTTCTGATATATCCCAAGTACTCAGAACAATGTGATACATGGAAGGTTCTCAATAAATGTTTGTTGATGGAATAGTCAATTTAACAAAGCCCAAAAATCTTGATTTTACTCAGCACATCTACCATATAGCCTCCTCTGGAGAGATATATAATTATGCAATTATATAATCATAAAAATTATCATTCTCAACTTTGGCAATTGAAGAAAATGCTGTAACAAAGGAGAATGACCATTTATCCATTTGGAAGAGAAAAACTATCACATGAACAAGAATAATCAAGTCTACAACATCTGCATACATTTCTTTGTTGACAAGCTTAATTCTGAGCTCAGTTATTCCTAGAAAGAAAAGTTTAAATTTGCAAAGAGAAATATAACTTTCCCAGAAATCTAAATGTTGTTGCATGTTTGATGAACATATCATCTCTTTGTAAAACTCAATGGGAAATCAAAGTTCCCTTGATAAACTTGGAACCAGGTAAAAAGTAAAATTTTAGTGGAACTTCATGGGCTGTTGCACCCATTTCATAACAGGCTAGAACACTAAAGTTCGTTGTCTACAGTGTTCTCCATTCTGCACCATGCGTTGGCTTTGTGAAGGAGTACAGACCACATAAAGTTCCTTTGCAAAGATTCTCTTATCCCTGGGACTTTCTGTCTTGAAGAGTCGACATTTGCCTGTATGTCTAACCTTTTTCAATTAAATCCATTGCACCCTCCTCCAATGACCCTTTTCTTTCTTTAGATAAGTTTATGTGTTAAATAATGCAATTGCGCCCTGGCCGGTTTGGCTCAGCAGTTAGAGCGTTGGCCTGCGGTCTGGAGAGACCTGGGTTCGGTTCCCGCTAAGGGCACATACCTCGGTTGCAGTTTGTCCCTGGCCCTGATTGGGTCATGTGGGTGGCGACCACTCGATGTGTCCCTTTCATGTCGATGTTTTTCTCTCTCTCTCCCTCCCACTCTATCTGAACAAAATATCAAATAAATAAATAAATAAAATAAAATAAATAATGCAATAGCAATGTCTTGGAGGTAAAAATATACTCTATTTCTTACATGATTTTGCAAACTATACTCTGACCAATTATTTGTTTATCTTAAACTTTAACTCTCAAAAATAATTCCAAGTACTCCTAATACTATGGTTTGGAAGAATATCATACTAGCAAAAAAAATTTCACACACACACACACACACACACACACATATGGAGATATATCAGTCAGTTCGGTACCCATACAAAGTTGTATTGTAGAGACTAATATGTAAAACCCCAAGCACTTGAAGTAACAGAGGTATCTAATAACCACATAGAGTCAAAACTTTGGAACAATGAAGGGCTTTTCTTAAAAGTAAGTACTTAACCTATGTTATCTTTCTTTTGAAAAAAATCAAATCAAATCAAGAATTTTCACTTGACTAGTCTCAGCACGGCTGCTCGTTTGAAAAAGAGCATTCAGAGAGAAAAGGCTTTTGCAAGCCTGCACTGGAGAGGACACAGTCCTGGTGAGGGCGGTTTGAGAGCAATACCAACAGGGAAAGCAATAGAATTACAAAGATTTTAACTGACATACTATATGTCTTACCTTGGCCAATTATGTAAAAATTGAATGCTCACAATTAATAAAAAAGGAAAATCAGGATTCCATCAAAGATCAAAGTGCAGGACACAATCACCGAATTGTGCAAAATGAGAATGATAAAAAGAAAAAGAGGGTCTAAGGAAGTAGGGTAGAAAATTTCCCCTTGGCCAAACCAAACTAAGGGATTCAACCAGGGAGAAAGATGATTGAATTTATTATGTTCTTTATAAAATGATGTTTACATTTACTGTAATAAACTTTATAAGGTTCATTCCACAGTATAGACTTACAACTGTAAAAACTATAACATCACTTAAAATATTCACAACTCCTACCCATAAAGAAACCAAGACAGGAAAATTTGGCTAGTCTATTTCCTTTTAAGATTTCAAAATATCATTTGTGAGCAAAATAAAATGATGAGATAAAGTTTGTATAACTCACTATGGGACTTTTTTTTTTCTTTCTAATTTTCAGCCCTTGATCAAAGCTGTGTAGATACAGGCAGAATAATTATACAGAAAATACCACCAAAAAGTTCATCCTATAGTCCTCAACATCATACTTCATTTGTAGACAAAGCTTTAGACGTTCTCAAACTTTTGTTGATTTAGAAAAATAGGTCACTGTATTTATTTTTTATAAAAATGCCCAGAAGCTACTGTAAAAGAGTTTGAAAAATTGAAAATATACAGTGAAAGGAACAATGCTGCTGTCTTTGAAGACGAGGAAGGGGTCATGAGCCAGGAACGAAAGCTGTCTCGAGAATCTGGAAAAGGCAAGAAGATGGAATTTCTCCTAATGCATCCTGAAGAAATGAAGTCCTCCAAAAAATGATTGTTGTAGATGTCTGACCTCTACAACTGTAAGATAATAAATTTATGTCTTTTAAGCCACTAATGTTGTGAGGATTTGTTACATCAGTAACAGAAAAGTAATAGTCTATAATTTTATTTGCAAATATTTTAACAGTTTGACAGTGGTATTTTACTAACTTGTGTTTTTTATGAGGTAGTTTTAAAACTTATCTGTAATTAATTATATCATTGTTGTTCTTTATATTAATGGATTTTTAGAGACAGTTAAGAAAGTTTTACCCACACCTAGAATATAGGGGACTTCACCCATGATTTCAGTTGTTCTAGTACTTGTATGATTCTATTTCTTAAATTTAAATTTATGATCTATGTGAAATTTACATTGACATATGGTATAAAAATAAATCTAATTTTGTCTTTCTTTATAAGACTGGTCATTTATTCCAGCAGTACTTATTTTAAAATGTATTTTTTCACTTTTCTCTGGTGATTTATTTTGCTACCTATAGCATATTCTAAATACTTATATGTAAACTATATAACACAGATGAAAGACTGAAGACACAAATCAATGAAAAAATATTTCATATTCATGAAATAGAAGAATTTATATTGTTAAAATGTGCATATTACTAAAGTGATCCACAGAGTCAATTCAATCCCTATCAAAATCCCAATGGCATTTTTCACAGAAAGAAAAAAAAAATCCTAATTTGTATAGCCCTGGTCAGTTTTGCTCAGTTGTTACAGCATTGGCCTGCAGGCCAAAGGGTCACGGGTTTGATCCCAGTCAAGGACACATACCTGGGTTGCAGGTTCGATCCCTGGCCCCAGTCAGGTTCATGCGGAAGGCAACCAATTGGTGTGTCTCTCTTATATTGACATTTCTCTCTCCGCTCTCTCTAAAAACAAATGGAAAAATATTCTCAGGTAAAGATTAATAACAACAACAAAAAATTTTTGTATAGAACCACAAAAGACCTTGAACAACCAAAGCAATCTTGAGAAAGTAGCACAAAGCTGCAATTATTACACTTTCTGATTTCAAACTATATTACAAAGCTATAGTAATCAAAACACTATGGTATTGTCATTTTAAAAAAGGACAATTAGATCAGATCAACCCACAAAATAGGGACCCAGAATTAAACACATGCACATATAGTCAACTAATATTTGACAAGGGTGCCAAGAATACACAATGGAACAGGATACTCTCTTCAATAAATGGTGTTGGGAAAACTGAATATCCACATACAAAAGAATTAAATCCCACCTTGTCTTATGCCACACACTCAAATGGACTCATATGGATTAAAGGTGCCTAGAAGAAAATAGAAGAAAAAAACTCAACTTTGGTCTTGGCAATTGTTTCTTTAAATGTGACACCAAAAGATCTTTTATTTTGATTTTGAAATTCCTCTTTAAGAAATGAAAATGTGTTTTACTTTCTGTATCTAGGTGGATACATTTTTAAGCCTCATATTATTAATTCCTAAATGTATTGTGTTATAGCCATAAAGTGCTATTGGTGTTATTTCTATTTTTTTGAATTTGTATTTTTTCATTATTTTCTTTCTCTTCCCTCTTCTCTTTTCTCCCCCTTCCCTTCCTCTTATTCCTTTTGTCCCTAATATCCTTCCCTACAAAGCAGAATAGAAAACTCTTTATGAGCTCAGGTTATAAAACAGGATTTCTAATTAGAAAGGACAACACTTCTGTATTACAATAGAGCATCACTATAGATGGCCGCAGAGACCTCCAGACATGCCTGCTTCCACCTGGTAATTGAAACCCTACTGCTGAGTAACACTGTGACCCTTGCTGTTGCATCTGGTCAATTAAAGAAATGTTTATTTAATTCCCGAATCATACACCTGCAGTATCATGAAAGCACCACAGTCATAACTTGGGGAATGTGATTGATACGTGGCTCATTCCAAGCTCAGTTAAAGCATTTCCAAGAAGCAGTCCTGTGCACTTCCGACGGCCATTCCAGGCTGGGGAACAGCAGTGTGCGCCGAGGCAGTCAGAATGACATTCACCACGGCCTCCAGGGCTGTTTTGCAGAGAGGAGGGAAGTGACCGTTAAAACAACAAAAACCAAAGCAGTGATTTGTTACCATTTCCAAATGCTGCTGGATTTGCCATCAGCGTGGCCGTGTGGCTTCTTGTCAAACACAAGCCTCTTTAAGGACAATCTTTGTGTCTGAACAGAAAGCACTTTGTCTCTTCGGGCAGGAAGTCTGATGCAAGGCTCACCCAGAGCTATATTTTCCACCATGTGGCCAGGACAATAAACACGGGGCTTTTGATCTGGGTGGTAATAGTGGCAGAGCCCGAGTTCTAAGAGGAGGAAAATGGGAAACAAATCTGCCAGAGGTGAGTGTGTGCCCTCGGGGTACTTGTGTGTGCCTAGAGTTCACCGAGCAAACCCAGAGAGATCTCAAATAAACATGTCGAAAGGAGTCATAAAAATCCTAACCAGTGTGATAACTTAAATCCCGACGTCAAAACACAGAAACGCATGGTCTACATCACATGAAACTTCTTTGGCCCCAGGTTTATAAATTAAACCTCCTTCAAACTCCTATTTTTACAAGCATAAATTTACAAATGTCCTTCCTCCCTACCACCATCTTCATATTATAAATAACAGCAAAACCACCCTTCGGGGCCTGCAGGTGGAATACCTCTGGAACTAAAATGGGGGCAAACGCATGCTAACAGGGATCCTTGCCTAATTTCCATTAGGACATAACCGCATGCCTCTGTCATCATGTACATGTTCTTTCAAATTGCTGCTTTAAAACTTTATCCTCGAAGTCAGTGCAATTCATTATTTTCCATGCTGCCTTCATTTACAAATCAAAATGCCAAAGAGGAGCTCGGTTGATTTCAGCCCCGTTGAAGCGGAGTGCTGTTACCAGGAAATGTGAGTGGGTTGAGGTGGGACTCCCTGTGGAGTGAACTTGGCAGAGTTTGAGTTCCTGGCTCAACCTGATATTAAAAGTGAGTCATCAGTTTACCCACACAGCAGGGTCTTCACTTTGTACTTCTCAGTCTGAGACACTCAGCAGTAGGTCCAAAGACTCAAGGTTCGTTTCTATAATTAATAATCAAGCGAAAGAAATTCCTCTCGTTCATTTTGAGAATTATTTTATTATTCATAACTTCCTTAATGTTACTGTCTGATAAATATTAAGAGCACAAATAACAACCTGTCTCAGGGAGAGGTGGTTTGCATTCAGTACGATTCATTTGCAGTAGCGGCCAAAGGCATCTCTGTTCACATAAAAGTGATTTCCCCCCCTTTATATCTGTTAAGAGACATTTGAACAGCAAAGTTTCAGGTGCCCCTACCCCTGTTAGCTGATATTTTTGGAAGAAAAGTCCAGTAATTGCTTTGCATTCATATAAAGATACATATTGGAACTATTGTGATTTTTAAATACTTCCAGCTTTGATAAAGGATATGGACAAAATGCTTTAAGATTTAACTCCTCATTTTAAAAATTAATACATAAATGCAATTTACTTTTCCTCTCACATCATGTACTAAATCTAAGAAATATAAGCATTGTTTTTAATCCAAACTTACCAAACACCTAGTACGGTTTTCAGTGCAGCCCCAAAGGCTCTTGGTGAAATGACATCAATATATTTTACTCCTTACTGGAGAATTTCTGTTCAAGATGAATGAAGTGTATTATTTAGAAGAACAATAATAACAGTGACACTTTTGTTAAAGGCCAGTGTAAGTTGCTGGTAGCATAAATACAACCGTGCACCTTAATTTTTTGCTCATGCCTTGCGTATACATGCGAACCCCCACATCCACACACAGGTACGTAAGACATACCTGGAACAGCAGAGAAAGTCCTTCCTAAATGAGCCCTCGTCGGCATGCCAGCCTCAGCTCACTGTCTGCAGCACGAACTCCAGCTGCAGGAAGCTGATCCTGAGCAAACTTCTGCTCTGCTTCTTGGCGGACACTGCCTGACCTTCCGGGATCATCTTGTTCACTCTTCTAACCGCGACACTGAAAGCACCTACACAAAACCCATTCGGATGGTGTTGCGGTCCTTTCTGTGTCCATAAACGCGTTGATTGTAAAAGTCATTGCAGTTATTTTAACTCGTTTAAAGCATTTGTCTCCAGCACAATACAGGGGGTTCCTAGAGGGAGACATGTCTTCACACCTGCCTGTCTCTCCGTTCCATGCCCTGCTCTGTGCCAGGAAGAAGCTCCTCCTGCCTTGTAAGAGGTTCTCGTTTATGTCAGAGTCTTACTGATTCATGGTGACAGTACCCTTCCATGTCCCTCACTCAGTTTGCTATGGGACATCTCACACTTGGTTTGTAGTCAGCCTACTGCCAGTCTTCTCATCTATCTCATTTAACCTCTTTTATGATTTCTCACAGGCTTTTCAAATTCTCACCCTCTCAAAAAACAAAAACAAAATTCGACTGGCTCTTTTACTGCGACTGAATGAAATATGTAGATTAGTTTAGGTGAAGAATTGACATCTTAAGTTGGTAAAATCTGTCAATCAGTAAATCTTGTTTACATTCCTTCTAGTCCTCCCAGAATTCCCTCATATAGATCCTACACACTTCTTGTTAGAATTATTCCCAGTTACTTTCTATTTTTATTATTTTCTATTGTATCTTGTTAGCTTTGCATTTCATCCAGATTTTGGCCAGTGATGTTTGAATATTTAGTATGTCTTCATTTTAGTGAGTGTAGTAATTTTATTACTTTTACTAAGTCACTTTATAATCCTCACACTCAACGGAAAGAAAGAAAACAGCTTGAAAAAGAGATGGCCTCAGTGTTACTCACAATAGAAGGGTCTGCTTTGATCTGCACGCCTGGTCATACGTACAACAGGGAGCACTTAATGGCTCAGATGGATCAAGATATGATCTGATTCTGACCCAACAAATAGAATCTCACCCACATGGGCGCTGTGATCGACCGAACCATGTCTGTGTTTACCTGAAAGTCCCACACCTGGCCTCCCCGGCCCACCTTAATATTTAGTATTGTAACTAGACTCCTATATAACTCTGTTATTGGTTCTGACAGGTTTTCAGCTTATTTGCCTAAGTTATGCAGGTATACACTCATATATAATGAATTTGTGCTCTCTTTTTCATGTATGCCTCTTTTTTCACACATCTTACTGCATTATTTACACATTCTAGAATACTGTTAAAATTAGGGTGATAGTAAATGGCCTAAACTTTTTTCTGTTAATCCTCACCCAAGGATATTTTCATTGATTTGTTTTAGATAGCGTGGACGAGACGGAGGGAGAGAGAGAGAAACATCAATATGAGAGAGACACATTGATTGGTTGCCTTCCATACAACCTGGGCATCTGGTGTTGAACTTCCAACCCAGGTCCATGCCTTTGATCAGGGATCAAACCTGTGACCCTTCAGTCCATGGGTTGACTCTCTAATTGCTGAGCCACACCAACTGGGGCTAAATGGCCTCAACTTTTAATACTTTAAAAATAATATTCATAATTTATATATTTGTAGAAATTATTCACTTCATTATAATTACCAAATTCAATATTTGTGTTCATATTGTCACTTTCAGATATTATTAAAAATCTCTTTGAACCTGTATTCTCTCTGATTTCTGTTTTCTCTTTTTTACCTCATTATCCTAGTTTTTAGCCTTTCTAATATTTTTCAACTCATAGTTAATTAATTTTCCTCTTTATCTTTATTAATCCTTCTTTCCATTGCTGTTCTCATCCTATCTTCTAGAGGTAAGTGTTTAGTTTTTTTTATTGTAATTTTTTCTTATTTAGAGAGAAAAGGACATACATAAAATTGTGACTCTTATGAGAACTCTTCCAATAGTTTCTATGCCGTTGCTATAGTGTATTCTAAATACTATAATTTCCTAAAAGACATATACTTTGTTCTAAACGTTATGGAGTTTTTCATTTTTGTTTTTACATTTCAACCAAATGAGAGCTATTTGTTGTTATTCATACTTTAATTTTTATTTTATTTAATTTTCTTGATCAGATAAAAAGGTCTATAAAATCTCTGTATATTTTGATGTATTATCTATAGCCCAAAATATAATCAGACATTTAAAAATTCTCTATGAATCCTGGCCAGTTTGGCCCAGCAGTTAGAACATCAGCCCTCTGAAGGGTCATGGATTCAATTTCCTGTCAAGGGCATGTACCTGGGTTGCAAGTTCAATCCCCAGGCCTGGTCAGGTCATGCAGAAGGCAACCGATCAATGTGTCTCTCTCACATTGATGCTTCTCTCTCTCTCTCTCTGTCTCTCTCTCTCTTCCTCCCTCCCTCCCTTCCTTCCTTTCACTCTATATAAAAATCAATGGAAAAATATCCTTGGGTGAAGATTAAAAGAAAAAAAAATTATCTATGACTAAAAGCAAGGTAAACACTGTTTATAATATATAAAATATACATATTTATAATATAGAATGTATACATATGCAAATGTACATATATAATATTACTCATTATAGTACATTACCTTGTATATTGCATTATAACAGAGCACATATAAAATATATCTATATAATATATAAATATATCTATAAAATTTGTTAGTAGCAATACTCATATGGCTTATAGTGAAAAACAAGAACTTGGGATTTAAACTGCAAGAATCTCCATCCCCATTTTTACTAGCAGCATTACCTTAAGCAACCTACTAATCTTATTAAGCCTCATTCATCACTAATTATTTGAGTAATGAGTTGATTAAACTCTATAAAGGATTTAACCTAGTGCCTGACATAAGAGATCACCAAAGATTAGTTGCAGTTATTACTATTATTGCCCAATTGACTTGTCCAAGTGGAAGAGATGTGTTTAATTCTCCCGACTTGACATGTTATGCAATTAACATGCATTTAAAAATATATTAAACTTAAAGGGCTAAAAGATTTGCATTTTGCTATGTTGGGGCTTTTCAAATTATATTACTCAATTTTTAGAATATTTGCACTTGAACAATTTAATCTACTGATATTAAAAATACATTAGGTATAGAAAGTGCCTAGAAATTACTACATGTTAATAGATACCTTGGTATACTGAAATTTTAAATCAATTGCTCAGAGGAAATTAAATGAACAGCTAACATCAAAGAATTTTGTATATCTTAAGCTCTTTCTTTTGAATAAAAAGGAATTAGAAACAGACTTTGAACATTTTTATTTTTAGTTTTTAAATAGATAGTTCATTCGCCAGCATTACAAACTAAGAATTTTTATTTCTAAAATTTTTCTAGTTTAATTAAGTCACACCAGAACCTATGGGTAAAAGTCAAATTTCTGATTGAATTTCTAATCCCATGTGACAGTTCCCTTCAGGAAATAACACAGTGTTCTGTCGAGTTCCTGGATCCCCTTCAGGATAGGTCAAGAAGTTAAGTGTTCCGGCAGTCAGCCCAACTTTTAGTACCTTCAAAGGGCTTCACTGGGGGTTATCCTGTGCATTACAACAGAGGATATCAAAGGCATCCCTTGAAAATGTTTGTGAAGTGAGTTCTAATCACCTTTCCATGTCAATATAAGGATTCGAAAACTCCTAAACCTTTGTCTACTTATGAGGTAAACAAAGAGAAATGCATAGGTGTTAACAAACTGTAGTTCTCCCCACCCCACCCCCAACTACACATTCTCTCCCAATCTTATTCCAAGGCCAAATAAGAATCTTATTTAATTCATTCTAATTTTCTCATAGATTTTTCAAAATGTATTATTTTAGCTTGAAATGTATTAACCTGTATCAGACATACAGATGAATGCCCTAATCACAAGTGTATGGCTTGATACATATTTATAAACAGTACCCCCCCCATATAACCAGCATAATAAAAAGTTTCAGGACCCCACAGCCCATTTGTGCCCCCTTCCTGTCACAGCCCACCTCCCAGGAGTATCCACTTTCTACAGTTCTGTCAGGGCAGAATAGTTCTGCTGTATGGTTTGGTTTTACTTTATGTAATTGTAATCATATAGTATGTAGTCTTTTGAGCCTCACTTTTTTTATCTTCTTGTTTGTGAGATTCAACCTATTTTCCATGTACTTATAGATTATTCACTCTCATTGCTGTATAGTATTCCACTGTGTGGTACAATACAACTATTTACCCACTTTCCCAAAGCAAGTATTTATTTGCAGTAGCACCCCCATCCATGGTTTTCCTTTCTCCAGTTTCAGTTACCCATGATCAACCATGGTCCCAATGTGCTAAATGGAAAATTCCAGAAATAAACAATTCATAAGTTTTAAATTGCTTGCCATTCTGAGTAGTGTGTTGGAATCTTGTGACATCCTGCTCCATCACACCCCAGACATGAATAATCCCTTTGTCTAGTGTATCCACACTGTATATGCTAACATCACCCCCACTGATCACTTCATAAGCATCCTGATTATCACATCAGAGAGAGGGAACACATTCATCCAACCTTTATTCCAGCATATTGTTATAATTGTTCTACTTTATTATTATTTACTGTTTTTAATCTCCTAATGTGCCTAATTTATATGTTGAACTTCATCATAGATATATAACGTACAGGAAAAAAGCATAGTATATATAGGGTTCAGTACTATCCACACTTTCAGAAATCCACCAGGGGATCCTACAACATATTCAGAAAGGATAAGGGGGTACTACTGCACATGTGAGTCTGTATGTAGACTCCATATTCTGGTCCAATCACTTATTTGTGTATCCCTTTCCAATTTTATATTGTGATGATTATGGAGACACAAAAATATTGCCATAAATGTTAATGTAAGTTTTCCACTTGTTTCTCTTGTACACAATTGTCTTAGATGTCTCAGTTTTTAGATTTTTATATACATTTCAGAATATATCCCTCTCCCCCAAACAAACAAGCAAAAACGCACTGAAAATCGCTTGGGGTACCTCTGAATTTATGGATGGATTTGGGGGCAAAATGGTAAAAATACAGTACCAAATATTCTTTACAATACCGTCTTCTTATTCATCATTATGTTTTATCTCTCCATTTATTTTTATATTTTTAAATTTATCTTAATAATATTTTATAGTTTACAGTGTAGAGAACTTGCATGCATTTCTTTAGGTATATACCTGGGTATTTGACGTTTCTTAGTTCATTTTTACATTGCATCTATTTAAAATTTTGAATTTTTTCAAAATAGATATATCATGAATTTTGGAGTATTATAATTATATACCTTTCACTTGGTAAGTTAATTTAATACATATATATTTTCTGTTGATGCATTTGGAATTTGATGCAAAAATTTCAAGTGGTCTATAAATAATGTCAGTTTTATTTGTTTTCCCCAAACATTATGCATGTTTAGTTCTCTAAAAAAATTATATCTTTGTTTTTGAAACATACTTAAAACTTGCAAGAATATAAAAAAGTCCAATATGCTCTTTACTCAGATTATTTAGAATTTACTTTTTATTCCAAATGCCTTATTATCCTTCTCTCCTTTTCTTCTTTCTCCTTTTATCTCCTCTTAATTCTTTATCTACTTTTTGTGTGTGTGCATTAGTGTGTATACATATATAAGGATACACATTTTTGTATACTTAGTGTGTACATATATATGTATACATGTGGTTGGAGACACAATGTTTCTTTAATAACAAACACTTTAGTACACATTTTCTGATAACAAGGGCATTTTTTGTACATGACCACAGTAAAATAATTAATGTCAGGAGTTTTAATAAAATTACAATATTATCTATTCAGTAGGCACATTCAAATTGTCAATTGTCCTCATCATGTCTTTCCTACCTAATTTTCCCTCATCCAGAATTCAATAACAATGTACCATCCATTGCTTTAAGTTGCCATAGCTATTATTTTAAAGTTAAGTTCATTGAAGTATAACTTATATAGAGTAAAATTTTCCCATTTCAGATGTCCAGTTTGATGAGTGTTGACAAATGTATATAGTTGTTTAACAACCACCAAAATCAAGATATATCTCCAGCATGTCAACATTTTTCCTTATGCCATTTTATACTTAATTTCTTCCCCAACTTCAGCTTCTTATGACCTGATTTGATCCTATTCCCATGGTTCTGTCATTTCTAAATATCATATGAATTGAACCATGCATTATGTAATTTTTGTCTGTGTCTCGCTTCTTTAACTTAGTTCAAGGCTTTTGAGATTCCTCCATATTGTTGGCGCATCAACATTCCAGTGCTTTATTTTCTCCGAGTAGTGTTCCAGTATATCGATAGACTACAATTGGTTTTCCCATTTACCAAATTGAGGGCATTTGGTTTGTTTCTAATTTGTGGCTACTATGATTAAGCTGCTATAAACATCCACATAGAAGATTTTAGGTGGGTGGGTATGTTTTTTCTCTTTGTCAAATATTTAGGAGTGAACTTTCTGAATCTTGTGGTCAGTATATGTTCTTCTTCAGATGAAACTGTCAAAGATTCCTCCGAAGTGGTGTACCCTTTGCATTCCCATGAGTATGAGCATTATAGTTGCTCCACATCCTTGCCAGAATTGTGTATTGTCATTTTAAAATGATTATTATAGCCATTTAGATTAGTAGTGTTAGCTCATCATGGTTTTAACTTTCATTCTTTGTTGATTAATGACCTTGAGTATTTTTCATGTGCTTATCTTAGATCTCATCCTAGCTGATAACATCTCTCCCTTATTTTGAACTCTTTTTTTCTAGAAATAAATATTTCCAGAGCTTTCTGACCCATCTGACTATTGACCAAAACAGAGAGGACAAGCAACTGATGACAAGGGAAACAGATACAAAACTAGTCATCCCAAAGCTAGGGAAGTATTGTCACAGAGGAAGTCTTCAGAGTCTAAACCAGCGGTTCTCAACCTGTGGGTTGCAACCCCTTTGGGGGCCAAACAACCCTTTCACAGGGGTTGCCTAAGACCATCCAAAAACACATGTTTCCGATGGTCTTAGGAACCTAGATACCGCTCCTCTATCCATCTCCAGGCTGGTCCGCCCACATGCAGATACGCCCACATACAACATGAGGACCTGTATTAAAGGGTCGAGGCATTAGGAAGGTTGAGAACCACTGAATGCCTGCTAGAGGTTGTTGTAATTCATTTTAAACTTTTTACTGTAATCACTGAATTCAATCCCATTAAAGTGTGCTGGGGAATGGGCCGATCCTACGCTCCCTGTTTGCATTCCAGTGTTCCCACTTCAAGGTAGTCACTTTGACACAGTTCTGTCTCTATGCCCAGTACCACATATAGCTTCTCACCTTCAGTCAGATATCCTAGCTGCTGGCTGCCTGATCTAATTAGGGAAGGAAACATACAAGTGCCACCCTCCTGGCTCTGTGCTGTGTTCTGTGGCACCCCATCCCCCTGCCCACTACCAAACCCCACACCCACATTTATAAAATTGTATTACCTTGCATTACCTCCTCCATGCATCAAAGGATAGTTCTTGGTATTTTTCTAATTTAGGTTTGGTTTCTGTGCTAGCGTTAAGAAATTTCACACCTGGCCAAATTTTCCATATTGGCTGACCCCACTGCTAACTAACAATGATAATGAGAATACTACTACTACTACTACTACTACTACTACTACTGCTACTAAATTAGTTTTGGATTGAGTTTGCAAACTTTCCAGAATATAGCTATGAAAATATGCAATTTTACTTAATTTAATGATAGCTTTTAGTCATGCTATGGTGAAATTTGTTTAAGCTTATTTTTTTGGAACTATCTCAGCACATAAGTAGAAAATAATCTTTAAATCATGTAAATAAAAACATCCTTGTATTGTCACAAATATTGATGAAAAGAAAAAAAGCAAATTCAATTTCAAAGAGGAATACAGTCAGCCCTTGCTTGTTGTGGTTAATCAGTTCCAGACTCTATGGGATAAGTGAATTTCCGCAAAGTAGGGTTCTTTATTTAGATATAGTCACCCCTCGCCACTTCAGCTTCGACTTTGGCGGCTTCACTCTATTGCGTTTTTTTTCAAATACTATATAGCAAAGCAATTTCCAAGCATTCTAAATCATTTTCTTTGTTGCAGGTTGTAACCCTTTTAATATATATTTAATTGTTTCCAAGTCTCAAATGTACACCTGATACTCAGCTTACTTTGGGATGTATGGTCAAAGCACGTTTGACTGATTAATAGCAAATTGAAAGTGAAAATCCCAACCTATTGTTCAAAAAGTTAAGATGTTAAACTTGGATGGATGAAGAGGAACATTCTCAATTGAGTGTCTTCAGAGTCAAATATTATTTTCAAGGGATTTCCATTTCAAACAAATTAGAACATGTGGCATTTATTTTGAGAGCTACCAATTCAAAATTAGCTAACTGGAAAGGAGAGATGTTCTCATCAACTTGCGAATGACTAGAAGATCCTGGAGAATTCTGGTGTTTCCTGATGGGAACATACTCTTACAACTGAGAACTGTGTGAGCTTGGATGTGGTTTGCGATATTTTTGAGTCAGCAATGTGCAGCTTCTCAGAATCTCTAATGGATCACCCTAAAAGATTAGGAATTATTATTTTTATTTTCCAAAAATCTGTTATAAATTGGCAGATCAATAAATTAAACACTGTGATGTTTTATACAAACATAACTGTCCTAGCTCCAGACGAGAAGGAGGACCCTTTGGTTCTGAGTCAGTTTCAATCTCTAGGGGCTGTGAATTTAAAGGAGTTAGAATTATACTGTTATTTAGATGGAGAAAAATAAGCACAAGTAAGATTATCTTTTTCACAATAGGACAGAAAAAATATGTAAGTGTATGTGCCTACTATTTGGCAACCAACCAAAATAATAATAGTTTCCTCACCAAGAGTACTCAGGGAGTAAGGGCAAATCATGTATAATAAAATGCTGGAATGTTTGCTCAGAAATTGGCAAAAATATTCCACACAAAAGTCATTTTCTCCAGGAAACTTTCCCTAAACCTCCTGGTTGAACTAAATCTGTGTTCCTTAACCTTTGAAGCATTCTGTATATCTCTTCATTATTGGAAGCTATCAACACTATTAAAAATATGTATTCTGTAGTTTTAATCATCTCATACATTCAAATTTAAAGTTCATCAAGCAAGACACTGCTGTATCTCAGCCCTTAGAACAGTATCTAGTACACAGTAGATTCTTTATAATTAGTAGTTAAACAATAAAAATTTTAATAAGCAACATAGCAACTAGTAAGCAATCATGCTAGAAGAAGCAATAGGTCAAGTTATATTGCAATAATGAAAAATCCCTTTACACTATTAAGACTTCATATTGTAGCCAAAAACTAGGATGCTACCAGACACATTAGTTGTAGTTAAATTTCAGTCTGCTCACTAACATAGGAACTATTGATGCAGATTATTTTGTGAAGTCGACAAGCAAACAGAGGAAAAGCCAGAATGTTCCCAAAGCTAGATATAAGAACAAGCTCTGGAGAGGAAAACTGAAAAAAAACATTTTTGAGGGAATCCAAATGTATCTCCTAACCAAAGGCTATTTTCTTTTGAAAAAGTAGAAATATTTTTTTTCTTTAAAAAGATACCAAAATAAATTAAAATTTTTTCCTCTGGTATTTTAGCTATTTTCTACATCTTTATTATTATCAGCAGAAAACAGAACTAGAACCCAAAGATACTGATGTATGATGCACAGTGGTCAGTGTGTCGAATCAGCATCCATGATCCAGGATTCAATAGGAGAGGACCTAAAGGAAGCAGCAATACTTCTTTCTTTTCACCTAAAGAGTTACGAGAGTTCAGATAGTCCATGAAATGTTTGCTACATGATCATGGTACGTACTTATTAGCAAAGCAAAGGCTAAGGAATGGCTTGAAATCCATCATGTTCTAATGAAACTGCTCACAACTTGTTTTATAAAAGCACACAGGTCATGTCCAGTTGGTCTTTGGAATCTAAGGTATCCTCAGAATGTTGGCCATTGTGCCAACAAGTGGAATTACTGCCATTCATTAAGACACTGATGCAGAAATAGAAATCTTTGCTCAGAGGTGGGAACAGGAAATCTATATCATCTCAAAACACTGGGCTTCAGGGAATGCCACCATCATTCCCACATGCAGGGTAAGTCTGTGCAAAATAAAAATAGTAAAGCACCAGGGAGCTCCGGGTAAAGTGCCATGTTCCAGGTAGTTCCAGCAAGAGAGTGGAGAACCTAGGGTTTCTGGGTGCTCTTCAAATTCTCCCAAAGTCTGAGTTATATATACCCCCTCCTCTTCCCATCAAAAACAAAACAAAGAGTTATACTGCCAAGGTTCCGATTGCTAGCGGATGCTAGTCATTGTTATAATCCATTTAATGCAAGATAACTCCTTTTCTTCATTTCAAGAGCTTGAATAATTAACTTTGATTCCTACCATAATTTTTAATCTTTATCATTATATCATGTTCTATCATAATTTTAGTTTATTCCATATACCATGAATCTCAGGTCTCTTGTTTTAGTCTTACATTCTCTCCCAGACTCTTAGAAGACAGCCTTGCAGAGGTAATGAGGAGACATCACCACCTAGTTGTCTCAGAAACAATTATCTAGAGGAAAAACAAATATTATGCTTAAAAAGTCACTGATTAAAAAAAAAAAAAAAGGAAATAAAGACAACAGTACAAATAGGTAGTTGCAGAATAGCCACAGAGATGTAGATTACATCATAGGGAATATATCAATAATATCATGATAACTGTGTACGGGGCCAGGTGAGCACTCGAAGCAGCAGAAGAACCACTCTAAAGTACATGCTTTTTCTAATCACTTTGTTGTACATCTGAAACTAATGCAAAATAATGTTGAACGTAAGCCGTAATTGAAAAATAAGTTTAAAAAATAAAACAAGGTGCAAAAATGTGTATCTTATTCTACTATTTCTGTAAGAAAGGTAGAAATACAGAGGTTTGCCCTGGCCGGTTTGGCTCAGCGGTTAGAGCGTCGGCCTGCGGTCCAGAGAGACCCGGGTTCAGTTCCCGCTAAGGGCACGTACCTCGGTTGCAGTTTGTCCCCAGCCCTGGTTGGGTCATGCGGGTGGCAACCACTCGATGTGTCGCTTTCACGTCGATGTTTCTCTCTCTCTCTCTCTCTCTCTCTCTCACTCTATCTGAACAAAATATCGAAAAATGTCCTCGGGTGAGATAAAAAAAAAAAAAATACAGAGGTTTGATATATACAGATTTAGCTCTATTTTTCAATATTAGAATAAACCACACATTCGAAGGTTTCTCTCTATGGGGAAGGAAGGTACAGAGTAGGTAAGAGGATAGAAGCGAGATGTATTTGAGTATATTTTGGTTTTCAGATAAGTCCTTCATGCTATGTATTTTCTCTCAGAATGTTCAAACAAAACTAAAATGAAATAAATGAAAAAAGTAAAAAAGAAAGACAATGATAGGAAAGCACAATGGATCAGCAGCATTTGGTTTAAAGTGTGTGTTCCGGGTTGGTGACTACTGGTTTGCTGGGGAGCTGCCTACCCTCCCTCACCTGACTTACTGCTTGAGGGGGACTTTTTTCCAATCCCCAGATTTGGCACAGTTAAAACACACTAGGAAGCAATGCACGTAACACTTGGAGCTGGATTGTTGTATGTTTCAGTCTTGACCGTTAAAGGCGGGCACATTGAACACGTAAATAGACAAGCACCGAGTCCGAGCAGGTGCTGCGTGCATCGAGCTGTTTTCTGACTTTGCCTTTTTAGATGCATTCACACAAGCATAGCACACCACATGCTCTACGGCAGGCTTGATGGCTAATGCCGACGTGATTTCAGCTTAGAACGAAACTCTCTGGAGCTCGGCCCTCCCCGCAGTGTCTGTGAAGGGCACAGAGGAGCAGTGTCTTGAACACCACGAGACATTTCCAGTCCCGTTCGAGAGACAATTCCCACTACCGCCTTCACTGTTTACCTTCTTCAGAAATACCTTCCTGGCGATAATACCAAACACACAGCATGAAACCCAACCCAATAACTTGGAAGTTTAATAGCTCTGCAGACGTCTTTGTCACTTATATTCTGAACCCCGTTTTACTGCTCTGTAAACACAAGCCCACATTCGAGGAACATTTTTCTGGTTAGCAGGATGTGTGCTATTGAAGCTGGTGGCTAGAGGGAGCCCTTTTGTCTCAGAAACAATGATCTAATGGAGGAATAAATCTTAGGCTTAAAAAAATCAGATAGATTTTTTTTTTTTTTTTTTTTTATAAAGACGATATGAAAGTACTACGGAGAGCCAGCATTTGATTTAAAGTCTGGGTTCCTGTTTTTGTTTTTCCTTTGAATCAAGAGAACAGATAAAGACAAATCACATCAAGTTCAACGTTGTCAAAGGGCAAGGAGCCAAGTTCTGATGCAACCAATATCTCAGATTTATTGTCTAGAAGTTGCTAGTCAGAGTATGTGAATGTAAAGACTTACTACCAAGAGTGCACACTTTCCTTTTACACAAAAGGAGAGTGGAAGGAGCTGAGCCCTCAAGGAGAAGGCATGGATTTCCCTGTCGTGGGGGGAGAACACGTAGAACTGGAAAATGCATTTGCCGGACCAACCCTGTCCCTGGCGCCAGCAGCTGGAGCTCGGAGCTGCGCGGTCACCTGTCCTGTCGGTTCTTTGACTGCCGTGTGGGCAAGTCAGACGCACATGTGATGGAGAAACGGTGACCAAGAAAAGGGATGAGGAGGGAAAAAAAGCTTATCCTCTTACCAATTAGTTTGCTTACTTTTGCCTTTTCTGTCTCAGACCACCGGGTGCCTGGAATTAATATATTTAGGGCCAAATCCACTTCAACCCGGCCACAGTTTTGGCCAACCAGCGCTTGCTGTGTGGTTTGGTGTGCCTTTGGCCCTCTCTATCTGCCGGTCAGGTAGTGAGTTCTCTCTAACCATGAAATGTGTGGGCTAGATTCCTAAGCTTTTCCCGTATTCTTTCCATAGCATAGACATTGGCGCATTCATATTTATTTAAAAATCAGAATCCTTGAGTGTTGAACAAATTCGTGAAGCTTAGATGCCCTTGACTCTGGTGGAATATGCTTGACAGACTGATTGCTTGGGCCCCCTGCCACGGGAAGGTTCGACCTAATCATAAAAAAACCCCCGGTGCCATTGAGCCCATCCCTGGAATGAACTTTTAACTGTGAGGCTAGAGGTCTTGACCACACACTAGGCCGTCTATAAACCTGAGGTAGGCTCGGAGGGTGCGGTCTGTACTTTGCAGATTCCAGTGTCCGGGTTAGAAAAACAGGCAGCAGCATTTTCTGAACGTTACAGCCATTTTTTTCTTTCTTTTTTTTTTTACCTCTGCCTCAAGTTAAAGGCCAATATTTCCATTATTTTTATGCTGCACATTTCAAATACCAACCAGGACACTCACGTGTAGAAAAGGTATACTTCATTTGCGGCGAAAGGAGAATGGGTTTATTAAAAACACGGCATCTAACTTGCACCCGGGGATCTCCAAGCGCCTCAGAAGGAACCTGAGGAAGCCCCCCGCTTGTTTTCAGAGCGCGGCCTTTGGATAACTGGAACCCATGAAGGTGTTCCAGGTGGTCTGGGACAAGCCCAAAATGCAAGTTACACACACGCAACAACATATTTTTCTAAATGTATTTTCCACTGCAAATCTGAGTCTGTGCTGGAAAGCATGAATATGAACTTAAATTTAAAAATCTAACCACAATAATGATTACAGAGCCAAGCAAAAACACCACAGAATGGTACTGAGGGCTTTGTGATATCAAAGAAAGGAATCTTTCTTTGGGTAGGTGGTCCTCGAGGCTTAAGGGGTCTGTGGGAGCTCCTGCAGGCCTGTGGAACCACCATAATTCTCCCAAAGTCTCTTGCAGGTGAATATTTATCTCAGAAAAAGGGCCACATTTTCCAAAGTTTGGCAAGTTTTTCTATACTCTTAATACACATTTTTTGGCAAATTTAAAATTGAGTATATGACTCTCAAAATCTACTCCTTGAAAGATCTCTAATATATAGAAATATATAGATGTGAAGTGTTTTGAGTTAGGGGATCCACAGACATGTAAACATCATCGTCTTTGGAATCCTGCATTTGTTTGTCTTTTGGAACCGAAGCTGTGGTGTTTTGTAATATCAAAGGCAGGTTCATGCCAAACTGTTCCCTAGATGGATATATGGAGAATTGGGGAGGAGTCTGGTGGAGAACATCTACTATATAACAAACACAATGCTACGAATACATTTACAGGAATGATTTCATTTATATCTCCCAGTAAATCCCTAGGCTCGGTATTATTTTCACCACATAGGCTGAGAAACAGATCTCAGAGAGATTAAGTAACTTGTCAAAAATCACACATCCTAGAGGTAAGGTACAAACCTGGACCACTGTGCTAATGTCGTCAAAGCTATTTCCATTATAGCTTTTTAATCTACCATCCTGAGCTTTTTCATAGATTTGCTTTGACTCCCATCTGTCTCTCATACAAATGACAGACACTGTGCCCCACCTACTAATATTACATAGATTTTACAGTCAGCCTTATTTATACTCTCTTCACTCTTCGTTGAAATTTAGGGAGTGCACTTTTTACTGCAACTGAAAATGTGATCTGAAAGATTTTTTTTTTTTTTTTTTACTTCATTGGGAATGACTTCAGTATTCAGAAATTGAAGGTTAATGTGTCCTCAAAATCTTTGGGAGTCATTTAAAAGAGACAGTCTTCTATGGGTCTCTTGCCTCCACTGTTCTTGCTAACATTGCCAAGCATACAATGCCCTGGCCACTCTTTATACTAGTAATTTCTGAGGGTTCTGTTTATGCAATTGAGAAACTTAACTTTGAAAGATGAGATAAAATCTCCATCTCTGAGCAGTGTGGCTCCGTGGATTGAGCACTGTCCCATGGTGAGAGGTCCCGGTTCAATTCCCCATCAGGGCACACACCCAGGTTGTGGGCTTGATCCCCAGTAGGGGGTGTGCAAGAGCAGCTGATTGATGTATCTCTCTCACATTGATGTTTCTCTCTCTCTCCCTTCCTTTCTCTCTAAAAAAGCAATTAACAAAAATTTTTTTTAAAAACTGTGCAGGAATAGAGGCACATCTACTAATGTTCAGGTTGTTTGCTAAGCTGTAAAAATTGCTTTTTCTCTGAGTTAGGAATTTCTTACTTCTGCCAGCATCCATGAACTAGGAACCAGCTAATTTATTAACTTGAAAGCAGAATCAAATCAAAGTCTCATCCATGTCTAGAATTATTAGATGTTAGTGGTAATGCCACTGTTGTCCTGATAGAGGCTATATTACAAAACGAAAAGAGTATTAGAATTAAGAAGTCCTAGGTTCCAATCCTAGTTCCAACACTTAACTATCTATGTGATCTTAGACTATTTAATTGATCTTTCCAGGATCCTTAAAAAAATATATAATATATATTATAAAATATCCATTAGCATTAAATGAAATTATAACTCTATAGTACTTGTACATTATCTGACAGATTACAAGGTATTCCCCATCACTTCTCATACCTTGTTCATATGCCCACCAAGATGATAGTTTAGTGAAAACACACACACACACACGCACACATATTGGTTTGCTTCAATGGCTAAACTTTTTTAAAAAATTTTTTTCCTTTATTTATTTTAGAGAGAGAGGAAGAGAGAAGGAAAGAAAAATAGAAACATCGATGAGAGGGAACATTAATTGGCCGCCTCCTGCATGCCCCCCACTGAGGATTGGGCCCACAACCTGGGCATGTGCCCTGACCAGGAATCAAATTGGCGACCTCTTGGTGCACTGAGCCACACCAGCCGGGCGACCAATGGATAATCTTATACAACCATAGATATAGACTATTTGTCTATTCTTAGATAATTTTCAAGTGAATAATTTTGAGTGCCACAATTGCACTGATGACTTCTCACAGGTATTTCTATTCTGCTGGCTTCACTTTCATCCTCACAGTATCCCACCCCCTTACCAGAGATGCCATAGGTGCCAGGCTACCCCACCATCACCAGCTGGAGCAGCTTCAGGCTTTAAGATCATTGAGGAGACATCTGGAAAAAGCTCTCATTAGAAGACACCAACCAGATAGTGCTTGGAATCCATGGGCTTCTCAATTTGTCACACATCTGTCAACAAAAATTTATAAAATAAGAAGGAATCTTGGAGATGGGCTGACAGCATCCGCAGCATGGATGAGGAAACCACAGTGCAGCAAGGACAAGGAGGCAGTATTAGGAGCCACACGAGAGAAGAACCTAGTTTTTTGGGTTCCAAAAACTGGTTTTATTCTACCCCATCTCTAAATAGACATACATACAGTGGCTCTCCTTTATGATAAATGCTACATAGAGAGCTATTGGCGGATACAGAAATTGGTGACATTCTCTTCCTACATTTCCATTGCTCTCCTGTTTGCTCCTCCTCTCCTCACCTATCCAAATCAGAAGCCACAACAAACACATGCATGACAAGGGACCCTGAGGGATTGCCTTCTCTGCCGGAATCTTGGAATTATTGACCCAGCAAGTGGTTGAAGAGGCAATAAAGCAAAGAGAGGGACAAAGTGAACTTAAGAATTGAATTCCTTGACAGGTCCCCATTTGTAGAACTTTGCTCAGAGGCCATCTTGCGTCCCCTTTGTGCCTAGACTGAGTATGAAGAGCGGCAGGCTTCTACTGACAAGATTTTTCTCCATCCATAGTGGCAAAGAAACTATTTCAGAAAGTCTTATTTGAAGAATCCAGGCACTTGACCAGCATATAATCGAACTTGAATTATTTGGTGGAACTAAATTAATATGCAATGAAAGGAGTAAACAAAATGTGTTAGAAGTTCTGATGGTGGAGAGCCTTTGCGAATGCTGAACTAGCCCAGGATGTAATGCATGTTTCTCACGTCATTAACTTACACAAAAACATGCCATTGTCAACTAGTTTTCAAATTAAGTAGGCTGGATGACTCTAAAAAATGTTTGGTTTGACCCACTCCATGAAATAGTCAGTTTCACCTCTGAAGTTATAAGTATAAATCATGTTTGATTTGATAATCTGCACTGATTGAAAACATTTTTTAGAATAAATGGAGAACAGGTAGTAAAAAAAAATTTTTTTTTAATTAATTTATTTTTGTTACAGATGTTTCTCCTTTTCCCCCCATGATACCCTCCTCCCCGACCCTCCCCGCCTTGTCCCCAGCTTTGTTGTCCATGTCCATTGTTCATGCACACATGCATATAAGCTCTGTGGTTTATCTCTCCCCCCACCCCCTCTTCTGGGGATTGTCAATCTGTACCCCACTTCCACTTCTCTGGGACTACCCCATTCCTCAGACTGTTATGTTCATTATATTCCACAAATAAGTGAGATCATGTGATATTTGTCTTTCTCTGTTTGGCTTGTTTTGCTTAGGATAATACTCTCCAGGTCCCCCCATGTCATCTCAAAAGATAAGAGATCTTTCTTTCTTACAGCTGCATAGTACTCCATTGTATATATGTACCACAGCTTTGTTCATGGATTGGAAGAATTAACATCATTAAAATGTCCATACTACCCAAAGCAATCTATAGATTCAATGCAATCCCATCAAAATACCAATGGCATACTTCACAGAACTAGAACAAATACTTCAAAAGTTCATATGGAACCAAAAAGACCCCGAATAGCCACAGCAATCTTGAAAAAGAAGAACAAGGTTGGAGGGATTACATTACCAGATTTCAGATTATACTACAAAGCCACTGTAATCAAAACAGCCTGATACTGGCACAAGAACAGGGAGATAGATCAATGGAACAGAATAGAGAACCCAGAAATGGACCCAAGGCAATATGCTCAATTAATATTTGACAAAGGTGGCAAGAGCATACAGTGGAGTAAAGACAACCTCTTTAATAAATGGTGTTGGGAAAATTGGACAGCTACATGCAAAAAGGAAAAAGAAAAAAGAAACTAGACCATCAACTTACACCATACACAAGAATAAACTCAAAATGGATAAAAGACTTAAATGTGACTCATGAATCCATAAAAATCCTAGAAGAAAATGTAGGCAACAAAATGTCATACATCATACACAGCAGAGTCTTCACTGATACATCACCTAAGGCAACAAAAAAAATTTTTTAAGAAAATAAAAATGAAGGACCCCAAAGCATGATCAAGTGACTCCTGCAGTAGTTTCGCAGAAAATTTTGAAAATAAAAGCTTTTCAACATCCTTTGTCCATTTCTTCCACAAAGGTCTCAGTATCGTAATTGAGTTCACCTGTATTTGTACCACATATCTTTTTGCATTCTTACCCATATGCCTTTTCAGTGAATCTTCCAAAGACTGGCAGATGAACAACAATAAAATAACAATAATTTAAAAATAATCTGCTCAATATTGCTTCCCTATGACATATTCATCAGCAAGGGCAGGACAGTGAAGTCCATCTTTTTAAATCACTTGCCTGCTTCTCTTGAACCTCACTGGAAAGCAACACCTCTCAATCTTCTTTAGTAAAGTATTGCACGTGTCAGATGTTAATACTTTTGCTTGTTTTAATACAAATCCATATCTATTTTTTCAGTCAGACTTATCTGGATATGCAACACTTTTGTAAAGTTAAATGAAGCCTTTGCAATTTGAATTTTAGATAACCACTTGTTTTCTAGGCTAAATCTCTTTTATGCCTTACATTTTTTTTTCCTCTTAGGAGATCATTTCCAGTGCTCTTGCCAACTTTGTTCCTTTCCTTTGGACACTCTTAAGAGCAGAAAATGTAACTGAGTGCATCAGTCGCAATGCTTAAAATAAAAGGACCGCAGAGGGATGGGGGGTAAGGGGGTGGGAAGAGATAAACCAAAGAACTTATATGCATATATGCACAACCAATGGACACAAACATTAGAGTGGGGAAGGAAGGAGGGGCGTGGGAGCGGGGAGGAGGGGCTCAATGGGGGGAAAAGGGGGAGACATCTGTAATACTTTTACCAATAAAAGTAATAATAAAAGGACTTCAAATATTTCATATTTGATACCTGTCAAAAAGGCATAACTTCTTCAGTTAAATAAGGGTGGGGAGCTAGGCTCTGTGCCTTAGCATACTGTATATGTTGCTGGTTGCAGGCGATAGTGGTGTGGTGTTGATAAAGAAAAAGGCACAGATTCAGCTTGAAGTTCTCTGAAATACTACATGAGCTTATCACAGTACTTCACCAGACAGAGATAACTTACCAAATGAATATTGTTCATCAGAAAAAAAGATAATAATTTAATCAATGGTGGACAATATATTCTCTTTCCTGAGAGTAAGTAATAACTGATTCACAACTTTCTTTAAAAGTATAGATTCAAAGCCCTACTGTATGCATAATAGAAATATTTAAATAGTTGTCTTTGCTTTTTCACTAACTTTCACCCCCCCTCATTACATTATCACAATTTTATATAAGTGGGAATAAATAATTTAACTAAACTGAATTCTATCATTGTCTTATATCATTAGCTGTGGACAGGATAATGAGAAAAAATAAATAGCATTTACTGGCAATTCTCACAACAAACCTATGAGCTAAGTCTTACATTTATTTAAGAGTAAGAAAACTAGGGCTAGGAGAACATAAGCAAACTGCCCAAAGTCAGTAACTACTAAACAAAGAAGTGACAGAAGTAAGATTCAAGCACAGATTAAGCTGACTCCTCATTTAGCAATTAAAAAAATTTGTTTCTTTACTCATTTTTAGAGAGAGAGGAAGGGAGAGGGAGAGAGAGGTAGAAACATTGATGAGAGAGAACATCAATTGGCTGCCTCCCGCATGCCCCCCACTGGGGATTAGGCCCACAACCTGGGCATGTGCCCTGACTGGGAATCGGACCAGCGACCTCTTGGTGCATGGGTCCATACTCAACCACTGAGCCACAGTGGCTGGGCTCAGTTTGCAATTTTTTTTTATGCTCACCCGAGGACACTTTTGCATTTATCTTTAGACAGAATGGGAGAGAGAGAGAGGGAGGAAGTGAGAGAGAGAAACATCAATGTGAGAGCGACACATCGACTAGTTACCACCCATACAACCCTAACCCGGGCCTGGGACAAACTGCAACCGAGGTACGTGCCCTTAGTGGGAACTGAACCTGGGTCTCTCTGGTCCGCGGGCCGACGCTCTAACCACTGAACCAAACCGGCCAGGGCCGTTTAGCAATTTTTTCAAAAGTAATTATTTATGGCTTAAGTGAAAGATGTTGAAAATCTAAAGTAAAAATTATTAGCCAACATACTCCATCAGTTTATCAAATATAAATAATATAGAAAAATATGATAAAAATGTTGTTTACGTATATTGATCATTTAAGAATAAGTGTATATACTTCAATTTCCCCTTCTGTCTGTGATTTGCATTTCTGCTTTACAGCAAATAACAATTAAAGACAAATAACATCAGCTCCTGCCGACACACACAGACACAAAGTTTGAATATACAGGAGGAGTGAGGGGCAGCAGATTTGGTAGAACCAAGAGTCTGAAGACAAGGGAAGTTCAGAAAGATGAGCAGACTTTCCACCTATTTTTGTCCTTGGTGTATTTGCTGACTCTTGGTAGTGGAGATGCCGAAAACTCTTGCAGAGAATCACTACTACAATAAAAAGAAACCAACAGGTTTTAGAATCCCACACATCTGGCAGGAAAAACAGATGTCGGGTCGGTCAAGGCAGTCCATACTTGTGGGGCCAGGGCCTCGGAGGACATGGTCAAAGGTATGAGCCAAACACTCAGTGCATCTCCCCTTCGCGCACTAGTCAAACTCCTCGCTGCACAGAATGAACAGCTGAGACTAACAGAAGTTTAATAGAGGGTGGATTTGACTTGCACACTTTTAGTTTTCATGAAGTTTTGAGCAGTCTTCACAGTGTGAGGAGATTAAAAATAGGCCTGCACACACACACACACAATTACACACAAATAAAAAAAATGATATAAAAATAGACACAAAGCACCCATTAAGGAGGTTGACCACCAGCAGACAAATAATCCCAAAATGCGGAATAACGAGACAACAGAAACAACACACAGATGGCTCAGTCATTGGAGTTATCAGGCTTAGACTTTAGAGCTAAAACAGATAACAATAAAGAAAATTTCTCTAGAGAACTAGAATATATAAAAATAAAAGAAATGGGAATTACAGAACAGATAAATACAATATTGATATTAAGTATTAAATGCACAGATTTAACAACAGATTCAATTAAAAAAAAAAAAGAATCTTGCCCTGGCTGGTTTGGCTCAGTGGTTAGAGTGCCGGCCCACAGACCAATCAGTTGCGGGTTCAATTCTGGTCAAGAACGTGTACCTTGGTTGCGGTTTGTCCCTGGCCTGGTCAGGGTCATGCAGGAGGCATCTGATCAATATGTCTCTCTCATATCGATGTTTCTCTCTCTCTCTCTTTCCCTCCCCTTCTCACTCTATCTGAAGACAAAAATGGAAAAATATCCTCTGGTGAGGATTGAAAATAAATAAATAAATAAATAAATAAATAAATAAATAAATAACACAGAATCTTAAAATCATCCAGAGAAAAACAATATATCACCTATCATACACAAAATACTTTATAAATTCATACAAATCAACTCAGAGGAAAGATGTCTTTTGAGATTTGAACTGGCATGTTAAAAAAATATGTATGGTACTCAAATGGACAATAAATGCATGAAAAGATGTATGTGTTTAGTAGTGATCAGAAAGATGCCAATTAAAAACATAAAATACCACCATGTACCTATTAAAATGGCCTAAGTTAGCAATCCACAATACTAAGTGTTAACAAGTTTGGACAAAACTTAGAACTCTCACGCACTCTTGGTGGTAGCGTTAATTGGTACAAACAGTATGGAAAACTCTTTGACATCATCTACCAAAACTATTCACTATACTTCACAAACCCACATTCTTCTCTTTTGTATATATCTAGCATGTAGATACCCATTTGTCACCAAGGGACATGTAAAAGAAAGCTTATAGCAGCCCTGTTCTTAACACCCCCAAATTGCAAACAACCCCCATCTCTATCAGATGAATGAGTAAACTGTAGCATGTTGATTATACAGAGTACTATACAAAAACAAAAAATATGCTGTTGTTACATGCAAAAATTACATATCCCACAAACATAATGTCAGATAGAAGATGCCAGCAAGACATAAGTGCAAAAACGTCAAAAGAAAACGATGGTGGGTGGGGACTCTGGAGTGTGGTTCTAGTCTCTTTCTTCATCGGTGAGCTGGTAAGTGGCTGTGTTCACTACAGAAAAATTCATTTCGTTGAGCACTTGTGAGTCATGGTCCTTTCTGTAATGATGTTACATTTCTATGGAAAGTTTACTTTCTATTTTACCCATGCTTTATTGTTCAAGTTGTCCTTACATCCCCACAAACTTCTCAGTCAACTTCTAATAGTAATTTTAAAGTTTCAGAATTTAAGTATTGACAGATCAGAATGTTAGACTATGTAAAGGAGGAATAAAATATTATATTTGCTGATTGAGAGAAACGTTTTTAATTTCTTTTCTATTTCAACTACAATAAGTTTCTTTTTCTTTTCTTTTTTTTTTAAGAAATATATCAAGGAAGATATTACTATGACCTGGGTTAAATAATATTAATCAGTGTGCTAGTTAAGTAAGTTTTGTCACTTACGTTGCTTTTTTAAAAATCTCTTTTAGAGAAACTCTACTATCATTCAATTTTGTGTCAAAACACTTGCTATTAGCATTTGGCTGTTTCGTTAATTTTATGACAAGTCATTGGTTGACCACATGAAGCAGGTTCATCAGTATTTTTTAATGATCAATCAAAAAAATGAATTTGACATCTCTTTGGGAACCGGTATTCAATATTACTCTTATTTTTTAAAATAATTTTTAAAATTTCAATAATTTTGGAAATATTCCACAGGCAGAGGTTTTCATCAAAATAAATTCAGTGTTTGTTCAGGAAAGAAGAGGGTGCTACAATTCTGAGAACACATACTAAAGCCAAAATTGCTTGAGGTGAAGGCAGCATGTGTTTTCTCTGGATGGAGTTCGGATTTGACAAAAATTCTCTCTGATGCTTTTCTATGTTTCTATATTAACATCAAAATGCAGTCAAATGCTAGTCTCAAAAGTTTATATCCACTTTTCACTTAGATCATTGAAATGTTATTTTTCACTTTCTTGCCAATACCATTAATACAGGCATTTTAACTTTTATTGTTCTCTCAAAGTTACTTATATACATAATTCAGATTATTAAATAGTACTATAAAAAAGAGCTGCCTCTGTCCCACTGTGTATCACCCCGATTCCTGCTTTCAATTTTCAAGCTAGCACTTATCTCCGTATTTCTAAATAACACAATACCATTATGTACTTCTTATTTTAATTATAACTTTATTTTCTAGTACGGAAAATAGTTAGTTCTCAATCCAACTTTAGCACACTTTTTCTCCAACATGATATCACGATTTGTGATTGAGGCTCTCGCTCAGATTCAAGCTCGTCAAGAAATCGGTGAGTTTAGCGGTCATGTGGTTCTCCTCTTCCCCGCATCATCACACACTCGTTTCTTCTTTCTGCTTTTCCCCAGACAGACACTGATGTCATGAAGGTCTTGGGGCTTACAGTGGGTTACCACTACTGCTTGTGTTTGGGGGTTTTAGAGCTTGTAAAAAAAACTGTCTTGTTATAAATGTACATGGATTTGGGGGTTTGCAGTTCAGTTGCTCTGCTGTTTTTTAATGTGGAAATTTTGTGCCATCTCCATTTCCATGCCATCTTCCCAGTATCCCTAGTCTTACACATACAACTGAGACAATGACACGTTCCTGTTTAATGAATATATACAGTCATGTGCCGCTTGACGATGGGAATATGTTCAGAGACGTGTCCTTTAGCACCTTGTGTATTTTACAAAACCCTCCATGCTCTAGCCTGCTACCCACGTAGCCTATATAGTGGAGCCTATTGTTCCTAGGCTACAAACTTGTACAGCCTTCGACTGCAAAACAACATGGGATTAAGTCAAGCACAGGAGAACTGATGCAATCGAAAGACGCGTAAAGACGAGATGTACGAGGGCGCTGGTGGATGACACAGCGTACTGCGTTACAGTGAACACTTTTTTGTAAGTAAAGAGAACTTGAAAATAATGATAGAAAGAATAGTGTAGTAAACGCATAAACCAGCAACATGGTATTTCTTCTTATTATATATATAGTTGCATGTGCATTACTTTTATACAGTAGCAGGCAGTGCAGAGGGTGTGTTTACACCAGCTTCTGCACAAACACATACAATGGCTACTACATTACCAGGCAATAAGAATCTTCAGCTCCATTATAATCTTATGGGACCAAGGTTGTATATGCAGTCTGTTGTTGACCAAAACATTTTTATGAGACACATAACTATATAAGATCACTGACATGGGGCTTTACATCCCCAAAAAGGCTCTTTACCCAATGATGACTTATGTGATCATCACAGCTAAGGTAAATATTTTTTCATAATAATCCATCTTCTGGCATTTCCCACATGATGCCTAAGATATTTCTCATAATTCTCTTCTCAATTGTATGCCCATGTAGGGCAGTGCTTTTATGTTCTTCATTATCATATTGACCATAGCACTAAGCAAATGTAGCATTAATGGCAACCAGTAAATGCTTGTTGAATAGATTACCTAATCAATGAATACATGAAATGATTAAAAATTATTCTTTGCTTAATAGTAAATGCTTATGAATAGGTTGGCTGTATCCTAGAGTTATCTTGTGTGGCAGTCCCAAAGCACTTCACTGAAGTATTCACTTCATTGACATATAATCTCCTACTTTCTCTGAGTACCAATTCTCACACAACCAGATAGGTGTTCAGGTACAGGGAAGAATTAAGAGACGTGAGAATTTAGATATTCTGTTTTCTTCCTGGAAGCTATTAGAGAATGGGATTGAGTTTGGGATTAGATTGTGGACGTGGGCTCCTTGCCAGTGTCTTCTGTGTCAGGTCTTCAAACTGTGGCTTTATATCCTGTTCGCCCTATGAAACACACACAAGATAACGTATGTCTAAAATGTTACCACTGATGGCTGAGATAAATCAATTTTGTCTTATTTAATATTTTATATTAATAACTTCTTCCTTGTTGTGATTAGTAAAAGGATGACTGTTGGTGGCATTGTTAGTTGATCAGTTTATTATGCTGTCATACTCATTTTAAAAAGTGGGGGGAGCACCTAAGCTCCTGGGGAGAAGGATGCTACAGGACAAATGTGGGACCTAGAGGAACTCACATGTTCAATGGAAAAATTTCAAGGAACTTAGGATCAGAATATATGACGATTGGAGAGTAATTTGTTAAAAACATTACTTACAGCTCATATTTTGAGGCCCAGAAAGATGAAGTAATTAGGCCAAAATCTCACAGGAAATCTCAATCTACTGGCTCCCTGTTCAATGGTCTTTCTTCTTTGTTTCCAGAATTTTTCCCATAACAAGTTTGTTTTGACAAGTCTTGTTCTGGCATAAATTATTAATGCCTGAAAACCATACAGGGAATATTCCAGAAAAAAAATACTTCTACAGGGATTAGATAACAAAATTGTGATGAAATAAATCCACTGAGTTGGAGGATGCTCAGTAACTGAGGAGTGGTGTGATACACACCTGCATCATATATGCTTCCCACTTTGTTCTAAGCTATAAGGCTCAACATTTCCCTGAAATGCTTCAATGCTGCACAGAAAATTCTTAATTGTAATTCTCAAATGCCACCGCTTAATTATCTTTATCATGTTTACTTTCAAAAGGCAATTGATAATTCTATCATTCCTGAGTCCAGCATGCACCTAGATGACAGTGGTAGGTCATAGTTTAAATGCATTTTCTCTTGATTTTTATTACTTCATTTAACTGATGTTTTATATAGGTAGCACAAAGCTAATGGATTCTGAAATTTCAAATAAAAATATTTTTTCAGCTTTAAAAAGTTTATTATTCCTTTCATAAAGGTCATGTTCATTTGGCCTACTGGTGACCACTAAAAAATAATAATGCTATTTTAAAGGAGATTACTTTTTTTTCAAACCTTGACTAAAGTTTAGAATTTAAAACACAGCTAAATATAATTATTCTCTATTTTAAGGTAAGCTATTAAGCTGAAAATTTGTTATTAAAATATTACACAAATTGAAATGATCTATGGCTCATCATGTTTTGTTTTTGTTTTTTAAACACGATCTTAAAATGTCTCTTTAACTCATTTCTATTTTAGAATCAACCATATTATTTTCTATAGCTTGGAATGAAATAACATATATACCTTTATTTATAAGATTAATATTGAAAGAGGTCACATGATTTATTCATCTTTTTTTTTAATTGTTTTTTTCCAAAGTTATACATGATTCTTCTAAAATTCAAATAGTACAGAAATATAGTATGAATATTAGAACTTATACTATTCTCACTCTCCAAATTTCCTATGTTCAAATAACCACAAATAATATTTTTGTAGGTATCCTTAATATTGTAAAAATAAGCAAACATATGTATGTCATCTCCCCGCAAATGGGAACCTACTATTTATTAGAGTTACCTCATTTTTTAATTTTATTAGCAGGCATACTTTCAACACTAATTTAGCTGAAGCTCAATCTCTACAGCTAAATATAAGCTTCTAAAGCTATGTCAGAAGAACCTAGTACTGAGGGTAGTATGTGAGCAGTTGAAGTTTCAATATAGTTGGCCATACTTTTCATATTGGAAAATTATAACTAGATCTGGAATGAAGTCACTCTGAATGATCATAAACACTAATCCCAAACTGTCTTCCCCAAATCTAAAGTGATGTATGTCATGCTGTATGTGTGTTACCTACTGAAAACTTTCCTATGGTTCTTCAGATGATATTAACTTATTTACTAAAATTGAGACCCAGCCAACGGTTAAGTACAATCAGAGACGGAGCCCACAGGAACATAGGAGATGGTGTGAGTGATGAAAGAAGACCCGGTGAAGAACACTTGCAACTTCTAGAGTTGTGAGAGAACATTTGAGATCCTATTTCTGTATTTGTCAGGAAAGAAACGAAGGCAAAAGAAAATGGCCAACTCACTGGTGTGCGTAAGCCCTCTTTTCACTTACATTGTGAGAAAAACTTGCCAATGGCCAGAAATTCTGGCAACCACTTAGGGGCTGGCATGCTGGAAATGCTGGCCTTTTTCATGAAGATTATTCAGCTCTGGAAAGCAATGGAGGAACTGTGAAAAGAGTGTGCTGGCCAAGAACTCACCACTCTCATTTGAAAAGTCACTCCTATTCTTTATAAATACTTGTCTTCATGTCATTCAGCTAAAAGAAGGAGCTCACCAGGTTAAATTGAAAAATTAAGGAAAAACATATTTTCTCATCATTTAGATGTCCTCAGATTGCCCAGTTTCATTTAGAATATTTTTAGCATATGTAAAAATGTACCCAGGGCCATTGTTTTTAAAAGATAGAACATTCCAGAAATCCCCTGGTAGAGATCATGTTATTAACCAATTGGCGCAATGTATACAAGAGACATGGGATTATTTGTATAAAAACTTAGAGCCAAAGAATTTATGGCAGTAATATAAACTCATGAATGTCCTGTTCTGCCGGGGGGAATTCTCTGCAGTAGCTAGATGACTGATGATGTGGCAGAGTGTGATAACAAGTACAGCTGCTTCTATAAAAATGAAATCATAACAAGCTAAAGAATAAATCCTCCATAAGAAATCTCTTAAAGTGACAATCTAGTTTACTTGTTTCCTGTAATAGGATTCTATCATCTACTTTTTCCACTCAATGTACAAATCAAGTTTACAATATTTCTGGTCCTGGGTCTTCAAATGCTGTAAACGAGATAATTTTTAAAATGAAATATTTTAAAGAAAAGCATTTTACAAAGTAATAATATAAACTGAAGACAATGGAACCAAATACAGGGGTCCATGATGCTCAAGGAAAGTATTTTTAAATACAATTAGAAAAAAATGTATCATTAATGAGGAAAGGGTCCATGGTTCTTGAGATTATTGTAAAGTTTGATGATTCCACATCGTTTTGGGAGACAAGTAGGATATAAAATATTTTGAACCTTTATTAAAATTATCTTTATGCAATCAAACATCCTATGAGCAGAAAACTAGGGAATATATTTATAGAGGAGAATTCTAACTTTTGCTGATACACTGAAGATCTTAGGTTGTCTATGAAGAACACTTACGTATACCCTAGAAGATTTGAGTTCTAGTATTTGACTTTCTGCAATTAACAGTGTGAATCCCATCCCTCAAGGATGCTAATTTAAGATAAATTTAGTTTAATTCTGAAGAGACTTATACAAATAGTCTCTTTATAACTGTCAAAATGTGTTTGGCAAAGGTGAAAATTAAAATGTCACTATTAATTTTATCTGACCTCAATTTGTATGCAACAGTTGCTAAGACTTGGACAAAGCAATGTGATGCTCCCTAATCCAAGAAAAGAAAAAGCAGGGTTCTGGTAGTAGAGAGAGGCTGGAGTGCCAACTTCCAAACAGAGGCTGAAGTGGTCTTTGACACCTACATCAGCACTAGACGCGCCAATGGAGGCAAGGTGGAAAAAGCTGTATGCCTTCATTTATCCGGTTTAAAAAATTTCCTTCATTTGCATACACTCTAATAGTTGTTATAAATGATCTTATATTATGCAAAATGTACTCCTTAATTCCCAAGGATGTTAAAATGCATACATCACTATATGTTAACAGTGACTTTATTTTAGATAATTTCTCAGCATCCTCACTAAATTGAAGTGCTCTCCTATTAGAGCAACAGGATTTTACTATGCCTTACCTTAGTTTGACATCTGGTGTTTGTTCACATTTTTAAAAACTCAATGTATATGTGATACGTAGAGTATGCATCTCTTCCAGTTGGTCAAGGTCCTAGTTTCTAATTGTTGTCCTGCCATAGTTATTAACAGTATCCTTTTTATTCTCAAAAACATTTGGATGATTAAATCATGGTCACCCTGGTATGCATATATACTTGGATATCTCTGGTTCCTGTCTATTTACCAGACTTCTCATTTCAGAATTCAAGCAATTTGTTTGTAAGGCATAAGTCTTTGTTATATATTTAAAATAGTCATTGAGAAAAATCAGTCTTTTAAGCCATAATAGCCTTTCCTCATTAATTGTGATAATATTGTTTCTGCTAGTAAAAAAGTTAACTGAAAATATGATGTTAAATCAGATACGGGAGTCAGAAAATCTCAGATACAGGTGTATAAGCTGCCAGGATTTCACACACACACACACACACACACACACACACACACACACACACACACAGTTATGAGAACAGAAACTTCCACCTTCTCTAAGCATCAACTCCAACAAGGGTATTTTAGGTATGAGGAGACTTCTAAGGAAGTGTTTCACTCAGATGGATCATACAGATTTGGAGTGTCAAAACAAAGGATCCTAGAATAATAATCTGTTCCTACATTACCTATAAGAAAAGAGAATTTTCCTTAGGCACTAGTCAAAGCTTCTGAATAGAGAATGTTTGTGGTACATTGCCCATGTATAGTAAGTGCTTAATCTGTGATGAATGAATGAATGAATTAATGAATGAATGAATGGGCTGAGTAGGGATAACATTTTTATCCTATCTCTTCATTTGAAACATAATTTTTCCTAATAGAAAGTAATACTGTAAAAGGTAAATCAGTTCCATATTTCTTTGTGATAATATGAATGAAATAAACTTTTGCATTTACTGTCTATTAATCTTAAAATAATTATACTTGAAATAATGCTTGAGAATGAGTTACAGAATATAGGAAGGAAATGAGGAGATGGAAAACAATAACTGACTGCTTAGAGCCAAATGAGCTTCTTAAATACAAAAATAGTTAAAAATTAAAGAAAATTCATACAACAGCTATTCTGTGTTTGCTGATGTCCTATTTTCCTGTTTAAATTAATAAGTATTGTCTTCTACCCTCAAAAATTTTTTTGTAACTAGTCCTTGAGTATCAGTTTAAAAAGCTAGCCTATCTCAGAAGACATTGTGTTAATATAAGTGATATGTCAACTCATTATATAATCTGCCTTCAAGAGGTGTAATGTAAGCAAGAGGTGTAATGTAATTTACTAAAAGAAGCTAGACCAAGTTATGAATACTAAATATTTTTCTTTTACTGGCAACTAATAAATATAAATTATAAGCATGCTAACGCAGACTTAAAATTGAATCTTTAATTTCCCTATACTATATCAGTTAATGTAGTCGGTTTTTACAAATAGACCAATCTGAGATAATAGAGTATGAATTGCCTGGTTAAGTAATACACATATTTCTTATATACGAGTGGGAGAGACTCATCCTCTACAGCCTTTCTCTTCATAGATTAAGGATATTATGTGTTTTAGATAAATCTGGAGTAAACCTAGGTTGGCCCTTTCCAATGAACTGGACTTTATTATGGGATAGGAAATTTAGACTCCTGTTTGGTTTGTAATGTCTGGCTTGAGATTTTTCACCTTTGCTGTAGTTATTTTTTGGTTTAGAGTGTTGGTTTATTTTCATGCTTAATTTTTCTGTGTTTACCAACTGAAAGGCCTGATTCATAATGAACTATTTGCAAGCCTTATGCACAGAACCAGAGGTTTTACTCGGTGGCTGCCAAGGACTGCACGCAAAATGGTCAAAGATAAAATGAGGCTTTTGGAAGACATTTGTTGGCATGGAGATGGAGGCTAATGCGAAAATGTGTTTCCATAATGATAATATTAATGCTTTGCATTTATAGGGTTCTTTTTCTTAGAATGCTGAGAGCACTTTAAATTCTGACTTTGTTTCCTGATATGTGTCATATATTTCAAATGACTTTTAACTAAGATAGATAAAGAAGAAATACTCCAAATGTGTTCTTTCTTAGATATCAACAAGAACAACCAGCCTCGGGGTCTAGAGAGATTGCAGGCATGAACATACATTGGTATGTGGATTCAGACTTCTCACATTTACAGACATAAATGGGAGGAGCTCTGGAGCTATGATCAAATGAGAAATGTGAGCTTCAGCACGGTTGTGTTGAGTCAGTAAGGATGGGAGGCCTCCTAAAAATGTCCAGCTGCCTAAAGAACAGAAAGATACTGGCTGGTGATACAGTTCAGATCTCACCAATGGCAACCCTATTTTTCTTATCTAATTAGTAATTTTTCTTTGTTTCCCACTCCCAAAGGAGAAGTCTTCTTATAATGTTTCACACATGTGTGCATCAAGACTATATAAATAGTTTCAAGAAACAAAACTTCTACTGTAGCCAAATTCCCCAGAAACCATAAACCCATAAAGAGCAATCGTTTGCAGCCAAAAGAAAATCCAGCTAGTCTTGAAATTAACTGTTGTTCAGTGTCCATTCTCTCGTCATTCCCCAGAATAAATATTTTACAAAATGAAAACTATATATGTTTTTTTTTACTTGTTACTTAGAAAGGCCAACTGAACCCTGAGAGGAAAGGGAAATCATATAAATAGATACTTTATTTAAAATATATGCTTTGGAAGATTGCAAGGAACTCCTTTAAATAAAACAGCGAATAATGCCTCTTGAAACCTCTGAGTTACAGACGATGCTCTTGCAAAGCTATCACCTGAGATGCAAAAGGTTCAAGTAGTTTCACAGGAGCACGCTAAGAAGTCATGATAAGATGAGGGGAAACAGGCATCCCCAAGTCTGCTTTCCAACAGAGTCTACTCTTTCCCAAGAGCTTAGGAAAAAGCACCTGACCTTTATTCGTTTTTCCAAAGAACTTTATTACTCTATTATGTACTTTTTTCATAATTGGAGTGAAAGACATTTTCTACCAAGGACAACTCTGTTTACAATTAACCTTTAGGACTTTTATTTTTCAACTCTGGGGATAAAGTTAATACAATGTTAAAAATCATGTGCCAAAGGATCACAGGAATATAAAAGCTGGAGTAAATTCCCACCTAGCCAATCTGAAAGTAAGAAGTCATTGCTTGTTTTCTCTTGGGGCAAAGAAGTGCACTATTGCCATGACCCAAAGGTCTTCTATTTTATTTGAATTTCTCTAGGTAATTCTGTACTTTATCCATGTTCACAATACAGATACAAGGGCTGGGAATACAGGGCTTATGCTTATTAGCTGTAGGTCTGTAAAAGGTGATAGGCACTTCTTTCTTTTTTTTCCTTCAGTATTTTAGACCACATTTTCAGCAATTAAGCAGAAAATGATGATTCTCATTGCTATGACATTAGATTTCTTTTAAATTATTTCAATTTCTCATGCTAATTTAATTGCATAGATTCTGTTTTTATATCACCAGACTAGAACCGATTGAAATTTAAAAGAGTAATAAAATGGAACCTTAAATCTAAGGAATGTCTGAAACTACTATTGGTGCAAGCCAAAACTTATAAAATGCAGAAAGTCTTGGACAGACTGACGGAGCAACAGCGATTGAAAAGCTAAGTGCACTGATTTCTCTCCTGCAGGGGTCAGAGCGCTGGGGTCCATCAGAATCATATGGCCCGCCTGCCTCCCACATTTGTAAACAGTGTTATTGGAACACAGTCATCTGTTTGCATGTGGTCCACGGTTGCCTTCATTCTTACGAGAGCAGTGTGAATAGTCACAACAGAGGCCCTGTGGTGTACAAAGGTGAAAAATGTTCCTATCTGACCCTTTACAGGGAAAATCGGCTAACCCCAGCTCTAAATCAGTTGTTTACAACAAAACCAAACCCAGACCAACCCCTGACCATCTACGGACCAATCCCCATTGCAGGCCATGAGTGATAAATGGCCAGTGCCACAAAATCCCACCAAACGAAGAACCATCATCCTCAGGATGAAACCAGCAGCTCCCATGGAGAATTCTTGCCATTACCATTAAGAAAATTGTTATTCAGTTATGAAAAGGCCATGGCTCTATCTTGGGTTTTCTCTCACTCACATACATGCATCTCTTGCTCTGAGGGGCACCATGAACAACCCTATGAACAGCATAGTAAGGAACTGAAGCCTCCAGCCAACAGCCTACTGAGTGAGCTAGGAGAAAGAACTTTGAGCCCATAAAATCTCCAGGACTGTAGTTGATGGCTAGACTGCATGAATAAAAGACCTTGAGCTGGAACCACTCAGCTAAGCTATTCCCATTATTTGCAAATAATGACCATGTTTATCTTCCTTTTAACGCCATGTGTGTCTTCCAATCTAAAGTGAGTCTCTTGTAAGCACCACATACATGGGTTATTTTTTATTCATCCTGCCACCCTATGTCTTTTGATTGAGGCATTTAGTCCATTTACATTTCCAGTAATTATTGATAGGTATGTGCTTATTGCTATGTTGTTCATTGTTTGTTGGTTGTTTTTTTTTTTGTTGTTCTTTGTTCCATTCTTCTCTTAATCCTTTTCCTTTTGATTTGTTGGTTTTCTTCAGTGTTTTGGTTTGATTCCTTTCTCTTCATTTTTTGTGTAATTTTGTCTGTTTTGGTTTATGGTTGCCATGAGGTTCATATATATTCATCTAAATTTATAGCAGTCTATTTTAAGTTGATAGGCATTTCAGTTCAATCACATTCTAAAAGCATTACATTTGACTCCCCCGTCCAATCTGTTTTTGTCATGTTTTATACCTTTTTGTTTTGTGTATGTCAATTATTTATTGTAGATAGTTATTGTTAATTTTGCTACTATTGTCTTTTAACTTTCTTTAAAAATGTTTCTTTCTTTATTGATATTAGAGAGAGAGGAAGGGAGAGGAAGAGAGAGATAGAAACATTGATGAGAGATAACATTGATTGGTTGCTTTCTGCATGCTCCCCACTGGGGATTTGGCCCACAACCTGGGTATGTGCCCTGACTGGGAATTGAATTGGCAACCCCTTGATGCATCAGTCGATACTCAACCACTGAGCCACACAAGCCGGTTTAACTTTCATATTAGTTTATTAAGTGGTTTATTTGTTGTGATTACTATATATATTTTCCTTTAACAATAAGATTTCTTTTCTTTCGTGTATTTTCTTATGTCTGGTTATGTGGCCTTATCTTTCCACATAAAGAAGACCCTTTAACATGTCTTGTAAGACCAGTTCTGAACTCCTTAAGTTTTTGCTTGTCTGGGAAACTCTTTATCTCTCCTTCAAATCTGAATGATAATCTTGCCAGATACAGTGTTCTAGGGTTCACATACTTTTCTTTCAGCACTTTAAATATTTCCTGTCATTCCTTTCTGGCCTATAAAGTTGCCTCTGAGAAATCAGCTGATAGTCTTATGGAATTTCCCTTGTATTTGACTATAATATTGTCTCTTTATCATTGATTTTACCATTATAATTACAATGTCTTAATGTGGGTCTCTCTGAGTTCATCTTGTTTGAAACTGTCTGTGCTTCTAGGACCTGGTCATCTTTTTCCTTCCCCAGATTAGGAAAGTTTTTGACCATTATTTCTTCAAATATTCTTTCTGTCCTTTGCTCTCTGTCTACTCCTTCTGTAATTTCTACAATGTGAATGTTTGGATACTTGATGTTATCCTAAAGATATCTTATACTCTCCTCTTTTTTTTTTTCAAGAGAAAGAGAAACATCGATATAAGAGCGACACACCAACTGGTTGCCTCCCTCACGAGCCTGACCAGAGCTGGGGACAAACTGCAACCAAGGTATGTGTCCTTGACAAGAATAGAACCTGCAACTCTTTGGTCCATGGGCCAATGCTCCAACCACTGAGCCAAACCTGGCCAGGGCTACTATCCTCATTTTTTTTTTAATTCTTTTTTATTTTGTTGTTTTATTGGGTGAGTTCCACTATTCTGTCTTTCAGGTTGTGAATATGCTCTTCTATATTAACTAATCTGTTGTTGATTCTTTCTAATAAATTCTTTATTTCAGTTATAGTATTAATTATCTCTGATTGGTTCTTTTTTTTTTTTGAAATATGTTTTTTATCTAGAAAGAGAGATAGAAATATCCATGTGAGAAAGAAAAATCAATCAGTTGCCTCCTGCACACCCCTCACTGAGGATTGAGTCCACAACCCAGGCATGTGCCCTGACTGGGAATCGAACCAAGACCTCTCAGTCCCTGGGACGATGCTCAATCCACTGAGCCACAGCAGCCAGGCTGATTGGTTCTTTACGATATGTTCTGTCTCTTTGTTGAAGAGTTCTCAGTCCTTCTATTCAGTTCTCAAGTTTGTTGAGCACGCTTATGATCATTTCTTTGAATTCTTTACCAGGCAAATTACTTATCTCTGTTTGAATAGGGTTTTTCTCTGGCGTTTTTTCTTGTTCTTTCCTTTGGGGCATATTTTTTAGTTACTTTCCATTTTGTTTGACACTCTGTGTTTGTTCCTATGAGTTGGATGGAATAGCTCTTTCTCAATCTTAAAAAAGTGGTCTCAGTGTAGACTGTAGAATAGTTTTGGCAGGCCAGTCATAGTTGGGGTGGGTGCATGTTGTGCCTGGTGTGTTGCCTGGCCTAAAGGAGTCCATTCCCGGGGTGGCAACCTGGTGTGTGTGTGCTTCCTTGCCCTTTTAATGCAGGTGGGGCTGCCTGTTATAGATGGGGTTGCTCAGTGTATGCTTGGCATGCTCTGTTGCTTTGTCTGTTGTCATAGCAGAGTCTGTGTAGGGCTGCTCTGGGTGCTTACATCTCAATGCTGTACCATCTCTGCCCTTTCTCTGAGTGGGACACCCTTGTGTGCATGCACACCTGTACTTTGCTAGTTCTGCAACTGCTCCAGGAGGGGCAGCCCTGCACTAGCACTAAGCAGTACCCCATTCACTCCACACAGGGCAACCCTGCCTGTTACTGCAAAGTTTTGCTAGCTCCACACTTTCTTTGGATGGGGCAACCCCCTGTGCTGATGCAGCAGTGCCCTCCTATCTCTGCAGTTCTCTAGATGGATGCGGCCTTCTTGTAGAGTACTATGTCTATTCTTCCAATTCCCCCTTTATCATGTTTTAAATAATACATTGTTTTAATTTTTATGTGTTGTTACTCTAGAGATTTCAAAACACATCTTGGAATTATTTATGTTTCTCTTCATTTGTACTGTAAATATTTTCAGAACAAAATAAGGAATTTATCACAGTTCAATGTTTTCTTTTTTTGTGCTATCATTTTAATTTCACATATACTTATTACTTTTGGCCTTTTGGCTAAGATCAGGTGTAATTTCACATATATTAAAATCTCAGAAGACATTATTAGTGTTGTTTTAAACAAAAAAATCTATTTCTATTTACTTACGTATTTAACATTTCCAAGATTTTTATTGCCTTTTGCATTATCAAGCTTCCATGTGGAATTAGTACATGTCACCACTAAAAATAATACTAGTTGTTGACAAAATAGTCATATTATCAATTGTGCTCCACCATTCAGTGACTTCCCACTTCCTATATAATAAAGTCCACATGCCTTAGCCTGACATGTGTGGTCTTCTACTAAACTGATTTCCAATACTATCAACTTCCCTATGCAAACTGATCCTTCTGAGCTCACTGAAATTATCCTGATCATACAAATACAAAGTGGGGCAAAAGTAAGTTTATAGTTGTGAGTACACAAAACAGTTTATTCTTGTATTATTATTTATTAACTATTGTGTTATTTTTCTATAACACAAATGTAAACCTACTTTTGCCCCACCCTGTATATGTACCCGCTACATTGACCATGAAGGACTAATGAAATTTAATTTTAAAAGCATGTTTATTTTTGTTTTTCATTGATTTTCGAAACTTTCTTTCATGGTAGTCACCTTGACTACCATGATGAAAACCTAGGGTGGTCCCATATAGTCTTGTACAGTCACTTTTATACAACTAAACAGTATAAATTAAGGAGTGTGAACATCAGGTGTATCAATCCACACTCAATCTCCATGCAAAGATAAGACTTCTTTGCCTTCCCCCAGTTATGGCCTCCTGCTAGTTGGCTGTATGGAACAGATCGGGTGGGGATGGAGATTATAACTGGCTCTGTCTCCCATTTTTTGTACATATAGCAACCCCCCCCCCCCACTCTAATCCGCTATGTCAGACCCATTCTGGGTTGAGATTGAGGGGTGGCAAGAAGGATATTTAAAGTAGATCACTTATCTCATGGATTCTACAAGGACCCCTGTTGCTGGTGATCTTGCCTGCAGGCTTCCTGACCATTTTATCCACATGGTCCTGAACCCCTCAAAACTCACTCTCTGCTTCCAGCTTCCCTTGAGGTGGCCCTATAGGACAGGTCCTAAGATGGGCTATAATGATGTACTGCGTCTGGTCCTCAGGAAGCACTCAGGCATTCTTTGCCTTAGAAATGGAAAGCACAGTCCAAACATCCCCAAGTAAGCATATCCCTCACACTGCCGTCAGGTAATTCCCTGCCTTAGACTTTCCAGACAGGCGTCAGGTAGTAATGAAACTCGCTTCAGGAGACCCCGGAAGCTCTCTGAGTGGTACCACCAAAGAAAGCCCTCTCTTTTGTCTTGACATGAGGAGAGAATTACCCCCGCCCCTTACATTTTAGAGAGTGTAGTCAAAACACAGTTCTCTCTAAGGAGAGCTACTTTACCAACCCCCTTATTCTTCAAGTGTCTTAATATGTATGGGATTGTTAAGGCGTGTAAGTTTTCATTTATTTATTTATTTATTTATTTATTTATTTATTTATTTATTTATTTATTAAATTTATTGTGGTGACATTGGTTAATAAAACTATATCGATTTCGGGTGAACAACTATAATTCATCATCTGTATATGGTCTTGTGTGTTTACCACTGAAGTTCAAGTCTACTTCCATCTCCATTTATTCCCCCTTTACCCTCTTCTACCTTCTCCTACCTTGTATCTATCAATGAGTTTTGTTGTTTTTTGCTTAATCCTTTCACCATTTTCACCAACCCCCCCCCAAAACCCCCTCCCCTCTAATAAGTAGCTGTCAGTCTGTTCTCTGTATCTATGAGTCTGTTTTAATTGTGTTTGCTATATTATTTTGTTCATGATTAGTTTTTGTAACCTGTCTTTGAAATCAGTCTTGATTGTATCTAGCATCTAGATTGAAACTTCCAAAGTAATATTTGGTTACATATATTTGGTTCTTGTTCATTACCAATGCTCTTCCCAACCCTCTCCTTTCTCAACCTGCATTCAATTCCTAGTTCCATGTTGTAATTACAGGTTTTATTTGAATAGAACAACAACATTTCGGAAAGAATTTTTGAAAATGCAAAACACCTGCAGTTTACAAATTTCTAATTGCTGAGGAATGCATTTTGCTATTTTTCTAGAAACACTACCGCATGGGAGCTATTTGGGTTTCAAAATTTAAATGATGTAAGTTGGATGGATGCAAACCCTGCTTGGACAAAGTTCAGAACACTCCCAGCTAACCCAGTCCAAAGGCATATCATACTTTATAGCCAGTACAAGCTCTGAATATAAATTTAGGAATCTATTTATCAGGTTTCTTCCGCTGAAAAAAATAGATCAAGCATCTTTACTATGCTCTAATTAAAACAAAGTGTAGAAACTACTGAGTTTTTTTTAGGTCTATCTGCATATTTTATATGTTTTCAATGCAGTACAATGAATTAGATTAGAGTCCTAGTCCACTATGGAATAGTTGTGCATCCTTCAGTAAACTGTGAAACTTCCGGGAACCTCATTTGCTTTACTATAAATGATAATCAACCAAACTCACCTCAAGGAGAGTTAGTGATAAACATACAAAATGTTTTACAGGATCACTGGCCATAGACAGTGCTCAATAAAAGTTACGTCCCTTCCATTCTATAAATTCTCTTCTTTTTATCCTCTCTGCTGACTTCGATCATGCCCATGGTGATTTTATTTATGACCTTTAAATCATTTGGGAGAAAGTAATTTAGAAAAAAATTACATTTCTTTTAAGTGCATCTTCATTGTTCTCTTCCAAGGTCATCTTATAACACAGCTGTTAACTACCTGCTCTGAGTTTTCCTCTCCATCTATCAGGCACTTTCTATTTGTTAGGAAGCATTTGTTTCCTTTTCATTTGTCTTATTTCTAATAATAGATGAACCTTATTGATTTAGAAAGATAAAGAAGTCCACATGAACTTTTAATAAGTGGTCCAGCATTCAAAATCATACTTCATAAGCTTAGCCCATGTATAAGACCAATTGAAGGCAGGTAAAACTTGAATGGATACCATTAACATGACTATTGTTATAATTAGAGTAAAAATATTATTCTTATTGTTCTGGTTGCATTTACTGAAAAGCAGATTCCGTGACAGAGATCAGAGTATTGGAAGTTTATTAGGGAGTACTTTGGAATCAAACATGGGGAAGAGAAAGAAGGATTGAGAAGAGAGAAAGGTTAGCTGAAACTCAGCCAATGAAGGCAACAACCAGGAGCTGTGAGCTGAGATGATCTTCGGGGTTGTCCTAAGGTAGGAGAAAGGGCTGGGCCTTAGCCCCCTATGATGATCCGTCACTGGATACAGAACATCCTGGGAAGGATGCATGGCCTTTGGAGAGGTGCTTCTCATAAACTTATGTCATCTCTCAGGGAGCAGACAGACTAACCACTGAGCAAAACTGCCAGGCAACTGACTCTACTTTAAATAGCACATTCAAGCCCATATATACAGTGGTAAATTGATCATCAAAATAATGGATCTGAGATTGAACAGATCCCCTAAAGGTTTTTATTTGTGACCTCGGAAAAAAAAATTATGGAACACTGCCAAGTACTAGAACATAGTTAGGTACTAAAGTTCAAATGGGAACAGGCCAATTCTTACTTTTAAGGGCCTAGCACACCAAATTGCTGAAATATTAAATACACTTTATGTTTGAGAAGATTATAATAGTATCATCCACATACAAATCCACATTTCCACATGCTGCCCTTGGAAAAACTGTCTTCTAAACATGGGTGGACAAACTATAGTTTGTGGCCAAATCTGGCCAAGCTTTTATAAAAAAAATATATATATATCTCCTATTTCGAGGACATTTTTCCATATTTTGTTCAGACAGAGTAGGAGGGAGAGAAAGAGAGAGAAGCATTGACGTGAAAGGACACATTGAGTGGCTGCCACCCACACAAACCAACCAGGGCCGGGGACAAACTGCAACCGAGATACATGCCTTTAGCAGGAACCGAACCCGGGTCTCTCTGGACAGCAGGCAGATGCTCTAACCACTGAGAAAAACCTGCCAGGGCCATGCTTTTATAAATAAAGCTTTATTGGAACATAGTTATCCCCGTTTATTTATGCATTGTCTGTGGCTGCTTTTGTGCTACCAGGGCAGAGTTGCAGAGTTACAAAGTTGCCATAGAAACCACATGGCTTGCAAAGTTTAAAACATTTATTATCTCATCCTTCCCAGAAAATGTTTGCTGGTCCCTCTTCTAATACACACTGAGATTCATAGGGACACCATAGGGATAGAATATTAAAAGTGATCTTCAATATACAAATGATAGTGACCTGGGTTTCTTTCATTTTATTTTTTGAGAAGCACGCTCTTTACACATCGGAGAATGTGTTATCCTTGACTCTGAATCACATCCCACTTCCTGAGTGTATAATACTCACAGTGTAGAGAAGTTTTTGCTTTAAATACTGTTCATCTATTCCTTTTCATCATCATTATCATGACACGAACTAAAAGAATGAACATGTGCTTAATATAACTCGGTAAGTTAAGTTTAGTCACTACGGTGCAACATATTCATTAACGGTCAGATGCCATCCTAGATGACAATATTCTGTGGTACTCTAAAAGGTTTTATATCCTTTTCAACATTTTTTTTTTATGAAATGTTATTTGAGATTTGGATGAAAACAAAGAGCATGTTTCTCCAACTTGTGTATGTCAGAGGCTGTGGAGCAAGGGATGCTACGTTGAACCACAGAAACTGTATTCAAAAAGGTGGAAGGATGGTCCAAAACTCACAAAGTGAAACTTAACAGGGCTAAATACAAGTTCTATATTTGGATTAAAAGAAGCAAAACACAACTGTACAACCATAGGATGGAGAACACATGGGTAAAGAGCAGCAAAAGGTAAACAAGTTTTAGGGTTATAGTTAACTGCGAGCTTAATTAGGAACTGACCCTTGGAAGTGGATCTGAAAAATGTTCACATAATCTTAGCATGTGCTTTAATGTAATGATGTATTCTGTCCAGATGAAGGTGGCTAATTGTGTTGCACACTGCACTGGTCATAGGCCATCTGGAATGATGCATTCATATTTGAGAGCTGTTTTGTAATGGGGACCTTGACAAATGCTGTGAATACTCGACATTTTTCTCCATTGCAGACATCAGATACCTGCTTGCTCAGATCTTTGAAGCGAGGGTGCAGGCATAAAGCTAGGCTCTAATCAGAAGCACCTGCCGTGAAATTTGGTTTGGGAGCCAGAAATGCAAAGCAGCAGGTAATACTTAGAATTCATTCTAACAAGGATAAAATCAGACTGGATCCAATTTCTTGAGGCATCATGGTTAAGTCATGTACTAGGTGTTGTCAGCAGTGAAAGTCATGGTATCTGCGGAGAAGTTGTCTTCCCAAGATCAGTCCTGTGTGTAATTTCAAAGCTTGTTCCTGGTTACACATCTCCCAGGCATGTGAGGGATCAAATCCAGATCACCTCCTGGAGCCTTCTCAATTCTAAATTTCTCTAGTGTAATTCGTAGAGGTTAATCTTTACAGCCAGACAAATGTGTGGGGGTAAAAGCAAAATGAATGGAGACGAAATAGGAAGGAAGTGGGTAGAATTACTTACCGTTAAATGGTTAGTATTGAGTCCTTATTTTAGAAACAGAAATTTTAGTTTTTCACGATCTTGGTAATAAAATCTTTCACAGAAAAAAACAACAACAAAACTATGCAGCACATGCCATAGGAATACAGCATGATTAGGAAAAAAAAAGCAAGTATATAATATAGAAGCAATGGAGTTTATGCTATTTATAACATGGAATGTGATATACCCAATGAAATTATCTACAGGGGCTAAGTGGAAAAGATATCAGCTTTGATTTTTTTCCATGTCATTTAGACATGATTCAGAATTCCATCAAAACTTAAAATGTAGTTTATTATATATTGTTGATTACAATTCTTTATCTCTTAGTTATAGCTAGATACATAATAATGAAGCTATGTAAGATATATTACAATATTAGCTTCCAACGATAAGGACAATATCCAAATTATTCTTAATGTGAAGAAAGATATTTTAAAACAGATTTTATTATTTCTAACATTATTTTCTGCAACGTCAGCCCTCATATTTCAGAAGACTGCAGTTAAATAAAGAACTAATTTTTAGGTGTATTTTATTTTATTGTATTTTACTAATTTATTTATTTTTGTTGCAGATGTTTCTCCTTTTGACCTCATTGATTCCCCCCTCTCTCTCCCTCCCCACGCTGTCCCCAGTTTGTTGTCCATGTCCACTGTTCACGCACACATGCATATAAGTTCTGTGGTTTATCTCCCCCCCATCCCCTCTTCTGGGGATTGTCAGTCTGTACCCCACTTCCACATCTCTGGGACTACCCCATTCCTCAGACTGCTATGTTTATTATATTCCACAAATAAGTGAGATCATGTGATATTTGTCTTTCTCTGCTTGGCTTGTTTCGCTTAGCATAATACTCTCCAGGTCCCTCCATGTCGTCTCAAAGGATAAGAGATCAGGAGCATATTCAGCCATCCAGGCCTACAAACTTTTGGCCAGACCTTACCAAAAGGTGGCCATCCAGTATTTATCTTGAATAAATATAATTATCAAATTAGTATCTCTAGAAATAAAATATGTATAGCTTTAAATTCTTCAAATGTATTACTACTCCTCCGTACCATAGGCAGGAGTCTGAGACTCATTTTAGAGATGTGAAAACTGAGATCCAGGGACACAGTGACTGAAATATGACACTGTAAGATCACACTAAATAACTAACAGTTTCAGTAAAAGCAGAATAATTGTTTTAGGGCCAAGAAGTCGCATGCATTCATGCACACGCATAATCTTGCACATGTATATTCATTTTGTTCACTCATTGTGACAATAAATATAATTTAGGTGCTGGCCTATAGCAAAATATTATTTGTTTGTTTCACATATTGTCTTGACCCAGTTTTGAGTCACTGGCTACAGGCCAGTAAGATCTGTTCTTGAGCAGCTGGTTAAGTCCACGCTCCATCACTTCCCTCACTGGGTTCTTATTCTCTTTCGTTACAAATGCATTCTCCTAATGGCTCAGGGGTCAGGTAGAGACCTTGGGGTAGCCCCTATGCCCAGTGTGCCCCAGCTTATTCAAGCTGGCCATTCCACAGGGAGTCTGGGAGGTCCGGCTCACCGCACCCCCGGATGCCAGGCGTAAGCTCCGCTCCGGCTCCTGCTGGCTGTGGACCAGTCTCGGGGGCACCAGCCTGCGTGACTTTCCCTGGCCGCCTCCTCACCTCAGTCGTACTCATATGACAGAGTCCTACCTTTGCTCTAGCTGAGTCTCACTCTGTTGTCGCCTGTCAGCAAAAGAGGCTTTAAATCTAAAAAACAGGGAGCTCTACCAATGAGCAAGGCTCGGACCCTGATGCAAGGAACCTTCCTTACTTACAGGGAAGATAAGGTCCTTCTTTATTCCGAGATGTGAGCACAGCCATTGTTAGAAGTTAGTCCGATGACAGAAATGAGAGTCAGGAGGGAGCTGTCCCATGAAGAGTTTTATTTTTTATTTATTTTTATTTTTTTATGAATTTTTATTTATTTTTTTGTTACAGATATTTTACCTTTTTACCCCATTGGCACCCCCCACCCTACCCCCCCTCCACCCTGTCCCCGGCTTAGTTGTCCATGTCCATTGGTCATGCATACATGCATATAAGTTCTGTGGTTTATCTCTTCCCATCCCCCCACCCCCCATCCCCTCTTCTGAGGGATGTCAGTCTGTGCCCTACTTCCATGTGTCTGGGTCTACTGTATTCCCAGACTGTTATGTTCATTATATTCCGTATATAAGTGAGATCATGTGGTATTTGTCTTTTTCTGCTTGGCTTCTTTCACTTAGGATAATACTTTCCAGGTCCCTCCATGTCGTCTCAAAGGATAAGAGATCTTTCTTTCTTACCGCTGCATAGTACTCCATTGTGTATATGTACCACAGCTTTTTTATCCATTCGTCTACTGGTGGGCCCTTGGGCTGTTTCCAGATCTTAGCTATTGTAAATAGTGCTGCTATGAACTTGGGGGTACATATATTCTTCCTGATTGGTGTTTCAGGCTTCTTAGGGTATATTCCCAGCAGTGGGATCACTGGGTCAAATGGAAGTTCAATTTTTAATTTTTTGAGGTAGCACCATATTGTTTTCCATAGTGGCTGCACCAGTCTGCATTCCCACCAGCAGTGTATTAGAGTCCCCTTTTCACCACACCCTCGCCAACACTTGTTGTTTGATGATTTGTTGATGGCGGCCATTCTGACAGGTGTGAGGTGATACCTCATTGTTGTTTTAATTTGCATCTCTCTGATGATTAGTGATGTTGAGCATTTCTCCATGAAGAGTTTTAAAACACTGCAAAGACTAGGAGATAAGAGAAAATCAACACATTTATGCAGCTTAAGGTGGGAAAGCGGAAGAGGAAGGCAGGTGAAGGCAGAGGGGGACGTTGGTTGAGCAGGCATAGGACCCAGTCTTCACTTTATACCAAGGTAAAGAATGTGGACCCCGGGTACTAATCAGAGAACTGGCCGTGAGCAGAATGGTCTTTTAAAAAGGTCATTCTGATTTCAGTGTGAAAAATACCTCAGGAACTCTAGGGCAGAGTGAAAATTGTGCACAGGGGATCGAGTCAGGAAACCGGTAAGGCTGGCGACAGTGAGTGGCAGCAGGACTCAGTCGTGGGGGGAGGTACGAGAAGGGTGTGGGATGACTGAAGTGTGGCAGACGGGACAGGCTTTACAATACATGCACGGTTTGTTTACCGGTTTACGTTTTGCAAGGACTTTTTTTTTTTTTTAATTTTTTCCCCTTTATTGATTTTAGAGAAGAGGAAGAAAGAGGGAGAGAGAGAGAAAATTGGTTGGCCGCCTCCTGCCTGTGCCCTGTCTGGGAATCGAACCGGCGACTTCTTGGTGCATGGGTCAATGCTCAACCACTGAGCCACACCAGCTGGACAGGACTTTATTTTTAAACTGGGTTTAAAAATCGGTAATGTGGCTTTCATGTATCCTGCTATCTTTTAGCAGGTATTGGCTCTCATTCAGAGTTTCATAAAAATTATCTTGTTGAAGCTCTTCAGCCTAAACCAAACCTTAATCAGAAACACAGTTCCTTCTGACATTCCCAATGCTAATTTATACAGTAGTAAAAAAATGCTGCCTTAAATTAGCTTTAATCTTCATTTCTATCATATCATTCAAAATTGAGTTAACTTGTTAAATATAATTGATTACAGATTAAGTTTTCCAGGGACTAAATATATCCTCTCATGTAAAACGAACGGAGAGAAAATCGAAGCACTTGATGCAAGCAAATACTAAGTGGTCTGCTACAACAGAAGGAAGAAAAGTTTCTCTTATCTTACCCGTTTCATCTAGTGTTGGGTCACATCTTTATTTCTGCTAAAGTGACCAGAAATGACTGCATCCCACCTCCAACAGCATAGATGGGTATTCAACTCACAGGACAAGAGCTCACCCAGATCATCTATTTTTTTATTCTAAATACTTGGAAATTTATTGGCTGTAATTAAAACTTTAGCAGGATGTTTTGCTTATCTCTTTTAAGTAAGCGTTAGGTTGAGAAATTATGGAGGGGCAGGATATACTTCTGGGAGTATGACACAATTTTATAGGCTGAGTGTTTCTCTTCGGTAAAGTTGCCCTGCATCCTGGTTTCTTCATCTGGAAAAAACCACATCCCCAAATGTTACACTGAAAGAAGCAATCCTGCTGTGCCCCACTCGATCCTGCCACTCTGAGGTCCTCGGATGGCCTTGGGATGATGCTGTGATCCAGCAGAAACAAGCTACTCGAGCATTTGTGGGCCAGACCATTAATCAGAATGCAGAATCCTTAAATAGAAGCATCTTCATCTGCAGCAGTGTCCCTCGAGAAATCTGAGCTACAAAGTGAGTCACACATAATTGGAAAAATTAGTGCATTCTGGGGGAGGAAAGTAAACGTCTCTCAATGACAGAGCTACACGTGAAAAAGAAGAAATCTACTGGGCGCCAGGTGAGCAGCAAAACTCACTCGGTCACCTCAGAGGCTGCCATGTGCCTGCTGTTTGGTACAAGGGGTCACATAGCACCCTAGGACTGTCGTTTGAGTTATCTGGTTTATAGCGCACAAACTCTGAAGAAAATCCAAGGACTATAAAAATAGAAGAAAAATATATTTCAATTTCATTATAATTTTGTATGTGTGCATTTACCATAAGGTAAAAATAGAATTTATGCTTAAAAGAGTATTGTTGATTTGAATCAAGAGACATATTTGTGTGTGTGTGTGTGTGTGTGTGTGTGTGTTTAACTTATTATGTGATCCTTGTAGATTCGATGTGGCTGGAAGATATAATACAGAGAGATCCTTTTACCTAGGAGAGATACACTTTTATCCAAAACTATCGCACAATATCACAACCAGGACACTGGCTTCCATACAATCCACTGTTCTTGTTAGAGCCATATATGTATATATTTTTCTTCCACTTTTTGTTCAGATAGAGTGGGAAGGGGAGAGAGGAAGAGAAACATTGATGAGAAAGGGACACATCGAGTGGCTGCCACCCGCACAACCCACCAGGGCCAGGGACAAACTGCAACCGAGGTACGTGCCCTTAGCGGGAACCGAACCCGGGTCTCTCTGGACTGCAGGCCAACGCTCTAACCACTGAACCAAACCGGCCAGGGCTAGAGCCATATTTCTTAACTACCTGGTGAATGTTCCCCAAATGCCACTAAATATCTCCCTCTCTTTTCATCTCATTCCCCACATTATACTGATGTTTATGTGGGGACGCCTGGGGAAACCATTTGCCACTTGCTGAGACCAGAAAGGAGAAAACATATCAGGTACTTGGGGCTGGTGGTTGGAGGCCAGAGGCTGAGGTTCGTGTAGGACATCCTCTCTGAGAGGTCTATATTTGGCTTGACCACTCTGCAACTCAAATCTCAACACTGCCATGCCCAGCTAGAGAGCAAGCATTGCAATTAAGTCCAAGAAGCCAAGGACAACGAGGACACCTTTGGAAAAAACACCTCCACCAGCAGCCAGCGCATCTCCAGAATGCTCCCCTAGGAAAACACCTCCTCTGTTCCTTGGGACTTCTGTTTACACCTCTCAGTGGCCTCTGCAGTGAAATGTCAAGAACACAAGGATTTATTTGGTTTTGTCTGGGGCTAAAGTTTATTTGAAAGATGCTAACAAATTCAAGTGGTGGCAGAGTATAGTTTCTATAATATAAAATTTCAAACAGCCAGTTACTGTTCTTCCATCCCTTTGATGGGGCCCAAACTAAACAGCTCCACATTCGTTACAAAAAGCCTCTGTAGAGGACCTTATTATGCATCATTTAAAGAGAGTAGAAGAACACAAATCCAGGAATCCTTTGGAATTTCAGACTGTATAAATAGCCCTTCGGTGAATGACAGCTTAAGCTGTGCTATGCAAAAAGCAAGGCAGAGACAATAAATTATTTGAACTGAGTTGGTTTTTCCATATTATTCTAACCCTTGAGCATCATAGGGACAATTTCCCTTTGCTATATTTCTATACCAAAGTCCAAGGGTAATATTTAGAGTGATTTCCCACGAGCTCTTGTGATGATCTGCATTATTAAAAACGATGATTTCCAACCAGAGGCCGTGTGTGCCAGCAGCAGGTCGGGGGGCTCCTGGCTCCGGGAACACTGCTGTAGATCCCCGGACAAAATGCCAGCGACGTGTTTTTTTTCACCTGACCAAAGGGTTTGAAAAGGGTTTTCCTTTGTGTCTGAAATCCATTTGGACAAAACGGTTTCTGTGTTCAGTTTAAACAGGGATAACAGAGAAGATGAGGCCTTTGAGAATGGCTGTTTCATCAACGAAAATTTCCTGGCAAATTTGAAACAATGCAGGATTTCATTGCTTCTTGATTTTTCTGGCGGAAATAATGAACTGGCGATGCAAGAGCAGGTAGATTCATTGGCTTGGATGGGGCGGGGTAGCAGCCAACTGGGACTTACGCAGATGAGGGAAATCGCTGCACTTGACCACACTGTTGTTAGTATCGGTCAGTGCCCACATCTTTGCTGTGCCTTTGACACTCCTTGTACGAGTCTGAGACTCTAACATTTTCTCACCTGCAGCTGGTGCCCGTGCTGTGGGCGTAGATGGCGGGGACCTTGTAAAGCTGAGAGAAATACAGAGAACGTTTCCTTCGAAACTCACTGAATACCTTAGCCTCAGAATCAGGGTACCACCTTGATGTCAACCACCTCCCTCCATTTCTTGGCTCTGTGTCAGCCAGCAGTGATAGTGGCCCGAAACACAATTCCCCTCACTGTCTTTCGTAAGAAATCCAAGCACATGTAGTATCCTATTTTTGAATTTTTATGGGATGTGGCTTGGGGTGGGTAGGTAACATCCCACATCCCATTGGCATTTCAGTTTAAAAAAACAGACGTGTGTCCTTGCCAAGTCTTTCCTCCCTGCTGCCAACCACAAGGTCCCCGAGCTCCACAACCATTCCTCCCACACGTCTGGCACCATGTCGGTCCCTTTCCCTCTCTGAAGGGCTCCTTCTTCCTCGCGCCAACCCTAGGTCAGTCCTGGACTAGCTTCTTCCCCACCGTAGATTTTTCAAAGATGTTCTCGGCAAAGCTCAGCGTGCCCTACAGAGAAATTCTCACATCAGCTATTTGAAAAACTCAGTTTTCTGTATGTGATTAGATTCATACCAATGATAATGATCTTAGGAGACAAAGAAGGAGTAGAGACAACGTCTCACATTTACACCTCAGATACTTTCAAAGTAAAATGTAAAACTACTCACAAACAGAAAGAGGGTAACACCCTGAGGCGGGCAAGCAGAGGTCAAAACAAATGAGAGAGCAGATCAGGGCCTTTGATTGGTTACTTTCTGCTGCATGTTATCGGGGTGTGTTCAAGAAAGCCAGGGGCAGGGGCTCTTGGAAGAAATTACGCAGGGGGTGGCTTTATGTTTCTGAATCATCAACATTTCAGGACGTACATTTCACCTCCCTAAATTAGCACCTCTTCACTCCACATTGATATATCCATTCCTGCAAGGGTTTATGCTGTTGTAGGCTTTATTAAGGCAGTAGGTCTATAAAAGCAAAATTCACGAATGCCAAATGCTGCCAACACTCATCTCAGAAAAACCCGCAGAGACCAAACTTCAATATGTGAGAACAGAGAAATACAATAGCTACAAACTATGACTTGATAAATATTTCAACGTACGATGTGCTCATACCTTTCTCTTTCTCTCTTTTTCATTACCACCCTCCTCTGCCTCTCCCACTCTCATCTAGATCATGAATAACATGAATGTCTATCATCTATGTGTTTGGTATTATGTTTTGAGAACTTCATCTCCAATTTCTAGGTAGCTGCGATTTGCCCAGAAACTAGTGAGTACATTCATAGTTTATTCGTTTCTTACATTTCTCATCTCCTTCACTGGGGCTGGAAAGTGTCCTTTAGACAGAAGGACAACCAATCAGTGTGGCTCACCAGTTGAGCATAGACCCATGCACCAAGAGGTCGCTGGTTCGATTCCTGGTCAGGGCACATGCCCAGGTTGTGGGTGGGGGTCATGCAGGAGGCAGCCAACGGATGTTCTCTCCCATCGACGTTTCTATCTCTCTCCCTCTCCCTTCCTCTCTCTCTAAAATCAATAAATAGAAAAACATTTAAAGAAATAACTAAATAGAAGGACAATGGCTCCCAGTGTGGCTTGCCCGGGTCTGTGGAAGCACCTTCAGCATTTTTTCTTCTTATAAGACCTACACTGACGGAGGGATAGGAGCGAAGAGCCAGAAATACTCAACCTTTTGGATTTAGACAGAAAAGGAGGAGAAAGAGCACTAGCCTGGTTTACTTAGTTACTGAAAAGAGCCAAAGAGGAAAGGAGAGTGAGAGAAAGCTGGGTAGCCATCAAAGGATGATGACCTGACCGGTCCTCCCTCCCGTCTTCCTGTTTCTCCCAAGCAGTGGGGACTGCCAGCTGCTCCCGGAATGGCTCTTTCCTGCCCGGTGGCAGTGGAGAGGTCTGCGCAGAGCCATGGTGATTGCAGAGGGTGGCGTGGCGCACGACAGAGGAGCCAAACGGAATCAAGTGGGAGGAAATGGACGGCAGGATACAAAGAAGCAAAGAGCTACACCCCAGACTTCAAAAGCTACAGTTCCACTTGGGCACGCAAGTAAGGTTTTCGAAAATTTAAATTAAACATTTCATAGAATTTTGGAGTTGTAAGTGACCTTGGAGATAGCAAAATCCAACCATTCTCTGTTACTCTTCCATAAAGAAATGGGAGGCTACAGAGATGAAGAGATACGCCCAGGGGCAGACAAGAGTGATTAGTTTGGACCTTAAACCAGGTCACCAGAAAGACAGTGGGCTTTTGCAGACAGCCTGTGCCAGGTACCAAGATAAATATTTTCACATGCTAGAAGTATATATATAGGTGTGTACAAGGCACTTATCTGTCGATTAAAAATAGTTCGTATAGTCACTAATGACTCAAACATTCTCCTGAGACGAACACTAAAAAATAAAGAGAAGTAAAATAGATTAAGCTATAAATCACTTTATTGTGCTATAGTTTCAACTGTGTCTGTGTCATACGCAAAGAGAAGAAAAGAAAGGACCCCAAAGTCAGGGTTCTGACCTCGAAGGGACGGAAATAGTTATCATTTTAAAAAGCATCAATGATTGCCATCTCCGATTTCCCCGTGCTTATATTTCTTTTAATATCTCAATTTCTAACAAGCTCAAGTGCCATGTTTTCTTTTTAATTTAATTAGTAGCTGAGAGACGTTGAGCAAGTTACTTAATGTGTTGTGAGATAAGATGAGGTCGTTTATGCAAAGTGCTTAGCCTGGCATCTGGGATATAATCAGTCCGGTGTTAGCTGTTTTTATTAGTGGTAAACATTTCTTTTAATGAAAAGAATAAAACGGGAAGGATCACCTATATCAGAGAACACGCAGGGTTTGGCTACAAGCGTCAGTTCACTGTGAGTAACAGCTGGTCTCTTTATGGGGCTTAGGGTACAGATTACATAAAATATATATATAGGAAAAGGAAAAAAGTAAAAACTTTCAAAGTTCACCAGTTGTAGCCTACAGCATTTCACTCAAGCTCATTAGGAAGTTTACATTTATAATGTAATCTCTTTGAAACAGATTCGATTTTTTTTAGTAAGGATCTTGTAAATTAGAACTTTCCCAGGGGGCTAACCCCTTACCAGTTGTTCCAGAGGGTGGAATTCCTTCTGATCAAATATCTCGGAGCAGAAGAAAAATGGTTCGCTAAGGCTCTAGCACACTGGTTTATGTAATTAGCAGCGAATATCGGAATACCAGGGGCAGAATTAGCAATTAATAATACCCTTGCCCTCAGAACTTCATTGAGCAAAAGAAATACATTTAACAAACATTAAAGAACTGTGCAAATTAGCAGTACACTGTCTCAGTCCAGCTGTTGTAAAGTATTACCATATGGCTTTATAGTATACCTTTATTTTACCTTGGAGAGTAAAAAGCCTTTTTAAAAAATACTATTTCCTAAGGTTGTTCTGTGCTACACACGCACACATACAAAAATACCAGTACCTCTCTACATTTTGGGGAAATTGGCTAATGCATGTAGGTTACAGTTTACATGCTTACCTTTCCTACTGCCTCATCTGGCTCGGATTCCTACGAATGAAGTCATACTTACATCAAGCAGAGCAATTCAGAAGTGAATTAAATTCCCCTCCCAAACAATGCATGTGGGGACACTCGCTGGGGAAAGACCCGCTGCAGGAATGAGAAAAAGCAGACGCAGGGGTTTTTCCTTAGTTCAAGTTGATATGAAAATGAGGCCCTTCGGTGAGGCAGACTGAGGGTCAGAGGAGACACTGCCTGGCACCAAGTGGACCCCCAATCGATAATGGATAAATCGATGACTTTAAAGTGTCATTAGGATCTAATGAACAAAATACATAAACAAAATAGAAACGAACTCAAAGATACAGAGAACAGACTGGCAGCTGTTAGAGGGGAGAGGGTTTGGGGTGCTGGGTGAAAAAAGGTGAAGGGATTAAGGAAAAAAAAAAAAAAACACAAGAAAACAAAATCAGAGACACAGAAAAAAAGTATCGTGATTACCAGAGGGGAAGGGGAGTGGGGGAAGGTAGGAGAGGGTAAAGGAGGGATACACGGTGACCTAAGGAGATGTGTCTTTGGGTGGTGAACACACAATACAATATACAAATGATATATTATAGGACTGTGCACCTGAAACCTATATAATTTTATTAACCAATGTCACCCCAATAAATTCAATAAAAATGTCATTAGGGGAGGGTTGTGTGAGCGTGCTCTTATTTGTAAGGAATATCAAAATCCACAGAAGCAGGTTCTAATCAGGAAAAGTGCTGATAGGTCAGGAATAAAACCTTGGAAGAATCCTGCCACTAAACAGTGGAGAAAAGAATTGAAGGGCCCTGGCCGGTTTGGCTCAGCGGTTAGAGCATCGGCCTGCGGTACAGAGAGACCCAGGTTCGGTTCCCGCTAAGGGCATGTACCTCGGTTGCAGTTTGTCCCCGGCCCTGGTTGGTCGTGCGGGTGGCAACCACTCGATGTGTCCCTTCACATCGATGTTTCTCTCTCTCTCTCCCTTCCTCTCTCTCCCTCCCACTCTATCTGTAAAAAAATAGAAAAATAGCCTCAGGTGAGGATAAAAAAAAGAATTGAAGTAAAGAAGGCAAACAAACAGTGTGAGAGCAACAGTTTTGAGCACCTCTACGAGTGGAAAACTTTATTCCAACATGATCAAGACAGCTTGTTGGGTAATAGACAACAACCAACTAAAACTGGCCCTCATTTTTTAAAAAAGTGAGAGATGTATGCCTGGAATATTTTAATTTAAAGCATAAATAACTGCACATTTTGGAGACAAGCGACTAGTGTGGGACACAGTCCTTTCCATTGCATAGCACGTGTCCTCGGACTCTCTGTGGAAGGGTTAGATGGTAGAGATTTTAGGTTTCAGGTCGGCGGGGCCTCTGTCGCCGCTGCTGCCCTGGATTCTCCTCCTCCTCGCCCCTTTCCCCCTTCTTTTCCTTCTCTTTGTTCTCATTATCTCCCTCCGCCTCCTCCTTCTTCCAGATCCCTTCCGTCTCTGTCCTCTGCTTGTCTACACCTCTGTCATGATGTGACAGCCATTCTGAGCTCAGGTCTGAACAAATGCACACGGAGGGCCATCCCGGGGGCACGGACCTGAGCCGCTGTGGCTCTCGGTGCAGGGTCGCTGTCGGCGGTCCTGTTTCCCTCCTCGCACCTGATGGATCCAGTATAACTTCCAAGTCCTCTGACTTTTAACTTGAAGCTTAAACTTTAAAAAAAAAAAAAATCACCGAAAACCTGAATGCAGAATTTTTAAAATGTTTGTGATTGTTTTTTCGGATTCTTTGACAGGTTCCTCACTCCTACCTTGGAATGTGTGACAGCTACTCACCTGGCAGAGTCTTTCCAAAGCCTTCAACTTCGTTGTGCTTGAAACAACAGTTACTGTTGGAATTCATGTTTCATAGGTTTTCCTGGTGTTCGATTAAGTAATCAAAACGGGAATAAGTAGGTGGAAAACAACATAGTGTCTCTTGGAAAACCAGTTCCCGTGGTGGAAGCAGTAATGGCTGGTAGGGTGGCCTGGTAGGCGGAGCCTTCAGCACACCTGTGCTTTGCTGAGTATGTTTCACAAAGAGAATGAAGAGTCTGGTAGCTCTGGGCCTCAGTTCAAATGCAGGCCGATTCTGAGATGTATATGGAATTGCTTGGAAACCATGCCAAAAATTTTACTTATGTTAAATGGTCAGAGGGATGATGTCCCACAGTAGAATAAACATAGCTAACATATATTGAACACTGAATTCCTAGCAAGGAATTTTACATTCTTTATCTTAATTATTCCTGATCACATTGCTATGATGTAGGTATTAGTATACTATTCCAATATTTAAGGGATATATAATTTTAGCCAAGTTACTTAGTTTCCTCATCACTTACTAGAGTAAAGCACCTACCTAATACAGCTTCAGTCTATTCTTTTAGCAAATATTTACTAAATACCTGCTTCGTGTTAGGCAGTGTTTAGACCAGTGCCGCTCCAGGTGTGGTCGCTGGCCCAGCAGCATCGGCATTACCAGAACTAGTTAGAAATGCAAATTTGGGGGCCCCCTCCTGTCATATCTACCCAGGGAGAAACTCTGGGATCGGCATTGGCAACCCATCTTTGAACCAGCCCTTAGATGACGCTGATGTGTTGCTAAAGTTTGAGAATCATTGGCTTAGAATGTAAGGTCCTGTCCTCATGGAGCCTATGTTATAATAGACTGGGATTTTTAAAATATTTGTATTGATTTTTAGAGAGAGAGAGAGAAACATTGTGAACGCAAAACATTGGTTGGCTGCACCCTGCACACCCCCTACTGGGGATGGAACCAGCAACCCTGCATGTGCGCTGCCTAGGATTCAAACCGGCCACCTTTTGGTCCCTAGAATGATGCCCAGTGAACTGAGCCACACCGGCCAGGGCATAATAGAGTGTTTCGAACATGATTCCGGTTAATCTCTGGAGAAGCACTCAGACTTCTGCCAGGCGCTAACCTAGTGGTCATTAAAAATGTGCTATGATTACTAACAGTTGTAGTAGCATCATCACCACGAAGTGGGGCAAACTCTAGAATTGCTTTCATTTAATATTAAAAAAAAAAAAAAACTTCTGTGTTTATGTTAGGAATACAGTACAGCACAGATGACTCTGAAGACAAATTTGAAAACACTTTACAAATTTCAGAGCAGAAAAGGACCATTTCAGGGCAGGGCCGGTAACACACATTCGCCCTGGAGACCTGTACTCAGAGGGGACGAGCGCTCTCGCCGCCCTCAGGCCCAGCCACGTGCCAACGCCGGCCAGCAGGGCCAGAACGGACCCTTTTTCCAAGAGAACTTACAAATTGGGAGTTTTCTATAAAATGACCCGACTTTTAAGTATTTAAACCTAATTCAAATCATGGATCCAATCAAACACTTCTGCGGGCCACACTTGGCTCTCGGGTCCTGGGTTTGCAACCTCTGACCTGACTCATTCCGCGTCCTTTTACGTGCACACAAATGAGGGCCCAGAGAAGCTCGGAAAGTTATTTAAGTTCAGAGCTCTCGGCAAGGAATAGAAACTATCGTTTATGACTCTTTTTTTAAAATTTTTACTACCCCACCGCTTTGTTTAGCCTTCTTCCCATTCTCAAACACATTTACCTAAATTGCTGGATTGGCCAGGAGGTGGGGCAGAGATCAAAGTATCGGAAATGAGAAATTGCTGCACACGGTGGGATTTAATAAACGCTTATTGAATTAAACTGCAACATGAATTAGAGACTTTCAAAGCTCTAGTATTTCAAATATTCAGGTTCACAGAAAAGTGTAGTGTTTTGTTTGTTTGTTTTTTCTTTTAATATACCTACTTGGTCTGGTTCTTCGAAAGGGGTTTCGGTTTTGTTCAGGAAAATTCAGATTACTTCTTATTGTCTCTGAATGTTTCCCTGTCTCGATTCCATTTCTTTGTCCCCAATGGCTTGGGTATTAAATTACAAAAAAAATTTTGATTTGTAAATGCTATGTTTGCATGCAAACGAGAGGAGGCCACTCGGTTTGTATGAAAGGAGTTGAAAGCCCAGCAGATATGCACAAGGCCAGATTCCATCTGAGGCACCTCACCCTGCACCCAATATGGTATTTCCAGGCCCCAAGTGAAGTTAAAGTTAGCCATACTATACACCATCATTCAAACTTGTTTAGATTTTTTCTTTTGATTCATGCCTTTGCTGCATTTTGTACATCCTCCTGACCATTCTTAGCAGCTGTAACAACACTTGTGGTATTACCAGTAATTTGCAACTTATCAAACATGATTGAACCTTGTTCTTTTGTGTAAACGAAACAGAACTCTTTGGTTGGCTTTCTTTATACTTTGGACATAGTGTAAAGGAAACGGAGACTATATTTGCATGCCAGACAATGAAACATAACTCACAGTGTATACATGCCTTTGACATTGTAATTACTAGCTGTTGTTTAGATTCCATGTATGGTCACTGGCTTTGGCTGTGTTGAAATCAGCTGTATCAACATTTAATCAAAGTCTTATAGATTTTGGTTGTATATTTTTCTAACGTCAAAATAGAAATGCTGAGACTAAAAAATAGGTTGGAAGGAATGGAAATGTGGTGTGCAATACATTGCAAAAATAATGAACATTCACAGCATAATAAATGAAGTTCTTTCTGAATTTGTCAGTAATAAAATCAAACATCACATGGAGCCCATTTCAAATTAGGATTATTTCTGTAGCATTTCAGCAACTTCTAATTAATTTTACTTCAGTTTACATTCAAAATAGCCCCTTTCGCAACATAGTTTGTTGAAATATTATCTGATTTAACATGAAATATTAAAAAGAAAATAATTGTAGGATTTTTGTCCTGAAAAAAATGTAATATATAACTGTTGTAAATCACATGTAGAATATACAACCAACACTATATCATTTAACACCACATAATATGATGGCATTCAGTAACATAATGACCGGTATTACCTTGTTTCTGAATGGGATAAATTTCTGTAGATTTATACATGGGACTTCTAAAGTTTCACGGAGAAGGATTTGGGAGGCGGTAATGTTGTGTGGCAGAAAAGGATGGAAGCAATGATCTGTAATGCCAAATCGAGGTGTTTTGCTTTTTTGCCTTTTAACAAAACTCCCAGGATAATGATGCTCTCTATCCTTTGGGTCCTTTGTTGATTATATAATGCTTCTCATAAAATCGAAGGCTATTAAACCATAGGCCCATAACAAAATTATAAATATATTATTTGATTCATATAATCAAAGAACTCTTATAATGCCATATAAAGCAACTGTGGTATCTCTGTAATGCATATTACGTGTTTCTTTATTCATCCAACAATTACCATGCACCTATAATATGTAGATGACTGGAACAGTCAATATAGGGTATATAAAGATAACGAAGCCTGAGATCTGTCTCCCATGAGTTTACAATCCCACACTAAGTAGAATTGATACAACACAGAAAGTAAGCCATGCAGGAACATACATGTGGGAGTTCAGAAGGGAGAGCAGCCTCCAGCCATAATGATCAGAAGTCTTTGTGGAAAACAATACCAAGGATAGGCAAGGTTAAAGAGACTAACACTTCCATTTTCTCAAGAAGCCAGGGCTAAAAGTTGAATTTCAGGAGACTAGGCCCATAAGTCTAGATATATGATTAGAAGCCAGAAAAATGATTTAAGAAGAGATCAATATATGGAAAATTAGAGGAAGAAATTAGGACAGAAAAACCAAGAGGCTGTTTCAGTGATGTTAGGTAGAAAGTGAGAGCGGATAGGCAGGCCTGTTGGTGTGCAGATGAATGGAGGAATAGGTCCGGGAGGTCACGGTAGAATGGACAAAGGAGGCTAGGAAAACGGAGGTGACTGAAATTTCAAGCTTGAATGATTTGGGGAATGGTGGACTGTTATTAGAAATAAAGAAGCTGGATTGGTAGGACACAAAACAAATTCAGATGGGGACATGCAAAATTTACAAATAGGAATCAGCTAGCTGTCATGATCAGCCAGAAATTACAAAAAAGAAGTGAGCCACGGATGCAGATTCACGAAGTCACTGCCCACTGGATAAGAGTATTACCAAGGAGATGTAAGGAGTTAAGGCTCCAATTTTGAGTAAAAGGTGAAAGGTACAAGAACAGTTGTTGTTAAGCAAACTGTACTTGGAGTAAAAATGAGATTTTTGTATACAAGTCAAGAGCAGAGCTTTTTGAGGAGAGCTAGGTTTCAATAATATTAAATTTTTAAAAGAATGTGGGAACAATGTGGACTAAAAATGAATTTGGTAATTAAGAAATAATTTTTAAGTGTTTATACGGTTGCTTACAATTTTTTTTCTTAAATTTCTACACATATATTAATGCAAGAATAAATAACAGAAAAACAAATAGTAAACACATGATGATAGACATTTTTAAGAGAATTTTAGAGTGAAAACATAAGATTTCTTTTCTATTTCCATTAATATACCTAAAATATCACCTTTTACAGAAAAGAATTTTAAGAATCAATAACAAATATTAACTAAATTCTGATTGATGTGGAACTATGCAGGAGTCTCCAAAAATGAATAAGCCAATACTTCTAAAAGTCATTTCTAGACTATAACGCATGATTAAAATATATTACTTATTATCATTGTAGCACAATAAACAGACCCTCATGGCAACTCTTCACCTAGGCTGTTCTCTGACCCCCAAATCAGGTAAATGGGTTTTATAATGGTTCAGGATTAGCAAGTTAAACTCATGGATGAGTCAAATACACTTTAACTATAAAAACATGAACAGAGGTATGTCTGTGTCATAAAGGACTAGTAGGGAACGGGAAATGTTTGTTTTCTTTAATTACAAGAGACAGAGTTGAAATTGAAAAAAGGGATTCTTTAGAAGACAGATGGTATAGCGGAACACTTGATGGAATAGTCTTTCAGACACAATGAAAAAAATGGAACCAAAGGGGACTATTAGAATTCTCACATTTGAAGAAATGGTCTATTTCTTCCCCTGACGCAAGATGGAAGAAAAGACAGACGGTAGGATTTGGAAATGGATAGAAACATCACATAATAATATGTGCGTATAAAACGGTGAGATGTATAGTTTGGTATAAATACAATTCTATGTAAAACCAAGAAATTCATAGTACATCAATTTTTAAAACATCAAATCCTAATAACATCTAAAAATATTAAAATAGTACAATTCTATATTCAGTATGAAGTATAGCCAGCTTTTGTACTTTGGAACACATATGAATAATGTTAATCATTTGATGCTTAGCCAAAAACCACTATCTGGGGCTACTGTGGACTGATTCTTTTTGCTGGCAAAGCTCCTCAAAGCAAGAGAGCAATTCAACAGGAAATATGACTTATTAGTCAGTCTTAATTTTTAGACTCTATTTTTTTGACAACGTTTACCAGTGGTCTATAAATATAGAGACAAATTTAACTATGTAAATATAAACATAAAATATATTTATAGATTAACCTCACTAATAAGATGTTAAATGCCTACCTTTTATAAAGGCAGAATTACCAACAAATTTACAACTGCTCCATGGAATTTGAATGGGACTTCATCTGTCATTAGGTAGAGATTAAAGAGTCAGCATATAAGGCAAAATGGAATGGCTATAAGCCCCTCTGGGAGAAGATTTAAAACATAACTTTTTAGCTTTCAAGGATATTTAGAAAGCTATCTTTGTTTTCTGAAAATGGGAAATAATTTTTCAAATCCACAATGCTCCCCTTGTAACAGCTAACCTCTTTCTAAAGAGGACTCCTCTGTGGGATAAAAGCTTCTTTTTTGTTTGTTTTAATCAGAACACATGGGATGTTTTGAGATAATGACAGGAGTTTCTCTGGCTAAAGCAACTCAAAGGCAGACACAGAGCATAAGAAGACATTTTGTGGGGAGAGAACTGTAACAGCCCTTGAAGTGTTTTTGAATGATGGCAAAAGTCAGCACTATGTCTTGTTATCTCGTAGAGAAAAGAAGCAAAAAAGAAAGAAAAAGAAGAAGAATGACAAGTGACAAGTAACATCACCCAGATCACCCTTTGAGGAGAGATAACATTGAGTTGAAATTGCTTCAGCCAGAAACACTCCTCCCATCTAGAAGTTAAAGACTTTGGGTCTTTAGTTGTCTCCTCACATGAACAAAACCAATGTTTACTTAGTTTGAAAATCATTAATTCCACACATAGTATTGATACCTACTGTGTGCCAGGCACACACAAGGATGCAACAACAAACAAAATACAGAAATCCCTGATCTCAGAGCTTATATGTTAATGGAAGGTCAGGAACAATAATTAAGATAACCAGGTAGAGACCGTCTGTTTAGGGGTCATAAATACTATGAAGAATTTAAATCAGTGAAGAAGGATAAGAGAGAAAGTCCTAATAGGGAAGAATTAAAGACCTGAAGGAAATGAAGGAAGGAGCCATGTGAGTATCTGGGGAGAATTCCAGGCAAATTAATTAGAAAGTACGCAGCCCCAGGGCATGAATCTGACTGGCAAGCTCATAAAAAAGCAAAGAGGCCAAGGCTGCTGAGTGAGCAAAAGGAGAGGAGTAGGGGATAAAGTCATAGAGACGGTGTTTAGTTCCTTATGGTCCATTAAAAACACACTGGCTCTTACTCTGATTAAAGCAGGAAGTGACCGAAGGATGCAGAGGGGCGTGGCATTCCAATGGAATCACTGGCTGCTATAGTGAAAACAGCCACGGGTGCAAGAGCGCACAGCAGTGTTACCCACCGTGAGACAATTACAATAATCCAGGTGAGAGATGATGGTGGACTGGATGAGGAGGGTGGCTGCAGAAATGAAGAAAGGTGGTTGGATTCCAGATGCATTCTAAAACAAGTGTTGACAAGATGTTTTGATGGATTGTACGTGGGATTTGAGAGAAAGAAGAATCGGGAATGATTCCAAGATATTTGGTCAGAGCAACTGTGAAAATAAAATTACCATTCACTGAGATGAGTAAGACAGAATGAATGTGGGGCGAAAGAGAAAGTTAGCAAGTCATTTGTGGGCATACTAAGCTTGAAAGGCCCAATGGACATCCAAATGGAGATGGGATGTAGAAGTTGGTTTTAAGACTTCAGAGTTCAGAGGAAAAGTTTGGGCTGGAGACACAAGTCTTAAAGTCATTGTCCTACATGTAGTCTTATAACCATGATTCATCATGGGCTTGAACTAAGAAAAAGAAAGGAAGAGGATCCATGTTTAGAGGTTAAGTCAATGAGAAGGAAATAACAAAAGAGAGTTAGGGAAAATGGCTATAGTATTTAAAGGTAGATAAGAAGTATTTGGGTCTTAGACACCAAGGGACGAATATGTTATGAAAGAACTGAGTGCTAATCTGGGTAAATGACCACTGACAAATTCAGTATTGAGAATGGCCACCGGAATTTGTATTGGGAAGGTGACTGGTGGCTTTAATAAGAGCAATTGCAAGGAAAGCATGTGGATGAAAGCTTAGTTAAGGTTGGCTCAACAGAGAATGCAAAACGGGAGCTGGAGACCACATATGGACACATTTAATGATGCAGTAGCAAGAAGGAAATGCTGCCATCATGTTCTGAAGTAGGTGATAGAGGTAGACATATGGTGCATAAGGGAAGAGTATGGTCTTTGTCAAGAACAAAAACAATTCATCTGGTGAAACAAGAACAAAACCAGAGTAGAGGGGCTGAGATGCAGCTAGGAGAGAAAGTAGTGATAAAATAAATGGAAGTTTTCTTCTGATAGATTTTATATTCTCAGAAGAATAGAAGTGGTCCTCAGTGAAGGCTGAGAATGGGAGATGAAGTTTGAGCAAAGGGAAAAGGCATGGAGAGTCATCTAGGAGTGTGGGAATGCAAATAGATCATTGCTGGGATTCCTTAAGGATCTAGTTGAGTTTAGTAATCACAAAATTACTGGGTGAATAGAGTTTGTCTTTTTTCCAGCCATACTCAGCTGCTTGGGTGTATTCATAAATTTGACAGAGGGTTTGAGTTAAATCTAAATTCAAACATTCAAGTGGTTGAACATATTGACTACACTTTTATTTTTTGGTTGCGCCATTATTAAAAAGTGGTACCTATACAAAAAGTTCTTGATGGACATCAATTTCATCTAAATGAAATGTTCTTGGTGAATTATTGCAGTTTTATACCCTAAGTTCTTTAAGCAATACATAGATTACCTAAGTAAATGAACTTAAATAGTTTCTTGATATAGTATATCTTTAAACCACAGGTTGGCGATTCTTTTTTTCTGTAAAGGTCTTGATAGTACATATTTTAGGCTTTGTAGGCCCTGTGGTTTTTCTCAGAATTAGTGAGCCATAGGTTTCTGTAACAGTCAGTCAACTGTTCTGTTGTAGTCTAAAGCAGCCTTAAACAACATACAAATGAACGGGTGTGACTAAATTCCAATAAAACTTTATTTACCAAAACAGGTGGTGGGCAAAAACCACAAGCATTAGGCTGTCAACTCTTGTTTTAAACTATTTGTAATATATCTTGCTTAAATACTATGTAGAAGTAGTTGAGCATGTATTCAATAGTTATTATTAAAATATTTAGATAAAATTGGTGAAATCACCTACAAGTGTGCCTGGCATGAACTAACCTACCGAGAACATTCCCTTTCATGGAACATATGGTTGGCATCCTTGGTATTTAGGGATTAGTCTACAAACCTGCAGCATCGGCATCACCTGGGACTTTTTTAGAAATGCAGAATCATGGGCTCACCCACAACCTATTTAAAATACACCACCTGCATTTTAAAAAGAGACCTATGTGTTTTATGTACACATTAAAGTTTAAGAAGCATTCATTTAGAAAGTAACCCCAGGATTTTCCATGTATTAAATCAAATAAACTACAACCAATATCATAAGATTAACAAAAGCCAGAATAATATGAGGAGGGGGAAAAAAAGACAGAGAGAGAAATAAGAAGAGAAAGACATAAAAGGTAAACCATTTCCCCATCAAATGTCCATCAAATGATGGGCAATAAATAAAATGTGGTATATCCTACAATGGAATATTATTCAGCCATGGATGAATGTTGAAAATATTATGCCTAGTGAAAGAAGCCAGTCACAAACGTCCAGCTTATTGTACTCTTCCATTTATGTGAAATGTTTAGAATAGCCAAATCCATAGAGACAGAAAGTAGATGAATGGTCGCCAGGGGCTAGAAAGAGGCGAGGAGGAGGAGTGAGTGCTAATAGGTACAAGCTTTCTTTATGGGGTGATGGACATGTTCTGTAATTAGACAGTGGTGGTAGTTGGACAAATCCGTGAATATACTAAAAACTATTAAATTGTGCACTTTGAAATGCTGAGTTTTATGGTATATGAATTATATTTCAAAACTTAGAAGTCCAAAAGAATGTGACAACAAGGGCAACATTAAGAAGTAATAAAAGGTTCCCACCCATAGCAATTCTGTGGCAATTGCATTTAAGCAGTTCAAGAGTTTCCATGCGAAAAGATGAGGAGACACTGTAGCTTTGACAAAACCAAATAAAATAAATTTCTAGAGTCAGAATTAGTTTTCTATTTAGACCTCAGGTGGGTTTGACTGTAAGAACAAACTGCAGAGAAATTGGTTTTCTGCTTTACCTATGACTTTGCAAGTTTGGTACTTACTCTGGATGCCACTTGAGTATCTTTCTGTCCTAACTAGCACCCCAGATCTGTCCCACCACCCCCGTAACACCACACCCGTGGCCACAGGCAGCCTGTGGGTTTCCCTCCCTATCTCCAGAGCAGTTTTAGGCCCGACCACATAATCTGAGTTGGGAGGTGAGCATTGTTTTGTATGCGCTCCAAAGGAATCCCGACTCCTTGAGTGTCTCACAGAGTCGGGAGTCGGTAATAACACAACCCGGGTGATGACTGAGGGAGTCACCCTGGGGAAAACACAGACTGAAGTTGAACCTAGACTGTGCTTTGCAGACGGGCCCGCACACCCACTCCCAGGGAGAATCTCCGTTTCTTCACGTGCGCTCATGATTCATCCAGAGCCGAGAAGTGATTCTCAAATCATGAGGAAAACTTAAACAGCAAAAGGTTTAACATTTGTAAACTATAAGGGCTTTCTTGCAAGTAGATGCTAATTTCTAGCAAGCTTTGATTTGAAGGCCTTCGAGGATCATTTTCCTCTTTAAGTCTATAGCACCAAATTCACCTACTTATGAGCAAATACTATTTCTTCTTTTCCTGCATCCACATAAAATTATATCAGTATGTATAAACTATAGTCATGTTCACCAATGAAATCTAACATCTCAAAGAATTTAATTTTGGATTCACTCAGTAACCTGACTCAGACTCATTTTTTTGCAGTGAACATGGGATGAGTAATAATGGTTGAGAAATAAAAGAAATAGACTGTAATCTGAGAGGGAAATGTGACAAAGCCCTCTGTAATCATGATGGCTTTGTCATGGGTAGCCCTGCTGCTGTAGAAGAAAAGGTTGCGCTGTGTCTCATGCCCTTCTCTGAGACTAGCTCTCATGCCAGTAAAGCAGAGAGTGATGCTATTGTCTCCTCGCAGGAGAGGACGAGTAAATACTAAAGCTCAGACTATGAATCGAATGCAGGATGGCAGATAAATTTTACCATATGAGCTGTGGCTGCCTGGAGCTTAGACTCAAGAAAAATTCTAGGGCTATATCCATTAGATCTGTCTGCCATGGGCTTCAAAAGTGGGTAGGATCCTATATGATTGCTCTGATTACATCTCAGTCCTAAATACCTAAACCTTAGTCAACCACCTTCCACCAGAAATTTTCTTAAAAAGGCATATTCAGGGTGAGAACCCAGCCCTCAGTTGAAATAATTTTATGAGAACAGAGAGAAATTTCAAGAAACCTAGCATCATCGAAATGAAAATCCCTTCATCAAATGATTGTTTTTAAAAATTACTATGAGTCTGAAAGGTGAATGAGTCATCTAGAGAATCCCTCCCAGGGAAGCTAATTCATTTAGTCTAGCTGTGTATGGTAGTACATTTGAATGCAAGTCCCTAGAAAAATGTCCAGCCATGTTGCCCATCTTTATTTACATGTATTCTCTTCTCTTTTTATTTATCCTTTGAGTTCAAGACACACAATCACTAAAGCCTTTTCTTAATGCTTTTGCTACTTTGTCATCTTCTCATAAAGTTGTCTATTTCTGTTAAGAATTTTTGTCATCTCTTCCAGCAAATCAAAATATTTGACATGGAAAAATAATCAATCAAAACTACCTTTTGGAATGCATAATATATAGACATACGTTCCTGGTTGTCTGAATAGTGTTATATAGCTGTGGTCACTAAATAACTTAAAATATACATATTTTTTTGTTTTACTTGTGGAGCATTTGCAATTTTAGTCATTAAATGAGCTTTGCAGGTGTGCAAATACCCTGTTAATCCTGGTGTTTTCTGAAACACTGCTGGCCACATCAACCAATACTTTGGAAGACTGGCAAAATGGAGAAGCTTTTTCAAAGCCCAACAATAAATTAGTAAGACGAGTTATATAACAAGTGGAACTTTGTTGAGTTAAAAAATAAGACCACCTGAAGTTTTATTTTTTTAAGCCATCAAGGATTGGATTTTTAAATGCAAAACCAGATATGAGCATTCTTGCCTGTCCTCTGTTTTTCTTTTCATGTAAACATTATTTTCTTGATACATGGGGGGAAAACAAGAATCCCTAACCTGTACTTCTCATTACAAAAAAAAAACAAAAAAAACATTAAGAGTGCTTTGGTGAGTTTTAGTCTGGGATATTTCTTTTAAGAGGCACTTGTGTGCAGGAGAGAGAAACCATCTTTACATCCTGAGGATGATGTGTGGTTTTTAAGGCATGCTAACAAAACCGTGTAGATGATAAGCAGTGACTAATCAAAAACGCACCTACTTTTTCAGTGTTTTGCTAACGATCTTTCCACACACTGTTCTAGGTGATCACACAGTTTTACAGTAACTTTGCTCTTTTCTGTTTCTACAAGAGAAAGGTAATCTGATATGCAATTCCCATTGTACAGTCCGCCTGAGCTGTGAACCTCTAAAATGTGTCAGTAACAGAAGTCAGAAGTCCAGCTTTATGATGCGATGTAGCAGCCAAGAATTCAGGTTCTATTGTGGACCCAAGTTCTGTAACTTATGTAGAGGAATAATTCACTCAGGTCTACACAAGGAGGTTAAGAATGCTTCTTCTACACTTGGATGTCATGAAAATAACTTGAAAAAAAATGAAGTTCTTAAGTATTATTGCTACCCCAGTCGTGCTGAAACTTCAATTGTTTTAAAATGATCCCATACATATTAGTTCTTATGAATTTACAATAATTGACTCACTATGAATTTGGTAACCCTTTGTATAAACAAGTCTCAGAAGAGAGTATGAACTTAGCACTAAGAAGCATATAGGCATCTTAAACATCCTTTGATGATCAGCCTAAGAGAATTGTGTTTATTTTTTTGCTACATGTGAAAGTTCATTCTCAGTATCAAGTTTATTTTGTCCGCTAACTTTGTTAACCTTTCCAATTTCTTCAGTATTTGGTATCCTTTCCCAAAGAGCTGTTAGGATAGAACAGTTGCATCAGGGTCAAAGGTCAGAGCCATTACCGTGTTAACCTAAAGCATAGATGCTGTTCCTTGAACTCAAAATGTGTTTTTGATTACTTTTTTAAAATAAAAAATGCCAACAAGAGTATGATAGCAGTGCACAAGGCATCTTTGAAACTTATATCCATTGGGTTTTTGATAAAACACTTAAAATATTTCCACTGGTAGAGTCACTTGGTCAGAAAAATGCTGTTTCATTCAAAGAATCGTTTTTGATTATTTTATTTGAACTAAATTAGCTAAACATATGAGAAAGCTTCAGCAATTTGAACTTTTCCAAAAAATAGTATATTTCTTCTCATCTTTTAAAATAATATTAATATGACAGTATGGTTAATGAGTGAAACAATATCCATTTTTACAGAACTCATACTATCAGAATGAATAACTAACTGAGAGATATTTCCCTGTAAAGATTTACTGCTAATCCTTTAGTTGAAATTCATTTTACTCAAGAGACATTCAAGCCATCACTTAGAAACATTATTTGCAGACTTCACCAGGGTAACAGCTCTAATCCTTAAGGTAATCATCTTTCACCCTCCTCTCCAGTTCTTTCTCCTTTTAAGTCCTCACTGGTCCTTTTAGAAAAACAGAAACCAGAAGACAGCTATTATTCTCCTCCATGGGATAGCCTACTCCATCCAGGCAAGCGATGGCGTTTTCTGTTTACCCTCATCTGAAACAAGTGCACAGGGTCACCGTCTTACCGTTGATGTGTTCCCAGGGCAGAAAGACAGACTGTCAGGAGACAGCCAGATCACCAGCTAGGAGAACCTGAGTAGTAAACTCCATTTGCTGTTCTTATTTTTGCATTAGATACTCAAAAGGAAGAGAAAGAGAACCAGAAGATGAGGGGCAGGAGTATGGAAATAAGGAGATGGAGAAAAGGAGAGAAAAGGCTATTCTTCTTTGTCAGAATTCACACCCTGAGTCAGCCTGATTATCTTTTCTAAGCAATTATTTTATTTGTATTTTTTATTTAAATTTTTTTTTTCTTTATTGACTTTTAGAAAGAGAGGTAGGGAGAGAGAGAGAAACATTGATGAGAGAGAACATCAACTGGCCGCCTCCTGCATGCCCCACTGGGGAACGGTCCCACAACCTGGGCATGTGCCCTGACTAAGAATCGAACCGGCGACCTCTTGGTGCATGGGTCAACACTCAACCACTGAGCCACACCAGCCGAAGAGTCTGATTCCCTTTTACTTCGGTTAATATTCCTTAACAATATTCCAAAGTATTGCATAATTAGCAATAAGGCAAAAAGAAAATTTCATTCTTAAATTCCAGCATTTTCCCATACAATTTCAGGTCAAAGACGCACTAGCACATGAAGAATGGATTACATGCAGGCTTTTACAACCACAGGGAACAGGACTCCAGAACACACGTGACTGTGTCTGAGAATCATTTGTCAGGTGAATGGAGATGTATGAGTTCTACAGGAGGAATGAGTTCTCCAGGACTCTGAAACTATTTTGTTCCTTTATTATTATTTTTGAATCCTCTACCCACAGACATCATTGACGCTGGCTCTAAAAATGCAGTCATAGGCTTGACTAATAATGCACATTGGACTAAAATCATAACGCTTACAATTTGGTAATGAATACAGCCTTTCTCCAAATAAGTAGACGATGTCTGTCATCAAAATACCCTCTAGATGTTATAAAGATAAAATTTCATTCTGAATCTCAAGCTTGTGTTAGGTTCTGGAAGTTATTTAAATTGCCACTTTCAAAAACATGACCTTAGTCCATATAAACTTAGGAAGAAAGAAAAAAGCCCTCCCTTACCACCAAGAAACTCATTGTCAAACTCTTTCTGTAGGATGCAGCAAGAATTAATCTACATTTCTGTTGCACCATATGCTTCCAAATGTTTGCTTTGTCCCAAGTTCTTTTATTTCAATGTGCTCGTGGTTTCAAGTTAGAAACATCCCAATCTCTGACCCTCTGCTTTGCCAGCCAATCACCAAGTTCTTTCAACTCAAACTTCAAAATTTCCTGCTGTCTGCGCATCCACACAGCCACTGCCCTAATTCAAATCCTCAGGGCATGCTAGATTACCTGCTAGGCAAGAAAGTTTACAAAATAAGGTCACGTTCTTAGGATGTCAGGGAAGCACATGCAATATGAAATACGAGAAAAGTTTAGGTTCGATGAATTTATCCAGATTTTAAAAAGTAGAGTTTATGGAAAGAATTTATAATGATGACATTTAAGGTTTAGATTTTATTTTAATTTCAACATCTGTCTATGCTTTGTATATTCATTTGAATTGCATAAAGGGTGCCCCCGGAATCTTTCCAATGTTCAGATCTTTTTAATATTCCAGTTAGGCCGTCTTACCATCACCAGTGAAAAATTTCCTGACTCACCCATTTTGTCACTCACTTGCCTAATGATTTGATGGGTCCATAACACCCATAAGGGAAGGTTCACAGTCCCCAGTTGCCCCAGCCAGACCCTCAGTGAAATAGCCAGGCTGGTCTTTCCATTCACATCCCCACACATTCACCTTGTGTCCTTTAATCACAGCAAACTATCAGTTCTTCAGGCCCAGGGAGGTTTCCCAGTTCTCTTAAATCTTCCTGTTGGATCTTATACATTGTTCTTCTTCTTATAGGCAATTCTAAAAACCGACCATAACGTCTTAAGTGTTCATTACATTTAGATCATTTTTCTTTGGACCAGCACTAAAACCTCTTTTGCTCATTCCACTTGGCCATTTCATATATTCATGTTCCAAACAGCCCCACTTCTGATGTACTTCAAAGATGACATTTCCACTGGCAAGTTCCTCCTCGGATACTTTGTTTTTCTAAAGACAGGATGTGGTTTCTTCAACCTGCCCTTTGGACACTCTTATTATTATGCAAATGTATAAATGAATTATAAAAATCCACTTATTGACTCACATGTTGGTTCACCATATAAAATCAGCAGAAAATGTCACCACAACTTCTACGTACCACACCCAAAACGAGAAACTCCGGGCACTACCATACTATTAAGTAGCCTCAGAGATCCCGACCCACTGTTTTAATGCTGAGTTCCACGATGAGGTCATGTGAACGAAGGCTTCAGGTTCCCACAGTGTGGTTCACTCTTGAAGGAAAAGGGAACTTTCACTCTCTTGAGTTTCCAAGGGCCACATGCACCACCTTAGGAAGAGGGCCAGACCAAGCTCCGTGGGCACTCAAGACAAGCTAATAATTTGGCATCACTTTAAGCCTGTATTCTTCAAAGTTTGGCTGGCTTACTGTTTATTTTAAAAAAGAGGTTGAGAAATCAGTAGGAAAAAGACAGAAAAAGAGTATTCACTCAGCTTCTCTTTTCTTGTCATGAAAAATCAACACAAACACAAACCAAATAGGAAAAAAAAAAAAAAATGAAGCCGGTGAAAGCTAATTTTATGTCAATATAACTGGGCCACAGAGAGCCCAGATATTTGCTCAAACGTTATTCTGGGTGTTTCTGGGAGGGTAATTTTAGATGAGACTAACAAATTAGTATATGAAGTCAAGCAGATTACCCTCCTTATTGTAGGTGGGCCTTATCCAAACCATTGAAGACCTGAATAGAACAAAAAGGCTCACCCTCTCTAAGTAAGAGAAAATTATTCCTGCCTAACACCCCTTAAAATAGGACATTGGCTTTTTTTCTTGCCTTTAGACTCAAACTGAAACATTGATTCTTCTGGGACTCCAGTCTTCAGGCCGGAAGTACAGCACCAGCTCTCCTGGTCTCCAGCTTGCCCACTCGCCCTGCAGATCTTGGGACCTGCCAGCCTCCATACCTCCATACTCCATAATAGTGAATCTATGTATTCCTCACGTTCCCACACAGGAAATTTCCACTGGGGTTGGTTATGGGACTTCTTCAATCAATGAGTTATGAGAGAAAGTCACATGATTCTACTTGCTGTCCTGCACAGTGGTGATCATGGCCCTGGAAATCAATGCCTCTTCAGTCTGGGTCCCAGAACGTACACATGTTGAGCAGACCTGAACCCTCGGCTTAGAGCCAGGCCCCGCTGAAGCCCTCTCCTATAGATGAACCTCAACCAGAGGACCCATGAATACAGGAATCAATGCTTCTTGTTATTAGCCACTAAGGTTTGGGTGGTTCATTATATACCATTTGCAATAGCTGATCATTACAAGCTTTTCCATTGGGTTGAGGTTTCATTTCCAACCCTGGGGCTGCTTTTTAAAATGGTCCTTTCAACAACACGCAAACCTTCATAAAATACAATTTAAAAATTATCTAATTTCTAACACAGTTTAAGAACTTCAGCAATATTTTGGTGCTCCTGGCCAACTGATGTCTTGGGCAGCCTAATCTCAATTTTGACTATGCCTAGAATATAGGTGGTATATATCTCCAAGGCAGGACAAGAACATGCATAATCGCTTTATAGACTGGTTCTTCATTTTCTCCTACAAAAGGCACAGAGGAAGAACAGTATTCTGCTAATCCTAAATAAAAGCCAAATTAAATTTAAGAATATAATTTCAAAGTGGAAATATCATTTTTAAAACATGTCTCCAGCATTTAAGTGAAAATGAAGCAAACATTTACAAGTTGTAATTATTAAGCACAGGAATGTAATAAAAATGATTGTGAGAGAAAATGACCATAATATATACAGCCAGTATTTATGGAACACGTAGATACTTCACACAGTATTTGGAATCCATTTTGTTCTTACTGTTTAATCACTTCCTTCCCTACTCTCAGACTGTGTGGTCCTGGTAGCCCCTTCCTGACTTCCAGGGTTGGGCATGAACGTAATCCTCAGGTAAACTGAGGACTCCTGGACACGGCTATAGTAATTGGGTGATGGATGGAGTAATCAGAGACTAAGAAGTCCCAGTTCCATGATGTAACTGATTGGGTGAGGCTGGAGCTAATGGAAAACTGGACTTGATTCTTTTCTGAAGACTTAAAACCTGAGAGATTATCAGGTTAGGAAGTGATGTTTCAACTGTCACCAGCAAAATGAAAGCAGAGCCGCAGACAGATTTCTGATTCAAAACACTTGAATTCTAACTTGAGCAAGGTTGAAACATTATCAGATAGGTTAGTGACATGGTCAATTTTGGGCTAAGATGGCCTTTTACTCACAAATTAAAGAGTCCCAAGAGATATTCTGGATAAACCAAGTTTGTGCCTTCAAAAGCTTACTGTATTGAACCAAATTTTGGTAATAATTTAGAAGTTGATTTGCATTGATGATGATAGAAGTGATTAACCAGACACTGATTAAGTGGGACACACAGTACTTTAATTCAGTCAATAAACATTTTATTGAACATTGACTATATGCCAGGAGCTGTGACAGAAACTGAGAATATAGCCGTGAACGAAAAAGAAAAAAAAGCCTCCCTCTAGTGATGATATTTCAATGGTGGAAAATGAGTGATAAATAAGAGACAGAGTCTATTAGTGAAAAGAGCTACAGAGAGAAGTAATTAAGGGAACTAGGGAGAACCAGCAGGCGGTAGAGGTTGGGCAGAGTAAGGTTGCTATTGAATAGAGAAAATCTCAGAGAGGGTGACATTGGGCAGAACCTTGAAGAAGGTGAAGACACAAGCCATTTGGACCCAAGGAAAGGAATTCTAGCTATGGGGAACAGCCAATGCAAAAGAAGTTCTGAGTCCAAAATGTGCTCATCATTCTTAAGGAATAGCAAGGTAGTCAGTGTGGCTAAGCAAAATGAGTGAGGGCAAGAGAAACAGGAGATAGGATCAGAAAGTTAGTAGGGGTCCAGCCCATGTTGGATCTTGTTGGCTATTTTAAGGACAATATCAAGTCACTATGCTTAGCTGGAATATATATTTATTTTTTAAATCTATATGTTTTATTTTATTAGATTTCGGAATATCCTTTTTAATTTTAAAATTCAAAAGAATAGCTATCTTGCCTTCCCCAAAGAAGGGGTATGAACAGAAAAAAAAAAAAAAAGAAATGGTTCATATAGTCAATGAAAAAACTACTGACATCAATAAAGGTGAAAGTCATCCTTAAGTATGTCACTATTCCCCAGTTAGAATGCTAAAACTACCTAAGATTATAATCCTCTTGCTGATTGACTCTGGAATTTTGAATAATAATTTCAATATATTTTGGTGAAAGCTGAGTAAACAATCGATTGTTATGAGGTATGTTAGGGTGACTATTGAGCTAGCTAAGCCATATGATCCGATGTCGAATTGAGATGCAAATTGCCACAAGTGAGAAGCAAGAAGCACATTCTAATACAAGATCATAAGGCACATAACATGATTTTATCTTGATATGTATTGCTTAATCTCTTAAATTTGTCTCAGACAAAGACTTCTGGTTTGAAAATGGAGAGGAAAGACGACATATTTCTCTCCTTTATAGAAAATAACCTCAAATCAATAAGGACAAAATGAAACTATTTTATGAGGCGAGGGGAAAACGGACATAATGAAGCACACTAGTGCCAAGGCAGTGGAAAGCGGTGGCATCCCAGCAGCCCATCTTGCTGTTGGTTTTACGAAGCAGAGGTACGGGCTGGCTTAACAATGACACTTGATACACTTGATATATAAGCATCGGTCAGTCTGTCGCTGAGCAGCGAAAAGAAGTGAGTCTCACCAGTGTGTGCATCCGACAGCCACCAGGGCTCTGTTAACTGGGGTGAAGAAAAGACTCAAAGAACTCACCAAAAAACCTGAGTCATATCAAAATTTCTGCAAGTCTACTACATGGGCATGGGCCATCTGTCTCATGAAACACCTGTGAATGACTAACCCAGGAAAAAAAAAAAACCCTGAAAATTTGAAAGCACAGGATTGATATACATTCACTGAGAACAAAAATGAGGAATGACCCTGGCCAGTTTGGCTCAGTGTTTCGAATGTCGGCCCACAGACCGGAGAGTTGCAGGTTTGATTCCCGGTCAAGGGCATGTACCTCGGTTGCAGGTTCGATCCCTGACCCTGGTTGGGGTCGTGCAGGAGGCAACCAATAGATGTATCTCTGTCATATTGACGTTTCTCTCTCTCTCTACCTCCCCCCTACTCTATCTGAAAAATATCAGTGGAAAAAATATCCTCAGGTGAGGATTTAAAAAAAAAAGATTTGAGGAATGCAAAAATAAAAACAAATAGCAATCAAACAAAATTCAACAGACTATATCATCAGAAATTGAAGGAAAATGTCTAACAAATGTTGTGCTATAAGTTTACAAAATTTCAAGGAGATTATTGGCTTTATAACTAAAAGAACAAAGGATGGAGATAAGAGCTGGAAAGGAAGATGGTCCTGATGAAAGAGCATGAGACATGAGCTTGAAGAGTTCAGGGAAGAACTGGAAGATTTTTTTAAAAATCAAAGAAATGAACATGAAACTATACCAATAGGTGTTGACAATGCTGAATACAGAGTGGTGGATGGAGAGTGACAGAATTAGAAAAACATAGCAAATGAACATAAAAACAAAGAGTTAAAAGAATTTGATAGAAACTGATGGGTATTAAATATAAGTAATAGATACCTAACATACTTATCATACCTGCTTCAGTTTTTGGTTTGGAAATTAAATATGTTGAAATACTTTTTTTAAATGTCATGTATAAAAGATGACTTGAATTTGAAGATTACAAAAGCAAATTATATCCCAGGAAAAACTGATGCGAAATGGACCACACCAAGAAATAAAACTCCTGAACTGCAAAGGCAAAAAAGAATTCACTGGGCACTCTAATAAAGAATGTGAAGTCACTTTTAAGGTGAAAAATCATCAAAATGGCCTCAGGAATTTCAAATAAATATTGAACCCCATAACTCAAGAAACTGAAGAGATGCCTGCAAAATCCTTCAAGAGAGAAGGACCCAAGAAATGTTAACCAATCCCACACTGTCTTTCAATACTTACCTAGCGAATATTTCTAAACACAAAGAAACAAAATATTGTGCCTATTAGCCCTTTTTATAGAAACAACTGGAGGTTTGTTCAACCAAAAAAAATGTTAAATTTTACTGTATTTTTACAGTAAAAATCTTGAAAGAGTAGTAAAATAACCCTAAGAAAAGCAAAAGAAAAAATTATATTTGAAAACAAGTAGAACTAATAATGCAACTGCTGCTTCCCTATAAAAAAAATAATAATAATGACACTAACAATAAAATAGGTAACACTGTACAAAAGAACTTATTGTTTATTAACTTACTTAATACTAAAAGTAATATTATGAAGTAAGAAGTATATTATCCCATTTTATACATGAGGAAACTAAAAAATATAGAAACTAGAAAAATTGTTCCAGGTCTCAGAGATGGACTAAACTGTCACCACTATTTTTTTTTAATTGAGGTATAATTGACATATAAGATTATATTAGTTTCAGGTGTACAAATTATGATTTGATATTTATATACACTGGGCAATGATAACCACAATAAGTCTAATTAACATTGTCAACATATAGAGTTACAGATTTATTTTTCTTGTGATGAGAACTTTTAAGATCTACTCTTTAGAAACTTTCAAATGTGCAATTAAGAATTATTTACTATGGTCACCATGCTGTACACTACATTGCCCATAAACCACTATTTGTACCACTTCACAAACAAAATTTGAGCTGAATTACTATTTTAAAGGAAGCATGATAGAGGAGTGAGAGAAAGCACAATTTTGTAAACTTAGAAATTATAAGGAGAAAATAAGTATAGTAACAGGAGAAATTAAAGAATTCTAGGAGTGTTTTGCTCACCCATATTTATGCAAAAACTTTGGACAATTTGTATAAAATAGATACATTTAGGGATGTATAATTTATTTAAATTTTTTCTGAAAATAAAAGACACTATAGACTAATTTTACTATTGAAAGAAGTAGAAAAATTTGCCAAACAGTTACCTTCCTCAGCTCCTTCCCAAAAGACCCCAAGCCAAGACTAATCACAGTCAAACTCTACTGAACAATTATGGAACAGAAAATCCAGTGATGTATATATATACTTCACAAAGCATAGAATTAAAATTTAAAAAAAAGCTTCTAGTTGTTTAAAATTAAGCTGGAATTACAGATAGAAGGAAGATAGATAGATAGATGGATAGATGATAGATAGATGATAGATAGATAGATAGATAGATAGATAGATAGATAGATGATATAGATAGATGATAGATAGATATAGATGATATAGATAAATAGATGATAGAGATGATATAGATAGATGATAGATAGATAGATAGATAGATAGATAGATAGATAGATAGATAGATAGATAGATTTCAGATAGCTAAATAAAGATAATCTATCAGTCTGTCTGTCTACCTACCTACCTCCTACCTCCTGCTGGTTCTGCCCCTCTTGCTGCACCCTGGCTAATAGGATGATAAGTGTTTGCTCAGGATGACAGACCTAGGAAAGAAACTTTTTGCTGTATCTTCTCTAGTATCTTTAAAATTAGAAAAATGTGAATATATTACTAATTCAAAAAATGACTACTAAACTTAGAAAATGTTACCTGGGAGTGGAGAACAGACTGACGCCTTAGGGGGAAGAGGTTGGGGGGCAGGAAGAGATAAACCAAAGAACTTATATGCACATAGGCACAACCAGTGGACACAGACAGTAGTGAGGTGAAGGGGTGGCGGGGCAGGAGCAGGGAGAGGGTGTCGATGGGAACAAAAGGCGGGACATCTGTAATATTTTCAACAATAAAGGCAATTTTTTTAAATGTGCCCTAAATATTAAGTATTAGGACTTCTGCATTAATTAATAGAAAGTAAGTGTTCTAGCCCCTTAAAAAGGACCTACCAACCTGCTATTTTCTACCAAACTTAAATCTACTATTTTCTCCAGTCCCTCAATCTTGTTTGCATACATGTGGTTTTAGTCCTCATTACACCTCAAGTACCTACATTTTTTTTAAAACAATTTTAACAGGTGTTAAAAACTTGTCATCTGTCCTGACACGCAGAATTAGCACTGGCTTGTCTTATCACTCACCCTTACCCCTGGCATGAAGTTGTCCCTCCTCTGCCTACTTGTTTTGCTCTTCTCGGGGCCCGCCCCTCTGTCAGCAGCAGTAATGAGTAATTGAGAGCCTTTTCCTTTGTGTGGGAACATCTGGGGTTCAATTTAACCATAACATCTATTAATTTTGTGATCTATGACATTTCACTAATCTGTTTTGAGTATTGGAACGATCTTCTGTGTAGTACTAATAGTAATAGTTACTTTGTGACTAAGTAACATCACAAACCTGGAAGCATTTGTAAACTGTAGTGTGCTGAGTAAATGCAAATGATTGTTGTTTTTTGTTTTTTTTTTAATGCTCACCCAAGGACATTTTTGTATTTATCTTCAGATAGAGCAGGAGGGAGAGAGGGAGAAAGAGAGAGAGAGAGATTGATGTGAGAGAGACACAGAGTGGTTGCCACCCACACAACCCCAACAGGGGCTGGGGACAAACTGCAACCGAGGTACGTGCCCTTAGCGGGAACCGAACCTGGGTCTCTCTGGACCGCAGGCTGACGCTCTAACCTCTGAGCCAAACTGGCCAGGGCTGTTTTTAGTATTGTTAGTTATTTCAGATTTGAGTCGATTTGTACGTAACTGAAGTTGTAACTAAAAATAAAGAAGGGAACAGAAAAGGGTGAGTTATTTGGTGAGCGTGTGCTCTGTGGAGGCTGCTTTCTCCAACGTGACCCTATTTAATGTCGCAGCTGTGGAGGGCAGGTTCTCCGCCAGCCCGGGCTAGTTGGGAGAGAGGCTGACTTGTAAAAATAGGACTTTCTGACTTTCGAGTTGGTACTCCAAAGGAATGACCACACAGAAACCTTCCCCTTTTTATTTATATGTCACAAACATGAATACATATTCATAAGTACCTGAATCCTTATTCCCGAAGAACTACAAGATTAAAGCCAGTTAAAACAATGTTCCACCCCAGAACCATTTTTGTTTTGTTTGTTTTTTTAATCTTGTTTTTGTTGTGTGTTTGTTCTACATACTCAACTATAAAAATAAAGATAAGTTTTTCTTCAAAATTCTTTTTGATAAGGGCAGATAAATTGGACTAATAGAACAAGACTGTATTAAAATTCCATTTGAGCTCAGCTGGTGTGGCTCAGTGGTTGAGCGTCGACCCATGCACCAAGAGGTTGCCAGTTTGATTCCCAGTCAGGGCGCATGCCCAGGTTGTGGGCCTGATCCCCAGAGGGGGGCATGCAGGAGGCGGCCAATTGATGTTCTCTCTCATCGATGTTTCTATCTCTCCTTCCCTTTCTCTCTAAAAATCAATAAAGAAAAAAAAATTGTTTTAATAAATAAATGTTCATTTGACTGGACGAGAAACAAAACTGTTCAACATTATTCTGCTCACAGCCTCAGGGATCTTCTCAGTCGTGAGATTAATTTTAAAACAATTTTTTAAAAATCCCTCACGTTTACTTTAGATTCATTCTAATTCGGCAAAGATGGGATGATACAAGAAAGCTACACCTTTTGTTTCTGAATGTAAGGCGACAGATGTCTAACTTTTGCTGAATGTAAGTATCTCTGCATAACCATATAGAAAAAGGAAAATATCTGTTTATCTAAAAACTAACTTTATTTTTGAGGCTACATATTAATCAGTTATTGTAATTCTTATCATTGGATTTATATCTCAGTTTCAGATAAACTAAGTAATTTGAGTGCATACTACTACCACATGATTTTATATCATTTCAGCAATCTTCATACCAATCTTTGGTTGTAATTCAAAATTTCTTGGTGGGTTAACAGGCACAGAGTGGGTAAGATTAACTGAAGCTAAACACACCTCTTCTGACCCATCCAAAACTTTCCAACGCGATTAGAAAGATTAGTCTCCGTCTTCTTGCTTTGAACCATCAGACTAGCCTGACTCTAGCTTCTTAATCAATTGTCCTACAAACAGAAGACAGACTGTTTCTGAGAGAGTTTTTATTTACATCACTCCCCTACTCGAAGCCTTCTAACTGTTTCTAATTAGTTTTACAATCAAGTTAGTACTTTGAATTGGGAAGCTAACAGCTAATTACTTGATTACTTGACACAGTATTTATTTTCCAGTCACATCATTTAGAATTCTGTCCCCTAATTAGAAAGCCTCTTTTTCATTTCCTACCATTCCTTCAGGAGTCTATTTCAAGTTCATCTCTTCCCTAAAGCTATTTCAGACTAAAGGCAAATGCCCCCCTCTGCGGGTGTATACACTCACTGTGCACAGGGAAACACCCACAACTGCTCACATATGTATATTGTATCTGGATGTTGTGGTTGTGGTGGTTTTGAATGTGGTTATTGTGCTTGGACCATCCTTTGTCAATGAATGTGAAACACTGTAACGAGGGGGCCTTGGTCCATTTTAGTTGCCATCCTTTTTATTTCCCTCTGATTATAAGCACCTTGAGGGCAGTGTTGCCATTTCAATTCACCACCTGGCTTGTTATGGCTCTTCTAATATGGCAGGTGTTCAATAAATCGCATTGAATAAGGATCTGTGGCTGACTGATTAACTTCTTGGCAAGTGAAATATATTTAATATTCCCCTTGAGTTCACAAATGGTTTATGCACTTCGCAAAGCACCATACTCCGAATCATTCTGGCCTTGCAGGAATCTGACCAACTTTTAAATAAAGCATTCAGGGCCCTGAAACGAAGACTGTCCTCCATCCACATGGAGTGCTTTAACTTTTATTACCCTATTGTTGCACACATATGAGACTGGAGTATGGTTTACATACTGGAACCTTCCAACCTCCAACCTAGGAGTCGCGCACTGGCCTGTGAGCTCTGTTTTCTTTGTGAATCACGGATTAGAATCGCAGCCTTTCTGACCTGCAATAAAACTCACACGTTCCCTTAAACATATGCTACCATACAATGAATTTCATTGAAGGGAAAAAATACATGTGAATTCTACCTGACTGATTCTTTTCAGCTTCGGGGTGCTGCGGTTAGAGAGATCAAATAATGCCAAGTGTGGCGGGGCGTCCCAGGAACTCCGGCCTCCGTGAACTCGGATCCTGGAAGGCGCGTGACAGGATCCGAAGGAATATTTTTCTTTGTCGAGACTTCCAGACTTTTTTTTTTTTAACTTCAGGTCCTTGTGCCCTCCTCGCGGTTCCTTCTCAGCAGAGCGAACTCCGAAGTCCACTGCAGGAGAGGAAGAGGCAGATGAACGGCCGGAGGAAGGCCTGCTACTGGGAAAGGCCCGGCCTTGCTGTTCAGACCATCGCACTGCACTTTGCTTGTTTTCCTTCCCTTTCTCCCTCTCTCTCTGTTGTTTGTTTTCTTTTCAGGACTAGATTTTGGAAAAACACACATTACCCATACACACACCAACACACATGAGGGTTGATTTGAATGTATTAGTATTTATTAAGATGGCTAAATGGGAAGGTTTTTAAATCAACTTTCGTAGTTATAGCTTTATATATATATATTTTTAAATTTTTTTTTAATCCTCACCCGAGGACATTTTTCCATTTTTTTTCAGATAGAGTGGGAGGGAGAGAGAGGAAGAGAGAGAGAGAGAGAGAGAGAGAGAGAGAGAGAGAGAGAGAGACATCGACGTGAAAGGGACACATTGAGTGGCTGCCACCCGCACGACCAACCAGGGTTGGGGACAAACTGCAACCGAGGTACGTGCCCTTAGCGGAAACTGAACCCGGGTCTCTCTGGTCCGCAGGCCGACGCTCTAACCGCTGAGCCAAACCGGCCAGGGTATAGCTTTATATTTTTGAAGTTTTGTAAGAAAAAGGATCTTGTTTATCTTTTACTGAAAATACTGCTCTCTCCTTTCACAGAAAATAGACATATACATATATATATTTTGAAGTTTTTTCATTTATTCATTTAGATAGACAGGAAAGGAGAAGGAGAGAGAGAGAAACATTGATGAGAGAGAACACGGATTGGCTGTCTCCTACATGCTCCACACAGGGGATTAGGCCCACAACCTGGCCATGTGCCCTGACTGGGAATCGAACCAGTAACCTCTTGGTGCATGGGTTGATGCCCAACCACTGAGCCACTCCAGCCAGACAATACATACATATAAATACACTCATAATACTTCTTTTTTTTAAATTTTACTTAATGATTTTAGAGAAGGGGGAGGAAGAGAGGAACACTGATTTTTATTGTCCCACTTATTTATGCATTCATTGGTTGATGCTTGGATATGCCCTGACCAGAGATCAAACCCGCAACCATGGTATGATGGGACAACCCTAACCAACTGAGCTACCCAGTCAGGGTAACTCATATTAATTCTGTTTGTCATTTTCTATGTAAAAACCCAGGGATAGAAGATTCTCAATTTTTAAAAGTACATATTTTATATTTACTTTAGTCTCATCCATTTTCTTAAGGATTTATACAAGTTCCATAGTATTTGTTTGTTTCTATTATAAAGACATTCAAAGCACTTCTAATCTTGACTTTATGTTAGTAGACAGTGAGAAAGGGAAGTAATTTTATCCCATCATGAATTATGGTATTGATTTTAATATCCCTTTAAAAATATGTTCAAATGAATGTACTTTGTTTTTTAGAGCTGTTTTAAGTTTACAGAAAAGTTGAGCAAAAAATACAGACTTCCTATAGACTGCCCCCTCCCCAGTTTTAATTATTGACATCTTTCATTTATGTAGCACATTTTTAATACCCTTTCAAGATATGTTTTTGGTAAAAAAGAAAAAAAAAATTAAAGTCTCATCTATGCTTAATAGAAGCGGAAAGTGCATTATTTTTAAATGAACATTTTACCTTTAGAATAAAGGTACACAAACATACTTTAAAATACTCACTATACCGTCATAACTATATTATTTTACAAAACATATCATTAGACCCTACATAATTCTTCCCATTTTTACGATCTTTTAGAAAATGCTAGGCCCCCTTTGAAGCATTCTTTTCAAAACACATGCACACAACAGTTTGTTTATTTTCCGAGGCTCACATGGGCACTTTGCTCCCCAGCGTGCTAATTGCTCTGACTTTGGCCCGGGCTCTTTGCCGGGCTGCTTGCCTCTGTCTGCTGCATCTGTGTTTACATGTCTTGTGGGATCACTCAGAGCCCTGCTGCAGGTCTTTCAGCTTCTCTCAAGACCAGGCCTCAAGGAGCCTACCCAGGCCAAGGCACCCAGATCAGTTACTCCAAAGAACTCACCCTGCTCAGAATCTGCCTTCCACTGACATTCTGATGCAAAATCCCAGGCAACCGATTCCCTCCACTGAGGATATATGGTTTGTAAAAGTGTAAATTCAAAAGCTTGTTGATAAATTACTCTATAAGAGCTTCAACTATTAATTTCTGTCAGAAGACAGTAAAATAGTGAGGAGTGTCTAACATTGTTCCAAAAACAACACTTTCTGCTTCGGGGTAGAACTCTCTGCAGTGCCAGAGTGAAATTAATCTTGCCCAGTCGGTTATTGAGTGTCGTCCCAAAGTACTCAGCTGGAGTGAAACAGAGGCATTGTTCTTACTTAAGAGTATAAAACCCAAATTCATATATGAGTGTGCAATGCCAGTGATACAGGTCTGAGACGGAGGGAGGAGCAGCATTGTGAGGATTAAGACTCCAATAAAATCAGATGAAAAGTAGCTGGTGTCTTCTATCTATTCGAATGGATCAGAGATAGTATTTATTGCGATGTGGGAGTCTTTTAGGTCAAAAAATATATTTGGAGGTAACACTTTTAATTCAAAAAGCTAACGCACATACAAATTCATAAAATGTACTTCCAGTAATCATAATTAAAAAACTTGAATACAATTCTAAATAGATGTTGTCTACTCTGTGGACTGATATGTATGTATGTTGCATTCTAAATCCTTTAATCAGCCCTGGCTGATTTGGCTCAGCGGTTAGAGCGTTGGTCTGTGGTTCAGAGAGACCCGGGTTCACTTCCCACATAGGGCACGTACCTTGGTTGCAGTTTGTCCCCAGCCCCAGTTGGGGTCGTGTGGGTAGCAACCAGGCAATATGTCTCTCTCATGTCAATGTTTCTCTCTCTCTCTTCCTCCCTCCCTTCTTTCTGCTCTATCTGAAGATAAATGCAAAAAAAAAAGTCCTTGTGTGAAGATAAAAAAATAATAATAATAAATTAATTAATTAATCGTTTCTGTAAAAATCAGCAGGTTTCAAACTGACTGTAGTTTTGCTAATATTGTGCTAACGTAGGAGGATAAATTTGCTTCCTGCTTGTCGTTATACAGTAGTGAGATGCAATATGTCCTTTGGCAAATGCCTTTTATTTGGAAATCACTTCAGTTACTATTCTCTATCACTGCTGTTAATTTAGCATCTATATTACATATTTCCTCTAATGTACAGAAAATATGTGAAGTTTAAAGAAATATTATTTGTAGTCTTGAAAGCTGCTGACTGTTCATTTTAGCAAATTTCCCCCCACACATGAATCTGTGTCACGTGGTAGAAATCGCCTACATTATGCCTACGTGGTAGAATGGATTCTGTTGCATGTTGGTGCTACTGCTTCATTGGTTTGTGACGTGTGAGACGATTAGGGTATCAGAAAGCCCATTTTCCTTGAGGGTGGCCCCGTGAGGGCTGATCCATGGCAAGAAGAACAGACAGGCTCATGGATTTCCCTGAGGTGCACCATGGTGTTACCGCATTTATTCGACTGACCAAGAAGATGGAGCGGAGCATGTGCATCTCGCAGTCCATTGCCTTCCCTGGCTTTTCCTGAAGCTGCTGGGCTGCTTTCTCTCCCATCAGGATTCTCCTACTCACTAAATTCCAACTACTGCAGCAGCGAGTCCTGGCTTTTGCTGCACTGGCTCAAATAAAGCATTTATTTTGTATCTAAAAGTGTGGTAGGTGTTAGAAAACCAAGATTTGTTGCATGTTGATTTCGACTCAAAGAATGTTTGTGATAGTGAGAACGAATGATAACGGAGAAAAAGTAATAAATGCTTCGTATAATATGAGGCTTATGATATAAGACTTTTTACATAAGAAGTTTTTTTCTGTTTATTTTGTTTTGTTTTAAACAAAGGAAGTTCTGAATCTTTATTGATCACCTACTTAGGAGATTTCTGATAATAAGGCTTAGAAATTGCTCCCCCTCCCAAAATAAACAACGACACTCTAAGTTTTTCAATCACATGACAAATTCTACTGCATATTTTACAAGCAGCTTTAGAATAAAATAACTTAATCTGATTTATTGTATGAAAACACATGAAATTTACAGTTTAGTTTTTGTTAAACTTATAAATGTATATTTATTTTTCCATGCATGAGATTAAAATTCTCTTACCCAACATAATGATCAATTATTTTATCAGAACTCAGTAGCATTCCAAAGAGAAAGAAAGCATCAAATGGAACACTGAACAGATTTTATGCATAGGGAGGACTTGGAACAAATTTATAGGGAACAGATTTTTTTTTCCAAAACTCATGTCATCTATTAAAATAGGAGTAATTTTGATACTCCCAAACTACAACACCTAGTAGAGGGAAGTTTATTCGCAGGATAAAGTTGTATTTTAACTTTAATTGTTTATTTTCTTGGTTATTCAAATAGCCTCTAACTCTGATTCCTATTGATGTTTGAGATACATGGATTTATTCTCTGCAAGTAGACAAATATTAACCACATGAAGGAATAAGATGAAACTGATCAATAGAACTATGTACAAATGAAGTATTCTGTTTACTTCTTCCTTAATTTCCCTATCCAAAGCTCCTTTTCTGAATAAACCCCTTTGGCCATAAAATTAATCAAATTGACCATATGACAGACAAGTTATAAGGATTCCAAATAGATTTAGAAAGAAGCTCATTATATTCTGAAAAAACTACTTCTTGTTAAGGTCATTAATCTGTTTTCGTCAGTAAGGACACCATAACAGGAATTAAAACTAATCCTTAGCCATATTGCTGGTTTTCTACTTTCTTCTGCATTTTACATTAATGAATTTACTTTCTTCTTATGTGTATATAGTAGCCACATTATCCACTGCTCATGTTTTTTGTAAAAGTTAAAATATTTTTCCCAAAGTGATGCACGCATTTGGTAGAATAGACATTGCAGAATTGACAAAGGTATTTTTATTCTCAAGATATTTTCATAGTCTTCTTTTTCCTCTATCTATAAAGGGGAAAAGGTTTGTCTGCCATAGGTTTAAAATTTTCCCTGAACTCTGAAAATCTTCCAGCTGTATCTTGAAATAAGGAGACTTTGGCTTTTGACTCTTTTTCCTGTCTTATGGATAAGCGCCCGGCTGTTTTCATAAACAGCAGCCAGCTGTTCACGTTTTAATACTCTTCAACAATCTTCCACTTTTCACAGGGGAAACACATCTTGATTGCATCTTCTTCTCCCGCCTAAGTTAAGAAACTCATTAAGGGTTTTGAATATAAACACTTCCTTAACCAAAACTCTCAAAAAATGTACTCAGCTGCTGGTCTGAAACTCGAAATTGGCTATAAGTCTCAACGACCTCCTCTTATTTATTAAGCAGATTGTTCAGGGATGCTTTGGAATCTGTAGAGCAAGAAACTATTAAAGAAAGAGGACTGCTAAAGGGCAAGTATATGCTGGGCACTTATGAGACCTAGCCAGTGCTATTAACAGAGTCTGCTACGTGGAAATGTTATGAGAGCAACAGATGGCTCTAGTCTTCACTACCTGTTCCACCATGGAAGTAACTTAAGAACAGGAGTACCGTTGTACGAGGTGGCCAAACGTACTGTCACCACGGTCCTGCCTCAAAGAATGATTACAGAACAAGGAATGCAAAGCCCTAAGTTAATTTGTCACTGAGAAATCTAAATGCTTTACTTTTTAAAATGAAGACTCTACAAAGATCGAAAAGATGTCAGGTAGATTATAAAAAAAAAAAAAAAAAAGGAAGGAGAAGGAATAAGTAAAAATACAGATACATTTTCAAAGCAGATAAAATAGACTTAATTCTTTCCTTAGATTTTTTAAATTGAAGAACAATATTAATTATGCTCAAATAAAATATTTACTTTTGTGCAAAAACTATCAGGGGAAGAAAATATCACTATTACAGAATCAAAATGATGAGACTGAATATTCTGGGAAGACTTCCTATCCTTGTCAGATGAAGGATGGGTATGGATGCAGCCCTGGGCATGGGATGTATATAAACAGTGTTCTAGAGACACCTCCTACTTACATGTAGACTATCACATGGGGATGGGAGAGGTAGGAGATAAGAGGGGGAATGGCATGCTAATTCAAATATTTAATGAAGAAAAATTCCCGCCCTGGCCAGTTTGGCTCAGTGGTTAGAGTGTCGGCCTGTGGTCTGGAGAGACCCGGGTTCGGTTCCCGCTAAGGACATGTACCTCGGTTGCAGTTTGTCCTCGGCCCTGGTTGGTCGTGCGGATGGCAGCCACTCGATGTGTCCCTTCACATCGATGTTTCTCTCTCTCTCTCTCCCTTCCTCTCTCTCCCTCCCACTCTATCTGTATAAAAAATGCAAAAATATCCTCGGGTGAGGATAAAAAAAAGAAAAAAAGAAAAATTCCTAAGGAGAAAATTATTTAAACAGCAATCCCTCTGAATATTATTAATTGCTTTTCAATGCTATACGTAAATGCTGAAAAATAATAATCTTTCTAATAATGATCTTTAATGCACAAAGGTGTTACACGAAGTCCAATCTAACTCAGAGCCTGTTTCTTGTGAAGCTATGTGTGTATTTTCCTTATTAAATCAGTGCCTATAAGTTTGCAATTCCATAGGGGGCTTTGAACTAAGGAACTTTAGCAAATGGAAGGATAAATATCAGAAGGTTTCCTGCTAAGTCATTTAAAATGTCAACAGAGTGTGAAGTTTAAGCATCCGGGAGTGTTTTGAAATAAGATTATAGGCACTTATTCTGGACATTTATAATTAGATTAATTGGATCTACCACCAAAAAAAAATCAGGTTATTTTTTCCCCATTATATTTCAGGTACCTCTATAATTTGTTAAAAGACAGTACAAACACAACTCTTACAAAAAGAAATGTCTTCGCTTGTCCTTGAAATTTAGCATGTGTACCTTCCAAGAACTCTGGATTTGCCATGAAAATATCCTCTCCAGAAGGGAAGGAAAAGCTCAAATATCAAGAATAATTTAAAACTTTGAAAAAAAGAATACTATTTTAGACATATATAAAGTTTCTCCGTGCATAAGGCACTTTGACAGCCATCATATCAATGGATTCCCTCAACAACCCTGTGAGGTTGGCAGAGAAGTACCACTTTTCCCATGTTCTAGAAGAGGCTGGTGCTCCGCATGATTCCACGCCTGGTCTCAAAAAACACCCGCTCACTGAACTGTGAGACTTGATCCCACCCGGCTTCATCTAACTCCAACAACCCTCCATTTCTACCTCACCTGCCAAAACAGCTACCTGGGCGTTTTAGGGTGACCAATGATTAAAAATATCAAAAATTAACTAATAGACTATCTTTGCTTTCTAATGAAACCATGTCTTTGGGTATGAAGAAGCAAGATGCCATAAGAATATTGAACACGTGACAAACTTTTCTTCATCCATCTGATTCTTTTCCAATTCAAGGAATTCGTTTAATGAAACTGATGTTGGAGGTGACAGTAAACTACTGAAAATACAAACCTACAGCTCACACCTATGAGTATAATGATAGTCACTGAAATCCAGAATCATGTTCCTTTTCTGGTTAATTGATATGATTTTAAATAATTTATATGGACGGATTTTTTTTTTTATGGAGAAAAATGAAATGAACCTAAGATTGACTGGAATTTACAAGCTCATTTAAAGAAAAGGCTCAACTATTTTTTCTTACAAAAGTAATACCTCCCCAGATGGCAGTCTTTGTAGTTTGTGGCACTGATTCAAAAGGTATATTAACTGCCACTCTCTAAGCTGCATCAAGCATTTACAGGCCTCCCTACAGAATGGGTTCAACAGTAATTAAAATAACACCCTTCCTCAGGGTGAAGTTACACTTGAAGAGCTGGGGATGTTTTTTTTTCCTTCCTTTGGATAAATAATGCCTGTTCCCCCAGCCCTTTCCAAAAGATGAGAGTGGAAAGCCCTTGAGGAAAAGGAGACAGAGGTGGTGCTGGTGGTGGGGACAGGAGAGAGAGAGAGAGAGAGGGACTCAAAATAATATATGCACCAAAGCTGGGGTCCCATAAATTGTGTTAAAACGTTAGTATTTCTCTCATTCCCTATCAGACATTGATAGACAAACAGGTTTTAAAAAAAAAAAAAGCAAGGGGGAAAAATGCCATTTACTCACTGTAGCAGCAGGAAATCAAGGAAAGAAAATAAACAGGGCTTGAATTGTGGGCCTTTAACCTGCTGGTCGGCCGGTTTCGTCCTGGACGCATGTGTGCGCTGGTAACCGGGAAGGGGGGGAGAAGGACCCGGCCTTGTGGGATCCCTGGGACTCCCACAGCTACCAGCCCAGCTGTACAAACACGCGCGAGCTTTGCTAAGGTGCAGTGGGCGACAGGCTGAAACTGCTGAGCTATCTGACCTATAAATCGCTCGCAAAAGCTCCACTTGAGAGGAAGCCAGAAGTTCTGTGTAAATGTTTTATCCAGCCAGAAGGCGGCTATTGGTCATTTCCGGCTCCCCTTTCTCTCAATGGGTAATCTGACTGGCTGCGTGGAAAGTAGCTTGCTGAAATACGCAAATAACCCCTTTAATTCTACTTCCCTCCAGGCCAAACAAGAAAGGGTATAATGACTCCAGAGCTCCTCCTTCATGACTTAATGATTTGGGGCGGGGGGGGGGGGCTGTGTTCCACAATTAGGAGCAATAAATTCAGGCAGAGCAATGGAAATTTCTGTTATTGTTCTTTAAATTTCTTTTGTAAACTCAGTTTGTATATGGCTTTCAAATGACCATGAGCTACATATATTATTTTGTAAATGATTATTTTGTAAATTATTTTGTAAATGATTCAGGGCTGGAAGCAAAATCTGTTCCCTTAAATAGGATGCCACCTATTTTGCCCCCTGTTTTTCATTTTGCTTGTTTCCTGTGTCACAGCAGATCCTCTTAGCGTGGCCTATTGTACCTCGAGCGCAAACCATGCGGAGGTTCTAAGTTGCTAACCCCAAGCAGAACTTGCCTAAGATTTTTTTCTCTCCTTTCTAAACATTTCTGAACTCTAAGTGACCCCCTTTTATGAAGCCTTCAAATGGCATCTAAACATCTTAAACATCATGCAGTTAGTAAGCTACATAGACTATTAAAAAACGGAAGAAAAGGACAAAAAGTTCAGTGGGTTAAATTTAGGTAGACCATGGATTTGTAAGCATTCAGAAAACTAGAAAAATTTCTACTTTGCAAATACTTGGAAGCTACTTTAGGCTTTCCAAAATCCTAGAGAGAGAGAAAAGAAAAAAATTATAATGCATACTGAGAAAAGACCCACACAAGAGGTGTTTACTCTGTGCGCATTATGTTCTGAGTTGAGTAATTTTGATAGCATTCAAGTAATATTAAACACCTAAGTGAATGCTTAGTATTAAATATTCAGGAGAGCTATTAAGCAAAAGTTGTATTTTCCTGGAAGGTCATATTGTGGTAGACTAAAGAGTTACTTCAGTAAGTGTTCAGTGACTCCCTACATTATGCTGAGCAATAGTCTACAAGTGTGGGGAGCAAGAAGTGAATCACGGTTCCTGCTATTTCGCCAGAATATGCAGTCAGGTTAAAAAAAAAAAAAGATAAAACAAGCACACACATACCTGTGGTAGGCAGTTAGACAGACATGAGCAGAGCAAGGACAATAGGACAGGTACAGAAGGTCACCAGGCGGAAAGTCCCAGGTACCTAGCAAGGGGCAAAACTGGGAAAACAAAGACCGTACACCCAGGGTAACCTTTCCTCTCCTAGCATATCCCAGGTCATGCTGTTTAGATACCCTGACCTTTCATATCGCTGGTCATGTGGTTCAGACTCTCCCCTGACATTTCCTCCCCTAGCATGTTGCTACTGATGCAGGTTAGACCCCATTAGATGGGGAACGAACAAGGGAGCTGGAGAATAGCCCTTAAGAGTTAAGCTCCCAAGACAATGAGGTTCTGGCCCACATCAAATACAGCTGGGCCTCAGTTGTGTTTCAGCTTTGGGCCCAGAAACACACCCAGACAAGTGACACCATGGCTGACCTCAGGACCAGCTGTATTGATTAATGACCTCCCTGCCCTGGTGTCGACCAATCAGTGGAGATCATAACCCTAAAGGGACACACTTAGAGAGCTGATAAATATTCTATTGAAATCCTCCCCTAAAATCTTCACCCTTAAAAGCCCTTAGTATGGAGGGCCCAGCACACTCTCCCCAGAGCATGCAGGAGTCTTTCCTGCCCCCTCTTCTCCAACCTGGGACACTACCTTTATTTTTCTCTCTCCTATGCTCCAAGGGTCCTTCTTTTGCCTCTGTAACTTGTTTCCTGAGTCCATTTCTTCCAGTGCTCACTTCTACCTCTGTGACTTTATAAATAAACTTTCTCTTACAGTTTGATTCTTGACACTGAATTCTTTCCCAGCTGGAACTCAAGTCCTGAGGTTGCTGAACCCAGATCCAGTCTAACTCCACCTGTATAACACCTGGTACCATTCCCACCGTTGGCAACATAACTATCAAACAAAACAAAACGAGAGAAGTGCACCAGAAAAGTAAAATAGTATAACAATGAAAATGTAGCAGTGGCAGGAAGTACTTATAGATGAGGAAATCAATAAAAAGTATTCATCTTCTCAAAATATGTCATATGAATTATTGTGAATAGCTACCATTACATTAAATAATAATAAAGCAAAGGAATAAGGATGACTTGTGGCGAAAGAGATAAAGGCTAAATAGAGTGAGTAACTTCCCATACAAAAGAGTTGTTGCTCAGCAAAGACAACTTAAGGAGAAGTAAAATCTCCTTCCTGGCTCCCATTCAGAAGGCATCTGCTCATCTGCTGTGGATTCAGTTTTACAAGACCTCTAGGGACACCAAAAAATCTAGTAATGTCAATGTTGTGTATGAGTTTTCTCTAATTAGATTGATATGAAAATAATACAATTTATCTGGCTATCATTTCTGTCTTTCTACTTAGTTCTACAGGCCAATAATCTAAATGTGCCCTAAATATCTCTAATATTCTAAGAAACAACAAATAAAATGTCAATATATTAAGGCTGCAGGAATAAAACAAAATATGTAGTCATTCTGACATTCATGAATGAAGATGATGTTAGTGATCACTATTTGTGATGGTTGTGGCTTCACTATAGTTTATTGCCTCTTGACTAGCTCTTATGAAAAACATAGGTAATATACTGACCAGGTAAATGAAGCAAAAAAATAATAGCCCAAAATCACAGAGGGTAGAGATGTGTTCAATATGTCTGTGACCCTAAACTTCAGTTGAACACATAACAGTGCATCACTTCACTTTCTCATTCTTTTTTTTTTTTTTATCCTCAACTGAGGACATTTTTTGTTCAGATAGAGTGGGAGGGAGAGACAGGAAGAGAGAGAGAGAGAGAGAAACATTGGCGTGAAAGAAACACATCGAGTGGCTGCCTCCTGCATGACCCAACCAAGGCTGGGGACAAACCGCAACCGAGGTACATGCCCTTAGCAGAAACCATACCCGGCCTCTATGGACCGCAGGCCAACGCTCTAACCACTGAGCAAAACTGGCCAGGGCTCACTTTCTCATTCTTTAACACACTTAAAAATTTACCTTTGAGATAGCATGGAGGGACCTGAAGAGTATTATGCTAAGCAAAATAAGCCAATCAGAGAAAGACAATTATCACATGATCTCACTTATATGTGGAATCTAATGAACAAAATAAACTGATGAACAAAATAGATCCAGAGACATGGAAGCAGGAAACAGACTGAAATCTCAGAGGAAAAGGGGGAGGGGAAGGCAGGAAGAGATGACTTGAAGAAGAACTTATTTGCATATATGCATAAGCAATGGATAGATTAAACAGATACATTAAAACTAACCATCATCTTCAGTGGAAAAGTTTTGACCTGAGATTTAGGACACTCACTTGTTCCACTGAGTCCCTCCATGATCCACAGAATTTCCTAATTGCTCTTTGCTTTGTCCATCTGTAAAATTGGAAAAGCAATACTTTTCACTCCTACCTCATATGGATGTTTAAATATTTGAAAATCAATTGCAATATTATTAACATAATGCCTTGTAAAATTGCAATTAATTACTAACATAATGATATAAAATAATGAAGCACATTAAAAGGTTATTAGTCAACCATCCATGATGAAATGTAATTAAGAAGTTTTGAACTTCATAGAATTTATCATTTAGATTGACTAAATATGCCAAAATACCAAACTTATTTTTATTATTTCAAAATTCTCCTCCTCTTCTCCCTCCTTTTTCCTTCTACTGTAAAATTTTTGTCAAACATCGCATCAGAGTATATTAGAATTCTGGTTTATTGGCTTTAATGTTTTTACTCTGTTCATTTTTGTCAACTAAGACTAGTGGTGAAAATTTTCCTAAGCACTAATACTCAGCATTTTCCTGGAATACAAACTAGAAAAGTGATATTGTTTGGATTTTTAAAAATGTTAGACACTAAAGATTAATATTTGATTAGGGGTATGACTAAAACATACTACATAATACCAATATTTTCAGTGCAGTATGATATATTGAGACAATAGTTTTTAAACCTCTAATAGAATATTCATATTTTAAGTAAGCATTTTAAAGTGCACTATATCTTAGATGTTAGGAAATATTTTATATTATTTTGTGTGATTATTCCCAGTTTAGATATTAACCTGTAGTAATTTTCTCAATTTCACAATATTAATTACTAAATGTAATTATATCTCCTCAGCATGAAATGTATTTTGGGGGCAAAGTAAAGCTGCATTTACTAAATTATGGTTTGAGAAGACGGCTTCTGGTATTTCTTGGGTGACCACATGATGTAGATTTGCGACAATAGACACCTCACCTGTCCCTGAAGCCTCATATGAATCATGTGAAAGAGGCATATATGTTCCCTGTCCATTCTAACAATCTGCCAAACTGGTAGATTTGCAGTTACATGCTAAGAATGTCTCTCTAGGGACTTGCTTCCATCAGACCAGTTCACTTTTATTTGTTTATGTGGCCATGCAAAATTTATTTTGAATAGAGATTTTTCATGGCTAAGAAGTTAGAAAATGACTGCTTTATACTACAGAACCTCCTGAGCACTTGGGATTGTCTTTTCCAGACCTGTGTACAAGTCAGGAAATCACCGCTGGAAATTCATAACAGCCACCCAACTCTTTACAGAGGAAAGAAAATGTTGCTGAAGTTATGAATTGCCTTGCTTTGGAAAATTTAATTTTATCATATACTCTACTTATAACTTTATGGTAAATAATGTAGGTAATATCTCTGCTTCGAGGGGACGTTTAACCTGTTCTTTCACTAACATAAACATCCACTGTGTGAAAATGGGAAAGAACAAAACACTTGCGTTTAAAAACGTACTTGGTTTATTCCCCAAAACCCACAATGCCAGTATAATCATGAGAACATCACATAAACCAAAATTAAGGGCTATCCTACCAAATATCTGACCAGAATTCCTTAGAAACTCATAAGATCATCAAAAACAAGTCAAGTCTGAGAAGTTGTCATAGCTAAGAGCCTAAGGAAACATGGCTCCTAATTGTAATGTAATATACTAAATAAGAGTCTGGAGCACAAAAAGGACAGTAAGACAAACTAACGAAACCTCATTAAAGTACAGTCTTCAGATGATAATACTATACCAATTCTGATTCATTCATTGTGATAACTGTATAATACTAATGTAAGATATTAAAAATAGAAGAAATTATGAGAACTCTCTATACTATCTTTGTAACTTTTCTATAAATCTAAAACTATTCTGGAATAAAATTTCAAATTTTAAAACATAAAATATGTACTTGGTTGAAAACATTATTTTTAAAAAAGCATAGTTTTTTAAAAATTTGAATAATCACATGAAGATCTAAAAGAGGAGAAATTTGATGCTTAAAGACTCAATTGTAAATTACATTTGTTTCTGAGCAATGTGCTAATTATTCATGTTACCTGTGTTACCATGGGAGCAAAGTAGATGGCAAATTTAAACTTTTAAGTTATCCTAACTAATAATGCAGAGATTAAATTATCTTTTTTGGGGAGAATCAGTTTAAAAAACGTTCTCAAAATTGATATTTCTGTATAAAAAAGTAGTGAATCAAGAAATGTAAATATAACAAAACTAGGTTTTATTTATTTATTTATTTTTTATCCTCACCCGAGGACATTTTTCCATTTTTTGTTCAGATAGAGTGGGAGGGAGAGTGTTCAGAAAGAGTGGGAGGGAGAGAGAGAGAGAGAGAAACATCAACATGAAAGGAACACATTGAGTGGCTGCCACCCACATGACCCAACCAGGGCCGGGGACAAACCACAACCGAGGTACGTGCCCTTAGCAGGAAAACAAACCCAGTCTCTCTGGACCACAGGCCAATGCTCTAACTGCTGAGCCAAACCGGCAAGGGCACAAAAAAACAATTATATACATGAAATATTTTTTAAATCTATGTCTTCTAAAATTAGCATCAAGAAAATGGCATATTAACTTTACTTGAAGTATAAAAGCTAGATTTTTTTTTAAATCACATCTGTCCATGGAATGCTCAAGCAAATGGTCAACCCCCCCAACCCCCCAAAAAATCTTTCAAACTGACTATCTGGCTTCATATTGAGGTGGTCATCTAAATATTCATAAAGTGCTTTTGGAAAAGGAATCACTTATTTTCTTGGACCCCAGGGAAGGTATGTATATATGTATGTATGTATGTGAATATATATATATATATCTCCAGTATCCAAAATAAAATCACTTCATAAATTTTCTTTGGAGCCCAAACTAAATTTTATTGTTGATCAGACATGGAAGGATATACCAGATCTCTTTTGAGCTACCATCTAGACTTTGAGAAAGATACCACTAAAATACTGAGGGCAAAGAAATCTCAATTCTTTTCTAAATATTTCCAGGATTGGCCATTCATCCTGTTTTTGGAAAGTTTCTCAACCTCAAAGGGTTGCTCTCCTACATCTTTTCTTTTGAATCTAAGTCAGTTGCTTTCCCATCATCTCTTCTTTTTAATCTAAGCTGGTTTTACTTTGAGTAGTTCTATACCAACAGAAAGCAAAGTGATTATCATTCCTCTTCCAAAATAAAAATTTTCAGCCTCAGTACATATATAACAGATATGAATGTTGAACTGCTAATTGTATCATAGGTTAAACCATATAAGGGACTATAGAACAAGACCAATCAAACACAACTAATTTACATGGCAACAGATAGCTCATTGCTATTATAGTGACATTAAGGGTCTCTCTTGTATTAGAGCATGCATTGCCTCATCTTAGGGAATTAACTGGTCAATTTATGAAGTCATTTTAAATCCTTTTTTTGTTTGTTTCTATTAATCCTCACCTGATGATATTTTTTCCATTGATTTTTAGAGAGTGGAAGGGAGGCAGAGAGAGGAAAGGGAGGGAGGGAGAGAAAGAGGGAGAAAGAGAGAGAGACACATAAATTGGTTGCTTCCTACATGTGCCTCAACCCAGGTATGTCCCCTTAACCAGGAATCAAACCCAAGACCCTTCAGTGGACTGGCCGACACTCCAACCACTGAACCATACCGACCAGGGCTGCATTCTAAATCTTGACCTGATAGCCTAGAGTTAGATGCAGCAGGGTTACTACTCCTCATCATAATGGGTAAAAGTTTTGAATTGCTCATGTCATCTCTGCATTTTCAAGAAGCAAAATAATAGTTAGTAATGGCAGATGGAGCAAAAAAGATATTTAAAGTCTAGTTTCTCTTTTTTATTTTTTTATTTAATTAATTAATTTTTGTTATAGATGTTTCTCCTTTTTCCCCCATTGATACCCTCCTCCTGTTCACATACTCCCCTCCCCTGCATTTTGTCTGTGTCCATTAGTTATGCTTATATGCATAGTTCTTTGGTTTATCTCTTACCTCCCTCCTGCCCTCTCCTCTGAGGTTTGTCAGTCTCTAACCTCCTTCTATGTCTCTGGGTCTATTTTGATCATCACCTTATTTTGTTCATTATATTCCACAAATAAGTGTGATCATGTGATACTTGTCTTTCTATGATTGGTTTATTTCACTTAGCATAATACTCTCCAGGTCCTTCCATGTTAGATCAAAGGATAAGAGATCTTTCTTTCTTACAGCTGCATAGTATTCCATTGTGTATATGTACCACAGCATTTTTTTAAAAAGTTTTTTTTTCCTTATTGATTTTAGAGAGAGAGGAAGGAAGAAGGAGCGTGAGATAGAAACATTGATGAGACAGAATATCACTTGGCTGCCTCTTGCATGCTCCACTCAGGGGATCTGGCCCACAACCTGGTCATGTGCCCTGACCGGGAATCGAACCGGCAACCTGTTGGTACATGGGCCGATGATCAACCACTGAGCCACTCCAGCCAGGCAACCACAGTTTTTTATCCATTCATCTATTGATGGACACTTGGGCTATTTCCCAATAGCTAATAGATCTTAGCTATTGTAAATAGTGCTTCTGTGAACATAGGGGTACATATATTCTTTCTGATTGGTGTTTCAGGCTTCTTTGAATATATTCCTAGAAGTGGGATCACTGGGTCAAATGGAAGTTCCATTTTTAATTTTTGAGGAAACACCATATTGTTTTCCATAGTGGCTGCACCAGTCTGCATTCCCACCAGCAGTGTACTAGAGTCCCCTTTTCTCCACACCCTCGCCAACACTTGTTGTTTGATGATTTGTTGATGGCAGCCATTCTGACAGGTGTGAGGTGATACCTCATTGTTGTTTTAATTTGCAGATCTCTAATGATTAGTGACGTTGAGCTTTTTTTTATATGTCTCTTGGCCTTTTGTATGTCCTGTTTAGAGAGGTGTCTGTTTAGTTCCTCTGCCCATTTTTTAATTAGGTTCTTTGTCTTCCTTTTGTTGAGTTATATGAGTGCTCTATATATTTTGGAAATTAACCCCTTATCTGATGTATCATTGGCAATTATGCTCTCCCATATAGTGTGTAAAAATGTAGATTCATAGATACTGTGGTATGTGCATGTTTGGGGGTAAAGTACTGAGAACAAAGAAGCAAAAAATGAATAACCAATATGAACATTTAAAAATGAGCTGACATCTTCCTTCTTTAAAAATAAAACAAAATGAAACTAGAATATAGCATAACGAAAAAGAAAACCTGAATTACTATGTATTACTAAGCAAAAAGAACAAACATGCTTCTTTACTTTTGACCTCAAGAAAACACAGTATTCATTTTTGTCTGCCCAGGGCTTTCTAACCATCCTTAGCTACCCTCGTTAACTCAGCCATGCACATCTCTCTGGGGAAGACTTCATTCTTTAAAGTGAAAAGAAACCATCTCAAGTGCTAGAAATGGTGAGCATGCTTTAGAAAGGTACTGTAGAACGGCAGATAATAAAGTGTTCAAGTTAAAAAATATATTAACATTGTTCAAGGTCATGTTTTGTGTAAGAGATGATGTTTTTCTTGGGGAATTTTAGCTGTCTTCAACCGTTCAGACTGTTTGAAGTGCACTCTGAGAGCCGTCGAGCCAACTCAGCTCGTAATCTTCTTCCACTTTGATGTTTCACCATGACTAGGCTCCAGGAGTTGCCCAAACAAAAAAATGACACATTCAAATGATGTGTGCGTGTTTTTATGGTAGACTCATAAAAAGATGCTGGAAGTAAAGTAAAAAATATATATGCTTACATTTCTATATTCCTTCTCATGTGTATCTGTGCATAGAACATAGTTATGTCTGGTTTTGTCCCTTTGACAGACACTGTTATTTCCCACCCACCAGGCGTTCTCATCCCCTTCCGAGTTGCTAAACTGCTCCGATATTTTGCATGTATTTACTCTCCTACGAGCTTAAAGGTCACCCTGTCTTGAGGAATGAATGCAGGTTAGTCTTCCAAGCAATCGTAGTCATTCCAGTAATTAATTTAGGGGTAGGCATTAGATGCAAACCAGACCAATGAATGTGGAGAGTTTAAAGACTTCTAAGAATACTTTACTCCTCTAGTCAAAAATTTTTTCATTTTTCCTGACTTTGGTCGGTGTCTGGTGGCATGTTGGAGCCAGCATATAGTGGTTTATGACTATGAGCATCCCTTCCCACCAATCAGTGGCACCATATTGGAGTTTGAAACTAGTCATGGGAAATTCATAACATGGAAATCATCAAAAGCTGAAAATCAAGATTTTTTTGTTTGTGTTTATTTTCCAGAGAGTGCATCATTAAACATTGGCCAGAACACACTATCAGTGTACTCTAAAGATGTGACGTTTGGCTCTGGTGACACCATCTTGCCACCATGAGGGTGGACATCTGCGACACACTGAGATAAGGAGGATAGTAGAGGTGAGAGTGTGATTGTGATACAGAACACCTGGGTCCTTTATAACATTCTTCAGCTACTGAATCAACCCTGGAAACACTTTGCTTCTAGACTTCTTCTTATGTTAGCTAATAGGTCCCCATTGTTTAAACCACTAATACTGGACAGCTCGTTACTTTACTTGAAGCTGGAAATAACACTTAACAATCTGTGAAATTACAAATAAAATGGACCTAATTTCTTTATTTGAGAAATTCTGAAATTATATATATTTTCTTATATCAAAGGAAAGAAGAAATGAGAACATCATTTGAAAACATTTTCTTTTTTTCTATATATCTTTAAATTTAAAAGGGGGGCACTTAGTGAGAACAAGATCAAACTGCACCCACTATTTCTCTTCCAAGTTAGGAATATGATCACTAACATTTTCCTTAATTACATGATTAGAGACACATTTAGTGTTTGTAAAGCAGGATGTTCTGAAGGAAATACAAGAGTCATAGCCAGAGCAGCAGGGTGAACACGACTAACCACTGAAATAACATTATAATAACCCTTTTTCACCACACAGGGACTACCAGACACACTCAGATCCAACTGAGACTAGAACTGAAGTGATAGGATTTCCATGAAGCTTGGCGTTTGCCTTGAATACGTTATGCTACGTCCTCCAATGCCTTAGTCCATGGGATGAGGACAGTGTGAAATGAGTTGTTCTGGTTTCATCTGAAACCAATTACCACGAGGGGACCCGAATTGCTCAGACTGCTGCCGAGCAGCCGCATCCCCAGTACAGCTGGGAATCAGCTGGTGAGTGCTGTCAAGAACTCGCCTATCAATCGATTCCAGGCCAGGTTGTGATTGCCTTTCACCTCACAAACATGACTTTTCCATTGCTCCAAAAACTTTTCCAAATGGCAAGAATTTGTAAATATAATTGAGTAAGGAGGGGGGAGAAAAAAATGGGAGAGAGAAGATTTTGGAAAAATCAGGAAAGAAGAGAATTGATATAGGACTGAAATGAATTTACTTTGCTGGTGAATTTTTTTTTTTTATCAAGGCTGACTATTATAATAAATGGATTATTTCTCTTCCCCCTGCCAAAATGGCTCTTCCTTCATAGAAGCAGAATGTAGTTGCCATTTAAATGAGTTATCTGAAAGCAATAATTACTAGTTTATTAAAGATGATTATGGATTTCTAATTTCTCTTCCTTATTTTGATCACTTCATAGTTTAAACTAAGGTTCCTTAGTCTCATAAATACACAACCTGTTTCTCTAATACTTGTTACTTTCCTTTCACAAACACTGATAAAATGCACAATTTCAAAGTTTCCTAAAAGGTATTATTTCTAAGGGGCATTGAATTGTAGCATACATTACAAAAAAATAATATTTAATCAAGAAAAACCAAAAATTTTAATTTATTACTATATTCACAAAGGAACAAGAGGGTGAGTAAGCTAACAAATAATTGTCATTTCCCAGTGATTCCAAAACTTTGCTGCATACCGGGATCACTTGGGAAGTTTTAAAAAATATTAAGTCTACCCTGGAACATCTGGCTCAGCAGTTGGAGCATCAGCCCATGGACAGAGGGGTCTTGGGTTCAATTCCCAATCAGGGTCACGTGCCTGGGTCATAGGTTCCATCCCCACCCAGGTTGGAGTCGAGCAGGAGGCAATTAATCAATGTGTCTCTCTCACATTGATGTTTCTCTCTCTTCCTCCCTCCCTTCCACTCTATCTAAAAAATCAATGGAAAAATATCCTCGGATAAGGATTAAAAAAAAATACTGAGCCTGATTTCATCCATAGATATTCATCTTTAATCAAGAACATTAAAGGTCAATATAATCAACCTAAAGTAAACTGCAAAAATAAAATTGAAAGCAGAAACGAGTAAAATAGAAAACAAACATACCCCCCTCCCCAAAAAGAATTAATCAAAATCGAAATCTGTTTGAGAATATTATCTTAAAGGCAAAATCAAGACTGTTCAATAACTGGTGATGGAAGGAGACTTGACTTGTGTGGTAAGCACACAATACAATATACAGATGATGTATTATCACATTGTATACCTGAAATCTATATAATTTTATTAACCAATGTCACCCCATAAAATCAATAAAAATAAATTGAAAAATAAGTATAATAAAAATATATGTTTAAAAAAATACAAAGGAATTGCACAAAATAAACACAACTTTGTCAATAAATTTGAAAATTTAGAAATAAAAGTAAATAAGTTTATTGGAAAGAATTTAAATAACAAAAACAGACTCAAAAATATAAAATACCATAATGCCCAAATCTTGGTTTCTGAGTACCATTCTTGATGTGTAAAAATTAGGGTTTCTTAGAGAAATCGCTGTTTTCAGGGCCTTGGTTAGGAAAGTGCATGGTGAGTCTAGGACATCTTAAAGTGCCAGAACATAAGTACTCCGAGCCGATGAGGACATGTCAAAAGGACACAGGCACCAGTTAAATGGGCCCCCACTCACCCAATCTGAGATGATTTGTTTAAGCATGCCACCCAGACTGGGAAAGGGCAGCACTGGAAAACAGTATTAAACTAATCTTACTCATGAAAGTAAATGAAAAAAAAAAAAAAATACTACATGTTATTCGCAAAATATTTCAGCAGAATTAGAAACATATCACAATGATCATCGTTCTGTTCCTATTGCTTCATCCCTGAAGTTTATTCTCAACAGAGCAAAGTGAGCCTTCTAAAATATGTCAGAAAATGTCACTTTCTCTTCTCAAAATTTTCTCAAGTCTTGCTGTATCAGAGTAAAAGTCAAAATTTGAGAACAGCCCATGAAGCCCTTCACAGTCTGCTCCCCTTCAATTCACTTCTCTCATCTTCTCTCCTACTATGCTTCCCCTCACTTAGCAACGCCACCTACGGCCTCCCCCATGTTTCTTGAATATTCGAAGCCCTCACTGTGATTTTTCTAAGATCATGATATACTTTGATAGATTTTCTTCTACTGACCCATATTTAAATTTCTGAAATTTAATGGCTCTCATTTGGGAGCCATTAAAAATTGCATCCCTGCCCTGGCCAGTTTGGCTCAGCGGTTAGAGCGTCGGCCTGTGGTCCTGAGAGGCCCGGGTTCGGTTCCCGCTAAGGGCATGTACCTCGGTTGCAGTTTGTCCCCGGCCCTGGTTGGTTGTGTGTGTGGCAGCCACTAGATGTGTTCCTTTCACGTCGATGTTTCTCTCTCTCTCTCTCTGTTCCTTTCTCTCCCTCCCACTTTACCTGAACAAAAAATGGAAAAAATGTCCTCGGGTGAGGATAAAAAAAAAAAAAAAAAATTGCATCCCTAAATTTATTTCAATCAGTAACCCCACCCTTAGTGTTTAGAATCATGTTTTTATTTTCTTTTATTGATGTTTCTCTGTCCCCTAATAAACTATAACCTTACTATTTTATCCACAGTGGAAAATATGATGACTAGCAAATATTATGGTTCCTAATTATTTGTGAATTTGAATAATTTTCATTAAGATGAAAGACTTGATCTTTATGAAACAGAAGCCAGATGCCCTAAAGAAACTATAGGATATGAACATATAAGCAATGTGAGATTACTGATATCAAGAAATGAAAGGTGAATGGCAGATAAAAATTTGCACTGGAATACAGAGGCAAAAACTCCCAAACAAATGCAGAACATTAACTTGATAAAACATGGAACAAATGAAAATTCTTCCAGAAAGAAAGAACAAAAGAAAAAGACATGACAATACTTTGAGGAGGATGGTGGAAACTGGATACCAGATCTTAGAATTATAGATAGAATTCTATTAGAGAAATCGGAGTTACATAAACAAAAATTATTTTAGATAAGAAAAGTACTTTTGGAATTAAAAAGAAAAAAAAAACAAAATTTGGGCATGTGGATGAAAAGATTTTTGTTGCCTTCCAAATATATAAAGACATTTATACACAGATGTATCCTAGCAATTTTAAAATATCAAGAATATAGGACATTTTAGAAGTATTTTAGGACAAAATGACATAAGCCGAGAAAGCAAAAATGACAGAGTTACTCCATTTTTCCCTTTGTATCATTAAATTCCAGAAGAAAATGGAGACAGGCTATTTTAAAGATGCATGCTAACATATTACTATCTTTCATCAGAGATAAAGTGGCTAGAAAGGAGACAGTTCTTTTGGTATAACTCTGTTTGAACACAACCATTTGTGTTGACTCTATTTTCTAACTACCTAAGATTGTTTATTTTCCTTATCTTCTAATATTCTAGAACCAGTGTGATGGGGTTCATAGGAGGGGAAGAGCATATTACCATTAAGCATTCTTGTGCTATGTCATTTTAAACTTCTTTCAAATTGGTGAATTTCTGTACACACAAATTAGTAAAGGGTCATGAATTCAAGCAGAAAGCCCTAGTCTGTTGGGTCTGGGGAATCTGAGAAGTGTGGGATCAAATGGAAAGAATTCAGAGAGGGACCCTCTTGGAAAGGAAAAAGACACACAATGAGCAATAGCAAAATATGTACCTAAACTCTCCTCATATCCTTGGTTGACTTCTAAATCAGGCAAAACTTAAAAAAAGTTTCCACAAAGCCATGAGAAAAACATCAGCTTGAAAAACTAAAAGAGATGAGCAGAAATGGCGGCTTCTGTTTATGACAGGCGAGGCAGAGTTTGAGTTCAGATCTTGTAAGTTAGAAAGCCATAGTAAATACCTCGGGCTTTCTGTGTAAACGTCAGAAGGTCCATGCCAGAGGAATAAAGATTACATCCCAGTATTGAAGGTAAAACTAAAATGGACAGGAGCTAATAAAACATACAACCTAGCTTACAGCTATTGAAAGTGATCCCCCAGTAACTAGAACAATTTTCAACACTGTTTAGAGAAGGACAACAGAATCAAGAGTCTTGGCAATGCATATGCCAAAATGTCTAGTACGCAATAGAAAATTATAAGAGTGAAGAAACAAGAAAGTGTGACAGTTGCCAAGAAGAACAATTCAGTTTAAAGAGAAAAACAAATGATTCACATTTTAGGATTAGCAGACAAAAGCTAAGACTAACATTTATAAATATGATAAAGAGTCTATAATCAAAGATAGGGAAGAGTGTGAATAGGTAGCTAATCTCAGGAGAAATTTTTAGAACTCTAAAAAGAGAAATGACATGCCCTGGGCCCCTAGCTCAGTTGGTTGGAGCATTGTCCCCATATGCCAGGGTTGTGGGTTTAATCCCCAATCAGGGAGTATACAAGAATCAACTGGTAGATGCATAGATGGGTGGAACCACAACTCGATGTTTTTCTCTCTCGTTCTCTCTCCCCCTTCATCCCTCTCTCAAATCAATAAGTAAAAATTTAGAAAATAGCCCTGGCTGGTTTGGCTCAGCAGTTGGAGCATCAGCCTGAGGATCAGAGAGTCCTGGGTTCGTTTTCTGCTAGGGGCACGTACAAAAAAAAAAAAAAAAAAATTAGAAAATAGAAGTTATATAATTAAAATAACGATATTTGAAGATAAATCAGTGGCTGGAATTAACAAAAGATTGGTTACAAGAGGAGCAGGAAAGAAGAGTTGGAAGAAGAACCAATGGAGATTATCCAAACATAAACTAGAGAGGAAACAAAAAACAATAAACAATGAGTAGATGAAATGTGTAACAATATCATATCCTAAGCAAATCATAATCAAATTGCTGAAAACCAATGATAAAGTGAAAATCTGTTTTTGTTTTTTGTTAATCCCCAAACAGGGCTGGGATTGAACCTGCAACCCAGGTACATGCCCTTGACCGGAATTGAACCTGCAACCTTTTGGTCTGCAAGCTGCCACTCTAACCACTGAGCCAAACTGGCCAAGGCTGAAAAATCTTTGAATACGGAAAAAAAGACAGTATTTAATGTGCATACTATAGAAAGACAGCATAAAAGATGGCTGAATTCTCATTGAAAAGAGAATAGAATTCAGAAAAAAATAGAACTTTTAAAGTTCTGGGGGTGGGGGTGGGCAGAATTTAGCTCTCCTAGAATTCTGTATTTGAGGGGGAAAATTACAATAAAATGAATGCCAAATACAGTAGTTACTGATGGACTATAGGGATTAACTAGATGTAGGCATAAAGCAAATGTCTGGAGAATTAGAAATGTTCTATATTTTTATTAGATCATTGGTTACATGCATTTATATATTTGTCAAACTCATTAAATTGGACACTAGATATATACATTTCTATACATGTAAACATATCTTAATTTTTTAAATGAGGGAGAAGCAGTGACATTTTTCCATTATACAAAAGGCAAAAGCATATTTGCCTAAAGATTAAGTCAACATGATAACAGATAAAAATTGGAATCTACCGGAATAAGGAACAGTGAACTTGAAAAACAGCCAATAGAGATCACCCAAACACACACCCGAATAAGGGTACAGCTCTGAAAAGAATAACTATATTTGTTGATACAAAAGATTGTTTTTCATTCCTTTCTTGCATTCTTTAAAAGCCAAATCACTTGTTTAAATAAACATAATGGCTATATATCATGAGGTTCATAACACGTGAAGTGAAATATATGCAAACAATAGCAAAGAACAGGAAAAGGTGTAAATGTAATCATACTTCTGTGCAGTTCTTACCTTGTACTGGGAATGCTATAAGTAGACTTTACCAAGCTAGAAATTTATATTTTAACTCCTAGAATAACCATCAAATAACAATATAAGAGGGATGGCTAAAAAGAATTAAAGAGACAGGCAGAAAACAAAACAGACATAATACATCCAAAAGAAGACAAAAATGAAAGCTCAAAGGAAAGAAAGGATATGGGGCAAGTACAATTTCCATACACTATTGGTACAGAGAGAAAATGATGCAATCACTTTGGAAAATAATTGGGTAGTTTCTAATATGAGGCTGAACATATCTTTACCATAAAACACAGCACTTCGTCTGTCCTAAGACATACCCTTAGGTATTTACTCCCTAAAATAAAAACACGTTCACAGCAAGGCTTGTTCACAGCAGTTTTAACCATCATTTAAAAAAAAACAAAAAACTAGAAAAGATCCAAATGTTTATTCATAGAAAACTGGATAAATAAATTGATGTATTCCCCGCCCCCCCTTTACTGGTTTTACAGAAAGAGAAAGTAAGAGGGAGAGAGAGAGAAAAACACTGATGAGAGAGAACATCGATTGGCCGCCTCCTCTATGCCCCCTCTGGGGATCGGGCCCACAACCTGGGCATGTGTCCTGATGGGAATCGAACCGGCGACCTCTTGGTGAATGGGTCGATGCTCAATCACTGAGCCACACCGGCCAGACTAAATTGATGTATTCTTAAAATTGTGTGCTACTAAGCAATAAAAAGGGCAGACTGGTAATAGATGCAACAATATGGATGACTATCAGTGACATTTTGCTGTTCTAAAGTAGTCAAGCACAAAAGACGACATGTTGCATAATGCCATTTATATAAATTTTTGGATCAGCAGACTATATAAACTATAGAGGTGGAAGCCATCAGATTACACATTGCCCTGGGGAAGTGGAAATAGATTGGAACGGAGCTCAAGGGAATTTACTGGTGGGATGGAAAGGTCTTATGCTTAATTGCTCTCACAGACGTATTCATTTATCAAAACTCTTCACATTTTTCACTCAAAGTTTGCTCATTTTATTGCATACAAATAAGGCTCAATAAAAAGCAACAAAAATGTACTGTACCTTATAGTCTCATTTGACTTCTTCTATTTAAACATTTCATGCTATTTACATATCTATATTTATTTCATCATGACTCACTCTTAAAGATGAGCTTTAATTATTTGATACCCCCTTAAATAATGCACTCTCATACTCTTCAGAAAAAGTTCTGTTAAATGTCTGTATATAGTATTTGTACTTATAACATCAATAATACAGTATTTATTGCCTAATATAGCACTTACAGAAAACATACATTTTTAGTCTTTAATTTGGATAATTTTAATGAATATTATTTTACTGAAATGTTAGGCAAGTTAACATATACCTGATTCAAGTAAAACTTTTGGTCAGGAAGGTGTAATACCACATTGGCTTAGATATAATTAAAAGCAGTTTTTTAATGATTCTACAACATATATGTATCATTCAATGTTCTGAAAGGAATAAAAGACAACTCTGGCTTATTTAAGGATAAAAACAAAGTGTTAAAGAAATATGTTTTCATTCACAGGGTAACTGTGTTTCAGTCTTCCATGAAGCAGACATGACAAGGACTCATAGGGAAACCACACCTTGAAAGAAATTGGGAAGGTTCTGGGTCAGCTTGGAGGTCATGAGACCTTGCAGCAGTCTGATGCCTGGGGAAGGTCAGAGGGACAAAGACGGGACGGAAGCATCTGAATGCGGTCTAAATAAAGTTCAGCAAGGCTGTTAGTCACCCAACACCTGTCTCAGAATTATTGCGGAGGTCAGTTACTGGCTCAGCACAGCCTGTGCAAAGCATGGCCTGGGTAAAACTGTGATGAATTTCAGACCATAGCAGCAGGATGCGTGGTCGATCGAGCTTTCTACACTAGGGAAGGTATATGAGACACATTCTCCTGGCCACCAACAACCGGAGAACTAAAGAACAAGTCTCAAGACCACACAGCTAAGAACAACTCTGGAAATCCTATTGCACAAATGTCCAGAGGAGATATCTGAGTCACCTCTGAGGACTTGATAAGGCAACTAATACTGAGAACACAAAATGCGAGTGACATCGTTAGTAAAACAGCCATTTCTGCTGTTTCTGGGAATTGAATTTTCCTGCAACTTCCAACAGAAGAGTCTCTGTCAGTCCAGGCATCACGAACACCGGATTCCAAGTCTGGGGCTAGTGAATCTGATTGATAAACTCTACACACTGGTCTGCATCCTATCTACCAAGGTATCTGGGAAAGCAATTAGCGGGCATTTTCCACTTCTAAATTGAGAAGGGGTATTACTTCTCACCAATACTCAAAGGTAGAAGTTTTTAAAAGATGGCTGCTGGGCAGCCAAAAAAAATGATAGATTTCTACTGCACTATGTTGCTAAGAAGAGATGGAAAGATGTGTCAACTGCACATATAATGTTTAACAATTTTTCTTTACACAAAATCTAACTTATCTATATTCATCGTTCATTAGGTCAAGGTATTTATTGATACTCATATGCTTTTTTAAAAAAAAAAGAGAGAGAGAAATTGTTGGGAAGAATGAACATGCAGCTTACGTCTAAAGAGGATTAGAAGGCAACACATTTGTCAAACATCTGGAATTTTCATTGAAAACCTTTCTGACGTGAATACTTTGACTATATCTGTAACCCTAATAATGCCAAAAGAAAATTCCCAGGTGCCAAATATATCCTAACTTTGCTGATGTGTTTTAAAGACTCTGCAGGTTAGTTGTTATACCCTAAAGCTTTAAGGCCTTAATTTTAAAAGCTGCATGTAATTTTGCTCAAGGGCTATTTCCACAGCCAATTTGATTAAGTGCAACTTAAAATTTTCAGGCAATATATTTGAATGCACTGATTGAACCAACCACAAAGACTGTATTTACAAAATTGAGCATATTTTTTTACCCTTATAATCTTAAAGTTACCTCCTCATTTAACTCTCTATACTTTACTCCTTTTTATTTTTCAGTTTTTGCATCATAAAATAATGCTAACTTACAGAAGAATTCTCAACTAACTTATATGATACATGGCTTTTCAAACAAAACTAACGTACATACATAATGCAAATCAATAGGCAAGATTTTGGAAAAAAGAATTTTCTTCAAGAAATGCATCAAAAATATTTCCTATCCATAATTAGTTAATTGGACAAATATAGAATAATTTATATAACTACATTTTGGAATTTTTAGTGTTAAGAAAATGTGACAAACACTAAAGGGTATATAATTTCACAAAATCAGCTCCATTTGTTACTTTTTTTTCTGAACACAAGAAAACACGGCTACAAGAAAATCATTAAAGTTCAAGTTGCAGTATTTCAAATCTTTAGTTTGGGGCAATTATAACCATTTAAAATTATATCATACTAGAAGTTAAATAAATTTAGTATATAATATTTATCTCATTCTTATTTACCATCGACACGTTCAACACCTTACAAAATGTTTTTAATTTTCTCTTGTTGAAAGTATTACAGATTTCCCCCACTTTCCTCCCCTTCGCCCCTCCCCCCAGTCCTCTCTCACCCAGGCCTTCACCACATCGCTGTCAGTGTCCATGGGCCATGCACATATGCATGTATGATCCGTGGTTAATCTGTTCCACTGTTCCTGGCTCCCTCCCCTCTGGGATCTGTCAGTCTTTTCTATGCATCCACGTTTCTGGTTCTATTTTGTTATCAGTTTATTTTATTCATTAAATTCCATATATAAGTGAGATCATGTGATATTTGTCTTTCTCTGACTGGCTTATTTTGCTTAGCATTGTAAGCTCCAGGTCCCTTCATGCTGTGGCAAAGGGTAAGAGTTTCTCCGTTTCTTATAGACTCATATGAAACTCTATATGGAAGACTCAGTTCAACAAACTGAGCATAAGGCAAAAGTAGATTTACAGTTGTTTGGATGGAAAATAATAGAATTAGTAAATAGTAATGCATGAATAAACTATTTCATGTACTCACAACTGTAAACCTATTTTTGCTTCACCCTGGATGGTGTTTCTTACCTCTCTTCTGTTGTATTCCTAATAATATTTTAAATATTTTTGAAATAAAAAGTAAGTTAAATGTAACTATCAGACATAATTTTTCACTTAAGCCAGAAAATAAAATATTTCTCTTTTTATTTTGAATTATATAGTATATATATGATCTACCAATCTTCCAAGCCAATCTCTATATCTGATTTCACCAGCATTATGAGTTTTAGAGTGAGCTACTTTGGACTCTAGAGAGCCAATTTATTGATAATAAACCAACTAGACAGGTGACAGAAATTGTCCAAGGTCATACCACTCACTATCTGTGGATGTGGATGTTAGATGGTCCATACACAGAGTCTCCCAAAAAGTAGATACAGGGTGTCTATAGATTCTATTACATTTTGAAAATTAAATGTATTTTACTAAACACTGGCTTTATAATTATTCAAATTTGCATATACATTTTTTTTTTTGAGGGGACACCATATATTTTAAACACTTTGCCTTTTTTTTATTGTAACATATTGGGATTTTCATTATAATAATTTGATGGTCTTTTGTAGTTTTTAGATATTTTCTTTTACACGGGACAGATGTTATATAAACACAAAACAAAATGTCCAAATAAATTTTTGTGTTTTAGTTCTCTAGACTACCTAAGCCAGTACCTTCTAAAATGTATTATATTATTCACCTACCAATTTGCATATGCTTTAACTGTCTAACAGAGATTAGGTAGCAAAGTGCTTGGCATATATGCCTAAAATTTTGTGTGGAATAAGCATTAAATGACATTCCATAGAGACAGAAGATTTGAAACACTCTGTGGCATACTGACTTTTCTACTCAACCACACCTCCCTCCCTTGATAGTAGAAACTTGATTATATTCCCAATGGTAATATATCCAGTCCTTGGAAATGAATTCCAATTAATCCAAACCAACTATAATATTCCTGCCCCCCCCCCCCTTACCAGACACTTGATTTCCCTACTTTTTTTTTATAGCTGTAAGTGATCAGATATTTCAGTTCTGGCCAATAAGATATAAGGAAACATCTGATCAGAATGTTTCCTAGAAGTCTCTAGCTTTCCTGATAAAAGACAGAGGTAAGGCTGGGCCACTTGTTCCTTCTTCTCTACACTTTACATATGGCAGGATTCCTAGATCCAGTGTAACCGTTTTGCCATCATAAGGGAAAGGCCAAGACAATTGCAGAGGCATTTGTCTAATGTTGGTGTATCTATGCATCAACACCAGAGCTTCTATTTTAAGGTTTAATTGCTACATGAAAAAATACAGGCATAACATTTCTTTTGTTTAAGTCACTGATGTCAGAATTTGTTACTTTTATCTGATTGTATTCCTAAATTCTACAAGTACAATTGTAAACACTATTGTACATAAAGTGCAAATATTATCATCATTTAGGAAAGTTAATTGTTAGGATATTTCCATTCATAGTAGGTGTTCAATAAATATTTATTCAATGAATTTTCAAAACAATTACTTTGATCTATATAAAGGATCACAATTGGAAAAACCACTATATCTAACCAGTCTCAAATAACTAAATCTCTACTTCTGCTATATCATACAGATCATCAAAATAGATATGATTGTTATGGTGTTTATCAATTATGTGTATGCTAGAATAATTCTTCTTCTTCTGAAATTGTGGAAGAATTTGCCATAGTACCCAGATTGCACTGACATTTTTTTCTGAGTGCCAAATATTCAACTGGGACTTTTAAACTTCTTTGGTCTTTCAAATAAGACTGTGAGCACTGGAATTGTAGCAGTTGAGAGGTCTACCATTCAAGAAAGCTTCCCTTCCTGTCTCGAGGCTTGATTAATCCCCAAATGTGCCCTGGGCAGAAGCCATGGGCCTCTAAGTGATATATGAACCCTCTCTGAGCAGGAGGAGTTCTCTTATTTTTTCAGAAAGTTCTAACCAAAAGAAATGTGTCCATTATGCTGGATCTCAGCTCAGCTAAGGCAGAGAACCCAGCTCCACTGATATCTGAGCAGCGTGGTCTCTAAGAAGCATCCTCATGACCATGGGCGAGGCCAGGTGTCTAGGAGACACTCTTCTGGTGGTGTCTCCCCTTGGTTGGTCTTAACCTAATTGCAGCTGCAGACTCCTCATTTTTTAATAGAACATAATTTTCTTTCTTTCTTACTCTTTAGTTTAGCTTGGATGGTTAGGTGATTTCCTAAGTTCATTGCCACTTAGAAATCCACCCCAATTTTGATTTACTCTACACTCTGTACCTGTAGTACAGCTCCATACTGTCTGGGCTCATGGAAACAAGGCGAAGTAGATGCCCAGGGTATCTTTTTCTTGGAATGGGAAGAAGTATAAGGATTTTCTCAGATTAACTGAAAATATAAATTCCAAAAGGCAAACAGATGAATTTTCCTCAACAGGCACTTGTGAAATGCCACCTGACACAGGGGAGGAAAAAAAGATCTATGATAAATGTTTGCTGAATTGAATTGAACAACTAAAAAAAAAATCCTCTTCTGAATTAGAGTGTGACATGTTTCTAGTGCAGACGTATTGGACTAATCTGTGCCATTATCATACATAATAAACATATTTTTTGGTATAGAAATTCAAAAATATTTAACAGCCAAGTAATAATATCCTATAAGATTTTACTTGTTCACTTAAATTCTGATGTTGATGTGATCAGTACTAAAAAGACTGAACCTCGCCCTGGCCGGTTTGGCTCAGCGGTTAGAGCGTCCACCTGCGGTCCAGAGAGACCCGGGTTCGGTTCCCGCTAAGGGCATGTACCTTGGTTGCAGTTTGTCCCCGGCCCTGGTTGGTCGTGCGGGTGGCAGCCACTCGATGTGTCCCTTTCACATCGATGTTTCCCTCTCTCTCTCTCTCCCTCCCACTCTGTCTGTACAAAAAATGGAAAAATGTCCTCGAATGAGGATAAAAAAAAAAAAAAAAAGACTGAACCTCTACTAGCTGTTTGTTTAACTCCATATTTAACATAGACTACATAAAGTGCAGAGCACAATCTCAGTTATTCTTAAAGCTGTTCAAGTAAAAAATACATTTTACAGGGGCATGATATGTATTTACTACCTTGATTGTAATGATCATTTCACAGGTGTATACATGTCTAAATTAATCAAATTATAGATATTAAATATGTGCAAATATATCAAGTATATCTCAATTATACTGTTTTTTTAATGCCAACAAACTAGTTTTTTTTTTTTTAATGCCAACGAAGTTTCCATTTAGCTTACACAAACTCACCCACTAAGCTTATAGCAGCATCAGTTCCCTATATGAGAGCTAATGACAATTCTTTGCTAGCCTATGAAAATCTGAATTTCTGGGAGAGTGGTTTGCAAAGCCAAACTTGACAGAAATGTGATTTGTGGCATACTAAATGTAACTATTTTCTGTTCCTCTTAGCAAAGTCAAAGGGTGCTGCAGCCATATGGGTTACAAATACATCAGCAGGCTAAGTCTGTTCCTGGAGCTCATTCATCACTATAACACCCACTTGACATGGGAGGGTGACAAGGATTATTGTTCTTATTTGAAATCTGATTGAAAAGTCTTTGACTGCACTGGGTTTGAAGGTGAGAAAGTGATTAGGCGAGGCCCTCACCTATGGTTTTACTTGAATTCAGAACTCTTAACACTAAGTGTTCTTTGCTTCTAAAGCCCTTACTTTCTAGATTATATCTAAAGCCCATTCTCAGTCAAAAATTCTAAATAATTGACGATATTATGAAAGACAACCATGTCCGTTTTAACTGTATTATAAAATTTTTCAAAATATCAGATAAGAAAAATAGTATAATGAAACAATATAATTAAAAGTGAGATTTAATAATTAGTAAACATTATGTCATAGTTGCTTCATCAGTCTAATCTTCTCAGAGTTCTCCTTTGGCTTAGATGTTTTAAAGTAAATTACATTTATCATGACAGTTTATTTTTAAATATTAAAGTATACATCTTTAAAATGAAGATATTTTCCTATCTAACCATGATACTTTCAACTAATGTAATCAAATTGATAATTATTTAATATCACCTGACATCCAGTGAATACTTAAATTCCCCTAACTTTTCTATACCTATGTTTTATAACTAGTTTATTCAAACTAGGATCACCCAAGGACTACATATTTCATATGGTTGTTTTCTGTCTAAAATCTTTCAATGTACTATAGTTTTTCCCTCTAATTCTGCACTCCCTCCTTTTTATAAAGACATCAACTTCTTGAAAATAATAGGACAGGAGCTCCATATAGTTTTAGTTTCTGGTTTCTGTTGATTAGTTGCTCATACTGCTGTTTGGTTACTTTCTATAACCTTGCATTGGCTATAAACTAGTCCAAAGAAATGACAGATTAAACATTTTTGGCAAACGTACTTCTATAGTGTCTTTGGAAAGTCCCTATTTATAATGGAAAAATAGCAGAATAAACCTAAGGTTTTAATTTGTTTTTACAGGGATAATATAATCATTCCTGATTTTATGGCAACTAATGGCCTCAAATACTAGAGACTTTTGGAAGATTTTCTTATTCATTAGGTGACAATCTGGACCAACCCCTAGGCATTTAAAAGCTTTCAGGGTCTGGGATACGGAATAAACTTAGCAAAAATTCTGATGTCAAGAGGTTTCCATCTCAGTTAATAAAATTAAAAGGATCAAAAGGGATTCTGAGAAATCTACAAAACCAGACTTGGAAACATGCTTCTCACTCTAGATGACACATGCACTCAATGGAAGTTTCATGACTAAAAGACACATTCTGGACCAAAAAAAAAAATCTGCTTAGTTTGGATGTCATGTGGGCTTATTCTCCCTGGTGCAACTACATATATTCAAAGTAACAGCAAGGTAACATCAGTGTGCCCTCCTTCCAATTACACATCTGTTCCCCAAATCATGGTTGCCATGACTCTTAGTTGTTGGGACGTCTTTATTTAGTTGATTTGGAGAAGTGCAGGAAAATCGTTTTCACACTGTGCCTTCTTTGATTTTGAATCAAATGCATAGGACAGGATACTTTTATTCTTTTGAATGGATAACAGAAGAAATCACGACTAAGCAAAGCAGAGTACAGAAGTAGTGGGAAAGGGTATTGGTATTCCTCTAAGTTGTAAGTAATATTCTCGTATTCTTGATTTGTAGTTTTAGTTCACACTGCAGTTGGGTACCATGTTGAGACAGAATTAATGAAATATTTGCAAAGCCGGGAACTCATCCTTGAGAAATGACTAAACTGAGTATTTTATTTCTTCCAGACCACACATGACTACTTTTAATCATGCTCCTCATATGTTCTTTAGATCATCCCCACCACCACATTTTTAAAGCTAACATCGATGCAGGATTTATTTATTGCTGCTTCCAATTACTCCCTCAAGGTATTAACATAATGATGACATCTGCCTTAAAAACTTTTCATCTTTTTTTTTTTTTTTCAAAAATAAAAATGGACTTATAAAAAACTGCTAAGAACTTAGGTTTAACTCTTTTTTGAATTTCAATTTTATATAGAGTCTGTACACGCATCTGCCAGACACTAGTTTAGAGACTGTACTACCTATTTCCAAACTGCTCCTCATTCAGCTGGGACCTTCTGTTTTCCTTGTTTTTATTTTGACTTGAGAGTCACAGAAGAGTATTCTGCCAAATTAAGGGTAAAAAGTGTTTTTTCTTTGCTAGTGACACTAGACCCAGCTGATGGGTAACTTGTGTTATTCCAATGGCAACCGGTATTAAACTATACTTTATGTGTCTGTGCGGTTTTATGTTAATTTGCCTAAAGGAAAACTGGCCAATTCTTTGTAAAATTAGCTATACATATACAAACAAAATTACTCCTTTGTATTTAATTTTTTACATTAAAATATTCATTTACTATAACAAATATTAAGAAAATAGGTATGGACATGAATTATTGCTATATATCGTCAAATTTTACATATTAAGAATTTCAACTAGGCACAAATATTCCTGTTCGCCATTCATTTAAAAAAATTTTTTTTTTTTTAGCACCTAGCACCATGCCGGGTCTATAGTAAAGATTCTCAAACTTTAGTGTATGTATGGATGTTTACTAAGGAATAAAATTCCCAGCCACATCCTTGAAGACTCTGTAAGAAGCTCTAGGGTAAGTCCAAACATCTGCATTTCAAACAAACACTCCAATTGTTTCTGGCACAGATGTTCAATGGCGCACACTGTGAAAAGCACAGTCTACATCTACACAAGGATTTTAGATGCAAAATATCACAAATAAAAAGAAATTCAAGTCAAGTAAATTGTCAATACATAAGATACTATAGGATAACATCATATATGTGGTATTAAGTGTGATAGTATTCACAGAATTGAAAAGGTTATGTATAATTCTGTTACTCTATGTTTTCTTCAGTGAAATAAAGAATAAAAAATTAATTATTATAAGCAAATACTTAACATCTTAAAACTGAATGATATACTATCTTTTAAAATGCAACTGTATGACTCTTCAACTCTGAAAAAATTAAATTACATCTTATTGAAGCTTATTTAGAGACACTGTAAGATGCTACTTATTTTCCACCAGATTCCAGTCTACTAATTATTTTCATCACCCTTGACATTTTATCTAGTATTCTACATCTCAGCCTGAGAAATATACTTTTCATTAGCTGGACCAAAGGGATTTAACCTCTAGTTTTGCCAAAAAAATAATTGCACATAGTATTATCTCAATCTATAGCTTTTCTGTTCTCTATATATTCATTCCTTTTGTATCAATTAGTTACTTCCAGATAACAAATTACCTCAAAGTTAGTGTTTTAAATTGAAAACATGTATTTAGCATAATGCTTTGGGCTGGTCTGAGCCGCCTCTGCTGTTCTCTACTCGGGTACTTGGGACGAGCCCGTTGTTGGCTAGAGACTAGATGGCCCAGAAAGGCCTCACCACGGGACCTGGAGACTGGTGTTCTGTCGGCCAGAGTGAAGGGCACAGTTTAGACTCATGGGCCCAAGCTAACTGGAAACATACAGTAAAGAGTGTTCTGGGAAAGTTCAGCACAGCCAAGCAACGCCTTGCAAAGTACTGCAAAGCTGTGAAATACTAGACAATTACAGTGTGCATGTCACAGCAATTAGAAATTTGGGGCCCTGATGAAATAATCATGAATGTCAATGCTAAATGCCTAAAAACTTTGGATATAGCATGTAGCCTCTTGAGTGAGGACTTATTTGGACATATGTTCATATTCTTTTCTTAAGATATACACGCATTATAAAAATTACTGTCAGCATCTTAAAATTTAGTGAAAAATATGTGGTTTATCAATAAATGAATGGAGAGACAATAGCCAGAAATATGGCTACAACTAGAGCTGTGAGTGAGAAAATGGGAGACCGAGAGAGAGGAAAATAAAACGTACTGTGTACTTTATTCTGGATGTGTTTTAATACTTAATATAATGTTTTATCTTAAAATAAGGTGATAAGAGATGCACGTGTTGTTTTGCCGTGTAATCAAAATTTGAACTCTACATAGATGTTTTCTCTTTCTAACACTGCTTCTCTTGAAGGGTACAATGTCTGATTTATTCACATCTATAATTGTGGTATCTTGCACAGTGCCTGATAGATATGCATAACAATAATTCATGAGCTATTAATTCCTTTTATTAGAATTTTAGAGCAAATGTAGAACTTCCATGTAGGAATGAGTGCAAGCAATAATATTCACAAAGAAAAAAAAGATTTTGGATAGTCTACAGCAAGATTTAAATCCCCATTTGTTCTGTTTTTTATCCCTTTGTTAAACTATTTTTCTTTCTAGTAATCATCATTTCACTGTTGGAAGAAAGGCTTAGGATTATTTGGGGTCTTTTTTATTTTTACCTATGATTGAAAGGATTTCTGTTTCAGCTGACATAATAAGAAAACTATCGATAGATTCATAAAATTTAATCTAATTTTAAAACTTTTCAAGCAAATTACGTACTGTACCAAAAAATATAGATATTATGACACTCCTTATTACAAACGGTGTTTTAGAACTGAAAATCTGGCATATATATCTATGCATGCTTTCAGGCATTCTTCAAATGTCATCATGGGACATGTCAATTGGTGACCAAAAAAAAAAAATCACCTTCAAAATTCATAGGCTCTGAATATAATCAGAAATTAGCCCAGGCCTCAACAGAATTGTTCTATTACATTTTGATGATATAACATAATTTTTAGCACACTTGAAAGAAATGAGCTTTGAAGTTAGATTTCAAAACTACAGACTCTTTTTCCTGATTAAAATATAAATTGACTTAAAAAATTTTCATTACCCAAACCTCTTATTGGTACAAGCACATATCAGGAGTAGGTTTTAGTGTACACATCAAGCAAGACTATCATGGTGATAGAATATTATTTATCAAACCAGAAATTGTAGACACTTCGATGCCAATGCAAGAAAAAAAATCAATATAGTTATTTGTATTTATTTATTTGAGCCTAGAGCCCAAGGGCATGCCATTTAATGGCAACTCATAAGTAAACAGTGGCTACACAGCCCTTGAGAGTTGTCACCGTTTAATAATATTTATTGAGCAATCACAAAGTGAGAGTGAACACTAATTTCATTCATTTAGGTTACTCTGGTGAAAATAAAGTCCAGAAATCAAATAAAGAGGCAGAGTAAACTTATTTAAAATAGAAAGAACAAAAGAACTTGACCTACATTCATGGCCCATTTCCTATGAATTACTAGAATAATTACATAAGCAGCACAAGGAGGTAGAAACCAGACAGCCTTTGTAAAAGTTCCATACGGAATTTTCAATGAAGGAAGAGAAACAGCATGACACAGCAGCATGTGAAACAGCATGACACAGCAACATGTGAAGAGTCTTTTTGGGTGAGAAAGTAGATGATAGATAGATAGATAGATAGATAGATAGATAGATAGATAGATAGATAGATAGACAGACAAATAGATGTAAAATTAGGAATGATCAAAAAAATATGTATTTACTTTCTCAGTAAATGCTATTTACTCCCTGTAGAATGTCATGCATTTAACTTATATACACACAAATATATTGTTATTATTATCTTTAACAAACATTTATATGTTAAATTAATTAAGAATAAGAAACAAAATTTTGTAAGTTACCTTTACTTATTCATTTGCTAATGCTTTGTCCTTTCTTTTTTTTTTTTTTTTTTATCCTCACCTGAGGACATTTTTCCATTTTTTGTTCAGATAGACTGGGAGGGAGAGAGAGAAAGAGAAACATCGATGTGAAAGGTACACATTGAGTGGCTGCCAACCACACGACCAACCAGGGCCAGGGACAAACTGCAACCGAGGTACGTGCCCTTAGCGAGAACCGAACCCGGGTCTCTCTAGACCACAGGCCAATGCTCTAACCGCTGAGCCAAACCAGCCAGGGTGAGAAAGTAAATATATTTTTTTGATCATTCCTAAATTTCTTTCTATCTATCTATCTATCTATCTGAAAGTGGACTTGGATTAGTTTTAGAACAACCACTGAAAAAAATTAAAAAGCAAGTATAATCGATACACTAAGAAGGGAGATAAAATAGAATTATATAAAATGCTTAATAAAAAGCAGGAAACGTGTGGAAGACAAAATAGAAACAAAGAACAATTGTAACAACTAGAAAACTGTACCAAATATGGTCGATATTAATCTAGTTACATTAATAATTACTTTAAGTTTCAATAGTCAGAGTGAATCAAAAAACAAGCCCCAACTGTATGTTGTCTTAAAAAAAAAAAAAAACCCACTTGAAAGATAAAGACAAATACAGATTAAAAGCAAAGGAATGGAGAAAGATGTACCACAGTAACATTAATCAAAGAAAGCAGAAGTAGTTATATTAATTACAGATAGAGTAGACTTCAGAGCAAGGAAAGTTATCAAGGATTAAGAGGGACATTATATAATGATAAAGGAATTAAATCACCAAGAACACAATTTTTAATGTGTATGCAACTAAGAACAAAGTGTCAAACTGCAAGGCAAAGTCTGACAGATATGCAAGGAGAAATGGATGAATACACTATTCTGGTTGGAGACTTTAACACCCCTCTGTCAGAGATGAACAGATCCAGCAGGTAGAACATCAGTAGGGAAATAGTTTACCTCAACAGTACCTTCAATCTACTGGATCAACTGACGTCTATATAGACTACTCCATCTAAGAACAAAAGAATGCCCTTCTTCACAAGATAGACCACATTCCGGCCATAAAACACATCTTAACACACACAAAAATAATAATAAAGATATCATACAATGCCTTCTTTCCAACCACAATGGAATGAAACTAGAAATCAATAAGGGAAAATGGCTGGAAAATACCTGGAATTTGAAGATTAAACAACATACCTCTAAATAACACCCGAGTCAAAGAAGAAATCTTAATAGAAATATTTTGAACTAAATGAGAACAAAAATACAATTTATCAAAATTTGTAGGAAATATCAAAAGCAGTGGTTAGGAAAAAATTTTATAGTATTGAATGTATATATTAGAAACATATCTAAAATCAATAGTATAAACTTCTACCCTAAGAAACTAGCAAAAAAAAATGCAAATTAAGTCCAAAGTAAGCAAAAGAAAAGAAATAATAATTTTAGAGCAGAAATAAATAAAATAGTGACAGAGAATCATTAGAGAAAATGAACAAAATCAAAAGCTGATTCTTTGAAAAAGGATCAATAAAATTGATAAACCTTTAACCAGGTCAACTAAAGAAAAAAACAAGGCAAATATTACTAATATCAGAATTGAAAAGGGGGACATCACTATAGATCCCATGGACATTAAAGGAATAATAAAATAATATGAACAACTATATGCCCATATATTTGATAACCTAGATGAAAAATAGACCAATCCTTTATAAAACATAAGATGCCTTAACTCACATAAAAAGAAACAGACAATCCAAATAGGCTCATATCTGTTAAGAAATTGAATCAATACGTAATACATTTCCAAAAGAGAAAGTACCAGGCACAGATGAGTACATTGGTGAATTTTACCAATATTTAAGGAAGAAATTATACCAGTTCTCTACAATCCCTTCCAGAAGATAGAATTAGAGGGAATACTGCTAAGCCATCCTATGAGGCCAACATTACCCTAGTACAACAAACAAACAAACAAACCAAAAAGACACTACAAGATAATGTAGAACATTATCTCCCATGAACTCAGGTGTAAAAACTCTCAACATAATATTAGTAAATCAAGTCCCATAATATATAAAAAGAATTACATACCACTAGGAAGTGGTACTTATCTCAGGTATACAAAGTTGGTTCAACATTTAAAAATCAATTGACGTGCCCAGCCAATGTGGCTCAGTGGGTTAAGCATCTTGTCCCACAGACTGAGAGGTCCCAGTACGTTTCTTCCTCAGGGCACATGCCAGGGTCAATCCCCAGTGTGGGGCATGCACTCAATCAATGTTTCTCTCACACTGATGTTTCTATCTCTCTTCCCTTCCTCTCTCTCTCTAAAAAAAATTCAATAAAAAACATATTTCCAAAAAAAATCTATTAAGGTGCTCAATTGCATTAATAAACTGAAAAGAAATCCCATGATCATATTGATAGATGCAGAAAAAGCATTTGATAAAATCCAGCACCTATTCCTGGTAAAAGCTCTCAGCAAACAAGAAATAAGGGGGAGGCTCCTTCACCTTCATAAAACCTATCTTCCAAAACACCTACAACTGCCCTGGCCAGCATGGATCAGTGGTTAGAGCATTGGCCTGAGCACCAGAGGGTTGCAAGTTTGATTCCGGGTCAAGGGCATGTACCTGATGGGAAATTCAAAGCTTGTCTGCTGACATCAGAGACAAGGATGGCCCTCTCACCACTGCTTTTCAACACTGTACTGGAAGTCTTGGATCAACGATAAAGCAAGAAACAAAAAGTATACAGATTAGCAAGAAAGAAATAAAGATGTCTTTGTTTACAGATGACATGTTCATTGAGGTAGACGTCTGAAAGAATCTACACAAAATCTCCTGGAACTAATAAGCAATTATAGCAAGGTTGCAGAATACAAAGTTAATACGCAAGCAAATATCATATATGGCAAAATCAAAACTATATGTACAGATGACTTCCCCAAGTAAACCAGAGTAAAGAAAATTAATAAGCGAAGTCTAGGACTACACATAAGGGAACGCTTATAATTAATGAAAGAAAGAAATATCAGCACAGGAAAATCAAAACTCTTCCAAATATTATCATCTTAAATATTAATATAAAAAGACCACACTTGCCCTGACCAGTTTGACTCAGGTTAAGCCCGCTAGCTTAAAGGTCTCAGGTTTGATTCCTGGTCAAGGGCATGTACCTGGGTTACAGGTTCAAACCCCGGCCCCAGTCAGGGCTCACGTAGCAGGCAAGCAATCGATGTGTCGCTCTCACATCAATGTTTCACTCTCTCTCCCCCTCCCTCCCTTCCACTCTATCTAAAAATCAATGAAAAAATATCCTCGGGTGAGGATTAACTAACGAATAAATAAATAAATATAAAATAAAATAAAAGGACCATGCTTTCCATCCCCTTGTGAATTTTTCCTTCTAGTGGTGGAACTGAAGAATTCCTATGACATTTACATAATGAAGCAGAACATTACAATTGTCAGACATTTTGGTGGTCACTGGCCTGATGAAGTACGAGTTCTTCTTTATTTCCAGACTTAGACATATGTGATTGATTTTGTGAGTGGAGTCTCTAAGTTAATAGATTTTGGTTCAGAGAGCTTATTGTTAAGAAAGTATGCATTAAAATGGAAGATTCTTTCCTTCTCATTCTAGGACACCCACGTCGCCAGCCGTTCCATAGAGCATTCCAAAACAACGGTGGTCAGTCATTTCTTCCAAATTCTTTCAAAATCTAGTGAGCATTCTGTACTTTGTCACCTAGCGTTTATATCAGATAAAGATGAAGAACATTGTTTTGGGCCTGAATTTTAATCCTGGCTCTGCTCAACAGAAGTAGAATACTTTGGGAAAGGAGTTGATCCTCTTCAAGCTTCAGTTTCATCATCCAAAAAAATAAGGCTGAAAATGTATTCTTATCCATTTATTATTACAATTAAATTAGGTATCTGTGAAGTGCTTGTCCCAACACCAAGAACATATAGAAAATGCTTAAGAACAGGTAACTATGATTATTTCCTAAGTCAGATCTTATTTCACCAATTGAATTTCAATGAGATTAAGAGCAAGGCTTCTATCTGCTACTTATTATTTACAATAATAGCTACTATTTTTGAGTGTTGACTGCTTCACATGAAATGTCTCAATGATGAAATTATTACGATCCCGATTAAAAGATGAGAAAACTGAGTCTCACAGGGGTTAAAGAATTGCTAAACATCGAAAGGTATTAGAGAATTTGGGTTAAACTCTAAAGCCTGTGCAGCTAACAACAAAACAAAACATAAGGAGCAGAATTTAAGCTTCGTTATGTATTCAGGTAGACATCAATAGATCCTAGGGGACCTGATAAAAAAAGTGTGACTCGCCCAGCCGGTATGGCTCAGTGGATTGAGCATCATCCCTTGGACTGAGAGGTCCCGGTTCAATTCCTTGCCAGGGCACAGGCCCGAGTTTCGGGCTTGATCCCCAGTAGGGGGCGTGCAGGAGGCAGGCAATAGATGTTCCATCTCTTTCTCCTTCTCCCTTACTCTCTCTCTAAAAAAATTAATATTAACATATTGAAAAAAAGGGACAAAAATCTTTAAAAGAAAAAGATGTGAATCAACACAGTCTGTTTGTTACTGTTGAAGAAATAAATGACTGGTGTTACAGAAGCAAGGGTCTCAGAACTAAGCAGTAGAAAAGAATCAGAGTCCAAAGGTCCAGTTCCTGTTCTCTCACCAGCATGAGTGACCTTAAGCAAGGTCAGCACCCTCCCTAGTCCTCCTTGATCTCAGCAGTAAGAGAAGTAGTACAACAGTGCTGTCGTTTTGGAAAGAAACACTATCACACAGAGACTACTCTGAAAATGAGGTTGTGTGCATATATTTTCTACAGACAACAGCAAGGTCAACCAAAGCATTGTGAAACAAATTCAAGTTAAAGCTTAACCAGTTATAGAACAGTTATTTAGGGAAATGCAATTTAATAAAACTTTACTTTGTGGGGGGAAGAATGAGAGAGGGTCTTAATAAAGGAAGCTAGAAGTCAAATGATAGAGAATGATAATCTAAGCAGGTACCAGGAGGGTCCTGATATCAGAGGAAGGACTAAGGTATTTCCCATTTATCCTTTAGCCTGATGGCTAAAAGGTGAAGATAGTATAATGTGGCATACAAGAGCTAAGAACTAAGAAGCAGGGAAACTTGAAAAGTGATGAGGGGACCAAAGAGAAATTAAATGTAGAAATAAAAGGGCTGTATGTATATATATTTTTTTACTAAATTGGTTCACAGAGTTTTGTTGGCAAAGTCCTCTTAAACTTCAGTGGGTATATGAATAATAAAGTGGATGATGCAAAAGAAACACTGGAAATATAAATGCTCCCTGTTAAAATGCAAATTTTCTACTTTCTTAAAATAAGAACACTATTTAATTGCATGTATAGGAATATCTTTCCAAAGAGATAAGGAAATTGTTGTATCAAGAATAATTTTGATTTGCCTCTTAGCCTAATCAAAAAGAAAAAATAATGAGGGGTGGAAAAAGGAAATAGAAAGCCAATTATATGCTGATTTGCTAATGTTATTTTTCAGATTAAATGCCACTTCAAATTACAAAACCTGTGGTACTTGAAGCTGTCAGTTTTCTGAGCACTTTCTTGAGAAGTCTTGTTTTAGCAAAGAGAATGTTGAAACACAGGGTCCCTCAGGGGGCCAACCAAACTCTGACAGAGGCTTAACAGTCCTTGAAATTATATCCTCAAACCTTAGAGAGCCTGCTGATTCAGTGGGAAAGGACATAAGCTGAGCAAGTTATAAATAAACTCTTTTATCAGAGGTGATGGTGTCATGGTGACTTCAAAGACCAAACCACGGATAGCAAGTTCTCTGATGTTCAGAAGACAGTAAGAACTTTCTTATATTGGTCAAGCCATTCTTGGACCTAAACTGAAATTTGATAACACTAATGGTTTTTTCCTCCTCTATTTGTACAATTTTGAATAAATGTCTAGTTAATCAAGGTCACTAATATATATCAGTACATTTAAAAGAAACAAGGTAGTATATATTTTATGACATACTATTATCATTTCTGTTTTGAAGATTTTCTAACAAAAAATACCATCACACATGATATTCCCCATAGTAAAAATCTGTTCTAGGCAGCAAGTTAAGTTCTTGAAAAAGGCACAGAATTGACTGCCTCTATATTGCCCTAAATAACTTTGGATAGTTCAATGTGCTATCCTTGATCCCCTTAGAATCATAAAGGAAATAAGATACAAGAGATAACTTTCTAATTAATGTTAGTGGATTTAATTCCTGAGCAGGTCACTTTAGAGTCTAAGAGAATAGTGAAGATAAATTTAATGTAATAATAGCCAACAAATATGTTATTTCCAAGGTAAATATGTATAGTTTTCCCTTGCTCAATATACACAGATGTTCACATATTAGCTAGAAAATAATATTAAAAGAAGTTTTTGAAAAATATTTAAAGTATAATTTAAAAAACACTTGTAGGAAAATTTGAAGTCTAGCTACCCCTAAACTTTAAACAGTTACAAAGAAAATACAGCATGCTATGCTGAAAGTGTTAGCACATAGAGATCAATCAGATAGCAGTTGTCATTGTGTATATACGTTTACACATTGTATAAAAGTGATACTAAAAACCACCTACGACATAAGTCATGAAGCATTTACATCAACCAACATATTAGCAAAAAATTAAGAATTTCAGCCTGGTTGGTGTGGTTCAGTGGATTGAGCACTGTCCCATAGACTGAGAGGTCCCAGTTTCATTCCGTCTGGGCTTGTGCCTGATTGAAGACTCGATCCCCAGTAGGGGGCGTGCATGAGGCAGCCCATCAATGTATTGCACAATGATGTTTCTATCTCTCTCCCCCTTCCTCTCTGTCTCAAAAAAAAAATCAATAAAAACATATTTTAAAAAATAATAATTTCCTTATGTCATGATGTGGCTACAACAGTCGGCTACAGTAAAAATCGTGTAGCCTCTGCTTGTGAGTCTCTTGCCAAAGGCCGAAAAGTGCACAGGTGTCCTGAACACACACCCCAGTGGAATGCAAACATGACGAAGACAGTCACTGGCAAAAGAAAGAACAAAGGTTGAAGCCCTGACATCATCTCAGGAAAACTGGCAGAAGGGGCTTAACTGTAAAAGATTCAGGACCTCTAGTGCAGAGCTGCTGGGATCGTTTATGGCAGACCAAGAGAAAAACAAAACAAAATAATAGTTGAGCCTGTGCCTTATGGCAGGGAGTAGTTGTTATGCTGGGTTTGCAGAGCTGCTGTTAAATGTCGGGGCGTATTCCTGAATGCCCCTTTGTGCAGGGTTCTGGGGGGATCAGGCTCTTTCTGCTAAGACATCTGCATGTCATGTCACAGCATTTCACAGAAAAAGAGAATGGACAGAATTTCCACACTTACACAGAGAGCATGTAATTTTTTAAACTAATATTTGCATTGTTTTAGCAAAATGAAAGAAGTCTGTCCGTCACTGTGTTTTCCTAGCTGTATAATTCATTTTTGCCTTTGCTATGAAGCCGGTGTTCTTTCTTTGTGGATTATCAATAGGACTGCCTGAAGCGTCTAAGGAGAAATCCCATCATGTAAGTCAACAAAATAATGACAAGTGTGATATGATATACAGGAAAACGAGAAATTGAGATTTCAAAAAATTACAGGGTTTAATCAATAAACATCTCCTTACGAAAGTGATACTTGGGCTGAGACCTTAACCTAAATCACGTGAAGGGGGGAGAGAGCCAACGAAAGGAAGGCAGGGTGGATACCAAGAAGCAACGCAGCATTTACAAAGCATCCAAGAAGCACTGACCGAGACCCGAAGGCAGAAGGACTGAGAAGCAGGAAGACCATCTGGCCGGGTGATGGGAGCCCGGGGTGATGGGAGCCCGGGAGAGAGCAGAGGAGACACGTAGAAGGGCTGGAGATCACAGACTTGTAACACAGGGCGAGAAGTCAGACTTGTATTCTAGCAGCAAGGAAACCCCCTGGAGAATTGTATGCGGAGGCATGACATGACCAAGTTTAGATTTTAAGAAAACTTCATGCTGTTCTGAAAATTAATAGAGAGGGAGTGAAAGAGGAGAAGCAGCATCACAGATGTTTGCGCTGGGGATCATCCTAGCAAAAGCAGTGCTCCTTAGCCAGTGCCCAGCGCGTGCCCTTGTCGCCTCTCCCTGTCCAGCCTCCCGACTCTTGTCTTTTATCCAAAGTGGATCATCCGGCACACAAGGGCCAATTTAATCTAAGGATAAAGATTTCCTGGTGCTTAATTTTCTTTTGGATAAAGTCAGCCTGAGAGCACCTCAAGGATATGACTGCCAGTTCACTTCCTCTCGTGCTGTCTAGTTAATTTCTCAAAATTGCTCAGTTCTGGCAACTGACCTTCTCACCATTCCTTAGACACCCCTTGCCTTGGGCTGCCTCCTTGTCTTTAATAAATTATGACTAGTACCTAGAATTCCCTTCTTCATCCCTAACCCTCAGAGCTTAAGTATTCTTCATGACCCAAGAAAAAGACCCCTCCTCCATGAAGTTACCTGAATCTTCCAAACAGAAATAGTTTCTTCCCTCTACGCACGGCGATTACACATTGATTTTGACGCCACCATGGTGTACATCAACACCCTTACGTTGCATTTCATAGAAGTGTTATTTCCCTTACTAGCACGCTTCTGTGGCAAAGCAGATATACTCTGAGTCCAGGAAGACCCTGGGTCTGCTTCCTTCTGCAGTTCATGAACCATGTGGTCTTTAGTAAATTATTCAACTGCATTAGTTTCTTCATTTATGAATAATTACAATAATCGATTCAAAAATGTTTCTTGAACTCATGTAAACTAAAAGTTGTCATAAATTTTGAAAATACTATGTCAAGTAACACATGGCGACTGATTCAGTCATAGTATTTCCTTTTCCTTTTTGAGAACGCAGAGGGTTATCATAAACATCTTGGCCACCTTGAGGCATTATTTAACTGCTTTTACATCCTAAGTAGTAAATACACAATACATGGTAAATAGTAGGTGTTCAATTAATGATTCTTACCTATTGCTTCAAATAATTTTGATCACATATTACAAGCAAATTTATAATAAATCCTACGATATAACCTATTAACTCAAAGACTTTGTTATTGTAACAGCAGGCCATTTTTATAAAGGGAAACTAATTAGTATAATCAGGGAAGATAGCGTCAAACATCAGACACCACCTCATTTATGTTTGAGGGGAGGTAGAAATCTGGATTATTGCCCTGAGCCCTTAAACATAATCTGGTCTTACAAACTCCTTTCCAAGATGAATAAACTCAGGCATAAAAGATTCAAATTTCTTGCCAAAGTGAAAACAGTTTAAGGTTCTCGTTTTTCTGTGTCCCAATCCAGTGTTCTTTTCATGACATCGATGGAGAAAACAGAAGGCAAGAATAAGAAATTTCCCATCTGATCATATCTTATATGAAAATAGTGGAGGAAAAATTAGCAAATTGTCTCTGATTTAGCTTATTTCAAATACTATGTTTGAAAATGTTTGTGATTTATAATTATTATAACTCCAAAGATGACAGTGCAGAATAAGAAATTTCCCATCTGATCATATCTTATATGAAAATAGTGGAGGAAAAATTAGCAAAATGTCTCTGATTTAGCTTATTTCAAATACTATGTTTGAAAATGTTTGTGATTTATAATTATTATAACTCCAAAGATGACAGTGCATAAACTCATACATATTTATATGAACTAGAGGCCAGAGTCAGGGAACAACTAGAGTACATTGTTGTAGTTAAGGACCCTATGGCCTGGGTAATCCAAGATTAATTTACTTGAGTTAATTTCTCCCTCCGCCTTCTACCTTCTGAAGTCTGAAAGCAACAGGGCTGGCGTCGCTGAAGCATCGCTGTCCATGTTTTACATCCCTACAGTCACTCAAACTTCAACATAGGGATCAAAATAATTAGCAAGTCCATTTATACTGAACACTTCACTGGCATATAGTGCTCTTTCTGACAAAACCAATGAGATCAAATGGAAACAGCCTGCAAGACTTCTTTGAGAAAAATGACTCATTGTCATCGAAACGATTCTTTGTGACGACATACAAAGTCAAGATTTTTATTTATCTGTATCTGAAGGAATCACTTTCCACATGGACACGTCTTTGGTGAGCCTCACCAAGTTTCCCCTCCCTGGGAGCCGCTGTATTTCGTCCGGGGCAGGAGCCTATCAGCCCTTCCCCTTTTCCACTGAGCTTGCCGAGCCTCCGAACGTCATCAACAACCCCAGCTGTGGCTTTCGGAACAATACTTTCTTCTGTGGCACTTGTCAACTCCACTTCACGTAACCAAAGAGAGAAATTCCCTAGGAAAACGAAATCTTCACTCAGAACCATTCTCCCAAGCTCCTGGCAGGGTACAGAGAACTATCCACTTAGAGAATTTTGAGTTGAAATAAAATGGATACATTTTAATACCAATATAAACAATGGGAACTTAGCTAATGTTTGTGTATAGATGAAGAGTTTAGAAAGTCAATTTAAAGCGGAATCAAGCATATACAAATCTCTGAGGATAATTAAACAATTTCTCCTACATATATTGTATAAATAGGGGTATCCTGAAATAATATTTTTACCACATTCTCTATATAATCTTCTAGGTGCTTTATATTCATCCAATACTACTTCAAAGTTATCTCCTTTTTACAAATAATGTATTAGACTTAAAATGTCCCAAAACCTACAAGCAAAATATGAGTCTGATACCAAAACCTGTGCCATTTCTTTTTCCTATGGAGAACAAGAAAAGATTCTCAGAAACCTTTTTCTTGATATTTCCAAATAAGTAAAAGGGAAAATAATGTTATTTTGGGAAAATTAACCATCATGATATTTCCAAATAAGTAAAAGGGAAAATAATGTTATTTTGGCAAAATTAACCATCATACTGCTCTGTAACTTTTAATTAGGATATGAATTCATCATACACTTCTATATTCAAAAATGTATAAGACGAGCCCTGGATGGCGTAGTTCAGCAGTTAGAGCATTGGGCCGTGAACCTGAGGGTTGCAGGTTTGATTACCAGTCAAGGGCATGTTCCTGGGTTACAGGTTCGATCCCAGGTCTAGGTAGGAGTCCTGTGGGAGGCAATCAATTGATGTGTCTCTCTCACATTGATGTTTTTCTCTCTCTCTCTCCACACCTCTCTCCTCTCTCCTTCCTCCTCTCTCTCGCTCCCTCCTTCCCACTCTATCTCCATCTAAAAATCAATGGAAAAATATCCTCCAGAGGATTTCAAAAAATGTATAAGATGAAAGTCTTTCAAGCTGTCTTAAAAGGATCCAAACATTCTAGAATTTAAGATAAAACAAATCTCTTTTTACATTCAAATTAAATAGAATCAGAAACATTCAAATTGTTCCTTAAAAAAAAATATTTTCTGTGTTACAATGAACTCTGACTAAAGCATCCATTTAATTGGCTTAGAAATCCCATAGGATATGTGCCAGCTAATAACCAGATAAATTTGAGGGAAAATAAAGTAACCTTTGGTGGCTAAATTTTTACTTAAAAAAAAAAAATTGTCTTTGTATATTTTGGATAATAGTCCTTTATCAGATACATCTTTTGCATATATTTTCTCCCACAATAACTCTTGTCTTCTCTCTTGATATTGTTTTTCTCGGAGCAAAAGTTATTTTGATGAAGTCCTGCTTATTAATTACTTCTGTCATGAATCTGGCCGCTGATGTTGTATCTAAACAGTTATTGTCATACTCAGGATCATTTAGGTTCTTCCCTATGTTATTTTCTAGGAATTTTACAGTTTTGTAATTTACATTTAGGTCTGTGATCCATTTTGACTTAATTGTGAAGTGTACAAAGTCTATGTCTAAATTAATTATTTTGCATGTGGATGTCTAATTGTTCCAGCATCTATTGAAGACAATTTTTTTTTTTGCTCCAATTGTATTGCCTTAGCTCCTTTGTCAAAGATCAGTTGACTATATTTATGGGGCCTACTTCCTGGCTCTCTATTCTCTTCCAGTGATCTATTCATCTGCTCTTTGCAATACCACAGAGTCAGTTCTTGTAGCTTTATATTAAGTCTTGAAGTTAGGTAGTGTCAGCCCTCTCTGCCTTTGTTCTTCTCGTTCAGTGTCGTGTTGGTATTCCAGGTCTTTTGCCTCTCTACATAAACTTGAGAATCAGTTGGTTGAAATCCATGAAATAACTTGCTGAGCTTGTGATGGGAATTGCATTGAATCTAAAGATCAAGTTGAGAACTGACATCTTGACAATATTGAGTCTTCCTATCCATGAATATGGACTACCTCTCCATTTATTCAGTTCTTCTTTGATTTCATTCATAGCTTTTAAATTTACTATTTAATTTTCTTTACAATTATTTATTCTTTGTGCCCATTTATTGAAAGAGAGCTTAGACACATTGGAAGGACATTTGGAAATGCAAGCATTGGTAATCCAGTATTGGGACTAGCATTCTTGTTGTTTGGGAGACTGATACTCCTAGTTCTGTTGTTGACATTGGAGCTTTTGACATCAATGAACCTTAAATTTTTCACTAGTAATATGGGGTAATTTTATCTTTTCACTCATAATGCTAGTGCATTGAAAGTACACTAGCATCAGAATAAAACAATTTGGTTTTAAATAGTTATGTGCTTTGGAAATACGACTTCTTTAAGCCTTATTTCCTTACGATGAGATGAGAGTTGTGTGCTTTTTAGAGTGCATGTTCATAACTCTGTTTCAACGGAATAACATAAGAATTAGTAATATTAGCTACTTGTCTCGAGTTCCTTAAATATTGTAGATTGATCTAACTTAGTATTCATTATTTTTTTAAACTAATGTTTAGGTGTAAGATTATAAACTATTAGGTGTATAGCTGAACAAATATTGCTATCCAAAGTAAAAATAATTTGACAGATTTTGTAAGAAAACGTTTTTACTGTATTTTTTTTTTTACCAAGAATTTAAAATTTTATGGATGTCGATCTTTAGAAATACTACTAGGAAAATAAAAGAATTCATTAGCATGTTATTTACTTTCTTCCTTGTCTTCTTGCACATCGCCATGGCCTCCTCACTCCATCATTCTATCATCACCTTGACAGTCTCTAAGCAAGATTTCCCTTTCCTTTTCATCACCATTCTTATTTTGTACATTCCTTCAAGAAATAAAAACAACTCTCTCCTCTCATTCACAATCACAAATAATTTTTTAAATTCCTAAACGTATACAAAGTACAGCGTGTGCAAGTTCTCTCCTTAACATTCTGTATTTCCACGAAGTTCTAGTTCACTTGTTGAATGTGGGAACTTTGGTTTCAACCTATTTCAAGATGATTTGATTCTATACAGTGTCTCTTTCATCTTCTGTTTTCAGTGAATGTGATGTTCTCTAATCAGTGAAGAAGCATTAAACTATACGAGGATGGTCCAGTCCAGTCTTTATAGGTCAATAATGCATTCCTCAGAGAGCTAGTCAAAATATCATATTGGCTAGAATGAAGATATAATTTGGATACAATCATTAAGGATTGCAAATATAAATTCAGTTCAATATGTTTAATGTGTATCTTAACTACTTCCAAGTTTTCTTTATATGAACTATGGGTTTTTTTTTTAGGCTATCTCTTTAAATGAATATAATCCTTTTTCAACTTTCCCACTAATATTACCTGTTACTTAAGGCAAACAACTTCATTTGACCTTAAAATATAAAACAAAATCTCATTTAAATAAAAAGAAGAAAGCATTCCCTTAAAAATATTCCCTTAAATAATTTGTCATCAAATCTAACATTGTAGTCAATTTTATGTTGACATTTACACAAATTCAAAGTTACATTTTGAAGGCAAATTTAAAATGTTGTGAGTGAACACAGTGCAAATTGAGAAGACGCATTGTGAATTCCTCCTATCCAGAAAAAAATCACTAATTTGTGGAGAGAGCTATTGTAATAACATTCATTTGGCCCCTGAACTTCTGCCATCCTTATTCTTAATTGTAATCTTTCCTCCAAAAAAAAGAGAGAGTGAGAGAGATTGGTAGAAATTATCTTTCTCCAAAGAAGGAAATATTGGACCTATAACTACTCTATCAAATCCTTTTTCTCGGCTGCCTATAACCAAATTCTCCTCAATTTTAGGCAATGAATACAAGTAGATGGGTTAGATAATTCATTATATAAAGCAGTGGTTCTCAACCTTCCTAACGCCGCGGCCCTTTAATACAGTTCCTCATGTCGTATGTGGACGTATCTGCACGTGGGCGGACCCGCCTGGAGACGGATAGAGGAGCCGAGTCTTGGTTCCTAAGACCATCAGAAATGTGTGTTTTCCAGTGGTCTTAGGCGACCCCTGTGAATGGGTCATTCGACCCCCAAAGGGGTCATGACCCACAGGTTGAGAACTGCTGATAAAGCAAGATAGAAGGTAGTCTTCAGAGGCAGGTTGAAAAATTTCTATATTACAGTTTATGTTATTCTGCGGTGTGATTGGAAAAGAGAGTATTTGTATATTTATAGTAAAGGTTTATTAGACTAAGTCATGATTGCATGAATAAGATCTGAACAAATGGCCACTAATATTCTGTTTTATTTAAAAAGAGAGCTAAGCACATCACCGAAATTGCCTAAAACCTATAAATATGGTTTTTTGACCCTGTGTAATATAAAAATGATTGCATGTCTTCAATATGAAAGTTCAGAAAAAAGCTCATTCCGGCAGCTTAGGAGTTGGTAATGCCAGAGTTTAAGAAGTACTGCATCATTAGAGTTTCTTTCATTTCATTGTAGGTTTTCACTGGTAATGCTCCGTAAAAGATGCATATGAAAGAATCCACAGGTATGTTCAGTAAACACAAAAACCTTAGTAAAAAGAAGTGAAGACATCTATCTTATAAGACTCTGCACAATGTCACCAATTAGGCAAATTCTCTCATTGCAATTCTATTCTTCACAACCTATTATAGAGTCACTTAGATAATTGTTATCAAAGCAGACCTCTTGATTGATTTATCTGGAAGAGTGGTTCTTATCTTCTTTTGGAAACATGGTACTTCATATTTTAACTTTTCTCAAGGACCCTAATTGTCAGCAATTTTTCACTAAATCATCTGCAAAGGACACCATAAAAAACTACAGATAGGGATTCTAGGAAGAATACGCATTTTAATTAGTCATTCTTTTTTTTTTTTTTTTTTTTTCTTCCAGTGGCAACATAGGGATGTGGCTTCCAAATATTTTATAGTCTGATATTCTCAATGTCTGGGTGCTTACTCCATGATGAGGAAAAATCAAACAGACACTTAACACATTAATATGCAGAAATGTTTTCTATAAACCAATTTATCTCACTTTCTGCCTAAACATCTCCCTTTCTGGTCTAAATTTCATATTATAAATTAACACTAATAATTACTTGGTTAAAAAAATAGAGAACTGTTTCCCATGCTTCCTCATCTGAAACCTTTTCACATTTTAAAGGGTTTTGTTGCTTAATTTTACCGAATTTATTTTTCCCCACTTGCTTTGGCAGTCACCACATTATTAGTGTTTTTCTCGTTGATACTCAGTTTTACATTTAGGTTTATAAAATAATTTTCTCCCTCTGGTTTCTAAGGAAAGTCATAATTCTCTACAAACTCCAAGGGATATTTATCACAGAATCGTATAGAAAGAGTATTTGTTTTCTTGTTATATAAATAACTTGAGAACTAAAAATATAATCCAGGCATAGGTCAAGATAGCTTGGTTTAAGAGCAATTGTTTTCTGAGAACACACAGCATCTTCTATAAGTTCTTTGATGGCCACCAGTCTCTCAATCTGGGTGGGTTGCATTCCACTGCTGATGTACTTAAGTTTTGTTTTAATTCACATGTCACCATTACGGATGTTGGTTTTTCAATGTTTTAGTCTTGGAGACCCAACAAATCCGCAGCCAATGAAAACTCATTCTTTTAGTTTCGTGCCCAAAATATATCAGCATGTAACTTAAAAAGATCATACTTTTTATTGCAATATCAGATGGGCTAAGTTTGTTACCTCCCAGCAGATTAACCTCCAAGTCTGTACCAATTCATTAAACATGCACATCAGTCACAGCCTACCGAATAATTTATTGCAATTAAGCACTTCTGTGTTGGGGAACCAAAATAAGATTGTCCATTATCAGTGCTGTTAATGGTTTTCTGAACAGTCGCCAGTTCATTCACCCCGCCCACCCTTCAATAATAAAATAATTTTGACAAAGGGCCCATGTTTCAACATTTTTAATAAAAACAAAATAGAAAAACCATCAGTAACTGAGCAGTAAAGTTTCCTCTCTCTTTCTTCCTTGCCAAAACTAACAGAAAGGAAAATGTCAGTCTGGCTCCTTGCCAAAAAAAGAGGAAATTGAATGGTCTCAGTTCTTATTCTTTGACTAGTAGCATTGTGTACGTAGAATACTTGGCTCTTGGGCTCATTTTGACAGAACTGAAACACAGATAAGAAGTTTTGAGGACTACATTCTGCAATTTATAGACCTTGATTCTGTTTAAGATCTTTCAATACCACATAACAAATCAATGTGATTTAGAAAACAACGTTGTTTCTGCCATTGACATAAGCCATATGTGAACTGCTAAGCTACCATGCAAGCCACAGCTATAAATTCTGGTCACTTGCAGGAGATTCCTTAATATTTGGGGGCTCAAAATAATTCAAGCCATTATCATCTTAAATGATGTCTCACTAAACTGCTGCCTGGTAATGAACATGAAACGCAGATAGAGTTGTTCTTAAATAAATTTCCCAGGCAATTCATTCAGAATAATAGGACAGGAAGCTCTGTTTAAATACAGATTTCAGTATAGTGAAATCATTAAATGTCCCTTTCACAGACACCATGAATGTAGTACACATTCAAATATCCGACACAGATAATGTTTGATCTAGATAGTAGGGAGATTAATTACAAAAAAAAAAAACACTAAAATAAGTGTCAATTTGTCTTTTTACAGGAAACAAAATGTGTTCTTACTACTTGCTACTCTGTTAAACTTAGTCTGAATGTCTCACTGAGAAAAAGCCAGGATGCTCGTCGTTTTTGTTGGAAATAGCTGAATTAGTGCATGTGGCGAAAAGGATAGATGAAATAGTAAATTTGTATAAAGGATGAAAATTTTTGTATTCTGATACCCTTAATTTCAGAGGATTCATTAGTCAGTGTGAATCTAACCTCACATGAAAAGATATCTAGCCCTGGCTAGTGTGGCTCAGTTGGTTGAGCATAGTACCATGCACTGAAAGATTACCAGTTCAATTCCAGGTCAGGGCACATGCCCGGTTGTGGGCTTGATCCCCAGTAGGGGGCGTGCAGGAGGCAGTCGATCTATGTTTCTCCCTCACATCCATGTTTCTATCTCTTTCTCTCTCCTTCTCTCTCTAAAATAATCAATTAAAACATATTTAAAATATATGTATTTTTAATTGCTCACAGTATTTTAGATGTCCCCGATTTTGCTCTCCTTTACCCTCCTCCACTCAGCCCCTACTTAATTGCTTTTTATAAATCGTTTTAACACATATGCAGAAACGTTGGGTTCCAAGCACATATCCAATTAACTTTAATAGTTAATTATATTATAGTAATTAAGTATATTAATTATTAAACTATGCAATTTAATTCTCTTTTTAAAAACTGTTTTGTTCTTTAAAATTAAATATTTTGAGATGGTTAGGTATTTTTAAAGATCGGCTTTACTTACAGTGACACCACATGAAACCTATAAGGAGATCTTAGATTCTTGGTGTGAAAAGTAAATTGTTTTAAAATATGTTTTCTTTTTTAAATTTTTTTAGAGAGAGGGGAAGGGAAAGAGAGATGAAACAACAACGTGAGAGAGAAACATCAATCGTCTGCCTCCTGTGCACCCCCATCTGGGGATCAAGCCCACAACCCAGGCATGTGCCCTGACCAGGAATGAACCTGGACCTCTCAGTCCATAGGATGATGCTCAATCCACTGAGCCACACCAGTGGGCAAAGTAAATATTTTTTAAAGTTAATCATATGAAATACAAAATAATTATTGAACTAGGATTTTAAATTAGAATCTCTTCTTATCTTATAAAAATAATTTTTCAAATTTAAGAAATGCACAGCAACACAACTCCAAAATATCTTTCGCATGAGTTTGAAAATAGAAAAAAATTAAATAGTTTTCTACTAAACACATAACGTAAAGTATAGAATGCATTATTCACATATTTAAACTTGTATAGAATACCCCGTATTAGAACAAAGAGAGCAATATGAACGTCTAAGACATAGATCACTGGATAAAATAATTTACAACATAATTAGAAAAATATACAAAATATTCAACAAGAAACATTGTGCCATTGCTCGTAGGGGAAACCGCTCACGTTTGCTCTGACCCGAATTTGTTACGGACGGAATATCAACGAAAAGGATTTGACCGTGGAAGGTGGAGCAGTTCCGCAGAGTGGACTGTGCAGAGAGACAGCAAGAGGGGTGAAGGACACCCCACAGGTGGAAGGGAAAGAAGCCAGACAGAGTCGTCATCACGGTGAAAACTAGGTCAATCACCAATAAAGAGAAGTTGAAATGAAACCTGAGTGTGAAGTAATTGTTTTCTAATGATAGACACACTTGGCTGGGACGGAGGCTGTGAACCGGCAGGGGGAGGCCAACGTTCACTTGGGCAGATGCGTGGTAATGCGGAGCCCGCAGTCCTGAGGACTTCCAAAAGCCACTCCACCTTATAATGCCTATCAGGCAACCAATGGACAACGAAGAAGTGCAGTGGTGGCTTATGTTAGCATCTGGTTTTAAAATGATTGGCCCTGTGTTCATGTTGGGTCTGGGGATCAAAGAGGAAATTGGAAACCGTGCTTGGCTCGTTCCCACCCCGGAGAAGAAAATATAAAGGGTGCTGGGGTTAGCCTCATGGGAATTTTGGCCCAGCACTGCTTAGGTGTAGGTCACAAAACAATAACAAAAGGATTAAGTGTAACTTTAGTACATGGTTACAGTTTAAAGCTAATTCTCTCACGACAAGTAGTGATTATATGCCTTCTTTCATATATATCTCAAAGATTATCTTAAATGAGATGCTACTGCAGGCTGGGGAATTACATTAGAATTAAAAAAAAAAAACACAATCCTACGATTAGGCAGGGTTTTGTATAGCATTAACCTTGACCCATTTTTGCCTCTGGAAACCCAAAGAGAGTTGGGTTCCCTGAACTCAGTTTCCCAACCTTATCTGACCATTTTCTAAGCATAAGAGCAATATAATATCAACCTTAAGAGAATGGTACTTGTAAGACCCGCTTCAGAGCTGGGACAGGGGCTGGCGTGGTGGACTGGCCACAGGGAACGTGCATTTTGCTGAACGGGTGTGTCTGAAAGTTGGCTGACAGGTGGGAAAAGGACTTTCTTTTCAAAGGAGCAAAACTGTGCACAGAAAAATAAATAAATGCTTACTTATGTTTCTCCTTTCTTCCTTCCTTCCTCCCTCCCTCCTTCTTTTCCTTCATTTCTTCTATCCTTCCTTCCTCTTCTAAAAAGTGAAGTACCTATGCCTTCCAAGAAATTGCCAGGGAACAACTCGAAGCTACTAACATGAAAACCCTCAGATCCCTCTTGACCTCCGATCTACTTACTTTAACTGAACTAACCAATATTTTTCACATGATCCAATGAGGAAATGTGGCTAATACCAATGTCATCACAGTTTACCTTTCACTGAATGTAATATATCTTCAACACCAGCCAGGCGAGTGGAGAGCGCATCTGTTTCCCTCACCCTGCACCTAACCGGAGGTCTTAGGATTCCCTTGTCTTTACGTTACCTCTCCGAAGTTCAGGCCAAGGACACCAGGGTGGATCTGTTGCCTTTACAACGTCCATGAAACCGCTAATATACTGTAGCACCAATGAGAACTCAAAAACTAAATGGTGTGGAACTCGATTTATCTGCCTCAGGGATTAGGAGCAGAGTTCAGTCTGCCAGGACTCAGGACTCTGGTTCCGAGGAGTCTAGGTACTAAAGACCTGAGGCCGAACTGTCCCCCCGGCTATAATTATGCAAGTCGTGTATGGCAGAAAAATGCTATAATTAAAGTCACAAAATGTTTTTTATCATAATTTTCTTTTATGGCTATATAACTTTGTGGGAAAAGAAAGGCTCTGGTTTGTCTGAAATTTTCTTCTCTGGCATTACATATTTCTTTAAAAAGCCTTGGGTAAATAGTGGGTCAACTCCTTCGGAACTAAGAATGTATGAAACAAAATTACAAAATAATTAGAAGAGGATATATTTTTACTTTCAAGTTGAACCTTGTATCACCAATGTCTCACAATTCCAGTTTAGAAGTTTTCTTGTGACTAGACTATTTTAACTGAAAAAAAAAAGGTATTTGATTTTTTTTTTTTTTAATATGGAAGGAAGTAACTCATAAACTACTAAGCTGAGAACCTTCCTGCAGAGAAGCACTCTGTATTCTGTAAATCCTGTGTGTGTGTGTGTGTGTGTTTCCTTCCCTGGTTTAATTGTAATCCCCCAATACCCAAGTTGATGCATGAAGGGTCACTATTTCCCCAGGGTCACCTGGGACAGTACCCTACACCGGGTAGGTCCTCCCCAAATGTCATTGATCCTCCAAATCCAGGAAGATATCTTGCTTTCCTGAAATTGCTTACCATTTAGAAGTTAGCCGCAATTTTAGTAAACTGCACAACATTCATGGATCTGAAAACACAAACTTATATTATCATGGGAAATATTAGGCTGGGATTTTTTTTTTCCCCCACCAACTTGGTATGCAGAAATCAAGCAAATACAACCACATAATTGATTAAGAAGAAACATTGTACTGTTTCCTAGAACTAGAAATAACTGCTGGTCTTTGGCATCAGTGGACGAACTCCAACTGTGAGCGCTCCAAGCTGACAGTCCTGTTGGGGAAGGTGGAGGAGAGTCCTTCGTCAGTGATCGTGTTTTTATACTGACGTTTGACGAGCACGGAATCTGCTCCTCTGGGGATCTACTCCAAGGGCAATAATAATGTCCTCCTGTAAAGACACCATACAGGAGGTTCCATAAAGTTGTTGGATTTCTTCAGCCTTCTTCCTTCACCTCGCTCCCCATGCTGGGAGTGTGTGGTTGTGGAACAAATTCACGTGAAATCTCCCTCTTTCATTTTCCCCCCGAAGGACTGCAAGTGGGTCAGTTTTCAAGTTGTCAAAAAGCTTCTGTTAAAAGCTAAGGTGGCAGTGACAACAAAAATGCCGATCGCACACGTGCGATGTAGTCAATAATTTTTGCTTGGTGAATCGAAGTGGTGAGTTGTGATTGGAATGTAGCTATTGATCCCGGGTGATAAGAGATAAGAGTGCCCTAGACTTGGATGTTCACTGAAGTGAAAGGGTTTTGTGTTTTCCTGACCCTTTCTCAGGAAAGAGCATTTTACAATCCTCTGGCAGATTAAAAAGAAAATCCTGAAGGTTTTCCTTGTCATGAGTGGAGTTAACCATGGAAGTTGTATGCAATTAAAAATATTTTTCTCAATAAAATTGAACTATGCTCCAAGAGCTCTTGGCAGACCCTCAACCATAACAAAGAAACTTTTCATTTTAATGTGTTCATAAAAATAGAAATTTAATTAATCCCATAGAAATATGAACACATTTTCGATTTAATATTTGAGCTTGGGCAATTGGGACCGGCATGCCACAGACACGCAATGTGAGACCAGAATGAATCGATGAAGCAGAGGGACAGACACCAAGAAGACAGATGACACGTGGGGTCAGCGCTCCTCTCCACAGAACAATGTCTAGTTACAGATTCTCGCTCTATAAAGTATTTATGGAAAGAATACTCTACAAGCAAATTAATAGGATTTTCACTTGGAAGATGGAAAACACAAAGATAAAAATTGGTCAATTATTCTGCCCGTCACTCAAGCCCATCTCTGGAATCCTGAACTAATCTGCATTTGTGTGTGTGTGTGTGTGTGTGTGTGTGTGCGCATGTGCACTGATGATGTCAGTCAGGTTGGCAGTGACCCAGTCACAACTTCTCATCCTCATCTCATGGGCAGGGGAAGATGTTATTCATTTGGATTTTATTGTTCTCCTCACAACTCTCTCTCTCTCTCTCTCTCTCTCTCTCTCTCACACACACACACACACACACACACACACACACACACACAGGCTGTAATACTGACCACCTTATAAAATAAGTTGAAGGCCCTGGCCGATTGGGCTCAGCAGTTAGAGTGTCAGCCTGTGGTCCAGAGACCCAGGTTCAGTTTCCGCTAAGGGCATGTACCTCGGTTGCAGTTTGTCCCCGGCCCTGGTTGGGTCATGTGGGTGGCAGCCACGCGATGTGTCCCTTTCACGTTGATGTTTCTCTCTCTGTCTCTTCCTCTCTCTCCCTCCCACACTATCTGAACAAAAAATGAAAAAATATCCTATGTCCTCGAGTGAGAATAAAAAAAACAAAACTAGGCTAAAATAAGGTGAAGGCCAAGGGAGGAGGAGGCAGAGGCCAGTGGGTGAGGGTAACGGGGTGGGAGGGGGAGGGGGACACCTGCAATAATGTAAACATTAAAATTTTTAATTTAAAAACATACAAAAAAGGCCCTGGCCAGTTTGGTTCAGTGGTTAAAGCGTTGGCCTGTGGTCCAGAGAGACCCCAGTTTGGTTCCCGCTAAGGGCACGTACCTCAGTTTGTCCCCGGCCCTGGTTGGGTTGTGAGGGAGGCAGCCACTCGATATGTCCCTTTCACGTCGATGTTTCTCTGTCTCTCTTCCTCTCTCTCCCTCCCACTCTATCTGAACAAAAAATGGAAGAGTGTCCTCAGGTGAGGATAAAAAAAAAAATTCTCTAGGTTCTAAGTCACTCCCTGCAGAAACTTTTCCATTTCTGTTTTCCTTTCTAGCATAGCTCCTCAAAATGCCTGCCTATACTCACTCTCCAGTTTCTCACCTCTGGACCTCATTTGAACAACTATAGTCAGATGTTCATACCCTCATCTTCCCAGACACCACTCTTACAAAGATCTCCATTGGTGTTCTCAGCAGAGCTGCGGATCAAATATCAGTGTTCATTTTACCTGATCTCTTAGCAGAATTGACACCAGTGATCACCCCCTGCTGAGGCTTTGAAACACTCTTTTCCGAGGGCTCACAGTCCCCTCACTACCTCAATGGCTACTCCTTCTCAGAATCACGTGCTGCTTCCTCCTCATGGAGACAGCTGTCCAACATCAAGCGGTAATGCCCAGTTGAATAAACACGTCTTCTCTGTCGCATTCACGCACACTCACCACATTGGCCTTTTGCCCATCCTTGAACTGGTCAGGTTTAGTCTGGCCTCAGAACAGTTGCGTTTGCTGTCTTCTCTGCCTAGAACTCCGGTCTCGGAGCGGCCCGTGCTCATCCCTCGCTTCACGTGCACGTCTACTTAGATGTCCCTACGTGGAGTACAGCCCTTTTCCTCACAGTCCATGCTAGGTCTTGAACCTGATTCATTTTCTTCATAATATGTACTAATAATGACACATCATATATTTATTCATCAGTTTGTTTATTATCTCTCTCCCAGACTGGAATGTAAGATCTATAACATTCGGAGCTCTATCCTTTCTGTTCACCACCATTGTATTAGTACCTAGACAAATGTGTGGCATATTATAGTGCTCAATACATACTTGTTGAATGAATGAATGAATGAATGAATGAATGAATGAAGAATAGCACCTATTTAAGATGTAGTATTAGTGTATTCCAAGTTTTGGTTTGCCACTATTCTACCTTGATTTACATATTCAATATAAATGCTTTGATGTCTACCATGCACCATGACAATTTTTGAGCAAGGTAGTGTGTGTGTGTGTGTGTGTGTGTGTGTGTGTGTGTGTGTGTTTGGTATGTGCCACATGTACACATGTGCATATGCATGAAGTTGGGAGGGGAGTTTAAGTTCTTTACAGACTTAAAGAACTTGCAGTTTACATGTACAAAATTTAAGTCCAACACAAACCAGTGAATAGTAAAAGCAATAACTATATGTGTTCATTCTTTCAATGAATGTTTGTTGAGCTTCTCCAAAGAGCCTGTGCTAAGAAAGGCAACAGAGTGAAGGAAATAAAAGGAAAAAAATAAAAATCTGCAGGGAATATATTTAAAATGTGTACATGGCAGGTTGAAGTTGACTTAAGAGAGTTAATAATAGACAAGATGAGAAGGAGAATTTTACTGCATTTAAAAAAAAATTAGTAAGAAGTAAAAATGTAATGAGTGACATTTCTAAGCCAAAGCACCTGAGAAAGTGCAGGTAGTAAAATATCCCATGTAAAGAAGCGTTTGCCTCAGTCACTCCCTAGAGAAGAAAGGTATTTTTGTTCTGAATACATAGTACAGCAGACACAGACTCCAGAAAATTTATTTCAGGCATGAGGGGGAAAAGCCAAATACAAAAAAAAAAAATCATATATATATATATATATATATATATATATATATATATATGTTCCAGACTCTGACAATCAGATCCAATCATATTTTTATGAAATACTATGTGGGAGCATCCTGCATGACTTTTCATCCCAAATTTTTAAAGACCAAACTGGCCAAGTTTTTGTATGGAATTATTGCCCAGTTTTGAAACTGTAATGGTTGATATTATAGAATTGTCAAAAGAAGTTAACTTCAGCTTTTGGCCATGTTCATTCGTACGCATTTTAAGGAACACTCAATGGGAATGTCTGACATTACCTTTGAAAACTTTTCCACTTTAAGGAGAGTGTTAGCTATCTTAGAAATCCACATGGCTTATTATTTGCGACTGTAATAAAAGTGCTGTGCTCAGTATTTTTTTTTTTCCACAAGGAATGTTTGTTTGTTGGTTAGTTGGTGGGGTGGGTGGGTGGGTGGGGTGGTTAAGTGCTGAATAAGTTTATAACAAGGTTATCACATAGGTTTTAGATCATATTAGTGTTTAAAAATAAAAATGCAGAAAATCATCAATGTAAAAGAGTGTTTCAGAATTAGTGAAAACATTCAGAGGAAACAACGTAAGGAAATAGCGTGTCCCTTTTTCAAGTCAATGCACACAGTAAAAGTCGGTTTTTAAGCTCTGGCTTGGGCGTTAGTTCCTCCTACTTCACTGAGCACCGTGTGGTTGCCTCATTCGCCGTGATCTCTGCCATCCCTGCGCCATCTCAGAACAGCCTGTCACATTCATTAACTGCAAAAGGAACAGCACTTACCTCCGGTGGGAAAGGTTCAGGAAGGGCTGATCCTGACAGACACTGAGCGTGGGCTCAGAAACAGAACACCTATAAATTCACATTTTATTAGCCTGGTTCACATCCTGCTCTACTCTCATCTCACCCCGCGAGAGAAAATCCTTGTTTACATGTACAATCTCCCTGGGACAGTGGAGAAGTCTGAACTGTGCACTATGAAAGACCTATAGTCATCGGTGGGGGGAGGAAGCTTAATATGACCTGTGAGGGCTGTACGTCTCCTAATCTAAATTCCTCTTAAGAGGGCTACCATCCTCAGTCCAATGAACTCAAGTAGGAGCCTCCTGGGAGCATGAGTTACTTAAAACATTCTACAGTTAATAAACGAATGAAGCAGACAGTTGACTGACATTCTTATTTTAAAAATGAAGATGGGCCCTGGCAGGCGGTGCTCAGGGGTTAGACCATCAGCCTGTGCATGGAGGGTGAAGGTTTTGATTCCTAGTCAAGGGCATTTACTTGAGACGCAGGTTCAACCCCTGGTCCTGGTTGGGGCCCAGCGCAGGAGGCAACCAATTGATGTATCTTTCTCACATGGGTGTTTCTTTCTGTCTCTACCCCTCCCACTCTATCTCTCCCTTCCACTCTTTCTAAAAATCAATGGGAAAAATATCCTCGGGTGAGGATTAGCAAAAATAAATAAGTAAGAAAACAGGCTAGCATGACTAGAAGATGAAGGTGGCTCTATATTCTTACTGGATCTAGACCTTTGAAGTTTAGATGTTGAGAGTTATTTTTTTTTTTGGTAGAATTTTATGGTTTGATTAACAGAAATACAATGTACACAATCTGTCTATTCATTTCTTCGCTGCGCAGCCTGGCATTGGGATTGGTGACGCTGATGGCAAGCTGGGCTGCTCTTCCCACCATGGCTTTGCGGCTCTTTGTGGAGACGTTGTGAACAGTCTCAGCACAGTGACTGTTGCACATCAGCAGCACTTCAAGCTCCATGACGCTGTGGACCAGACACTTACGGAAGCCACTGGGCAGTGTGTGGTTTGTTTTCTTGTTGCTCCCATAATCCATGTTGGGCATTGGGATCTGGCCCTTGAATCTTCTGCGCACCCTACTGTCAATACCTCTAGATTTCCACCAGTTCCGCTTAATTTTGACACATCAGTCTGGCTGGTGCCGGATGAACTTCTTGGTCTTCTTTGTGACAATCTTGGGTGTCACGGGGGGTCTGAGGGCAGCCACGGTGCCAAGGAGGAGATTGCTGCCCACTCCCTAGGCAGCGCCGGGGAAGAGCAGAGTTATTTTTCTAATACCTGTTTTGTTACATAACCAACATTCCCATTCTTATGAATTATGTTCTGCAGGAGACTGACATTAAATTATTTTTCAAAGTAATCTAATAAAAAAAAATGTAACGCAAAAAGAAGCATAGATGTCAAAATAATCTATCTAACCTGTTACCTGAGATAAAGATCCTGAGACGAGACTGAGCTACAAAAAGATGAGGTTCCATAAGGTCCATACGGTGAAATTCAAAGAAAATGTCACACGTAGATGATGCAACTCTATCTGTAGTTGCTCAGCTTCTTGCTTCAGGTAAACTGTGCTGTTGGAACCATTCTATAGACACCTGAGAACCCTTGAGAACAGCAACCTGGCGGGGAGGGGCAATCCAAAGATGGTTCGAAAGGTATTTTTCTGTTTTGAAGAGCTTGCAAGTCACCTTCCTGGGTTAGTTTATATTTGGTGTGACTTTAAGGCAAGGGGCTTGGAGTATTTTACTTCGTTAATTCTCTCCCAGCTCTTAGTATTACATTTACTTCCTTAATGAATATATAGCCTGCCTTGCTCCCCAAAGCATTTGCGGTTGCTTATAAAAATCCATATGGTAAAATAAAACTTTTTAAATTAGGGAAATCAGGGAATAGAGAAAATGAGGCTCATATATTATGAAGAAGCCAGGGAGTAAGAGCTCAGAAATAAATGTGTACATTTCTGCAAGAGAATAAAAGGTGGGCCATAAATTCGGTTCTGAGTCCTCTTTCAGACACACTGAAATGAGAAATACGATCAGTTATAAAATTATCATTGAGCATAAGATAAAAACATACCAGCTGTTCCTGAGAAACACACATTGTCCCTCATTTAAAGCCTGAACAAAGTCCTCCCACAGTTGCTCATAGAGGGGACACTGAGGAACTTTGGGGACATCACCCCTACTTCATAGAGAAAGCGCCACATTGTGGTCATCCCAGCCTGCTAGCTGGGAAATCGTGCCAAAACACGATTTAATAAACGCAGTTCAAAGGATCGCCAAAGCACACACTCCACGGCCCCAGCTTGTGAGCGTCTGACTTCGACCCGGGCTACGATTCCTTAGGCCGTTTAGCTGACGGGCCCGACTGCTCCAGGCAACCTTCTTTAATGTTATTTTGTCGAAACCAAGTTTTGGTTAAGAGTTGGGTCACCAAGGTTATACTCTCTGACAATACCCTGGAGGGTGGGGATCGCATGTGGCTAATCCTGATGGACGGTTCATCCAATCCGTTTCCTAAATCGCTGCTGTTGGAAACCTACAAGACTCTCGTGTGAATCAGTTCCCGCCCCAACTCCACTGAAAAGTGACACGGCGGTACCGTCAGGCAGGGCCGGGATTATTTCGGAAAACAGTTATAATAACACACAACATTAGAACGTGAGCTCCTCAAAAGCAGGGTCTTTGTCCATGTTCTGCTCTGCTATCGCCTCAGCGACTAGCAATAGTACCTGGTATATATCTGACTCTCCACAGGAGTTTTGTGTTTTGTTTTGTTTTGTTTTTTGGTAATGATTTCATTGGCTAGAAAAACAATAATGGATAACGCTCCTAAGAACCAAAAGTGATTAATAATTGAACTGATATTTTATTATTCACAAAGCATATATTTCCATTTAATAAATGGTATATGGAACATCTTTATTATCTATACATAATACTTTATGAATTTTGGACTCTAGGTTGCCTTATGTCAACTTGGATATCACCCCGGGACCCATGATCCATAGGTTGGGAAGCATGTGATAACAGCTTTGCTTTTATTAGTTTGAGCTTGAAATTTGTCTCAGAGGATATTTCAAATTGCCCACCAAAGTTGTAAAAAAAAAAAATGTGTAGTTAGGTGCACGGGATATGAACTTCGCAGAGCTACATTCATTCACGGACTATGTTCTAGCTGCCTTAAGCAATGTGTTTTGTTTCACTACATCTCTGGAAAGAGCATTATTATGTCTGCATCATCTAAATGTTGTGGGGACAAATAAAATAATATATGTAAAGAGTTTTACACATAGTAGGACCTCTGCAAAGTTCTCTCTTCTTTCCAAGAGATGCTGGATGGATCATTTAACTCTTGAGACCCCTCTCGGGTCCTTAGAAGAAATCCAATTCATTAACATATTTTTCTATTCCCTGTTACAAGAGGACCAACAGGGACAACATTTGAAACCATGATCTGATCTGCCAATGGGTTTTCTGTTGACCCTGTCTCTTGTAGCATCATTAAGATTCAGGTACTAAATAAATTTAATATCCGGATTTTTTATTTGATGCTTACAAGCTCACACTATAAGCAATGCCCTGAACTTAGGGGGTGGAAAGCAAAGGAAGAATCAATAGAAGATGCTAATGATTTTCAATAGTTGTCACATTTCTCCAAAAATATTACATACTTAGTGACCTACTTCCATACCAGACCAGAAGGACAAAGAGCAGCCCTAAAACAGTGATAATTAATACAATACCAAAGAATGAGCATTGCTTTAATATTTTTACTCAGTATTTTGTTGAGGGTTATCCAAAAGAAAATCTAAATAATCAATGACCCTTTCATGTATCTGTAACAGGAATTATAGAAACCTCTTTCATCGTTTCTCTTTTTTTTTGCAGGACAAGACAAGGGTCTCGTTGTTGTAGTTATTGCTGACATTAACGCAAATATTTCTGACAAGTGGAAAATCTTCCTGTAATTTAATTTCTGTTGTACTTTAATGTCTGTTCCCTAAAGACAGTTCCTGTTAACAGATTTCAAACTGTGATAATAACATTGTCTTTCTATATTAGTAAAAATTGGAATCTGTTTCCCTTGCTGGACAACACTCAAAATAGTTGTAAGATTTAAGAAAACTGGAAAAGATACTTTTTTTTTTTTTTTAAGTTTGGGTGAATTGTTCTTGAATATCAACTTAGAGTGTCAATAGAATTAAAACACTAGCGTATAATAACTGGATTTAGAAATTAAAATCTCAGCAAAGGTTACAGTCTAGAAACTGCTGACTTTTCAGAGGTGGATGGGGGTCAAAGGGTACATGGAGAAATGGAATCTGTTTGTGCTTTTAGACCCATAGCCTTTATTCATTAAGTTATGACTTTAAAGTTTTTAATTAAATTTACTGGGGTGGAATTGGTTAATAAAATTATATAGGTTTCAAGTGTAAAATTTTATAATACGTTATCTGTATGTTGCATTCTGTCCTTACTACCCAACGTCAAATCTCCTTCCATCGCCGTATATTTGACCCTTTACCTTTCACTAACCCCACCCCCTTTCCCTCTGGTAACCGCCATACAGTTGTCTATGTTTATGAGTTTTTGTTTGTTCATTTGTTGCTTTCATTTTTATATCCTACCTAAGAATGAAATCATATGGTTCTTGTCTTTTTGCATCTGACTTATTTCACTCATCATAATATTCTCAAGATCCATTCGTGTTGTCATAAATGGCATTTTAAATATGATACAAATCAACTCTGAAAATAATCTCATTGAACTCAGCTTCTTCATTTTTGGTTTTGACTAATTTACTTAAACAGGAATAGCTTGTCTTAACATAAATCTGAAATAACTAAGTAGTATATTTGTGAAAATAAAATTTTAGCTTTTCTAGATAATTACCTTTGTACCAACTATGCATGATATCAAATCCCTTCATAAGTAAAACAGACAAAAGTCAGTTTTAAAAAATCCTAATATTTGTTATTCTCATATACCTATTTTGAGCTTTTTAGTACTTTTTATTACTTTAAAGGAGCCTCTCAAATAAAACCACTTTTCTTCAATTCCAGCCAAATAACTGACTGCATTAAAAAACAGGATTACAGTATGTAAAACATTTATAGAAAAAAAAAATCTGTTGTCCCTTCTCTACTAACCAGTACTTATAAAACATAGAAGTGATAATAAAAAATGCTGCAAAACAACTAAGGCCATAGCACTTTCAAAAACTTCAGTCGTCATCAAGTATCGCTGACCAAGCCAAGCACTCATTTCTCAGGGTAGATCAGTTGGCTGGCTCCCACACCAACAGGGATGGCAATGAACGCATTTCTGGGCCCAAACAAAGCTGGAGGAAAAAGATTGCATTGCGACAGGGAGCAAACCTGAGAAATGGAGGCATGTGTTTACCAAAGGAAAAAGATGGTCTCAGATAAGGTAACCCTAATCGAGGTATTAGGATAGCTTGTCATTACACTAGAACAACAATTTCATTCAGGCTGCTGACTTCCAATCCAATATTCTTTATCCCATACTGTTCCTCAATAGAGATCTCATTCCGGAACATTTGTTTATTTCTAGATGTTTTACAGTTCTGGGAATGGAGAATCCATACTGCCCAGATGGAAATCACGTTGTTTTTCTTCCCCCAGTATTGGCAATTCTTTCTTCTACTACATCTTTAAAACGAAATCATGGCCCCTGCGGTGATAAGCTATCAACTCACTGTGGACGGCAGGAAAATGAATCTCGAGAGCATTTGATGAAAGAAGGATTTATGGTTTATCACAAGCCACTTAAACGGCCAAGTAGTAGGATAATTCTGAGACTTCTGGTTTTCGTTAATAGATAAAGTTATAAAACTTGCTCCCATTTCAAAGACGAATTGCCTATTTGTAATCCTTAAACAAACAAAAAATAACCTTGAAAGAGACACAGAGGCTCGACAGACTTCAAATGGACCTGTTTGGGTTATTGGCACTTTAGGCTACAGATGTTCCCTTCTATGAAGACAGAAAATGAACATCCAAGTGGATTCCTGATAAAGGTAAAGGTGAAACAAACATCGGCACCGTCTTTGTCACAAACACGTGACAAACTAATTTTGCCACCACAGTTAATAATTGCTTTATCAAGGAAATTCTTAGATGTACTCACGACTAATATGTTACTCTCCTAGCTCTCATTCTAAGCATTTAGTGACTCTTTCAAAAGCAACAACTTAAATTCCCGGTCTGCCAAGGCCATCAGAGAGAGACGGAGCCATCCTACAGAAAGAGCTCAATGTGTCCCCAACCAGTTCATTCCAGTCAGAAATACCAACTCCTAAATCGTCAAACTGAAAGATGACCTAACCCAAAGATGTGTTTCTGGTACTGCATACTTCTTCCCTAGGGCTCTCAAGGAATGCTCCCAGAGCAAGGAGATGGCACCCAGCAGTATTCAACATCCCCCGGTACTGTAAAGAACTCACTTTCTCTAAAATTCTTTCTCTGGCCCTGGCCAGTTTGGCTCAGTGATTAGAGTGTCAGCCCATGGACCAGAGAGTCCCGGGTTCGGTTCCCGCTAAGGGCATGCACCTCGGTTGCAGTTTGTCCCCAGCCCCAGTTGGGGTTGTGTGGGTGGCGACCAGTCGATGTGTCTCTCTCACATCGATGTTTCTCTCTCTCTCTCTTCCTCCCTGTCTCCCTCCCGCTCTATCTGAAGATAAATGCAAAAATGTCCTTGAGTGAGGATTAAAAAAAAAGAAAATTATTTCTCTGTTACCCATCGTCCCCCCATCTCCCCGAAACACACACATACTTCTTGGTTGTTAGCCCTTAGCAAATTGGGAGGAAAAAAAAAAGGGACAACTAATATTTGGTGAATTCCAATGGCAGAAAATTAATCCTAGAGTGGCAGAATGAACCAAGAAAGTTGGCAATCAAGAGTACAGCTTCATGCCAGGTACATGAAAATTACTTGTTTCCTGAGTGCTTAGTTTTACAAGAATGTGGAGCTCAAGTTTTTTAATTACAGTCATACCACTTACAAAGCAACTTCAGGCTAATTGCTTATGGTTTTGACCCTCATTTTTCTCATCAGTAAAATGGGGATAAAAATAGTTCCTACCTTTCTAAGGTTATTATATGAGCAAAAATTAGATTCTATATATACACTGCTTAGCATAATGCTCAATAAATAATAACTTTCTCATTAGATCCCCTTTCTATTTTTTAAAAACCATTTCAAACAATATTAAAATAGTGTATTTGGGAACATATTTATAAATCAGACCCAACAGAAGACAAGCTTTCAAAATTTTTTTCAATTGAAGTTGACATTTAATATTATTTTATATTAGTTTCAGGTGTACAGTATTGTGGTCAGACAATTACTTAATTTACAAAGTGACCCCCTCAATAATTCTAGTACCCAGCTGGCACCATACATAGTTATTACAACTTATTGACTTTATTCCCTATGCTGTACTTTACATCCACGTGACTATTTTGTAATTACCAATCTGTACTCCTCAATCTTTCACATTTTACACCCCGCCCCCTATACTCCTCCCACCTAGCAACCCTGAGTTTGTTCTCTGAATCTATGAGACTATTTCTATTTGGTTTGTTCATTAGTTTGTTCTTTAGACTCGACATATAAGTGAAATTATATGGTTTTTGTCTTTCTCTGTCTGACTTATTTTACTGAGCATAATACCCACTAGCTCCATCCACTTTGTCACAAATGGTAAGATTTCATTCTCTTTAATGGTCCATGTAATATTCCATTGTATATATGTACCACAGCTTTTTTATCCAATTATCTACTGATGGACCCTTAGGTTTCTTCCATATCTTGGTTACTATAAAAAACACTGCAATGAACATAGGGGTGCATGTCTCTCTTCAAATTAGTGTTTTGAATTTCTTTGGCTATATATCCAGAAGTATAATTGCTGGGTTATAAGGTAGCTCTATATTAATTTTTTTTTTTTTTATCCTCACCCAAGGACATTTTCCCATTTTTTGTTCAGATAGAGTGGGAGGGAGAGAGAGAGAGAGAAACATCGACGTAAAAGGGACACATTGAGTGGCTGCCACCTGCATGACCCAACCAGGGCTGAGGACAAATTGCAAACGAGGTACATGCCCTTAGTGGGAACCGAACCCGGGTCTCTCCGGACCGCAATTCCAACGCTCTAACCACTGAGCCAAACCGGCCAGGGCTATATTAAATTTTTTGAGAAACTACATACTGTTTTCCACAAAATTGGATTATTTTGGTGTTGGATTCTATGAGTTCTTTATAAATTTTAGATATGAACCCCTTATTGGATGTATCATTAGCAAATATCTCCTTCCGGCCAGTGGGCTGTCTTTTCATTTTGTTGATTGTTTCCTTTGCTGTGCAAAAACTTTTTTTTTAATGTAGTCCTATTTGTTTATTTTTTCTTTTGTTTCCCTTTCCCAAGGAGAGATATCAGAACAATATATTACTAAGAGCAATGTCAGAGAATTTACTGCCTATATTTCCTTCTAGGAGTTTTATGGTTTGGGTCTTACATTTAAGTGTTTAATCCATTTTGAGTTTTTTTCTTGTATATAGAGTAAGAAGGTGGTCTTGTTTCAGTGTTTTGCATGTATTTGTCCAATTTTCCCAACACCGCTTATTTAATAGATTGTCTTTACCCCCTGTATATTCTTGCTTTATTTGCTGTATAATAATTGACCACATAGTAATATGTTATTTCTGGGTTCTCTTTTCTGTTCCATTTATCTATATGTATGTTTCTTTGCCAGTACCATGCTTTTTTGATTACTGTAGCTTTGTAGTATAGTTTGATGCCTAGTAGTATAATACCTAAGAAAAGACAAGCATTGTAGCTTTCATGCTTCTTAGAACACATGTTCTCTGTGTGGTAGAAGTCATAAACAGTTTGAAGTATGCATTTATTATGTTAAATATATATTTACATATACAAATCTTGTCACAGAGTGGGTATCCAAGTGCAATATAATGTAACCAAAGTAAGAGAATTGGGAAAATAAGGGTATGAAGAAGAAAACGTTAATATATGAAAAAAATGCCTTAAGTCCTCTAAACATTTTAGAAGTGGCCATGTATTTAGCTCTGAGTTTTCTAGAAGCCGATACAAAGAAGGTAACAATATTATTACATGAGCCACAGTATTTACATGATACAGACACACTAGATGCCAAGGATAGAAAAAGTAATTTTTTTCCAAACCAAACACTAATGATTACTATAAATCTACTAATATATTGAATTTTAATGGTAAACTGTAAAACTGTCTAAGGACAGCAACAAATAATATAACAGGAATTTACCCAGGGATGAATGAGACAGTGTTTGGGAAAAGATGAGACACACTACTGTGGAATTTGATAAAGCAACTATGTTATTTCTCAGTGCTGTTAACTAGTACATATTTAAAACTAATATTAAAATGTTTTTACAATACTGCAGAATTTTTTGATGTGTATCATTATTTCTTATAATCGATGTCTAATACTTAACTCATGTGATACGTATTTACTCAAAAAACTGAAGTAAGCTTTCTAACATTTTTGCCTACGCATGCTACATTATGTCCTGTTCTTCATGAAGCACTTTCTACAATTAACAACTGAATAGTGAATGATTTAGAGATTTCCTTGGAGAAAATCTGTTCCCAAATTCTCATTCATATTCATTCTCTCTCTCTCTCTCTCTCTCTCTCTCTCTCTCTCTCTCTCTCTCTTTCTCTATCTCTATCTCTATCTCTCTTTCTGTTTCTCTCTCCCCCTCCCTCTCCCTCTCCCCCTCTCTCTCCAGCCTCAAGTTAAAACTGACCCTTAAACCTGAATTTTACTCTGCTTATATATAAATGTTGAAGTTGGTTACCACAGCTTTTAGGAATCCTATTGGCTTTACAATATCAAACAATATAATGATTATATTATCACCACATGATGACTTAGCATTAAATGAATCTTTTCATATAATGTGCATAAAAAGAACTGAGCTTCGAAAGAGCAAACTGTGTATATTCTGAGGGTTTCCATTATATATATATATATATATATAAAAATCAAACTGAAAATATGTCTGTTTCTGAAGTAGAGAAATAAAGAAGTAAAATAATTTTCCATCTCATTTAAAATTTAAATTCACATGAGATATTGTCATTATATGTGAGTGACTTCAACTGACTTCTCTATGTTACCTTAAATAGAACACAGCATTGGAGATGTTTACTGAGAATTCGTCTTTTCATCATGTAGCTCCTTTTTTAATGCTTGTTTAGGTTTTGACCAATCAGGATAACTTAAGGACATCTCAAAATAGAGATACTGTTCCTTGATCTTTTACTGCCGAAAATCTCCTTTTATTTACTTATTTTGAGTGAGGGGTTTGGAGAAAAGGACTAATCATTGCTAATGAATTTGGTGCCGGTGAAAAATTCCAGATGGGCAGTCACTGAGACTCAAGTTCTTTTATTCACAGGCTCGGGCAGAACATTTCCCCCTGTACGTCTCTTTCAGATGCAACCTGGGGTACAAAGTTATCTTGCATTCCCAGACCTGTACAATCTCGTCTTCATTCATCAGCATTTTCACATTTCATCAGGTATCATTTCTGATAGGCATATTCCGGCCCAGCAGAAATCACCCTTTTTCATTACTCATTTCTCAGACAGCTTTGCAAAAGTGGGGTTTTCACATCAACAGTGCCTTTTACCAGGAAGGTTATACAATGTTGAAGGAAAATTAATTTGCGGAAAACAAAATAATATATACGCTGATCTTTTTTCTTCTCTCAGGCATCTAATTTAGAACAGATTTATGCCAAACCAGTAGACAATTTTGTATGTACTGAGCCAAACTGCTCACCTAAGGGCAATTCCTGACTTAAAAATCTATATAATTGCTCATGATGTTACTCCCAATTATTATGCCAAAAAAAAATGTTCAGCCGGGGTGAAATTACAATGAAGACACCACAATTAATTTTTTAATAATTATTATTCCTTCAGGATAATTAACATTTTAATTTTGTCTACAAGGTGCTACCCTCAAAATTCTAAAAGACAGGATTTTATTTTCAAAAGGAACTAAACCTCCAGGATTTAGATAACTTGCCTGAGGTCACCCAGATAATAAACAGAAAGATTCATAATAAACCCTGAGTCTATGTGAACATAAAGTCATACTATTTCTCTACTGTCAAATCTGCATTTCTAGACCAGAGCTCCAGTCTCGTGTGTCTGTGTCTGAGATATTGTCAACTTACTGTCACTATGTCCAAAATTGAATTTTAATATTCACACTCTAACCCAGCTCCCATTCTGTTATTTGTTTTTTGTTTGTTTGTTTGTTTGTTTTTAATCCTCACCCAAGGACATTTTTCCATTTTTGTTCAGATAGAGTGGGAGGGGGAGAAAGAGAGAGAGAGAGAAACATCGACGTGAAAGGGACACATCGAGTGGCCGCTTCCTGCACAACCCCAACTGGGGCCGGGGACAAACTGCAACTGAAGTACGTGCCCTTAGTGGGAACTGAACCCGGGTCTCTCTGGACCACAGGCCAACGCTCTAACCACTGAGCAAACCAGCCAGGGCCCATTCTCTTATTTGTACCACTGTTACAAATTCTTTTTGGACTCACATTTAATTCATCTATTATTTACATCCCCAGTATTCAGGTATTCACTTTTCCATGTTTTCTTTCACATTCTTTTAGTTTTTAGCAATAATGGGAATTTTATTTATTTTTTATTTTTATTTTTTTATCCTCACCCAAGGACATTTTTGCATTTATTTTCAGATAGAGCGGGAGGGAGAGAGGGAGAAAGAGAGAGAGAAACATCGATGTGACACAAACACATCGAGTGGTTGCCACCCACACGACCCCAACCAGGGCCGGTGACACACTGCAAACAAGGTACATGCCCTTAGCGGGAACCAAACCCGGGATTCTCTGGTCCACAGGCCGACGCTCTAACTGCTGAGCCAAACTGGCCAGGGCAACAATGGGAATTTTAGAAAATATCCTACTACACGAAAAATGTTAAATTCCTTTCCTCTTTGAATATCATGTCAAAATACATGGCATTCAAGACTGGGAGAGCATACTCTACGTCGAAACTTATTATATTTGAGTACAAGAATTTAAAGTGCTATTTCTCCTCTTTTTTCAAAATACTCTCTAATACTCTATCATTGCAAAACGATGGCAAATACTGAAGCGTGTCACGAGGTCAGTATTTTCTCCTTGTATTGCCACTACCTCCTCGGGCCGGAGGGAAGAGGCCTGGGGAGGGAGAAGGTACAGGGGTAAACGGCGACTGGAAGGAGACCTGACTTGGGCTGGTAAATACACAACACAGTATATAGATGATGTATTATAACATCGTATACCCAAAACCTGTATAGTTTTAACAACCAATGTCAACGCAATAAATTCGAGTTTTCAAATTAGTTAATCTGTAGAAAACATGAATTATAGAAAACCTTCAGCAAGTTGCTCCAAGTCTAAAACACTGCTGGGAAATACTCGCCTTAACCTCCCTCTGTTTCCAGTGTCACGCCTCTGCTGGCTTCGCTCCTGCCACCCAGCACTCATTGTCACTCCCGTTCTCTGCTTATGTCTGTGAAGCAGTGGCCACCTCTCCTGAAACAACACTGTGCTGAACATTTAGTTAACGTGCCAGTTTTCTTATAAGCCCTTTTCCAAGCCTTCCCGTTGGCTTCCTGCATGTCTTGGGAATCCAGTAGCTACCATATCTTTAAGAACTTGTTTACTTAATGCTGTCTTATATTAGTCGCTTTGTTTTTTTTTGTTTTTTTTTTATGTTTTCTAAAGTAGTGAGTCTTATCACCCTTCCCTTGAGCTTTCAAGAGCATTCTGTAAATAGAAAAGGCTTAACAAACTGGTTGATTTATTGACTGGACTTGATGCTGCCTTCCATAGCAGACATTTATTTTAAGAAATGAAGAAGTGACTTTTCAAAGATATTGTGAATTTTCCCTCAATTCAAATATTAGCATATTAAAAAATTTAAGACACCTAGTGAGAATTCCTAATCTTTTTTAAAATTATTATTATTTTTTTTTTCTTATCCTCACCTGAGGACATTTTTCCATTTTTGTTGTTGTTCAGATAGAGTAGGAGGGAGAGAGAGAGAAACATCGACGTGAAAGGGACACATCGAGTGGCTGCCTCCCGCACGAGCCAACCAGGGCCGGGGACAAACTGCAACCGAAGTGCATGCCCTTAGCAGGAACCGAATCCAGAACTCTCTGGTCCTCAGGCTGGTGCCCCAGCCGCTGAGCCAAACCAGCCAGGGTGAGAATTCCTAATCTTGATAGGTTAGGTTTTGATTTCATAAACTTTACAGTAATTTCCCAGACACTTTCTATTGTTAAATAAAGTATATTTATGTTTTAATTGGAATTTTAATTAGAACAAAGCCTTAGTAATTTAGCTGGTGTTTGAATGTTGTTTAAACCAAACCTGAAATCCTATCATTAAATTTTACCAGAATTAGCCTGGCCAGTGTGGCTCAGTGGTTGAGCATCGACCCATGCACCAAGAGGTCACTGGTTTGATTCCCAGTCAGGACAAATGACACTGCTCTTACATATTTAATTCCACTGGTTGTTACAAACTACTGATGTTACAAAATTTAAAAATGTATTGCCAAATATTAGCACTACAGATATATCTTGCAAGGTTTGCAAAAATATAAGAAAAGGAAATGAGCATATGAAAATATGAAAAATGAGCAAAAACAACTTAAACTTTTCACAAGTGTTACAAGAAGCATTCAAAACTTTACATATTACCTGACTCTGTCTTTTGGGCTACACAAATTTTAATGAAATAAAGGGGGTAAAATGCCTAACATTTATACAAGCAGATAGTTCATACTTCATGCTATTGTTTATAAGTATGTACCTTGGACGAGTTCATTAACATCACCAAATTTCTCGTCTCTTTACCTGGAAAAAAGCTGAAATAATAATTCTCTGTAATTATTATGAGAATTAAATGTGACAGTGTAAATGAAGTCTGTAGAATACTATTTTGAAACACGAATCATTGATATTTTTATTGTCTCTACCATACCACTAAGATTCTGAAATAACCAGTGACCTAGGACTGGGTTTGACTTTTACCACCTCAATCTCCCCTTTTAGCTATTTTTATACACTCTCCTGACCTCATTCAATTCTGGATGCTTACACTAGGCCTTACAAAAAGCATGAGTGTTATTTCTAAGTGGTAAGAACCTGGCCTCTGTGTACAGATTACCCTTCCCTTGCCTCCCGGCTTGTTGGCAGGCGAGAATTCTACCACTGAACTACCAATGCCCTCCCGGCTTGTTGGTACGGCCTTCTCACTCACTACTCCCTCTCCAGGCCCTGGCTCCCTCAGCCCTCAGTGCCTAACTCTCCTGTTCCCTCAGACTCTATTGGTTGGTTTGCATTTGTTATGTTCTCTCCAGTGTGCTCATGCATCTCCCTATAGCCCTTCTTGGATTTCTTAGAAGTGAAACTCAGCTTGACATTTATCCACATCATGCTACCAAGTCTGATGACCCGCGCAGCAATGTACCACTTTTTAAGTAACCAGCTCAGTATAAGTTAGAACTTCTTTTCTCTCTTATCTCTGATGCAATGGCTGCAGGGATTAAAAGGTGAAATAAGAGTGACCAGATTCTGTAGGTATCCGGGACACCCGCGCGTTCTTCATCTTTAGGGGTAAAATCACTCTGCTCTCTGTTCGACTCGAAAGATGCATACACACTTCAATATAAGAAACATCTTTTTAGTGACTAGAAATAGATGGAAGAACCTAAACCATATCACAGTGAACATTTGATTCACCAAGGAGATTTCATAAAATGTTGCTTCTTGATCCTAGCCCAAGACAATTAAATAAGACTCTCTTGGGAACCACCACCCTAAAAGAAGGTGAACACATGCATCTGCTCACTGAGGTTTTCCTTCATAATTCCTGACGTGGCCACCTGCCTGGCTTCCCCCTGAGCAGGCTAGGGTTTCGGGTCCTTGGTATCTTAGTAGATTTAAAAGTTTCTGGGCCAAGGCCGTTACATAGGTGTGCTTTCTGGGCTATGAGGGAAAGTCCTGAGGCCAGGGCAGATGCTGGGCCAACAGGTGATATAAAGCTTTGCAAGTTTGATTGGCTTGTATTTCAAAACAAAGTGACTCAGGGACATCTATTTTGGACGATGCACTTAATCCATGGTTTGTTCTTTGTGATCATAAAACCCTTGTCTGGGAACTGCTGTGAAACTTTGGGAGTCCTCTGACCATTTTGAATCTTCAGTAAAAGTAGAAAATGAAACTACTTGTTTACCGAAGTGATAAAACGTGCAATCTTCTCATGCAGTTTCTAGAGGGTTTCTCTTTAAACGACCTAATGGTTTCTTTAAGGTGCAGTTTAAGAAAGTGATATCAATTCACGTTACTTGAACTGTGTTTACATTAAGACTTAGTTTCCTTTCTTAAGTACTTTAAACACAGTAGGTTCGGTGATGCTCAGTGCATCCAGACACTCAATAAATGCTCTTTGGTAATGATAATGGCCAAGCTGATTTTAACATGGGTGTTCTCTTTCTTTACTTACACTGACTGTCTCACTGAAGTTCAGACCACAGGTTTTTTTCTTACAATTACATAACATGATTGTTATTTAAGTCTATTTCTTCCTTGTCTTCATTTTCTTAATGCAAAGAACAAGTTTTTTTCTTCCGCCAGCCTAGGATCCTCTATCCGTAACACAGGAATGCAGTGCAACCACACCAAGCCCTGCTATGCTCCATGCCTTGTTTTTCTTTGCCTCACTCCCCCGATCTTCCTAAATACTGTTCTTCTGGGCAGAGGCAGTATTCCCACAGGTAGTGAGATGAAGCTGGGGTTTCAGGTCAGGGGGCCGCGGGCATGCTTTCATGTAAAGGGCTCAAACTGTAACCCAATGCATCCCTTTCCCTGAGCAGAGCATTTGTCTTCTCAGCATGAATTGGCTACATACAGAGCAGGGTAGGACCCTGCAGACTGCTTAAGATTTGACATTTGGAGAATTAAAACTCACACGTGAGGTTTAATTGTGTTACAGCTGATGAGACGACAAATGTTGAACCATTGCTAGCACCTCATTATACTTTGAAAATACTAATTGCCTTAGGTTGCCCCCGCAAAAAAAAAGTAGATCTCAAACGTCTTACTTGACTACAGAGTGCATGCAAGAGGGACTCATGCATAGCTAGTTGTGGCGGTGGCTTCCCTATAAAACAAAGAGTAGCCAAAAACACTACACAGACCCCTTCCAATCAAAGAGCCTGGGCTTTAAAAGTTAACTTTACTGCCTGATTCTGAACTTTTCATTTTCTTTGCCAGACAGGTTCAAAAAGAATGTCTGTTTTTGTTTCATCAAGCTTAATCCATACATAACATCCTTTCCCACTATTTACTAGACTACAGCTATCAAGTGAAGATATGATGTCTGTGTTTGGGTTAGTGACTTTAAGTTCTAATGACCATGATGTAATCACTGTAATCAAGAAAGGCTTGTCTGTCTTTAGAGTCGGGTCCTCTGCCATTGGCCTAGCACATTTCTTGAGCCTTTTCATTAAGCTAACCACAATTTCGGCTAATTGTAATTATCAGTGTCCTGCTTTACACAGTCTTGTGGCCCCAAATGAAAGCTTATTCCGTTGGTTTTTGTTGTGGTGGTGGTGGTGGTTCTGGCAAAGCAGTTTACAAATATTTGGATAAGAAAATGTTATCAGCAGTACATATTTGACTATATACTGATGTGTTTGTGCATTTAAGTGGGGTTTTTTTCTTCAAGTTGTGTGTTTTTAAAAATGATATCTCAAGTAGAGATTCTCCTCTTCCCAAGTAAATGTTTAGAGAAAGTTGGAAGTTTAGAAAGAATTAAGATTAAAACTATATATATGTGTGTATATATATATATTTATATATATATAATAGTAAGCATATAAATGTAAAATGTTTTTCTTAAATTTTCATTTCTTTGTGTTTTTTAAACAATAAAAGTTTTCCTAAAGAAAATGGAAATCATGCATTTTTCCTTGTAGGACAAAGTCTTGCCGTTGTAAAGAAAACCACACTATATTCTTATTCTAGGCACCAACTCTTAAGAATTACAGGATTATACTTTGAGTTGTTCATTAAAAAAGAACCATAAGACCCTCTTTCTCTTTTCTGCAGGGAAACATACTTAACTAATACATTTCAAAATCAAGGACCATTAAATAAATACTTTGGGTAAAAATAACCATTGCAGTAGATAACATTTTGTTACTCACCCCACAGAAAGCCTGCTTCATCGAAGATACTCTGGATACATTAACATGTAGCTCCTCTCCTGCCATATCCCTGAACCTGTGAAAACCTTCTGAATTTGGATGTCCCTGTGCTTATTTTACACATATGGGATAGATTTTTTCGGTCTTTTAGGTTGCAAGGTGAGTCGCCCAAATGGGGATGGAGAGAATGATTTAGTTGCTAAGCAACAGGTTGGCAAGAACCAGAGATTTTTCAACTACGACCTAATAAGCTTTCAGTGGTGTCCTGGGAAGGTGATAGAGAGAAGGAGCATTTGCTCACTCCCTGTGCCTCTTTTCCCACTTCTTTTAAATTGAGAGTAGTGGTCGAGTCCAAGAAAACATGAACCGATTTTGCTTTGCCTACGGGAGACTCTAAACCAGGGGTGGGGAACGCCCTACAAGGGGAACACCTGGAGCCCATATAAGGCCCACGAAATCACTTGGTCTGGCCCTCCCAAGGCAACTGCAGGTGGAACTCAAAATTCAACAAATCTAGGAGAGGTTTTCATAGCAACATACATTTATATTAAGTGAATCACAATAATAAATGTTGAGGGATAAGCAAGAAATATCCATTATGGGATAGACAGGACAAATGATTATTTTTTTGTTGAAGTCAAAGGCAAACCTGTGTGCCTCGTTTGTGGCAATGCATTAGCAGTAATAAAAAAACAAAAGCCAATCTGGATTTTCATTATAGCATAAAACATGCTAAACTCAATGAATCGGGAGGCCAAATGCATCTGGATGAAATCAATGTTCCTCAGTGGAGTTTGGAATCACAACTAGGCCTCGTCGTGACAGAGACAATGTTATTCGGACGAGTCATGTGGTGAGTGAGCTAATCACAGAGAAACTGAGGCCTCGTGTAGAGGGAGAGTCTGTGAAAGAGCACATGGGGCTGCTGTGGAGCTGTTAGCACCAAGTAAAATTGATTAGAGTGTTGGTCTGTCTCGGACAACCATCTCGGATCGGATTGCTGATTTAGCACAAGACACTGAAGGATTCTACTAAGGAGAGTTCCAGTTTTTCTCTCCGGCTTGTGATGAGACAATGAACATAAATACTTCCCAACTGGCCGTTTTTGTTCCTGGGATAACTGCAGAGTTTGACACGGGAGAGGAAGTGCTGTCACTGAAGCCGTGCGTGGCACCACAAAAATGAGGACCTGTTCGAGAGACGTGTTATCAATGAAAAAAACTTGAGCTAACACTTGAAAAATTAAGTGGCCTTACTACAGATGGAGCTCCAGCCCAGGCTGGCTTGCAAAAAGGGTTAATTGCATTTGTCAAGAAAGAACTGACTTGTCTTGGTCTTGATCCAATGATATGCCACTGCATCCTACACCAAGAACATCTGTGTGCAAAGTCATCGTGGCTCAACAATGTAATGTCAACAGTAGTGTCATGCATAACTTTTGTCAAAAGCAGAGGGTTTAAAAGAAGCCAGTTTACGGAGTTACTGAATGATCTTGACTCTGAGTATGGTGATGTTATCACTGTGAAATGCAGTGGCTGAGTTGTAGGAACATGCTCCTGAGGTTTTATGAACTGTGGGATGAAGTCAAGCAGTTCATGGAGATAAAGGGAAAACCTGTCAGGGAACTCAATGATAGCAAGTGGCTATGTGATTTAGCATTGATGGTGGACATTACCAAGTATCTCTCAGAGCTGAACGCCAAGCTGCAGGGCCCCAACCAGCTTCTCAGCTACCTGCTTTCAAACGTGAAATCATTTGTAGCTAAATTAAGGCTGTGGAAAGTGCAACTCAAAAGGAATTTACATGGTGCGTTTCCCCACTCTGGAAGGACAAAAGCCTTCTATGACACTTGAATGTGCTGGTGAATGTGTGAAACTAATTGAGGCATTTAATGAAAGATTCAAGGATGTGAAAAGTAAACAAGTGGAATTGAACATCTTTGCTACACTGTTCAATGTGGAACCACCTGATGTGCCTAATAAGCTACAACACGCAGTCATTCAGCCGCAAAGCAACGATGAGCTGGAAGCTAGGTATAACAACCTCCCACTCTTTGAGTTCTATAAATGTTCCATCAGCAATGAGGAATTTCCCACTTTGAGAATACTTGCATTGAAATATGCATCTGTGTTCGGAACAACTTACTGCTGCGAGCAGTTCTTTTCAAAACTTACTATTGCAAAGAGTCAACTGCGCTCCAGACTGACCAATGCAAACCTGGAAAAGCAGTTGCGGGTAGCAACATCATCAGTACCAGCTCACATCACTCGCCTCGCCACAGAGAAGCAGCTCCAGCCCTCACATTAGGGGTGAGTTCATTCAATGTTTGACCAACTACAGCAGGCTAATTTTTAAGTTGACAATTTTGTATGGCCCGAGAATGATGTTATAAATATCCAAATGGCCCTCGGCAGAAAAAAGGGCCTACTCTAAACCTTCTACTTCCTGGTGATGCCATTACTCCTTGGCCTCATTAATGGCAGAATCATAGATGGATGGTTATCATTAACCTCCACAGGATACCATCTAGCCAGGTTAGTTAATGAACCTACATTAATTAATCACTAGGTTGTTTGAAATAAATAGATTGCCATGTTCACTACAGTAAGTACCATAATCTTTGGGTATATGCTATTTTAGTTTCAGCAATTAAAGTAATTCATGAAAACCAACAATAAAGAGACAGCAGCATTGGTTCAACTTATTTAAGCAAAACTCTCTTGAGATCTTATTTCATTTAGATTTTAATTAAATAATAATGTCAATGCTTGATGTGACTCTAACCAGGAGAGAGTCCTAATTTCAAGATGGCAATAGTGATTTAGTCCCAAGAATATAAAGCAAACAACAATTTTGTTAAATGGGAATAGTGGAAACTGAGACAAAACACAACCAAGTATGATCAATATAATAGGGTGTTTAGGTTAATAGGTGTGATGCATGTCTACTATAAAAAGCTGTTATTGAAGCCACGTCTATTAACCCTTCACCCGAGGGCCTTATTTAGCAGTTAACTTGCTTACCAGGGAGACATCTTCAAGATTTCTTATCTAGGTTTAAGTGTAGAGAAATAAGTCCTGACAATGAGACAAGAAAGAGAAAAGACAATTTCTCATGTTTCCTAGAACATATTTCTCATGGCAACAAAATTTTCTAGGGAAATATACTGAGAGAAAACATCATGAGAGAAAATATCATGTTCTTGATTTATATTAAATGATATGAAAACAACTGTGACCGCTTTCACATTATCTAGTTTTAAAATGCAAATTTTATGAAGATCCACTGACCTAGACATTCAAAGAACTACGATGTTTATACACCTCTCTCAGTCTTTCTTAACTTTCAGCAGATGTTCATTATCTGTTCTTTAGGTGTGCATACATGCTGAAATTGATGTGTAAAGGGACACAAATTACTTTATTACTTTAGTTATTAGAGGTTTTTTTCAATTTAAATAAATATTTTTTGAACTGAGATCTTAGTGAAGCCCTTGAAATAAATGGAGCTACTCTTTCCCAAAATCAAACCAGGACCCTGATCCGGTCCTGAGGAGGTGAGGATAACAGCGACGTACACAGATTTCTGCAGCATCACTGGGCACACTCTCCCTCTCTCTTCTGTCGTGTTAGTGATCTGATAGTTAATGCACCACATGTACAATGTAATTTGCATGTGTTTACATGTCATTCTCCCTAAGACATTGTAATTTCCTTATGGGAATGGATCCCAGCAGCATCCAACACGATGCCTCGCGCATAATGGCATCTTAAGGAAATGCCCGCGGTCTTGGTTTGATTGACTTTTTTTCTCTGAAGGTTTACTTGGGCTAAGAAGAGGTTAGGAGCACAGGGGGTGGAACCTCAGCCAGCAGAGCGAAAGGAATGGATGCAGGCAAGCGCAAGCGAAGAATGTGCGTCTGTGTTTAAAGAGGAAGAAACCCAAAGAGATAATGAAAGATGAGGCAGAAGATGATAGGTTCAGTGGGCATTCTGGGAGCCTCGGGTACAGGATTCAGGGACAAATTGATCCTTTGGATGCAGTGGTCACAAATCCAACGCTAAAGAGTGCCAGGGAGCTGAGGGTCACAAGTCAAGCCTGTCTGGTGGGGACAGTGGCAGGAACAGTGGCCAAGTGCACGCACACCATCTGCAGGAGATGGGCACCCAGCATTCAGCCCTGGCAGTGAGCCCTTGTAGGCAACCAGGCCTGTGCTGCCAGACCTCCAGACCTGCCCAACAGTAGCGAGAAATCTTATTTGGTGAAATATCCTTTTTTAATCCTAATTTTTAAATCCTACTATCAAATCCTCTTCAAATACTATATTTGTCTTAATTTCAAAATGTTATCTTTATTTTAAAAAACACCATCGGTCAAACAAAACATATCTACAAGCTTGGCATGTCCCACAGAATCCGTTTGTGACGTCTAGCCTTTGCCGAGGAGTTATGGATTTTATTTTTTTGAGGCATAAGGAGTGAAGTTTCTACTGCCACTGTCCTGCACAGTAAAAGACATGATGTGACGTCACAGGACACACTTGAGAACCCAGGTGCAGTGGCGCTGCTCCGGGGACAACCAGCAGTTTTAGTAATTTGTCCTGATCATTGCTCAGAGAAGAGGTAGGTCAGTAATCCTCAAAATATCTGCAAAAATTAGTTCCTTTATTCAGCCTATAATTAAGCTGATTCTCTTCTTAAACTCCCACCTACCATTTACTGAGAGAAGGAGATAATTTGGGGGTTCAAGAATTAAGCTCTGGCTTTATCCAGTTTAAACTCAATCTGATGCACATACGCAAACAGTCTCTTCAGGTAGTTGCTACACTCTTATGACTTCTGGGCACTGACCCCCCGACCCCTGCTCCAACCTCCTTCCTGATTTGACTTCCTTCGGTACACTGGGTGCACCCCCTGGTTTCTAGCATAATGCTCCCGCTCCACCTGGTTCTGAGAACCCTGCTAGCTGTGTGTCTCAGCTCCACAGAAGACTGTCCACAGGTGACTAGTTCATTGTGCCTTTTTTGGGCCAGGGCATTCCCCCAGGAACATAAGCGACCTGACCTTTCCCGGATTTTTTTTAAATATGTGTTTCTTCATTTTTTAAAGAGTGAGAGAGAAACATCAGTGTGAGAAACATCAATCAGCTGCCTCCTGCACGCCCCCTACTGGGGATGGAGCCTGCAACCTGGGCATGTGCCCTGCCCGGGAATCAAACCAGGACCTCTCAGTCCATGGGACGATGCTCAGTGCGCTGAGGCACCTGGGCCGGGCCTGGCTGGCTTTCTTCCCCCTCCGTTATAACAGGTTTCACACTCAGGTCTCTGCAGGCCTCCAGCTGGTCCCCAGCCTGACGGCCACTTGATCCTGTGTCATGACTCAGCTCACCCCACCCGGCAGGCCCACTGAATCTCACCGCAGTAACCACAGCCAGGAATAGCTGAGGGAGGCTCAGGTGACTGTGTGGCACTGCCCTCTTAGGACAAGGGTGGCCCCATTTGGTGTGTCTCTTACAATGAAGTCCCTTCTAATGGGAAATGAGGCAATGCCCCCTTGTTCTAACGTCCCACCCCAATTATGTAATGCCCCCCTTCTGTGGGCAGATAAGATGAATTAAGGACACATACCTGACTGCTTTTCTCTTTTCATCTCCCTCTGTCTCCTATCCTTCCCACATTTTCAGAGGCCAGAAAGAGGAGATTTTCTTTTACATGCTATAGATGATAACTTTTCTACCATGAAAGTGTTTGGCTGGGGCAAGCAGAAGCAGCATCCTATCTACATCAAGACCCAACTCTATGTATGGGTCCTCCAGGCTGAATCTTTGGTATCTTAATGTGAGCTAAGGGAATGTGGACAACTCTGGCCAGGTGGCTCAGTTGGTTGGAGCATCATCCTGTACAGCAAAACGTGGCAGGTTGGATTCCGGGTCAGGCACATACATAGGTTGTGGGTTCGATCCCTGGTCGGGGCACATATGGGAGGCAACTGATTGATGTCTCGATGTCTCTGTCTCTGTCTCTCTCTCTCAAAGACAAAAAAGAAAAGAAAAGAAAGCAATTTGGACAATCCTTTCTCTTCCCCTCAAACCTGACTTTCAAGCCTATCACCTCCCTGCAGAGTCCTAACTATTGCCTAAGTCTCTCTGTCTTTAGAAATGCGTCAGATCTACACACCACCCTCCACTCTAAGCCCAGTCTCCAGAGACAGGGAAATACCCATGTGTAATAAGCATAAACGTCATGTATTTAGAAATGCAAACCGGAAAAGCATATCAGAAATGTCAGAATTTCACCTGCATTCCCCAAGTTTGGTGAACTAGAGAAATCAAAATGAAGGGAATCTACACTCCCTTCAACCCAAACTTACTAAACTTTGTAAACCCAGGTTTTCCAGTTTCATTCCAAGGTAGCTGTTAAACATTGAGGGCTTATACGTCGCAAGTCTGATATAAATAAATACGCCTTGAACTTTTTCTGATACTGGGGAACATGGATTCTGAGGCTTTTAGACATATTGAACAATTTATCTTTTCACTCTAACTAATTTCTACTCTCTGGATCTAGAAGGTCCTCAAAACACGAAATGATTTAATACAAGTGATGTAATGCCGTGTACATGTTTTAGGCTTCTCCTTGCCAAAGTTCCATTAAAAAAGAAGAAGAAGAAAGAAAGAAGAAATTATTCTCAGAAGACACTGTACATGAGGAAAGCTATTTATATCCCTCTAACCTCCACTGCTCAAAGTGAAAACCTCCTCTTAAATGCTTGTCAACAAATGCTTCAGTCTGGCAGAGGGGGGAATCTTTGTTCTTAATGTGTCAGTTAATAACAATGCTTGAATTTACTGCCTTCGTAACACATATTCTTTGATTATGTAAACAAAATCAACATTTGAACCCTAGATTTTATGTTGTTTCAGGAATATGCCAGCAAACCAGAATTACGTGTGAAAGGATTTGAAACGTAGTTTATTCAAATCCATTCATCTCTAGATTTTGATTAAGTGGAGATATTAGTGTATACTCGGTAGTAATTTAAGGAAGGGGATTTATCTTCACAGTGGTATGCAAAATTAATTTTATTTGTGAAGGAGAAAATCCATCTGATCTCTTTCAACATTCATGCCAAAAAAGCTTAACAAACTGCTGTTGAAATGAAAACACGGATATTAGGAAGAATTCTAACTATTGAATGAACATAAAAATAAAAAATAACAATGTTTAAGAGGTTTGCTGTTCTTATTTTAGAAGATGACTCCACAAAGCCAGCCTAAAGAGGGGGATACTATTTCACATTTTATTGGCGTTTAGGGAAACCTTATACCCTGTCTCTGGAAAATCAGAAAGGGAAGTGGTTATAAGGAATCCACATAATAATGTATGGGAAAGCCAACTAGAATTTACAAGGGAGGGGACTCTGCTGGTGAATCAAAGAGATTCCAAGTCACATGTTGCACAATTTATTAATCATGGGCTGTTCCACCAGCCAGCAGTTTCTCCATTTTCTCCTCATTTATGACTCGATTCCCACTAAGCCACTAAATTATGTTTGGTCCAAAATATGTGTTATGAGTGAAAACACAACACAGGACAAAATGAGAGGAGAGTAAACATTTGGCAGCTTGGAAAAGCAGGTGCTGCAGTGGATCTAGCCTGCACTTCGTCTACGTTTGGAGATTTCAATTGCGGCCAGGAAATGTTGTTTTGTTTTAAAATGCTACACAAGTCTTAGTTTGGTCTTCCAGGAACAAGGGCTCAGCATCATTTGGAAGTACAGTTGCTGAGATCCAGTAAGAAACGGTATGTGCCCTTGACCTGTTCCAGTTTCCCAGCTGTGACTTCGAGTCAAGGAGGTTTATAGATGACTACTAACAGCAAAGACTTTTCCAAGGGTTCTCTTGAAGACTTTCTTTAATCACGTTGAAAACAGTATCGCCACTGTTGTGTTTTACTTGTGCATGGATTTCTGATTTTTAAAACTATATGAAGTTACCTAGATAACCTCCTTCTCTGAGAAAAAAAATAATCTTTATGTGTGGCCAATATTTTAAACCATTGCATCTCTAAATGCATGAGATTCTGTAAATCTGGATAACATCAGACAGGAGGGTTGGCTCAGGGCTTCTCCGCCTGCATGCCTCTTTGTCCTCCATCCGAAGCCAAGACACTGTTGATGACGATGGTAATTTGGGCTAAACTAATGGTGGTGAGGATATTCCTAAAAACTTTCTGTGCCCATTCTTCTCAATGAAATACAATGGATCAAAGAAACAGCATCTCCTTCCAGGTGATATCAAATGCCTTTTGCTCACGACAAGCCTGCATGCCCCTGTGCTTGTTAGCTTCAATGCATCTCGCTGAAAGAGGGCTATAGATAAGGGTATGTCCTTGCCTGACCAGTGTGGCTCAGTGGATTGCGCGTCATCCCATGGACTGAGAGGTCCTGGTTTGATTCCCGGTCAGGGCACATGCCCAGGTTGCAGACTCGATCCCTGGGAGGGGGCGTGCAGGAGGCAGCGATGGATGTTTCTCTCTCACGTCGATATTTCTATCTCTCTCTCCTTTCCTCTCTCTCTCTAAAAAAATCAATAAAAGCATTAAAAAAAATTTTTAAAAGAAAAAGATATGTCCATCTATTCCAACACTCACCAGTAAAAAAAATAAAATAAAAGAAGAAGTAGTTGTTTTTTTTTATCACTAAATCCTTCCAGAATCTGATGAAAGCTATAGAAACTATTTGGAGAAAAACACGTGACCAGAGTAGCTATCTCCCTGGGACACACACCAGGATCCCGTACTGGCTGGCAGCTGTTTAGACTGGTCAATCATACATTTCTATTGCATGGTGCCTGAGCCATACTGGTTGTTAAATATTTTAAATGTTGCCCTGCATTATTAGCAGTTTTGTTCAAAATGTCAGGAGATTCCTGATCTTCCTGATTGATTCTTGGACCACTGAGATTCTGAATTATCACTGTCCACCTGTGTAAATAACACACAGAGGGAGAGCCATGCAGGCAGAGAGAAACGAAGTCGCAAAGCAATCCCCGCCCTCACTGCTGCTTGGCAATCCTCGGCGCATCTCCTCTTGTCCGACGCGGCCCAGACAGTGGGACTGGCAGGTGTCACTCAGGCTCAAGTTCCCGCCCCCTAAACCTTCATTCCCAGAAGAGAAGCTTCACTGCTTATCATGCCGCACTGTCTGAGCCCAGTTAAACACAGCACTTCAAGTCCCTTCTACACCCCTCCTCTGTCTCTACCATCTTCTCTGTCCTCGCTGCCAGTGTGGACTTGGGTCAATGTGCCGAGGCAAGTACCCCATCTCTGCCTTAGCTCACATGCCTTCCTTCTTCTCAAGGAGTCTTTTTATGATCACTTCTCTTTCACTTCTGTACTAGCTCTGCTTCTGCAGGCCACGGCCCTTCCTTACAAACGCAATCTAGTCTTATATACCACACTGCTTATTTACTCCCCGGTTTCTTGAGAGGTTTTTAAGATGTATAGAATCTCTGACTTCCAGAACATTCCAGTTGGAAAGAAACTTGCAAATCTTTATTCTAACTAAATCATGTTACAGATAAAGAGAAAATCCCATGCCATTTTTAGTCTTTCCCCCACGCCCACATTTTTAATAAATTCATTCATTCAAAGGTAATGAATGACTCATGATTATTTTTTCTAAGATGTTATTTTTTCTGGCTTGCTGTTGTTGTTTTTTTTATCCTTACCCGAGGACATGTTCCATTTTTTTATTCAGATAGAGTGGGGGAGAGAGAGAGAGAGAGAGAGAGAGAAACATCGACGTGAAAGGGACACATCCAGTGGCTGCCACCCGCACGACTAACCAGGGCCGGGGACAAACTGCAACCGAGGTACACGCCCCTGGTGGGAACCGAGCCCAGATCTCTCTGGACCACAGGCCGACGCTCTAACCACTGAGCAAAACTGAGCCAGGGCTGGCTTTGCTGTTTTTGATAACTGTTTCTTCTCAGAGAACTTATTCCTCCCAATTACCCAGAGCCATGGATTTATTCCAACACACGGTAACCTGGGGTCATCCCAGATCCGCATGGTTGTCACCAGGATCCTCCTCAAGAGCCTAGAGCTGCCCATGACTTCCTCCTTCCCTTCATATTTACTGTAAAAATCCTATGAGATTATATCCACCCTCTCCCCCTTTCTCATTGCCTTTTAGGGCTTTCATTTTCTCTGTATGGATTGTTACAATAGGCTCCTAAATGGTACCCTAACAGTCATTGTGTCCTCCCTACTGAAACTCTGATTCGGTCATTTTAGCTCTAACGGCATTCTCGGGCTCTGAGCTCCAACCCCCAGTGCAGGTGCCCGCCAGATAAACCACAACACGTAGCACTCAAAGCCCTTCACAATCTGATCCCCATTTTTATTTCAAGGTTACCATTCACTGGTCTTTCCTTTTTTTTTAACCTTACATCGTAGTCAAATTGAGGGACTGGATGCTCTATAAATACATTCCACGCTTCTTGTCTGGTACACTCATGTCTAGTTTCCTATATTTCCCACCTCTGCCCAATCCCTGTCAACTGAAAGACTCATGATCTATCAGGGTGAACCTCAAGGAGCATCTCACTGATGCAGCCCATTCTGATCACTCAGACCCAGGACAGCGTTCTCTCCTTGGCCATCATTGCGCTGCGGGCTCCTGTTCAATGTCATCTAGGATAGTCTGTTTCATCTTAGACACTCCTGGGTCCTTGTAGCGTTCCTTCCCTGAGAACAATATTTTTGAGGCTTAGGACTATTTGATTTTGATTCTTCCAAAACTCTTAACATAGTACCTTGTTTTAAGTACTCAGCCATAATTTCAGGTGTTGTCATATAGGTTCTAAAAAACTCAACAGGTTTTAGACTAAACTCTCTCCCCACACCCTTACCCAATCCCTCGATAAACTGTCCCTTTTTTAAAAAATATTTTTTTCTGCCTTGGCCGGTTTGGCTCAGTGGTTAGAGCATTGGCCTGCGGTCCAGAGAGACCCGGGTTCGGTTCCCGCTCGGGGCACATACCTCGGTTGCAGTTTGTCCCCGGCCCTGGTTGGTAGTGTGGGTGGCAGCCACTAGATGTGTCCCTTTCATCTCAATGTTTCTCTGTCTCTCTCTTCCTCTCGCTCCCTCCCACTCTATCTGAAAAAAAAAAAAGGCAAAATATCCTCGGGTAAGGATAAAAAAACAAACAAACAAAAAAATATTATTTTCTTTGTTGATTTGAGAGAGACAGAGAAAGGGAGAGGGAGAGAGAGATAGAAGCATTGAAGAGAGAGAACATCAATTGGCCGCCTCCTGCATGTCCCCACTGGGGATTTGGCCCACAACCTGGGCAGGTGCTCTGACTGGGAATCAAACGGGCAACCTCTTGACGCATGAATGGATGCTCAACCAGTGAGCTAAACTGGCCAGGCACTACTAAACTGTCTCTTTACAAAAATTCCCTAGACTGGGCTAATGATCCCACCAGTGATTCAACAATCTAATCCAACCAGCTGGACAAATCTTCAATTTCTCACCTTTCAGCATAATTTCCTTTCAATCATTCACACTGGTAAACAATTCTTATTGATGTTCCCTTCAGACTTCCTTATAAATCTCTCTCTTGTTTCTATCAACGTGCCTCTCTCTTAGGTCAACTCCTCAACATTTCTAACCTGGACCATTGCTATAATCTGAAAACTATGCTTCATTTCTCCTTTGTAACCCATCATCCACACTGCTGCTAGGGTGATTCCTCTAAATAATAAAACTGCTCATTTTATCCTTGTCCGTTAAATCTTCCCGGACTCCCTAGAGCCACAGAGGACTGCTCACGCTCTTCGTATGGCCCCTGCTTCCTTTCCAGACCCATGGTATGCCACCAGTTTCCATTCAGCACGCAAACATAGAAAAAGCTTGGAGTGCCATTCCCCCTTGCATAACCCTGCTCCTTCTTCAAGGCTACTCCGCCTTCCTGCTGATGCATATCATAAAGAGGTAGGAGTCCTCTCTTTGTCAAGTCAATAGTAACTATACATTGACTTGTCTATTTTCACCAAAGACGGAGAACCCCCCCAGACTGGAATACCATCAAATCTTGGTTCATATTTATAAAATCTATCAAAATTCCTGGCATGTAATATAATATTTTTAGAATTTTAAATCTATGAATTAATTATAAGCATATAATAGTTCAGCTCTAATTTATATCAAATGGCATGTACTTATAAAATCCCTTTCATAAGGTCAAAAACAAACTAAATAATATAGTCTTTAGGCATACATATTTAAATTAAAAATTAAAAAAACAAAGATGCGATAAATACAAATTTAAGGATAATTGTTAATTCTGCTAAGAGCGCCTGGAGAGAGAGGATAGAGGAGCAACACAGAAATAAATGTGAGATACTGATAACCTATTCTTTGGGAGGGTAGTAAGTCTGTTGGTGTTCCTTCTACATTGATTAATTATGTTTTTTAACTATTCATGAACCAACAATGATAGAGTGTCATGAACCAAAGATTGTGATTAATTTAACATGAGGTATTTGGAAACCACATTGAACTTCAGATTTATTTGGCTACTGATTAACAAAAAATACCTGCAATATTTATTTTATTATTTAGATTATAGCAATCATACTTTTATAAGAAACGACTTATAGGCAGATGTACCTTTTCACTATGTTCTTTTTGATCTATAGAGCCATCAAGGAAAATTTGAAATATGATAGAACAGTAGACCACTACAAGTGTGAGCATATAGGCAAGTGTATCTATGCTAACGATCAAATTTGTATATGGAACTTTAATTACAAAATGAATTTCCTCCCTAAGGAAAAACAATTGCAGAAGAAAGAATAATCACAACAGAATATCCTCCTGGATACACGGGTTACAGTCATTCATTCAGTGGAGAAACAGCAGTATTCTAGCATATACCAGATGCGGGAGTACAGAAATAAACAGACAGGGTCTGTATACAAAGAGCATACAGAGGCTAAAGCTTTCTCTTTACGTCACATTTATACTTTGGAAAATTGACTTATGGACAACTTGATAGAAGAGTACAATTCACAGAAATAATTTTCTCTTCAATCTAGTTCAAAGGGCATTCCGGAAATTTTGTGAAACATCTCTCTATATCAATTTAATAGAATGTATTGTTCATGACACCTTAATTCCCAGGAGATGAAATTCCTTTTCTTTTATTCTCTTACACAGAGTTTGATAATTTTTAATCTATTATTATAGGCTGATTTCTTGGAAAATAAATACTAATTAGAGTAATAGCAATTATATATGTGTATATTTTAATTATATTTTAAAGGCTTATTATTCAGTAATTTTTAAAGGGATCATTATAAACTTATTTTAAATGAAATAATAATTTTGATCCAGTTTATAGTGATTTTTGCAAATATTGTTTAATATAATGTTAATCAAATTGTAATTCTACTTTCTGTAAAGTTTGGGCCTAAGCACCGAATCTCTGTAATGATTTGGAGCAAAGGTTATTTCACTAAAGTATTCCCAAATTAAATCAGTGGGATCTAGCTACACAGCAGAAACAATCTCCCAGGGTCTGAATTAAGGGTCTTAGTTTGGTGAAAACCAAACTAATTTATTTTCATTGCTTGAAAATAAAAAGCCTGATTATTTGAACTACAAAAACCAAATGGGAAAGCAGTAGGCACATTGGTGAAGATTATGGGCTTTGATTTTGGTAAACCTGGGACTGAATCCCTGTTTAGCTAGTTACAAATAACTACCGGTGTCATACGGTGTTGTAAGGATTAACTGAGATTGTGCAAGTCAAGTGAAGCACAGTGCCTGACTGTAAGAAATCTAATTAATAATTCAAAAAATACAAAGACAAAGAAAGTCTACAAATAGTAAAGAAGAAGAAGTGGTGATGGGAAACTAATGCGAAAGCAACAGTTTGAATGCTTTTCTTATTTTTATTATTTTTATCCTCACCTGAGGACATTTTTTCGGTATTTTGTTCAGATAGAATGGGAGGGAGAGAGAGAGAGAGAAACATCGATGTGAAAGGGACACATCAAGTGGTCGCCACCCACACCACCCACACCACCCAACTAGGGCCGGGGACAAACTGCAACCGAGGTACGCGCCCTTAGTAGGAACCGAACCCGGGTCTCTGCGGACCGCAGGCCGATGCTCTAACCACTGAGCAAAACCGGCCAGGGCTGTGCCCTCCTTTCTTAATCCACCATATAGATTTCAGCTGAACACACTAGGAAGGGGCTGGGGAGAGAGACAGGAAACTGGGTTTATATAATCAAACTGGCTAAAACCAGTTGGCCTACCCATTTTCCCACCAGGGTCAGGAAAAAGACTGTGCTTGCTTGTGGACAAGACCAAGGAAGAAAGAGTCCAATTAAAGTTCAATAGTGTTTTTTTTTAAGTATCTACTCTGCCCCAAATAATTATTAATTCCTGTGAGGATAAAACATTGTTATTGGGGGGGAGGAGTGGATGAATTAAACTGTACATTTGCCTTGATTTAATAACTTTTGTTGACCTTGTAACCTTGTGAAAGTTCAGTATAATTTGTTTCTACAAACACTTAGCCCAAAGAAGGCGGGTCTATCCCCTAGATTCACATATAATTCAAAATCACCTGTTAAAACCAAAGTTCAAATTAGCAATTCCAGATGTTCTAAGATTAATTTACACATCTTATAATTTTCTTTAATGTTTATAAAAAGAATTAGGGAAAATAATACAGTAAAGAACATTTAAAAACTTACAAAGTGTTGGTGCTATTTGGCAATGTAGCAGGATTCGTATCAAGCAGAGACATCGATGCGGATCTTTGCGATTCTGGCCTGGAGAGAAAGCGAAGCTGGAAATAACAGGATATCATGTAAATGCCATTAATTTACTGGGAATTTTTTTAAAGTCAACTTTACAAGTTATATGACTTGAAAAACAAAAAACAAAAACAAAAAACAGTGACATGAGAAATTTATTTTTAGTAAGATATATTGTCATTAGGAAGACTTCTAAATGTGAAAGTAGTTATCTACAGTATGGGCACATTTCATTTTGTTTCTACAATTTCTTTTTTCCCTCTCCTACCTCTCCCCCTGGCCCTTCTTTTCTGCTCCCTGGCCTTCCTTCTAAAAATATTATATATTTCTTCTTATTCTCTCATTTGTTTCCAGCTTCAGATTTTTGCTTCTTCCAAGTCAGTTTCTCCCATGTTCCTCCTTCCTTTGTCTGCATAGGTTCCACATGGCCAGAGACTTTCTTCACAGCAGATTCTAGCTTGCCAAGGGAAGAAGCGTGGTTGCCTCCTTTTTAAAATAGTTCTGTGGCCCTGGCCAGTTTGGCTCAGCAGTTAGAGAGACCCAGGTTCAGTTGCCACTGGGGGCACGTACCTCGGTTGCAGTTTGGCCCTGGCCCCGGTTGGGGTTGTGTAGGTGTCAGCCAGTCAATGTGTCTCTCTCACATCGATTTTCTCTCTCTCTCTTCCTCCCTCTCTCCCTCCTGCTCTATCTGAAGATGAATGCAAAATGTCCTCAGGTGAGGATAAGAAAATAAAAATAAAATAATAAAATAAAATAGTTCTGTGAAATTGGAATTTTTCTTCCAGAGTGGCTTTTTATGACTTTTAAAATACATTAGTGTGTTGTGCTATGAGAATGATTTATTGGAACAAACTTTAGTGGAATACAGTCACTAACATATCTGTACTCTAAATAAAGATTTTTTTAGTCTATATGAATAATATATATAACCAAGAAATAATTATTTACTGAATCAATTTTTTGAAATGATAACTTCTGACTTCTTATTTGTTTATAGAATTTTATAGTAAAGATTTTTAGGCCTTTTTGAGACATGCACACTACACATTCATTAATTTTTTATTGATGATAGCAAAAAACAAAACAAAAAGTAATGCAAAATTTTATTCAAATAACAATAGTGGCATAAAATACATGTATGTTTGAAGACCACAAATGTGGAAAACTATAAATAAAGCTGATTATAGATTTTGCACAGAGCACTATAACCGCCATGTAATATGCATGTGGGAAATTTTCTAAGTTGTATCCAGTATAGTGAACAGGATAAATGAGTTCAAGATTCAGCTCAGCTCTGTTTTTGAAACACACAGTGACAAAATAGCAAGGTGATATTAAGGGGAAATCCATGCATAATAGATGAAAAACTACAATATATACTATTAAAACATTACTCTTAGAAGTGGCATGTGTACTCTAAGTCATCTAAGTCATCAAAACTTCAGAGAGGGAAAAGAAAAACAGAAAGAGGAGAGAAAGGAATGATAGTTTTGTTGCAAGATAAGCCTATGAGATTTCAGTGATTTATCATAATGGAAATGCAGTGAGCAAAGAGGGGAAAATGAGAGCTTTAGCAGAAAGTACTTAGCATAAAACTTCAAAGAGACTTTCCATAATGTCTGTGATCCTAGTTATAAAGAAAAAAGAAAAGAAAATATCCATCCACTTAAATCTAAAACAAATGGTCATTTATATGGCATAAGTACCCTTTGTCTAGGCAGGAGGGTCGAACCTTAGGAAAAAAAGAAGATAACAATTCTTTCTTTAGAACACAAAGAAAACCTAGATTTCTTGGTTACATTTTCTAATGTTCGAAATGGGAATATCTGAGCTTCATTATTCTGAATTCTCTGCTTTCACAGTTTTGACAACCGAACAAGCCTAATTTATACACATCCTTATGATTTACATTTATACATTTGTTTCTATTCCCAACCACAATATATAACTAATTTCTAAAACATCGGGAGGTAAGAGAAGATAGTTTTGCTTCCTGCAATATCTTGATGGGTTGATGGTCACGAAAGTGACCCATGATGATGTATAAAGAATTAAATATTAAGTTTAATCATTTAAATTTAAATTTAGTAATTAAAATGAATACTTATTAATGTAATAGATTCATTTAAGTGTGATTTGGTCATTTTATGCATTGTCATGCACATCAACTCATTTGATCATCTTGCATTGATGCGCTTTGCTATATTATAAATAAAAGCATAACGACAAAAACATTGAAGGACTAACCTAAGAATTCGAATGTGTCAGAGACAGAGCTTCTTACTGTTATTCCATTGGGTCTGCTGACTCTTCTAAATCTTTTTCTAGAATGTAACCATACTGGTTCATACAAACTTAATAAGCATTTGGGGGCATTAGACCCACAAGTCTATGGTCACATGGAAGCCGGGTTCTGAGCATCCCCACTTGCTTTCAAAGAGTGACTGCATTTTGAATAGGCACAAAAGCTTCTACCCTTACCATCAGAGAGATTTCAGATGACCATTGAGACCTTCACTGTTAATTTAGGATACTTGTCTTGGAAGGTCACCTCTACCTTCATCTTCTGAGTCAGTGTCATGTAACATTCTTGTCAACTTCTTAGTATTTGTGTTCTCCCTCATGTTAGCATCAGATGATTAAACAACCATGAAAATTACACAGATAGGATATATTGACTATGGGGACAAGAAAGGCAAAAGAGCTAAAGAGTCAGGATGCCTGAAATACACTTTGAAACACCTCAGCATAAGCAATGTGATATAATGTATATGTTTTATTTAAGGTAAGCCAACACCCAAGTGCCCACCAAGAAACCATACTTGCAAAGTTGTCAACTGACATGTTAACTAAGAATACCCACTCTTAATATGGCAAAAATGCTGCATAAAAATGGGCTAAACTTGAGAGGTGCCTACACAGCACCTCCTAAAATATCTGTCTATGATCCACAACCAATATTTTCCTAATAAGGTTATGGGATATCTAAAATGGGTTTTTATTGGTGAAATTAGTGACATTTACTATTAGTTTGAGTGATGAAATGAGCATTCATTGGTGAAAATAGAGGTAATCAAGATGGTTCAATTGCCTAAAATAATTTTCTACTTTGCTACTGAAAGTGGGCATGGGGTTCAGTAGCATCGACATCCCCTGGGAGCTTATCAGAAATGTAAAATCTCAGACTCCCCTCCAGGCTTGCTGTGTCAGAATCTGCATTTTAACAAAATCCTCAGGTGATTCACAAAGTCTAGTTTAAAAGCATTCCCCATCCTTTATGAGCAAGTTAAAAAAAACTCTGGCCCTGGCCAGTTTGGCTCAGCGGTTAGAGCGTCAGCCTGTGGTCCAGAGAGACCCGGGTTTGGTTCCTGCTAAGGGCACGTACCTCGGGTGCAGTTTGTCCCCGGCCCTGGTTGGGTTGTGCAGGTGGCAGCCACTCGATGTGTCCCTTTCACGTCGATGTTTCTCTCTCTCTCTCTCCCCCTCCCACTCTATCTGAACAAAAAATGGAAAAATGTCCTTGGTTAAGGATAAAAAAAAAAACAAAACAGAACTCTGGAAAGATTTGTATCTTATACTCTTAGAATAGTGCTTCGGGCTCAACCCTACCAGGCCTGTCCAATCATAACTTGGTTAGACAAAAGAATAACATTAACATTGACCTGGAATTTTGCATTTGCCTTAAGTGAATCTTTTATTCAAAATATTGAATAGAGTACATAGCCGGGTGAAAAGCTTTGATTCACTGAATTTACAGATGAATTAACTATGTATCTAGTTGAGACTTACTTTATGCTATTGTCCCAGTATAATTACTAATAATGCCCATTTCACTGTCAAAGATGCGTTTAGATGGTAAATCTAAAAATGGGTCATATAGACTTTCACTTTTGTGCTTCCTTGTTAATAATAGGCTCCCACATTGATAGTTTTTACAGGGGAAGAGATGTGAAACTTTTCGTTTGAGAACCTGTAGCATCTACGATGTCTCAAGGTTACCAGCTTAATGGAGGGGACCACTCTGTAAAGCACATGCTTTTCTGGATACTTTGCTGTACACCTGAAACTAATACAGGATAGTGTTGGATATAAACTGTAACTGAAAAAATTTTTAACAGGACAAATAGTGATGAGATAAAGAGTAACATAAATTGTTCATTGTAATTGAGGTTTAGATGATAGTGACTTTCTTATAGTAATTTACCAGGTCAAATATCCAATAAATGTAAAGCAAAGTTGTCCTAAATATGAAGGAGAAATATATTTTACCCTTTGCTTATAAATTATAGAAAATAAAACATCACCAGCTTATTCTGCCATCCGGATATGTCATCCTGTCTAAAAGAATGATCAAGTATGATGAAAATGGCATTGGCGGGTTGAGAAATACAGAAGAAATCAAATGTACTTTTAAACCTGGAGTCTGCTACCCATTCATCTTTAAGTCAGCTCCTCTACAAAATGTTTTGTAATTTTAAAAAGAAGATAGGCTGGAAGATGTTCCAGTTCTAAAATAAAAGCACTGTTTATGTGGAAGTAAACCAAAATTAAATTTTAATGTCTTAATCCAAAAAAACATCTTAGTCCAAAAAAATCCAAAACAATCATTATCTAGCTACATCTATGCTAACATTATATAAACCACCAGAATCGTTAACATTTGAGCCAATAGTAAATCTTAATCAATGTTTTGAGTCCTTATCACCATTTTTTCACAATTAATAGTTTAGTTTATATAATTTTAATACTTTCTAAGTGCCAAGATTGAACCAAAATGCATTTGTAACAAAGCAATTCAAGGCCATCCTTCAGTTCGAACTTTCTGTTTACTGAAAGTAAATAAAATGGTTTGGAGCTCTCATTTAAATAGAGTCGAGATCTGTGGTACCATTCTGGCAATGATGGATTTTCTTGGTACAACCATGTTACCATAATGGCTAAGGAACTTATGAACATAGCATTTATGGTAACCGGTTGACAATTGAGAATCGAAAGGTACATTTTCAGGATCATAAATAAAGCAAAATACCCTCTTATTCAAAGGAAGGAATATCCAAAACCTGACCAATTGTACAAGGATCCCAATTAACTAAGACATTTCTTACTAGTGTGCAGGCCAGTGTGTGATTACCCTGCAATTGTGGAAGCAGATTACTGTGGATTGACGATCTTAGACAATGCCCTTCTAATCTCACTGAATTTCAACTAGTCTTCCATTAAATGTGGCAAATAAACTTGAACATGGAGAAGTAACTTCAGACAGGTTTACCAAGAACAAAATGTTAAATTGATTGAAATACTCTATTGATGGATTACAGAACTTTATCAAAAAATATTATAGTTTCTGAGAATGCTAATAAATCTGGAGAGAGAGCTCACAACACACTCAGATACAATGGTGCAACTGAATCAAATTTTTTTTTAAAGCCACATCAATTTCTCATTCCAACTGTGGCATACCTATCACTGAATGATTCCACATTAGTTTCTACTGGAAATTTATAAAGCAGTGCATTCAGAATTTGACCGAACATTGATATGTTTACAATTGATAAAACATGGCCATGAGACACCCCCGAAAAAATTCATCTAGGCAACTCAGCAGTCATACCAAAATGTAGAAAGAAAGAGACAATGAGAATTGAAAAATATAGTCATTTAACTTAAGTTTCTTTGCCTTCCCAGCAATTAATGCATAGTTTAAGAGTTTAATAAATGAATTACAATTTAATTCTCATCTACAACTGCCTTGTTAAATGTGTTGAGCATTAAGTTACTAGAAATGCCTTCCAAATCCCAAATCTATGAGTGTACAGTATTTTGCTTTTCAATTTAGCAAAATGAAACAAGTGGATATCAATAGCCTATATTTGGTATCTATAAGATACCCTGTAGAGAGCACTAAATTAGGAGCTAGAAGATGGTATAGAAATCTCACCTCTATTTAACTATTCTTGTTTTATTCTTATCCAGTGAAGCCTAGGATCCAACAATGTTCACTTTCTAACTCAGCACTTACTGTCACGTAAACTTACATTAAATGTGGCAAATAAACTTGAACATTGAGAAGTAATTTCACTGGCAAATTACCCTCCATCTGCCTCAGTTGGCTTATCTGTTACATGGGCGTAACTTGTAATAATTTCATTTTGAACATTAAGTGTGTTAATTCATTCAGGAGATTTAAATCGATGCCTGGCACAGAAAGAATTTAATAAATGGCACTGGTATTTCTTTGGCTCTGTGAACTGTTTACAAAGATTTTAAGACTAGTGCTTTTATAACGTGTTCTAGACTAAGTTTCTCCTTGCCCCTACATACTCACTTGAATTGATTTGATGATTTTGAGGGTCCTTAAAGTTCTAAGAATGTGCACATTCTTCTAAACTTCTAAACACACACACACACACACACACACACACACACACATGCACACACACAATCGTCCTCAAACCTTCTATCCTACTCAACATTGCATTGCTGAGGCAATCATAAAGTATTCTTAAATGAACTTGTATTTTTTAAACAGGATATGGATCTACAAGGAAATACCAAGGGAATATATGAAATTTCAAAATAGCTATAGCATATTTATCTACAAGTATAATCATATAAAAAATTGAGGAGAAACAGAAAACCAAATAAATAATTACACAATTTAAACAAACAGAGCTATGAAATAGAAAGCAGCAGTCACTTCATTTGGAAGCATGATAGAGATAGTTCTGTGGCATCATTTGAGAACCGCTGTCCCAAATGATAAAGAAGAGTGTTTTTTTAAAAAAAAAAAAAAAAAAAAAACATTTATAACTCTGTGATTTGTGTGAGTAAACTCAGACCATGGATTCTCCTACTGAACGTAGTTATTGACTTGATTTAAGTGAGCTTGACCACTGGAGTCTGAGAAATTCCTGCTGTCATTTTTTACAAACTGCAACTTTTGTCGAGAGGTTCTTCTCTGAAGTTGCCTTTATGATAGCTGAGATATACCAATTTTAAGATAATCAGAGACTCAAGTTCACAGGTTTTTGTAAAGCCATTTGAAAGTTGCATGTATCCGTTTTATCTTTGTGAAAAAAAATTACTACTAAAACTTTGTGCTTTTGAAAGTTCACAGTGTTTTGGCCCAAAAGGAAAATGTTGCTTTTTGTCACCACAATGAAAGCCAAAGTACCTTTAAAAAAAACCTTGAAACGAAAAGTCATCCATCAAGCTCATCTTTATATAGAAACTAGTCATAGTTGTCTGGCAACGTGAAAGTCTGAACTGACACAGATGGACTTTTCTCATACTCGAATAAATAAGAATTTTGCTTAAAATATAATCAGATTAAAGCAAACACATGGTGGGCCTTAAAAGAAAGGGAAGTCTCCTGGTTTCCAGAAGTATGGAGATAAATCAAACCTAGAGTGGTAAGCAGAAGCAAGAGCTCATGGGAGTTTCAACCCACCTGTAGGTTCAAGGGTCTGAAGACGAATTCTATTGCTTATGTGGATATAGAAGATGAGAAACAAGGCAAGCAGGGCCCCTTTAATGCGGTCTGAAAATGCACTTTCTCCTTGTCAGGAGAATACGAACGCTGACCCAGGTCTAGAGAGGGATTCTGAAAACCAAAGCAAAACAACATAAAAAGCAGAAAACTAAAAATTCCAAGAAGGGATCAAGTCTGAGTATACTGTCTGAATTTATATTAATTTGTTTTTGTTTTATTTTTGTTCTTTTATAGTTGTCCTTTTCCAGTACTTTTACCTCAAATTGTTAAATCTACTGCCCTGGCCAGTGCGGCTCAATGGATTGAGCGTCATCCCATGCTCTCAGAGACTGGTCAATTCCTTGTCGGGGCACATGGGCTGTAGGCTCAATCCCCAGTAGGGGGTGTGCGAGAGGCAACCGGTCAACGTCTCTCTGTCATCAACGTCTCTCTCTTACTCTCTCTCCCTCTTCCTCTCTCTCTAAAATCAATTTTTAAAAATGTGCTAAATCCACTGATTTCTAAAGTTCTAACTAAACATTGACTGAGTTGTACCTCCCATTTAAAATGTTACTCCTCCTCGTTATATTCCCCAACAAAACGATTTGGTAAGAACAAAACTAAATCCAAAAGGAAGGAATGGTATGCAATGGTAAAGAAAGAAATTATAAAGATATTCATAAATCTAAGTAAGCATTCACCAATAGTAAGAATAATAATAGTAACTAATTTGGATGGTTTTAATAGAAGGCTTAAGGCACAGAAAGGTATATGAATAAACAGCTTTTTAATTTCCATGGTTGCCTTTAAGTGGCACCAGAACCAGAACTTACTGATGAGCTTGCTTCTTATTTATCTTCACTCCCAACACTCGCAAACACATGGCAAAATCACCAGAACCCCCAGCCACTATGGCCGTACCTCATCACAGCAATCACAGACAAATGCCCGATGACAGGGACTAAGACTGAGCAGAGGCTCTGGCACATGCAGAGGTAAATTAAAAGGTACGAGAACAGTTCTATGTGAATAAAAAATTTAAAAACAAAACAAAACACTCAAGTCAAGTAAATTTGTAATTTTCTACAAGATTTAAAAATGTAACCAGAACAAGAAAAGGGCGCTCTCGTGCACTGTTTGTGGGATTGCAAACTGGGGCAGCCGCTATGGAGGTTCCTCAAAAATGTTTAAATGGAAATGCCTTATGATCCAGGGAGTCCACTTTCGCGTAGCTATCTGGACAACACTAATTTGAAAAGCTCTATGCACCCCTAGTTCACTGCAGCATTATTTACAACACCCAAGATACGGAAGCATTTAAGAATCAGTTATTCTTAAATTCTGTTAACATCTTTTCATACAACTCATTTGAAAAGCATATTAAATATCTCACTTATTTATGGAATATCATGAACAAAATAAGCTATCAGTCAAAATAGACCCAGAGACATGGAAGTAGAGAACAGACTCACAAACCTCAGAGGGAAGGGGGTTCTTTGGAAGAGATAAACCAAAGAACTTATATGCATATATGCACAACCAATGGACACAGACAATAGTTTGGGGAAAGCAGGAAGGGGGGTGGGAGCGGGCAAGAGGTGGGATCAATGGGGGATACAAGGAGGGACATCTGTAATACTTTCAACAATAAAGATTTTTTAAAATGCAGATTCCCCAAAGTTCTTCAGAGAGTCTTATCCATATGTCTGGTGTTATGCCTAAGAATGGGCATTTTTGACAAGCTCCCCAGGTGATTCTGGTGCTAGTAGTCCAAGGACACAGAAACACTGAGCTCGTAACCAACAATGGCTGGTGGTTCTTAAAATAGCTGGCACCACCATGCTGTAGTAATTGTCAGCACAGGTTACAAGAGTCCTTTGAGGAATGCAGCAATATTTCTCAGTGGGATAAAACATGGCTGTATTGTAGGTCCACATCTTCTTTACTAAATGACTTGCTCCAACTTGTAGGTGAGCTGAATGCAAGCTTTTCTCCTTTCTGTCTTGCCCATTATTTAGAAACCAAGGGGGAATTTTCCTAACGTACATCAATGCCAAGCATTTATTAATATGAAGTAACTTAAAAAAAGAATTATCTTAAAGATGTATCTTAAGATCTACTCTTTCAAAACTTGAACCCTAACCACCATAGTATATACCCTTCAAAAATTAACTGGCTAATATCTAATAGACTCTCTAGACAAGTACATGTATTGTTTTTTTTATATCTAAGAGTACCTTTTACAGTTAATTTGTGTGAACAAGTATATGAGAACTTAAAAATGTTTAAAGACAGATATTCTCAAATAAAATACTAATCTCATTGTCCAAATCTTTAAAATATTTTTTAAATTACTGCTTATTTATTTATTTATTTATTATTTGGTCAAACTTTCTTCAGACCTTTTATTTAAAAGAATAGCTACAGTGATAGTTTGGTAACATTGATGTCTATGAAACTATATAGGCTAAAATCTATATATTATGGGATAGAACACTGGATATTTATTTTCTGTTCCCCATTATTCCATAACTTGAAATCAACTCCAAATTATTTCCTGAGGGTGTTCTCTTTGACAAGGAGGGGAGATTATGTACCTTTTAGACTGTATTTGATAAGAAGATGTCAACGTGATCTCCTTTCAAAGCAAAGGACTCTCCTTGAACTGGCAACACAATTGATTTATACTTGTTTTATTTGTCAGAAAGTAAAACCTTGGGATCTCTGCTGTCTAATATTAATCAAAAGCTCCATTTCAAGAAAAATGGCAATTATATTTATAGAGAATTACCTGAACTTCTTTTTCTTTGTAATTCATTTTGCGTATTTTCCATTGCTATGTCTTCAATTTACAAGATTTTTCTGCAATGTTGAACTGTTATTCATCAAGACATATGAGTGCATTTTTTCATTTTAAATATTATATTTTCATTTTCAGAAATTCATTTGGGTCTTTCTTTTTATACATCTCCGTTTCTCTCCCCTTATTGCTCATTTTTTCTTTACCTTCTTGAACATATGGAGTATATTTATAATACCTGTTTTCACATCCTTCCCTGCAAACTCTGTCATCCAGGTCATTTCTGGGTCTATTTCTATGATTTACTCTCCTAGTTCTTATGGGCCATATTTCCAAGCTTATTTGCATGCCTAGTAATTTTTTATTGGGTTCCCAGACATTGTGGATTTTATTTTGGGGGATTTTACTGTATTCTTTTAAATATTGCTTGGCTTTATTGGAGGATATGGCTACCTTCAATCAAATCATTTTACCATTTTAGGCTTGTTTTTAATCTTTTCAAAACAAGTTCTGCAAAGCCTCTGATTGAGCATAATTTTGTTCCACTACTAAAACAGTACACTTCTGAGGATCCTAAATGCCCTACGTATTTGGAGATGTGTCCACTTCGGCTGGTGACAACATGGATTATTCCCAGCCTCACGTGGGCTCCAGAGATTGCTCAGTCTACTCCTTTCTGTTGGTCCTCATTTCCTCCACGTTCCTCACTTGTGTGCAGTGCAGTACTCTACTGGAACCTCAGGGGCATCCTACCATTTGGTGCTGCATGTCCTGTTAATTCTAGGAACGTTGGTCCCTTAAACTCTACCTTCTCAACTTCACAAGGCCTCTGACCATCGTCGAGGTGTCTCTCAACTGTACTGCCTCCTGGGAACCCCAGGCCATGAGTTGGGACAGTTGTAGGACTCATATACTTTGCTGTCCTTCTCTCAAGGACACATGTTCTGAGCTACCTCTAGGTCACTGCAAGTGATGTTTCATACGTTTTGTCTCATCTTCTAGTCATTACATGTGAGAGAGCAAATCTGGTTCTGTTATTCATCAGAGTGAAAAAGGAAGTCAGGGCAAGTTATTGAATGTTTTTAAAAAAATGATAACCTTAAATTTTAATTACTTTGTTTCTATTTTAAGTTCTTATCAAGTGAATTGTCAAAATATTCTAGAAAAAATAAGTTTATTTTGAAGCTTGTTGTCATTGCATATTTCAGTCATATATCTTAATATGTAGTCAAATTGCTACAAAAGACTGGTTTTCATTTGGAGTCAAAGTGTTCTTAAGTACAATTGTATTTTCCATTTTCAATAGAAATTGAGCCTTTAAAATTCCAAAAATATTTCCATATATATTTTTTTCTAAATAGCAAGCAGAATTGAACATATCATGCAGACTTTTCAAAAAGAACTTCTTGTAGGATAACATTTTTTAAATGATATATCTACTGATTCTAAATTAACAGGATTTTCAAGGTTTCATGTTTGTGATTTAGTTAAGTATAGGACTTAGAAAGGAATGGCTTTGCCTATGTTAGGACTCTGTTACTGGTGCTTAATCAATAAGGGATAAAAGAACTCTCCACTCATATCAGCGCTTAGGAAGAAGAGAAGTTAGATGCCAACAGACACAGTCATAGCTTGAAAGGAGATGTTTTGTGAAGATAGGTTTATTTCCAAATAAAAGTGTACATCTGCTTGGGACTTCTCTGTCCATCTCCAGTGAGAACAGAGAGGTACATGAGCATTTCCAGTTTCTCTCAACAGAATACTGGGTGTCATACACAACAGAGGGTCATCTGGTCATGCTTGCTTCTTCCACCATATTTTCATTTTGGGGTGTTTTTATTTTTTTAAGCGAGCATGAAAGATTTTCTTTGTCCAGAAAACTAGAATGAATCTACTGAGTCATCCAAAAAATTATGAAAAAAAGAATTGAACTTGAGCTAGACCCAAAATGATTGATTCCTGCCTGGTTGTTAAATCCACACCGCTCAATCTAGGTCAGCTAAACCTTAATCTTTCATTTACAGAGTAAGTGCTCTTGAAACACACGTACTAAGAAAAGATTCTCTGGCAAAGAACAGCGTGTTCAATGGTTGGGTAATATACTATAATGACATTTTGATTGTGTACTACACAAAACTGTTATGTCATTATGGAAACGCTAGGTAACATTTGTCAAATCTAAGAGAAGGAGAAATGTCAAAGTTGCACCTATAATTAGTGTAGCGTGAAATTTAAAATACTTTCATTTTTACTCCCAGAAACAGATTTTGAAAGTGGTCAAGTGTCTCTTCCAAGGTTTTGGATGAAATTAGAGGGCACATTTTTTTTCTTCGTCTTTACATGACATGAAAGGAAACAGCTTCTCCATTAGAACAGACCTTAGATAGTGACTATCGACAATGACTCCAAAACTGCTGTTTGCTTCTCCCAGTGATGGTCCAATTCCTTGATCTGAGTTTTAACTAGAATTATAGTCGGCCACAGGCATTTGAATAATTGACATTTCCAATTTAAACTATTAGTAAGAGACCTTTAAAACTCCTAAAAGTTCACGAAACTGGAGCATAATTTTCTGAGCTGCAAATTTGAATCATGTATACCTAGAGGCTGGCACAACCGTAAGCCCGCTGCCCACCCAGCCCACCTCACTTCAACGTGCTGATGGGAAGGTTGCTTGTCTCCTCTCCCCAACATTTTCAATAAATCTTGTGAAGTGAATAAAGCATTGTCTCTGTGGGAAACCCCAAAGAATGACAAGAGCTAGCCTTATTAATAGAAATGGAGCAGTCTAAGAAAAGCAACAACAGTTCCTCAGCCAGAAAATAAAAGTTGTAAATTAGAGCACACGAATCAAAGGCGATGACTGTAGGAATGAGTTCACCATACATTATGTACATCGTGTACCAAAACAAGAAAATCTAATTAAGGAAACTAATTTAGCAATTCCTTCTTCCAGGACAGAACATGATCATTAAAGGAGATAAAATCTTTAAAAGAAAACCTACGGTGTGAGGTTACACATAGGCCACACATCATTCTAAATGGAAATGTAATTGAGGGAAAAGCCAGAAGCCCAGATAAGCATCCTATAAAGTAACAGGTGGCACAGGCGCTTGTATGTTTCAGAGATGTAAAGAATCGGAGACTGTTCTCAGTCAAGATTAACTGATATTAATATAATTATTACCAACCTTAGAAACATAAAGGTGTAGCTAAGAGAAAATAGGGTTTGGGCCAGGGGAGGGGAAGAGGATGGGTGAAAAAAAGGGAAGGGTTACAAAGAGAGGTTTAAATGCATTAAAATGGCCAAGATAACAATAGAAAACTTTAATTTGGATAAATATCAAACATGAAGAAGAAAGGAAAATAGGGCTGGGAAGAGTATAAGTGTGTAAAGTTTTAATTTTTCATCTTAAGGAGTCAATGTGCAAACTGTTAAATGGAATACATCAAGTTGATAAATCAGGTATTAGAGGTATAAGCATATTTTCTAAAATTCTAAAATTATCGCAATTAAATAGGGAAAAGGAGTTAAAAGATAAACTTAGGAAGTATAACTGGGGCTAAGGAGTAAATGAGAAAAACTTACTATTCATCCTAAAATAATATTATTTAATCTATTCACATTTAGTTATATTACTTTAATAAAAATACATTTTTTAAAAAATTATATAATTTTATATATTATATAGTATATATAATTTATTAGCATATATTTCATATATATTAGTATAATTTATATAGTATATATAATATAATTATATAAATGCTGATATAGAAATTAAATGTGTTTGCCTACATGAATACCCCCATTACTTAACTCATAAAACATCAATATCACTCTGAGATCTTCTTAATTATGTATATTTAGGTAAGTTTATAGCTAATGTTTCCTCAGAAATGATGTCATGTAGAGTGTGCTTTATTGGCATATATTACAAAAGTATCTATAAATTATTTCAGTACTTTATTTATAGAATCATTATGTATCTGAGGAGGTTCCTTATGTTTTTCAGTTTTGTGTTGTTGCCTTTTTTTTCAACCCTCACCCAAGGATATGTTTGCATTGATTTGGCGGGGGGGGGGGGGGGGGGGGGGGGGCTGGGAGAGAAACACTGATGTGAGAGAGAAACATTGGTTGGTTGCCTCCCACAGTGATTGAACTCACAACCTAGATATGTCCCCTGATCAGGAATCAAACCCATTTTGGTGCACAGATCAACACTCCAACCAGCTGAGCCACCCACCAGGGTGATGTTGCTGCCCTTTATGGAGGGAATTATAAGCTAGAGTAGTATTTTCAGATTTTTATTTACTAAATATGATGGGATAAGTTTTGTAGAAATAGCTAAGTTTTACGACACACTTTTCTTAAAGTTTAAAAATTTTTTTTAATTACACTGGTTAATAAGATTCGAAAATGTGCAGCTATGACAACTTATATAAGAAAAATATGTATTTCACATTTATTTTCTATAACTTCATAAACAGTTTTGAATAAATATAATAACAACAAAAATAAAGGCAATTCCACAGAAATATGATCAGTTTTACAGAAAGTTGGGAGAAAAACACTGTTACCTCAGTCTCAATATCCAGGCTGCATTAACACCTAGGCAATGGTGCATTATAACTTGTTGATGAACATCAGTGTGTAACACATGTAGCCCAGATGTCAGCTGGCATCCACTTAAGTCTTAAGATCTCAACTCGATTATTTTAACACTCATTCATTCCGTGTCCTACAGATGAGTAATACCTTCCCAAACCTCTGGTCTATCTGTGCAGCTGCTTCCACTGAATGAACTCAGTTGTGAATGATCTCAATGTTCTGAACGCTCTGCGCTCGTCTACACTGTCAACCCAGATGGGAAATGCAGTACATTCTGTAATTTTTAACAAAACCATTCACTCAGAAGATGGTACAGATTTTCTTGAAGATAGTGCTAGGGGAGGGAAAACCTTATCTTGCAATCATGTAAATAGCTTCAAATAGAAAAGTAAACCCAACTATATTTTGCAAGCCTCCATCCACCTATTTCTCAGAAATCATGCTTCTGTCTTTTTTCAGCCAGGGGAAATCATGAAACGTGGCCATTTGAAAAGACTTCTGTTTCAACCAAAGAGTCGGGAGCTGCAAGGTGGGAACTGGCCTCCATTTCTCTCTCTTCAGTAGTCTTAGCGTGTTTCCACGTGGTCTCCCCACGTAAGACGGCTTGAATTTCCTCACAGCATGGCAGCCGCTGGGAATCTGAGCTGCTTACACAGTAGCTCTGGGTTTCATGGTGAGTGTTCGAAGCAGCCGGGTAGAAGAAACTGCATCGCCTCGTATGACTAGCCTTAGAGGTCACAGAGTGCCACCTAGGTTCAAGAGGAACGGATATCGATCCCCTTTCAAAAGCACAATGTAAAATCAAAGTATTGGATGGGAAATGTTGTGTCCTCTTTGGAAAATATAATATGCCACCTATGTTTAATTATTTATCTTATTTAACACCCAATTCTTCTTAACATGTGGCATCAAAAAGTTAATATTTACATATAAAATATGACATTATAAAATTATAAGATAAAAAAGACATGTTATTGAGGTTTTCAAAGCAAAAGGCCCAGAAGGCGCGAACACCTTTCTCAGGGCATGGAGCTCACAACAGGGCTCAGCCATCAGCCCTTCCGGAGGCCCCGTCTCTTCTACACCCTTGGCGCAGACCTGCTCTCGACTCAACCCCAGCAGGTGCACCAGCCTCACCTGGTGGGCAGGTCCATGACGCTATTAACTATGTAAAGCAGACGCATTTTTATTTGTTATATAGATTTTCAAATATTCTATTAGTAACTAAAAGAACTGTACTTATACTGGTAATAAAATGGTAGATGAACGCATTTGTATATGACAAAACAAACATTAAAAAATTAATAATGAGCCCTGGCCAGATTGGCTCAGTCGGCCTGCAGTCCAGAGAGACCCGGGTTCGGTTCCCGCTAAGGGCATGTACTTCGGTTGCAGTTTGTCCCCAGCCCTGGTTGGGTTGTGCGAGTGGCAGCCACTTGATGTGTCCTTTTTTTTTTTTTTTTTTTTTTTTTTATCCTCACCCGAGGACATTTTTCCATTTTTTGTTCAGGTAGAGTGGGAGGGAGAGAGAAGAACAGAGAGAGAGAGAGAAACATCGATGTGAAAGGAACACATCGAGTGGCTGCCACCCATACGACCAACCAAGGCCAGGGACAAACTGCAACCGAGGTACGCGCCCTTAGCGGGAACCGAACCCGGGTCTCTCAGGACCGCAGGCCGACGCTCTAACCGCTGAGCCAAACCGGCCAGGGCTTGATGTGTCCTTTTTACGTCAATGTTTCTCTCTCTTCCTCTTTCTCCCTCCCATTCTGTCTGAATGGAAAAATGTCCTTGGGTGAGGATAAAAAAAAAAAATCAATAATGAAGGGATATGACAATACTTGTTTAAAAGCTATTTGGGAACTAATCAAGTGAGGTCTTCATCTCTGTAGTAGTCACTTGCCTAGTGGTTGTCTTCCCAGCTCAAAGTATTTCCCCTCCCTGGTAAGTACCCTTTCCCTGATTCTTTGCTCTGGAATCCGATCCACAGAGAATGGGCTGCTAGAAGCAGAGTTCATCCAACATGACCTGTTTCAGGGTAACTGTAAGCACCGTATCCAAATTAGCAAAACAGGGTCATTTCACTGAGAATTCAGATGGAGGGTAAAAGCCAGATTTAGTCTTTCTCTGGATGGTTCCCACTGGGACCAGGAAGCAGAGAAAACAAATGGCAAGTATGAGGAAGTGCCCTGAGGACACAGCCGGGGAAGAGACACAGGCACAGAATCCCGAAGGCAGGCCACCCTGGGTCCCTGGGTCCCCAGGTCCCTGCAGTGTGGCTGCACCCCAAAGGTGGGTCCTGGAAGCACCCTGTATTCTTTGTTTTTTCCTAATCCTTATCCAAGGATATGTTTTTATTGATTTTTAGAAAGAGAGGAAGGAACAGAGAGAGAAACATTAGTCAGTTGCCTCTTCTATGCGGCCCAACCGGAGATCTAACCACAACCTAGGTATGTGCCCTGACTGGGAATCAAACCCACGACCTTTTGATGTAGGGGATGACATTCCAACCAACTGCGCCACCTGGCCAGGGCCACCCCTGTAGTCTTCATAAGACGCAACCTCCTTTTTGACAGTTCCAGAACCATTGTGATTGCGTCCGGAATATCCCTATATAACATTATATACCAACATAATTTCCAAAATATGCTAAAAATTTTTAAATGGCACATAAGGCAATTATAGATATATTCCTCTTGGGAAGGTACAGAACAATTCTAAGTGTAAAAACTCTATGACAGAAAAAGAAATCTACACATCGCTTGGCCTTTCATACACATTAGCATGAGTACAACTTACAAACAAGGCTGCTCATACTGTCAGAAATTAGTTTCGCGACCCCTGTAAAGACCTTCATGTGTGTTCATCCCCTGCTGAGCCTGTGTACTAAACGAACACTTCTACCTACAAGTGTGGAAACCCAACTCAGTGTGCCGTGATAAGAAAGGAATGAATTGGCTCACACAGGTGAAAATCTCAGCAGGGCTCACGTCGGAACCTCATGCGCAACATGTGATTATGAGTCTCTCTCTCTGTCTCTCTGTCTCTCTCTCTTTCCTGTCTGCTGTCAACTTGGATGGCTTTGTTTTTCCCCCGGGCAGGTTCTCCCTCAAGGTGTAGGATGGAAACCTTACACTTTAGATTTATGTTCTACCAGCTTAATAAACCGGCAAAAGAGAACCTCAGCTTCCCAGTGACTTTTTGCAGAATCTCAAGAGTCCACAGCCTTTATATCTTATTGGCATGGCCTGGGGCTGTGGTCAGGGAATGGGCTCAGCTTCCTGGGAAAACAGCAGGGTGAGGGGTTCATCCTGCCTGAATCGTGGCAGATTAGGGGAGGTTGTTCACAAAGGAAAATCCAGGTGCTAGTTCTAGGACGAGGGAGATGGATATCCATTACACCCCTATATCTAGTCATTTAATTTCTAGGAATCTTGTGTAAAAAATGTTTAGAAAAAAAGATTATGTTATCCTTTTTTAAATAACAGCTGTATTTCTTTTAGTAAAAATTGAAAATAGTAGGAAAAAAACTAAATAAACTACACTAGAAATTTATTACCATAAAACTAGATATATATTATAATACATATTATATCATATAAAATGTAGCCATGGGGGGAAATACACTAGCATGGGAAAGGGTAGGATAAAAATTTATATAGGGAATATGATCTCAGTTATGTGCATATTTGAATTTGCCTAGAAAAAAAAACTGAGAGGAAATAGACAACAGTGATAATGCAGAGTAGTGGAATTGGGGGGATTTTCCATAGGCACATGTATGAGTTTTGATCAGATAAAAACTCTGTTAAAGAATTACAAAATGCAGCCCTGGCCGGTTTGGCTCAGTGGTTGGAGCGTCGGCCTGCGGTCCAGAGAGACCCGGGTTCGGTTCCCGCTAAGGGCATGTACCTCATTTGCAGTTTGTCTCCGGCCCTGGTTGGTTGTGCGGGTGGCAACCACTCGATGTGTCCCTTCACGTCGATGTTTCTCTCTCTCTTCCTCTCTCTCCCTCCCGCTCTATCTGAAAAAAAAATGGAAAAGTGTCCTCAGGTGAGGATAAAAAAAAAAAATATATTACAAAATGCAGACATTTGGAATCATCAAGGTGCTCAGTGTCTACTGTGCCCAAGCAGCTCGAAGTTCAGAAACACCTGTGTGTTAGTTAACCCCTTTCCCACATAAACCTGAACATCACGTGAATCCTTGCACTTGAGTATCTACACCAGCAAAGTGGGAATAATAATCTGTCCTGCACACCTCACATGACTATTATAAAAATCAGACACCATACGTGAAAGCACTCTTTAAATTATAAAGTGCTATCAAAGCGTGAACATCTTGAAATAAAGATGTCAAAGCAGTCTGGCCGGTGTGGCTCAGCGGCTGAGCATCCACCCATGCACCAGGAGGTCGCTGGTTTGATTCCTGGTCAGGGCACATGCCCAGGTTGTGGGCCCAATCCCCAGTGGGAGGCGTGCAGGAGGCAGCCAATCGATGTTCTCTCTCATTGATGTTTCTATCTCTCCCTCTCACTTTCTCTCTCTCTAAAAATAAAATATTGAAAAAAAGATGTCAAAGTGTTTCGCCATACCCTCCCCCACTAGCATTTATGTTTAACAATTCAAACATTAGTCACATAATAATTTCTGTTACCTTGCCTTCCTTTGGACATGACTTTTTAAGTCTATAGACGGAGATAATACCTACCTGACTGGGCTGTGAGACAAAGCCCGTTGACGTGAGGTGCCATGGCACACCTACTCGTGCTTGGCACATGGGGGGCACTTAGAAATGCGAATGATCTGCCCATGTCTCTTTTATACCCTCCCTCTCCCCTGAGCTGTGAGCAGAATCGTATACAAGTGCAGGGCTGGAGAGAGGTGGGTCACAGGCATCCAAGAATCCCTCCCACCATTGCGTTTGGGTTTTTCTACGAGAACAAAATCTATGCCACGGGGCAGGCTGGTGGATGAGCAGCACAGCCGGCCACACCAGCAGCTTCGCAGGTTCAACCCTGCCTCCCTGGGGCGGGGGAAAAGCAGCGACAGCACCGGGGCTGTTCCCTCTGTGGCTCAGGGGTAGTAACTCTCACATAAAGGACCACTGCGGTTGGAGAGCCTCCAACATACCTCTGCCCAGCCTGCGCCCCTAAGAAAACTGGGAACCTTAAATACACGTGGATTTCATAGGCAGTCATACTGGGGTTACAGGCTCCCGCTGCTCTCCCACAGGTTGTCCAGCATCCAAGTCTAACTCAATAAAGAGCGGGTCAAAATGGTAAAAGAAACTGCTTGAGAGAGGCACAGGACCTTCTAAATTTAAGAAGTGACTTTCCTGTTCTCGCAGAAATGTCAGATTACCCCCAGGACCCTGGCCCGCCCCTCCGCCCCCTCGCTGCGACCCCCAGGGGAGCTGTCCGGGGCGCAGGTTCACCGGGACCCACACTTCCTCGCTCTGGCCTCGACCCTGTGGCAATTCTTCAGGACTCAAGACAAGAGCCTGTTTCTTTACCCAAATTACTGGAGCTGCTGAAAATCTTGGGCAGCCGAGAATGGAGGCTGTCCCCACAGGGTAGGAATGTATTAACCACCCTATAAAAGTTATTTTTAAAGTTTTATTTAAGGAACAGCAGCTGGAGAATAAAGAAAAGAAAGGCAAAACACAATTCCTTTCTACCCAGGCTGCAGCCCCTCTCACACCGACCTCCCATGGCTCCCTGCAGGAACTGCAGCGGGAACAGGTTTGAGTCCCACACTGGGAACAGGGGAGTCCAGGAATAAAACAAACAGGAAATACAAAACAACCTTGTTTGATTAGACCCTTGTCGTTGCCCTGCTTACTTATATGAGGGTAGTTTGACAACAGGCTTGGAATTCTTTCATTGGAATTGAAGGGTATCACCGGGAAAAAAAAAAAAAGAAAGAAATTAAAGTGACATTAAAATACCATCGCATATAATGAGCTCGCTACCTTTTGGAAATTATGTCCAATCAACACACTGTAAATGGAAGGTCTCCTAGCAGTTCCCACCCTGTGGATGACAGAGTGATCATTTGAGTATTGGGGAAAAGTAATTTGGAAAAATACAGAGCCGTGAAATAAATAAATATTAATGCGGTCTACAGTTCACAGGTCTCTAAGTTATGGTGAAAATTAATTCTGCTTTTTATTATCATTCTAATAATATTGCATTTGAAATCTATGATTGCTATATTTATTTGTCTGTTTGTTTTAAATCAATGTACTGCTAGTTTAGAAGTCACCTCGATTTAATAAGGTTTACAGAGAGTACCTTCTGTGTGTGAAGACAGTTCCTACCTCCAAGAGTTGATATTATTGCAAGAAGAAAAAAATACATGTGCACACAGAAAACTGCATGCATGAGCTGCTCTGAGGCAAGGGGTGGGGCAAACCTCACACCCAGTCAAGGGGAGCACCTGGAGGGATGGACAGAATTCAGGCAGAGTAGGAGGAACAGCATGATCAAGGGCAACGAGGGAGAAAGCTGTGCATGTTCAGAAAACAGCAAGTGATCCCTCAGCAGCATGAGAAAGTGAGCAACGATGCCAGGCTGCGAACCTGGCTCTGCACTGGCAGCTGTTCACCTTTGGCAGGTCGAATACCTTCTCTCTACGCCTCGGTTTTCTCCTGTTTAAAATGAAGCTACCGATAAGTGGGCTCTGAGAGTTAGACCATGTGTGTGAAGTTCCTATCACTGCGATGAACACATAGTAAATGCTCAATAAACATGTAAAACAAAAGAGGAGAGAAGAGGCAAGGAGTAAGAGCAAAAGGAAAGTTGGGAGGAAGGCAGGAAAGACAAGAAGGAAAGAAATGGAGAGGAAAGAAGGTAAGTTGAGGTTTTGAGAGGTTGGGGCTGAAGATAAATATTTTGAAGCTATTTGCCTATAAGTCCAAGACATGAAGACAAACTAAGGCAAACAAGGCAGACAAGGGTGACAGACCAGGAGCATTTAAATCTATGAAATGAGCCATGAAAAGATTGATGCTCAGACTGTACAAAGACAGGAGGCAGGATATTGAGATCAGACAGGGTAATTTCGAGTACAACGAATAGAAATAGTTTTTAATTTTGGTTGTGCCCTCCCTTGCTGGAGGGGTCACAGTTAACACAACTGGAAGGGTTCTCTTAGGTCTAGAGTGGATGAGATTCTTCTCACCTGAGGCTTCAGGAAGATGCTCGCATCAAGGGATTGGAGAGAAGGCCAACTAGTTGGGGGTAGGATGAAAGCAATGGCCCACACTGAGGATTCCAAAAGCAAATGACGAATGCAGAGGAAGGAGCCAGGCTTCAGAGAGCCAATGAGAGTAAGAGCCTAATAGGTAAGAAGTATTCTTAGGTACATGTGTGGAGGAAGCATTAGCTGAGCACAGCACATGAGGAGGTCTACTAAAGGGGCAAAATAGACTGGACCAAAGGCTCTTCTATGCTTTTTGTGGCTGAAATGGACTGGAGATAAAGGGTTTAAGTAAACTAAGTGAAAAGTTGTAAGGTCAGAACAATAGAAAGCTCACTGATAAGCTTTATGGACTCTCCAAGATGATAACTTTGAGGCACAGTGGAAAGACTATTTAGCAGACTTAACACACACACAAAAAATGGATGCAAGGCCCTAGCAGGTTTGGCTCAGTGGTTAGGGTGTCAGCTTGTGGACTGAAGGGTCCTGGGCTTGATCCTTAATTCCGGGTCAAGGGCAAGTATCTAGGTTGCAGGTTCAAACCCCAGCCCCAGTAGGGGTCATGCAGGAGGCAACCAATCAATGTGTCTCTCTCACATCAATGTTTCTCTCTCTCTTCCCCTCCCTCTCTCCTTTCCACTCTATCTTAAACTCAATGGAAAAATATTCTCTGGTGGGGATTAACCAAAAAAAAAAAAAAAAAAAGGATATAAGAGCTAGCTTCCTGAATTAAAAAAAAAAAAAAAAAGTCACAGAATGAATATTATGTAGGTGTCTCTAATATAACAGCCTATCATATAATTATGCACTATTCCATATATTATTATTTTTTTTAATCCTCACCCAAGGATATTTTTCCATTGATTTTTACAGAGATTGGAAACGAGGCAGAGAGGAAGAGAGAAACATCAAAGTGAGAGAGACACATCAATTGGTTGCCTCCTGCACAACCCGACCAGGGCCAGGGACCAAACCGCAACCCAGGTATGTGCCCTTGACTGGAATTGAACCTGAGACTCGTTGGTCCACAGGCCAACGCTCTAACCACTTAGCAAACCAGCCAGGGCCATATATTCTATTTTATATAACAACATTTATCTATAGTTTCTGGTGCACATCTATTAAAATAATTAAGAAATTACTCTAAAATTGCATATATTAATGTAGTCCTATTTAAGGGTGATGAGAATTAAAGGCTGTGGGTTTTTTTTAAGGAAACAAGTATTTATTGTATTTTGTCTTATTCAGCTTCTGGATGAATATTTGGCAAACAAAGTTGCAGTATATTTGAAGTGGTAAATATGATTATTTGATATACATACGTATTGCGAAGGAATTCCTATTATTGAGTTAATTATATATAAACATCCATCACCACACATATTTATCTACTCTTTTTTTCTTTTTGGTGAGAACACTTAAATTCTACTCTCTTTACAAATTTCAGTTACACAATACAGTTTTATCAACTATAGTCTCCATATTCTACATTACATTTTAAGACTTTATTCATCTTATAACTTAGAGTTTGTTTCCTTTTACCAGCCTCTCCCTAGTACCCCCAATCCCTGGAAAACACCATTCAGCTGTCTGGTTCTGCGTACTTGACTTTTTATTTAGGTTCCACATATAAGTGATACCATGTGATATCTGTCGTGCTCTGTCTGGCTTATTTCACTTCGCACGATGCCCTCCAGGTTCATCCGATTGCTTTTTAAATAGAGCAAAGAAAGGGTTACCTCTCTTAATTTTTGATCACTCAAACTGCAGAGTGCAAAACTTGGCTCTTGACTGACAATATATATTTGTTAGGTTCAAGTTAATATTTACTAAACTCAATATCGAGAGCATACATTTCAATCCATGATTCTGTTGTGCACAAAATAAAATTTATTTGTGTAATTTTAAGACCTATTCTAAGACCAATTCCGCCTTACGATATAATTTTGCTCAATTCCAGATAACCTCAGTTATTTTAAATTCTTCCATTTCCCTTGCCCCCTTCTATAAGGTTGTGTAAAACCTCAGAGAGTGGTGAACCTGGACCTGGAGAAGGCTTGAGGGAGCTCACAGAAAATAACTCGGAGGCAGCTTGGTGGATTAACGAGTGAGTTGCCATCTGTCTACCTGCTTGAGATGTACTTTGCCCTTTCTGGTCTTTATTCTAGTGAATGTATCACAAGGTCTCTCCAGGTCCTAGTTTTCATCTGATACTTGTGCATCCCTCTTAGGCAAATTAAAATTTTAAGTATTTTGCTACTGCCCTTGGGCTTTAGTTGGCTAGGGCTGCCATAACAGGTTTAAATAATAGGTATTCATTGTCTCCCAGTTCTGTAGATTAGAAGTCCAAGATAAAGCCATCAGCAGGGTTAGTGCCTTCTGTGGGCCATGAAGAAGAATCTGCTCCATACATCTTCCCTATCCTTTGATGATTAATTGGCAATTTCGGGTGTTCTTTGGCTTGTAGACACATCATCCTGATCTCTGCCTGCTGTTCACATGATGTTCTCCATGTGTGTGTGCTTGTTGCCTAATTTCCCCTTTATGAAAGGATCCCAGTCATATTGGATTAGGGCATACCCTAATGACCTCATTTTAACTTGATTATCTAGGTAAAAACTATTCCCAAATAAAGTCACATTCCGAGGTACTTGGACGATTAGGACTTCAACATAAATTAATAGGAATGGGTGGGTGGTGCACAATTCAACCCATAACAACTTACTATATTCAACTCAGGGACACTGGAAGGTAATTTTGTGACCACGTACCTAGAAATCCAGCCACAACTATGTTTACTCTAACACTCCGCCTCCACACTGGGCATGGGGCTCACTACAGGTCTTGGTTCCTCCCCAGGTTCACCCTAGCAGCTCCTCCTGCTTTCAAACCCCCGGCGCTTACGGGGTTATCTCTGCTGACAGCACTCAGCAGGGACCAGGGCCCTACCCGGAGTGACCACTGCGTCAGCTCCTTCCGCTCCCTGGGTCAGGAACTCTCACCTCCTCAGGGGAAGACAAGTGACTCTCAGCAGCAAAGCCCAGCCTTTCCAGCTTCCTAGTCATAGTTCAAACCCAACACACGGGTGCTTTGAGGACTAAGAGCTGCCAATGCAAAAGCTCTAAGTTCTGAAGTTGAGAAATATTTGTCTTGACTTGTGGCATCATCTCTCTCCTGAGGCAATGACTGACCAGCTCCAATGGAGGAAAAGCTCTGGAACCGAAAGAAATACAGGAAGGAAACTCGCACCGGTTGGAATACCCAAGGGTCATTCCACCAGGCCCACATTCCCCGGAGTGTGTTTCTCAAACTCGTTGTTTTCCAAGGTCGATATCAGGTTATCAGAAATTACAAGAAAAAGAAAAGTTTTGTAGTCAAATAAATTTTGGAAATGCTGAATGACACAAATAGATCTTTAGAATCACAAAAATGCAGACAGGAAAGGGACCTTAGGTTTAGTCTAACTCCTTTTTTTTTTTCCATGTGCCCCTAGCCGGAACCGAACCTGGAACTCTCTGGTCCACAGGCCAACGCTCCAACCACTGAGCCAAACCAGCCAGGGCTTTTTTTTTGGCTCATAAAAATATAGTCCCACAGGAAATAAATAACTTGTTCAAGATCACATAGTTACTAATAAAAAGTTAATAATTTAATTCTTAATGCAAAGCATTTTGTTCTTCTTTCTATACTAAATTACCTATTTTATAAACACAGAGAGAGAAAGCCATAGGAAGAGAGAATATAGGTAGTAGAAGAGGAACAATATACGTAATTTAATTCAATCAAATCATTTGGCACCTACTATGTAATGGTAATATCTCAGGATCATAATAGCAAAGGGAAGGTCATGAACATTGACTTTAAGAAATTCAGCAAGTAGATATAGTATAATGTTAAAATCCCATTTGGATGACAACTGTAATCTTTGTACATTAAAAGAAGACCTAGCTGTGTTATAGGATAGAAAGCATTTTCTATTCTCTACACAGTATCTACTATGATGAATTGTAACTTCAGCATGTTAAATATACTCGAATATGAAAGCAACATAATTCTGGTCTGTGTAAATTATACTGGATTAATCTATTAATGATCTTATGAAAAGTCTTAGAAAAAAATAGCAATCCAAAAGCTATTTACAAGAAATTTCTTTGTCACATTTATGGAATTGTTTTAAAAAGGGAAAACCAAAAGCCTAAATGAAAAAACATTTCTCTAGATAGATACACACAAATAATATTTCAATTCCAATTTTGAGAAAATCACATACTTTCAGAACTGGATAGGATCTTAGGCATTACCTAGTCTACCCAACTCTTTTATCAAGGATATAACTGGGTGAGAGGAGTTAAAATACTCATACATATTTATAATTATATTGAGAAAGAGCAAGAGTAAATAGTAAAACTACTTTAGAGATAAAACTGTATAGTAAGAAAGAAAGCAGGCACTGGCCAGTGTTGCTCAGTGGTTAGAGTGTCGTCCGATGTACCACAGGGTCATGAGTTTGACTCCTGGTCAAGGGCACCTACCTGGGTGCAGGTTTGATCCCCAGCCCCACGCAGGGTGCATGTGAGAGGCAACCAATCAATGTGTCAATGTGTCTCTCTCACATTAATATTTCTCTCTCTCTCTCTCTCCCCTGCTTCCTTTCTCCCTCCTTTCCACTCTCTCTAAAAAACTCAATGGAAAAATACCCTCTGGTGAGGATTAACAAAAAAGAAAAAAGAAATAAACAAAACAGATCAGCAAGAGGATGAGGAATAAACTAAAGAAAGAATTTGGTGACGCCGCGTAAGTAGAGAGAATAGTGACAAATGTAGTTCAATGTGAACTAATGCATTTAATATACGTAACCCAAACTATTGCTATAAAGTGTTTTATTCTAAAATACTGATTGTGATTTGAAATGTGATCTAAAAGACATTATAGTTTCTTCTTTATAGAAGTAAACAACATACTATTGCATAAGAAAAGGCCAACTAAAGGCCAATCAACAAGATCTGTGAAAAACCAAAACTTACCATTCTTACAGAGCACTTTATCAACCCATGGACATCTTTACCTATATCATCTTGTGCAATTCTGGGTGAAATTCAGAACAACTCAAAGAAAAGATAAAAATCATTACAGGAGTTATGATTACCATATGAAAAATACGAGAACAATTAAACTTCTGGGTAAAGAAAGGAAAAAACAAAGAGCAAATATCATCTAAGCACATTTTTTTTAATGGATTAAGTATGCATTGACCTAGTTTAACAGTCACAGGATGAAAATAGAGAAACACTTTACAACTCAATCAATATAATTATAAGATAAGTAAAAGTTCTTTGTTCGGCAAACCGCAGTATGTGAGGTCCATTGTGATAACGTGGGCCACAGTCTGCTGGTACGCAAATCTAACTCGGCAGATTGTTTAGGCGGAAAGAGAATTAAAACATGATATTTCATGACATGGGTATTAAAAATGGGACACCTAAATACTTACCATGGTGTAATGCCATTTAGTGCTTTTACCACAAAGTTATAGTCTGTGAATAAGACATATTAAGAAAAACCTGCCCTGGCTGGTTTGGCTCAGCAGTTAGAGCATCAGCCTACAGAGACAAACAATTGGTGTATCTCTCACACTGATGTTTGTCTCTCTCTCCCTTCTTTCTACTCTATCTAAAAAAATCAATGGAAAAATATCCTCAGGTGAGGATAAACAAAAAAATTGAAAAGAAAGAAAAGAAAAATCTTGTGCTCCCTCCTAAGATTTCTAAAAATTCTATCATACATTATTCAGAGGTCTAGAATACATGAACCTTTGAAGAAAGAATGAAACAAAAACATTCTCCAAACACCTTGTTTTGCCCCATATGTACTAACTGAATTGGCCATAGCCTGTTATGGCCCAACCATCAAGACTACTACAGGATCATCTGAAAGCAACTCCTGCCATCATCAGAACAGGAGCAATGACATACTCTCTGCCACGGCCTGGTTGGGAACATAGCCAGAAGTGGAAATAATAGCAGTCATTATTTCCAACAACAACGATCTTTCAAGTTGCAACATAGGTTCTGGTCAATTCATGGTACGTAGCCGGATTTGTGGACCCCATTTTTTTTTGGTAATTGATCAAAAAATAGTGAGAGATTTTAGTTCTAAAAGTCATCTCCACAGCCAAAGAGAAGTGAAAATGACATTGGTGAGATGAATAATTCGGCCACTGAGACATCGTTGTTTTTGGACTGAAGGAGAGAAAACGAACATTTGAGGAGATACTGTCACCACACAATCTCGCTGTTGGCTCTAAAGCCACCAGCGTGGAGTCAAAGCATGTGGGACTTCATCTTTCAAGTGCTCTGTCTTATATCTTAGGACCCCTATAGTTCAGTTTAATTTTACTCCCAATGTCATACGCTATTTTTTAAACTGCTGAAATTAAAATAGTGGAAAGCTGATGGAAACTGCGTGGATAAAACATGTATTTTTATTAAGCTACTTTACTCCTGGCAACTGTTTTTGTGGTGTGGTGGTGGTAGCATTCCCTAAATGCCAACATTCCACTGGTACTGAACACGGGCACTTTTCACAAGTAACTGAGAACTCGGAAGTCTAATCCACGTGAAGTTCCTACTTCTTGCCTATGAGACTGCATTTTGTTAGGGTATCCCGAATGCAACTATGGCACCTCATGATACATATTCAGATTCAGAGGTAGATTATCACTGCATATTTCCAATCATGCCTAGTAAAAATTTAGTGGGGAAATTTGTTTAAACCTTCAATCAATGGTATCTTAGTTTTTCAGTGTCTTTGGTTCAGGCAGGTAGTTATTTAGTTAGTTGGTTAGCTAGCTAGATAGTAATTTAACTCAGTCTCATGTGAATGTCCTGTTTTTTTCTGATGTCTCTCTTCTCCTACCTTTCTCCATGATGCCATATGGATATCTAGGGGACGTGTGTGACTCTACGATCAGCCTCAACAACGCCCCTTTTCCGAATCTTCTGAAGGGCGTAAACAGGCTATGTTGAGCCAGGAGTATAGTTCTAGGTTCATCCATCTAGTCAAACTTTTCTTCCCATTGTGGTCAAGTCTTGAACAGAGAGCTATGTTTCTGCTACAGTCTGAGCTAGGCTATAGTCTGCTACAGTCTGGACTGTGCCTAAATGAGCAGACTTCTTTTTTTATTTATTTTTTTAATATTTTTTTCCTTTATTGATTTGAGAGAGAGAGGAAGTGAGAGGGAGAGAGAGAAGAAACAACATTCCAATGAGAGAACATCGACTGGCTGCCTCCTGATGCCCCCTACTGGGGATCTGGCCCACAACCTGGGCATGTGTCCTGACCTGAAATCGAACCAGCAACCTCTTGGTGCATGGGTCGACCCTCAACCACTGAGCCACACAGGCCGGACCTAAATGAGCAGACTTCTAAGGCCAATGCTTATCCGTAGGTATATCCAAACATACCTGCAGGTTTGCACACCACCTTCAAGGTTTATCCCCAATACAAGAACTTCAGCACCCAACTTCCTATTTGTTTTGTCCTATGATCTTTAACAACCTGGATGTGTCAATGTGAGTTTAAGGAATTTCAAAAACTCTTTAACTTTCTTAATACTACTTTATTCTACAGACTCAAAAACAGAAGAAAGAAAAGCCCAATATATCCACCAACCTGAGCCACATTTTCCAAAATGTTTTATCTGTAATTTAGGACATATTTTAATATTGTTTCCTTGACTCCTGTGCCTATTAGTCATTTTTAAATCAATTGGGGTAGAAGGGGATGTTATTTATTAGGTGCCCTCGGACCTCAACAATGACTTACTTTCCATTTGAGCAGGGAGTTGTTGTTTTTTTCATTCCTACAGCATCAGGACCTAGAATAGTGTCTATTGCATATTAGGCACTAAATAGATATTTGCTGCATTTATGCAAAGAATTGAAATTTTATCATTTTTATACTTTACCCAAGATAGTACCAGTGATAGACACCTTCAGTTTTTCAGGGAAAATTTCAGAAAAATGAGAAGCTTTAGTTCTGCTTGAGATATTTATATAACCCCTGAAACTAAAAGCCTTTTAAGTTTCCTTCCATCTCTAAAATCCTATAAAATGTTTTAATTCATTCAATCTTAGATAAAGAATATTCAAAGCAAAATATTAAAACACAATGAACCCCTATCAAACTTGCAAAACTAAGCAATAGTGACCACACCCAATGCTAACAGGACCCAGAGAAACAAGATTACGCCTTCATGGCTGGTAAGAATGTAAAATGGTGCAACTTATCTGGGAAAAAATCTGGTGGTTTCTAAAGAAATCTAAACATGCAACTAACATATAACCCAGCAACTGCACTCCAGGGCATTTATCACAGAGAAATAAAAACTCCTGTTCATACAGGAATGTTGATAGCTGCTTTGTTTGCTCTTAACAGGCAAAAACTGGAAGCAACCCAGAACTCTTTCAGTGGTTAAACACACTGGTACATCCATACCATGGATTTCTACTGAGCAATAAAAAGGAACTATTGCTACAATCAGTAACGTAAAGTTATGAGTGAAAAAAGGCCAATCCTAACAGGATGCATAATGGATTATTCCACTTATTAAACATTCCTGAAATGACACTATAGAAAGAACTGAATAGTATTTGCCACGGGTTAGGGACAAGGTCGAAGAGGAAGATAGAGGTAGATGTAAAAGAACTATAAAAAGATCCTTGTGGGGTTGGAACTGTTCTTCATCTTGACTGCAGTGGTGGACATAAATATATGTAAGTGATACAATCACATAAAGGTAAAAATATACGCACGTGTGAGTACATACAAGGCTGGGGAGATCTAAATAAAATTCGTTATCTTAATATCCTGGTGTGATATTGCATTGCAGTTTTTATAAGATGTTATTATTGGAGATAGCTGGGTAAAATAGTCACAGGATCTCTGAATTATTTCTTCCAACTTCATGTGTGTCTGCATTTATCTCAAAATTCACACTTAACTTAAAAAGTCTAATTTTTTAAAGAAGTTGTTCACTAAGGGATGAGAACATGAGAAAGTCTATTTTTTTATATGTTTTTATTGATTTCAGAGAGAGGAAGGGAGAGAGAGAGAGAGAGAGAGAGAGAGAGAGAGAGAGAGAGAGAAACATGGATGAGAGAGAAACATCCATTTGTCACCTCCTGTACACCCTGTAACCTGGGCATGTGCCCTCACCAGGAATCCAACCAGTGACTTCCTGGTGCATGGGACAAAGCTCTACCCACTGAGGAATTCTTGGTGGGGGCAGTTAAGTGCACTATCAGATTAGAAGCATTTACTTTTTCCTAACTTAAGTGGTTTATGGTTAACTCCTTTATTTTCTTCTTTTTTGTTTCTCTTTTTCAAAGTTCTCCTAATTACAAAAACAATTGTGCAAGTCTAACAAGTCAATAAAGCAGTATGTAGAGACAATGTTTATTATTTCTTCCTCTCTCTCTCCCATCCCACTGCCCTCAAAATAGAAGTTAACACTTTCAGACATATCCATCAACACCTTTCTGTATGCACACACAAGCAGGAATACTTATATGAGCTCATCTGCAGATTTTTATGTACAGATTTGGCTACATAATATTTCATGGTACAGGTGTGCTATAAATGAATCAGTCAATAATAGAAATTTATATCTTGTCCATTTTCGTGTGACTACTTAGTACCAAAAAGTGCTATAACAAATATCCTTTTGTGTTATCAATGTGTTTTTATTTTTATAAAATAGATTTTCCCTAGTAGGTTATTCAGTCAATATAAATACTTTATTCTGATGGATACCAACCATGTTTTGAAAAGCTAATTACTCAGCACTAAACATTACTTAGGGTATATACCTATTCTGCTTGATTTCTTTATAATTATTTAAGGAAATAAGGGATGACCAACTACAGTCTGGTAATTATAAGTGTAATTTTTTTTCCATTCAGAGAAAAAAACCTGGAATTTCAGCATTATAACTTGATATTTCACTTTTAAATACTTATCTTCAATTCTTTTTCTTCAAAAGATTACATTTTTTAAACTTACTGGTTTTCTTTAAATTTTACATTTGGAGTTTCAGCTTTTCTTATAAAAATTTATAAATTTATCTTTTAATGAAACTTAATTTTAAATTATAAGTGCTCTAAAAAGCTCAGAAATTTGTGTATGGTACACTATTTGCACTATTATTGTTTTCAAATGTATTTGTTATTAACTTGAAATGTCAATTTAAAATATTTTTTACTGATAATATCTGGTACTGATAAAATTGCCAAGAAATTCACTGCTTCATAGATCCTTCTGGAAAATAACTAGTATATATTGACAGATAGCTGTGCAAATATTCATACTCTTTAACTCAGTAACTGTTCTTCTGACAATTTTGATTAGAAAATAGTCACAATGTGAAATAAATGTTTAGAAAAATATTTATTAAAATGGTAAAATGTTCATAATATATGGCTCAATGAAATAGCAGTTTGTAAAAATATACTTGTGCATGGCACTATAGCTAGTTTTGTGCACTTTTTTAAAAATGTGTTTTTACTGATTTTTTAAAGAGAGAGAAAGGGAGAGATAGAAACACCCATGTGAAAGAAAAACATCCATCGGCTGCCTCCTGCACGCCTCCTACCGGGGATCGAGCCAGCAACCTGCGCATGTGCCCTGACTGGGAATTGAACCGGGACCTCTCAGTCCATGAGAAGACGCTCAATCCAGTGAACCACACCAGCTGGGCTACTTTAATGTATTTTTAATTAATCTTCTTTAAAGCTTGAACTAAACATTCTGTAACTGAATATTAGCACACAGAATTGAGGCCAGAAGTCAGCTAAAATAAGAGGACTTGATCCTAGAACAGGAAACGAGTCAAGATCTCTGGCTCTAGATTATTTCAATTGTTTAACATTATTTTCCTAATCTTTGTTCATTAATTTCAAAAATATAAAGTGTTATTTTAAATGTCCATAAAAAAGCACAAGAAATACAAATGTAAATTGATTTCTTGATTGATGAAATCAAAATTGAATTACTGTCAATGATGGGCCAAACATGCAAAAATATTCCAGATAATGTATATTTACTTTCTGTTTACTGGCTTTAATATTTCAATGATTTTAAAGGGAATAGTATGGTTTTTTTTAAATGTGAATAAAAATAAGCCTAAAAATGATTATCACATTAATTTCTAGGTATAATCATTATAATCCCAGAAAAATATTTAGCACTTATTTCTGTAAAATGCTTTGTAAATTATTCTCCACGTGCTACACCATCAGGAGCTGCATGTTCAGAGCCTGCATACCTTCCTCCAGCCACGAACCCAAGCATCCTGGGGAGGGATTTTATTAGGTTTACTTTAGTCAAAACAACTGCAATGCTTTTCGGAGACAATCACAGTCCTTAGATAATATCAGAACTTCAAACATTTGTGTGATCCCTGCTAACTCCAAGGTTTGTGCCGTTCTCTCCTCGTGGATGCGGGTTTCATGCCTGGCAAAATGTAGCCTCGCCCCAAATGTAGCCTGCTGGGCATTCTGGACCCAATCACAGGCTCTGGGGCAATCTGATGCTGTAATTACGTAAACAACCAACAGACAGAATCTCCACTGTGTCAAGAAGGAGGTCACAATAGCTACTGAGAGTATCAAAATGGCATAATACTTAGGCTTTTGTAAAATCTGTTCCCAAAAGTTCATGAGATTTGTGCAAGGTTATGAAACAACTGAAACATTAAACAACTGAAATCATCTAGAGCCGGAGATCCAGATTTGTGTCCTGTTCTTGAAATCAGTCTAATTGCTTCGGCCGATTTCTGGGGACATTCCCCACTCCATCTTCCCGTCCCTGGCACCATGTGTACCCACTGCAGTGGTCTAATATAACACCCGGAGACATGTGATGGAGCTGGAGACATCATCGTGTACACTCCACAGCATACGTCATGGTCCGATGGCTACTCCTGTGTGACGTTGCCAATTTTTTTCAAATTAGAAACAAAATAAAATGACGAAGTCTACCTCACGGAAAGACATACTTTTACCGTATTCAATCATGTTTGCCAAACTCGACTACCACCTTTTTTTTTTCATGCTATATACACTCTGCCTCTCCGCAGGAAGACTTTCTTCTTTGACCTGAGCTGGCGTGCAGAGTGCGGGCATGGTGTGAAGTGGTCCTTATGTTTTTACACTCACTAGCCGAGGGTTCTCTGCCTCCGAGCGCCAAAGGCTGTCACTTTGATATCTGAGTGACAAGGAAAACTGAAAAGTTGCATAGGGACACAAGGAGCTAGAAGAAGGGATTACATAGATGTTGAATGCAGATTTGTACTCCCCGCTCTGAAAGACAGGCTGATGGCAGAGGCCCAGGAATCACTGGCCTCGAGCCCAGAGCTGAGCTTCGTTACGGGGTCCAACAGTGACCTTGAACACAGATCTAAACTCATATGGGCTTGGGGATGGGAAAATCAAGAAGTCTGCTCGCTGAGGCCTTACTTTCTCCACTGACCCCTAGCAGCACCGCCTGAGCCTCTCGTCTCTTCCATTAGCTACAAAATACGAGGCAGACGTGACCACTAGACAATGTCTTTCAAGAAGTCTACCAGAGAAATAATGTTATATATCAGTTTTGGAAAGAAAGAAAAAAATATGCCATTGTCTAACATCAGTTGTAAAAATTAAAAATAACTCAATAAGATGGAAATGCTAGAAATATAAAACCCTTCTATGAAGTTTTCTGCCTGCCATGCTCAAAATTATACATTAATCCAATTTGCAGAGTGAGTAATCTGATAAAAATAAACAAAGCTCATATTTAGATATGAACTAAACTCCTCCATCTGCCAGAAAGCAACAATATAAGCTGCTTTTACGCTGAAATGTGTCTATTTCAGGTTTTATAACCACTAATGTGCTTGAATTATACAAGGCAAAAAGCCTAAAATCTCATGTAAGATAGCCTTTCCTCGGCGTTCAAAATACTTTGCAACGTGATCCTTGTCTCAGTTTAAAAATCAAACTTTGGTTTACATCAAAAGCAACATGAATAATGAAATTGCTGTATGGTAAGCTTGGCAAAACATCAGAACAGAAGTGGGGGAAGTGGATAGAGGGGTAGCTCCGCTAGAGCATCATCCCATAAGTTAACACTGCAGGTTCGATCCCCTGTCAGGGAACATACAAGAATCAACCAATGAGTGCATGGATAAGTGGAACAACAAATCAATTTCTCTCCCTCTCTCTCTCTATCTATCTCAAATCAATCAATCAATCAATCAATCAATCAATTTTTAAAAAAACAGAAGGCTGCTATGTTTGACTTTGAAAATAGAGTTTTAGGCCCAGCTGGTACAGCTCAGTTGGTTAAGCATCTGTCTATGCACTAGGAGATCGCAGGTTCAATTCCTGGTCAGGGCACATGCCTGGTCGTGGGCTCAATCTCCAATGGGGGCGTGTAGGAGGCAGCCTATGAATGTTTCTTTCTTATCTATGTTTTTTTCTCTTTCTCCCTTTCTTGTCTTCTCTCTGAAATCAATAAAAACCTACTTTAAAAATAAATAAATACATAATAGAGTTTTAGTTTTGCAAGATGAAGAGTTTGGAGATTGCGCAACAATGTGAAGGAATTTTGCATTACTGAGCTGTACACTAGAAAATATTTAAAATGGTAAGTTTTACGTGATGTACATTTTATCACAATTTTAAAACATTTTTAAAAGATAAGCAAACTGTGACACAGGTTAAATAACTTATTAACTTCACTCACGATTTTTGTGGGGTTTTTATCCTAAAATTAGAAATTCAAAATGAGCCCTGGCTGGTTTGGGTCAGTGGTTAGAGCGTCAGCCCCGCAGAGCAAAGGGTTACAGGTTTGATTCCCAATCAAGGGCACATACCCGGCTCTGGTCGGGTCATGCAGGAGGCACCCAATCGATGTGTGTCTCTCACATGGATGTTTCTCTCTCTCTCTCGCCCCCTCCCTCCCTTCCACTCTATCTAAAAATTATGAAAAAATATCCTCAGGCCCTGGCCGGTTTGGCTCAGCGGTTGGAGCGTCGGCCTGCGGTACAGAGAGACCCGGGTTCGGTGTCCGCTAAGGGCACGTACCTCGGTTGCGGTTTGTCCCCGGCCCTGGTTGGTCGTGCGGGTGGCAGCCCCTCGATGTGTCCCTTCACATCGATGTTTCTCCCTCTCTTCCTCTCTCATCCCCCTGCTCTATCTGATCAAAAAATGGAAAAATGTCCTCGAGTGAGGATAAAAAAAAAATTTTAAAAAAAAAAAATATCCTCAGGTGAGGATTAGCAAAAAAAATAAAATAAAATAAAAATAATGCCAAATGACAGACATTAAGCATTTATTTAGGATCAAAGCATTGCAATCAGGGAGCATAGATTGAGACAGAACTCGAACGGTGTCCCAATTGCAGAATGCAGGCAAGTGGTTTTTACGAGGAAAGGAAGATAATGATTCCATGAAAAGAAGAAAGAATCCCTCTTGGTGCTGAGTTACAGAATAACACGTTATCCTTTCGCCATACAAGATTGATTATTGATTCTACCCTCAGACAGAGAGTCCACAACCATCAGTCCTTGTGGTCAGGGTGTCTGCTTCCCTGCTGGTTTTACAAACAACTGTTTGTAAGACAACCTGGCTTTGGCCCAGTTCAAGTCTCCCAAAGGTTCAAGGAGCAAGACTGTGAGGCAGCTAGCTCCGCTGGATAGCTCTTCAGGTTCAATTTTAAATGGCTTCACCGGTGTCCTTTTCACAGTTTCTACAAGTGCCATATTGAAATGGACTTAATATATTTTTTAATTAATTTAAAAAATTTTTAAAGAAACCATGTTTGGACAAAGAATCACTACAGTGGGATATATCCTCCATTCGGACATCCAAGTTATAATGGGGGCATTATTCTAATGTCAAACATCATTCCCTCTCCTTCACGTCCAACATCCGGTCATCACTAATTCTTGCCGATTCAACCAACAAAAGATCCCTTATTTGTATCCTTTCCCTCCTTATCACCACTGCCGCTGCCTTATTTAAGGTTGTCACTACAAGGATCCTCGCAGCCACTTCCTGACTTACCTCCCTAGACCCAACAAGACTTCATCTGGGACCGATCATCACTCCCTACATTGAAGTCCTTCAAAACCTAACCCCTTCAAATGAAGCTTTAAGTCCACATGACATGCACAGTCCTGCTCAGCACGTGCTTCCCTCTCCTTCTCATCCCACACCACCGTCTCTGTTCCATAAGCCCCAGACCTGACCAGTACTTTGGAGGTAGCAAATATTCCAGGCCACCACCCAACTCCTCTGCCTTTCCATATGGTGTGGGCTTGACCTGCAATTCTCCCCTTCCCTTCTCCCTGAGAAATATTTCCACTCATCCTTCCACGACTCCCTAGTCTGGAAAGCTATTCTTGATGCCCAAGGCATTCCCTCAAATTGATTTCATAGTATTTATAAAATGTTTTCATAAGGACTAGTTTATGTATTTGTCCCATGAGGTCATAAAAATATCTTTACTTCGAGTAGTAAAGATACCTTTTTCTGTCACTACTACTACTACCACTTGTACCGTGTCTGCCATATAGAAATGTTAAATAAATGTCTGAATGCATCAGTGAATAAATGATGAATTAATTAATACATTAATGTATATTCAGCATGAGTCCCAGTATGACAGCTGCCAAGAAAACCACATCTTACTGTTTGAAAATGGGTCCCTGATCATGTAGGTGGGTCTCTGGATTGCAGAAGAAAGTGGGTAAATTTGAATAATGCTTCTGCAGTCTTCATCTCATCAAGGAGACTGATATTTGCTACACAGCACAGATTTTGACAAAAAATATTAAATAAACACTCTAGGGAGAAGATAATTCAAAGCCATTCTCAAGTGCTAGTCAACAGAAAAATATATATATAGATTAATTTGACATAGACTAGAAAAAGAGGAAAAACTCTATACTATTCTATTGCAGAAGCACAACACCTTTGAGACTCAACAGGGGCTACACTTAGATGCTTTGCAATAAAAAAAATGACTCCCCTCATTTCAAAATAATGCAGAACCCCTGAAAACTCTAAGGGCCATTATCAATCTCAAAGAGAAGAGATATACATTAGCAGTGGACAGCTTTTTGCTGAAAAATACAAGGACAGCATAATGAAGAACTGCTGTGGCTAACTGGGGCATGAGACATGTTTCTGGACCATGTATATGAGATATGAATAAAAGTCTACCACTAGTTCATTAAACCCAGCAACTGCTTTCAATTCCTGCTGATGCCTGATTCCCATGGGAGAATTTAACACAAAAGAAATGGAGGATTCATTCCTAACAACTTTAAAGTCCTTGTTGGAAAAACTGGACGACTTGAGAACGTAAGCTGAAGGTCATGAATTTAGAAAAAAAATAATAATGATGAGGTTGAGAAGTAGCTTAGGTCAGATCATGGAGCAAAGAATTCCAGCAGATTTGGAATTTACCCAATAAGCAATTAGGAGGCACTGAAGTTCTTTGGAAAGAGAAGTAAATTTGCATTCTGACTTATAAATTAGACTCATGCAAATTGAATTTATGGAATCAATTAAGTGTGTCATAAATACCTCTAGAATCTACTAAAACAAAATCATTTTATAAGACAAAATACAAAATACTAAATCTTGGTGACAATAACCCTACTAACCTTAATAGGACCTGAAAATCATTGGCTAAATATTCATCAGTCCTCTATATATCATTTTAAGCATTTTTTTTTTATCTGAAATGCCTAAGAGTACTTATGAACAGTGAATGTGCATCAGATCACTTGTGTCTTGCCCCGCCAGTGTGGCTCAGTGGATTGAGCGTCATCCCATGGACTGAGAGGTCTGGGTTTGATTCCCTCAGGGTACATGCCCAGGTTTCGGGCTCCATCCCCAGAAGGGGGTGTGCAGGCGGCAGTCGATAGATGCTTCTCTCTCACACAGATGTTTCTCTCTCTCTCTCTCTTGCTCTCTCTCCAAAAAAATCAATAAAAACATATTTTTTAAAAAATCACTTGTGTCTTGCAGGTATGTAGGAATGGGTTCCACCCCATCTATAAAGCTACATCCAAGCCTCCAATCTATTGTTCCTTACTAACGAGGGTAATAAAAAAGCAATAATAATATATTATAATGACACATGCACAGACACCTCTATATTTCTTGAATTATACCGCAAAAATAGATACGGTTTCTCAGATTTGGAGGGTATATTTTTGGTCATGTTGATTAAAACATAGGTTTATACCAGACATAAATTTTCCTTGGGGAGGTGCTCAAGGAGGTATCAAGGTATAACAAAATGTTTATGCATCTGCCAACTGTCAAGGATATGCCATATTTTAAAAGATACTCTGGACATAAATAAATATGAGTTCATATTTAAAGCTGAAAGTCTTAACCACTCTTAAAGGCCAGCACAATATTTAATCGGACTGCTTCTTATTCCTACCACATATGTAGTCTGCTCGAGGATGCTGACAGCCGGACTGTTTTCAGCAGTGTTCAGTGATTCTTCAAAGCAACACCAGTGAGATTATAATGTGTATGTATTCAACACACTGTTTCCAAAAGGGATACTCCTTATGGGATCCTTGGATTCTTATATGATTCAAATCATTGCCCATTAAAACGAAGGAACCAGCCCTGGCCAGTTTTCTCAGTGGTTAGAGCATTAGCCCGTGGTCCAGAGAGTCCCGGGTTCAGTTCCCGCTAAGGGCATGTACCTCGGTTGCTGTTTGTCCCTGGCCCTGGTTGGGGTCGTGTGGGTGGCAACCACTCGATGTGGCTCTCTCACATCGATGTTTTTCTGTCTCTCTCTTCCCCCTCTCTACCTCCCACTCTATCTGAAGATACATGCAAATATGTCCTCAGGTGAGGATTTAAAAAAAACCAAGGAACCAGAGGGCCCAGGACTGTGATGTTAAATAAATGACTTGACATCAGAAATATTACTGACCCAACTGTCTTCATTTAAAAAAAAACCATATATATAATATATATATACACACACACATATATATATGTGTGTGTGTATTGCACTTGCTATATGCCAGATACTATTCTAATATAGATAGATAGATAGATAGATAGATAGATAGATAGATACACAGACATATATTCTTTTTATCACCATTTACAGAAAACACAGGCTTCAGAAAATCCTATAAACTAGGTACATTTTACTCACAGTTTCCGGAAGAGGAAACAGAGACACAGAGACATTCATTAACAAAGCCAACATTGCACAGGGAGGAACTGACAAGGTCAGGACTTTCAGTGCCCTCTCTACAGCGTTGGTTCCAGTTCGCCTCTGTGCTTGTGCAGCACCCGACACCTCCCTCTGCGGCAGTGCCTCTCAGAGCATGGCACCATATATTACATATACGTGTGTGTAGTTATATTTTGTTCATATATACTATTTATAGAAATACACTATTTCATTATTAATATTAATATACAGCATAGTGAGATAATATTCTATTATTACTATATAATATAGAGTAATAGAATCGAAAGACCCTCTGTGAGCCCATCTTGGGCAGGAAGGAAAATGATCGTACGTCTCTTTGAACCCATATTCCTAACCCAGTGACTCAATACATGGCCAACACTCAGTGAATATGAGCTGATGAAAACCCACCTGAACACGATGACTGCTCACTACTGTTGCATATTCCCCGTTCCACTTTATGGCAGTTGAATTTCACCTTCAACTTCAGCACGCTGATCAGGGGCTGTTCCAGATTGCTACCCCTGGGATAAAAGTAATAACAATATGACATCTGCTGCTACCAAAAAATAGATAATAATGACCCTACTAAAGACAGCAGTTACTATTTATTGAGCATCAACTAAGATTTCAGCTTCTATGACCTCAGGGTGTCATAGTCTCTGCGTTCTGTGCAATACAGAAAGGATTACGCTCTGAGGCTGGTCTGTACTAGTCAAAGAGATTAGTAAAAATTTAATCAAGAAACACCTGATAGAAAACTGTAGTTTCTTGCTCTGTGAGAAAATCTAGGACTTTATTTTTTATCAAGCCACCGTTTTTACTTCTGCATCACAGAACATCAGCTCTAGCCAGGGAATTCAATAAATCGAATGCAAAGCCCTACCGCTTAGAATTTTAGCTAACATTTCAACCCTTTGGAATGCAATTAGAGGCAGTAACATTGAGTCACAATTTATCTCCGTATAATGACTTTGGGCTCATAGATATATATATTCAATTAAAGAATGAGAGCAGGAGCTTTCTTCTTCACAATTAATATTTACTAAGTCTCCTGAGCTGAAATTACCTCAGTCCTTTTCTACAAGTCTACAATCACAGCTGCAGAGTTTTCCCCCATTACTATAGCAACCACAGGAATGCAAGCATTGTGTTTCTTTCTCCATCCAAAACATATAAAAGGGGCCAAAGGAGCAACAACCACCAGGAGACAGATAAATACCCTAAAAAATGGTCATAATTAAGAATTTACATTTATGGGAGTATTTCGAAAGCACATCTGACTTCAGAATACTTAGATCATTCAACTATGACAAAATACATATTCAGTCAAGTTTATTAAATCAAGATTCATTAGTTTCATTTACAGAGACTTTCCACAAAAAAATCCTAAATTTACCAGTTTTGTCTCTTTGTCTAAACAAATGATAGAAGGAAAAAAAAAACTCCCCCATTAAGGTTCTAAAGAACTTTCTAAATTACATAGAATCTATGTCTTATTTATACCCAAAAGGAAGCTAGAAAGGGACCAAAATATAAGAAGTTAATGGTTTGATCCCCAATTTTGTTGTTTATACTTCAAAATCGTAGTCACAGTAAGGACATTCCTTCATGCCTACAGCTGTATCTTTAATCTAAGTTCATCATAAAGCAACACAAGCACAGTATTTTAAAAGGAAGTCTGTGGAACTTTGAAACATCTGACTCCCATTCTGTATATCTCTGGTCAGGTGACTTGAGAAGTCAGAGGCCAAATTTTTCTACAATAGAATGGATGTGAACGTGGAAGACCTGTGGTATAAATAGCAGCATTCTTCACTGTAAGTACAGTGACTTCTGCTTTGAACACAGACGCATCTGTAGGATCAGTTGGTACTTATACCTGGAGAAAGGAGGAGGGGAAAGGATTCGCAGTAACTTCCTTCCTTTCGGAAGAAAGAACTACCACCGAGATAAAATGATGATAGATGGAGAGCTATCTCAGTTTTCCCAAACAAAGGTTTCTATCACTTAGTAATGTTTTGCTTTTAAATTTCCAAGGAAGGTGGCTATGCTAATTATTTTCTAAAGAAACACGTGTTAAATTTCCACCAGCCCTGCCAGACTAGGTAGGGCTCTTCCTTGGGAGACAGACTCCTCTGCCAATATGTGTCGTTTCCTGCACTGTAACAGATGCACTGACAAAGCACAGTGGAAACACAGAAGGTGGGCTCCACTCCCCCATCGTCTCCCCCATCCCCCAAGCCCCGAGCAGCTTCACAGAGGGAAGATCGTTTTCTCAGAGTGTTAAACACATTGTGATCACCAGATGAAGGCACAGTTTGGGGAACAGGGAGCAACCTGGAGGAACTGTGCCAGGAGACAGAAGCAAAGTGAACACAAGGCCAGTCTGCAAAGGGCCTTGGACGCCATACTAAAGAGTCTTAGACTTGATCCTGCAAGGAACAGAACTAACATTTAGCAAGTCAGTGACAATTTTAAAAGGATAACTGGAGAGATGGATCGCAGTGAGGAGAGACTGTAAAACAAGAAGGCTGTCACAGTAAACTAAAGAAGAAGTTAAATAGAGAAGTTATGGTGAAATAGACAAGATTGATTAAAAAGATACTTAGGAGAGAATCTTCACGGGTTGATAACCTTAGATACCTCTAGGAGTCAGAAAAACAGACTAGTTGAAGATAACCATGATAATGGCTTCCCTTTTTATTGAGATATGATTGACATATAATTTTATATATGTGTCAGGTATATAACATAATAATTTGATATTTGTATATATTACAAAATAACCACCAAAATAAGTCCAGTTAACATCCATCAAAGCACATGGTTACAAGTTTCTTTCTTGTGATGAGAGTTTTTAACATCTACTCTCTTAGCAACTTTCAAATATACAATACAGTATTGTAAACTATAATCACCATGCTGTGTATTACATCCCTATGATTTACTTTATAACTGGAAGTTCGTATCCTTGGACCATCTTCACTCATGGTAACCTCTGATTGGGGAAACATAAAGGGCCCTGGCTGGTGTGGCCGGTTGGTTGGAGTGTCGCCCTCTACACCAAGAGGTGGAGTGTTCAATTCCCAGTTAGGGCACATACCCAGGTTGTGGGTTTGATTCCCGGTCAGGGTGTGATTGGGAGGCAACCAATGGATGTTTCTCTCTCACATCAATGTTGTGCGCGCTCGCGCTCTCTCTCTCTCTCTCTCTCTCTCTCTCTCTCTCTCTCTCTCTCCTTTTGCTCTTCCCCTCCCTCCCTTCCACTCTCTAAAAATCAATGGAAAAATATCTTTGGGTGAGGATTAACAAAACAAAAATTTTTTAAAGAATAACATACTTAAAAATATATAAAGGGTAGAAACAGTGAGTCATATATAAACTCTGGACTGGTCCAGAAGACCACCTACCAGCTGGTCTGCTTTGACGCGCCCTGCACGCTCCACGCTCCGGCTTGGCCATGAAGTTTACCGTTATGACAGTTACAAATGAAATTCGTGTAACATCTCCTTTAAAGACATTTCCTCAGAAAGTAGAAAACATTTACCAAACTATTCCATGTAAAAATACCAGGAAAAAAATAAAAGAATTGATCTCTTGGGTTCTTAAATAAACCAATAACTTAAAATATTTTATAATTATTGTTTCTTAATCCTTTGACCTCCATTCCTTCTCAGAGAGGGGGGGGAAATGCTTGAAGAATGTAGCAATCCAACAAACACAGTTTTAAATATTAAGGGGGAAAAAAATAGTTTCTCACAGTCATAAATTGTAAGAGAAAAAACCACCTGATTTTTCTTTTCATTCATTTTAGAATCTAGCTCCCTCCGAAGTAACTGTAGTTTTGAAACATTACATAACTATGTAACGTCCCTACAGAACAGTGATTTCAGCCAGGTTACAGCAAGAATCACACGCGTGTGCTGCGGGAATTTTTAAAACGTGCAATACCTGACTGTCCAGGGGCACTGACCTCTTTTTCCTTAGTTTGTCAAATTTTAAAAACTGACAACAGCCAACACAACAATAGCTTTCCAGTGTGGATGAATCAAAATTATACCTCTTTTTTTGTCAGATCGGCAAAAATTATATTTCGCGGTGTGCCGCAGAATGTTAGTAATTAGTTCACGTGCACCGTGAGATGCGAAAGGCTGAAACTCACTGTGGAAGCATCCACCTGGTTAGCAGGCCACGACAAAGCAACTGTAATCATCTGCTCTCGTTACCATTACCGCGTGAGAAGGAAATGACATGGAAGAAAACGAATGTATTGCATTCCCCTTTTCACTCCATATCCTGTTTCTTTGTTGTATGTCATGCTGTGGCCTTGACTTCTAACTGCTGCATGGTAACAGGTCGCACCCATCACATTTTTAGGTAGTTTGCTTGCACCAGAAATCTAGGCTGCCTTCATCTCCCTACTACACAAATAATGCTGTGCGAAGTGACTTAATGTTGCTGAGGACTGTGAGACTGCTTGCCAGAGTGGCTGCTCTGGTCTACACTTTAGCGGTGCAGAAAATTATGTCTTCCCACCCCTTTGCCAAGGCTCGGTAATGACCCTCCTCGTTAATTCTGCATTAGTGACTGAAGTGCGTGATGATGATTGATATGTTCATTTGCATCTCCTGCACTGCCAGTGAGTTTGAATATCTCTTCATACACCTGAAAGTCATTCCTGGTTCACCTTCTGTGAATTGCCTAGTAATGCTAGTTACCCATTTTGCTAACTGTACTTCTGTTTTAAACACGTATGTGCACAAATGCCACGTGTTTCACATGGATAACTAAATGTTTTAAGTATTTGACTATGTATACAAGGCACCCGCATGCACATAGGTTTACAAAAGTAATGTTTCTCTTTTCTGATTTAACCTAACAATTCTAAGGCATTATTTATCAGAAACTAGGAATTTCCAGTTTCCACAGTAGGAGAGCAGCTGAGTCAATTCCAGTGCAGGAATATGGAAGATTATGTGGCTGCCAGTGAAATTATAGTTACAACGTTTGTATAGTAATTCACTCCAGAAATATTTCTTGAGTGCTATGGACTACCAAGCACCACCACATTGGGTGCAAGGAAGAGAGATGACATTTCAGGCTCCACACAAAGAGTTCATCATTGAGTTAAGGAAAAAGCACATGCGAGCAATTATTACAGATGACATGAAAGGGAAGTACTTTGAAGAGGAGTGTTAATGTTCAACTGGGTGGTAAGGGATAAACATTTGCCAAGTGTCCCAATGTGGGAGGGAGACTGCCTTCTGGGAAGAAAGGGAAGCATGTGCAAAGGCACTGAGGTGAGGAATTCCCCATGGTTATTCATTATTACAATCCTAGATAGGTGTCCAAGCCTTGCTGGAGGAAGATTGAGGCTGGAGAGATATGCAGGAGGCATGTGTTGAAGCAACTTTATGCCCTTCTGTGGAGGTCTCCAGATTCTGGACATACAACTACCAAAGGCTCACAAGCATAGGTATCAGGCATTAGCGTGGAGCTGGGGATGTGGTAGTAAATGATGTAGACAAGAATTGACCATGCTGTCTTATATTTTCGATGATCGGTCTAGGTGCAGTGTGGACGAAAGAGCAGGAATTGAAGCACAGAGGCTAGTTGCATTGCTATTGCAATCATCCAGACCTGAACTAAAGAAAAACAGAGTATTTATGGTATATTCATGAAAATAAAACACGAAGATACAAAGTTGTGATAATTAGCCGCAGCATCTTTTGAAGATTACTTCACAGTATAAAAACACTGAAGTGCATGGGCCACGTAACTCTTACAGTAATCTCGGAGAATAATACCACTACTGCCTCCATGTTGCAGCTGGATACTGAGCATCGTGCCCAAGGTGCACAGCCAAGGGATGGAAGAACAGGGACGCTGTCTCAGTTAACGTGATCGATATTCATTCCTTTATTCACCGAACAATGAATAACTGCTATGTGTCATACACCATTCTATGAGCTTTGGGTAAGCATTCCAACAAAATAAAACCTCCTTCCTGTGTAAGTTTTCAGGAGAACGAGAGAGAGAGACCGGTAAGCGGTGAGCTGATTACAGTGTGGCGCAGTTGGCATTGTATGGGCTGAATCGGATGACCTGTCCTCTACCTGTCCCCTCAGAGGAGTGTGAAGTACAATGAAGGCATGAAGCCACACCAGGAAGGAAAATCGTTGCATAAAGGGTGACAGTGCGGAAATTTATGTGTTCTCTTAAAAGTCACTTAATGTTGTTATGATGACACTTTTACAGTTTAAAAAGCTGAAAGCGAAGAAAAGAGAATAAGCATCCAACACAGAGCAAACATGACGTTATGACAGCCACTTCATTTCTTTCCATTAACAGGGCTCATAGAAACAACTTCATGCTGATTCACAGGCAAACGTTTGAAATGAATGAGACAGCTTTGTAGCATTTTCCCCAACTTAGAGCTAAGTGTTTAATAATCGATGCCAGCAAATAGACGAAGCGGCAAAGCATAGTAAAATATCAAGAACTAAGGAAACTGGATCAGATAACATTGTTTGCACTGAATGATAAACATGTCAAATTGTTCTTAATTACCAATGATGCCTACAGTCTTGCCAGCTGCATTATAATTCAAATCACCCCTCTCCTTCTTTGCCAAAGTACTTCTGAGAATTCATTTTGTTACATATGAGAACATCGTATAAAAAGGACTGATTCTATATTAAGTTTATAAAAAACCAAATTCATTTTTCATATTGCATGAGAACATGCTATCAAAACAGTGCTCAAGTACATTGAGACGGGTGTCTGCCTACTGAAGAGAAAGAGAAAGTTTGGGATTTGGGGAATTGGTGATAGGTGTGGTTGGGGAATTGCCTAGAAGGTCAAACCATTCATTTATCAATAATTTCATAACGTAGGTTTGTCTTAGTATATGTTCATCAGATGGGAGTCTGAGGGGTAATGTCCTTTTGTCCTCGATGAGGTTGTGGTGAGTTTGGAGAGCGCTCCGGAGTTGATGCTGGGACATCCATGCTTAGGTCTACCTCTTGCCAGCCATGTGTCCTTGGGGAAGCCACTCAGTAGCTCTGAAATCCAAATTCCTCGCACAATTTCACCTAAAGTGGTGGTGATGTTTAAGGGAGATCACATGTGCCAGCATTTGCAAAACAACAAAATGCCACATAAATATCAGTTATTTATTACTCTACCTATAATTTGAAAGAAGATTATTAAACTGTAATTGATACCAAAAGAGTTAAGTTTTCTTTTTTAAATTCTTTACCAGGAACAGGCTTTATCTGTTTCCATTGCCTTGTCACTTCATAATACTCATTTTGAAGCACTGTTTTTTAAAGAAGTGTGGTCATAACTGATGGGCTCCAGCGAACACAATCCAGAACTTTGTAGAACAAAGAAAATATTAACATTTTCAAATACCCTGGGGCAAATTTAGTAGTAAAAAGTATGTCTTCTAAGAATATTCACACCCAAGATCCCTACATAATTAACCATTCCTCTGCCCCTTCTTGGTTTGGGCTGGTAATTACATCCTCTTCTTAAGGGAAAAGAGACAAAGGCGAGGCGACCGATGTGGAGCTCAGACTGGCAGCAATCCTCAGATCTCCGCGCCCTGAATCTAGACCGGCATTAACTATGTCACCACGAAACCTTCCAGGTTGCCACTGACTCAGGTAAGACCTTCACGTCAGCCCATTTGTGCCATTGGTCCTTTATCTGTGGTACCCATTTAAAATATGACCTTCTTTTATAACAGACAGAGATAGTGACACAGAACCAGCACAGACTTCTTCCTCTGCCCCTCCTAGATCTTGAGAGACTCAAGCTGTATTTTCAAAGCATCAGTGGGAACACTTTCTGTGAAGGAAAAAAATGACAAAACACTTCTAAGCTTTAGAGGTGAAAGTTTCTTCTCATTATCGAGTCTGGTAACTGGCAAGTTGAAGTTTGGGCCAGAGAACACTAATTGCTTTCTTGAGTTCTTCTATGAGAAGCCAATGTAGGGGAAAATCGATTCTCTCCGGTTACGACATCAGTAGTTCCATCATGGTCTCAGAGTAAAAGTAGCAACAGCACAGTCATACCTGACAATTATATGGCGCCTTCTGTGCACAATGTCCTATGTATTTTATACATTGTCCCTGCATATCACCCGCACTATCTCCAGGGTACAAACAAGTGGCCAGCATTTATCTCACTGTTACCCTTCAGGGAACGACAATGATCTTTAGAAAACTCTGAAACAGTGTGTAATGACCAGCTTCCTGACAAGTCCGACCCTCCTCGCAAAACCGCCATTTAGAAAAAAACAAGTGACACAATGTTAATCCCCTCTTTCATCAGCCCCAGGGGAGGTGGTAGCAAGAGGCCGGAGACCTTCTTAAAACCAAAACTGTGGGAATACAGAAAAGAAAGTCTCTCTCAGATAACAGAGAAAGGAGCACCTCACATTCCCCCGCCTACGTTAAGGAAATCAACAAAATCCTACTTACCCCAAGTGCCGAAAGCCTTTTGTAGCAGATAGATATTTGCCAAGTGTTAGCAGAATCATCCACACCGGGGAAAAAACGTGTTTTCCCCCAAATTGCACTTATTTGTGCCACAGAAAATATGAAGAGCAATCACTGGAGCCAGTAGAAATGCAGGCACAAGAGCGTGATGCTTCCCAGATGACATCTGGGCGGTTGCAGTAAACAGAGCACTCTGCAATGAGGAGATGGGCTCGGGTTCAAGGAAGTCAGCAGGAGGACATGGGTCTGTGACATGTTTGGGCCAGTCTAGATCATGGAAGTAAAGACTCAAAATCAGGGTGGCGACAAGACAGGAGGCTACAGGACCGCGTGCTCCACCAATGTTCCAGGGGGCGCAGGTGGACACGCTGCTGCTTGGGGTTTTGTTGGTTGGTTTGCCTGGATTTGTCTTCACTTAGAGCTGTATTTGGTTGTCTAGAAATCTAGTATGAATCCAATTCATCTTTAATCAGGTTTTTGTTGATGTTATAAATCCACTAGCATGTGTTCCCTTCATGTCTTATTAGGGAGAAGAATTCCCCAGCCTGTTGTGACCAACCAAACTTGTGGCCACTATTTTAAGAGGACCATATGGGACAAAGCAGGCAGCAGCCGACTTGGGGGAAAAAAATGTTTTCCTTGAATCAGCACACCGTTTTTGTTTATACCCTGAGCACAGAGCATGAAGAGAGAGCAGGGGAGATTACTTATACTAACCCCATAACCCTGAAATTACTGCATAAAAGCAAATGCACAATGGCCTGGCCGAGTTCCGAAGCAGTTCTAATGTACTTATAAACTGCACTGGCTGTCCTGGCCAGTTTGGCTCAGCGGTTGGAGCGTCTGCCTGTGGACCAAATAGTCTTGGGTTTGATTCCGGTCAAGGGCACGTACTTCGGTTGCGGTTCTGTCTTGGCCCTGGTCGGGGTCCTGCGGAAGGCAACAAATCAATGTGTCTCCCACTTTGATGTCTCTCTGTCTCTCTCCCTACCTCCCTCTCTTCCTCCTTCCCTCCCTCCCACTCTATCTGAAGATACATAGAAAAATATCCTTGGGTGAGGATTTAAAAAGAAACTACATTTGACGTAACACCCAACCTCAACAGAATTATAACTCAATGCCGTTTCATTCCACAACACCACGTTGAATCTAGATATACAAGGCTAGAGGCAGAGCCTGTCTTTTGGATGGGCCGAATGCTGCGGACACGAAGGTAAAATTCCCGAACCGTAATCATAAAGCTTTCCATAATTGTTAAAGGCAGTATCAGACTTAAAGCCCCAGTGACTTAATTCCATTAAACATCTCCTTCCGAACGCTAAGTGCAGGCGAAGCGCATTAGTGTTGCTGGATAAAATAAGATGAAATGTTAAGCTCTTTAGAGAATAAAACACAGTGGAGCCAGATTTTCATACTTATAACTCAATATGACTATTTTGATAGAATAAGAATCTGGCTTAAGTTGTGTAATCATTTAAAAGGTCCCAAAGTCTCCTTCCTGGCTCTCTTCTCACCTCTCAAATGTCAAAAACACATTTCCTGACACAGCGGCGGTGCGTGCCAGCTCCCTGTCAGTGCGGAGAACGAAGCAGCACTCTGACGCGATGGCCATCGACAGCCCTCTGCGGAGCGCCACTGTTTGGAACCTGCTCCTCTCTCTGGAGATGAAACATCTTCTTGGTCCAGCGCCTCTCTCTCCTCTCCGTTCGACATCATCTTCAAGCCATCGTCTCTTTGTGGGACTTTCTGAGATTCCAAATAAGTCATGCAATGTGTCTCCGCTCTTGGCCAAGCCTCGGGGGGAACACAAACTCATTTCTCAAGATGATCAGGCACCAAAATATTCAAGCTCTTTCATTGTCTTGCACGCCTGTGATTCTGTAGTGACTGGGGCCCGAGGACAAAATACATACCTGGGGGAAGGTTCCAATCTGTAAATGTCAAGACTTAGTGGAAGTTGAGGAATAAAAAGATAAATCAGCCCTGGCCAGTTTGGCTCAGCGGTTAGAGCGTCGGCCTGCGGTCCGGAGAGACCCGGGTTCGGTTCCCGCTAAGGGCACGTACTTCGGTTGCAGTTTGTCCCCGGCCCTGGTTGGTCGTGCGGGTGGCAGCCACTCGATGTGTCCCTTCACGTCGATGTTTCTCACTCTCTCTCCCTCCCACTCTATCTGTACAAAAAATGGAAAAATATTCTCGGGTGAGGATAAAAAATAAAAATAAAAAAAAAAAAAAGATAAATCATGGACCATTAAATTAGGACAAAAATAATGTCAAAGATAAGTAGAGTTGTACCATTTTGCCTTGTCTTTTTTTTTTTAATTAAATTCAATGTTCATTTATGTACAATAACTAGCATATGGATATTCAAAAAATACTTGCTGTTCGTCTTTATAGTAGTGATTGGGGATCTGTGTGTCTATAAACATGAGTAAAAACAGGAGCAGAGGGAAGGATAAATATATAATATATAGAACATTAATTTTAAATTACGTAGGGAAAAATCGTAGTTATCTCTATTCTTTCTAAAGAAATCAGCCCTGGCCAATTTGGCTCAGCGGTTAGAGTGTCAGCCTGTGGACCAACAAGTCACAGGTTTGATTCTGGTCAAGGGCACATACCTCGGATGCGGTTCATCCCCAGTCCTGGTCCGGATCGGGCGGGAGGCAACCAGTCGATGTGTCTCTCTCACATCGAAGTTTCTCTCTCTCTCCCTCTCTCTACCTCCATCCCACTCTATCTGAAGAAAAATGGAAAAATATCCTCAGGTGAGAATATACATATATATATCTCAATGTTGAAATCCTAATGGGACAGCATCTCTGCGCAGTGCAGTCAGGACCGGGCTGGCCAGAAGCGAACTGTGGGCCTTGCAGGAACATAAACATGTGTGGGTAAAAATGCCAATTGTGACGTCCATAAAGCTTACTAAACATGTTCCATGCATTACCTCATTGGTCTTCAAAAAGTGACCCACAAAACAGAATAAGATTGACATTTGTTCATCTAATGATTACCAATAATCTAGACGAAGTGTTTGAACTTTCACATCCATGATATCATGTAGTCCCCCAAAAATACAAATGTTGGGGGTTTGGAGAACAATTGTGACCATTTCCAGATCTCCTCCTCACCCTCCCAAGACAATAAAATCAACAGGGGTCACAATCAATCCACACTAGACCCATGGTTTCAGCATTAAATAACCCACATTCCAAGATCAAATGATGTAAGAGTAGAAGAAAGAAAAACCACATTCTAGCAACAGAGTGTCCACCACCTGTCCACCCTTGCAACCTGTGAACTCAGAGAGCCATGGAGGGGAAACTGAAAAGGCAGAGGAAACCCAGGAAAAGCTCCGCAGAAAAAGAAAGTGAAACAATAGATATAAAAATGGCATAAGCAGGTCTGGACTTGAACTTCATAGTCCTGGGAACGGACGGAGATTGGAAACGTAGGGGACTGGAAGTGGGGAAACGGTTGTATGGTAACATTTTAGAAACTCTCTAGGTGGGGGATGGCGCTGGGAGACTCTGGTGGAGAGATCAGGCTTGTTTAACTGAAGTACAAAGTTTGTGTCATGAGGTCATCCAAAGGGGGATGCATTTAAAACTGTGACCCCGGGCAGGAGAATTAGAATGTTCTGGCCCCTGAATCTTTGCCATCACTGCAGAGGTGGATGGCCAGAGAACCCTGGCTCTCTAGTTAGAAAGTTGACTCACAATACTGAACAAGTGAGGGAAGTTAATGATAGAGGAATAAATGACTCAGGATATTCTGCATGGCTTGCTGGAGGGCGGGCGGACCTTCCATAGTAATGGTATTAATCAACATTTAGAGATCTTAGCGCAATTGCAGTAGAAGAGACAAAGGATTTTCTACAGATAGAAACAGGGTCACTGGAATAAAGAAAAAAATTGGGGCACACAAGAGCATGAGGTAAGCAATGCTGGGAACACACAGACAGGTATAGGTACCTGTGTAAGACCAGAACAGAACAATTCACTCATCCATACTCTCTCTCCCATGTTCATTTTCACCAGCTCCTGAATAAAATGACTTGAGATCTACAGTATTTCCTCTGCGAGTTGTTATATAATAATATTTAAGTTAGCAGACTAGAAATCTATTATTTATCCTCTAATTTGGTCATTCTCAATTATTATGCTATCACCTTTATAAAAGTTCTGGATTAAAGACTACTTCCAAGTATTTATAGTTAGATGTTTGGGGCTGTGTGAATTCTACCTACATGCTATAATCACTTTTAGGGTCTAAGGTCAGCAAAACCAGTGAAGTTACTCCCTTTAAGAAAATATACCTTAGCCACATTTATTTGCTTCCATGTGCTACATATAATACCTTGACTTGTTAAGAATTTTAACTGAAATGGAGAGCAGCTAGTTTTGCCGAAAACAGGTAATAATGTGAACAAATTCCTTTCCATGTATTTGTTATGTATCCAATTACAGATACCCATGTTCCGTTCATAAGATGAAGATATTCCTTTGTTTTCATCCCGTGAAGTTTCAAGCAAGGGAATGAATGAAGGGTCTATTTCCAAGAGACTGTTTTTGCCATTGAGAACTGTCTTCTTCAGGCACTTGCCGAATGATGCATTAGCAGGAGCTACAAGGATCACATTGTTTCACACCAAATAGCCTCTACACTTTGATTCATATATCACACATGTTCTGTTTCTTACATTTCTGTTTTCACACCCACTAGCTAAGTGCAAAGGGATTTGAAGACAAGTACCACAGTTTTCTAACTTTCAGCTGCTCTGGTTGTATTGATGGAGGAAGTTATGGAACATGTAGAAAATAGAATCAAGATTAAGGAGATCATATTTCTGTTTTATGCCCTGTGATACAGTGAAGTTCACTGAGTAACAATTACTCAAAACATCCATTTTAGATCATTTACCTTCACTGAAAATCCCTTAAATTGGCAAATACAATTTTTAAAAAGATTATTTACTGTAGTGAGGAGAGAGCCAGAGGTATGACTTCATAGACTGTGAAGGAGGCTATCAATAACAATAAATGGCTGATACGTGAAAGAAATTGACATGCAACTCTCTTTATATTTTGAGAAATTCAAAACAAGAAAGTGAGTTTAAATGACTCCAGGAAAGTTGTTTCTCATCGAAACTGAGATATAATAATGAGGATGCTCACATATTTTTTTTAATGGTACTTAAAAATACATGTGCATTCTATGAATGAGTCCTGAAAATTCCAGTAGTCACACTGCCTGATGATTCCAGATTCTTAAAAATGAATGAAACAGATAACCTTGGGGAGTCCTCTCCGATGCTATAAATTCACATTTCATAAATTAATTTAAATAAGTCCCTGATCCGCCAAATGGATAGTTTACAGATGTTCGACTTCATGACTAAGGTAATACTCTTGAAATAATAGAGTTAATTTTACAATGGAAGGGACCCTAATAAACCTACATCTAAATTCTAGAGGATGGAAGTGAGACTAAAAAATATTACAGACTTTTTTTTACCGATACCACATAGAGGTAACATCCAATTGTAGACAGCACTGCAATCCAATTCCGTGCTTTCGCCACTGTATCTCATTTGCCACTTGGTCTGAGACTGTACAAATGTATTATATGCACATACAGCTGTTCATCAGATCTACCTTTGAGGCAACCTTCCTAACCTCCAGAGTGTCCGGAATGAGCCTTAGGAACCTGTTCTCCCAATGCACAAAATGTTTGCACAATTTCTTAATGATCACTATGAAGCGCACAGAGTGAACAACCAAAGCAGCATTATTCAATGTGAACAACGAAAACAAGGAAAATCAAATCGAAAGGCGAGGGACTACTTAGCCTCGAATTAAATCAAATTTCTGGAGGAAGAAATGGTTGTTGGTGACCAGAGAGCACCATGCGAAAACACAAGAAGCACTTAACCAATATTTTAAATAAATAGAGGGATACAGTGTGACTGGTGTGCATAGAGGATGAAGTGGGTTCTTTCCCACCTGCTTTATCCCCCTGTCTAACTCACAGTTCCTCTCCAGCAACACTTCACCACCCGTTGGACTTCTACCTGCCATGTTACTCTGATCTAAAGAGTCTCCTTTTATTTCTCGTCCTTCACAAGAATGCTCGTGGAACAAAGCTTGGCACTATTGTCTTTATTTAATTACATTCTATTTTTCAACTTTATCAGGAGACCACAGAACCTATTAGAAGCACTGTCTCGTAGACTCTAAGACATATTTACAACAATATAGAAAAAAAATCCATAAATATATATATATTTTTCCCCCAAATCAATATAAGGCTTTTATTGCATCTTTAGAATATCGCAAATAAGTCTGACATCATTAGACATCTTGGTGTTTCTATAGCTGGGCAATTTAGATCTTATTCATCAGCCTGCAGAACTATTCTTTTTTCAGAAACCTCGATGCTATCCAAACACTTTTTGACATCCTTGTTTTTAACTGTTGCGGTTTGCTGAATCAAAGCAGCTGAATTTGACACAAGTTCAATGTCATTTCCTTCAAGAATCAACTCATCTTTCTGGGTTTGAGATACTGAACAGGTAACGCCTGACCTCACCTGAACCCTGCGGATGTATTTTTCACGCAAGAAATTTCTGATTTCCACAAGAGAACCATTCTCCTGGATAACAGCGTTGATGGGAAGTGAGTGTAGAGAGACCTCGTCTTGTAATGGAAGCCCAGTGTGACACCTCTAATCGTGACTGCAGAGAGTGCCAACCGTGGCCAGTTCCTGTCTATTTCCCCACAATTTGTCAACTCAGAGCCTCTTCTTTTCCTTCCAAGGACACTGAGTTCCACATTGATGTGGTTGAAGTCCCTCCTCAGGATGCCTCTGGGGCCCTTCACAAGACCTGTGTGTCCCTTTAGAGTGAGTTTGCAAAATAAAAAATAAATAAAAAAAGCCCTGGCCAGTTTGGCTCAGCGGTTAGAGCGTCGGCCTGCGGTCCGGAGAGATCCGGGTTCAGTTCCCGCTAAGGGCATGTACCTCGGTTGCAGTTTGTCCCCGGCCCTGGTTGGTCGTGCGGGTGGCAGCCACTCGATGTGTCCCTTCACGTCGATGTTTCTCTCTCTCTCTCCCTTCCTCTCTCTCCCTCCCACTCTATCTGTACAAAAAATGGAAAAATATCCTCAGGTGAGGAAAAAAAATAAAAAATAAATAGAGTGAGTCTGCATTTACTGGGATATCAACAGTCTGATTGCTAAGAATGGTCTTCATCCCCGCAGTAAATGAGGCAAAGAGAAAAATTTATATATTTTTATTACACACACACACACACACACAAATTGGCCAAGCAAAGTAGTTGGATAATAAAATAATTTAATATTATTTAGCATACAATTCAACTTAATATATCTAAATATACATTGACTTAAAACAAAAATTCTAATTTGTCTGTGGGAGGGCTTCATTACGATATAAAGCTGGCCCTGGCTGGGGTGGCTCAGTTGGTTGGGCATCTGCCTGCACCAGAAGGCTGCCAGTTTCACTTCTGCTCGGGGCACCTGCCCAGGTTGCAGGCTGGCTTCCCTGTAGGGGGCGCGCAGGAGCCGGGCGGAGGGGAGACAAAGGCTCTTGGAAAAGTGAAAGACCTGACTGCAAAGGGGAGCCAGCTGAGAGCTGTAAAAGAGGGCGAGGGACTGCTGACATCAGATAACGGGTCAATGTATCTAAGATAATCTGATGCAAAGGAGCCATATTGTTGACACCTTTCTTACGCCCCTTGTATTCGTTTTGTTAAAACAAAATTGGGAAACTAAATTTTAACGTTGTTCAGAAAAACAGAGCACAACACAATGTTCTTTGGCACCTTCCTCCAAACAAGTCCAGGGTCCAGACCAGCCTCTGCAGTTACCCAACACGAGGGATGAACCGAGACATCAGCAAGTAACCACAAAGGGGGGGGGGGGTTCGATGTTAGGTCATCTGGGGGACGCAAGTCTTCAGAGGGAATTAATAGACCAATATCTATATTTTCTCTTTGAATAGTGACTGGGGAGTCTAAGGATACCTGAAGCCATCTAGCCTCTTTAGATTTATTTATTTTAATTAGAGATTTATTAGCTTCTGAGTCTTTTGTATTGATTCATATATGTCTCTTTATATTTATGTTTAACAAAAAAAGGCACATAGGTATAAAGAAATGTTACTCCTGTCCCTTAAAAAACCTGAAACCATTTGGTTAAAGCCATAAATTTCATTTATACGGGGCTCTATTTAAAATTAGTATTTGATGAAGAATTATAAAGAGACATATCTAATCTAAAAGGTGATTCTTTGTTGTGGTCTTTCCACATTTCACATGTCACTATCATTTTTCCTTGTGCATAAAATAGTTTTGTTTGGGGGAAAAAAAATGGTCCCATTCTCATTGGAAAAAAAGTAGTCTAACCTAAAACAATGTAGAGATCCTGTGCGTTAGAGGCTGTGTGATTCACTGGGCACAAGTGGTCGCCAACGAACAAACACACCAGCTGAATGCCTGACAAACATTAAGAAGATCCTTTATCAAGGGGCTCCTAACTGATTTTATAAAAGTCTGTTCCCAAACCATCTCATAAGGAATACAGTTACAGCATCTTCTGCATGATAGAGAACAAACCTTGCTCAATCCTCCCTTTAAATCAAATGTTTGCATTTGGTGCACATTCTTGTCAATAAATATGCAGTTCTGAGAAATATAACCTAAATGGAATTCAAATATCTGATGACAAATGCCTATGGAGATATACATCGGTTCAGAAGAAAAACACCTTAATGTAGTCACTGGAATTAATATCCTTTGTTTCAATGACGTTTTGGGGTTTTTAAAAAATCAGACAGTGGAAGATAAGATTTTCATATACAACCTGTGTTCCCATGTCCATGAATTGTGCATGAGAGCCAATCTCAAAGAGAAACAGCTGACAAAGTGAGAAGAAAGGAAGGAAGAAAATATGAGGCCTTCCTGCTTCCCCTCTAGACATTCAGGATCGCATATGATTCCACATCCTCCATGGTTGTTTTTTTGTTTTGTTTTTTTAAAGAAAGAAATGTGGCCCTGGCCGGTTTGGCTCAGCGGTTAGAGTGCTGGCCTGAGGTCCAGAGAGACCCGGGTTCGGTTCCCGCTAAGGGCACATACCTCGGTTGCAGTTTGTCCCCGGCCCTGGTTGGTCATGCGGGTGGCAGCCACTCGATGTGTCCCTTTCACGTCGATGTTTCTCTCTCTCTCTCTCTTCCTCTCTCTCCCTCCCACTCTATCTGAACAAAAAAAAAAAAAAGAAAGGAATGTGTATCTTTCTATGTATTCTGTATATCCAAACAGAATTACGATGTTACTATGTGATTTAATTAGGCTTCCCTTGATTTGAAGATTTCTGGAATAAATTACAGAATACCAAAATTTTATACTGGTTTGGACTTTTTCTACCGCATTTTTTAACAGCAGGAAAATTAAGTTCTTGTTTCTTACTGAAGTGGCTAGGAGTTAGCTACAGCTCCGCAGACCACACAGTCCCTCATCGCAGCAAGTGGACGGGCTGGAGGTCCCGGCCGCACCTTGTAAAGAAAGGCTGCTCTCCAAACCCAAGGCTTCCAGAACCGGGTTCAAAATACCTAATCCCAAATAGGACCTGCTTATCCGGGTCTCTGCTGCTTGCTTGGTCCCTGTTAAGCAATTAGTGTGTGACCCCTACAGGACAAATAAGCATATTTTTTAGGGTACCTTCTAGGGATTTATTGTCTTCCTTTTTATTGAATTTGTTGGGGTGACACTGGTTACAAAATTATACAGGGTTCAGGTGCACAATTCTGTAACACATTATCTGTACAGTGCATTGTGTGTTCACCACCCCCAGTCTCTGTCCATCATCATTTATCCCCCACTAACCCTCCTTCTCCACCCCCCTCCTCCCAGCAATCGCCACACTGTTGTCGGTGTCCATAAGGTTTAAATAAAATAATCTAGATTCTGGCGGAGACATAAGAAACTAGTGGGAGTTGTCAACCCAAAGGCAAAGGGGTAACATTTTATCATTGATGAATTCCCTGGAGCCACACCCAATTTTATGTGCACTCTTCTTCTCTATCCATTATCATGATTTTAATGTTTTTAGGCAAAACACATGGCATAGTTCCGACCATAGCTCAGTAGCTCCCTTTGTTTTGAGTCTTTTAACCCTGTTTTGATTTTTTTTTTTTATCTCTTTATCCTGCTTTGTCATCTTGTTTGTTTTCATCCTTCACCTACTCCCTCTTACACCAGCTTTCGTGTATCTTTAAAATGAAGATAGACAAAGAAATATCATGGAAGGAACATGAAAAGTAATGCTGATGGAATTGTCACACTTATTGATGGCGATTTTGAACGTGCTGTTACGGTCTCCTTTATTTTAGATATTCCGCATGCAAAGAAATTCTGAGTAACTACTCAGAAAAATCCAAGAGAGGAAATGGACCCAAAAATATGACGTAGAGCAGTCTGTGCCAGACCCGATGCTAAAGCAGATTGTTACATTTGCAGCCCTTTAATACGAGAAAGATTAGCTACATTCTCATGGAAGAGCATATCTATTTTCAAATGTGAATCACAAGAAAATAAACTGGGGGCTCAACCCTCCTTAGGATAGTATAAAACGCAGCTTGAACTAATAAGGGTTTGGTCTACTTAGTTATGCAAAACTGAGATGTCTCTACAAAGTGAGCCGGGGTTCCCAGAGACTGGTTTGGATGCGCTGCCTCCTTCTGCACGTCTTGCACGGAAATCACTTTAAACCGCTCCTGGGCTCCAGGGCACTGATGCGCTTAAGCACGTGCACGAAACACTGAAATCACGAATCGTAGGTATGTATTTAAATTTTAAATCAAATTTTAAGTTGTGAAAAATGCATTTTCTATAAATTTGTTCCGTCATTTCCATCGTTTTTGGAGTTGGTCTCTCTACATCACAGAAACTTCAATGAATTGTGTTTGTACGATTTGTTGCCAGCCTAAGGCACAGAGGTACCCGGTTATCAGAGCAGCAGTGCCGTCCGAGATCCCGAAGCCTTGTTTAAAAAAACATATTTCAGCCCTGGCCGGTTTGGCTCAGCGGTTAGAGCGTCGGCCTGTGGTCCAGAGACCCAGGTTCGGTTCCCGCTAAGGGCATGTACCTCAGTTGCAGTTTGTCCCCGGCCCTGGTTGGTCGTGCAGGTGGCAGCCACTCGATGTGTCCCTTTCACGTCGATGTTTCTCTCTCTCTCCCTTCCACTCCATCTAAACAAAAAATGAAAAAATGTCCTGGGGTGAGGATAAAAATAATAAATAAATTAAAATGAAATAAAAAATAAGAAAAAAATAAATAAATAAACATATTTCATCCGGAGTGATCAGTCTGCTTTCATGCCCATCACAACCTGTAAGACGCTCACCTTTCTGGTGGCACGTGTGTGTTTGGGGTGGAAAGTCCTGTAGCGATCACGGATGTTTTGGTTTGGTCAGAGTCTAACGTGTGTTTCGTAGGCCTTTTCTTTCACCAGCTCAACTTCAAGCTGGATGTGGCTCTTTCAGAAAACGCCACGTTTCCCCAGAGAGCCCGGCAGTTACACACAGGGCTGTTCTGCAGACAGAAGGAGGGGTGGTGGGACCCTTCCGGGCCACATGGGACTGCACGAGCCACCAACTCTCACTCTTGTCCCTAGAAAACCACAGTGACTGGAAGTGTCGCCTTTGTGACCGGCCGGAATCAGTTGCTGTTATCCGTTCCTGCCTCAGGTGTTCATTCAGGAGCCATGAATCCCAGCTTTACTTGACTGTGATGACAGTGTCTCCAAATGAATGTCACCCTGCGCGTCCACGCAAACCCTTCCCCGGTGGGCAGAGCGTGGTATTCACACGGGGATAACTTTGCGTGCACTATCTCGAACGTTTCACAAGCATTCACTGAAAGGTGGACACATTAAAAAGATGGCATCTCCTGCTCTTCGTTCTTTGCCAGCCACCCCGAAACTGCCATGCTATATTATATAATATTTCCTCAGCCAGATTCCAGGAATTCTATCAGCTGCAATTTAATCCTAGGAAAACCAAAGGATATTAAATGATCTAAACTGTCTTAGCCAGAAATCTCTGATTTGGCTGCCCTTTGAAGTTTGTATCTAAAAGTTTTTGATGTCTTAATATTGTTTTAGAAATTAGGGGGGAGAGTTGACTTTGTAAATCATTTTAGGATTGCAAAAATGACATTATGATGATGAATGGCACAAGGCTTTTTTTTTTTAAGTTTCTCTGAATATTAAATTAATCACAAGCCAAGGCTGTCTAACATTAGCTCCTGATAACTTCGAGATCCTGTGGCATTCCAGATGCTCTCCGAAACAGAAATATTCTGTCTTTATTATGAGCACCTTTCCACATCTGCAATTCTGTTATACAATAAAGTCTTGTTCTTTTGTTGCAAGATTGCCCTGGTTCATTTTTTTATTATTAATTTAAACCATGTGGGTAAAGGGTAATCCAGTAAGCCGTAGGATTTCAGATCAGAGCTTTCATACAATCACATGTAACATCAAACATCTGGATATTTAGATGGATAGGGATAGGAGGAACATTAACAAGGCCTAAAGCATTATCTGAATGCATAGGCTTTAATTGTATATAATTTTAATTCCTTTGAATATAATATTTCTTAACATACCTTCTTTATAAAATGGCCAGGTCATAATAGAAATAAAAATCCACAACCCAGCTGCATCAGTCATATACACATGCATACTAACCAAGTAGCGTTAGTTAAAAAGACCTTAATGTTACTTTTATAAATTGCTTGAGCAACCTAGTATCACTTTTATTATACCTAAAAGCAAGTTTAACAATCCACTTAAAGGGAACTTGATCTATAAGTTTTCTTGAAGCACTACATCATGCAGTTATCTATTTAACAGGAAACCTGCCCCAGAGACATTGTGCCGCGAAGGCCTATTACCCAATCACACGCATTTAATATTTGCCTCCTGTGTTCTACCACCCTTGCACTTTTCCTAACCCCATTTCAATGAAAGTTTGGGGAAGAAAGAAGTCATGATGCAGTTTATTGAAAAAATATATATGTTGGCTTGTTTCAATTTTTTTAATTTTTCCAAGGTACCAGAAACTTGCAGACAAGGAATAACACAAAGGAAATGTTTAAGTATTTTGCTAATAAAAAATGTTCTCTTGAGTTTTAGAAACCTGTTTAAAGCAGAAATGTACACAGAAACAGCAGAAGTAAAACGAATCATTCTGGCTAAATATGCTAGCTTAATATTGTTCAGAATTAAAATATTGAGAACAGTACAGAAATTCTATTTAACACCAAAAAGGAAGGCATAATGGGGCCATCCCCCAAAAAGTTAAAGTTGACCCCGCCTCCAAATCCTATAAAGTTTCTCCTGCAGTCCAAATCCATGTATTCCCAATGCATGATGCAGATACCAAAGCAGCTATTCCTGAAGGTCTGCCTGAGTGGATGGTGTTTGCATTCTGTAACCCAGATGCTGTGCATTTTACTGCCCGTGCCAGGTGTGGACATTCAAAAGTAGAAACCTCAAGATCAAAGAAACAAAGGTTGATCCTGTTGAAATATTCAGCCACAAGTCATTCATATGACTAGAGACTTTTTGTTTCATGAGGTGTTTACATCCTTTGTTGTTAAAGCTAGTTATTGCCTTTGAAAACAGTTCACCTTCCTTTTTGGAATACTATAGAGTGTGATATGGCCTTAATGTGTGTTAGGGGAACATCCATGTTTGCAATGGAAATCAACACCACTATTACTGCAAAAATAAATCCAATCTTTTGGGTTAAAAAATAAAAACAGGACAGTGTTGTATGCAATGAAAGGGTAGCCCAGGCCCATAAATAATACGTGATTTAAACTAGATAGCTATGGAAACATAAAAGCAAAAGTAAATGGGGAGAAGGAGAAAAAGTTATAAAACTCAACTAGCTCCAAAAGCTCGTTGGACAGGGGAGAGATGTGAGCAAAATCCACCATTTCCATGGCAACACTCTCTCTTTCTTTTGGACAGGCACCAAAGGAGTTGACTCTCTGACTTTCGCATCTCTTTGTTCATTAATTCAGCAAATATTTCCTGAGTCCCTTCTGTCTGCCAAGCAAGGTAAACACCGGTGAAAACAAGGGTGTTTTCCTCCTTCCTTCAAGGATCTTACAATCTGTTGGAGGAGACAAATGTACTAAAATTTTCTGTATAATGAAACAGGTGTTAGATGGAGCAAAATTCAGGCTAGTCACAGAAACATTAAGGAAGGAGATATAGAGCTGTTTCTGTATATCTGAGTGGACTCCGCAGAGTGATTTCAACTCTGAGATTTAAAAAGCAAACAGGCGTTAGTCAGGGAAGGGGAGAGGAGCGAGAGGTCTGGCAGAAGGAAAGACGTATCACTTCCCAGAGACAAGAAAGTACAGCAAGTTTACACAGGGTGGGGCAAGAGGAGATTTACAGCGGTCCTTATGGACGATAATGCAATAAGTAATCAATAATAATATAATAATGAACCCTGTGTTTCCCATACTCACAACGGGACGCCTACTTTTGCCCACCATGCATAATCACATGCAGAAAATGAGAACTCCAAGGCAAGCAATGGGGAGGGTTAATATAAAATAAATATCTCCAGATCATGAAGAATTTTATATCTCTTCTTATCTCCACTACCCCAGGAAAGGAATGTCATCTCAGCTCGACCTGCACTGCTTATGGCTCACTTCAGGCTTAGGTAAGGAATTCTTTAAGTATCATTAAGACCCCCAGGGACCTGCAGAGTCCTCCAATCCCTGGTCCAGACTGCAAGGAATACATTCCTCCAAAATGTACACAATATATTTAAAATACAAGAAAGAATGATACAGGGGACATTTCATACTGCTGTCTAAATATTTACTATTTACCCAAGAAAATATTTTTTAAAAATATTCAGGACAATTGCAAATAGCAATGGGAAGGACTGAGGTTCCCACCAGACTTGAAAATGAAGAAACTGTGGCCTTAACCTCTTTCTAAACAATCTCTTGCTGCATATGGTGATGATAATCATCATCATCATCATCTTTACTAGGCATCTAATATCTGCCAGGCCCTCCAGTGAGTTTTCCTTGAATTCTCCCATTGTTCTCCTCAGTAAGGACATAAACTAATTACAGTCATTATCTTCATTGTACAGATTAAGACACTGAGGACCAGGGATCTAGGCAGATCACATGTCTGATGAGTACAAATCCAGGACTCAAAGATAAGACATTTGAAAGTATACGAATAGGCGATGGCAAATTTTCACATATTCTAATACCATACATCGAGTCCCAAATAGAAAGATGAAGAAAGATTCATCTCACAAAATGAAAACTTTCCAAATCTATATAGAGACATGCTGGATGTTCCTTGGGGGTGATGAAAGAATTCCTGAGAAATACACTTTCTAACATTATAAGAATTGAATCATTTTTAGGGTCATCACATTTATCTGAAATTACGAACACAGTTCTCTCCCTTTCCTTCTTGTCCTCTGTGCTCAACAGATCACAGAAACAGTAACTTTTGAATTCAGTCCAATCTTTAAACATTCAGAAACTACTCACTTCTCCTGCTTCTTGTCCTAATTACCACAGACAGAAATAAATGTTTTTAGTTAAAAGAGAGCATACACGACCCCACTGACAGATTTTGATTAACACAACTCCCATAACATCCCACAAGTCTGAGCAACATATTGGAGATGAAGCGTTCCTGTAGTCTAACGCTGCATATTAATAACCCCAAAACTTAATGGCTTAAGCCGTAAGCGGTTCTCAACCTGTGGGTCATGACCCCGTTGGGGGTTGAACGACCCTTTCACAGGGGTCACCTAAGACATAACAGTAGCAAAATTACAGTTATGAAGTAGCAACAAAATTGTATGGTTGGGGGTCACCACAACATGAGGAACTGCATTAAAGGGTCGGGGCACTAGGAAGGTTGAGAACCACTGGCTTAAGGCAATCAAATCATTTATTGTACAGTACTCTGTGGGTTAACTGAGCTCAGCTGACGTAGTTCATGTTTGGAGTCACTATTTCGATTACAGTCAGAGAGTGGCTGGGTCTAGGGTATCTAAAGACTCCTTCGCCCACAGGTCTGATGCCTGTGCTGACATGGTTGGAACAGCCAAAGACTAAATACACCTCCCTCTGGCCCTCCACCAGCCTCGCCTGCGCTTCGCAGCCTGGTTCTCTGAACATAATCAGTCTTCCTGCTGGCTGTCCTCAGAATGAGCATTCAACAGGTTATAATTAAAGATTGCCTTTGTCGTTAAAGCTAGGCTTGGGAACAGATACAAGGTCACACTGTCATATTCTATTGCTCAAAGAAGTCGCAGAGCTCACTGAGATTCCAGAGGTGGGGAAGAGACCCTACCTCTCCTGGGGAAAAGGTCAAATAATCTGTGACTACCTTTAATGTATCATACTAAGCTCTTGGCTGGAAATAAGGCCTTAAGTTTTGTTTTGAAAAATTTGTTTTCACTTAACAAATTCCTAAAAGAAGAGAAGTAGAAAGTAGTGAAATTTAATATGCTTAATCATTGTTCACAGGAAGAAACTAATTTATATTCCATTAGAATTTTGAGTTTTAATTAGCTTATAACTAGTATATAATGTCAACTAGCAGTCCAAGTGTACTTATTTATGTTAGCCACTAGTCTGAAATTTTGATGGATGGTGTTATTTATGGATCATAACTTCAACTCAACCCAGATAAATTGGCAAGGATGCCAACACTCAAGATTATAGGGAAGAAAATGGCAATTGTTTCATAGTACTTAAAATATTTTTCCAAGTTAGAAGTTATGATATACTGCATGGCAAATAGTGTGCTCTTTCAAATGACTTTATAACGATAGCAACAATTTTCATACACTTTCATGGGAGAATTTTTCGTTCCAGAAGTATTTTTTAATGGCTATTTAAACAATACTCGATATTCACCCAGAATTGAGACCATAATGGCCTGATTCACTTCATTAGTAAGTCTGTGGGAAAATCAGTGGCCCCCTTAATTTGGGATTAAAAGGTTTCTTCCTTTGGCCTTTAATTTAAATTCCCAGGGAGTAGCCTAGGATATGAGTCTTTAACGTTACATATGAGTGTAGGCTATTTCAAATGCAGCATTAATAGTGCTGGGTTTTTTGCTGAATAAAGTTTATGACACAGTGGTCCATGGGGGAAGTTGTAAAGGACGTTTGCAGTGATAAGAAATAGATCTCTGAGTCCACCTTTGGGGAAGATACATGAACTGTGTATATACATACTATAAATCCTGTATGGTAGTAGGGAAGATATTGAATAGATACAAAAGAAAGTAACATAGATCATTAAAACAATTACTCAATAGAAGAAAACAAGAAACAAAATTGGTTCTACATAACAATATAAAAATCCACAAACAACGTATACAAATTTTACAAGATTAAATACAAACAGAATGATATGACTCAAACATAGATATAGGATGGAAACTGCCGATGAAATGGGGTCATTTTTTTAAAATAAAGAAACAGAGAAGCCTCGCATGGGCCAGTGACAATGATTCAGCCTAAACAGAAGTTCTGTCTGACTCGACCCTCTTGACCAAATAAGGCAAATTATGATCCAATTACTGTAATCAATCTCAATTTATAAATGGCTAGATATTATAGATTCCACTCTAGAGACTGATAAATACAACTAGTTATTGATCAAATGTCGTATTGAACAAATAAAACTATTAGAACATAATTTTACATAAAAATCAGTCATATTAAGAAAATTAAATATAACAGGGAATCAAGGTGGCCTGCTGGTCTTCCATGATGTATTCACACCTTTCCAGCTCAAGTTAATTTAACTTGGGCTCTGAAAAGCATATTTTAGATGTTGGTCTATGTCCAAACAAACACTTCAAGAGATTGATCAAAAAGATACAATGACTCAGAGAGGATTCTGAGAAGATAGAGTAGGAAACACCAGGAATCTCTTCCCACAAGGACAAAAACTGCACTAGTTACATCTACATAACTATTTTGAAATTCTGGAGTCTATTGAATGTTTACAACTCCTAGGAGAAGGCTTGCAGGGTAAACTGTAGCTAATTTGGGTCAGTTTCAGCTCTTAGCACAGTGTCAGTATCCACAGTTACTCAGCACCCACAGCAGGCAGCCATGTAGACTTTCCAGGAACAACCTATACACAGTTTGTAGGAGCCTCAGTGGACACAAAGGACCTTGTCCTCCAAATATCAGGGATCTGTGCTCTGATCACTGATTGCTGCTTGTAGTCACAGAGATGCAGACAAAGCGCTGGACAGTCATTTTTGTGGTACCTTTCCCCACCATTGCAAGCCTCTGCCCTATAAAACTTTGAGAGAAAAAAAAAAAAAAAACAGATGATAAGCTTCATAGCATCGGATTTGGCAAAGATTTCTTGGATATGACACCAAAGGCACAGACGGCAAAAGAAAAAACAGACAAATTAAACTTCATGAAAGTTTAAAAACTGTAATTAGAAAGGAAATCCACAGAATGGGATAAAATGTTTTCAAATCATATATCTGATAACTGATGAAAATCCAGAGAATTCCTAAAACTCAACAGCAGTTAAAAAAAAAAAAAACTGATTCCAAAATAGACAGAGGACTTGAACAAACACTCTCTAAAGAAGATATACTTGGAAAAGTAAGCATATAAAAAGATGCTCAATATCACTAATCATTAGGGACATATAAATCAATGAGAAAGCACTTCACACATAAACAAATAACAAGTGTTGGCAAAAATATAGAAAAATTAGAACCCTGGGACATTGTTGGTGGAAATATAAAATGGTATTGTTGCTATTATACCAGTATGGTGGTTCCTCAAAAAAAATATATGAGCCAGCAATTCCACTCCTGGGTATATACTTAAAAGAACTGAAAGCAAGGTCTTGAGAAGATACTTATATGTCCTTATTCATAGCAGCATTATTCACAACGTCTTAAACATGGAAGCAACCCAAGTATATATCAATCAATGACTGGATAACTAAAATGTAGTACTTACGTCCAATGGAATATTATTCAACCTTAGACAAGAAGAAAATTCTGACATATGTTACAACATGGGTGAACCTTGAGAACATTGTGCTAAATGAAATAAGCCAGTCACAAATAACAAATACTGTATGATTCTATTTATATGAACTGGTATATATGGTCAAAATCATAGAGACACAAGGTAGAATGTTGGGAGGAATGGATGTAAAGTTACTGTTCTAACGGATATAAAGTTTCAGTTCTGAAGGTTAAAAGAGGACTGGTGATGGTGATGGCTGCACAACAATGTGAATGTTTAATACAAGTGAACTGCACACTTTAAAATGGTTAAGATGGTAAATTTTATGTTAAATTTACCACAATAAAGAAAATTAAAATAAAATGGAGGAAGGAGAAAGGAAGGCTCATAACAATCACAGATCTATTACAATTCTGAAATGCAGCTAAACATACATCTCTAATTCCTTGATTAAAGTCAGACCAGTTGCCTGAGAATAATTTACTATGACTATTGGCTCTGCTTCTTGCCTGTATTTAGAGCTGAATAACTTTCCCTGCCTCATATCTGTAGAAACTTGAAGACCAAGAAACTCCTTTTCATTATAAATTGATTCTGTCCCCTCCCCCCAAGCTGGGTGGCTCAGTTGCTTGGAGTGTCGTCCTGTACACCAAAAAGATTGCCGGTTCACTTCCCAGTTGGGATGAGTGCAGGAAGCAACCAATGAATATTTCTCTCTCACATCGATGTCTCTCTCTCTCTCTCTCTCTCTCCCCCCCTCTCCCTTCTTCTCACTCTAAAAATCAATTAATAAAACACATTTAAAACCAAAAAGCTGCCCACCAAGTTATTAAAACTTAGACAGAATCTTATTATTGATTGTTAAGAAGACACTATCTAATATCATCTATATGAGCAATGTTATAATAATATAGATTTCATATTTAATGGGAAACATATCTAATACTAGTTATTGGTCAGCAAACTTTTAATTAATATTGCTCCATGTGATCCAAAACTGCAATTATTTGGATATTTTTTAACATAATAACTGAATAATTTCTCTCACATGAGGTAGATTAAAAACCATCATATTGATTAAAAACAATACTCATTGTACAGAAAAGGAAAGGAATTTTACAATAATGTAAATTCCAAAGCGTTCCAACTACAATTTCAGTCATGCAAGGACCTGAATATTAAGCCATCAAAAAATAGTCCATGAGAAAACTGCTGATTCCATGGTTTTTAGACTGAATATAACCCTAAAAATATGTTTCAGAAAGTTTGTTTAGTATTATATAACTACTTGGGTTATGTGGTTTTCATATTTTTCAGTCTATTTACTAAAACCATTGGTCCCAGATTTAATTGCTCACCACATAAGGAGGCTTCCAAGCTTCCAAAATAATAGAATCCACATTATATTTCATCAAAGTTTAGGATGACAATTGCGTTAGGTTACATACTGATGATAAAAGTAATCAAAAGAAAAATTTTAAAGTATGTTCAGTATGTATAAACCACTGAAAAACTAACTTAAAATTATGATATAAAGGCCTTTTCCAGAATTACCAAAAACAATCAAGGCAATTACAAATTGGATTCCACAACACTCTACCTATATTAAGTGTTACATACATAATCTAAACAAGAGGATACAAAGCAATCTCATTCGATTGCCAGTGGCACAAAACTGGAGACTGAATTCAAGAAATGCATAACTGAACAATGACCCAGAATTCTACACTGATCACAACAACTTCTATGGTTTTGGAAACTCCCAGGTCTATACCTTAAGAACCCAGATTTATTCTCAAGTCACTAGAAGCCACATTCTTCAAATGCCTTGGTATGTGATTCTCATTCTTGGCTGCACACCACAGTCTGCAGAGTAAATTGCACATCTCATCAACTCAGGAAAACTAGAGAAGTCGCTCAAAGGAAGCTCTTCCTACTAAACATTCTCATTCTCCCTCCCTCTCTGTCTCAATAAATCAGCTTTACTTAAAGGTGTGCTTGACATATAATAAACAGTGCCTATTTAAATGCAATTTGAGTTTTGACATAGATATACATTAGCAAAACTGTCACTACAATAAAAATAATCAGCATTCTATCACCAACTAGTTTCCACGTCCTTTTGTAATTTCTTCTTCCCAACGGCACACCCTCATTCACTAACAACCACTGATCTGCTTCCAGTTATTATAGATTAGTTTGTACTTTCTATAACATTATATAAAGGGAATAATAAAATGTGAACTCTTTTTTACTCTGTTTTCTTTAACTCAGTATAATTAGTTTAACATTCAACTATTTGGTAGCAGGTATCACTAGTCCATTTCTTTTTCTTGCTGAGTAGTATTTCATTCTCAGATACAGTTTATTTATCCACTCATCTGTTGATGGACATTTGAACTGTTTCCAGTTCGAAGATATTTTTTAAAAGCTGCTATGAGCATTCCTGTATAACACATATGCTTTTATTTCTCTTGGGTAAATACCCAGGGATAAATGTTTGGATCGTATGCTAAGTGCATGTTTAAATTTTTAAGAAACTGCTGAATTGTTTTCCAAAGTAGTCATATCATTTTTCATTCCAACAAACAGAATAAAAAGTTCCAGTTTCTCCATATACTCACCAACACTTAGTATGGTGTTTTTTAATTAATCCATTCTGATAGGTATGTAGTAGTATCTTGTTGTGGTTTTAAATATTTTCAATATTTCCCTATTGACTAATAATATTGAGTCTCTTTTCATGTGTTTATTATCATGAATACACTTTCTTTGTAAAATCGTCCAAAAATTTGCCCAGCTTTTTATTGGGTGGTTTTTTTTATAATTGAGTTTTGAAAGTGTTTTTAAAATATATTTCAAATACATTTTCTATGTATTCAAATGGAATTTGTAAATAATGTCTCCTAGTCTATGGTTTGTCTTTTCTTCCTCTTAGCAGTGTCTTCTGAAGATCAAGTTTTAATTTTGATAACATCCAATTTATCAATTTGGTATTTTTATGGATCATACTTTTCACGTCATTTTGAGAAATGTTTGCATAACTCAAGATCACAAATATGTTCTCTTATGTTTTTTATAAAAGTCTTACGGTTATCAGTTTTACATTTAAGTCTAAGATTCATTTTGAGGAGCATCTGATTTTATCTCGATATACATAAAATTAAATTTACTGATGTGGTATCATTGAAGAAATTCATGGTGGTTAGTTAGGTGGCCAAAGTTATAATCACAGGCTGTAGGTATAGTTCTTTAGGTATAGAAATGTTTTCAGGATTGTTTTAAAATCCTACCACCCAAGATGTCTTTCAAAGATTTTGTTCATTCTCCTTTGTTTCACACAGCGGGGTAAATGCAATCCCTATTTCTCCACCTTCTCCAAAAGTGGAAGTCCTCTATTTTTCATTTTTAAATCGAGCATTAACTATACAATTTCTGTATTCATTTCCTACCTGAGAACTACAAGGGGAAACACAAGGCTATGGTGTCCCAGGTGCGGATAATGTCTCACATCAGAAGGTGTGGAGAGGACTGTGCCTACCCCAGGGAGTCAGAGCCCAAACGTGTCTAGAAAAAAGAGAAAAAGTGAGAGATGACTCCAGAGAGGTTGACAAAGATCATATTCCTGAAGACTTTGTAAGTCATACATCCTAAGAATGATTGAAGTCACTGAGAGGATGTACACAGAATAGTTGTAATTAGATTTGCGATTTTAAAAGAACCACTTGTAGCTGTTGAGTGAAAAATGCATTACAGTGGGGTAAGGTACTCAGAGACAACTTAGGAAATGTGAAACATTTTGGGCAGATGCATGACATAACGTAAGCAGGATGAGGGGTTTAGGGTGTACTGTGATCAAAGGCGAATAATCAGGAAGGAGAAAACATATTCCTGACATGGTTAAGAGAGAGCATGTGAGGTTAACAGTAAGTTAAATGACAGGAAGTTTGGAGGGTCTGTAACGGTACTCAAAGAATTTCTTATTATATAAATGACAACATTATATATTGAGCAAATTGAAGGTTTTGTGTGGAAGAATGTCAGAGATGTTCTTTAGGTTGATAATAATATGGTCCATGGATTCAAAAAGTTGAAGATGAGTTTCGAGAACATTTGGAAATAATCACAGAATCAAAGCAATACAAAATTGTGGTAGATTTGTGAAATCTTGTTTTAAAGCCTCACAATTTATTCACGATCACTCATTAAACAAACTTCATTTCTCAATTCTTCCTTATTTTTCTCTTATAAATCTTAAATATTGTTTAGCCCTTAAAATATTTTCTATATTTTAAGTACCCTTATTATAGCATTTTTTAATATTTTCTATATTATGCAAATAAGCCCTGACTGTATTAACATGATTTCAATCTATATAATTTTGATTGAGTTTAGCATCTTAAGTATAAAAATATATCCATTTATTTATTAATTGCTATCCCACTCTGTTTAAGCATTCAATAGATTAATGGCAATAAAGTGATTAATAATCAAATAAAAAAATTAACATCTTCATGATTATCATTATTTATGTCAATGACATCAAAATAATTGTGGACTGATGCATGTACATTTTCCCTTTGTGGAAAATATTCTTAGAAAATTGAGCTCTGTGATGAAGAATATATATTCTATGTCCCATAATTTGAGATTGGTTTTGACTATTTAATTCACAATTTGCATTATAGAAACGACTCCTGATTTCTCTCCTTCAGTCTAAATTGTCCTGACTGTTTTCAAAACCAAAAAGCTCCAACACATCAATGAAATGAATGCTCAGGTTCAACGAAACTGTCAGTATCACAATAAATGATAATTCTATAACAATATAGGTAAATACTGTGTGTGCGTGTGTGTGTGTGTGTGTATGATGATGATAATGATGGTGATGACAACACTAGAATCCATTAAGAAATGACACATCATACCTAAGAACCGCTGTAAGTCATTTAGGAGATCACCTAATACACAAACATACAACATTAATCTGAGCACTGATTATATCTTGGTAATATAAGTGTGATAAGAAAACCCTCAGCATCATTTGTGGTATTCAGGCTGTTATGCATCCAGTTTCCGTAACTTACAAGAAATAAAATTGATGAAAAGGATTTTCCTTTTCAATTTATGTGATACTTTAATCATGATCTTTGAAAGTGCATGGGGGAATCTTTGGTGAAATATGGTTAAAACCTATTCCCTTTTGTAGTACAAAATTTATCTAACTTGACCAAATTTTTATTTTTACAACTTATGTAGAACAAACTTTCACAAGCTAAGAGTCACAATAGAAATATTCTAGTTTTTGTGTTACTATTGGTTCTAAATGTATCTCATCTTTCTTCTTGTTGGAAGTATTGACTGAACTGATTCTATAGGAATGTAACTGATTAAACCACATACCACGAGGTCAGAAAGAAAGCAAAGTCTAAGTAAGATGTCAGTATTTAGGTAAAACAGCTTTCCTAATCCGTGAATTTCAACTGTACCTGCATATTAGAGTCACTTGGAGAAATTCAGTTTCAATGCTGAGTTAATTTTTCTGGAATATAATTCCACTATCAATAGCATTCAATTCACACATAATTCTTACATGCAGCCAAGACTGAGAACCACCATTAAGACTGAATCCATGAACCAAAATCTTGAGCGTACATAACAATATCCTGGATAGGGCAAACCCTGTCCACCATCAGATGTTCTCACTCCAGAACTCTAAGATGGGTCCGAGAATCTGCCTTTTACCTAGCAGTTCATTCTGAGACAGGTGGTCCACAGATCAAATGAGAATCACAGTCCTAAATTCAAAACCAAGCTTTGTATTGTTCCAACCTCTGTTTAAGGCCTGTCTAAAGTACACATCTCCAGTTTCGGAGGCAAGAGACCCAGGGAGTCTGAAAGGAAGGTGAACTCAGAGGGAAGGTTGACATGCAAGGGCTCCAGTGATGAAGAGAACAGAACATCCAGATGAGCAGAAGTTCCATGTCTACCAATAACATGCCCTGGACTCTGACCCAGAACTGCCCTCCTTGGGAATGAAATAAGAGGGGGCCTAGAGAGAGGCCTCCTGCTCTTCCTAAAAGCCAGCGTCTGGACTGAGACATACTGAGAGAAATACTTGGTCTGGAATGAATGCTTATCGTGGATGAGGAGAAGGACGGGTATGACAAGGAGCCCATGCACGGGGTCTAATATATAGCAAGTGCTCAATAGCCCTGTATCCGGCAGTGACCACGCCCTGGCTGCCGGGTGAAGTAGGCTCCCCACGCCTCCCCGAGGTGTTAGTCCCCATCCATCTCCTTCCAGAAGGCGCAGCCCTCCCCCACCCCCACCCCCACCACCACCACCACCACCAGGAGTGAGGCCACACTGTGTCTCCTGCTGAGCTGTCCCAGGAAGCGGCACCCAGCCCCCAGGTGTGGCTCTTGGCCTACACACACAACAGAGACCTGTGCTTTGCGTCACCCTGCGAGTTTGAGCCCCACCATTGCACCAGCACCTGCGTCCCCAGGCGCCCCAACGACAGCAGGGCCAGGTCCCAGGGGCAGGCAGGCGATGCCACACTGGAGACTCCGCCCACGTGAGTCAGCGAGTCGCTGCCCACCCTGTGGGCTATAGACCCCCGCCTGCCGTCCACAGCCCCTCAGACTCGGCCAGAGACCCCGGGGGCTGAGCGCCCCTTGCTGCGACCCACTGACGACCTCCTCAAGTTCCCCACCCCGCCCAGCATCTGCATGGTGGACCCCTGTGGGGCCCCGGCCAGTAGGCCCCTCGGTGCCCCAGAGCCAGCCCGTAACCAGGGAAGTCAGGCGCCCCTGTCCCCAATCCTCAAGACGGCCCATAGGCCCACACGGTCAGCTGTCAGCCAGCCTGTCAGTCGGTGGCCCACCTGGCGCCCCACAGGGTGCCCCCATCTCTCTGGACCCAGCCTACCTGCCCAGCCCGAGCAGCACCCCCAGGTGGAGGAGGAGAACTTCCCTCTGCAGCCGCCAAGTCATCTGCCGCCAAGAGCAGCGCACGGAAGAGCGCATGCGCCTGCCCACCTGGCCCAAGCACAGCCATGGGCCTTAATTAACCTCCAGGTGACTCTAGTTAATTTTAATGTTATAGTACCAATCATAACAGAGCATGCGGCCTAGTGGAAAGGGAGGTCATCATGGGAGCAGAGAGGCAATGAATAAAAGCATGGCGAGAAGAGGAGAGCAAAAGGAGAAAGGAGAAAAAGAACACTGTGGAACCCCAGAAAAGTCTCCACCAGAGAATCCTGTGTGTGTTTGGGACGTTTCTTCTCAGATGAGAAAAAGCAAACTGACAATGGTAACAACATTATGGTATTGCTTTCGGTGTTGTTTACTGTATTAATTCCGAAGACAGCACCGAACTGCTCACACTTTCCCTACATGGGTTTTGGTCTGCATGGCATGCTAAGCCCAAACCTGGGATCCAGACAAGGTCCAAGTCACCGACCCTGAGCTAGAGTTAGAACAACAACAACAAAATCTTGCAAGATTTATTTGTTTGTTTGTTTGTTTGTTTATTTATTTATTTATTACTTTTCAAGTACAGATCAATTGTCAGAAACTTTGAAAATTACTTGACCATTTTTTCTCTAGAATCTTCAATGTTTAAGTATAGTATCTAATCATCTCACCATCTTCAGTGTGATTACCATATTATCACTCTACCTTGTAATGAACTGGAGGAAATGAATCATGTACTTCCTAGGAGTGGAGTCTGACTGCAAATAGCCAATCTGGAGATAATGGTCCCAAGAGCCACTTCCAACTGGCCCCGGGGAAGAACAGATCCAATCCACAGCGCATAATCATAAATGCAGGTTGGGGTAACACCGACTAAGCTTTGACCCCTGGTGAGCCAGACACCCCGAGACTGCATACGTTGCGGGATAAAATGTAAGCAGACTTGAGAACACTTCCATTGATCTGGCCACTGGTGGATGTGGCAACTTACTTTTGAAGGTTCATTAAGTGCACGGCATGCAGGCAAGCCAGTGTAGCTCTAAAAGACAGAGGCAGGAAAGGCTCAAATTTGGATCTGAGAACTACATGAAATCTCGAGGCAATATATTGAAAGAGGTCTAGGAAGAGGATGACGTAAGCATGTAACACACCACTTAACCGAGTAAGATGACTGATATGACATGAATGTCACCTGAATGAGATGAGGGAAAATTTTTTTTAAAAATTGGAGTTTTATGTAGGCACACAGCAACACTTGAGAGAGTGCTCTGGAGGGTCATCATCTTTCAGGACCCACAGAGATAATGACAGCAATGGCTTGTTCTGTGATGATGGTTTTCTCCATCCATGATACTAACCAGTATGGAGATTCTGTAATCCTCAAATGATAGCTGTACGAAGCCACAAAGAGGCTAAAGACCGTAGCAGGATCACCAGGAAACCCTGCCCGAGGAAGACGGGTGAGTCGAGGAGCAGGAAAATGGTTAGGGAGCCTTTCACTTCAAAGTTGTTAGTTCTGATACAGCCAGCATTTTTAAGCTTAAGTAAATCACTTAAATGTAGAAGAGATAATATAGGACAGAAATATATCTAAATGATACCCTAGGTATACTAACTTAAAGAAAGTTATTTAATGAAAATACCTTGTGAACCCAATACAGTATTCTTCATTGAAGAAAAGGGTGATACAAAGCTTCCAAACGTGCCCAGCCCGTGTGGCTCAGTGGTTGAGCATCGACCCATGCACCAAGAGGTCACCAGTTCGATTCCTGGTCAGGGCGCATGCCCAGGTTGTGGGCCAAATCCCTACTGGGTGACACGCCGGAGTCAGCTAATTGATGTTCTCTCTCATTGGTGTTTCTCTCTATCTCTCCCTCTCCCTTTCTCTCTCTCTCAAATCAATAAAGAAAAAAAAAATTTTTTTAAACCTTCCAAACAAAATGCAAATAACATTGATGTAAATTTTGTGGAAACACTTTGAAAATGATTTAGAAAATACTGCTAGGTGCTGATATTGGGTAGATTAAGACCTGAGTTAGTGAAAGCGTTCTAACTTGGTAATCAAACCTCTGGGCTCGGACCTGTGTTTGAATCCTGATATAAGCATTTACACATTTCTGAACACAACCATTTTGAGACTCATTTGGAAAACAGGAAAACGAGAGAATCTTCTGCCTACGATAAATGCATTGCACTTAACACATAAGAATCCCATAACATGTTTTGTTGTTATTCTACATCCCGAAGGTGTCCGCATCCAGTAACAGGGAGATAATTATCATGCATAATTCAGATTACAACTTTTAAAATCTAGTTATTTAATGAGTATAACCTGGAAGATACTGCTCAAGGCACTGGGGATTCAGCTGAGAATCAAATCCTGGCTGAAAATAGCCCAACTGACCTCATGGAGGAGGTCAGCGTGGGTGCTCCAGGAAGCAGATGCTGAGACCCGGTTAGGAGTCAAAGAGGTTCATGTCTGTGTGTGGAGTGGAGGCGGGGGTTGTCATGCCTGTGAAAGATAAATGGGAGGGAAGCTAGAAAGCTCTCAGACTGCGATACAGATATGGCGGCTGCGAAAGGAAGTCGGCCAGGAAAGAAAACTGGGTAGAGAGAATTAGTCTGAAGCGCACGTGACAGTATCCCTGTCAACACAATGGGAGCTCCAGTGCAGAGGGAGACGTGGGCTAGCTGAGTAAGTCCTTTCTAGAACAGAGACATGAGCAGTGCTCATCCATGGAAGCCACAGTTCACTCTTTGTGCCACGTAGATTCGTTTCTCCATTGAGTGTCTAGTGGTGACTTCTACCGGGTGCAACAATGGTCTCTTCTTGAGCAGAAATTTGGAAGAGCGAGATTAGTAGAAACAACTTTAGCCCCACCGCTGCAGTTCTTCTTGGTACTCCTTGTCTTCGTTTTCCACTCTCCATTCTAAATTCCTCCCTCCCTCAGCTATCCGAGGCTGGTCTTGGAGGTTTATCTAAAGACGTAACTCAAGCCCTCTTTCCAGTCTTAGTCTGATAAGCATATGCTCCTCACTTACAATTAGACAAGGGTGTGCTGAGAGGTGCTAGCGTGGGTCACCTGTCACATATTTTCCTGCTGCTCATCAGAAGATGCTGACTCCTCCTCCTGTCTGCTGGTCCCTGAGAACTCCAGTGTACACATGGCACCAAAACTTAATTCAACAAGCCCTTTGCTCTCTCTGAAGCTCAACAACTCTCAATATTGAGTCCTAAATTTCATTTCCACCTTTCTCTGCACTCCCACTGACTTGTTACCATCATACTTCATTTTAAATCATGGGTAAACTGCTTGAAAATTTTTATATATTCTTTCTTTATTACATCATTGCAACTTTACCAGTCAATTTCATTGTCCTTCAATGTTTTGCATTCTTTATACTTTTCAAAAGCCTACAGCATTACATCACCCAGGACAATCCCATCAACTAGAGTATCCTCCCTAGTTACCAGCAGTTGACAGTTTCAGCAAATAGACCATCACTTTGTACCAGGAACTATCTGTGTCCCATGCACCACCCAGGATGGCAAGTAATCTACTCTCCAAATTCCAATCCAACTAATCACTTGTTCAGAACACTCCTAGTAGCAACGAAGTCAGCTCAGATCCTCCGGAAAGGAGATACTAATATCAGATTAGGAGTTTAACGGGGTGGGGTTTTTTTCATTGTCGTTTTTTATTTGTGGGGAGGAGGGATGATAACTCCTGTGAAAGATAAAGGATACAAACTAAAAACAGAATTGATCTGGGAACAGCTTGAGCCATAATAACAATGTGACATCCATAAAAAAAAGAGAGAGAGAGAGAGAGAGAGAGAGGGAGAAGAATGAGGAACTGCACAGGAAGAATCTCAAACTGTGATGCAGAGCTAAAAACAAAGCTCAGCAAACACAGCAGGGAGTTATACAGAAATAGTATCCGTTGAGAGGCCCCACACTGGGTAGACATGGCCAGCTCCCCTGTCCCTTTTGTGCTGAGGCTAACCAGAAGGTGCTGGCCTCGGCCTGGATACGGCCTTGGGTCCCCCAGGCAGCGGGAGCGTGTTGGCTAATTGCAAGTCCTACAGTTGAAAGAAAAATCCAAGCAGCGTACTTCCGTAATTACCACTTGGAGTTCATATTCTAACGAGGGAAACTGAAAGTAAACTAGTTAAAAAGTAAATATATACTGTGCCAGATGCTTTGTGTGTGGCCGTGTGTGGTCCAGAGAGATAAAGCAAGGTAAGAGGCTTAGGGAGGGCAAAACAGAGGGAGAGCGCTGGTAAACTGGCATCATCCAGGGACCTGAAGCAAGAGGTGGAAAGCTGAGAGAGGAGTACTGTAGTCAGAGGCAACAGAAGTGCAAAGGCACTGAGGCAGGTAATGTGTCTGCATATTTGAGGAGCAGCAGAGCGACCAACGACCAACGTAGCTACTGCAAGAGTGAAGGAGGGAAATAAAAGCGCTCTCATAGGTATTGAGTGGTGTGGGGAAACAGTGTATCATGTAAAATAGAGCTTTTGAAGATCTAGTAATAACTTTTACCCTGAGAGAGATATAAACTTCCTTATTGTCTCCACTTGACTATCTAATAAATATATTAAACTTGAGTTATGCAAAGCTAATCTCCTGATATCCACACTCCCCTAGATCTGCTTTTCCTGGGGTCCTTCTGTTCCCATTGATCACAACTCTCTTTCTAGTTGTTCAGACCAAAAGCTTGGGATCTCCCTTGACTCATCCCCACCCACCCCCGCCCATACAATCAGCAAATCTTGTTGAATTTTCTTCAGAATATGTCCCCAATATAACCTCTGTATATCACAGCAGCCGCTACTAACCTGGGTTGCTGTAAGAGCCTCCGGTCAGGTCTCCCTATCTCCTCGTGTTCCCTATAGAATTCATTCTCAACACATTACCCAGAGGGATCTTTTAAACAGTAAGTAAATCTTCAAAAGCTCCAGTGGATCCCCATCTTACTCAAAGTAAAAGCCACCGGCCTTAAAAGGTTGAAAAGGCCCTCTGTGATACAACCCTGCCCCGTGCCCCCACACTGACCACATCTCCCGGTCTTCTTCCTTCCCTCAGTTCTTTCTGGCTAGTGGCCTCTGCGATGTCCCACCAGTATCCCAGGTGTCCTTCCACCTTCCTTCTCTGAAAGGTCAGTTCTCTCTGCCTGGACACGCTTACTTGATATGTACTTATCTGCCTCATTACACCTCAAGTATTTATTCAAATATCACCTTCCAATCTGACTTTTACATGATAACCCTATTAAAAATAGCAATCTGCCCCCAATTTTTGGCCCTCATGATCCCACTGATACTAAACAATTTTTTATCATAACACGTACCTCCCTAAACACAGTAAAGAATTTTTTGTGTCTTCTATCTTGTTCATTAATGAATAGCAAACTCCTAAACCAATGCCACAAGAATTAGGCATATCATAGGCAGTCAATAAACATTTGTTGAAAATATCATGGTTTTTTTTTTAATTTAGTGTAAAATAAATTTAATGCACCTATATCTATTGATTCAAGTAGTACATCCATGTGTAATGTTAATTTTAATCTATTAATTCCATTTTCTCATTAAGCAGGAGTGACTTTGAATATATTAGGTTATACTAAATAAATGGCCCACCTTTTTAGGTTAAAAATGGTTTGATTTTTGGCAGTTACATGTTTCAACTTAATACTAACATTTCCAATGTTGCAAATAAAGAATATGATAACAAAAACTTTTGAAAAATTATTAAATTGCAAAATCACACATATAGTGTTTAAACTCCAAATATACAAAGAACTTAAGGATGACTGTCAAACCCATAATATTTACTTCAAAGGAAAGTCACTATTGAAAATATAGTAAAGGAAATGAGGGGGATAAAGGAAATTATTTGGGGGTAATAGTTTATAACATCTTGAGGGATATTTTTTTCTTCACACCTCTCTAATTTTCCACGTTTGTTGTTGTTGTTTCCAAAACGAAGTGAAGGATTTGGAGACGGTTCAAATAACAATGAATGAAAGAACTAATAGAATTGAAAATTTGGAAAATAGATTTATTCGAAGGCTAACTTTTATATTAAGAGAAAAACATTTCATATAAATAGGAAACACCTGAGCTAAAAAAAAAAATGTAATAGCCAATTTTAAGCAGTTTTCATAAATAACGTCAAGTAGATATACAGTAGCCTATCTATCTGTTTAATCCCTTCTGCCAGAGAAGGCACAGCACTGTCATGAGGAGGACGGATACATGTCGAAGGTGCTGTCGTTCTCACGGTAATCTGAATTTGACAGGTGAGCTCTCCTCCATTAGATCCCTTCACGCTGCTCTGCCATCCCCCAGGAGAGCGGTCAGCCAGCTATAGCCCAAGAGACAAACTGCCTGCCACCTCCTTTTGTAAATAAAATTCTATTGGCATTCCCCTCCACTCACTCATTCATGTATTTCTTATGGCTGTTTTTACACCACCATGGTAGTTGACCAGTTGTGACAGAGATTGTATGGTCTGCAAAGCCTAAAATACATGCTAGCTTGTCCTTTACCAAAAAAAAAAAAAAATACCCACTCCCTGGCAGAGAGTGATGTCCTTGTCTACATGGTCAGTGCTGGCTCGCTGCTAAAGTACCCACGAGACAGGCCGTGGGAAGAGGGCAGAGGGCAAAGGGCAAAGGGCCAAGTGGAAGGCAAATGTTTTCACTTTCAAAACACCGACTTGAACTGCACATCTCACTTCTCATTGATCCCATTGGTGTGACTGGTGGGGCAGAGATGTGCCAGCCGAAGTGTGGGTGGGCGGGTCTGTCACCGAAAGGACAAAGGGTAAGAGCATACTGGAGAACAATGAGCAGTTCCTGCCACAACTCTCTGTGGCCAAAGGAAGGTGGTGCAGGTGGAAATGAGGAGGGAAAGGAGAAGCCTCGTCAAGCATCTGCCTTCTTCTGGGAATTAATGTTTTTTGGTTTTTTTTAATCCTCACCCAAGGACATTTTTCCATTTTTTGTTCAGATAGAGTGGGGGGGGGGGCAGAGAGAGAGAGAGAAACATTGACGTGAAAGGGACACATCGAGTGGCTGCCACCCGCACGACCAACCAGGGCCGGGAACAAACTGCAACCGAGGTACGTGCCCTTAGCGGGAACCGAACCCGGGTCTCTCTGGACCGCAGGCCAACGCTCTAACCGCTGAGCCAAACCGGCCAGGGCAATGAATGCATTTTGACGATGAGAAGCATGTCACATGGTAGAAGCCTGCTCTGTCCAGGAACGTTGCCTCTTCTTCTTTATTCCTAGTTACAGGTAATTCACCCAGAGCGTGGTTATTTTATTTATCTTTTTATTTATTTGTATCCTCACCCGAGGACACTTTTCCATTTTTCTTTTTTGTTCAGACAGAGCGGGAGGGAGAGAGAGAGAGAGAAACATCGACGTGAAGGGACACATCGAATGGCTGCCACCCGCATGACCCATCCAGGGCCGGAGACAAACTGCAACGGAGGTACATGCCCTTAGCGGGAACTGAACCCGGGTCTCTCTCGACTGCAGGCCGACGCTCTCACCACTGAGCCAAACCAGCCAAGGCACACTGATATTTTAAAGAGTAGATCATTTGTCATCAGGGAAATGCAAATCAAAACCACAGTGCACATCTTCAGAATGGCTTGAAAATGCCAACTTCTGACAAGGATGGAAGAAACTAGAACTCTAGTACATCTCTGGTGATGATGTAAATAATTGCCACCATTTTGGGAAACAGTTTATCAGTATCTACCAAAACTGAACACATACATAACCTGTTCCAGTTCTAGGTGTATACTGAACAGGAATGAATAAACGTTCTCACCAAAGATATGTACAATCCATATCACTGCAATTTGTAGTGTCTAAAAGCTGTAATCTACCCAAATGCCCATCAATAATGGAAGGTATATTCATATAATGAAATACTTTTCAGCAATGAGAATGATATGCATGGATCTTCACACAAAAAGTGTTGAGTGAAAGACACACAAGAGTACATAGAGTATGATTTATATTTATCTAATGCTCAACATTTGCTAAATTAATCTTAGAAGTCAGGAACAATAATACCTCAGACAGTGGTACTTTGGAGAGTGGCTAGTGACTGGGTATGAGGCTATGGGGGAGATTGAAATAGTCTCAAGTGATACACTTAAGATTTACCTGTTTTTACAGTACCTCCAACGTCAATCAAGTACTGTGTTTCTTTTTTCTTTTTTTTTTAAATCCTCACCTGAGGACATTTTTCCATTTTTGTTCAGATAGAGCGGGAGGGACAAAGAGAGAAACATTGACGTGAAAGGGACACATCTAGTGGTTGCCACCCACACGACCCAACCAGGGCTGGGGACAAACTGCAACCGAGGTACCTGCCCTTAGCGGGAACCGAACCCGAGTATCTCTGGACGGCAGGCCAACGCTCTAACCGCTGAGCCAAACTGGCCAGGGCAACCTTTCTCTCCTTACCACTCAATCCCACCCTCTAACCTCCTTAAGAATGACAGCTCAAGTTATTCTTGGACATTTGTTTTTTCTGCTTTGATTCTGAATACAAGAGAAGAGTATACACAAAATGTTGAATATTGAATTGGGATGGCCAACTGAGTTAAAGAAGGTGATAAACTAAGCGAAATGGGCATTTCATGATCATTTCTTGAAACATCTTAAGCAAAATTTCTGGAGGGTTTATCAAACCCATTACAAACACCTCCATGTAGGTAACTAAATAATTATAAATTATAGGCCTAGAACTGAAAAGAGACAAGTTTGAATTTATCTCCTTTAATCTCCAGTTGGGTTTTTTAAAAACAATGTTTCTTTCTTAACTTTCAAATCTAGAAATGGCCCTGGCCAGTTTGGTTCAGCGGTTAGAGCATCGGCCGGTGGACTGGAGAGTCCGGGTTTTGGTTCCCGCTACGGGCACGTACTTTGGTTACAGTTGGTCCCTGGTACTGGTTGGGGTCATGTGGGTGGCAGCCATTCAATGTGAGAGGATGTGTCTCTTTCACATGGATGTTTCTCTCTTCTTCCCTTTCTCCCTCCCGATCTGTCTGAAGATAAATGCAAAAATGTCCTTGAGTGAGGATAAAATTTTTTTTAAAAAGATCAAATCTAGAAATGAAAATAATGGTTCCTTCCAATGGGATGAACTGTTTTAAACCACCTAGTATTTTATAAATTTATTACATTTACTTATATTTATTGTGGAACCAAAAATAAACAAAAACATCTTCAAATGAAGTGGATACTTCAAAATAAGCAGAGAAAAACAATTTCACTTATTTCTGTTTTATAATTATTGATATTTATAAACAAAAAATAGTCAATCATTATATCCTAGATTTTAATATTTTTGCTTTAATTCTGTCACCAGGATTAAAATCTTGTAAGATAAACTGAAATTATTGTGGTATAAACAGAAGTGTTTTTCTTGAGATTTTATGATGAAATTGAAGAGAACTTATTTTTAAACTACTGCTAAAGACATACCTATTAAGACCTCTCTACAAATTTCTCAATATTTTAATGTTAATATTTGAAACTAATCATGCATGTTGGTTTCATTAATTTTGCTACGTTTTTGCTGTGATAAGCTTGTTGAAATATTCATTACCTTGGATAAAACCATAAAGAATGTTAATCCAAGAAAAATGGTTCTTTAGAGTTTCATGATAGTGTCTGACACCTATTTTATTGAATCTTAAATATAAATTTGTATCATGTTTTCTTTAACTAAGTGTCCTAATGTATTTTGTTGTCAAACTAGATTCTCACCAGATAAGGCACTTAATCCAATTGTGTGTATACTTTGTGTATGCATTTAAAAGGAAATATAAATTATGAGAAAGTTTTAACAACTAAAAATCCACTATAAAATGTGTCTAAATATGTAATCACACATAAAGTTACACACATGTTAGAAAGCATCTTACTGCTTGTCCAAACAAAAATTAATTCTCCCATTTATTCCTTAGCCACGATTAAAATTCCAATTCATTTTTATTTTTCAATCTTCTCTTTGAAAGTGTTTAGTAAAAGTCAAATAGGTAATCATAATCAAAGATCTCATTCGCATTCACATTTTTTCAGGAATGTAAATTTCAATTCTTCTCTATCCGAGTTACCACAACAAAAGTTGGAGAGAAAAGAATAAACACAAGCAAGAAAAAAGAGCTAGACGAGTTCAGACACAAATGAGTTTAAAAAAAAAAAAAAAACGAAGAAGAATTCTACATGGTCCTGCTTTAATGGTGTCTAGGATACACATTTGGGATCTAGGAAGAAGAAAGGGAATTAAGCTTACCTGTTAGAAATAGGCCGTTTCTGGGAGCTGTCCAATGTACTAACTTAAACCATCACAGTCACAACTTACCTCCTCAGTAGGAATCCATGTACTTGGTGATTCTGTTTCGTCTTGAACCAAGGTGTCTGTTTGCTCATCTTTTTTTTTAATCGTTTTATTTTGGGCTATTTCTCCTAATAGGAAAAATGACCCATTCTTTTTTAGAGCATTAGAGATAATATAAAATCAGTAAAATGTCATTTTAATTACACCAAATTTAAATTTTCTTTTTCATCTTAAAAAGAATCTAAGGATAACCGAAAGTCTCCCATAAATAGAATGCAATAAAGTACAGTTTCTGCTCTTATGTCCTGTAGGGTGGTACAGATCAATAAGACAAATATGCGAGATGGAAGTGTCAGGATTTTTCTTTGTTCACAAATACCAATCAGCAATTTAAAATTCGAAAGACTTCTCAACAGAGGGTGAGCTGATGGACCCATGGGTTTTCCAAAGAGCAAATAGCATTTTTGGAAGGAGATTGAAGTTGGCGTGCTTGGGGGTGGGGAGGTGTGCTTTGCCCCCCTCGACGGGATTATACACTAGAGCAAGCCCTGAGAAAATACGCTGGGCCTCCCCCTTTCATTTTATTGCCCTCATAACTTTTGCCCTCGAAGTAAAATCCTCTACTTTACATAAGTAGAAGATAAGGGTAGGGAAAGGAAAGTCAAGTATCTGAATTGTCAGGCTGCTTGCGACAAAACAGACTTTAGAAACAGGGTCTGTAACTTGGCAGGAGAGATGTTTACGATGCCTTGGAAGGAGAAAGCCGGTTCCAACAGCGACTCTGGGGAATGCGCTCTGGGCCCCCCAACCGTGCTTACTTAAGCTAATGGAAGATCTTGCCTTTCAGTAGACGCTGCACTGGGATACCAGACAAACAGCTCCCCGACCCCGGGCAGACAGGGCCCCTCTTCAGGACATCATTAAAAGCACATGTACTTATTTCACACTCACTGGAAGCCTCGGATGGCAAGGTCCAGGACTCCGACTTGGAAGCCAAGGAGAAACCAGAGAGGTGGAAAACATCCTCGCTTTGAAAAGCCAAATCTAAATTAAAGAACTACATGAGATAAGGAGCCTGAAGAATATTAGTTGGCCGCGGGGTGAGGAGAGACACAAAAAGCACAGCAGGTAAGAGCTGGGGGTAGTTGCCAAGAAGGAACTGTCCCGGGTGGCGCAGCGGAATGGATATCGGAATTGGAGGCCTGTCTCTATGAACCTTCCGGCATGTTCAAGTTTGTCTCCTTCGATCAGCTTCGAGAGGGACGTCGTCATAGCCTTCTCTGTCGGAGCGACTAATCCTGTTATCCGCTTGGTTATCAATGTTAACGTCCCCTAGCCCTTCGTTGATGCTGTCGCATCAGATTCGGGGCTCTTAGGAAGCCGATCGCCAGTCTGATGAGACACAGGACCAAGAAGAGTCGATGGCGGTCTATCCGGAGCGCTGCGTGGACGCCACCATGCTGGACCTCGTCGCAGACCTGTCCTTCGCCTCCCCGGGGCACCCTCTCCTCTGCGACTTCGCACCTGGGCTCCCCTTTGGGGACCGCGGCCTTGTGCTCCAAGAGGGAAGACCCAGGGGTATGGCGCGCTTTGTGGAGGAGGATCCAGAAGAAGAGGAGGGCGAAGTAGACGAGGGAGAGGAAGAGGAAGAGGAGCACGGAAGAGGCGCCTCCCTGCTGGGCCGCCCCAAGAGGAAGAGGGTGATCACCTATGCCCAGCGCCAGGCCGCCAACATCCGCGAGAGGAAGCGGATGTTCAATCTCAACGAGGCTTTCGACCAGCTGCGGAGGAAGGTGCCCACTTTTGCTTACGAGAAAAGGCTGTCCCGGATTGAGACCCTGCGCCTGGCCATTGTCTACATTTCCTTCATGACCGAGCTCTTGGAGAGCTGCAAGGAGAAGGAAACCTGCTGAGCGCGTCTGGGATGGACGCGTCTGCCCCTGGGCACCTGGGCGCGTGCGAGCTCAGGGTGTTTCGGGACCCGGCAGTGGGTGCGCTGACAGGCCTGGGGGTTGCTCCAGGACAGAACGTCTGGCCTTCTGGAGCTCGGTTCGGGTTGTAGAAACCCCGCAGCCCTCGTAGGGTTAACACACACGCGATCGCTCTCCACCGAGGCTGGGCAGGGGCGCACCGGCCGCGCGGGTTAGAACCGGGAGGCGAGCGAGGCCGTCGAGGCGCGCGCCCAGAAGCAGTTTCTGCCGGCCGGTGAGTGGGAAGCTAATCTTTTCCGCAAAGGGCAGACTTCGGAGCCTTCTATAGAGTCCTTACAAAAGAAAAAAATTAAAAATAGACTTTTTTGAGCTTTCAAGAGTTTCCCGCGCCATCCCTCGCAGGCGCTCGGCTCAGGCCTGCTCCCTTAGGGGAGACCCTGGAGCAGGGATCCGGGAAGGGTGCCGGGTGCGGGTCTCCGGAGAGGCCAAGGGACTCCGTCTCTGGTTTGGTCATCCAGGCTCGTAGAGGGCCAGAAGGAAGAAAATCCTTAAGGATGGGGAGTCAAGAGGACAGGCGACCTCACACATTCTCTCCTCCCCGTCCCTCCCCTTCCCTCGTTCGCGCAGAGCTGGCAACCAGCCAGTGGCCCGAGGCTGTAACTCAGGTGGTGGGGGCAGCTGCGGCCCCGGCGCCAAAGTCGCTCCTGGGGGCCTGGGGCGCCTGGAGCTTTGCTGCGGGCCGGTGCCTCCCCCGTTTCCTCCGGGGCTGGGGCGGGGTCTTCCCAGAAGCCGTGTTGCCAGAGCACGCACTTTTAAAGTAGGGCAATAGCTTTCGTTCTAGTAGCATCTGGGAACAGTCGAGGCAAAACGTCAAAGGAGGAGATGAATTCTTCCGCTTTGCAAAAAAAGGTGCGCAGTGGGGTGAGGTTGAAGCAGGACCATGCTGAGGGGCCGCCTCCAGTTTGGACTCTGTCATTCCCCAGTTCTTCCTTCCGGGCGATCTGCTAAACCTGAACTGGGGGGGTCTTCAGATAGGAGTAGGTAAGTGAGGAACAGGAGTGAATAACGCCCACCTTACTGTAAATTCAGTAATCCTAAAGGATACATCGCTGTTTTCCAACACTTTATTTTGCTCTCCCCCGCCCAGTGCGCACGCGCGTCACACACACACACACACACACACACACACACACACACAGTCCCTATCATACTTTTAGAAATAGAATTCATTATATTAAGAAATAATATATACTTATCCTAGAAAGTTGGGAAAACAAAAGTTTAAAAAAAAGAAAGAAAATTTAAATCCCTCCACGTTACCACACATTATTTTTACCTATATCCTTCTAGTCTTTGTTTCCCCTATTCATATATAAATTCGATATGTTTTAACAAGTTTGTGACACTTTGAGTACTGACCTATTCCCATTCAGCATTAAGGAATGAGCACTTTTCCTTTGACTTTAAATATGATCCAAACGTAATTTTGATTACTGCATTTTATTGTCATGTGGATGTTTCACAACTTACTCCAGTTCTTTACAAGTGCATAACTAAGATAGTTCCTTTTAAAAAAATAAATGATGATTCTAAGACCATTCTTGTACATCTCTGCCTATGATAATTTCCTAATATTAAATAGAAGTGAAATTTCTGCATCAAATGAACATTTCTGTTGGTGGCTACAAATGGCCAGATTGCCTCCTACATAGGTTCTTCCAGTTCACACTTTCCGACTAGCACTGTGGGGATGTGCCTGTCTCTCAAGTGCCTTCATTTAGAAGTTTTCCTAAATCTCTTACCGGCAGGCACTGGATGAGTTCTGAAATGTCCACCCTCCCAAAGATGATTTCTTATTTTGACTGAATCTTTTCACCTGGATTTTTCTACCTCTCCTACAAGAATGTCAAGATAAACAAGTAAAGGGGGGAAAAAAAATGTAACCAGCTAAGACCAAACACCACCACCAGGCAGGCTATTTTTTTTTTTTTTTAATTCTCCAACACGTTAATTGAAAATAACTGAAATTTAGACAACCTCTGTATCAGTCTTATAAAGTAAAATGGCTCATTTTATTTTCTATTTCTAGGCAACACTTTAGCTACTAAGACTAGCATGTTTGTATTTATAAAGATAAATTTTAAGTTACTCATTCAATAGGTTAAAGGTAAAATAACAAATTATTTTTCATCTCATCATCAAATAATATTGTGCTTCCCAACTTAGAGTGCTAGTGGTTGCTTTAATCCCTCATGTTTATCCAGTTATTCGTTTATTCAATTAAAAATTGCATTGACATTTTACATGTAGTGTGAATGGGTTCAAACCTGAGAAATTGCAGAAGTGCCCTTTCTTCTCCTACTTAAAGTCCTGAAACCTAACCATCATTTTTCAAAAATCTGCAGGTTTTAAATAAGTTAGAAAAAATGGTTCAACTCTAGAAATCATTAATGTTTTATTGAAAGAACCAATTTTGAAACCAGAATTTTTTTTAAAAAAATGAGTAGACAAAGGACCTCAAAATCATTGGGTTCTGAAGAGTAAAAACAACTATCATTCTTAATGCTCTTCCTCATATTCCGAACCATTTTGTTGTATTCTTAATAAGCACATAATATCCTATAGTGAATACCTCTTCAGCATAGTAAATATACTTGAAAAACCTCCAAATAAAAAGCTATTTCCCGATTATTAGATTATGTTCACAATTCTTAAAACTGTTACAGTTTATAAATGCTTTGTTCTCTGTATATTTTCTTTTTACTACATATATGTGTGTGTGTGTGTGTGTGTGTGTGTGTGTGTGTGTGTATGTATGTATATGTATATTTGGAAGCTGCTCTAAAATATAAAGTTTCTTAAGGCATTTTTAAATCATTGTGTTAATAGAATAATTTGAAGCCCAATAAGGATCAGAGACAGAGAAATGGATATTTTTCCTTCTACGAAATTATCCTTAGACATAAAATAAAATAATCTGCATTTCCAACATGAATCTTCTGCATCTCCATATATTGACACTCAACTTTTCTAAGCAACGTGATAATTTTAATTTTTCCCATGTTAGATCCATAAATTCACTGTACTTTTCAATACAGTGTTTTAGTATATAAAAAACCTGTTAAAATTATTTTATTCTTTATTATATCCTAAACCAACATTGATAGAAATATCAGTAGACATTAGTTCTTCTTTTAAAATAAATTTTTTTTATTGATCTGTGAGAGAGAGAGAGAGAGAGACATTAATTTGTTGTTCCGTTTGTTTATATAGTCATTGGCTGATTCTCGTATGTGCTCTGACCAGGAATCGAACCCACAACCTTAGTGTATTGAGACAATGCTCTAACCAACTGAGCTACCCAGCCAGGGTGACATCAATTTTTCGAATACCTTCTACCAGTTTATTTTTTTTAACCCTAATGGTGTCAATTACTTCTGGAAAACTGTAATAATTAGTTTTTGAAACCTTAAAGTTATTTGGACACTTGGAATACACCCTTTTAGATTTGCTTGGAGTCAATTTATTTATACACTCTTTGCTGACTGAAAACTGCCTTTTGGTTTCAAACTAAGTTCCCCATAACTATCAGGTTACTATTAGTGTTCAGACATGTAAACCAAGAAAAGATCTAAATGAAATCATATTTGTAAGACATAGTCAGGCTTTCCAAGGAAAGTAAAAATAATCAGAAGCCTTTGCCATCAACAAGCGTCATTCAGGCTGATCATCGTTTACAATGTGAAAGCAGATTTTGGCCAAATTAGCACTGGAAATTGAACCAAATATTATGCTAGTATGCATAATTCCTGCATGAACATACAATTAAGACCCTTGGGTTGGTGTTTATTATTGCATTTGTCAGCATTTCCATTATAAAAACACTATTGTGGAAGATTTATAACATGGCTATAAAAGTTCTGAGTTGAAACTTGATAAGCACAGCTTAATATAACTTTATTTTTTGTAATTACAAATCTTCAAAAAAGAAAAAGAAAAAGGTAACTAACACACTTAAGTACATTTTATAAGTGAGGTTCCAAAATGTATCTGCAACTTTAAAAACCAAGAGAGTCTATTTACTACAAAATATAAATTAGATTATTTAATTTCCATAAAAAAAAAATAGCTGGCAGATTAATAATGAATTTTAAGTACAAAATTTACTTTTTTATAGGGTGATATTTCATTAAATTATATTTAAATGTGTTAGAAAAGTGTTGAAGTTTTTGCATATATTTGTTTCTTGGTCCAAGTTCATTCCAAGGTTCCTGAACTTGGCCAACATTTTGGGTGAAGTCAGGCCCAAATTCTGGTCAGTGCCCTCTCTTCCTGTGAATGCTGGACTAAAAAAGGTTACAAAACAAGAGTCAGCAGTTCTGACCATTTTGTTTTGACTTTGGGGTTTCTTTGAATCCAAAGCTCAAAACCAAACCTGGCGGAGGAGGAGAAGGAAAGGAAAGAAGCAATGCAAACTGACAGGAATTAAATACCAGAAAGATGGAAAAACTTCTTCAAGTCTCTAGAAACCAAAGCTTATAAATTACCATAACTTTCTCTGTGACACCAAATTTTTAGGTCTGTGCTTAAAATACATTCTGTGTAAAGAAGTGTTAAGGAATGGGATGAAATGCAAAGAACAGTATGAATGTATTTTAAAACACTCTTTATGGCTAATATTTGGTAAGATTCTACCCTTAATTTTGTACAAGGCAAAGAACCTTTACTATTTAGTGAAATCAAGAGTGACAAATATTATGGAAATTATCATTTTAAAATATATTACGGTTATTCAGTTTTTTGTTATTTTCTAAGAACCCCTCACATACTTTCTCTCATTTGATCCTCCCAACTGGATTTCAAGAGGATCTAGAGTCTGAATTAAATTAAGTCGTCAGTGTACCATCTTAAAAATTCATTCATTCACTGAAATCAGCATGATACTGAAATTCCTAAAAAGGGCTGATGGTCACATACAAGCAGCACATGACTTTGAAAGATATTGCCTTCAAAGATCAAAAGCATCTTAACACACTCTGTGGATGATAAATTATACAAAAGTCTGGTATGGTCTGGCTCCCTCAAAGGTCAAATTTTACAGCCTTCTATTTAGGAGATTTCCACCTGCAGCCAGCAAACGTAGATGACCTCAAAGCAGCTGTTGAAGACAGCTTTAAATGCTATCCGGTCTCCAAAGGGAGAGAAATATCTATGAGATATGGAAATAAATCCAACAGTTAGTGAACAATAACATGCAACGACATCATATAAAGGTGTTTGAATGAATGAATGAACATGATTATACCGTTATTTTATTGCAGATAATTTTATGATTTCAAAACTTAATAAAATCACAAGCTGTATTTGTTACTGTCCAGACCCTGAAGTATTTTTAGTCCTATAATTTGATAAAGTGCTGACTAATTTTAATCCCATAGTTTAGTGAAATGTTGGAGAAACTAGAAATGAGCTCAAAGAGAAAATTTGATTAATTGGATTATTAGTCATAGATGAAGTACTATCTATAATAATATATAAACTGTATTGCTCACTTACATGAAAGCACATGTTCTAAATGTTGTGTTTAGTTGTTTACATAACTATTAAAGCTCTCATAATAACTTTAGGATATATTATCTTCATATTATTACCCTCATAACAATGAGGACACTATGGAATAAAGAAATAAATTAAATAATTTCTCAAGCTCAAAGAGCTCATAAATAATGAAGCTAAGATTTCCACCCAGTGAAGAATTTCAGAGACCAAATTCTCAGGGACTGAGGTTATTTGTAAGTGAATGTATGATTATTATATTTAAGCATAAGTGATGTGAAAATGAGTATTCTTCATCTTTACTGAGGATCTCAGAAATATAGGCATGGGCTTTTTTTTAATACCAGAGGGATATAGTCTCTGGAAAAACAAACAAACAAACAAACAAACAAACAAACAGGAAGAGGGACTATTGGTGAAAGTTTTTGAAGAGGCCTTGAAATAATCTTCTATGGATATTTTGAGCCACAACTTTCTTTTGATGAACACGTGCCTATAGACACAAGCTTTGGATTTTGCCAGAAGTGGTTTTGAATCGCAAGCACATCACGTAATGCAATGGAAGCTGGTACAACTTACTTTATCGTGTTGACACTCAGTTTCTGTATCTTTAAAATAGGGATAATAATGTTTATCTAATAGGGCTCTTATGAAGATCGACTGAAATACGTATGCAGAATAATGGTGTGTCATGTGAGCAAATGGCAAACGGTAACTACTAGAACGCACTTCCTCCTCCTCATTATTGTTACATCCCTTCCCATTCTAAGGCAATGAAGACTCTGCGAACAAGGCATCACCTTCACCACCAATGGTAATAGGTAAAAGCATAAAATACTATATAAAGATCAGGGCTCATTATGTAATGCTGTTAAATAAACTGAAAAAATAAAACAGATTTTTTTTAATTCCCCCAATGTTTCTATGCCTCTAATACTTGTCCGCCAGCATTTAGTTCTGGCACGTGCATCTTTCCGGTGCAACAACACACGCCCAGCTGATGAACACAAAGATCAAAACCCCCTCATGCAACCTGCTGCTGCAACAGCGCATAAATTACAAACCAAAGGTAGGTAAGTAACTTTAAATCTGAAAGAAAAGTTATCTGAATTCATTCAGCGTTCTCTTTTGTCAGCAGCCCAGACATTATATTTAAGTATATGTTTCCAAATTAGTGTGCATTTATTCAAATCAGATAATTCCCGATGAAATAATTCTATATCTTAACCGCAATGGTGGGTGCACTAATCTATATATGTTATAGAATGACTAGAACTATGTCTTTTACACTAATGTCAATTGCCCAGTTTTGATGTTGTACTGTAACATGTAAGAAGGAACTAGCGGGGGAGAGTGAGGGAAAGGGACACAGCACTTCTCTGTACCATCTCTGCAATGTCCTGTAGTCTATAATTATTTCAAAATAAAAGTGAAAAAAAATCAGATAATTACTATGACATTCCTTTGACCCTATAAAGCACCTTATAAATATAAATATATTCATTTTAGGGAGACATTCACATATACTTGAGTCATATCATGTTCTACAATTTTCCTCAAGTGTTTCATGAACATGAAACCAAGTTTTATGCATAGTATTATGTGGATACTAGAATAAAAATCAGGACTCAACCCCTAAAGGACATAGCCAAGCAATGAGTAGCTGATTCTGGGTTCCTTGGTTATTGCTGACATTCTATTTTGTATTGTACTGGCATTGATGAATAGGTCATGTAGGTTTCAAGTGTACATTTCCACATGATCTATATTGCATTGTGTGCCCACCACCCAAAGTCAAGTCTTTCATCACCAATTACTTGGCCCCCTTTACTACTCTGCCCCACCCCCTTCCTTCTGGTAACCACCATACCATTGTCTGTGTCAATGAGTTTTTGTTTTTCTTGTTTGTTCATTTTTGCTTTCAGTTGTATATACCACATACTGGTGAAATCATATGGTTCTTCACTTTTCCTGACTTATTTCATTTAGCATGATAGTCTCAAGATCAATCCATGCTGACATTCTGGGTGAAAGGCGTTCTCATGTGTGGATTTGTAATGTTGGAGGAGCCTCGCATCCTAATTTCCTGCTTACTAAATTAGACAACTCACCCAAATATCTGGGCTTCGATACCTGCCCCGATCTGTAAAATGGAAACAATGAACACGGCTATTTAAAATATCGGAAGAGATCCTATAAAGTGCTTCGTACGGGGCCTCGCACGAAGTAAATACTTAGCCAATGTTGTTGTTGTTGTTTATGCTAGTTCAATGTTGAACTCTTTAAATATAAAGCAAAATGACAATCCAGCCTTTTAGAAGGGCTCATGAAAATGCACAAAAAAGCGATATTCAGCCCTGACCAGTTTGGCTCAGCGGTTGAGCATCGGCCTGCGGACCAGAGAGACCTGGGTTCAGTTCCCTCTAGGGGCACGTACCACCAAAAAAAAAAAAAGCGATATTCAATAGTCTGTCCTGTTTCTTCTAAACAGAATCAGAGTCTTAAATAGCATGGCATTTGTGTCCAATTTAAGCTGCTGTCCTAATAACATATTTTTATTTAACTTTTATTTCAAAACATAGATATTTACAGTAAGACTCCTGATCTACGACATATGTAATCACAATCTTTGGTTGTGAACTATAAACCCTACATTCCTAAAATAATCTCTAAAAATTGTATATAAAGCTCTTTATATGAAAAAGTGATACCTCACTTGGTAGATCCTCTGAGAATTTATATTTGAGCAAATTCATCTTGAAAGCTAAGATGTTGGTGACAGTAACTGACAAGTCAGACAGCTTCAGTTACTAAGCGTTGATCTAGGCTAACATGACGTCTAAACACTCAGTCAGCCCAGTTAACTGGGAATGGGGTAGCAGCGCCATGCTTTGTTTTAGGTTCCTGAGGGACACAAGCATCTCTGGGCACCCAAGGAGATTAAGTGGCTGCCACCTGCCTCCAACAGAAAGAAATCCATGAGGAAAAATGAACAGGTGACTTCTGGGAGGAGCAGAGAGGCAGGTTCAATCCCAAAGTGCATTCTTGAACATCTTTACATCTTTGGGCACCTGGCCTTGTTCTCTCTATGCACATAGATTGTGTTTTGTTGGGTTTTTTTTTGCATTCTGACATTAGTGGGTCTATACCAAATTTCTGAAAAGCAGTGTGTTCTTTGGCCTACATTTATTTGCAATTTAAATATCAATTTTTGAAAATATAAAGTTAGCCTCAACATTTAAAAATGGGTAACTTTCTGCACATCTACTATTTTTATATTTTTCCTCCTTGCATGGAAAGTCAAGAGAGTAATTATTAAATCCTTTGTCGCTTTTAAATGCTTTGATTCAACTTCAAGTGGCTTGTTTGAGAGTTGACGGTAAAGGACCTTCTGAAATTTATTAAAATTTTTCTGGCTTGGAAAACATACCCAATTTCAAGTATTCTCACCATGGGTTCAAAATTTTGACCAAAAAATGTGGTGGCTCTAGTTAACAAGCATTTGACAAGTCGTGGTTTTGTTCACTGTAGATCTTACTGGACATGCCACGCCATTTCTTTCATCACTATTCCTTTGCCTAATCTCATCAAAGCCTATTGCAATTAGAGCAGATGAGCTCAGTTAAAATATATGTATGGTATACCACTTTGTTTCAAGATTATACAAGCACAAATCCCATCAACTGCTTCTAGAATTAATTTGAAACAGGCTGAAAAATGCCCACAACTCAAAGCATTACACAAGAAAACACAACAAAAACCTTTCCAAATTATACTCACATGAAAATATGCACATGCATTAATCCATACTTCAGGGTCCTTACCTTGGACACCTCAGAGTTTCTACTTCTATAGTTGTATCCCACCCTCCATTGCATGAATCACATACATGCAAACATGCATCCACGTAACAAGATTTCCATCATTAATACCTTCATATATATTTTAGCATGGATGGTACACATGTAAATATTTTTACTCATAGTCACACCTTTGAAAAAATTTTTAGTTTTCCTCCTTTTCCTCCACACTTTGGTATTTCACACACACCCCCCCTCTTTGTTTTTTATGAGGTATCTTTTTTTTTAACTTTTCCTATGTCATATTAATGATTGCTGAACATTCCCTTTTTTTGTCACCAAAATTTAAGTGTCATTGTTTTTACATATGTTGAAAACAAGCCCCCAAATCACTTCAGTTCTTGATTTAGCATTAGCCCCATATAAGTATATCAGGCCTGAATATAATTACTAAGACCAGCAACCAGTCAATGTAGAGAAGAAAGTGTCTGGAATTGCCATTCAGGAAATCTACAGAACACTCATTGATTAGATGAGGGTCACTGACTCAATGAGAAAAACAGAATCTTCCCTCACAGCAGAGCTGCTTCCTCTTAGAGAGATTCAAGAGTATCTGAATGTAGGTAATTGACCATATCAAGAACGAAGTCAGAAAGGATTCAAGAATGCTCTCTGAAGCTTGGCTCCAGTTGGGAAGATCTAAGCCGTATTTTACAACATTAGGACGCTGCGTGGATTCTTGCAGCTTGCTTACAGAAATTTCACTGGTAGGAATTTAGCTTAAGGAAATAATGAAGACTATGATGTGCGAAGACTAGACTACAAAATATGTATCGTCTTGTTTATTATACCATAATATAGAAGATAGCCTAGATGTCTAAAAATGTGAGTCCTTGTTTTTTTGTTTAATCCTCACCCGAGGATATTTTTCTATTTATCATCAGATAGAGTGGGAGGGAGGGAGGGAGGGAGGGAGGGAGAAAACCATCGATGTTAGAAAGACACATAGACTGATTGCCTCCTGAATGACCCAACCAGGGCCGGGGACAAGCTATAACCGTGGTATATGCCCTTGGCTGGAATCAAACCCACGACATCTTGGTCCACAGGCTGACACTCTAACCACTGAGCAAAACCAGCCAGGGTGTGAGTCCTTAATTTAAACTGTTGCACTTGTTAAAAAGATGATATATAAAATAGTTTGTGCTATGGAAAGAAGATTTCAATAAAGATAAGCGAAAAGGTATTTTATAAAGCAATAGGTAAGGCATGATTTCGTTTCTGTTTCATATGGGAATATATATAAATATATATGGGTATATATGTATCTTTGTATCTATAAATATAAATGTTCATTTTATATATGCTATAGGAGATCTGGTCATTGTTGTACTTGTTTGCATTTTTCCAGTTTTATACCATGCCTCTTTGGTTAGAAAAATAATAAAATTATTTGAAAGTAAGTGAGACTACATCAAACAAAAAAGCTTTACTGCATGGCAAAAGAAACCACCAACAAAATGAAAAGGCAACCTCTGGAATGGGAGAAAATACTTGCAAACCATCTATCTAATATGGGGTTAATATCCAAAAGATATAAGGAACTCATACAACTCAACAGCAAAAACACAAATAATCTGATTAAAAATGAGCAATGATCTGAATAGACATATTTCCAAAGAAAACATACAAATGGCCAATAAGTACATGAAAAGATGCTCAATATTACTAGTCATCAGAGAAATGCAAATCAAAACCACAATGAGATATCACCTTGCCTTGTTAGAATGGCTATCATAAAAAAGAAAAGGGGTAAGTGTTGGTGAAGATGGGGAACGCTTACACACTGTGGGTAGGAATATAAATTAGTACAGCTACTGTGGTAAACACTATGGAGGTTCCTAAAAAAATTAAGATGTTCTGCATCTGGGTGGAAATGAAATCAGCATCTGGAAGAGATATCTATACCCCATGTTCATTGCAGCATTATTCACAACAGCCAAGACGTGAAACCAACATAGTATCTATTGATGGAAAAATGGATAAAGAAAACGTGGAATTAATCATTATTAAGCCAGCCCTGGCCGGTTTGGCTCAGCGGTTAGAGCGTCGGCCTGCGGTACAGAGAGACCTGGGTTCGGTTCCCGCTAAGGGCACGTACCTCGGTTGCAGTTTGTCCCCGGCCCTGGTCGGTCGTGCGGGTGGCAGCCACTCGATGTGTCCCTTCACATCGATGTTTCTCTCTCTCTCTCTCTTCCTCTCTCTCCCTCCCACTCTATCTGAACAAAAAATGGAAAAATGTCCTCGAGTGAAGATGAAAAAAAAAAAAATTATTAAGCCATAAAAAGAAGAAAATCTGTCTTTTGTGACAAGATGGATGGACTTTGAGGGCATTATGCTAAATGAATTAAGCCAGACAGAGGAAGACAACTACTGTATGTCCTCACTTATAAGTAGACTCTGAAAATGCCCCGCTCATAAATATAAAGCAGAATGGGGGTTGCCAGGGGTTGTGGGTGGAGGATATGGGGAGATACTGGTTAAAGGGTACAAACTTCCAGTTATAGGATAAATAAGTTCTGAGGGTCTAATGTAGAGCGTGGTGACTATAGTTAACAATACCAGCATATGAGAAGCCCCTCTCGTGATTCCTTCCAATTATTGCCCTTCTCTCCCTGCAGAGATACCCAGTGACCTGATTTCTAACAGCCTCGATCAGCTTCAGAGTTTTTGTATTGTTTTGAATGAATAAAATAACTGGGTGTTGGTAGAATATTGATTTTCATTCATAAATTTATCTTCAGTAAAACAAGTACTCTGACAGTCCATGCAAATGAGAAGTTAAAATTAATTAGAAAGAGGATTAAACTTACAACAGAGAATAAAAGATTAAAAAGAAAATTACTTAGCAAATATGCACTTTCATTTCATTGACACGGAAATGGAAATTTTCACAGTGTGAGGTGTTCCTTCTGAAACACAGCTGAGTTCACCTGTAACTAACACACACCCACATGTACACACACACCCCCAATAAAAATAGGTACAGTAAACTGTACCAGCACTAAGACATTTGTTGACTGGTCAGGAATACACGTTGAGTTTCTAATGAAATTCATGGTTTTTAAACAATTAGTACCACAGTTTTGCTTCCTATTTAGCCCCAGAGGGGTTATAATGTGTGTAGTGTGCTTGTGTGCTGTGCGTGCATGCGTGTGTGTGTGTGTGTGTGTGTGAAGGTACCTAGAGATTGTGTAACACTTAATATTTACATTATTTTTCAAAAAGCTACATTAGAACCTGATAAATGTACTCACAAAAAGTTTTACATATTCATTCACATATTCATATACATATTTGTTCTCACATTCATGGTTTGAAAACTGCCATATACCAAAAACAAACCCACACAATTACATTTCTAACATAATTTCAAAATATTTCAAACCTGCACTGCTTTTAATAACTTTTATTGTTTTTAACATGTGACATTTTATCCCCATTAGCAATAACAGATGTCTAATGCATTAAAAAGGAAAATCCTGCACATGTGTTGAAATAGAGGACTTTACTGAAAGGTAAGCATGTGCTTTGATTTATATTAGTCAAAATTTAGATACTGTACTTGGTGCTATTTCAGGAAATGAAAAGGTGAGGAAACTGTTATATATCAGTAAACCAGAGCAAAAGTCTCCATGGAAACCAAAACAGTTTCTGTGGGAGCCACTTAAGCTAAATTAATACCTAGAATATGCTCATATTAGTCCCTAGGGAGCTAATTTGAACAAAACAAAACCCTTTCTATCGATTCATGCATGTTACATAGTATTTACAATTCCTCTTTGTTCACGTTTGATTGTGAAAATGTAATCGGTTATCGAGCCTATGAAAATCTGGGTGAATTCTAAAGAGAAATGATCATTAAAAAAAACAAGTGTTTACTCACTCTTCCATAACTCCATTACTCACAACTGGTCAAAAGGAACATAAAGGACAAAATGAAAAGTAATGACTGAAGACTTCAATTTTATTTGTTTCGCTGGTGTTTTTCCTCCACTTCCACAGTCACCTTCTCTCCTATATTCTACGGTTTTAATTTATATCATCTTTCAAATAATACATCTGTTGCTACAGGGATGATTTCTATTTCATGGAATTTTTATTATGTTCCCCTACTCTCATTTTATATATTATCATTGTTTTATATTCATAGTGTAAGAACTAGTTCTGTGCATGTAAACTGGGCTTTCTCAAATGCTTCAGAAATACGTTTATGTCTGTGTGTGGGTGTGTTTGTGAGTGACCTACATATATTGCTTCCTCCTGCCTGATGTCTAATAAAAGGGCTACCACAAGACCACACAATCTTCGGTATTTCCTTCATTAGAAGGAAATTTGGTATTACCTTTCATTAGAATCTCTGATTCATAACTACATAATCATAATGTATGCTATCTGCTCCAATAATGTATACCCAGTATATTATATTTATCTTATTTATGATGTTCAGAAAAGCAGAACAGTGGGGGAGAATATATGAGCACTGGGTAAACCTGGGCTGCTTGGCCGGGCCCACCCCACTGCAGTCAGACTTGACAGCACTCCCTCCTACTACCGGACAAAGCTACTTTAAGTTTTTCCTCTTTTTGTTCACTTTGTCTCCATGCTCTTTAACAAAATTAAAATTAAAGTGAGATGAACGTCTAAAAAACAATATTTACAAGAACAATGGACATGGACAACAAAGCTGGGGACAGGGCGGGGAGGGAGGGAGAGGGGGGAATCAGTGGGGGGAAAAGGAGAAACATCTGTAACAAAAATAAATAAATTAAAATACAAATAAAATAAAATAAAAATTATTAGAACAAAAAAATAAAAAACAATATTTAACATTAAAAGAGAGAAAATTGGTAAAGATGTTTGTTTCAGCACCTTAACAAAAGAAAACACCTAACTTCTGGGTTGAAACCAAAGGCCGCTTGGTGTCCAGTGCAAGGCTAGTAGAAGAAGACATCATTCGCTAGTTATGATGTCATCGCCAAGGAACCCATCGCAGTATCCAGGGCAGCACCAAGGTCGGAGATGCGAGCCCTAGAATTGAGAGGACAGTGACAAACCCCACGGAAATATCTGAGAGGAGAGGGCAATACTCAGACTAACCTGAACTATGCGGCTGCAAACTTTTCATAGAGTCTCACTGTAAATTTATTGCCCAACGGATCAAGTGACAAACATGAATACGATTCTCAGATTTATGGCATTTAATTCAGAAATAGAGGTTCTCTTGAAATAAAAGTCCAACCATTGGGAGAGTTTCCAAGTCAGGAGATATGATTTACAACATTTTCTTCATCAGCTTAAAGTATAATGCCCTTATTACAGCTCGATTTTGTGGATGTTCTTCAGAGTAATTCCCTTTTCATAAATCTAATGTTTCTCTTTCATACTCGGGCTGATTTGCTATAATTTAGTTGTACTTGCTTTTCAATGTTCCTATATCATTCCTAATTGGCTTTCAATGTTTGTACTGTATTACAGTTCTACTGGTTGTTCATTTATCATTCACGTCACAAGGATAAGTGGTTATGTAGAACAAAAAAATAAAATAATTATCTCTCTCTCCTGCTTCCTTTCTCCTCTGTCTTTCTCTCCCCACACACAGTCTTTTTTCCCTTCATTCTGTCACTGTTGGATTCTTTTGGACTGTATTTTACATGCTGCATAAAAAACTAAAAGTTTCTCCTTTTTACAAGACGTTTTCCTTCTATAAAAGTGCAATGTACATGACATGTTTTCAACAGAAATTACAGAGAAAGAAAACATGAAAATATCTTTCATTACAACTTAGTGACGTTTTGAGACTACATAAATGTCTCCTTTAGAAGAGAGGGGTTGACACAATAACCAAGAAAGTGAACAATTTCCTGACACCACTTTCCCAAGTCACATGTGCATGGTCATTCCTCCATGTAGCCCTAAACTAAACAAGCACGTAAATGGCAGAGTGAGGAGAGAGTGGAAAGTAGCAATAATGCAGGCGTGGTTTATGTTTTAAATTGGACTAGATCAGATTGAGTGTCCTTGCTCTGTTCAGCATCCAGTTCTTGTTCTAACTTTCACTACCAAGTTAACAAAAATCTATCAAATATTTATCGGATGCTTAATATGAACTTGACTCCTTTCTCAGCACACGTTTTGAGTTTGATCAACACTATCTTACCTAAAGAGAGCTCACAGTAGAATGAGGGACAGACACTAAACGAGCTTGTGCAGACACCGGGTGGGAAATGTGGGAGTATTGGGAATAGTAGCTATTGCCCAGTCGGTGTGGCTCAGTGGATTGAGCATCGTCCCATGGACTGAGAGGTCCCAGTTCGATTCCCAGCCAGGACATATGCCCAGGTTTCGGGCTTGATCCCCAATAGGGGCATGCAGGAGGCAGCCAATTGATGTTTCCATCTCTCTAAAAAAAAAATCAATAAAAACATATTTAAAAAAAGAAAGAGTAGAGTAGCTATTGGACTAGAATAGACAATATAGTTCAATATTGTAAGTTCTGCACTATTTTATACTTAAAGCTCGTAACCTGAAGCTGCTCATTAGAGCAGCACTTGCAGGCTGAATAAAATGGTCGTATACCTCGCATGCAGATTATGACTAGGTCTAAAGGAGTAAATTCTAAGCTTGGAGTCAGGTTAAAGTCAAGGGTGACAGTTTGTTTCACTCCTTGATAAATAGCCTGCTTGTTATCTTTTTTTTTTTTTTAAGGTTTTTTTTTCTTTATTGGTTTTAGAGAGAAATGAAGGGAGAGGGAGAGACAGATGGAAACATCAATGAGAGAGAACATCTCTTGGCTGCCTCCCACGTGCCCCCCACTAGGGATCTGGCCCACAACCTGGGCATGTGCCCAGACCAGGAATCAAACTGGTGACCTCCTGGTGCATGGGTCGATGCTCAACCACTGAGCCACACCGGCTGGGCCTGCTTGTTATCTTTTAATATCCATTCTTCCCTCTTCCTTTAGCAATAGACCCGTGAAGGTTACACTAGACATGGCCATCCAGCGAATGACTACGCTTCAGTCTCACTTGTAGTGAGTTGTGGCTGTGACTAAAACCCAGTAATGTGACATGAGCAGAAGCCTCACGAAATAGCTAGAGAAGGCCTCTCAGAGAGGTCTTCCTCCTTGCCTTCTTCTTTTCCACTGGCTTAAAGGCAAAATTAAAATGGAGTGGCCATTTGATCCCTGAAATGGAAGTCCCATTTTGAGGGCACAAGAGTAAAAAGTTAAATCTCCAGCATCCAACACGGCTGAGCCACAGAACCACGCCTGCAATACCTATCCACATTGCCATAAGGTAAATACACTGCCTTGCTTACTCCACTGTATTTTGGGAACTCTTTATTCTAGTGCCATATCTTACCTCATCTTTCTCTTTGTCTTAGGTTCCTTGGGACAACGCCTCGCACGTAATAGGGTCTCATTAAGACCGTGGGCCACTAAAGGGCAGAGTGACCTCAGACTACACACAAGGTTTGGAAGCCTATGGCCAGAACACGAATCGGCAAGGGCCAAGTTCACGCGGTTCGGGGCATGTCAGGCTGCGGTGAGGGAGAAAGTGTTACATAGCTTTCCCCAAGCCCGTTTATAACACAGCTCACACTCCTCATACCTTAGCCGCATCTCACAAGGTACCACTCTAACTCTGCAGAAAAGAAAAATGGTCTGACTATATATACAAAATGGAAAAGAACATGAGATGTGATAGAACAGAAATCAGCTGCCTACCTTATGAAACACAACTCAGTTATTTTCAACTATGACAGTATAAGCAGTATCAATTTTAATGCAATAAAATTTTTCAGAAAACATAGTTAAAATATACCTTATTTGGTTTTTTAAATTATAATAAATTTAGCATAGTATTAGTTTATCTGTCTGCTGTGACTGTCTCCTCAGCCATACAGATTTAGGCTAATAGTATTAAATTGTAGGAGATAAACTGTTCATTGATATTCCTTTGCCTCCAACTAGGGGTAACAAAACTTTCAAGTTAAGCATCAGTCTTCCATTTAAGATTTCACTGTGTTCAGTGGTTTTCACAAGAAAATATCACTTCACTGGTAACCTAGATTACAGCATTTTACTATCAGATTTCGGGAAACAAAATCTCAGAATTGCTTCTCAATAACTTTCAATATCTCAGCTAAGGGAGACAATATTTACTGAAGATAACCATTGGTATGTATATTATTCAAGATATTCAAAACATAACAGAATAAAACCATACATAATCAGAAAGAAATTACCCTTTGGGAAAATTACTTTTAGTGAATTGTTTTTGCCAGCACAACATTATAAACCTATCTTAAATGGCATTATTTAAAATAAAAGAAATAGTTGTATATTTAATAGATACGTGCACTCAAGGATCTTGTCCTTTATAATACTAGTGCTTCCTTCGCCAATAAAATTAAATGGAAAAAAACTTCTTTTCCCTGGCCGGTTTGCCTCAGCGGTTAGAGCTTCGGCCTGCGGTCCAGAGAGACTCAGGTTCAGTTCCTGCTAAGGGCACGTACCTCAGTTGCAGTTTGTCCCCGGCCCTAGTTGGTCATGTGGGTGGCAGCCACTCGATGTGTCTCTTTCATGTCAATGTTTCTCTCTCTCTTCCTCTCTTTCCCACTCTATCTGAACAAAAAGTGGGAAAATGTCCTTGGGTGAGGATAAAAAAAAAACCAAAAACTTCTTTCAGGTCACAGTACCAGGAATAGTTAGACTTTTGGTCTCTCCCTCCCCACTCGCCCCCACTTCCGTGTGTGTGTGTGTGTGTGTGTGTGTGTGTGTGTGTTTCCTTATCCACCCCATGGATCTTACAGTTGTGATACCTGTTCACATTGTATACTGGACAAGTGTCTGATCCACCATTTAAAAATACATAGGACAGAGAGACCACTAGCTTGCTAGAATCCCAGGCCTACAAGCTACACATATTCAAAAAATATATAGGACATTAAATATACATTCTGCTGCTAACCTAGCCAAGTTTGACTTTATATTCTCGTTTTTTTAATTCACTTATCTTACTTGTGTTTAATATATGTCTTCCTCCTGACTTTTTGTCACTTACCTCAATTCTTCTTCTGCAATTACGTATATATTTATAAATACATGAACATTTTTATAAAATGTCCTCCTTTAAGAATAATTTGCTTAGTTCTGCAGTTATTTTTGTTGCCATTTTCATAACAGCTGATCAGACTTACGTTCCTTTGTATCCTTGTCACTGCTCATCACAGTTCTTGGGCCTTTCACGGTAAGCTAAGAATTTACGTGACTTTTTGTTGATTGTTGGTAAGAGGACAAACTGGTATTTTCTGAGTCTGTCCACACTTCTTCATATGTGTAAACATGAGTGTGGCTGTGGAGATGGACTTCTTAGACTACATTCCTTTGGCATGTGTTCTTATGAAGACCTAAGTAGTCCGATTTTCATTCCTGTGTAAGTCATCCATGTTCTCTATCTGGGTGCCTACAGAATGGTCCCCTTATCTTCACTAGCCAACATTTTTCTGAGAATATTTATGTGTATGGCTCTGTGAACTCTGTTCATTTTTGTCTTACTCTACAAAAGTATTTTATGTCGCTTATTACGGATTATTGCTTCTTATTCGTTTACTCTGGTTTCTTCTAGGGAAAATGAGTTATCTCTAATTTTGCAATATTGCCCTACTTAAAATAGTACCTTGCTGTAATGCTGTAATCCCTAGATCCCTCTGTGATTTATGTTTTCTCCATAGCAGAGATGACCATCTTTTTCTTTTTTTTTTTTTTTTTTTGGTTTCCATCCTCATCTTTTCCTCACACCCTCACTCCTGTAGTGATCTCCTGTAGTTAAATAGCTTCAAAGGTTACTGATACGCTGGTATATTTCAGACTTTATCTCCAGCCTAGACCTCTCTCACAAACTCCAGACTTGCATGTCCAACTGCCGGCCAACAATTCCACTTGGATTTCTAACAGACAAACTCAACATGTCTTAAGATGAACTCTCTCTCTCACCTGAAACGTGTTCTATCGCAGCCTTCTTCATCTCCGTAGTTACTAACTCCTCATTTCTTTTGCTCAAACCAAATGTCTTAGAGTCATTCTAGATTCCTCTCCCACACACCTAGTATCTTATCTTTGGCAAATCTGTTGGCTCCACCTTCAAAATATACCTGGAATCAGAGCACATCTTTCCACCTGCGACTCCACTACCACCACCCCAGTTTAGGTCAAATCACCTCTCACCTAGATTACTGCAGTAGCTTCCGAACCAGTCTCTCTTCCCTCAGAGAAAAGACCATACATGCCATTGGCCTTGGCATATTCCTGGGTTGGCAGTATTCCTGCTACACAGTGATGCTCTCAAGTAAATACTCTTGACTTCCCACACCTGTGATGGAATGATATCTTCATACCATGAGCGAAATGACCATTCCTTGCATGGTTATGCCATCCTGAGTTATCACAAAAGGACAGGATTGGCATGTCAGCCATCCAAGAACTAACTACCCTTCCCAGTATAACTGCCATCGCCTCAGATCAGGCACTTCCTTCCCTTAATACTTTCTCTAAACTACTGTGTTACACTAACCTCTGGCTCTTGGAAACTACACGGGTCAACTGCTTCAGCTTCTTCTTTGCAAAGAAAATGAAACAGAGAATTAATAGATAAGTTTTACGTTATTGTAGTTATTTTTTCTCTCTCTCCTCACTAATATTGGTACTGATCCAAATCCCTCTGGTGCTGCCATACAAAATAACACATTGTCCTAATTATTAGACACAGCATTTGGGTGAGCAATACAAAATATGTTTACCGAGTAATTTCAGAATCCAGTTAGTGGTAATATTTGATTATTTGTGGGAAGAGAGTCTCCAATTGAACATGTTTTAAAGTAAGTTTGTAATCTAGGATATTTGAGTAATAGATATTACTCCATTTCATTGTCCTTCAAGTACATTGGCTAAAATGTAGGGTTAGGGTAACACTGAGGTAAATTGAGGAATACTTGACCTAAAAAATACACTTTTTGTACATTTCTAAAGAAAGGAATAATCAATGAACAATATTTATGGAGTATGTATTTTTCACATGATGGAGCCCATGAGGAAGGTGAGGAGTCTGGTTTCTCATGGTGATTGGACTACATGGGAAGACAAGACTAACACAAAAGAAATGGACTTCAAGATGAGCCACTCAGCACCAAGTTATTCTACAGAAAGTCTCCACACTGTGGGCTCCGAAAATGCCATCTCTATAGCAGTTCTCAATGTCCCACATCCAAACCAACGTACTATCATGGGGTGAATACCCAGTCCCCCTGTCTGGGTGCAGAGTGCACTCCTCACGATCACTTGGATGAGGAGAAGATGAGCTAAAAAAAAAGAGGGATTAATGATGACTCCTAGGTTTTAGGCTGAACAATTAGATAAATATGAGGATGTAGTCAAGTACACCACTGAATACAGTCAACAGTGTTGTAATAACTATATATGATGTCAAGTGGATACTAGACTTATCGGGGGAATCATTTCATAAGTTATATAAATGTCTAACCACTAGGCTGTACACCTGAAACTAATATAATATTGAATGTCAACTCTAATTGAAAAACATTTTTTAATGAAAAAAACAATTATATAAACAATTTACTGAAATGCATTGATTTTCAGGGATGAAAGGAACAAGTTGTTTGAGAGCAACAATAAGTTCAAGTTCTCTGTGCAAAGCCTATAGTGTGGAACCAAGTGGACAGCTGAATATAAGAATACTCAGCTCAGACAAAACACCACCCAATACAGAAATTGAAGAGGTCACATGCCTCCTGTTGCCACCTCTTAGCAGCTCAGGCATAGATAAATTACTGAACTTTGTCCAATCAGTGTTCCCACCCTAAACTTTGAGTCTTTTGGGACTTAAACAAGGATATAGGAAGAGTTGCTCTTCAAACAGAACCAGATCATCAATTAATTTCCTTATTGACCCTTTAAACCTTTCCTTTTGCACTTAGAATTGAGTGCAAATGCTTCATCTCTGTCTACAAGGTACTACTGCATAGATTAGTCTTCATCTAAAATAATAATAATATCAGCCCAGGCCAGCCAGTGTGGCTCTAAGGTTGAGGGTTGACCCATGCACCAAGACGTTGCTGGTTCCTGGTCAGTGCACATGCCCAGAAGGCAGGTAATGGATGTTACTCTTTCTCTCTCCCTTCCTCTCTCTCTAAAAAGTAAAAAAAAAAAAAAAAATCACTAAAAATATATTTTTAAATATGATAATATCAAACATGAATCAAGTGCCAGGCACCATTTTAAGTAGTTAGCCTTATGACGTTATTTCACCATCTGAGATACATTCTTCTCTCCCCTTCACTGCAAGCATGAAGGGGTAAGTACCATATCGAAGGACACATGTAGTGAGAGCTTGAGCCATGTCTGAACCTCCACTAACTGGCTCCAGAACCCAGGCTGTCATCCACCGCACTGTCCTCTGCGGCCACTCTGTCCTGCCAGAAACAGAAGGCAGGCTCTGGACGTCATCTAGACCATGTTCTAACTCGGGCCATCTATGACTGTAAGCAGTTCCCCCAGCTCTGCAATTGTAACGTTTAAAAAATTTTTAAGAAATTAAAGTAGAACGATCATTTAACTTCATCTAGGGAAATTATTTAAGTTCCTATTTTTATTCTAATAAAAGTTCCTGCTAATATGCTTCAGAATTAACATCTTTGTCTCTCTATCTTGGGTATTTTTAACAATGATTTCTCCCCCAAACCTTGACTGAAATTAAAACTGCATTAAGGTTGCTGATGCTCATGAATGGATATTTTTGTTTTCTTAGTCATTATCACTTCTTCCCCAGAAATATTTCTAGTCTTGGACACAACTACATATAAACAGACCCGTTAGAGTTAAAACAAAGAGATCATGAATTATTATTTGCTGTTGATTTATACCTGGTAGTAAATAGGAGTATCCCTTATTTGAGGGGCACATGTCAAGGTTCTAAGACCTTGACAGAAATTGAGATGATGAGACGAGGCCAGCGGGCTCCTGTTTTCTCACCGTCTCGTTGTGCTCTACCAATCAGATCTGAATCCAAACGACAGAACTAGACATCTTCAGCCACCCGAATAACAGCACGAAGGCGCTCACAGGCCCATGAACCACAACCTTTTCCAAGGCCACACTCAGAAAAATCTCCAAGGCCTAGAACCATCACCTTTTCTTTCTCCGTAATTCTCCCTGCCTTCCAGTCCGGCCTCTCCAGCGTGTCCCAGTGTCCTCCAGCTACTCTGAGCCCCTCCCGTCTGGAGAAACACATACAATCTGATTCACTCAAAGGTGTTGGTGACCTCACCTTAGGGACACTGCCTTCTACAAGAGGAGCCTGGAGAGGACAATGTCAGGCCCCAAATTAATCAGTTACCAGTGACAGATTTAAAGCATGACTATGGGAAGTATAAGGTGGTTTCTGGAAGGAGCCCCATCTGCCCCCCTTCAAACCACTTCACTGCCTATTTTACTCATTTTTGACATCAAAGTTGAGGCCCACAGCTCGCCACACATGGCTTCCAGAACTGGAAGGAAACTCATTCTCAGACTCCAGGTATTGCCGAACCTGAGTAACAAGCAGTCGTAGAGAAAACTTCGGCATGTGCAAAACTGACTAGTAAGACTAGATAATTTTCTAAAATCCTTTAAGTTTATATATGTTTAACTCTTTCTAATGATCCACTGACTTCATTTTACAGACAAAGAACTGAGGCCCCCAAATCTCCCTTAATCCAATCATTTTCCCTCAACGTTCTATTATCCTGTCCACACCCCAATAGTTACAACAATGACATAAGTTCTCATAAGTCAATTGATATACTCACATTTGTTTGTTTGTTTGTTTGTTTTTTGGTACGTGCCCTTAGCGGGAACCGAACCCGGAACTCTCTGGTCCGCAGGCTGACGCTCCAACCACTGAGCCAAACCAGCCAGGGCTGATATACTTACATTAAGTATATTGTGGGTTGATGCAAGATCTTCCTAAATCTAATCACATCACTTCCTAATCCATCCCCTACACTGTGTCTGTCCACAGACTGATATTTCTGAAATATAAAACTGATCATGTACTTCCCCCGCTCAGTGTTCTTCTGTTCCCACATTGCATTCAGAATAAAACCAAATTCGCTAGCATGGCACACTAACACACAAAGTTACTGTGATCTGAACTCTGTACCCTTCCTGGCTGCTTCCACACCCATTCCACCTCCAGCCTTCCACACCTCCTTACAGGTCCCCCAAAAGGCCACCATGCATGCGCCGGTCCCCACGCCTTTGCCCGTGCCACTCCCGATTTCTTTCCCTCCTCCTACCCTTTCTGCTTCTCCCCTGGTTCACCCCCATTCATCCCTCACGGCGAAAGCTGAAATAATGTGTACTTCAGGAAAACCGCAATGTATGCTCGCTATATTATTTATGAATATCTGCTTCTGCTGAAGAGAATACGAGAAACAAGGAGGAGAGATGACATTAAGCATGGAAATAAGTGACCTGAGAGACATCTTAGACATCAAGTAGGAAGCGACAGAAAGACTATGGATGCATCAAATAGTCACGAAGCTCTCAGGGAACCCAGTATTCATGAAGCACCCCATATTCATGAGATCTTAAAATAGGATCCCGCTGGTGACATCCAATCTGGCCCTCCTGCTTTATGTCCAAGACAGAAAGATAAATACATGGCTGCCCGGCAGACCAGGCATCGAGCCCGGCTGTGAAAGAGCATGTGTGCCCCGAGTCTCTCTGGTGGAGCAAGTGTATGTTAGCTCCTGCCACCCTCCAACACTGTGAACTTCGGACCTCTGGCCCCATCCACAAGAAGGCTGATGGATAGAGAGGAAGGGAGGGGGTGGCAGAGGAAGAGAAAGAGAGAAGAGAGGGAATATTAACATTGTGGATCAGTGTACGCCAAGATCTGGGGAGCATGGTCCTTCCTGTCCGTTTACAACCTTACCTAGTACATTAATTTATGCCACATATTCCCTTTTCTTTCTGTATGTTTCAAACTGACTCAATAAACCACGTGACATGTGCATCTTCCTTTGGTCTGCAGGCCTTTCTGTGAGATTCTCTCTGGGACACGTTTCCCAGAAGTCTCTTTGGAAGCTACCATCTCAATGAGGTGATTTCTCAAATGCAAAGACATACTGTTGCCTCAGGCCAGGTCCAGTGTCCTTCCTTGGCACTGCTTGAAAACATCTGTCACCCAGCCAGAGGGACAGGGGTGGGGGTAGGTGGAAGTGGGCAAAGGGAAGATAAATGGGGATGGAAAGTGACTTTGCTTTGAGTTATGGGCGCGCTGCATAGTGTGCAGATGATGTTTTGCTGAGTTGTACACTTGAAACTTGTATGGTTTTATGAACCAATGTCACCCAATAAAATAAATAAAAAAGAGGAAAAAAAGAGAAAGAAGACACCTATTCCAGCACTTGGCTCTCCATGTTACAAAAGCGTTCACTTGTTTTCCCATTAGATTGTGACATCCTTGATGTCAGAGACCAAATCTGCTTGCTCAGAGCACCTAAAATTATTAAAGATTTTGACGAATTTGTTAAACTACAAATCAATAAATGTGTTGCAATTCATTAGTGCCACTTTAAAGCAGAATTCGGATCTCCTGAATGCACCGCTCGGCAGAACCAGAACTTCGCAATCTCTCGGGGTCTGGAGTAGGGGGTGAGTGAGAATAACACTCATCGCTGACACTGTCTCTCCCTGAGGGATCTGAGGTGGAGCGGGCAAAGGCATTGATCCTGATTAACTACTGGGAAAAACGCCCAGTTTGATCCCCATTCTGGAGGTCAAGTGGAAAATAACTAATGAGCTAGAAGTTTTAGCAACCATACAAAATTTCTGAAATCCTATCATGGTTCATAGCATTTTTCAAGAAGTAATGGTGTCAGTATTCCCCCAGATGTCTTCCCCTTCACCGTCCTGAGATCCAGGAAGGACAGCATGTTACCATCTTTGCTCTAATTCTGGACAGAGCATGTCTATGAGATGAACAGCAACTTTAATGATAAGTTTCATGGCCCTTCACCCTGTTTCTTCTTATTGGTTATGACTTGGGGGACAGTGATGGGGATTTTAAAATGAAATGTCTACAATAAGGAACAGGCAGCTACTTACAACAATCTCCTAGAGAGGAAACTGAGGCAAATAATCCTGGTGCTTTTCTATTTCCCGCTAAGTGCAATTGTTTCTTTCTCTCTCATTATTTAAGTATTTGATTCCCCTGCAAATCAAGCCTCATTCCCTTATCCTCCATTGATTCCCTTTTGCTCACTTGCTCCGGGTCCATCGTTTACCCTCTCTCCACATTCTGCTCTGTCCTTCCTCATCGCTTCCTTAGTTCTACTCTGCTCTCTCTCTGGTCTTTTTCTCTTCTCTTCCAGGTCTTTTGGTCCGTTGCTCTGCCCCTCCACCTGGGTCTCAGAGAATGTGATGAGGGAGGATCTGCAAGGAGACACAAATACAAAACAAGAGCACTGGGTTCCAACTGGCTGTCATGGCACTCCACCAGAACCATAAAGTTCTTCCAGAAAAATATCGAGACATAATTCCTTTTCACTTACTTTATTTCTTTTTTTTTTTTAAAGGTTTTTTTATTATTATTATTATTATTTTATCCTCACCCAAGGTCATTTTTCCATTTTTTGTACAGATAGAGTGGGAGGGAGAGAGAGGAAGGGAGAGAGAGTGAGAAACATCGACGTGAAGGGACACATCGAGTGGCTGCCACCCACACGACCAACCAGGGCCGGGGACAAACTGCAACCGAAGTACGTGCCCTTAGCGGGAACCGAACCCGGGTCTCCCGGACCGCAGGCAGACGCTCTAACCGCTGAGCCAAACTGGCCAGGGCTAACTTACTTTAATTTACAAAGTAATCAGGCACCCTGAAACCTTTTCTGAGCGGAAGCAGTAGTAAAGAGGAAGGCAACTTTAAATGAAATCGAAGATTGTGTGTAATAATTCTGGGAAAGTGTTGGGAGGCAATGTTTTTAAAATATCCTCTTTTCCTATATGTTTGAAAAATAATTTTAGGTCTTAACCTAGTGTGTGCATTAAAATATAATTGGCAAAACATAAAACATAATTTCCATGTAATTTTTAGTTTAGGTAAAGACATCCCAAATGCCCACACTAAAAATTCAAACTTTCAAAGGCTTTTTGGAATGGTCATATGTTTTCTAAAACCTATTTTTCATTGCCAAACATGGCTCTAAAGTTAAGAAAATAAAATTCCTGGTCAGGGTGAGTTTTGTGCAAAATTCTGCTAATATCAAATAAACACTTCCCCTTAAAATGGTATTCAGTATGTTTTCATTACTGTATGCTTTTCTTTTGTGTTATACAATAAAGAAAACAGATGAATTTTTCTCCCCAAATCTAAAGCTTGAATGCCACCTCATATTTGTTTTTACAAATTCATAAAAGTGACATAAATCAACTAGACATCCCTAAAATGACATTCGTTGATTGTGTAGTATTTTTGCTATGTTGTTAGCTTTCCTCTTCCATAAGCTTTTTTTTTTTTAACAGAGTTCTCTGGGAAATTGTGTCCTCTTGTGGTCACTAGCAAAAACAACATGTTTTCTGCAGAAAGAATCAATCCAAACAATGGATGTAGGATTCAAGGCTTTGGGAAAAGCTATTTGAGAAAAAGGAAACGCCTTGAAGTGAAGAGGGATGAAAGTTGTGAGTGAGTGACAGGAAAATTTAGCTGGAAAAACACAGAATGTAACTAATTTGATTTATATGTAAATTGTCAAGTATCAGATGATTAAAAAGGAGGTAAAAATGCATATGATGTAGGAAGATTGTGGCCAGGATGAAAGCCTCTATGAATACCTATGAATTTCTTACATTACACCTTCAATTATTGCAGCAATTCTTGGAAATACGTAAAATGAGAGTGTATTTCAAGTAGGTTAATTGACAGCAAGATGGGCCACAGACCTTCCAGCCTGCGTACCCTATGAACCAATAAAGAGTTCTGGGAAAAGCTCTTCAAAACTGCACACATTTCCACACTCTGCTTCTTCTCTCCCTACAAGTTCAGCACGTTATGTCTCTTTATCACATCCTCATTTTGAATGCACGATGCCAGATATGTGGAAAAAATGGTATTTATTTGAAAATTTGATTTGCTCTTTTGAGGTGGTGTGGGCAACTCAATTTCTTGAGCTTTATATTTTTTTCAATTTATTTCTAGGATTGCCAACTTCAGGTTTTCATCCTTTATAGCTGTAGTTTCTTTTCCTTTAAGAAATTTAGAGAGAGAAAGGTAGAATCAGTTGACTTCATGAATTAACCTATCATTAAAAGAGAAAGGGAATGACCCTTTAGTGAGGGCCAGGTGTTCAAACATCATGAAGGCTACCTGTGTCACAGAGAATCTGCTTTTACACAAAGTTGCCAAAGTCACTTGTGCTGACAGACTTTATATTCTACTTTGATAAAAAATGCCCTCATTTAAATCCCTGCACCGTGTTCAAACCCAGATTTAATCTCCGGTGTGCAGTCTCATCCAGATCTACTCCCTGCAGCCTTTTGCAGTTTGCCGCCCCCTTCCGTGTGAATGATCCTGCACTTCATTCATGCAAGTCGGAGAAATTATTTCACAGAACTCGAAGCCAGCAAGCAGGTGGTGGGTCACCCAAAGACTGAGGAGAAAGAGTAGACAGATTCAATGACTCATCTTTTGTACAAGACCCAACTCCAAAACTTACCAGCTTGCTAGCAGTTTCATCGTGTGTGTTTCTTTTCCTTCTCTAAATACATTTGTAAATGTCTGTTGCTAAGAGAATGCCAGTGTATCTCCACAAACTGTAAAGATCCATATATGTATACACTTATTGCATATAGTCAGTATGAGGTTGCTAACTCTGTTACCTCTGTTTTCTTAAAATATTTAACACAGCACACATTCTTCAGAGAGGACTCAAACTTGCCAAGTTTACAGTCTGAAAACAAAGCTCATTTTGAATTATCGAGTGCAAAAGAAATACTTTTTTTGTTTTCAGTTTAATTATATTCAGAAATTTTATTTTAGAAGCAGACAAAAATGAATACATTGCCATTAATCCAGTATTCCCAAAGAAGGCTGTGCTTCACTGGCATTCAAGTCAGGCTGAGTTCGGACTCAAAGGAACATTTCAAAGACTGCTTTTTTAAAGATTTTTGAAATTGGGCTTTTAAAACTAAGCTGTCCTATGTTAAACTATTTTTGAAATTATCATTATTGTTGTGTTTGCAACGTATGCGGAATTACATTTGGCTCCTCAGCACTTAGAAAGGGATCTTGCCTTTACTCTTGCCTCAGGAAGTGTGGCTAAGAAAATTGTTAGACAGAATGTTAGGTAAGATAGAGCCACAGAGGAGCAAAGTGGGACAATCCCACCAGGAAACTTTGTAGTTTGCAAACTAGGGAGTATCAAGCCCCCGACGTTCAGGAACCGGTCTCATCCTCATCCTCCCGTCCTTGGAAGAGTTCAAGAGAAATTTCTTCTCAGAACTAAAGTCATTCATTGTGACTCGGTCAGGAAGATTTGGTCCCCGGATGGTTCTAGTTAGGTCATTCATTTTAAACCCTCTTTTAGCATTCTGTCACCCAGAGCTTTGCCTCCGCCCTGAGGGTCCCTGTAATGGCCAGGAGCTCTTCATCCTCTAGAAGTGCCTGGAGAAGGGCTGGGCTCACTTGTTTAAGAACTAGTCTTGCAGATTGATGACTTTTCAAGCCAGGCTGGCTAATGATCCCTGGCTGCTGCGCTGTCATGGACTCGGTTTCTCCTCCAGTTTCTCCGCCCCCATTTTCATCCCCCCCCCCCAATTCCCCTTGGTCAGGTACGGTTTCCTTTACACTTTGCCCACACTTTCCTGTCTTGCTTACCCACAGCCACAAAGGAAAGCGTCCAAATATTTGATCTCTTTATTTTTGAGAATTCAGAGAAAGGGAAAAAAATAAAACAAAATGAAGATTTGAGATTGATCTTTAAAAAGAGAGAGAGAGAGAGACAGGTAAAGGGGGAAATTTTTCAAGATTTCTGCAGCCACTCTCAAATAAAAATCCTGGAATGCTCTGCCATTCAGATTTACAAGAAAGAACACTTGGTAGGGAGGGAGTAGGGCAGAATTTCTGCCTAGTCTCTGCTTCCAAGAGATAAAGTTCTACAGGCAGAAGATGCAACCACATGGGTGACTTATCAGTGTGCGTTTTGTTTTGAGACCTGTTTGCCTACTATTAAATGGAGGTCAAGTAGAATTTGATTTTCAGACAGGCTTTGATTTTAAAATATGGCAACGACTCTCAAAGCAGGCCAGTTGGCACGCTGTGGTCATTGTTTCTTAATATTTGTAAAAAAGGTGATAGGCAAACCCCCAAAATCGCCCCTCCTAAGAAAGCACAGCCTTGCTCGCCCCCCGCGGGAGGGATGTCTCTTGCCCTCACTCCCCCCAGAACGCTGAGCCCTTCCCCGGCCCCAGGCGCTCCAGATCCCTGGGTTTCCCGGACCGAAGCGGAAAGTCTCAGTGGGGCACAGCCTCCTCCTGCGGACTCCGGGGCTGCGACCCTCGGTCCCGCCAAGAAAAAGGCGCTTCGCTGAGTTAATTCTCATCTATGAGTCCAGAGTGGGGAGAGCGTGAGTGGATCTCGGCCTGCGCAGGGGATCCTAGCCCAGGGCACTCAACTCTGACAAACCCCTAAATCTGACCCTTCAAACCACTACTGCTTTTGACCTCGGGTTTGCTCTGCAGCGCAAGGCATGAACATGAAACCGTTATTCTATCCCAACTGGTTCCAAAACAGAAAAAGTCGAGCACTGCAAAGATGAGCTTCCTTTCCATGGCGGCTTCCCTTCCGTTCACCAGCTCGCCAACTTTTGTTGCTTCCAATTTGCCAGACTCTACGTTAACACCCTCTTTGGGGTTCTTCGTCGTTACCTTATTAGATTGAAACGCTTCCAATGTAAAAGTGTCCGAGCAATTGGTGTGCATTTGGGCGCAGGAAGCATACTTGACCACTGAACCTCCAGGAAAAGGGGTGGGAGAGGAGGCTCTCACTGCCGGCAACCCCGAATGTCCAGGCAGTGTTGAACCCCCGTCCGACCTTGAGAGGTCTCCACGCGAGGCCTTATTTGGGAGTGGGATGGGGACGAAATGGCCCTCCACCTTGGGCTGGCAGCTCAGGCGATCAGGGCCGAGGCGAAGACGCTGCGCTGCCCCTCTGGCCCTACTGCCTTCTCCGCGGAAGAACGAACTTCTGCCTCTGTCTAGCACCTTTGGAGGGGTAGTCCCCTGGGTGTTGAGAAGCTTTTTTTAGATCGGGTCACTATTAAGAGAAAAAGAACCTCGGATGCTTCTCGGGCAGGGGTGAGAGAGCAGGCCAGGGCGCAAATCCACAGTCCCCGCGGCGCAGCCACGTCTCCAGAAACGCCCACGACCTCCAGGCCAGCCAAGGTAGCCTGGCCCTTGGGACTGCAGGATCTGTCTACTTGACCACTGGATGGGCGACGCGGTTGCCAAGTTTCTTGCCTTTTCCCCCCCGCCCAGAAATCCCCAACCGGCCCCACGGACCTGGAGGATACTGGGGCGAAATGAGACATCACCCACTGCGCAGAAGCTGTTGCCCTCGCTGCTGACACAGCCACTCCGGGAGGGGCCGAGACCGCGGCCGCGACGGTCCCCTCCGGCCGCTTCCCGGGTCTGCGCTCGGGTGCGGGGGCGCGGCCCGCGCGCTCCGGCGCGGAAGAAAATCGCCCGAGCCCGCGGGCGGAGGGCGGCGGGGAGGGAAGGGGAGGGCGGCAAAGAGGCGGGCAGAGGGGCCGGCCGCCGGGGCCAGGTCGGTTTTGAATGGTTTGGGAGGACGAATTGTTAGACCCCGAGGAAGGGGGGTGGGGGTGGGGACGGAGAAGGGGGGGGGGGGCTGGAAAGCGGAAACTTTCCTATAAAACTTCGAAAAGTCCCTCCTCCCCACGTCAGGCCAATGACACCGCTGCCCCCAAACTTTCCGCCCGCACGGAGATATAAGAGCCTCCAAGTCTGCAGCTTTCGCTCAACTCCCAGACACTTCGCGGGCTCGCCGGCACCGGCAGCGTTTCCAGGAGGCCGAGCAGGGTGTGCGTGCGGCCGCTGGGCGCCTTCTTTTTGGACCTCGGGGCCATCCACACCGTCCCCTCCCCCTCCCGCCTCCCTCCCCGCCTCCCCCGCGCGCCCTCCCCGCGGAGATCCTCCCCGTCCCTCCTCCCGCTCCCTCCTCGGCGGGCCGCACCGCCCGGGCCGGCGCCGTGCGCGGGGGAAGCTGGCGGGCTGAGGCGCCCGGCTCTCCTCCTCTTCCCCGGGCCGCCCCTCTGCCCCGGGCCTGCGAGGCCGCACGTTGCCGCCCGAGAGATGATGCAGGACGTGTCCAGCTCGCCAGTTTCGCCGGCCGACGACAGCCTGAGCAACAGCGAGGAGGAGCCGGACCGGCAGCAGCCCCCGAGCGGCAAGCGCGGGGGGCGCAAGCGGCGCAGCAGCCGACGCAGCGCAGCCGGCGGCTCGGGGCCCGGCGGGGCCGCGGGCGGGGGTGTCGGAGGCGGTGAGGAGCCCGGCAGCCCGGCCCAGGGCAAGCGCGGCAAGAAGTCTGCGGGCTGCGGCGGCGGCGGCGCGGGGGGCGGCGGCAGCAGCAGCGGCGGCGGGAGCCCGCAGTCCTACGAGGAGCTGCAGACGCAGCGGGTCATGGCCAACGTGCGGGAGCGCCAGCGCACGCAGTCGCTGAACGAGGCGTTCGCCGCGCTGCGGAAGATCATCCCCACGCTGCCCTCGGACAAGCTGAGCAAGATCCAGACCCTCAAGTTGGCGGCCAGGTACATCGACTTCCTCTACCAGGTCCTCCAGAGCGACGAGCTGGACTCCAAGATGGCAAGCTGCAGCTATGTGGCCCACGAGAGGCTCAGCTACGCCTTCTCGGTCTGGAGGATGGAGGGGGCCTGGTCCATGTCCGCGTCCCACTAGCAGGCGGAGCTCCCCACCCCCTCGGCAGGGCCGGAGACCTAGGTAAGGACCGGCGCTTCTGCGTCTCTGCACCGCCCAGGTGGCAGAGGACTGACGGCCAGGCCGCGGATCCCTGCCCACCGCGCCTTCCTGCCCCCTCTCGCTGCCCTCTCAGCCTTCCCACCCAGCTGGGTACCGCCACCTCGCCCCCGAGCGTCCCTGGAGGCAGCCCGCTCTAGCTAGCTGGTGAGGGATGCGCCCTTGCGGAGGTGTGCGTGTGGGTGCGTGTGCGTGACAGACAGGAGGGGAGGCTGCGAAGGAGTCAAGGGTCATGGGGAAGGACAGTTGCCAGCGCCTCCCTTTCCTCTGGCTTTCAAGTTTTCGTTCTTTTTACAACCAATGTTTCCAAATTCCACCTCCTTCTTTCCGCCCACCCACTTCCTCTTGCCCTTGGGCTGAAATCCTTCCAGGTTGTTCAGCGTAATTTCTCGGTGGTGGTGATAAGAACAGTGTTCACCAGTCTTAGAACAGCCACAGAGACCTAAACAATAACCAACTTTACCCCCTTTTGGGTTTTTGCAGATGTCATTGTTTCCAGAGAAGGAGAAAATGGACAGTCTAGAGACTCTGGAGCTGGATAACTAAAAATAAATATATATGCCAAAGATTTTCTTGGAAATTAGAAGAGCAGAACCCAAATTCAAAGAAACAGGGCGTGGGGCGCACTTTTAAAAGAGAAAGCGAGACAGGCCCGTGGACAGTGATTCCCAGACGGGCAGCGGCACCGTCCTCACACCTCTACATTCTGATAGAAGTTTGAACAGTTGTTTGTGTTCCTTTTTTTTTTTTTTTTATGACGAAGAATGTTTTTATTTTTATTTTTCATGCATGCATTCTCAAGAGGTCGTGCCAATCAGCCACTGAAAGGAAAGGCATCATTATGGACTTTCTCCATTTTAAAATGGTAACAATCAGAGGAGTTTTAAGAACACCTTTAGAAATACAAATGCTGGAATCAAACTGACTTGCCAAATCACAGTCAGTTCATTCCCTTTTTCATTCTTCCTCTGAGGGAAAAAAAAAAAAACTTAAAATACAAAAAACAACATTCTATTTATTTATTGATGACCCATGGTAAAATGCAAATAGATCCGGTGTCTAAATGCATTCATATTTTTATGATTGTTTTGTAAATATCTTTGTATATTATTTTTCTGCAATAAATAAATATGACTGAAAATTTTAAGAACCTTAGAGTTTGGTCTATATTTTTAAAGCTCAGGATTAAGTTGGAGATAAATACCTGCTTGTTTAACTCTGGAGGCACACAGGAGGGAGGGGGCACTAATAGAAACACAGGAGTGAAAAACTCAAATAAACTAGCTACTGACAGGTACAGGCATGTTATTTAGAAAGACAGCTTTATTATTATTTCAGTTTGGCATTCAGTGGGCTTAGTCGCATCTCTCTATCTCTTATCAGGTCCCCCAACGGCAAAAACTGAAATTTGTTATTCAGCCCTCTTATGTTTTGAAGAGGCAACTGTAAAACAGTTAAATGCAAGTAAGCAATATGAATCCAGCACTATTTTGTCATGTTACTGTGGATTTTTGTCATGCCTTCCAATTTTTGTGAGGACTCTTAAATAATGGATTGATTTCAGTGGAAGGATGCATAAAGTGTTGTTAAAATTATCACTCTCTCTATACATATAAACGAGTACAATTACATAGAAAATAATGAAGTTTAATTCAGCTGGAAAGAGAATCCATTTGTGAGGTAATTTGCTTAACTCTCTTAGTTCATGAATGAAAATGACATTTAGTATCATGTTTGCTAAAAAGAAAATCCGAACTTAATAATATTTTCCCATTTTGATGTTATCCATTTGGGAGGCATACTCCTTTATATATAGTGAACATGCGGAGTGAAATACAGTTAACAAAGAACATGAACTTTCAGTATCCTCCGAACTATTGGAACAATTACAATTTTAAATGCTATAGCTCTTCATTTTCTAGTCAGTTCATTTGCAAATATATTTTATCCAAAATTACACAGAATTCTTCCCTATTACATTATGTATATAAAATCTGATAAAGTTAAGTAAAACAGGGACAAATGGTACTTGATTTTTATTTCATTCTGATTATTTCTGGGCCAGGAAAATCCTGGCTTGTGTAATTAATATCATTAGAAATGGTAAGTTTGTGTTACTTATTCATAACTTTTACATCAAGTTTACTGCATTCAAGTGTAAATAGAAAAGCTTTCAAACTGGAAAATAATTTTGCTGCCTAATTCAAACAATGACTGTGGCAAATGAATGCAAACAGATCGTGTTTGCTCAACTCAGGTTGAGGTTATTATATTGCCTGAAGGTTTTTGCTTTCCTCTCCACACATCCTCACAGAATGCTGACTTAACAGTATTGTAAATTTATGATTGTGAATAGTTTAGACCATATTTTACTATAGGAAGCCTGTAGCGTTTCCTTATATTAAAAGATTAGTGAAGGCTTGGGGAATTAATTTTTGGATTTTGCCAGTCCTTTACCAAATAATGAGATGGGGAAGTAATTATATGTGGGTGTATTTGTGGAGTGAGAGAGAGATTGCGTGCGTGTGTGTGTGTGTGTGTGTGTGTGTGTGTGTATGTGTAGGGCAGAAATGTAGGAGAGTACCCTAGAAGAATAAGGGAGAGCATCAAGATGGTAATTCTCTTTTGTGTGTGTATCATCCAACCACCTCCATTTTCTAAATTGTTCATGGAGGAATCTCCTTGTTCACTAGCTTGGTCTGACTATTTGATATTTCAGATTTCTTGACGTACATCAGGATGGAGCTGACCATCATTGCTGAGAAGGTAATCTCTATCTTAACTCTGATGATATAAAAACTAGAAGTTTCTAAAATAGGTCATCTTCATTTGCCTTTTTTCCTGGTGTTTTGCTCTCTCCATTTTTCTTATAAGAGAAAACACTTTGGAGAAAAGCAAATGCCACATTTATGTTGAGTGATACTAAATACTAAACTGAAGGTAATATTTTCCCCTAGATTTTTAGAGAAATAAACAAATGAATGAAAGCAAGGTGGTGGCTAGTTTTACTTTGAATGAGAAGAATCCAGGGTGGAAAATATCAACTATGAGAATACAATTTTCAGCTTGCAGACTACTTCTGTATTTCCAACCTCCCCAACCCCAATACACATGATGATACTAATTCTTTTTTAGACTAGAAATAAAGCCACCTGTGTTTTTTTTCTTTCTACCGTTATTTCCTGTTGCATTTTATTTCTGCTATCTATTTTTATTTAAAGGACACTTAGGATGATTTACTTCTGTTTCAGAAGTGAGAATTTAATGTGGTGGCTGGACCCAGGAGTCTTAACCCTTTAACCAGAATGTATTCACTGGAGGACAAGTATTGTATTAAATTGTCTTGGGTGATTTCTAAACAACTGAGTAAGAACGTTTACTGTGCACATAATTGTTTTTTCTCTTGCTCTTAATGTCGTTGGATTGACTGATAGCCTTCAGTCATAAGAAAACAGCAAGTGTGTTCCCATATATACACATTTCCCCTCTTTGTGCACACACTTGCTAAATAAGCACACTCACGGTTGATAATTCATGTATAATTGCAGATACCCTTCCCCAAGTGAAACATATAAACTAACGTTAAATAGCAAAAACTCGCACAATGTGTGTACTTTTTTCCCACACCCAACAATGGCACAAGCTGCTTGCTCCTTCGGTCTTCGTGCTCATATTATAATGGAGCTTTATAAGGGACACTTGGCCTCTTGCAAAAAAGTCGAGCATTTTGCACATTCCACGGTTTGGCAAACTCAGAACTGGTTATTTTCTCTAGACCGGTATCAAGTTCTTCTCAGGCATATGATTTCACTTGAAGTCCTGCCCAGGAATCCTTCAAAGTGAGCGTTTGTCCCGCTCTCATGATGTCAGGCGGTTTTCCCTGCATCTGTAATTTGAAGAAAAACAAACAAACCTGCGGGGAACAAACGCCGCGGAAACCCAAACAGAACTCGGTGGGGAGCGGGAGTCTCACCTGCAGCGGGCGCGGGAGGGGACTCGGGCCCAGACTCCCTGCGTGGGTGGCAGCCGGGCCGCACCGTGGGGTCAGCGACAGTGTCCGTGCCCTGCGATGCGCGGGCGCCCTGGGCCCTGCGTCTGGCCGCGGCGCAGAGGCGGCGGCTCCAAGTGTCAGCGGGAGCGAGCGAGCAGCAGCAGCAGCAGCAGGCAAAGGCCCAACTTCAAATTTCCAGAGACAGCCCCGCATTAGCGACACACGGGGGTCAGGAGGGGGGTCCCCGGGGGCCACTTTTCTAGAATTTTCTGCCTGTGTCGTAAAGTGTGCCCCACCCCCAGCACCAGAGAAAGTGGAAGGAAAGCGCGCGGGCCAAGTGGAAGGAGAAATCGGCTTCCTCGTAATTTCTCAAAGCCGGCAACTCCACTATTTCCCAGAAACCTTGAAACCCGGCCCTCCTGATGCAGAAAGATGTATTAATTAGCATTATTTACTGAAGAGCAAAAAACGGACCTAGTAAACGGGCCACGGGATACATTTTCCATTCGCTTTTGTCCCAAGGCCCCAGGACGTGAGCCCACTTAACGTTCTCAGCAAATCAAAGCACGTGTCCTTTGAAGAAGGTGTGTAATTGGAGTTTAAGGCATGTATGGAATTCCCAGATGTCTATAAAGTAAGAAGGAGCATGTGGCAGGTCACTGGAAGGTGGGGCAGCTTAAAATCACCAGCACAAAAGTCCTCCCCCCTTTTATATTCTCCTTTGTAAGGGCTAGAAAGATAAGCCTCAGGGGAAGGACGGGACACTATCATAATGAATATCCAGCATCTATCAGAGTCATGGTAACCATGGTAAAAAGCACATGGTCAGAAAACCTCAAAGAAAACACTCAATTACAACCGGGATTTCGTGGGCGCCCTGCAATGAGATCGTTGGGGTTTGCTGGAGCAAGGGCCTCGAGCAGCCGGCTGGCTTGTTTACGTGGACTATTTTCTTTTCCTTCTATATTTTCCCCTTCTCAAGTTTGTGGATGTGTCTTCGTCCTTCTGTATGCGGTGTAGGCTGAAGCCAGGAGAACAAAATTCCAGATTAGGAAAATAAAAGAAAACACATACACACACACACACACACACACACACACACACAAACGTTCTAAGAACATTCATCCCAGAAGGCGGCCTTCTTGGGGGAGGAGAGATTGGAGCGAGTGAAATTAAGTTTCTGTAAAGCATGCAGTATAAACATCCAGCAGTAGAGCCAGTGCTCAGGTAAAAGACAAAGGTCAACCTCAGCGGCCCCCTTTCCTCATCTTCCCGCGGACTACAGAGATGTATATGAGACTGTCGAATCTAAATGCGCTTTAGAGTGTAGCTTATTAGGCAGTTTTGGTTTTTTTTTGGTTTTTGTTCTGACGCCGGGATCCAACGAAATATGACTTTTCTCCTTGGATTCAAGATGGTGCCCTCATTGACCTGCAGAGTGGAGCCAGAGGTGGGAGACGTAAGGATGGGGGTCTGCCAAAGAAACGGGCCCTGGCAGAGGTTGGCGCTGGGAGGGGGCGATGTGGGGTCTCCTGGAGCTGGAGGCCTGGAACAAGGCACGCCCCAGACTCGGCCACTGAGGCAGGCAGGAGGGGGTAATGCAAGTGTGACAAGTGAAAAGTTAAGCAGGTACCTGAAGGAAGTTTATCTTGCCCAGATGTTAAAGCTTTTATGAAATGTCACGTGAAGAGAACAGATGTACAACTTGCAAAGGGGGCCACGCCTGTAAATACAAGGGAGGCAAAAGCTCAGAGGGAAATCCAAGCATAAATCATCAACCTCATTTTCTAGTATCTATTTTCTCCTTTAAATATTTGCTTCCGGAAAGAGAGGACACTTTTTACATTAAGTGCTTTTTCCAGGAGAAATCACAATCTTCTCCCATGCCCAGCACAGCCGTTCCCTAGGTGCCTAGTGTTCCGAGGTTTGGGGTGGAGGGCAAGTTTCTCCCCACTGCTTTTCCTGCTTCACGTTCCCCATCCCCCACGTTTCTCTCTTGGCTTCTCAAAGACGTTTGATCCTGAGAAACGTATCGGATCTCGGTTTGGAAAAGCTGAAACTAATCAATTGCCTTTTGAAGGGGTAGAGAGTGATAAGAAGAGCGAAGGAATGCCAGGCCTAAAAGACCCTAAACCTCCAAGATGCTTGGATGAGCTGAAAGATGAGCGGTGATCCCTCCCTCCTGGGGCGGGGACCAAGCGCGCTGGGGATCCCAGCTGCCCATGGGGTAGGGTTCTTACCAAGTTAAATCATCGGTTTGATTGAAAAGGATTTTTTTAATGACTTGTACAGATAGGAGGCTTCTTTTTCTCCATGAAATAAGGAAGCTCCGTTTATAAACAAAATTAAAATGAATTAGCAGTTGCCCAGTTGTGGAAGACAGCCCAATTCCTTTCTCTACTTAAGAGAGATGTTCACGGAGGCTATTGTGAATATTACCATGTGGTGCAGGCCTGGGTCTCTGTGCATATTAAGGTTTTAAATAGTTGTCCACAATACCTTTAAGACTGTACATTAGATGAACTGCTGTGGCTCTCATTTAAATTTAAATGCAACACAATTCCTAAGTCTCTGTTAAACTTTGCGCCTGGCTTATAGTTGTTATATACCCACCCATATAGCTCTCAACTCTAAACAAAATTTAAAAGTTGGGAAATTGGGGGTATTTCCTTCCACAATATTACATCTAAATTTACTGTCAGAGTTTATCGTATTCCTTTTTGGGTTTCCAAAGGTGTGGTCAGAATTGAAATATATCAAAGTGATCACATTAGGTTTAAGGGTTGACTCTTTTAAAAATGCACAAGACTGCCTAAACAAACATCTTTTCTCCCTATATCATTTACTTTAAATACCCACCCAGCCATCCTTGGAGGAACTTAACCTTTGTTTATTACCTTTGAGTACAGACCATATCTGGTTATAGCCCCCCAATGTATCCTGGAGGAAGACCTCAGATCCTGCCTTTCTGGGTTTGCCCAGCCTAGATGAATGTTGGGTTGGACCCCTGACACCCTGTCTCTGCTCAGTGAAGCTTTCCTTTGGGGCTTGCAGACTTCCATCTCTAAATATAGTGCTGGGAGAAAGTTTACATTTTTCCTCTTTTGTTCCTGAAACTTAACACCAATCAAAGAGTTGTTACTATTGTTAAAAGCCAACAACTAGCAAACAGAGCCCACTTCAGTACTGCAAGTTTAGCAATGACAGTGAACCCAGCAGAGAGGTCTGTTGATGCACCCCTACACCACATACTTCCATTCCTGGGGCAGAAGCCTGCCTTCCAGGGCAGTATCCTTGAAAACGTTCTTCTAAACCCTCTTTGCACATCATGACAGAAGGAAATTTCTGTTAGCCTCTTGCTGAGGTTGCTTCTCGCCTCATTCCACCCTTGACTTCCCTTGCTACCCCCCATCAACACACACCTTTTAAAACTTTTAACTTTGTAACATATAAAAGAGATCTGAAGCAGAGAATCCTTCTTCCTCTTCCTTCTCTCCAGGCCCCGACTGAGTGAAACTTAAAACACATCTCATAGATCAGCTTTCCTTCTCTGAAGTTAGGCACAGTCCACGACCCGGATTTTCAAATAGCCCAGGCTGGAGTCTGCAATATTTAATCCAGTCAGCTATTAAATGTCCTCCGGCTGAATCAAGAGTATAAAACTCCGTTCAGGGATAATGATACCGAGAGCAGCTTGGGGAAGGGAAGGGTGGGGGCTGGGAGGGGGCAGACGACTCCAGGGATCCTTTGATTTGGAAAATCCTGTTTTTAGAACTCCTGTCAGAGTAATAACAAAGCAAAAAAACATGAAAGAACAACTCTTTGTTCCAGGATAAGGTTTTAATGAAATACTACTACCACACACACAAAAAATCGACTATTAACCGCTTCTGAGACCCTGCTTTTCCTTTACCTATTAGGGACTAGGAGGTTCCGTAACGTGATCTCCCTCTCCTTTTCCTGCTGCCTCCTTCCCTCCCCAATGAAGCCAGAGGGGTTGTTCTGAAGAGTCCGGGTTGGCAGATAACTGCGGACTGACACCACCCTCCACGTTCCGGCTCCACGGCCCTCCTCCGAGCAACCCAGGTCCCCGGGGACCTGACTGTGAGGCTTCGCCTTCTCCCTTCTTCGCGAAGGCGGGCACTCGAACTTTGAGAGCGAGCTCTCCTGGTCCCTATCTGGAGCTCTTTTTAGGACTCCAAACACGTGTGGCACCAAGGGGATGGCGTGCCCCAAATCTGCCTTCCTTGGCTCCCAAATGACCCTGCCCAGGGCTTTTTTTTTTCTTTTCTTTTTTCCCCCCCGCTGTTGACTTAAAACACACCGAGAGACTGCAACTAATATAGCAAACGGGGCTGGGGGTAGGGGAGGGGAGCGTAGAGGCAGGGGGTGGGGATCACTAGAGAAAAAGCAACAGCATTTAGGAAGGAGGGGGGAGCAACCTTTTAGGCTGCGGACGAGGCATTTTAGCTGCCGCGTCTGTCATCTGTAGCAGCAGTTAGATAAAACCGCCTCTGATCAAAGAGGTTCGTTCATAAATCACCCGTAAGAAATGGATCTTGAGTAGTAAAAGACACGTGTCGCATAATCTCAGTTTTGGAGTCCGCTGCCCGCCAGCGCGGTTCCTAAGGCCCCCTCTCGTGGTGCCCGCGTGGCCAGCGCGTTTCCCAGCGTTTTTCTTCTTCTTCCTTTTTTTTTTTTTTTTTTTTTGGTGGGGTAGGTCTCTCCTTCCTGGTCCTCCCCGCCCCCACCCTCTCCCCGCTTCCCCCAGCTTCCACCGCAGACCCCCGACAGGTCCATCCCTCCTCCAGGCTCGAGATTTTTTAATACAATCCGTTGACTCAAAATTGACCATAGAAGTAGCGGGAAGGGGGGCCGGGAAAGGGGGGGTTGGGAGTCTTTTTCTTTTGGAGGCAAGAAAGCTACGCTCTTAGATTCTGAAACCCCCCCTCCCCTCCCAGGTCCCCTCTTAGAGTGCTCGTCCCTCTCGGTAATTTGCAAAGTGTAACGCCTCTGGGAGAGTTAAGCTACAGTAGAAATGGACTGGGCGGGTGTTTTCTGATCCGAGTTTTGTGAGTTTCAGAGGAACAGTTCTTTGCACTGAGGTTTGTCGCACTAGTGTAATATGTAGGGAGCAGTCGCTGTCCTCTAAACTAGGACCAAAAGGATTCTTTCTCCACCTCCCACCTCCCAAGCCCCAGACTCTCTCGCACCTGCTTCCCTTGGTTGAAAAAATAAGCAAAATCGAATGTCCAGTCCCGCGTGTTAAGCGCTCTGGCCAGCTGTTCCCAGAACCCCAGAAAGGCGTATTGAGCGTGTTTAGCAGCGCTGTGGTTGGCTAGCTCCAAGAAAGCAGTTGACAATGTTAGGGAAAGATAGGGTTTGTGATTTTGTGCGGGGGATTTACAAACACAAATGCCCCTTGCCCCTTCCTTTTTCCTTGGCTTTGCATCATCCAGATAAGTAGGATTTTAGTTATAATAGGTGTTTATGGTTCCAGGAATTGCACTTTGATCTAGGATTTTGGGGGTGGCGCGTCTTAAGGGGTCTCTAGACGCTTGTCTGATTTGAATGCTTTTCAGGATGATTTATGGCAAAAGGTTCCTTTCTGACACTTCCAGATGCCAAAGCTCTTACCTTCCAAGAAGGGTGAAGGAAACCTGCTTCCAAATAGCCGCGCGGATGGGAGCCCTAGCGCGCCCGCCTGCCGGTCCCCCTAAACTGACCGCGTGCACCAGCCTCTGGAACAACTGATAACCTTTCCCCGCCTTCCAGCTCAGGAGGGAGGGAGGGACTTTTTCTTTTTTTTTTTAAGATGACCGAACTACGGAGGGAAACCAAGTCACCCTCCCGTAAAGTTAGTCTCTTGCAGCTAATTCAGTTTTGTACAATTAACCACCTGCTCCCGCCCCGTCTGTGGTTCTGTGTTAACGCGATTTGACCCCTAAATGTGAAACGGGGCGGGAATACGCCCTCCGTTGGGACCCCTGATGTTTTCACCCTCCGGCCTCAGCCTCTGGCGGCTGCCGGGTGGATCGCAAATCTGGTTCCCGCGGGGCGGAGACCCAGGCAGCGCTCAGAAGCTGTCGGGCGTGGGGGGAGGAGGCGAAGTCTTTCGGAAAGCTCCCTGCAGGCTCGCAACGGCTAGGAGAAGCCAGGAAAAATAACCCTCCGACCCGATTACTGCGGGCTCCACCAGGAAGCTGAAAAGCTGAAATGTGCGCCGCAGCAGGGGGGCAGGTCAGACCGGACGGACGCTAGCGCGATTTTAGGGGACCCCCCCACCCAGGGCCGGCAGAGCTGAGAACGCGCTGCAGACGTTTGTCAACCTGAAGCTAAAGATGGGCCCGACCCGCAGTAGCCTCCAGCGTACTCTTTCCCGGAGGAAACGAGGTTTTCCACCCATTTCTTCTTCGAAATGTAACAGATCGGAGATTGGGAAGGAGGAACTTTGTTTTCTTTCTTCTTTCCCAAGGTGAAAGCAAATTAAGGAAGGAAGGAACCGCGCAGGCTTGAAGATCAGCGGTGAGGAGGGTCGAGGCCAGGGCACTGCTAGGGAATGTGTGTGCTTACAAAGGAAGGTTTAGCTCTCAGTGATGCCCTGGTTATTTGCTTAGAATCCCTCAAGGCTGGGAATCTATAATAGCTAAGGAGCAGTGCCTGAATATTTAAGTCTTTTTGAGCTTCTACCCTCCTACCTCCCAAGTCCCTTCGAAGTTAGAAATTGAAGGTCAGCAGTTTGCTTTCCCGCTTGAAAAATACGCCTGATTTCCGGGGCGAAGAGACTGGATTAGCTCCAGAGCCTTTAGAAAAATCTTCTTTTCCAATGAACAAGCTTTCTTCATTCTTCGTAACGTTACAAAACAAGGAGCCAGATCAGTTTATTGGTTTATGTAGAACCGATCCTGATTTGATAAGCTTAATCATATGACAAAAAGGCATACTGACTGCTCCCTTCCCTTCTCTCAAAGAACAGCCTGGCCGCTATGGAAGTCCCTGCCTCCTTCCTGGAGCTCCGAGTCCCTGCATCAAAAGAGTCAGGTCACCTCTTGTCTTCTCAGTGTGTATATATATCCAAGAGCATAAAAATATTAAATAAAAAACTTTCCCAACTTCAAACCTATCGAATGTTTAACAGCTGAAGGATATTCATCTTTAGGAGGCAGGCCAAAATGTCAATAAAAATTTAATTATTTCTGAAACATATGGGAGCACTTAAAAGACCCAAAAATGTGATACAAAGTATTGGTACTGAGAGGAAACTGAACAATATACTTTCATATTTGCTGGTCAAGACCTTATACCCTCTAAAAGTCCCACGAGCCACAGAAAATTTTATTCTTCATGACAGGGTTTCTAAAACTAGCATGAAAGACAGGTTGGTGATCAAAGGGGTCATCTGTATTCTGTGTAGGGAGAAATTAGTGTTGAACTCCTATGAGTTTGGCTTTTATTTTCTGTGGAAGACTGTAGTGTCTATAATAGCAAATATTATTTCATTGGGGGAAGGTATACATTCCTGTGTCCTGAAGGTGTGCATTGATTTTTAACAGCTAACAGTAATTACCTTCTGAAATGTTTTATCCAAAGTCTTTCCATCCTGTAAGTCTGCCATGCTCAGAGATGGTCCTTTATAGTGGAAGGTGACATGGTGGCATTATTTCTGTAGTTGCTTGTGATGAGCAAGATTGATGTGCCACTTGGAATAATCTACAAAATATAAGTAGCGACTTTTTCCACTTACATTTTTTTTTTATCCTCACCCGAGGACATTTTTGCATTTATCTTCAGATAGAGCGGGAGGGAGAGAGGGAGGAAGAGGGAGTGAAACATCGATGTGAGAGAGACACATTGACTGGCTGCCCAACCAGGTCCAGGGATAAACCGCAACCGAGGTACGTGCCCTTAGTGGGAACCGAACCCGGGACTCTCTGGTCCGCAGGCCGATGCCCTAACTGCGGAGCCAAACCAGGGCTCCACTTACACTTTTCATTAGGACTATTGATTTCTTAAAACGTACATCAAACATTAACTGTTGAATTGCAGATTAATCTGCTCATCTACTGCTGCTTTTGAACTAATCCTCTGATAAATCCTGATAGTTGATTTGACACCATTGTCATTATCCCAGTTTTCCCTGTGGTTCACTTCAAGAGTTGCTTTGGGTACTTGGTTATCTGGAGGTTCCCAGTGTTAACATTAGCTTGATGGTGATTTACATACCTTCCGTGATTGGTTATCAGTAGGCCCTCTACCATTGGAATGAACTCTCCATTTCTTTCAAGGTTTACAGTCATTTAATTCAACCATTTAATTTAGAGCAAAGGACTCTGAAGTCTAAAGTTTTAAGATAGTTGCCCAAGACTAATTGGGCCTAGTCCAGTGTTTTCTTCACTATTTCGGAGCATGTTTTAAGATTTTAAACAGGATAGTAAATTCCAGAATTGCCCTGATAACCAGAACTATCCATTATCTTCCAGCTCAACAACTATTCCCCAAGGCTTACTATCTTTCTCTTTTCCTACAAAGTTTTTGCATAAACATAGCAGATAACAAGACCAGGAGACTATCACTTTATTAGTGAGTCTGGACACTACTCTGGGTATAGACATAACACCTGGTAAATTGTCAAGGCCAGGATCTAATTTACCTGTTTGCCTTTTCATATCCTAAGAACGAAAATGAGTATGTCTCTATATACACTAAAAATTCTAATAGTAATATTATGACTATGTGTACCTTTCAGGGTACTTTTTACTTTATTTTCATTTTTGCAATTAGTGAGACAAAGCCTTGTTTGTGGGGGAAAAAATGGCCTTAGACCATTATTTTTGTCTTTTATAAGGATAATTGCCACTAACAATACTCTTATGAATTCAAGACTAAAGGAAAAAGAAAGATAATTTAACTAGCATGTGCAGAAACTGTTTGTTGAGCAGAAAAAGCAGGAGTGTAGTTTGCCCCACGGAGTGATTATGGAATGAGGCAGAACCGAAGGAGAGTGATCATAAGTGGGTTTTCCTAGTCAGTGAAAATGATCCCAGAGGTCTTTTCAATCTGGGATCTGTATGTCTGACATGCTTTCCAAGTGGGTTTTGTTTTCATGCATTACTGATGCAAAGGGCGACTTGAGTGAGATGAGATTGTAGTAGCACAATTCGGAAAAGTAACAGCCAAGGTAAAGTGTGTGAACTCACGCAAATGTACAGCCATGAGAGACTCATTTTTCTCCTGTAAAAGATCTACTCAATTGTCTGATTGCACAGCGAGAGTTAAATATCACTTAGATCCGCAGAAGCAACTTCACTCTTTCCCAAGCCCTTTCCCCAAGTGACGGGCTGCGTGGGTGGCCACTATGATACTGCCTTCAATTAAACAAAAGCATGCTTATTCAGTCAACAAACATTTCTTGAGGTCTCTCTAAGGTCTAAAGGCTTTGCAGAAGAGACTCTGTCATGCCCAGCATAACAAACAAAGGAGCCTCTAATCCCAGAAGGCTGGTCTCACCTGTGATATTTGCTGTGTGTGCACTGGAGCCCCTGCAGCGGTTACTTCCTCTCAGTTTTCTTGGATATTCTGGGGGTGGTGCAGGAAAGTAGCCTCCTCTCCACCTGTGGAAAAATAGGAATAAGGAGGCAAAAGTGGCTTCTCTGCATTCAGCATTCTAAGACTGGACATTTTAGAACAGAGAGAAGTGGCCTTTGCGACTTTTCTTTTTATTTCAATGCACATGCATCATTCTGTAGCAATATCCTATAGAATCATGGTTGCTTATTAGACTTTAAGCTTTTTGTGGACAGGTGCCTGTCCAGCTTACCGCTATAATTCCAACACCCTGCTTAGCCCTTGTCACATGGCATCTTTTGTGGAGCTGAACTAACATCGCCATTATACTGATAGGAAACTGAGGCAGAGAGGCAGATTCCACATCTACAAGAATAAAAATAAAATAACTATATGACAGTCCTATACTATTAAGGTGAGCAAATTCATGCACTAGTCTCTCAGGATGATGTTTAGACTGAAAACCCAAGTAAGCACAAAAGAAGACATTTATTAAAACACTGAGATTCAGACACTTACCTTAAGTACATTAGAGTGCTGTTCTGGATGGAGCCCTCATCTGCCATCGGCCTGGACGTCTTTGTGTGAATGTGTATAGGGACCCTTTTTTCCCAGGGCTTACCTGCCATAGCAGGGCTGATTTTAGGCCCCATGACCACATAGACCAAGTGCCAGTTACCAGTGAACATCCCTCACAACCATATGTAGCAGCCTGGACACCCCAAAAACAATAATTGTCAAATTGAATAAGGAATCTGGCTAGCTTACTATCCGTGCGTTTTCATATCTGTGACATTGATTCCTCTTGATTTCTATGAAAGACCCAAACACAGACTCTCCATGTGTGCTTATTAACCAAACTGGGACAGTGTATCCACAAGGGGCTCTTCTCCGGATCCAGCCAATTGGAGTTCTATTTCTGTGCTATAAACATTGCCCCGTCACCCCCTAAAACAGTGGAATCACCGATCACTAAACAGTTCACGTCAATCAGTATCTACTGAAAAATCGAAATTCCAAGTTCCTTTCTTATTGCATATATGCACACATTGTTCCAAACCCAAGAGTGATGGTTTAGAGATTCAAATATAATTGATTGTGAATTGAAAAGGGGCATTCTGAAAATATTTTAAATTTGGTATGATTAGTATGAATGGAGAAAGCGCTTCTCCACCCCCGTTCTTCTCCATCCTTCCCCCCTCACTGCAGGGATGCGGTGAACTGGTGTAATTTAAGGCAGGTGGTCCACATAGTAGGCTGACCACAGAGGATGAGGGAGTGTGCATTTGATACCGTGACTGCTGCTCTTTAATAGACTTTAAATATACTATGACTATTATTTGGCTTTTGGCTATTACATTTATTTTCACTTTCTTTCAAAGGCTTCTCTCTTTCATTTTGTCATTTTCTACAAACTGAAATGTAACCCGGGTCCAATGGCACCAAATAGAAGATTTATCTATATTGTCATCAAACTAAATGCAAACAAAATATCAAAGGGGAGCAGAGGGCACCCCTATATTTGGCTCTTGAATGCTGACAGAAAATGCACGCATTTTTCTTTGCCTAGGTAATAATGCTTTATTTTTATATAAAGCCTTTCATCTGAGATTCTCAAAGGCCTTCAAGATGTCGTTTGGGTCTGGCATTCTTCAACTGGCTGCCCTTTGTCTCTTTCAGTAAAGAAACATTCCAGTTGGGTGTAGTTTCATAACGGAGCTTGCACTTGGGCATGCACATTCAGAGGGCCAAGGGCACTGAGTGTTTCTCGAACAGATCAAAGAAATGACCGGTTATGACATTCTCAAAACAACCCCAAGAGGAAGATGGGTGGCAAAGGCGATTATCTAAGTTGCAGGTGGAGCAGTTGTGACACAGCAGGTTAAGTGACTCACCTGAGGGCACCCAGTGGCGTCTTTGTGACTGTTGGAAACAGTAGTAACATCTACCAGACCATTAGCATGGCTGTGTTTCTTCGACACCCACCTTTCTGTTCCTTTCTCCTCTCAGAATGAAAATCTCTAAGAGATGGCATCCTTGCAAACGTAAGAGAAAGGCTCCAATGCAAGGGGAGAGAAAATAGAGTGGCGATTTTGGAAACATTGAAGATCAAGAAATGTGTGGGACTTATCCAGAAAATCACACAGTTTTGAATTGAATGAATGAGTCCAAAATAGAAAAGGAATATCCCTTGCACAGAGACAGTAGAAGTGTGATCTTTAGGTTTTGTTCCTTATATGTAAGAGAGCATTGTGTTGATTTCAGCCAGGGAACTTAGTATAGTGTGTGTGTGTGTGTGTGTGTGTGTGTGTGTGTGTGTGAGAGAGAGAGAGTATGTTTCACTAAGTTTATATTTAATTTTAGCTCTTTAAGCTACTTGGACATTTTAAAACTTAAAAGCATTTTTCACTCATATCGTATCTATGACTATATATTTTTCCTTCCTGGAATTTTGTTTTGCTTCATTATCTCCAAACTAAGTCATTTGCTTTAACATCATAGTTACTAGACTGAAGAGCACTAATAGGAGGTCTGGGTTATTCCTCCTTAGCATCACTAAATGATTTTCTATTAACTCAGTGTTTGAGAAGTCTGACTGTGATACTCCACTGAACATTTATGTTTTAATATCCTCTTAAGACACCATATCATAATTTATTTGTAATTTAAAAACTCATTGTCAAGTTTGGGGCAGGGAATCCCAGCTTTGCTTTTGCAAGTCAAGTAACTACTTTTATTCCAGTAAGAAGAGCTGATGGAAGGAATATGCATATATTTTTAATAGAGAATGTATAATAAATGAGACTATAGATTTTATGTGAGAATAATTATACATTTTGAAACAAAACAATTTATTACACTACAAGTTTTTTGTTTTGTTTTTCTTTCACTTTTTAATATTCAATTTGAATTTCTAAAGTACAACCTATCATTCCTAGTAAAGGATTATTACAAAAAGTCAGAAAAAAAGTTCTGGAAGAATTCTAATACCATATATCCTAAAACTGTCATCCTACTAGTTATATATGAAAAGAAAAGAAAAAAAAAAAAAACACCCTTGGGTTTGTGTCACCCTATTTTTCTAAACTAGGAAATTCACAGATACAGATATGTAATTTAGAAGGTTTAGAAAAAGCTGTTCCTTGTATAACACTGGCTTTACATACCAGGGGTGGGACTCTCAAAGTGATATGCCACGTTCCTTATCTATACATACCAGCTAGGTCCTCAGATTAGTTTTGATCTGCTCCAGAAGAAATATGCATAAACAAGCAGGAATGATGTTGACAAAAGTAAAAAATCCTGATTATTTTGCTGTGCATGTGGTTGAGGGGCTAGAATCTGTACTGCATTTTGTCATTACTGGTCTTTCTCTTCCATGAATTCCTACTGCGTTATGCTGTCTCTGCCAATGAGGCCACATTGGAGAAAGAAGGTAAGGGTTTAGCATCATGAGACAATGAAAGATGCTTAAGAGATTTTTCTGCTTTATTACATAATCTAAGTATGATTTTTGCTCTTCTTTTTCTTACATGGAATTATCAAGCCTTTAATGCTGTCCTGTTTATTGGCATATGTATCTTTGTTTTGAGGTTATGCGGTCTCCTTGCATTCTTAATTTTGTTCTAAATTAAGGTCCCTTTGCTGATGTGTAGTTGGATTAGTTTAGGGTAAAAATAAAAAAAGAAGAACAAGTCTCGTCTAAGATCCATCACTTACTAGCTGTGTTACTTGTCAATTAACTGAATTTACCTGGGCATCAGGCTCTCTAAAATTGGGGAGCATGCTAGATTATATCACAGGCATTATCATCCTGTTATTGTATAATCTAATACCTCTGATGATACTTCAATAAAATACAATTTAAATTGCCATTGTAAATTGTCAAGAAATGTTCTCTCTCACATGTCAAATTTTAAATCCATAAGATCAATTAAAATCTTGTATTTACTAAAATTATAACCTAAACATTGTGAAATGAAGCATTATTAAACTGCCTCAACTTCAGAGTATTGTACTTAAAAAACAAAAATGAAAACGTGATCTGGGAACAAGCACAGAAGTAGAGATAAATCAGTAACATCTCATTGCTTTTAACAATCGTTTGCTAATAGTTTTACTTTGCTATTTTGTTGTTAAAAGAAAGTATCTGTTGTTAACCCCTTAAATTGAAGACTGGGTCTTCCTTAAGTCATTTATAAAATATCTTTACTGGTCATTAGTATCTTATTTGGTAGCTCATAGCTCCGTGAGATGCCTATGAGAGACAATGAGTATGCGTTTACCTAACAATCAGCATGCTTATTATTCATAATGAAGACGATGGATGTGAAAATGTATCTATTGGCTACAAGATGGCTTTAAAATATTAGTTCACAATTCTTCATCGAAATTTCCTTTTCCATATATGACATCCAAGTAAGGGTTTAAAACTTGAAACTTTTCTTGGGATTCATGCTCTGAAGTATTTCTGTTTCTTGTTTTGTTTTGTGGTCACTAACCACAGAGAAATTTGTCTTTTTTACATATGCTGGAAATAATTTACTGCTTTTAGAAATATTAAACCACACACAAAAACCTAATGTTAAAGAAATATTGTGGGTCTGCCGAAGTCCTTAAAAAGCCTGGAAATTGAGAGTTAATGCCGAAGCTCTTATCTGGCTCAACGTCCAAGGGGCTTAGGGGCAGAAGTAGGGCAGGTAAGGAATGCCCGGTTCACATATATGTAAATTGCAAAAGAACAACAACAATAGTATTGACAGGATGATGTGGTAGAAGACACACAGGGTTAGTACAATTTATCTGAGACATTGATATTCATACTTAATATAAAATAATGCTCTTCATGAACACCAATTCTTGTCTAAGCTTAATATATAGACAAAAGTCACAAATTCACAAAACTCCAACATGACTGTAGATTTTGATCTGTGATATCGATGTGTTTAATGGTATTCACTTGACAAAAATGGTATTCTCAAATGAGTTTTTAGAATACTGTTTACTTGTACAATTTTTGCTTATGTTGTTTGGGAGAAGCTATGCTTTCAAACTCATGTATTTTACTGATCTCACTAAAGAGGCCAGAGACCCAGGCTATTAACACTGATTAGGTCTCAGGAAATACAGGCTCCTTTATATACATAACACAGAATGCAAAAACGTTCAGTGGTTGTGAAGGATACAATTTTTAGGTGCTGATTTTCAAACATTATCTTACATGTAATGATGTAGAAACTGAAATTCATTCATTGGGAGCAAATTTCTATTGATGAAAACATTTAATTTGGTTTGTTATTACATTGAATTGAATTTACTCCTCAAAAACTTGTCTCTATTTTAATATTTAATTATTATTTAGTGCAGAAAACATTTTGAATTTTAATAAGAACCTTTATATTAAGAGTGGTTTCATTTTTAAAGACATTATTAAATACATAATTATTATCAGAATTAAGCTTAATTTATAGTAAAGTATCCCAATGGATTGTTTTTAATGCTTTCAATTTTTACTATCTGTAAATATAAAAAGACTGACAGTTCCTGAATTATACATACACCTTTAATGCACTGTCACATAGCAGAAATAATACACTTTTAAAAGTATTTCTGTTGAGCTGGAGTTTTGGCAAAGGACTTGAACAATGATAATTAATTAGTTAATTAATGTGTTGCTTCACTTCAGCCATATTATTTGCCCTCTTTGTAAATGCACAAGAAAGATGGTAAACACCAAATGTATCTGTTATTTAAAGTGAGCATATTTGAAATTAGAAAAATAAAGATGAATTTACATGAATTATAAAGCATAAACTGCTTCCAAGTTTAGTTAAGAAAAATAATTTGTGGTTTTTGGCATAAACATTACCTGCCCAAATGCAATTTTTTATTTTAGAGTCGCATCTGTTTTAAAAGTAAATTGACTATAGAAATGAGACATAATGGATGATGTGTTTAAGAAATACTCATTCTCAATATCTAATTCAGTTTATTGAAAACTGATAATTTACCTGCCTATACTAGAGATTTCAGAAAATACTGGTAAAATAACAAACATTTATGGAGAAATATTTCACAGCCTCTTAAGCTAGGAGTTAAATTATTTTTATACTTTGGAAAGGATTACCTGCTATATTCTAAAACTACTTTCCTCATTGTTTGAATCTTTTTATATTACTTTTGATCTCTAATTTTGTTCTCTCTACTTGACTATAGAACTATTTAAAATGCAATATTGAATGAAGACTATACAATGAAGTGTTTCCAGATTCAGGAGCGTAATTATAATTTTTCACATTACATATTCCAAATCATAGATTTGATGGGGTTGCAATTCACGTGTAAACAAATAAAATTATTCAACCTGCTTTTTAACATAATTTCCTCCGTAAACATAGGAAACATGTTCCCAGGCAGAAAAGTGAGCACTCGAACAGACGTTGCCATAAAGCACTTCTGAAAATTAAACTTCACAAACTTAAAAGTCGCAGCTTTACAAAGAAAAGACATTTTGCCTTTCTATTCTGGGCTGCAAGGAGGACATTTGACACATTTACATGGCAAACTTAGTCAATGTTTGGAAATGCTTTGTTGTGGCCAAGAGCTGTGCATTTCCTTCTGTTGACCTGATTTTTTTCTTCCCATAAAGTTAATTAATAGAAGATGCATCAAACAGGATTATTGCAGATGTGCACATACCGCAGTGCTAATTGCTCTTATTTTTTACAGCCCAGTTCTGCACATGCTTTAATTTATATTTGCCTGAGTTAGCTTTTCAGTGAATTAGCGGCACTCTGCCACACACTAAATAGTGATGTGCTTGCATCACTCAATTATCTCAGATGCATTATTGTCTAGCATCTATGCTCCTAATTTCCTTACCACCCACACCCATCTCTTTCCTCAGTTTGGGAGGCTGATTTGTGTTAAGAAGGGACCACCAAGCTATTAACTCTAGGACATAACTAGCATTGTTCATAGAGCGCGAGGCTTATGATCATATCACATTTTAACTCTTCCACCAGCATTATCCCTGTTTCCCAGTTGCTTTCAAGCGGCAGTGACTCCAAATGCCTCGCATGGAAATGATAAACTGCCCCTTGTGCCTTTTCTTTGAAGGAGTTCTCCTGCAGAGTATCATATTTAAATAAATTGCCATTGAGTTTAGCAAGCAGCACAATCATGTCCATTGAGGTGGAGTCTTTTGATCATATTTTGTAATGCAATCAAGGATCACATGAGGATTCTGGAAGAGGCCAACTCTGCTGTGTGCTAAATAGGCGACAGGAGAAAGAAAACATTAATTGCCCTGAATCCCGCTGACATAACAACGCACACCTGTGTCCCAGATAGTCCAGCCCCTAAGGCAGTGGATATGAGTATGACCAGAGTAACTCTTTTCACTTGATTGCTCAGCAATTTCAATCAAACTACCAGATTTAAAAAATTGCTGATATATTCAAATGGTCAGAAAAGGTCAAATGTGTGGCACAGCACAGTGTATGTGATGAAACTCGCTGGATGGGGAGCAGGATACCTGGGTTCTAGGTCCACCTATTTGTTACTGAGTCACTGGTCTCCTCCTCTCGCACCTCTCCAAAGTCAGTGAGACCAGACCAGTAACCGCCTACTTACTGAAACAGTTGTCTTGAGGTTGCATGAGATAATGGTTAAGAAGAACTTTAGAAAATAAAGCACCTTACAAATGTAATATTGTGATAACTGTATAAATAGGAGTGGCACAGATCGTATACAAACAGTGTTCCATTCCCATCACCTCTTTGCAAATATTTTCACAGTGTTGATCGTTATGGCAAAAGGACTTGGGAGATCTTTCATCGACCAAAAACACAGGATTACTCGTAGGAAGTTACTAATTGGAAGGTTAATTGGGGAAACTGGGGACGCTGTTGAACTTCAGTGAATGGATGTGGGGGCTTGTGAGGGCTTGGCACGCTGCCGGCCCAGCGTTCCGGCTTTCTGTGAACTCACCAACCAATGGGAAAGAACTCGCCCGTACCACCCCATCATTTTCTGATGACTGATATTGATTAGTAACCTGGTTTGTTTTTTTTTCTGACTTTTTTTTTTTTTTAGCAGTATAGGAGAGAGAAAAAATTGAGAATTAATAAACATATATATTTTTTCAATCTCAACTAAGATAGTTTTGTGGTTCAGATTTCTCTTTCCACCCTCTTCCCCCAGAATAGGATATTTAAAATAACATTCCAGTAAGATCAAAATGAAAAAGTCTTTTTTTTTTTTTTTTTTCAAAATATTTCTCCTCTTTCATAAAGAAGAAATGTGGAGGTCTACTCCTAGTCTGACACCTTACCTCTCTGCCAAAGGGGGAAACAATCAAGGGGACTGGAGCCGGAGAGCACACCTCGGTCCCAGAGGGTGAAGATGGAAGTGGTTTCATAAATGTTAAACAATGTTTATCATCTACATCCTTATTATGAGTGGAAGTCAAATAACCTGAAACATAAATGACCGAGAAGGCAAATGCAGCAAATGGTTTTCATATCACTTTGGAGTCTGCATTAGTTAGCCAGCGCCGCCGTAACAAAGGGTCACCGACTGGGCTAAGCAAACAAAATTTATTTTTTCACAATTTTGGAAGCTAGAAGTACAAAATCCATGTGTGACATGGATGCTCCTCAGTTGTTTCTATGTCCTAATCTCTGTCTTTCTCTCTCTCTCTTAGTTGAGGTCTAATTCACATATAACTTTATATTAGTTTCAGGTGTACAACATTAGGCTTCAATACATTACGCTCTCATGTATTTGTACACATTGCAAAATGATCACCACACTAAGTCTAGTTAACATCTGTCCCTATACACAGTTACCATTTTTTTCTTGTGATGAGAACTTTCACAATCTATTCTCAGCAACTTTCAAGTATGCAATACAGTGTTATTAACTATAGTCACCATGCTGTACATTACATCTCCATGACTTATTTACCTTAGAAAGGGAAATTTGCACCCTTTGACCTCCTTCACCCATTTATCCCATTGCCCCACACCCCCACCTCTGGCAACCACCAATCTTTCTCTGTATCTATGCACTTGTTTGTTTTGGTTTTGGTTTGGTTTTTTAAATTTAGATTCCACATATAAGTGAGATCATATGGCATTTGTTTTTCTCTGTCTGCCTTATTTTATTTAGCATAATGCCCTCGAGGTTCATCCATGTTGTTGCAAATGGGAAGATTTCTGTGTGTGTGTGTGTGTGTGCGTGCGTGCATGCACACATCTGTGTGTCTGAGTAATATTTTCTTTATCCATTAATCCATGGATGGACACTTCAGTTTCTAATCTCCTCTTCCTATAAGGACACAATTCATATTGGATCGAGGCCCATTTAATGACCTCATTTAATCTTACCTTTTTAATAACCCTATCTCCAAACAGAGTCACATCCTGAGGCATTCCTGGGAGATATATTGACAAGATTTTGGATTAAAAAAAAAACACACTAGCTGGGGTAACTAATCAAAAGCTGAAATAAAATCAGAAGTGGCCTCTCAGGATATGATAAAATTTAAAAAATTTTTAAAAACTGTTGTTGTTTTTTATTGTATAAAGGGAAAGCTACTTCAAACATTGTTCTTTCTTGATCAATCCACACGAAACATCCGCAGCCCCACCTATAACTTCGCCTGTACTTCCCATTGCCTTTGCTTTGGTCTCCCAGCTGGAGCTCTGCCCTCTCCCTCCGACCTGTTTCATAAATGTGCATTGTATGGGAACAGGGCATTGTCTGTTCCGTTCACCTGTGTGATCCCAGTGTTAGCTCTGCAATGAAACCTAAGCAAATAGTTCATGAATACATGGCTAGGTTGTCGCTCGACATTAGGGACTAGGAAGTTATAGCTCTAATGTACTCTCTCTTGCATCTTGTTCCTTGCATGTTACAGGAACAACCAAAAAGCCCAAGTCGCCTGTCATTCCAAACCATTTAGCTAAAGCAGTTCGCTATAAAAGACTTCAAACTCTCCGGAAGCAGTCTCGGTCAGATGGAGGGATATCTTAAATAGCAGGCGAGCCTGTGAGCCAATCAGGCTATCAGATAAATAAAAAGTTGTTTATAAATAAGCGTATAGATAGTAGGCACATATACAGTAATTTACAGTGTGATGCATATAATCCTCATTTTACAAATAAGGTAATAAAGTTCAGAGAGTTTGAGTAAATTTCCCAGGAGTTCACAGCCATTAACTGACAGTGGCCGGACTTCAATGTACGTTTGTCAGGTTCAAAGTCCCATGACCTCACCCGTATCCAACATTGTTTCTAGTCAAAATGGCCAATGCGGTGGGCCGGGGGACCCAGCTAATTACAACCTGATCACATTTTTAAACATCCTGTTTTCTCCATAAGTAAAAGAAAAAAAAATGATCAAAATACTACTTTCCTTCTCAATAAAGGCAAACCAAATGTCGGTGTGCTGTTGTAAATACAGCAAGTGTAATGAACAGCCGGGTGCTGTTTTCTGAAAAGAAATGAAAACTCATCTTTTCTTAACTGGCTTTCCTCATAGCTTGACTTCAACTAACCTTATTAATCAGGACAATGAAGGGGAAAAAAAAATCACAAGGCCCATGAGTCAGCCCATTTCAGATTCCCAGTGTCAGCACATGGCCCCTGAGCCCAAGCACAGTGTTTTCACACAGTGCATCTGATTGTTTATTGCAGGGAGGTAGGAGAAGAGGAAAACAGTCTGTTTATCCGTCCAGGAACGCAGCTAAGTGTCTTTATCCCCAAAGGCGACGTGGCAGCTTTGGGCTCGATGCCCACATTGTTAAAGCTGCGTTTGTTCTCCACTCTCTAGAAGACTTTCCCCACCCCCTCTTCTTTTCAAATATCCCTGTTTTGTTCATGTCCCCTTCCCATCGGAGAGGAATTGTTTAAATCATATGATTGATCTAATTTTAGACAGCAGCTCAGCTATGACTCTTCAGCAGAGAGACTTGTTTTCTTTTAACTTTCTGGTCCTGCATAGGACCCATTAGTCATTTTTTATATAATGTCCATCAATCTGCCATTCTAGGGTCTCATCTGCTTCTTTAAAGGGTTTGTAAACTACACACTGTGCTTTGCCTGAACGCCTTTCTCTCCAGTCATGAGCACAAGTTCTAAAAAGCAGCACATTTTCTTTTCCCTCCATATTTCATTCCAGTAACTGGACTTTAAGATGGAGTAGAGAATATATATTTGGGGGTCCATGTACACGCTTATTGTGATCGGAGGCTTTTATGGAACAGTTGGTGAATTGAACGAAGGTGGCCGTGTTCTCGGTCCCTTGCCCCGATCACCCTTCGCTGTCACAAATTGGCGAGGCCTTTGGCCTCCAGAGTCTGTTCCTTTGATTCAAATCTCCCTTGTGGCTGCGCAGCAGTCTGACGCTCTGCAAAGCGCCCAGTCCCTCTGCACTCAGTTGTCATGTCTGGTAAGTGGGCAAAAACGGGACATGTCTGAAGGGGAGAGCGGGTTGCGAGTTAGACGGGATTTTCTACGTCGAGGAGTTAGACCGGTGTCTGTCCTAACATTCTGCCTACTAACTAGTCAATCTTATTGGTGTGGTCATCCTCACAGAAGACATGACAAGATCACTCTCAGCCTTTGAGGGAAGGAAGTAAAGCGATTTCTCTGAACCTTTTTCCTCACGGCTCTGTGCTTGTTTGAAGCTGAGAATCCCCAGCTTTCGCTTTCTAACACGGGGCTGCGGCACAGATCTGAATTGGTTGTCAGCCTCGCCCACAGTGTACCCTCTTTCCCGGCCGCACTCCCCAACGTGTAGTGAGGGTGGGAGGTTGGACCTCCACTGCTAAAGAGCACAGTTCCCTGGGAGGAGTGTTCCCTCCACCCTTGCCCCTTCCCTTGCTAAATCTGATTTACTTGCAGTGGTTCAAAAACAGCTGAGGTAGCTGTGGCTGTTCCCCAGCAATGGGAAGGGTTGTGGAATGGTGTTTGACTTAATAATAACGGGAAGGTTTCTGTTGCTCAGAGGAGGAGCCAGGCTGAGTCACCTCTCTGACATCCAGGACCGAGCATTATCCTACAAGCTTTTCATGTGATTGGTTATTTAAAAAACAAACAACAACAACAAAACAACCTTACTGACTATTCAAGGTTTTAAGGCAAACTTCATAAAACCCCCTATTTTCTTAGTTACTGAGTACATTGTCACTAACAGGTTAGTTTCTGGATTGATTTAAGGATGAAACACCTTGGCAAGTTTTTGCAAAGAGTGTTGGAATCGTTGCCACTGGGTGTAGACACAGGGGGTTAGACAATAGAAGGGCATGCATATCACTCTTGGCAGGGAGAATACTGCTAGAGAATACTGCTACTAATATGCACTTAAACACAATCAACAAGAAAAATCTAGGTAGCACAGCAAACTTCAGGTTGAGGGCAATTAGCACATCTTTTATGTCTTGAGGGTAATAGCATGCTTGCTGCTCTAGGAAACGCTCCGTGGAGGAGCACAGAGCACTGCTCCAAGGAGGAGCACAGCGGAGTGGTCGTGGACCATGTTCAGTGCTGTCAGTCTTGGGGATCTGAGGCAGCCAGTGGCTCCTAAATACCCCTGAGTCAGTGTCTCGGCTTCATTTCACTTTTACAATGAAACATCAGATTTATAACTATCTCACTCTCCCTTCTCTATATTACATTTAGTTTTTATTATTCCTCTACAGGCATAACTCATGTAAGAGGTCTAGCAGAGGGTCACCAAGCGAGTGACACTACGTTAGCAGAAGCATGCCCCATGACTGTCCCTGTTGCCTCTTCTAGGAAGTACCCATGTGGCAACCCTTCTTACTCACCCACCCATGGCCCAGACACAGGAAAGAGAACTTTTGCAAAGCATGTTTTAGGTGCTAGGTATCACTTTACATATGGATAAAATCTCCAGGCATTTGAACTTGCTATCTTGCTCATCAGTGTCACATGTAATCTGCTTCACCATTCAAATCAGAGGAAATAACATGTTCCGCATTTTTATAAAATGTAGGACTCCCTTGCAGTTCTTAAGATCTGAGTTGGAAACTGGAAATGAACCTTTGCAGAACTAAATTAAAACTAATTTTGTCAAGCACGACAGCATGGTTCAGAGGGAAAAAAAGAAAAATATCCAACGGAGGTTCACCAAATAAAAGGTTTATCAGTTCCCCTTAGTCATCAAATGCTAGAAACCATGTTGATGAATTACATGTAAATGAATCATAAACAGAGGTATTAGTAATACAAAACTTCAAAGGGAAAAATATTGGCCATATGTTCTTTCAAATTTGTTATATATTGTTTAATTCTACAACTGATATGTTGAAAAGTAGATTTTTTTTACAGTTTTTATTGGGTATAGTTCACATACCATACAGTTCACCCCTTTAAAGTATGCACATCAATGATTTTTTTGTACATTCACAAACATATGCAAAGACCACCAACAGTCAGTTTAGAACATTTTCATCACTTCAAAAAAGAAACCATCTATCTTTTAACTATCACCTCCCTGGGCGCCTAGCCTCCCAGCTGTAAGCAACTACCAATCTACTTTCTGTCTCTAGAGATTTACCAATTCTGGACATATCATTTAAATAAAATCATGTAATATGTAGCCTTTTGTGACTGAATTCTTTTATTTAGCATAATATTTTCAGGGTTCATCATTGTTGCAGCACGTATCAGTATTTCACTCATTTTTATGGCCAAATAATATCCTGTGGTATGGATATGCCACGTTGCATTTATCCATTCATTAGCTGATGGAAATTTGGGTTCTTTCTACGTTTTAGTTATTATAAGTATACTACTATAAACATTCACGTATATATCCTTGTTTCTCTTGGGAATATAGCTAGGAGTCAGATTGTTGAATCATATAATGATTCATATTTAACCATTAGAAGAACTGCCAGAGTGTTTTCCAAAGTGGCTCACTATTTTACATTCCCATCAGCAGTCACATTCGCAATTGCTAACACTTGTTATTATCTGACTTGACTTTAGCCATTCTAGAAGTATTATCTCATTGTGTTTTTGTTTGTTTTTTTGTTTTTATCCTCACTCAAGGACATTTTTCCATTATTTTTATTCAGAAAGAGTGGGAGGGAGGGAGAGAGAGAGAGAAACATCAGTGTGAAAGGGACACATCGAGTGGTTGCCACCTGCACGCCCAACCAGGGCCAGGGACAAACTGCAACCGTGGTATGTGCCCTTAGCGGGAACCGAACCCAGGTCTCTCTGGACCGCAGGTCGATGCTCTAACCGCTGAGCCAAACCGGCCAGGGCTCATTGTGGTTTTGATTTGCATTTCTATGATGGCTAATGATGTCAAGCTTCTTTTCTTGTGCTTACTGGCCATTTCTAGTGTATCTTCTTTGGAGAATTGGATTCAGATCTTTTACCCATTTTTTAATAGAGTTGTGTTTCTGTTATTGAGCTGTATGAGTTTTTTGGGTTTTTTTTGTATGTTGTGGATACATGTCCCTTATCACATATATGATTTGCAGTTTTTTCTTCTGTTCTGTGAGTTATCTTTTTCTTTCTTGATAGTGTCCTTGAAGCACAAACGTTTTAAATTTTGATGAAGTCCAATTTATCCATTTTTTTGTTGTTGCTCATGTTTTTTATATCATGTCTTAGAATTCATTGCCAAATTCTATATCATAAAGATTTATCCCTATGTTTTTTTCTAATTATAGTTTTAGCTCTAACACTTAGGTCTTTAATCCGTTTTGAGATATATTTTTTAAATATGTTATGAGGCAAGGACCCAACTTCACTTTTTTTACATGTGGCTATCAAATTGTCCCAATACCATCTGTTGAAACAACTATTATTTCCTCATTGGATGGTCTTGGAACCCTTGCTGAAAATCAATTGACCATAGACACCTGGGCTGATTTCTCGACTCTCAATCCTATTCATTTGATCTGTATGTCCGTCTTATGCCAGCACTACAGTGCCTTGATTAATATTATTACTTTACAATAAGTTTTGAAATTGAGAAATGTGAATCCCCCTACTTAGATCTTTTTTTCCAAGATTGTTATGTATATTCTGAATTGCTTGAATTCCTATATACATTTTAGAATCAGCTCATTAATAGCTACAAAGAAGATATCTGGGAAGCTACTGGCGCACACTGAAGCTGTCCATCAACCTGGGGAGTGCTGGCACCTTACCGACATTACGTCTTCCAATCCATGAACATCTTTTCCACTTATGTATACATTTTAAATTTCTTTCAATAACCTTTTATAGTTTTCAGAATAAATTTTGGCACTTCTTTTGTTAAATTTAATTCTAAACATTTTTCAACTTTTGATGCTACTGTAAGTTGAATTTTTCTTAATTTTATTTTCAGTTGTTTATCACAAGTGTATGGAAACACTATTGATTTTTTTAAATTATGTTTTTATTGATTTTTTTATATATAGAGAGAACGAGAGAGATAGAAACATCCAGGTGGGAGAGATACATTGATTGGCTGCCTCCTGCATGCCCGCTACGGGGGATCGAGCCAGCAACCTGGGCATGTGCCCTGACCGGGACTCGAACAGGGCCCTCCCAGTCCATGGGACGATGCTCAAGCCACTGAGCCACACCAGCCGGGCATTTTCCTGTAAACTCTTATGTTTCAGATTAGTGAAGCTATCCTAATTGCTGAAAGGTATGTCAATGATGTTTCCTCACCCCTTTTGGACCAATAAAAATAGTTTTTAGACTTTTCTTTGAGGAAATGTGAATAATAATTTATGTATAAAATATTTGGAATAGAATTTATTATAATATCAAGAATAGAATTGTCTTTAATATTCTATATCAGAATAAACAAATTATGGCACATTTCATATGTTGAAATGCTATGTAACAGATTAGCTTTAGAAATAATTTTAATGGTATTGAAAGTAGTTATGAGATAATAAATGAAAAAAGCAAGATGCCAAATTAGTGGTATATGTAACCTTTAAAGAACTGAAACATAATTTTTAGTTGGTATAATTGACATATAATATGTTAGTTTCAGTTTCATTACATAACTCAATATTCATATATAGTGTGAAATGACCACCAAAATAAATCTAGTTACCATTCGTCTTAGTATATGTAATCTTAACTATGAATTTTAAAAGTACTCATAAAAAAAAGACAAAAATATGGGATGATTATGGGTATTATTTTTCATAATTGTTTGTATTCTTTCAAATGTACTACTTTGCATTCCAATAAAAGTTATTTTTATAGCACTGCAAATTATGCTCTGTATAAAAATTTTTTGCTCTGACCATCAAATTTTGAGTTGGTATATTATAAAAATGTTTTAGATGATTTGTAGCAATTACTTTGTTTGGGACTTGTAAAAAGATGAATTTCATAATATTAAATTCCTAGTTAAATGAAGCATTCCAATAATTTGACATGCTACTTTTAAAAGACTTGATCGGGGTCATGCAGGAGGCAACCAATCGATGTGTTTCTCTCACATTGATGCTTCTCTCTCTCCCTCCCACTCTCTTTAAATAAGAAAATCAATGGAAAAATATGCTCGGGTGAAGATTAACAACAACAACAAAAATTGGTTGTATTTAGATGTGCTTAACATTAAAAAGCAAATTCTTGTTTGACTTTCTCCTCCTACACTGAGGAACACGAAGTCCTACAATGCAGAGGAGACAGGAAACTCTGGAATTATCTTCTCAAGATGACAGAATTCATTGTTTAAAGATGTTATTGTTTTTTTAAAAAAAATGTAATAGTTTATTGGGTGGATACTGTTTAAATACTACACCTTGCCAACTGTCAGTTTTTGACTTTGCTTTGTTTGCTGTTGTGTGTGTGTTTATCATTGTGTAGTCACTTTGGACAGCAGTTTCTATTTAGCTTTTATGTCATAACATGGATCTGCAGCGTATCGGGAGAGCTTTCTAAGATGTCCTTAACGTGAGTGATTTCAGTACTATTAAATTTTCTAACTGATGAAAACATTTAGAATAACTGTTAAAAAGGACTTAAAACATTGCATTCTTATAACACCATCTTTAGATATAATTATAAAAGATTGGCAAGAAAAATGAAAAGTAGGGAATTTGAAAGATAGCATGTACAGTTTCAGATGGTGGGTCCTATTTCCTTTGAGCCACTTCTGTGCCAGAGACCCATAAATATTACCAGCCACATATAAACACTTTTCGGATTAATTATTAATCTGCATACTTTTTCATATTCACTAGGGACAGTACATGTTTGTGAGATACATGTCAATTCACATGCTTGCGAAATCACTTTAAAGGATCCCTATTACATTCCTGAGTATTTTCCTCTATCTGGGTTCCTTCCCCATTTTATGTTAATTAGATTTTAGTTCCATGTTTCATGTTCCATGTACTTACCCAAACAGGAAATGTCCCTGATGAAAAATTCCACCATAATCTTTTTCCTATGAAAAAGGACAGTTTCCGCCCTGGCCGGTTTGGCTCAGCGGTTGGAGCGTCGGCCTGCGGTCTGGAGAGACCCGGGTTCAGTTCCCGCTAAGGGCACGTACCTCGGTTGCAGTTTGTCCCCGGCCCTGGTTGGTCGTGCGGGTGGCAGCCACTCGATGTGTCCCTTTTCTCTCTCTCCCTCTTCCTCTCTCTCCCTCCCGCTCTATCTTAACAAAAAATGGAAAAATGTCCTTGAGTGAGGATAAAAAAAAGAAAAAGAATAAAAAAGAAAAAGAAAAAGGACAGTTTCCAGTAAAAGAGTCAAAGATGCAAAACTAGAAAGTGGAAACAAGAAATCTAGACCAGTAATACTGCTATTTATTTAGCATTTATCACTTGTTTGTCACTGTGTTGCCTGTTATATGCATCCATTTATTTACTCTTCAAATCAAATTCATGAAATTTGAGGAAACTGATTACCATAGCGTTCAAGGTCATGTGGCCAGTAAACGGAATATCTGAGTCTGGAACCTGACTCTGATCGGCTCCAGAGCCCATATTCTTTCTTTCTTTTCTTATGTTACAGAGACAGGAAGGGAGAGAGAGAGAGAGAAGAGAGAGAGAGAGAGAGAGCGCGCGCTACTTCCTGCAAACCCTCTACCAGGAATCAAACCAGCGACAGGATGACTCCCAACCAACTAAGCCACACCTGCCAGGGCAGAGCCCACACACACATTCTTAGTCACTAATCTATGTTAATAGACTGGCATGTGACTTGAAATCCCTGTCTTGTTCCCAATCTTAAGGAAAATGCTTTTAGTTTTTGCCCATCACATATCATGTTGACTATGGGTTTTTCATACATGGCCTTTATTACGTTGAGTTATATTCCCTCTATTCCCACTTTGTGGAGAGTTTTTATCATAAATGGGTGCTGGATTTTATCAAATGCTTTTTCTGCATCTTTTCATATGATCATGTGATTTTTATCTTTCATTTTGTTTATGTGACGTATCACATTTACTGATTTGCAGATATTGTACCAAACTTGCATTGACAGAATAAATCCCGTTTGATCATGGTGTATGATGTTTTCAATGTATTGCTGGATCTGATTTGCTAATATTTTGTTGAGGATTTGAGCATCTATGTTCATGGACGATATTGGCCTGTAATTTTCTTTCTTTGTAGTATCTTTATCTAATGTTAGAATTAGGATAATGCTGACCTCGTAAAAGAGCTTGGAAGAGTTCCCTCCTCTTGAATTTTGTTGGAATAGTTTGAGAATTATAGGTGTTAGATCTTTGGATGTTGGTTGCTGTGCAGGTCTTGACCACATGAAGCAGAATTCACCTCAGTAGTGTCTGGTGCCTGCCAAGATCTCCCTTTGGATATGCCTGTTGTGAAGCTAATTGGATCCTGCTCTGATATTGTCTGAAGCTGGCCATTTGCTTTGTTGATTCTGGGCCTCTTGGCAAGGACTCTGGTGCAAGCCAATATCAGACACTGCCTGTGATTGGCCCTGTGCCACCTGCTTGGAGCCGCAAAGCAATCTACAGTTTGTGGCTACTTCTGCTAGGCCTACATGTGCCTGAGAAGGACCAAGCTCTGTACCAAAGGATTTTTTACCAGCACGGGGTGTGGGGGAACCCCAAGATATGCCTCTGCCTGCTGGCTGCCTGTTAGGCTCAGTCACTCAGGAGCCTCTGATAGCCCTCGGGTTGCAGGAGGCAGGTTCTCAGTGAGTCACCAGGAAGTGGCAGGTGGTGTTCACCAGACTGATACAAGTTCAAACTCAGTGCCAGTTTTGGGTCTGAGGCCACTCAGAAAATGTCCCAAGGTATACCACGTCTAGCTGCCACCCCCTATATGCTCCAACACCTTTGTGGTGAGCAGGGTCTCAAGGAGCCATCAGGGTGAGAACAGAGTTTATCAGGCCCAAACAGACCAAGATCTGGCCATGTGAAGGGACAGCCCTGCAATGCTGGAGTGTATGAGAAAAAATGGCTCCTGTCCTGGAACCACACAACTCAGTCTGTCCCAGATTTTGCCCAGCACCCAACCTCAGCAGGTCGGACAGCAGGGAGTAGGGAGGATGGGGCTGGTGGATCTCTCATGAAGCGGAGTTGCCAGTCAGCCTTGGGGGAGATGGCCCCCTCCCCAGATCCACACAATTCAAGTCTGTCTGGGATATTTCCCTGACCTCAGCAGGTTGGAGCCACCAGGAGTCAGGAGGGTGGGGCCACCAGGAGTCAGGAGGGTGGGGCCACCAGGAGTCAGGAGGGTGGGGCCACCAGGAGCCCTGAAAGTGAGGATGGTGGTTCTCTGGTGAGGGGGAGGTGCCAGCCAGGTTCACAGGAAAATCAGAGTAATGGCTCCCGGCCCAAAGCCATGTGGCTCAGTCACTGACACCCCTGGGTATGCTCTGACCTCTATACCCTGGCCCAGGGGTTTGCTCCTCAGCAGTGCACACGCTGCACAGGGGGGCGGGGGGGGGCGACAGGGAGTCCAGAGGGTGGGCTATTGCATTCCTCCAGGCTGATGCTGTGTGGAGGTGGGCACCGCACCCAAGAAAGGGGGTGTCTGCTGTGAGGGACTTAGCACAGGAGACCAAGGCGGCTGTCCCTTCAGCGCTCTCCCCAGAACTACAAACCCCCGTCTCTCCTCTCACAATTCTGGTCCCCTCTGCCCTCCCTCTGCGGGAGCCCAGGGTGAGTGGCCGGGAATGGGATTTTGGGTGTTGGCCCTGTGTCTCCAGCAGACTCCTGTCTCCCTCTGGCATCTGTCCTTGGTGGGCAGAACCCCTGCCGATTTCCACAGTGAAATGTTATGCAAGCACCTCTTCCCGGTTCTGGTGCTCTGGGCTGGGGAGCCCCGTTTGGGGTTGATACCCCACTTCTCAGGGGAAAGCTTTGCAGATGAGCTATCCCTGCACATTCCCAGCCACTGTCTGTGGGAGCGGGGCCGGCCCTTTTCACCGTCGGCCCTTCCTACCAGTCTCATTGTGGCTTACTCTACAATTCTTCGGTTATAAGACTTCTCTTCAGCTAGTTTGCAGTTGGTTATTCAGGGTGATTGTTCTATATTTTAGTTGTAATTCCAGTTTGTTCCTGGGGGGAAGTGAATGTAGCTTCCATTTATTCCCCACCATCTTTGGTCTTGAGGTCCTTTACTATTAAAATGCTACTTAAATGAAAAATAATTTGCAAGAAATTAGCCTCTATAATGCTCTTTGAACATATGAAAGTATGAACAAATTAAGAATAATCTAAGTTAAACAATAATATAGGTTAACTCTAATAATCTACAGTGTAAATATTTAGAATAAAATCTTACTGTCATTTTAACATGTAACGCTCATATAACTCATGTTAAATAGGTTAACTTAGTTAACTCACTAAATCTAAAGAAGTGAGACTTTTGACACTAAAAGATTCTACAAAAAAGCATTACAGATTTGCATTCTAGACTTAGTCACATAGGTAACCAACTCTATTATTGGATAAGAAGTGAGTGTCATTGAGAAAAGTATTGACGAGATCATGAGTGTCAAACAGGTTTTAATTCTTATGTTAGTCTAACAGCTGTGTGAGAATGTTGGGCTGAGAAGAAATCTGAAGCATAAGTTAGGTACTAGGCTTAAGTTAGTACCACCATCAATAAGATATTTGCCAAGGCTGAAGGATAAAAAATAGCTACATTTGAAGTAAATAGTTCCTATATGTCAACTATGTAAATTATCAAGTTCTAAATAAGGGTTTTTCTGAAGGTTTCAGACATAACTCTCATGAAGGGAGGATATCAGATAGGGTATAGATAATTAAACAGCAAAAACAAGGAGAAGGGAGACCTTTGGAGAGTGACTTCATTTGTTTGAAGAGAATTTTCAAAACATAATTGTGTCCATGTTTAATGTTACCACAAAACACATTACAAATTTAAATGTCTTTTGGATTACTCACCATTTTTAATTATCCACACCCTTTTCTTTCTTTTAATGTGGAAATTCAAGTGTTTTCTGGATTGCACATTGTACCATTCTTGTGACCTATTAACTGGAGCATGGAAATGGACTAGCATAATGATATTTGAGAGATAGTCCTGCCACATCATAAGCAACGGCGTATGTAATGCATTTAAGGGGGGAAGTGACTTATACGATGTAGGAAAAAGCAAAGTGGCTGCGGATGGAATTAATGGAATAGGACTTAGGCTGCACATGCAGATGAGGTTTGACATTTCTCTTTAAAACTTCTCATGTGACAAAGCCAGTCTGTTCTGGTTAATCTAGCTTTGACATACCCAGTGAATTCAAATCTAGATTGCAGAACATTTACACTGGTCAAAGCTATTTGGACGATTTAAGATGAAATTAATCTCTTGGTCTCTCTGGGATAAAAATTTTAAGGTATAATTTTTATATTTGTAAAAACTGCAGAGTCAAGAGTCAGAAAACCTGGATTCCAGGGTTAGCTCTGCCATTGTGTGGGCAAATCATTTCCCCCTTCAAGATTTTCGTTTCCTCATTTGTAAAACAAGTTGACTCAAACAGCTAGTTTCTGATACTCATGCTGTCCTATGTCTTAATCACAGAACACCAAGGACTTCCTGGTTTGTGATTTACAGGTAGAAACCTTAAGAATCACATGATGGCAAAAAGCTACAGCTCAATGGTAATATAGATGTTTGGAGTTTCGGTAAACTTACACAATACAGTTAGCTATGAAGGCAGATCCCAGAGGTTCCTTTATTCTCCTTCAGATGGAATTTATTTACTCCTCATCTTTTGAGTTCACTTCACCAGGATGAATAGAAAACCTCTTATTTCCTTTCCTTCACACCCCCACCTCCTTTCTACTCTCCTTAGCGCTTACTCTTACTCTGCTTAATCACAGCAATTTATAATACGGCTGCTGTGTTTTTCTCCCTGTAACACCACAGCTGAAAGGTTCATCTTATAGCCAACTAAGTCCCCTGAAACATTGGGGTTTGAAAATAATTATGACAGAATTTTATCAACTCAAGGGGCACCTATCTTATGAATGGCCCACACTGATTTTCAGCCTTCATTCTTTTCTAAAAGCCCCCCAGTGAAAAGTTGAACTCCCTCTATTGCCTTTCTTGGGTAGCCAGAATCTCTTGAGAATCAGGGAACTGGTTCTTAAAAATTATTTAGCCCCTCAAAGAGGTTTTGCTTATCTGGGTTATATGTATTGATATTTACATTATTAGAAATGAAACTTTGAATATATTTTCCTAAAGAATAACTGTATTTTCTAAGACTAAGAAATACAGTGGAAAAAAAGTGACATGGTTTTACAATTTTGCAACTCTCTTGATATCTGGTTTAAAAAGAAGAGTTGGACTAGGCTTCTGTGTTCCATGTATTGCAATATGTTGCTTTGACTAACACACATGGCAAAACTCTGGCTTTACAAAGATATACAGTTAGGCAAAGGAGGAACATTTTACTAGTCTTTTAGATGACTGGCAACATTCTTCTTTGCTACTACACCAAAACTCAACAATGGTAGTTTCTTAAAGATAGTTTTAGTGTGGAGTTTGAAATCACATCAATGCACTTTTCCTTTTCTGTTACATTAAAGAATATTTGTATCTTGTACTTAGAATAGATCTTTTACCAATGTATGATTTTTGTCACGTTATGCATTGATAATTTAAAAACGCTGGTTCACCAACTTATGCAGGATTTCCCAATGTTGACACATTTTCTTATCCAGTTTCAAAACCCCACACTCACTAATACAGTATCACCAATCTCATCCAAAACATTTTAAGTACGTATTGGAAAGCTGTCAAACTCAGAATGGTTTATACAAGTTTTCAAAAATTTGAAAATTTTATTTGAAGATTAAGTTTTATCATTGACAACAAACATTTTAGTTGTTTTGGAATGGCAGGCTAATTTTGGTAATTTTGGAGAAAATGAGTGCCAAATACCTATGTATGAAGAACCTGTTTATTTGACAGTCATTCTTTCAAGTAAAAAATGACTACAATTTGTTTTTCCTATATCTTCTCTTGCCCCATACACTTATCAGTAAGGAATAATGTTTGTTTTTACACCCATGTTTACTATTTTGGATAAAGAAATTTAACATTGTATTATCACTGTAATGATAACTTATATTAAAAACTTTTCATTATAAAAATAAGTAAATAAACCCAAGCATAACCCTGATATAAATGTTTATGTTCAGATAATTACCAGAATTAGTAGGGTGATCACATTATAAAGTATAAAAATGTTCAATCACTACTTTGTACACCTGAAACTAATATGACTAATATAATATTGTATCCCAACTACACTTAAATAAAAAATTACATTCAGTATTACAGAAAAGTTTGCTTCCTATTATTTAAGTACCACAACTCTAGCAAAATTTGGGGTTGGTTTCATATTTTTTAATTAAAAAATCAGAAAAATGACCACTTGCATAATGAGAAACTAACTAAAGTAGTTCATTACTTATGAATTAGGGTAATTGAAAAATCTAATGAATGGAGTAAATTTGTGTCATTTCTTTCTAGTTCAAATTTAATGAAAAGTATATTGACATAGTTTCAAAAATTCTGAAGATATTATACTGAGAATTATTATTATTGGCTTTATTCTAGATATGTCTATACAGGCAGAGAAAAATGTAGGACTAAGCATTTAACAGGAGAATTTGATCAATGCAGACAGGCAAACTGATGTTTTTTCCTAAACAGGAGATTTGGAGACCCAATTTGGAAAATTGCCTCCACTATTTATACTTATTTCTGGTAGATGGACAAATCACAGATGTCTAATAATAACTATTGCTTTGGAATAGTGGGGTGTAGAGTGGTGCGTGTATGTGTGAGTGTGTGTGTGTGTGTGTGTGTGTGTGTATAAATTCTCTGGCATTTAACATAAAGACCTCCATTAATTAGCCTAAGAGAACTTAGGGGATCATTTCTTAGGCTGGGAGAAAGGTTGCTAGCCTCAGTGAGACCTAAAAATATTTTCTAGATTAGGATTGTATCTTTAGATCTTGGGTAAATACTATTTTTGAGTCTACCCTACCTTTCTTACAAAATACGCTTGTAGTGATGGCAGCAGTATAATTCTCAACCTAATAGTCATATTCTTCTGATTTCACATTCACCTACTGGAATTGAGTTAAAGGTAGTAAAATGGGAACTCTTTCTACAAATGAATGCATCATCAGATACACTTGTACTGAAATCTAGTTGATGGTTGAAAAGTATAGCAATAGTATCCAAACTTGTTACACCTCTTTATGCATCACGGGTTTTCAAAAAATTTGGATCAAGGCTAATATCATATTAATATTTGTTAAAACCCAAAGAACCCTTCGTTACAAAGAAGAGTCAAATAGATTAAGGCCTGCAATTCACTTGGACTTGTATTTGCTGCCCTCCACTTTTAAAATGAGTAGTAAGGATTTGTGAACATCAAAGAAGATATCATATGTTTAAATACATAACATAGACTCTGACATAGTATAGATATTTGGTAATTTTCATTCTTTTCCTTTATGTTTTCTAAGCTAATATTCCACGCAAAAATTGTCTTAATTAAATCAAATAACCCTTATTAATTGGAATTTTAGTATAGCGATGGGGCTAAAATACTAGAAAGTATCCCCAAGATCACAGAAATTGGGAGTTTAGAAAAGTAAAAATGTAATTTCTGAGCCTATAGCAAGTTTACCCTTTTAATGGAAAAGCAACACCCTTCACTGGTTTGCTTCCTTTCCGACGTAGCAGAATTACTCTCCTAATTAAGTGGCAGTTACTGCCATTATACATCATTACGTTTAAATGGAGTATCTGGAAGATGTCTCAATTAGACAGTCCTTCCAATTAAGTGTGTCCTATAGGTTAACAGGAATAACTTCCTCTCCCTTGGATAGTGCTGTTTGGGAAAAATACCTAAACTAAGGTCCAATCATTAAAAGGTCAAAATTATGCTTCTCAATTAACACTCCATAAAGTGGAACTGGGAAAATTTGCCGTGACTGCTGTGTTTTGTGTCAGTCTGGCTGCAAATCAATCAAGATAAGTACATTCTGAATTACAGTGCGATGCACACTCATGCACGAGGGAGAGCGGCAGCAGTCTTTGAGAGAGCCCAAACCTGGCTGTTGTTAGAATAATTCAGCTCATCATTATTATCATTCCTATTATTATTATCCCTAAAACATGCGATTTTTAAAAATTAAACACGATGGAGTAGAAAGAGCAAATGCTGAGGTTATGAATTCCAGAGGCCAGAAAGAACACCTCGGAGGAGAACAATGAGTTCACAAATAATCGCATGTGTGCAGCACGCAGCCCTGCGCGCTGTGACGTTCCACATCGAGGCACTGTAAAATAGCTTTCGGCCATGGAGCAGTTGAACACTCTTTGTTCAATACCACTGTCGCTAACATCTGCAGCTTCTGGTGACTCTTACGCCACTAAAAATATGGGATTGAGGGTACAGAATGTATAGATTACAAATGTCTAGGATAAACATTTTGAATGCACCTAAGAGCTGGTGTTTTCCTTGACTTATACTAACTCAAGCTATTTATAGTCTACGAAGAAGCCATGGGAGGCAAACACACCTTGCTCTTTTTTTGAGCTATGCTGCATAGAGCCTTTCATTTCTGTAGCTAAACTGATTTAAAAATTTCAAAGACAAAGGTTGATGAGAAAAGTTTTAGAAGATTACCCCCCAACCCCCCCCCCCCAAAATGACTGAGTATCTCCTGGGCACACACACAACAAGAAAATATAAGGAGAGAACATTTACCAAGAACATTATTAATGTATTCTTGCCAAACATTCTAAAAAATAACAAGATATTTACATCTTTCATAAACCAGCACAGAATCAGGAATGGAAAATAGTGTAAAAGTTTAAAAATAGTTATCCATGTATTATGGACTCACAAAATTAGATTTTATAGAATTAACATGTAATGTGAGTACATTCTTAACTATCCTTCTCATTCACCTCTCAGGAGCTCAGTGTATCCCTTGGCCTTGTTTATATACATCCTTAATATGCTTGTGATAAAACTTCATATAGTCTTCATAATTTTCTTTCCTCAAAAAGCAGATGTCATTTTTCAGAGTTAAGGAATGTGAGAAAATGTTTTATTTCTTCGTTTGGCGAATAACCTTCTCTAATTCACCAGATGGCGGTGATTCTTTCCTGGCATTTTGTTTCTCTGTCAGGATATACACATGTGCTCCCTTGCTAAGGAGAACCTAAATCAAGAATAGCACTTGCAGGCCTGTCAATAACACACCAGTATCCTGGGGAATGGGAGATTCCAGTCTCTAGATCAGGCTACATCTTGGCAACCAAGGGGAAGCATTGTAATGGATGACTTCATAGGAAGTTTCAGGGATGTGAAAAATTGAACCGAAACCTATGTCCCCATCTTCTTAGAATAGCATTCCGAAAAGTATGTGCCATGGCACCATCCAGAGAACCTAACGGTGTCAGGAATCAAGTTGGAGCACGGTGGTGGACAAGGACACACGTCACCCAGACCTCATTTCACGAGAGGACATATTACCCTGTCAGCTGGCAGCCTGTTTAGAGTTTTCCTTAGTTACAGAGGACTGTCCTGGCTACAGTCACACTTTTCCTGAGCAGTCCACATCCAATTACTGGTGAAGGTGTGAATATAAAAGCTTGACAACTACAGCTCAGTGCCAGCTAACTCTGAAGGGCTATTCTAATTCCATATCTTGTGGGGTTGGCTGATGTTTTGTTGGGCCTCCATCCCAATGTGACTTCCCATCTGGCCTTTCTGCCTCCTCCCTCTCCTTTCCACAGGTATTCATCCCCAAGTCATCTCAGCCCGTGTCCAGACCCCGAGCCGACACCAGCTCAATACAACATTGCATTTCTGGGTTTCCATATGGCCATTTGCCCCTTTTCCTTTGTTTGTTCTGTGTGTAATGGTTCCTGTTAGGTAGACCTAATTCGTAGGGACCGTTTTGCCTGAAGACATCTGTCCTTCTCTTTGAATCATGTAGCAAATCATACATTCTAAAGCCAGACATTTTTTGGTTCTATAGAGCTGTTATCAAAACTGAATTCAGTGGGATATGTGCAAATTTGCACTTCTGAAAAAAATATCCACAAAGTTACTTAAATTATTTTTGCAGAGACAAACTTAACTCCAATTTAAGTAGTACATTTTTATGTATTAAAATTTGTAGAACTCCAGAAAAGCAGCATATTTTAAATAATATTTTGTTATAAAAAAAAAGAAAGCCAAAAATTAATGAGTTTAGTACCTAGCTAAAGAACCCAGAGGAATAACAGAAAACTCCCAATGAAAATATAAATCATTAAAATAAATAAGAGTAGAAATTAATGAAATAGATTAGAGGTCAGCAAACTGCAGCTTGTAGGCCTGTTGGCTGTTTTTATAAATAAAGTTTTATTGGAACACAGCCTCATCAATTTATTTAGTATTGATCATGACTGCCTTCATGCCACAGTGTTAGGGTTGAGTCATTGTTGTAGAGATCACATGGCCCACACTATTGAAAACACACACCATCTAGCCTTTATAGAAATAGAAAACAACTATGGTTCAGAGAAATAAAAAATAAATAAAAATTTAATCTTGGAAAAGCCTTACAAATTGACAAACTTTGGGTGAAACTGATTAAGAAATGAGAGAAGACATAAATAAGAATTATTATTAATGATAAAGGGGACATAAATTACATAGAGTAAAAAGAAATATGTCTTAAGTTGGAAAATGTAGCAACAGTGGATAAATTCCTAGAAAGGTGTAACTGACTAAAACTGCTAATACGTGAGACACGTGACTGGTCTTGATAACCATGAAAAGAAACTGAATTGGTAGTTAAAATTATTCTCAAGTAGAAAATATTGGGTCTAGATGTTTTTCAGGGCAAGCTCTTATAACATTTAAAGAACAAAAAAGCTAATATTATATAAATTATCCCAGAGCAAAGAGAAATAGAAAACACTCCCATACTCATCATCTTAAGTGGCTTAAATAATTATATTCCTAAATGTAGATGAGGGTACAAGAAAACAAAATTGAAGGCAAATCTCACTTAAAGATATATGTAAAAATTTGATAAAATACTAGCAATAAAACCTCCTTAAGTCATATATATATATAAAATAATAATTTATGAAGTAGGATTCATCATTTGAAAATCAATTACCAGTCATCATATAACACCTGACAAGAGAAAGCCGCATGATTATCTCAGAAGATGAATATGATGGTTACTTTTATGTGGTAACTTGACTGGGCTATGTGGTGCACTGATATTTGGTCAAACATTATTCTGGGTGTTCTGTGAGGTTGTGTTTGGATGAGATAAACATTTGTTGTTGTTGTTGTTAATCTTCACCTGAGGATATTTTTTCCATTGATTTTTAGAGAGAGTGGAGAGAGGGGGAGGGGCGCGAGAGAAAAATATTGATGTGAGAGATACACATCAATTGTTTGCCTCCTGCACATGTCTCAACTGGGGCCAGGGATAGAACCTGCAACCTACATACATGCCCTTGACAGGGAATCTAACCCATGACCCTTCAGTGTGTGGGCCAATGCTCTAACCACTGAGCAACACTGGCCAGGATGGGTGATGTTAACATTTAAATCAGTAGACTGAGTAAAGCAGATTGCCCTTCATAATGTTGGTGGGCCTGATCCAATCAGTTGAAGGCCTGGGGGAAAAAAAAAAGGCTCACCCTCCCCTCAGTATCAGCAAATTCTTCTATCTGATGGCCTTTGAACTGGAACATCAGGTCTTCCTGCCTGAGAGACTTCAAACTAAGACATCAACTTTTCCTGATTTTATAGAAGTCTGACAACCTTCAGACTCAAACTTAAACTGGGGCACTGACTACAGATTTTGGACCTACCAGCCTCCACAGGCATGTGAGTCTATTCTTATTCCCAATTAAGCTATAGTTTCAATTCAATCACAATAAAAATTTCAGCAAACATTTTGTACAACTTGACAGGTTGATATTAAAATTTATATGAAAAACCAAATGACCAAAAAATGCTAAGATACAACTGAAGGAGGACCAATTGGTACAGCTTGCTTCATAAGATATTATAAGAAAGAAACCAATGGAGCAGATACATACACAGCAGGAGAAACCTATAGAATGTTCATAACAATATTATTCACACTAGCAAACATCTGAAAACAATGCAAGGGCCCATCAACTGATAATGAATTAATGGAATTCATTCACACAATGGAGCACTAAAGAGAAGTCATAATAAATTTACTATTTAAACATGAAACAATGTGTATGAATCTCAGCAATATAACTCAGGAAAAAGTGTTGAAATATTACACATTTCCTTTTTTTATAAATTAAAAATACTCCAATAAAATAGACTTTTAAGTAAATACTTACTGATGCACTAAATCTATAAAGAAGTAAATCATTGAAAGAATGATAAACAAAAAATTTAAAGGATGGTTAGGTTGAACAGAGGAAGCCAACAGAATGGAATGGTAGGCAAGCTATATTGCTAAATTATGTAATTTTCAAAATCCTAACTTTAGTTTTGGATGCTGGATTTTAGGCGGGAGCTATTAATAAACATATAAATAGCTATATAAGTAAAAGTAGGCCATGCAATGCTATGACTATGTTATAAATTAAGGATTATAATTAATTCAATTTTGTGTGCTCCAACATCCAAAAATGAATATAAAATTCTGATTTCATAGTGAAATCCCTAATAAAATATTCTAGGTTTCTTTTTGAAGTGAATGCAAATCAAATTAAGATGACTAAAATAGAAACCAGTTTTGATCATTATTAGGGTAAGTGGATATTACCTCCAACTAAACATAATTTTATTTGAATGTCAGTTCTGTAGTTTTAAATCCCAGCTGCCACATATTTAGGATGAGTAAAAAAATCATTGTGAAAAAAATGTTCTTCAGTAAGAAGAGATATTAAATCCATATTTGACACACTCTCTTTAGGGTCCTATAGTGGCTTCTAGGACACTATACTCCCTTAGTTTTTGTTCCTTTTTTTACTCCTTTTCTTTTTAATCCTCACCCGAGGACAATTTTAGGGCCGGGGACAAACTCTAACGGAGATACATGCCCTTAGCAGGAACCGAACCCAGGTCTCTCTGGACCGCAGGCCGACGCTTTAACCGCTGAGCCAAACCGGCCAGGGCTTGTTACTCCTTTTCCATTTCCCCTTTAGACTCCTTCTGTTCTCTCCAGTTTGAGATTACTGATGGAAATGCTCCATGACCCAGTCCTTGGTTCTCATCTATATATACTTACTCCCTTGGCGTTTCCCTCCAAATGTATAGCTTAAAAAGCATCCATATTTTAGTGATTCCAAATCGTATATTCTAAACCAGACCTCTCCCCCAAAGTCCAGAGTTATGTTTCAAGCTGTCTACTGGATATCTCTGCTTGTTAGTCTAATCGACATCTCAGACACGAGCTGCTAAAACTCAGCTCCTGAGCTTTCTCCCTGGACCTCCTCGCCCGTGGCTTCTCCGTCCAACGCAGGCCACACTCCATCTTTCCAGTTCCCGGCTCCCAAACTCTGGAATCCTCCTCGACTCTTCCCTCTCACCATACATCCAATCCACTAGCAAAGTCAGTTACTTCTGCCTTCAGAAGCGTACATCGCCATCTGGATTAATGGCTTAGCTGCCAAACTGGTCTCCCTGTTTCCAAATTTGTTCTCATAAAATCTGTTCTTCACAAAGCAGCCAAAGTGATCCTTTGAAAATGTTCTCATTTCAACCTTCTACTTGGTGCTCTGCAATGGGTCCTTCAGTCGGGGGGAAACTGGTCTTTGCAAAGGCCTACAGGACCCTCCGTCCGATCCCTTCGCACGCTCACTTCCTCCCTGTGCTCCCGCACGCAGACCCGCAGACCCGCAGACCCGCAGACCCGCAGACCCGCAGACCCGCAGGCCCGCAGGCCCGCAGACCCGCAGACCCGCAGGCCCGCAGGCCCGCAGGCCCGCAGACCCGCAGGCCCGCAGACCCGCAGACCCGCAGACCCGCAGACCCGCAGACCCACTGGCTGTTCCCAAACCTCCAGGTAGGCCTTGCTCCACCTGCTCCCTCGGAAGGCTCCCTGCACAGATGTAAGCTTGGCCAACACCTTCACTTTCCTTAAGCCTCTGCTCAAAACCTGTTCTCCAGCCAGCTTTTACCAGTTCATGAGAGCCAATTATTAAGTATTCAGGAATTTTGCAAGCCATTTTTCAAAGCTTTTGTAGCCTGGAATTGACCATGCTGGGAGTATTTACACCAGGCCTACTTCATCACCTTATTTAAATTACAGTTTCATACTCTCCCTCTTTAACTCCTAATTCCCGTCTCCTGCTCGACTTTTTATTTTTCTCATAGCACATGCCACCTGATGGTTTACTGCTTAACATATTTATGTATTCACTACCTTTATTATTTGTTTATAATCTCTGCAAACTAGAATATGAGGTTTATTAGGACAATGGTCTTTGATTAGTTTCAGATATCTCCCAAGATACAATATCCGGCACATAGTAGGAACTAAGTAAATATTTGTTGATTGAATGAATGAAAGAAAAGACAAGGCGCTTTACTTACTGTGAGACAGGCATATATAAAAACTGTAAGTAACTCTCAGTGTTTTTATTTTTATTTATTTATTTTTTATCCTCACCCGAGGACATTTTTTCCATTTTTTTTGTTCAGGTAGAGTGGGAGGGAGAGAGAGAAAGGGCCAGGGACAAACTGCAACGGAGCTACATGCCCTTAGCAGGAACCGAACCCGCGTCTCTCGGGACCGCAGGCCGACGCTCTAACCGCTGGGCAAAACCGGCCAGGGTGAATGTTTTTACATGAATAACTTTAACTTGAGTAAATGGCAAAGTGAGGACAATGCCTTTTTGAATTGTTAGGGAAAAAATTAGCTGTCCTGGCTTTGACCATTTCAAAACTGTAGAGAATATTAGAGTTGAAACATCAGTAAGTTATTCCTTATTTGTATATTATTACATTGCCGAGGTTTTTTGTTGTTGTTTTTTTTTAATTTTTTTATCCTCACCCGAGGATATTTTTCCATTTTTTGTACAGATAGAGCGGGAGGGAGAGAGAGGAAGGGAGAGAGAGAGAGAAACATCCACGTGAAGGGACATATCGAGTGGCTGCCACCCGCACGACCAACCAGGGCCGGGGACAAACTGCAACCGAGATACGTGCCCTTAGCGGGAACCGAACCCGGGTCTCTCTGGACCGCAGGCCGACGCTCCAACCGCTGAGCCAAACCGGCCAGGGCACATTGTCGAGGTTTTTATAAGCAAAGATTGGGCTAAGTATAATGTTAACTGCAGACAATTTCACTTAGAGACAACAGAAAGAAAAATGTATGTGGCACACCCATGTATCTGAAAATTCAGTATTCCTTGTTGACAATGCTTTCTCTGAAGTTATGTGTCTAATTCCTTCAGTGTTTGAAGCACCCACTTACAATTCACCTAGGTATTTAACTAAGGGTTTGACAGACTTCTAACTCTTGGTCTTCCGTCACTTTCAAATGTTTCTAGCATGTTGATCTGATAAAGAATATTTGAAAATATAAAGAGATGGCAACATTTTTAAAAAGCACCAAGTAAATAATGTACTTATACAATTGTTTTTTGATCAGATGTCATTGAGATATCTTATATGCTAGTGGAAGTGACTTCTCTTTGCAGTGTGCTTATTTATTTATTTATTTATTTATTTATTTATTTACTTTTAGAGAGAGAGGAAGGGAGAGGGAGAGAGAGATAGAAACATCAATGAGAGAGAACATCGATTGGCTGCCTCCTGCATACCCCACACTGGGGGTTTGACCCACAACCTGGGCATGTGCCCTGACTGGGAATCAAACCAGCAACCTCTTGGTGCATGGGTCGACGCTCAACCACTGAGCCACCCCGGTTAGGCTGCAGTGTGCTTTTAAATGTTCCTTTATTAGTCTCTCGTGTACTCCCTAGCTAACTGTAGTTTAAAGTCATTTTCACACTGTAATTTGAGGGATGCCAAAACATTAAATTATACCCACTTAAATAATTATACTTCTCTAGCTACAAATGATAAAGTAAATATATCAAGTTCATGTACTTTGCTTGTGTTGACATAAAGGTATCTTCCCCAAGGTCAGAAAAACAAATAACATTTTGGAAATATTAAGCACTACAATTATATTTTTTATTTTTGGAACTAATCGTTTATATAAACTAGAAGTTTCATACAAAAGTACAGTATATCAAACCAAATGGGAAGAAACTTTTAAAAAAAGACATGTCTCTATAAATGTAACTCTATCTTATTTCCAGGAACTTTGAAATTCAATTAAATACCTAAAATGTCTTTCAAGAATCTTAAAAGTATTTCTCAGAAATTGTTTTACTTTCCTAACTTTTCTAAACACCGAGAAGTGCCCTCCCTCCCCCAAATTATTTCTTTGGCTTATTATAATGTTTGTGGGGAAATAACATGAATCAATAAAGTAAAATGTGGAGTAGAAAGGAATTCATGCAAATAAGACTGCCTATCAGAAATAAAATTGGAACCGTTTTGTGATGAAGATACTAAAGCTGTAAACTCTTCCATGACTCTGACAATAAGAATTTGTCATTAGTGTGGGACCTCTCTTCAATGAGTCTCATGCTTACAGAATTCTACAACTCTAAGTTCTTTTTCAGATTACCCAGTCATTTCTGCCAACAGTACTATGGACTCTTTTCAAAATTCTAGGTAGTTATTGTTCTAAAGTGTATCATAAAAGCTTAAATCAACCTGCTGGCCTAAAGTCTATGATATTTCATGACTTTAACCAATACCCCAGGGTTGCTGAAAGTCATCCCCACGACCCCTCTTTCCTCTGAATGCGGAGGCCCTGAGTATAGCTCACGAGTCAAGCTGGATGAGAAAGAGCTCACTGTGCCCCGGGTACGAATCGATTACTTGGATGGAATACAACATAACATTTCACATTCTTGGGGGTTGCTTTTGTTTCACAAGTTTCCCCTATGCATTGTCATGTTTCTTCAGTCCCTCACACTCACTGAGGACAGAGAGAATGTTTTCATTTTCTTTCCCACTATCTATCCCATCTCCAGTTTCCCATAGGCAAGGGACTTGCAACTTTTCCTCTTTGTTTTTTTTTGTGATTTTTCTGAACTCATATATAGTTTTTTTTTTAAAATTTTTTTCTTTATTGATTTTTTTTTTTTTAATCCTCACCTGAAGACACTTTTTGCATTCATAGAGCGAGAGGGAGAGAGGGAGGAAGAGAGAGAGAGAGAGAGAGAGAAACATCAATGTGAGAGAGACACAATGAGTGGTCGCCACCTATACAACCCCAACTGGGGCCGGGGACAAACTGCAACCCAGGTACATGCCCTTAGCAAGAACCGAACCGGGTCTCTCCAGACCGAGAGCAGATGCTCCAACCACTGAGCCAAACCAGCCAGGTCTCTTTATTGATTTTCAGAGAGAGAGGGAGAATGAGGGGGAGAGAGATAGAAACATCACTGACAGAGAACATCCATTGGCCACCTCCTGCATGCCTCCCACTGGGGATCGGGCCCACAACCTGGGCATGTGCCCTGACAGGAATCGAACCAGCGACCTCTTGGTGCATGGGTCTATGCTCAACCACTGAGCCACACCAGCCAGGTACATACATCGTTTTAAAGACACATTAAATGGTTTCCATTTTTCTATGAAAATATAAATCACCTGTTCCTGGTAACCTGCCCTGGGGCTGCCAAATTCAGAAAACTATGGCTCTGTTAGTCCTGGGGATGAAGACCTGCAGTAGTGCCACATGACCTACACGTACCAGTGGCAACATTTTTCAATAGAGACAGGCTAGGGAGGGTGACGTGTGTGTCACTCCAACTTTGGGGTGCTGTTTCAGGGAAATCAGGGCCAACTGACATGTGCCAGTTATGTACGAAGCCCCATGTGAATCAGTGGTAGTTGGCATCATATTACTGTTTTGTCCAATGCTATTTCAGTACCTTTTGGAGTTGGCTTCCTGGACAGCTGCCCAGTTAGACTACTCCTTAATATGATCCAGTTCACAACAATCAACATTTTGGATAGTGCTTCCTTCTAACAGCAGGAAAACCCCAAGGTCAAGGGCAGAAGCTCCTCCTGGAGAAATTCCCAGCTAATAAGTGGTGGCGTTTTCTCTCTCACATAATTACCTGCACCGGCTCCACGGCCTCATAGAGTCTTGGACAGCAAGACTGCTTCTCTTCAGTGTGGGGAGCTTCAAGTGAAATCATTTAATAGACCATACATAGATTTTTTTCTCCATAAGTAAATAGATGGATATATAAGTAAATTTTTCTTCTACTAAAAATTCTTGATTGAGTGCAGATGAACAGGAAGGCAAGTGCTTCCATTTCTACTGGAAGAAATACTATTAATCATTGCAAAGGGTGATATAGAGCTCCTCCTTTCGAAGATTTTTCTGCAGTAATGGTATAAAGCAAAAGTTTATTCTTAGCTCTTTCAACTTTCTCTTTCCAAGCATTTTCTGCTCTCCTGGTGCTTTTCAGAACCCCAAGTGTCTGGAGGTATTTCTATCTTCGAAGTTCTGCTGGCACACACTGCCCTGTGGACAGGAGAGTTTAAATTTAATGCATGTCTCTCCTGAAGGATATGTGTATTATTCCTCATGAAGCGGATGGCTTTTCTTGTGTCCAGTACATGTCTGCTCTATGATTGGGAGGGAGATAATTTGGGGCACAGGGCTGGAATGACCTTGATGATATAGTTTAGGAATTGCCTTGGTACAGTTCTATATAAGAGTTTATCTGACTTGCCCAGTAAATTTTTACAATGTGGATATTGGGTCCAGAGAAATACTAAGGCAAAGCAAAATGATTTAAGCCCTGGCCGGTTTGGCTCAGCGGTTAGAGCGTCAGCCTGCGGTCCACAGAGACCCGGGTTCGGTTCCCGCTAAGGGCATGTACCTTGGCTGCAGTTTGTCCCCGGCCCTGGTTGGGTCGTGTGGGTGGCGGCCACTCGATGTGTCCCTTTCACATCGATGTTTCTCTCTCTTCCTCTCTTTCCTTCCCGCTCTATCTGAGTAAAAAATGGAAAGATGTCCTCGGGTGAGGATTAAAAAAAAAAAAAAAAAAGCAAAATGATTTAAAATATGATGATGTATTTGAGACTAGCAAGCAAATCTTGGTTCTTCCTATGAGATTTGCCCATGTCTTGGAGAAGGATTGCGGTGTGGATCCCAGGCTGCTGATAGTGAAGCTCTCAGCTAGGAATACTTGAGGCACTTCCCCTGGCCTCTGGTACTTCTAGCAAGTACTGGGCACACCGTGTACCTTCCAGGACATGAACTCCACTGGGGCTAATATTGTGGCTGGGTTGGTCCTTGTGCTTCTTACTATAATTGCAGAATGCACGTCAACAGAAAACATGAGGGAACTTTGAAGAATAAGTTTTAAGACTCACATGTCCTGGAGGGTACACGGTGTGCCCAAGGGCCACACGATAACATCCTGGGTAGCATGTACAGATCTGAGGCTCTGACTTGATTAGGGTCTAAGGTTGGGATAGCTAGAGTTTTTCAAGTTCACTCTTTATTGGCTAATTTAAAGCATAAGAGCGGGAACTAGGTAGGGCACAGGAAGGGATAAGTAGGATCACTCACATGGTCCATGTCATCCATGGCTTCTGCACTGGGGATCTTCATGAGTGGGGTGGCATGATTCCTTATCTGGTTGTTTTGTTAGTAGCTGTGTCTTAGAGCTGGCAATAGGTTTATTCAAGATGGATTTCTTTTGAAATGGGTGCCTCAGCAATCAAAAGCTTAATGTCAGGTATTTACACTTCAATCAAAAAGCTGAATATCAGGCACTTATACTACAAGGGTATTTGGTTTATTTATTCTCACTGCCTTAGGTACAAACTTTGTAATATTTCTGTGTAAATAATATATCTGTGTAAAATAATGGTGCTATAAACAATAATGTTAAAAGTATCTTGTAAATATTGGTAAAAAAATCTTCTTTCTATCACTCTCAGAACTCTCAGTCCAGCATCTCTTATTTGGACATTAAATTTACTTGGAAGAGTGAAATCCAACGTCAAATGAGAATTATATTAATGAGCCATTTGCTGCCAATGTTCCTTCCAATCTGCCCACCCACAGTTTCTCACTTCCTTTAAGAGTTCTCCAACTATAAATTTTTTCCAAAAGTTTTAGGAAAAATTTAGGATATTTTTTATTGTGGTAAAATATATGCAATATAAAATTTACCACTTGAACAATTTTTAAGTGTACAGTTCTGTGGCATAAAGCATGTTCACATTGTTATGCAACCATCACCACCGTCCATCTCCAGAACTTTTAAAAAATCTTTTCCAACTGAAACTCTGTACCCATTAAATACTACCCCTCACCCCCAAACCCCTAGCAACACAATTCTATTTTCTGTCTCTAGAATTTGACTACTCTAGGAACCTCATATGCAATCATATATAACATTTATCTTTTTTGTAAATGATTTATTTCACTTGGCATCTTAGCATGTTTTCAAAGTTCATCCATGTGTCAAGATTTCATTTAAAGGCTTAATTATAGTTCATTATATGTCTATACAACATTTTGCTATTTACATTGTATTAGGTATTATAAGTAATCTAGAGGTGACAAAGTATATGGGAGAATGTCCATAGATTATATGCAAATACTATATTTATATAAGGGATTTGAGCATCCATGGACTTTGATATCCAGGGGTGGGGTGGTGCTGGTGGTGGTGGTGTATGTGTGACCTGGAACCAATTCCCTGTGGATACTGAGGGACAACTGTATATCCTATTGATTCTGTTTTTTCAGAGAACCAAAACTAATCGCAAGTATGATGTTGCCTGTTGGTTTTTATATATGCCCTTTAGTATGTTCATGTAATTTCCTTCTATTCCTAGTTTGTTAACATTTTATCAGGAAGGTTGTTGAATTTTCCAACTGCTTTTTTCTGTACTAATGGATGTAATCATGTAGATTTTTTCTCTTGATTCTGTTAATGTGATGTATTGCATTGACTATTTTTTGTATATTGAACCATCCTTATATTCTAGGAATAGATCCCATTTGGTCATGGTGTATAATCCCTTAAATCTTCTGTTGAATTCTGTTTGCTAATATTTGGTTGATGATTTTTGCATCAATATTTGGGGGCGGGGGTATTTGTCTATAATTTCTTTTAGTCTGTGCCTGGCTTTAATATCAGGGTAATGCTAGTCTCGTGGAATGGGTTAGAAAGTGCTTCCTCCCCTTTACATTTTTAGAAAAAATGGAAAAGGATAGGTATTCTTTAATTGTTTGGTAGAATTTATCAGTGTAGCCATTTGTTCTTTGGTAGACTATCTTTTCATTAGAAAGGTTTTGAGTATTGATTTTCTCTCCTTACTACTTATAGATGTATCCAGATTTTCTATTTCTTCATGTTCAGCCTTGGTATGTTATGTGTTTTAGAATCTTCTTCATTACATCTAGGTTATCCAATTTGTTGAAGTACAATTGTTCATAATACTTTATTATAATCCTTTTTATTTCTATAAAATCTCTAGTAATGTTCCCTCTTTCATTTCTGATTTTAGTTATTGAGGGTCTTCTCTCTCTCTCTCTCTCTCTCTCTCTCTCTCTCTCTCTCTTTTTCCTTAGGCTATCTAAAGGTTTATCAATTTTGTTGATCTTTTCAAAGAACCAACTCTTGTTTATGTTGATTTTACTCTTGTTTTTCTATTCTCTACGTTATTTATCCCTGCCCTTATCTTCATTATTTCCTTCCTTCTGCTGGCTTTGAATTCAGCCTGTTCTTTGTTTATTTTTGGTCTCTTAAAGTGTAAAGTTGGGTTGTTAATTGGGTATTGATGATACTCTGTTAGAGCAGTCTGAGCATCCGAAGGCAGCCACTTCCTCCTGACCTTGGCACAGAAAGTTGCTCCAGGACAGGGAGGGGCTGGTACAGAGGTGAGTAAAGGCACCAGGACATTTTCTACTATTTTGAATGTGGCTTTTTTTTTTTTTTTTTTTAATTGGGCATGTGCTTGGTTGCTGTAGATCTTTAGCTTGTTTCCAGAGCTCCAGTGAAGTTATTATAGTTAGTCTATGGTTGGTTATTTGATAATTCTTTAGGGAAAAAGGGGCCTGGAGCTGACATTCACCATCTTGCTAACATTCACCCTCTCCATAATTATGTTTATTTTGAGCAATAAGGGATAATGTATAATAAATTCAAGTATGACACATCAATGTGAGTATATTCCTTTACCTGGAAGTTTTGGAAGTTGATCAATCATATTTACTATATTTAACTAATATTTTAATATTATAAATGTATAAATATGCTTAATTTGTAGTAATTCTTGAATCTGATTCTATAGTTCACTGTGTTCTCTGTCAAATATCCTGAACGGTACATGATACATAGCAAAGTTTCATGCCTAAGAATTTGTAATATATATATATATATATACACACACACACACACACACACACACACACACATTCTTGAGCAGTTACAAAATAGAGTTTTGTAATAAGCACTGTTTTTTCATATATAACAAATGCATTATTTCCTTGTGCCCAAAATGCAAATTTGCAAATTGCATCCAGGAACTCATCAAATCTGCTAGAAGAATTATGTAATTCAATTTGGCAAAATTTTTGCTCACAGCACAAATAGTTTTCTTTGGTTTTCTTGGAGTCTGTTCTAAGAAGGAGGTAGCTGGAAAAAAGTGAAAAATTACAGGATATGATTCATAAAAATCCCACATCTTTTTTTGTGTGTGCTTGTACATTCTTTTTTGAGGGAAAATGTTTTTGTCCCACAGCACTGATTCCTCCTCCTTCTCAATAAGTGCTTTTTAGTTGGAAAGATACCCATGAATAGCATATCCAAGGTCGTCAAAAAAGGGTAGCCAACAGGAGAGGAAGATGCATGTCATTTAGCATCTAGAAGAACATGTAGCATGTTCATTAAATTCTTTTTTCACCAGAGAGGAATGTGAGGCCTGAACTTTAACATGGCCACAATATGTACTAGAGAGCAAAGAAATGAAACCTCAGCTATGTAGCTTCCTGCCAAGCATTAGCCCAATCTTTCGCTCTCTGACATGTGATGGGTGTCTGTTTCCCTGTCATGTTTTGAAAGAGAAGAAAATGATGCCCATGTAACCCTATCCTCACTTCTAAGGTTCAGACAAGTGGCACTCACTGCTATTCCTTCCTCCTTTCATTTGCTGCCAACAGAGAGATGGGGCACACACACCCAAAGAAGGGACGACCAGCACTGCATGGTCAGAGGTAGTTTTCCGAAGGTGCGAGGAACACCAAATAATGTTGTCAAATCTCTACAGAAGGCCTATGTGCTTCTAACCTTCTTTTCTCTCTTGAAACAGCCCAAAAACTCTTTCATCATTTTAAGTTTGTGCAAAACACTTATGGCAGTAGCTACCCATTACCCACAGTAAGGAGCTCGCTTAAGCCGTGGAAGAACCAGCAGTTTCAGAAACGAAAGTGTCAATTTCATACACAGGAAGAATTCACATAGTATCAGAGAGAAAGGGAACACAGAAAATAGATCACCAATGCTCTCTTTTCACAAAAAGAGCCTGAGACCACTTCTAATGCTGTCAACGTGAAGGACCAGTCAAACTGCAATATTTCTGCCATAAAGATCAAGAAATGTTGGATGAAATTTACATTTAAATGTATAGATACATTCATCAAAGCTAGGGAAACCTCGAGCACAAGGAAGGAGGGAGGCACTGGAAATGAGAGGGATAGGTTGGACAGCAGATGCTGCCATTGGCTTGGAAGGGGGTTGTGGGCGTGGCCAGTATAAGTAACAAACAGACTATGTCTTAATACTTACGCAGAGACAAGGGATGAACACTTGGGACTTCTCGATGAAGAGAAATGGAAATGAGAAACCCACTCTGTACACACATGTTCACAATTAATCTAGGTCCTTAAAAAGCTGCCTCCTAAATTGAAGGAAACTGGTTGTTTCTTTGTGGACATCAGGTGGGAAAAAAGTTTCCCCTGAAAATTGGTAAGGCTGCACATAGATTTGTGATTTAAATTTATATTAGACATATGGTCAAAGAACCCATAAGCAGCAAAGCGAGCATTAAAATGGTCCTATGTGGTGAAACCTTTGGGATTCCTGCCAGAAAATACAAAATGGCTCAAGAGGGATAGGTCCTCAATTCAGATAACGTGGATTTCTCACAGGTAAAAGCCTACTGCAAATAAATTCACAATAAAAGATTTTTGGAAGAGTAAATAAGCTAATATAAGCAATGCTTGAGTACTTGAGATCATGCAGAACACTGATAGACATAATAAAGTAAATGTATAGAAAATGCTTAATATGTAAAACAAAAAGTGTAAGCAATAAGAAAATAAGACATCAGAATCATGGAATGTTGAAAAAGAAGTGTGTACATCTTTTAAAAATGAGTAATATTGTCTTTGAAAGTTAAAATTCATAGGATAGAAATGCACAAAATCAGACATGAAAGATTAGAGAAAATTATGAAAAGGGAGCATAAAGAGAGAGGGTAATGGAAAATGTAAAAGACAGACAAGTTTACAGACCAAAAGTACAGAGTGAGGCCTATCAATATATATCTAATAAGAGTCATATCTAGTAAGAGTTAGGGAAGAAGGGGATATAAAATTAGGGAACTATTTTAAACCATAAATAACTTAGAATAGAAGAAAGAATTTAACTCTCAGATTTAGGAAACACATCAAGTGCCTTGCAGGATAAACACAAAGATCATACCTGTTCACAGTGATCTTAAAAGATCTAAAGAAATAAATTCACTACTTTCAAAGCACTTACAGATGTTTGGTAGTGAAAACAGAGGTACAAATACAATAAAACAATGTTATCATAGTGCCGAGAAAAAATAATTGACAACCTAGAGTCCAATACCCAGACAATATATCATTTAACAGTGAGTGCCCCCCACCCCCAAAAAACAAAAATACATTTCAGTCAGGAAAAGTGGGAAAAAATTAATCTCTCCATGCCTGAAAGAAGAAATGGGGTGCACATAAAATTATTGAGCAAAGAAATTGGCAAACTTGATAAAATTCAATAATTACTAACTTACTATTATTATTGTTACAAATGAATAAACATTAATAATCACTGATATATAGCAATGACTGTTGCAAATAAAATCAAGGTTTAAAAACAAAATGAAACTAAATACTAGTCAATAGTGAGATATAAGATTAAACAGGTTATATAGAAATCAATGCAATTTAAGGCTTTTTTTTCTGCAAAGGGAAAGTAGAGATGTGTGATCCAAAAAATTGACCTTAAATCAAGTGGATACTTTATTTTTAATTTTTGGCTTTAAATAATTTTCAGTTTTCAATTACAGTTGACATGCAATATTATATTAGTTTCAAGCATACAACCCAGTGATTAGACATTATATAACTTACTAAGTGATCCCCTCGATAAATCTAGTACCCATCTGACACCATACATAGTTATTATAATATTATTGACTATATTCTCTATGTTGTACTTCACATCCCCTTGACTATTCTATAACTACCAATTTGTACTTCTTAATCTTTTCACCTTGTCCCCCATTCCTCCAACCTCCCTTTCATCTGGCAACCATCAAAATGTTCTATGTGTCTATGAGTCTTTTTCTGTACTGCTTGTTTATTTTGTTTTTTAGATTCCACATATAAGTGAAATCATATGGTATTTGTCTTCCTCTGAGTTAGTTCACTCAGCACAATACCCTCTAGGTCTATTCATGTTGTTGCAGATTGGCCAAATTTCATCATTTCAAGTAATTGTTGATATGCATTTATTGCAATATTATTATTCATATTTTTGCTCTTTTATTTTTTTCTCTTCTTAAAGGAGACCCTTTAATAGTTCTTGTCCCTGGTGCCCCACTCCTACCCCTCAGCTGGTTTGGTGGTGATGAACTCCTTTGGCTTTTTCTTGTCTGGGGAGCTCTTTACCTGTCCTTTGATTCTAAATGACAGCTTTGCTGGCAGAGTAATCTCGGTTGTAGGCGCTTACTTTTTATCACTTTGAATATTTCTTGCCACTCCCTTCTGGATTGCAAACTTTCTGTTCAGAAATCAGCTGAGAGTCTTATGAGAGCTCCCTTCTAGATAACTAACTGCTTTTCTCTTGCTGTTTTTAAGATTCTTTGTCTTTAACCTCTGGCATTTTAATTAGGATGTGTCTTGGTGTGGGCATCTTCAGGTTCACCTTGTTTGGGACTCTCTGCACTTTCTGGACTCCATTTTGTTCAGTTTTTTTTCTGGAGTTTTGTTCTATTCTTTCATTTGGTACATGTTTCTTTGTCCCCTCATTTTGGCAGCCCCCAAGTGCTTGTTTCTTTTAGGTAGAGCTGCTACATCTCAGGCTGGGCTTTACGTAGTAGGTGTCCTGTAGCGTCCAATGACACAGCCTACCAGTTCACCCAAGTGGGCACTTGAGGTGCACCGCCAGTGTGGGCTGTGTATACCTTCCTCTTGTAGTTGAGCCTTGATTACTGTTGGCATCTCAGTGTGAGGAGTTTACCTCCAGGCCAATCAGCTGCAAGTACTGGTTGAGACCACTGTGGAGGATCAACTGTGCAGCACCCCCCTCCTCAGTGGAGTAGGACTTACTCCAGCAGGGCTCTGGTGCCTGCTGGGTCTGTCCATTGAGTGTGTCGCTTATGGAGGTGGTTGGGTGGTTCTTTGACGTGGTCTGAATCTGTCCACCAGGTGTGCTGGCTCTGGGGCCTCCTGGGACTTTCAAGCCAAAGTCAGCTGCCACCTGTGCCTGGCCCGGGGCTACCCAGCATGAGCTACAAAGTGATCTGCAGATGGCTGCTGCTTGTGCTGAGCTTGGAGGTGCCCAGGAGAAGCCAAGCTGCAAACCAAGGCTGGCTGCCACTAGTTCCAGGCCTTGGGCCACTTAACGAGAGGTACAGGGCACGCCAAGGCCAGATGCTGCTTGTTTGAGACATTTTTAAAAAATCTGAAGCATGAGTCAAGACTGGCTGTCAGTATGAAAAAAGCCACTGGGAATGGCTTGGGTCCATATGCAAGGTGGGCGGGGTGGGGTGTCTGGGAATCACCAGGGCAGGGCTAACAGCATTAGTCCAGTTGGTGGAGATCCAGAAAAGCAACAATGGCCTCTGCCCCCACCTCTGCCTGCGATAAAGCTGCCCCATCCAGCCTTTGCTCTAATACCAGACAACTCAGTTCCTCCCTGCACGTCCCTGATGGCCCTCCCACCCCCGAGCTGCTGCCTTAGTGCTGGAGTTTAGAGCCAGTGAGGCCAAGTCAGTCTGTGTCCGGGCCCTTTAAGAGGAACATTTGAGTCTTCAGCCGCCCTCTGTCTCACTCAGCCACAAACTCCACTGGATTTTACAGCCAGAAGTTATGGGGACTTCTCTTCCTGGCTCTGGAACCCTGGGCTGGGGTATCTGGTGTGAGGCTAGGATTTCTTGCTTCTCAGGGAGGACCCCACAGCCCAGCTGTCCCTCCTGATTTGTATCCACTCCATGTGGGTGTAGGACCAGCAGTTTCCATGTGTCCACCCCTGCATCAGTGTCAAGGTGGCTCCTTCTGTATATCCTTAGTTATAAAACTTCTGTTCTGCTAGATTTCAGGTGGTTCAGAGTGATGGTTGTTCTGTAGTTTAGTTGTAATTTTCATGTGGTTGTGCAAGGAGTTGAGTACTGTGTTTACCTATACCAGCCTCTTCACTAGAACTCAAATGGCATTTTATTTATTTGCCTATTTATTTTTTAAATATGTTTTTATAGTGTTTTAGAGAGAGGAAGGGAGAGAGACGGAAACATCAATGTGAGAAACATTGATCATTTGCCTCCTGCACGCCCCCTGTTGGGGATCGAGCCTACAACCCTGGCACATGCCCTGACTGGGAATTGAACCAGGACCTCTCAGTCCATGGGGTGATGCTCAGTCTACTGAGCCACACCAGATGGGCCCAAGTGGGTATTTTATTAATATGAGTAACCACTAAAGCAATATAAATATAATATATAATTTTTCTAAAATAACAGAAGGAGAATGTTTTAACTTTCAAAGCATCAAAGGGAAGAAAAGAAATGAAGGTCATGAGAAGATAATGAACTAACCCACTGTCACAAGCTATTTCATTGTAGACATGCGACTGGAGACTGAAAGTCCGCAGTTCCATTTCTGCATCTTCTCTGGGGAGACTCTAGGAATACATCAACCAAACTTGAATCTTAGAGTAAACAAAATTTATATACTTGCCTGCTTTTAAAATAGTTTCTTAAAGCTCTAAACACCTGCCTTGGCTTGATCCCAAAGAAAGGACAATGATTTTGTAACACAGGTTATAGTGTGGGGCATCATGTACTTTTCCATTCACGTTCCATGGAGCTTAGAGGGAGTAGTGACAAGAAGGGACTATTTCCTAGCATCTAGCAATCCTTTTATATTCAATAATTGCAAAGCAGTGTTTTTGGCTGTGCTGGATTCCTGGGTTGAATCTAATAGTTTCATGGGGGAGATGGCCATAGATGTAACCATAAAAAACAGAATGCATTTAGTTAAAAATAGGCTGGATTTTAAACGGAGGAAATTAAAACATCAGAATGGCCTCATAGTTTAAATTGCATAGAGATCCCTTATCAATACATTCTGTCTGATGAGGATGTTACGGTCTATCAGGATTTGGGGGTCTAATGCAATTACTGAAAGTATTGCTTATCAAGACCAGTACTTTGAATATAAAAATCTATAGGAAATTATGTTTCATTAAAGGGCAAATGAAATAAAGCAGGAATGGTTGCTGAAGAGCATCATTATCTGGCACTCAAAGTACAGAAAACTATAATTTAAAAAAAAAGAAAGAATGAGAGAAATGTAAATGGCTGCCATTTAGAAAGCAATTTCTAAGGGGATTTTTAGGATCTCTATAAATTTTATCTCCTAGATTTCTAATTCTCAGCATTATATATTTTCAGTTAAATGTTGACATAAAAAAAGGTAGACACTAGGGATTAAATAGACATTAACAAACACCCTAAATCCTATCTATTCTTTTGATAGATCTTTGCACGGATCTTCTTGTGAATATAATTATTGTAACTAGGTTGGGTGGCTAGGTGAAAAATGTAAAAAAGATTAAGAACTACAGATTGGTAGTCACAAAATAGTCCTGGGGATATGAAGTATAGCAGTGGAATATTGTCAATAATATTATAATGACTGTACAGTGCCAGGTGGGTACTTGAAACATCGATGGGCCCAGCTTGTCAAGTATATGCTTGTCTAACCCTATGCTGTACACCTGGGACGAATGCAAAATAATCTTGAATGTAAACTGTAATAGAAAAATAAAATAATAATTATATGTGACAAATATTTCTTGAATATATTTTTACCTCTGCCTCTATGTTATAATTCTATGGAGAAAGAAGACAGCTCACATGTTTTTTAAAGCCTTAGTATTGCACAATTCTAAACCCAAATCTATTCTGTGGTAATATTTATTTTGTAACTATATAAGAGGGACTGTAATAAAATTTTCACTTATTTTATATAGTTATATTGCCCATTTTCTGGCTAGGTTCCATGTTATTAGGAGAACAATACTGAATACCTGTGACACATAGTAGGCATTCAGTTGATTAGATTGAATAAATTAGCTTGAATAGCATTTAAGAAGTTTTTTTTTATTCCCCCAATATTTACGCCTCAATTTCCTCTTTTATTAAATTACTTCCCTCACAGGAATGTTTTGAGACTTGAATATGAGCACAAGATAAGGTTTTAATAACTATTAATATTTTAATTTTTAGAATAAAATAACTAAAATAAATGTTTGGCAAAGAATAAAATTAAAAATAGTGCATTACAATATACATTCTTAAAAGTAACAACATCATGCCTTGGCTGGTTTGGCTCAACAGTTAGAGCGTCGACCTGCGGACCAATGAGTCGTGGGTTCGATTCTAGCCAAGGGCATGTACCTTGGTTGTGGTTTGTCCCCGGCCCTGCTCAGGGTAGTGTGGGAGGCAACCAGTCGATGTGTCCCTCTCACATCAATGTAGAAAAACATTCTTGGGTGAGGATTAAAAAATAAATAAAAAAAGAAAGGAACAACGTCATTTAACTTAGATATAAAGCCTTAGCATCCAATTAAGAATACATTTTCATAAATATATTAACTGTTATTAAAATTTTATTTTTATATCATTGAATACATTTACTTTATCACATTTTAATTTTTTAAATCTTATTTTTTTGGAAAATTATTTTGAAAGAAAAAGCACAATTATATGTGGGACTATACAGATTTTAAATGTACTATATATGCTTTCAATATGAAGTTAATAGTGTCTTTTGCAGATACACTAAGAACTTTAAAGTTGACTTTAAATATGATCTTTATTTTACTTATTTATTATACCTCCAGTTTTTTAAAGATTAAAAAAAGGAATCCATGCACCCCTTTCCCTGAATCCTGTTTCTCTATTCTATGACATCTGAAAGAACAGCTATCTATTTTCCAAAATTATTAGGGTACGTGGGAAATTTCTGGTGATCTGGGACGGCCATAAGAATTGATATTGATATTACAAAGCTAAGAAGAAATCACAATATTTAGAAGTACTTTGAATTAAATAACTCTACTTAATCTTAAGTATTAAAAAAAATCCTTATAATTCTATTTTTAACTGCAAACTACTTTTAAAAAATAACAACACACTCATTCTTATGTTTTACTTCTACTCCAGTTTTTTTTATTTTTTATCCTCACCTGAGGACATTTTTGCATTTATCTTCAGATACAGAGGGAGGAAGAAAGAGAGAGAAACATCGATGTGGGGCCGGGGACAAACTGCAACCGAGGTACGTGCCCTTAGCGGGAACCGAACCTGGGTCTCTCTGGTCCGCGGGACGACGCTCTAACCACTGAGCCAAACTGGCCAGGGCCTACTCCATTTTTTTAATTGCTCTCTTTTCACCATGGTAACTTAAAAGAAACAAAGAACTATGAAGTAACATTTGCCATTTGACAAATCTTATTAAACTTAGGTTGTTTACCATTGAAACTGACTCTACCTACCCACTCTGTCTCAAGTTTACTTTCTGTTAGACAAAATATTCCTGTCTTTTCCCAGAAGGAGCCCAAACCATTGTCCACTGGAAACACTTATATTTTAGAATGTTAAACATTACAGGGGCTTATAAAATACAAAAATAAGTATTGGTCTTGGAATAGATTTCAAGAGTTTTTGGAATATGTATTCCAAAGACATCTTAGGGTTCTTGGCTACATTAAAGAAAAATGTTGAAACGGGGGAAAAAGAACTGTTTTGTAACTTGTTCTTACTGTACAAATCTAGTCACAATGACCAGATCCATTTAAAATGATAATTTAATAAAATCAAAAGGTTAGCAGAGACCGAGCACAGTCTATACTGAAGTTTATTCATAGTTTTTGTAGATTAAGAATGCCGTTAGCACACCATCTTGGACGTATCATGTATGCCATTTGGAGAGAGAACAGACTTTAGAGCTAGATAGCCATAGATGAGGATTTAATTTTATCTCTCACTATCTGTAACAATAAGTAAATGAATTAACCTTTTTTGTGCTCCATGAGCTCATCTGTAAATGGGAGTAATAATACACGAAGTAGGGTACCTAATTTTGGTACAGTGCTCAGAATTGTATCAGGCACGTGGTTGGTGCTTAGTCAGTGTTAGCTATTCTTCTTTATCCTGACCAACAAATTACACTCAAATAGCAACTCTGTTTTCATTTACTTTTTCTTCTTTTGTTGAATTCTCACGTCATTCAAATGGAGATTTACTTGCAAATAACCCTTTCATATTTTGAAAGTGGAACAGTATATGTCACAGAAATTTATAATCAGTAATATTTTATTCATTCAACAAATGTTTGTCAAATAGCTAGTATTCAGAGTCTAATGGCAGGCACCAAAAAGGTAGAAAAACTAAGAACACTTTTATTTCAAATAGCTTTTATTCACACTAGTACTAGAGGAAAATCTAATTCAGTAGAAAACACAAGACAAAAGGGAATCTTTCAACCTCTTTGAAGGAAAGTCATGATATTAACATCAATGATAATTTGGAACACACCATTGAATTTTCCATTTAATATTCTCAAATACAAAAAAAAACAAAGGAGTCAGGAAGAAGGTGAACATTGCGGGAAAATGTTCAACAATGGGATTGTTACTAGGTATTAATCCTTTACTGGATAATTATTTTTCACACGTGGAAAAGCATCACTGGCAGCACAGTTTTAAGAAAAGAAGTTTGGCAACATGGACTTTCCTCAGCAGCCCTGGATGACAGATTTTGGTGAATGGTAGCCAAAAAATTAAGGGCAAAACCACTGGTGCACAGAGGACAACACACTGATCTTATTACAGAAACAGATATCAGACCACGATAGAAAAGACATTTAAATTTTACACGAAGCCAGAAACTCCAGATTACTGGCATACACATCCACAAACCAGGCCTAGAATGTTTAATCACAAGGGTAATAAATATTGGCTTCCTGCCTGCCTTGCCCACATTATTTAAAAATATCAGGATATTTGTTTTCAAATGACACAAACTGCCTAGGCTATAATCTACTAAACGGTCACTCATTTTTAATAGTATGCTTCTTGTGCCCAGCAACCACCAAAAGGGTAATTTCATATGCCCAGCTGTTGTAGAGACAGACACTGACATTGCTTATCCACAAGGAGTCAGAGAATCTTACATTCAGGAAGAGCCCATGGGGGTTTGCATCTAAAAACAAAGTGTGCGTACCCAAGGAATTGCCATTCCGGCCTCTGATGTTAGAATTCTTAATCCCTAAGGTGGTTTTGTTTGTTTGTTTGTTTGTTTGTTTTTCTTTTTTGGGGGGAGGAAGGGAGAAAGAGAAAAAAAAACTTCCATGTGAGAGAGACACATTGATTGGCTGCCTCCTGCACGACCCCAACCAAAGCCAGGGATCGAACCTGCAACCCAGGTTCATGCCCTTGACCAGAATCGAACTGAGACCCTTCAGGTCATGGGGCCGATGCTCTAACCACTGAGCCAAAACAGCCAGGGCTTAAGGTGTTTTTTAAATTATTCCATTTCTACTCAATGTTAAGTTCATAAAAGCAATAGCCAGACATCGTTGCAAGATCTCTATCAATTGTCATAAAATGCCAACTCCAAGAAAGGGCACCACAGTGAAGCAGAAAGGATGTGACCACACCGTCTCATAAAACTTTGACTCTCCTTCTTTTATTTGAGGTTGCAACATTCGCCTCCAATGTGCCTAAGGCCCAAACAGAAAAATAAAAGGACTTGATTTTCTTTGAACAGTCTGGAAATATCTTACTTTCAAATTATATTAATTTAAAATTTCTCTTTTGCATTTTTTCTTCAGTTTGGAGTTTATGCTTGTGGGTTTGAGCCATAAACACATCATCCAAAGGGCAAGAATATTCTGTGTACAAACCTCTCTCTGTGATGACTAGCACAACACAATGTGTAGTAAGAGGAATGGTGGAAAACTATATTTGAGACAAAAAGAGAAAGTCTATATTAATAAAACAAAGTGGCACATCCAGACTTGTAGATCAAAACACAATAACTTGATCTATCTTTTCAGATAAGAATATAGTACAAAAGTCAAGTGGTTCTTACAAAGAAAGAGAGAAAAACAAAGATAGAGAGTGTTTATATAAAATGGCAGAAAAGAAAGTATACTCAGTGGTGTCTCAGAAACAAGTTGCCAAAGTTGTTTCTACTTAGAAAACATATAGTAGAGATTTAAAAAATTATACTGATAGATTAGATATGGCAATTTGGTATCGGCAGTTGGACTGGGGAGGGAGAGAAGCGTAGAAAGGACATTATTGGTTAGAATGATCGGCACTGTAAGTTGAATTCACCATATATTTGCTAAATGTTTCAGGTTGAGAATTAAGATGGTTTGAGAGATTGTTACAACCCTATTACTGTGTGATTGAGATCAAGTCCAAACAGCACCAGGTCAACAGTCAAAGGTTCAGTTGTCTGACCCGGTTTTTTTCCAGCATATTCGTAACTGACTCAGTTGTTTTGGAGGAGGGTAGGTAGCAGGGAGGAGGGTGTCAATGGGGGGAAAAGGAAGGACATCGATAATACTTTCAACAATAAAGAGACATTTTTAAAAAAATGGACTGTAGTTAATTTGGAGAAATCAAGCTAAAGAGTCCTGTGTGAATATACCATGTTCATCTAAAACATGTATACTCTGGCCATGCAACAATCATGCTGTGCTTCATGAAACACTGGATGGAGTGAAAGGAAGCTCAGAGGAGGCAAGGGTATGTATGATTTCCCATATCAATATGACCGGGAAAAGAAGCCCTAGAGAGGCTCTTCTGTATTTTAGTGATGGGGTTGATAAAGGTGATGTAATACTCATGATACTTCATTGAAAAGGAAGTAAATGGTACAAAATACTGCTGGAGCCCAAAATATAATTGTGTCCTTTGAGAAGACAAGAAATATTTGATGATGATCATGACCATGTTGATGATCAGTTTTGGAGACAATAAAATGCCTTCATTCCTTAGCACCGATCACCGGTTTTCATCTCTTTGGAAGGGGACAGTGCCCTCTTTATGAAGAGTTGGACAGGTATGTTGTTTCCCACTTTTTTCCCTTCTTATTTTCTCAGCATGCCAAGTGATGTCATTTCTGAAAACAGGGAAGAATGTTAAGATAGATGCTGCTAGAAATGACAATGTCAAACTCTGACAGAGTTATTACTTCAAGCTCAGAATGAATCACTTTAATACAGACACCTTTGGCTTGTTCGTTTAGTGACTATTAGATATTCAATAGTTTCATTGAGACAAACCGACAGTAAACTTTCAAAAGCTAGTGGAAAGAAATAATTACATAAATTGTCCTAAACATAAATACTGGGATAAAGAAATAAGTATAAAATATTGATCGAAAGGAAATAGTCTAACAGGACATTTCCCACATGACTGTTCTGTTTTACTTCCATATGGTATCTGTACAGCAGCCCAGTATATCTACACAGCTGGATGAATGGCCTTCAGAACTAGAATAGCACTGAGCTGTTCGGAGAGATCAGTCCCATAGTTTCTAAAACCTTCGAGTGAGATGTCCTGTTTTCGAATCCACCGTGTTGTCATGGAGAGGTGCGTGAGAGTTTTACAGGGGGTTTTGGTCAGAACTGGAGGCAAGTTTTGCATTCCGAGGATTGGTAAGGGAAATGTGATTGGTAGTAGTTTTCATAAGTATCTCTGTTTTCTCCAAAAGGTGATTTCTATCTCCATTATGGATGATTTAATTTGTTAAAATATTTAAAAATATTTTATCTTAAAATATTCTTCCTACTTCCTAAGCAATGATTAAATAGCCACTGTTACCGTTTGAGGTCACTTATTATCTAATAAAAAACAGTTCTGCAATTTAATATACAAGCCCAGATTGTATTATAAAATTGCAAAAATTAATTTTCTTACATTTTTTGTACCCATAATTACGTCTTATTAAATTGAACTCCTAGCACTGTTTACTAATAGATTTCTCAAAAAACATTTTTATTCTTCATATGTGCATTATTATGAGTTTGTGAGAAAGCCTATGTGATTATCCTTCGAAGTATGGATCAGAAAGATTATTGATAAAGCTTGGGGACAAATTCTTCTGATAGTCTTTTACTGGGAACTACTGTGAGCAATACAATTAGATGTGTCTGTCAAGAAAACTATACAAGTGAAACTACCCTTTCAAACAGTGCTGGCTATTTCTAAAGACATGTTAATATTCTCCAAAAGTCTCCATTCTGTCCCTGAAAGCTACAGTACACCTTGTAAGGGTAAAACAAAAAAGCACTACCTTCTGTTCTTACCACCACATTCAGCTGTGATTAATCCGCCCCATAGTTTTATCTACCTCTCAGTGTATCTCAAGACTCTCAGTGCAACCAACTGGTACGGTAGCACATGGAAGGATGTGTAATTAACTCATTAATGTGTTATGTTTTAAATCTAAATAATCATGGAGATGTCCCAGTGATCTGGCTCTATCAGATTGGTGGCTGTGCATAAAACTGCGATAAAATTATTGTAGGGAACACCAGCAAATTAGTATGTTGGCACTATACTATTTCATTTTCTTATTCAACATCTAAAACATATTTGGGAGGATTGAGAGCAAAAATAGAGATTTGTAAATATCAAATTTATTTTTAAATAGTCGCAATTATGTTTCCAATTAAAATGGTATAACTTTATGTTTTAAATAGGGGAGCCTTTCTAAAAAGCCTTTGGCACCATTATTAGGTTTTCTTTAAGTGAATTTCAAGAGATTACAGCAAAATAGCAAGAACTAGCAAATATGACTGGCATAAATTTCTCTGAAAATATCATGACATTTTTTACAAAAAAAAAATTCATTACTATTGTGAATCAAGATTGACCTTACTTATTCAATGAACGCAATTTTTTCACCTAATACTGAGTTACATTCCACTTCAGATTTCCTATTTCAAAGGACGTCTCAAATTTCTAAGACGTTAAAACCAAGTATTGAGCCATTTTTGTATATGTAATAAAAGTCTTTAAAATTAAAATGGTAATCCTAAAAAAACCAAACGCATGAAAAATATGGTCTGACTGTATAACAAAAGGGAGTTATATAATTCTACTTGAGTGAAATCTTTCATCTTTGATTTACAGGTTAGAGTCCTCTTTAACTAAAACCATATTGTTTCGTATCTTTCATATCATGGCCTTCCCTAAAACCTTGTTTTAATTAAGGTTTCTTTCAGATTTCTGAATAAAAGCATGACAATCTTCACTTATGGATTTAATATATCCTTTGAGTTAGGAAAATATATAAAAAGAAACATCAACTCTTTCAAAAGCATTGTCAGATATTAAATACTGCGAGGTACTCTGTATCAGTGTCTTTATGTGTTAGAGTTATACATTGAAACAGAATTTTGGATGGTAGGAGGATAACCCACTTATACTAATAATTCACTTTTAATCTCAGAAATAAATGTCCATTATTTTTAGCCTCAGACGCCAAGGCAACATGTGTGAAGGTTAAGTTTGTGGTGGTTGCTTTTTCTCACACGAAGGCACAATTTCAAGATCAACTCAGTTTCAGGTGACTTCAAACAGGCAATGGGTTCATGAACGCATTTCCAAGTTCTAGAATAGTCAGTACAATTGTTACGTCCTAGTCACCTCCATGATTTCACAGCTGTAAGAACACATTTGACCCAGCGACTGGGTTAACCTGGCAAGTATACGTAAATAGAGCAAATACTCCAAGCTCCTGAGCCCTGGGGAAGACTGTGGGTAATCTTGAGCTTCTACATAGGAAGAAAGGATGAAAAGTAGGAAGAAAGGAAATGATGGAAGGCAGAAAAAGAAAAGTGAGAGAGGAAGTTCTTGATAGATTTGGAACAAATTAAGACCATCCTTGAAAAGTTTTCAAAGACACTGGAAACCCTCCGCGGAACATATGCTCAGAAGTACTGTCATGGAGCAGGGACCGGGGGAGGGAGAGTTCAGCCTCAGGCGGGTTGCAAATCTTTGCGCGTGAGAACGCAGGGTGTTTGGGAAATAGGGTCATTTTTTTCCTCCCGCAAAAAGTGCCATAAATACTGCACCATCATATACAGCTCTTGCGGTTCGTTTGGCATGTGCACCTTGAGATCTAGCATGGTCTGTCCCTCTGAGAAAGCCCCAGCCCAGCCCCTCCATCTCGAACCCTTAACTAGCAAGAGTCGAACCATGTGTTCGAACAAAGGCCAAAAAAACAGGCAAAACCAAACAAAACAAAAAAATCCCTGCGATCTGTCGGGAATTGCTATCCGTTCGTAGCTGAAAGCAAATCCTGTAAACAATTTGAGACTGGTTGACAAAAAAAAAAAAAATTACCCAATAAAAAACTGATCAGAATGTCAGGAATGAGGATTTCTTAGGCTTTGCCCAAAATTTCACTGGCTGTCACAGCGTTTGTCATGACCAGTGTCTGCTGCTGTACTGGGTGTTCCGAGTTCCCACTCGGGCCTGGGAGCGGGCGCCCAGCACATTAAATGCAGGCTGGAAGCATTTCTTCCCATCGTGGTTTACTGTAACTGTAGAATCACAGCGGTTACATTTAAGGAATCTTTAATGCCCTTTCAAGTCCATCCAAAGAACAAGTGAAGCTGCTGTTCAGAATTTTGTGCCCAGTGTTTATGTTCCATCGAATCTGTGCCACCCAGGCAGCAGACAAGACATGTTTGTGGGTGCTGGGGTGGGGGGATACACAATGATGTCACACACAGGAAATATGGGGGGAGAGGGGGACTTGGCACTTCACAAGGCTGGCTCCTCTTCCATAGGCTCACCAGCGATTCTGTAAAAATAAACAGGCAATCAGAATACGGCATAAGAGTACACAATGACATTGTAGATTTTCATGCATAATCAAAGCTGATTTTTCAGCTCTCTCTAATGTTTATTTGTGTTATTCAGTTATCCATAAATAGAGTTTCTTTCCTAGGAAGTATAAACAAATGTCAAGTGGAAAAACATTTTAGATCCAAGCAATCATTGGAAATGTTCCTGTTTATATTAAAACATGTCAGAATATTTTATAACTCTAGATTCCAAAATGTACATGTTTTGTGTCTAGCTCAGTCCAATAATTTATTGAAGAAATTAACTACGATATTTTATTTTAGGAGCAATTGCAGTGATTTCCTATGGAACCAGTTTGCTAACTAGAGCAAAGGACCCAGCTAGCTTCTGGAGGAAACGCACCAGGGTTCTGGTTTTTGCTTCTGTTCTTTCATAACTGGATTGGCTGCCTGCCGGAGGCATTTCAAATCAAATTCTGAATTTGATTAGCAAATCGCTGTTACAGACCCAACGTTTTTACAAGAAATGCACTATGGTAGTGTGTAAATAGTTTTTATTCGGCATCATCTGCGGGGTGTTCTGCTCGGGTAAAACCAAAACTAATTGCTTGAAAATTTATACTTGAGATTTAACCTTAATTTAGTAACACTCTGAGGGTGTTTTAAGGCAAACTCTTAGAATGATTTTTTAATTTAGCCAAAAAGGACAAATTGTAGCAGAAATCCACATACATGAGGTGGCTGGATTGTCAGGGTACAATACTGGATTTTTAGATGCAGGAAGAATTGCATTTGAGTCTGAGCTCTGCGATTTGCTAATGTTGCAACTTGTTAATATTGTAACTGCACTTCTGTGAGGCTGTGAGTTCAGGTTTAAGACCATGAGCAAAAAGATGTCCTTATAGAATTAGTGCAGGTTAAAAAGAAATAAAGGCGGTAAAATGAACTTGTTTACAACAAACACTATGAGACATTAGTTATTTAATACTTTGGATCTATCTTTTCGTCATCTAACACACGCATTAAATTGTGTCCAATAGCATACAGATAAATAGTTATGACTATGCTACCATAAGGAAACACCATATATACATTGATGATGGTTTTTTCTGGGTGGTGGAATGATATGTAGGTGGTTTTAATTTTCTTTTTCATATTGTTTATCTACTTGCCAGTATTTTATAATGAATTACTTTCATACTAGAAAAAAAATGCTATGTTTGAAAAACAGCTGTTTATGGAAACAAATGAACTATTTAGCCATGTTAGTTTATAGATTTATAAGGAAAAATGCCAAGATTTTAACTTGCATTTTAATAACAAATTTCAAATACCTAAAGATTTTTATCCATGGAATGGTAATAAAAACACTATAATGCATCTTCTAAAGAATAAGAAATATCAGCCCAGCCGTTGCAGCTCAGAGGCTGAGCATCGGCCCATGCACCAAGAGGTCACCAATTCGATTCCTGGTCAGGGCACATGCCCAGGTTGTGGGCCTGATTCCCAGTGGGGGGCGTGCAGAAGGCAGCCAATCGATGTTGTCTCTCATTGATGTTCCTATCTCTCCCTCTCCCTTCCTCTTTCTCTCTCTAATATCAATTAAAAAAAAAAACGAATGGAAAGGGAATCAGTGGGGGAAAAAGGAGAAACATCTGTAACAAAAATAAATTAACTAAAAAAGAGATAGAGAAATATTATGTATTCATTATTTAACATTAATATTACCAAAAAGAAAGTTACAAATGAGCCATGTGAAACACTAAAAATATAAAATAAAATAATAATTTCTAAGGAAGTTATAGCCTGTCTGAGAGTGTACTGGATAGGAAAGTTGTGAGAAAGTGCTTAGAGTTGCTATATAAGATAAAAGCTATTTAAATAATTAAAATTCTATTGAAAATCCTTCAAAACTAAAAGTACCAGCATTCTGAAAAGAAAAATTAAACTAAGGAAACATTTAAGTAACTAAATTAAGTTATATGTAAACATGCAAAATTATTTACATTTGAGAATATAATACAGTTATAGAATCCTCAAACTAAGTATTTTAATGGAGACTGAATTTTCCAATTTTTTTCCCTCCAATTTTATTGAGATATAATTGACATACAACATTGTGGATGTTTAAGGTGTGCAATGTGATGATTTGATACATACACATATTGCAAAATGTTTACCACAATAACTGACCTTTCACTTCACATTATTGCCATTATTGTGTGTTGTTATGGTAAGAACTATGTTGAATTTTCTTTTTTACGGCTGTATAATATTTCATTGCTATATAGATGGCATTCTTTATCCAGTCATCTGTCAATGGACACTAGATTGTTTCCATGTATTGGCTTTTGTGAATAATGTTGCAATAAGCATGAGAGTGCAGATATCTTTTCAAGATCATGATTGTTTCCTTTGGATATATACCCAGAAGTGGGATTGCTGGATCATATGGTACTTCTGCTATTAAGTTCCTGAGGGTCCTCCATACTGCTTTCCACAGTGGCTGTACCAATTTATATTCCGATCTATAGTTCCCCAAGGTTCCCTATTATCCATATCCTCACTAATATTTTTATCTATTGTTTTACTTTATGGTAGCCATTTTAACACATGTAAGAAAAGATCTCATTGTTGCTTTGGTTTGCATTTCCCTGATGATTAGTGATATTGAGCACCTTTTCATGTAGCTTTGACCATTTGTACATGTTCTTTAGAAAAATATTCTAGTCCTTTGCCTATTTTTAAATTGGATTATTATTATTATCATTATTATTAAGTATTAAATTGTATGAGTTTCATGTATATTGTGGATATCAACCCCTTATTAGATACATAATTTGCAAATATTTTCTCTTTTTTCATAGGTTGCCTTTTCATTTTGTTGATTGTGTCTTTTGCTATATACAAGTTTTCTGAAGTAGTCACATTTGTTTATTTTTATTGCTTTTCTGTTTTTGTCATATCTAAAAACCACCTCAAAGACCATTGTCAAGGAGTATTTTTTTTTAAATGAGAGTTTCATAGTTTCAGGTCTTACATTTAAGTTTTTAATTCATTTTGAGCTAATTTTTGTGATGGGTATAAGATAGGAGTCTCATTTCACTCTTTTACATATGAATATACAGTTTTTCCAAAACCATTTATCAAAGAAGTTGTTATTTTCCCAATGAGTATTCTTGGCTCCCTTATCAAATACCAGTGACCACGTATTCATGGGCTTATTTCTGTTCCATTGGTCTATGCGTCTTTTATGCCAGTGCCATATTGTTTTGATTACTTTAACCTTGCAATATAGTTTGAATTTAGGATGTCTTCAGCTGTATTCTGTCTCAAGATTGCTCTGTCTAGTCAGGGACTCCAGTAGTTCCATATGAACTTTAGGATTATTTTTTCCTATTTCTATGAAAAATGCCATTGGAATTTTTATAAGAATTGTACTGAATCGACAGATGACTTTGGGTAGTATGGATGTTTTAACAATATAAAGTCTTCTAATCCATGAACATGGAATATATTTCCATTTATTTATGTATTCTTCAATTTATTTATTCAGAGCCTTCATTGTTTTTGGTGTATAGATCCTATTTTGCATCCTGAAACTTCATTGGATGTTTATAAGTTTTAACAGATTTGGTGGAGTTTTATGATTTTTTAAAAATTAATTAATTTATTTTTGTTACAGATGTTTCTCCTTTCCCCCCCCCTTATCCCCCCCTTCCCCTCCCTCCCTGCCCTGTCCCCAGTTTTGTTGTCCATGTCCATTGTTCATGCATACATGCATTTAAGTTCTGTGGTTTATCTCTCCCCCACCACCCCCTTTTCTGGGGATTGTCAGTCTGTACCCAACTTCCATGTCTCTGGGACTACCCCATTCCTCAGACTGTTATGTTCATTGTATTCCACAAATAAGTGAGATCATATGATACTTTTCTTTCTCTGTTTGATTTATTTCACTTAGGATAATGCTTCCCAGGTCCCTCCATGTCATCTCAAAGGATAAAATATCTTTCTTTCTTACAGCTGCATAATACTTCATTGTATATATGTACCACAGCTTTTTTATCCATTCGTCTACTGATGGACATTTGGGCTGTTTCCAGATCTTAGCTATTGTAAATAGTGCTGCTATGAACATGGGGGTACATATATTCTTTCTGATTAGTGTTTCAGGCTTCTTAGGGTATATTCCTAGAAGTGGGATCACTGGGTCAAATGGCTGTTCAATTTTTAATTTTTTGAGGTAACACCATATTGTTTTCCATAGTGGCTGCATCAGTCTGCATTCCCACCAGCAGTGTACTAGAGTCCCCTTTTCTCCACACCTTTGCTAACACTTGTTTGATGATTTGTTGATGGCGGCCATTCTGACAGGTGTGAGGTGATACCTCATTGTTGTTTTAATTTTTTATATTTAAGATCATGTCATCAGTAAACAGAAACATTCTTGTCTTGTTTTTGATGTTACAGGGAAAGCCTTCAACATTTTGTTGTTGAGTATTTTAGCTGTGGGTCGTAAATAGCTTTTATTATGTTGAGGTACGTTACCTCTGTACCCAATTTGCTGAGAGTTTTTATTATCAAATATATTGCATTTTGTCAATTGCTTTTTCTACATTTATTGAGAGGACCATATGAATTTTTTGATCTTTCATTATATTAATGTGGTGTATCATATTGATTGATTTGCGTATGTTGAGCCATTCTTCACACACCATTTGATCATGGAGTATGATCCTTTTAATGTGCTGTTGAAAGTGGTTTGCTAGTATTTTGTTGAGACATTTTGCATCTAGGTTCATCAGGAATACTGGCCTATATAGTTTTCTTTTTTTAGTATCCTTGTCCGGATTTGGTATCATGATAATACTGGCTGCATAAAATTAGTTGGGAGTGTTCCCTACTCTTCAATTTTTGGGGGGTGGGAGGGGAATGAGTTTGAGAAGGATTGGTGTTAAATTGTCCTTAAATTTTTAGAAGAATTCACCAGTGAAACGATGAGACTGGACTTTTCTTTTGTGGAAGTTTTTGATTACTGATTCAATTTCCTTACTAGTAATTGGCCTCTTTAGATTATCTATTTCTTCTTGATTCGAACTTCCTAGGTTGTATGCTTCTAGGAATGTATCCATTTCTTGTAGGCTGTCCAATTTGTTGGCATATAATTGTTCATAATAGTCTTTTATGACACTTTTATTTGTGTGGCATTAGTTATAAAGTCTCCTCTTTCATTTATAATTTTATTTATTTGAGTTATCTCTTTTTTTCTTTTCTTGGTAAATCTAGCTAAAGGTTTGGCATTTTAAAATCTTTTAAAAAACAACAGTTTTATTGATATTTTCTATTGTCTATTTCATTTTTTTTTTTATCCTCACCCAAGGACATTTTCCCATTTTTTGGTCAGATAGAGTGGGAAGGAATGAGAGGAAGAGAGAGAGAGAGAGAAACATCGACGTGAAAGGGACACATCGAGTGGCTTCCTCCTGCATGACTCAACCAGGGTTGGGGACAAACTGCAACCGAGGTACATGCCCTTAGTGGGAACCGAACCCGGGTCTGTCTGGACCGCAGGCCAATGTTCTGTTGAGCCAAACTGGCCAGGGCTATAGTCTACTTCATTTATTTCTGCTCTGATTTTTACCTCCTTTCTTCTGTTGATGTTATGCTTAATTTGTTCTTTTCTAGTCCTTAAGGTTAGTAAAGTTAGTTTATTTGAGATCTTTCTTTTTTAATGTAGGCATTTATTGCTATAAATTTGCATCTTAGCACTGCTTTTGTTGTATCCCAGAAGTTTTGTTAGGCTGTGTTTACATTTTCATTTGTTTCAAGATAATTGTTTTTTATTTTGTTTTAATCCTTGATCTGTTAGTTGCTCAGTTGTAAAGAGAAATTGAACAGGTGTTGTTTAATTTCCACATACTTGTGAAATTTCCAGTTTATCTCCTGTTATTGATTTCTAGTTCCATACGATTGTGGTCACAAAAGACAGCTGGTGTTATTTCAATCTTTTAAAATTCACTGAGACTGTTTTTGTGACCTAACATATGACCTATTCTAGAGAATGTTGCATGTGGAACATGGAAAGAAATGTATATATATTTTCCATTCATTGGATGGAATATTCTGTGTACGTCTGTTAGGTACACGTGGTCAAAGTATAGATTAAGTCCAATATTTCCTCATTGATTTTCTGTCTGGATGATTTATTCATTGTAGAAAGTGGGGTACTGAATTTCCCTATTATTGTATTGTTGTCTATTTTTCCCTTCAGATCTGTTAGTATTTGCAAAATACATTTAGGTGTCTGATTTGGGGTACATATATATTTATAATTATTTCCTTTTGACAAGTTGACCTCTTTATCACTATGTAACAATCTTCTTTGTGTCATGTTACAGTTTTTTACTTAATATGTATTTCTTTTGTTATCAGTATAGCTACCCCTGCTTTATTTTGGTTTTGTATTTCCTCTCTTCCTGTCTTTCTTTTGAATTAATAATTTTCCATAGTGGTATACTTTGATTACCTTCTCTTTGTATTGTGTGTACCTACTATAGTTTTTGTTTTATGGTTACCCTGAGTCTTACTTGAAACATCTTATAGATATAACAGATTATTTCAACCTGATAACAGTTTATATTTGTAATGTCACAATTTACATCTTTTTATATTGTGTATCCATTAACAAATTATACCTATTTTTATGCTTTTGTCCTTTAACCTTTTTACTAGAGTTATATGATTAACACATCATCATATTGGAGTATTCTGAAGCTGCCTATATACTTACCTTTACCATTGTGTTGTATATTTTCATGTTACTAATTATCATCTTTTCAGCTCATAAAACATTCAGCATTTCTTGTAAGGTAGGTCTTATGGTGATGAACAACCTCAGCTTTTTTGTCTTGGAAAGTATTTATCTCACCTTCATTTCTGAAGGACAACTTTGCTGGGAAAAGTATTGTGCTTGGCAGGTCTTTTTGTTTGTTTGTTTGTTTTTGTTTGTTTTTCCCAACCCTTTAAGTATATCATAACATTCTTTTCTAGCCTACATGATTTCTGCTGCAAAATCCACTGATAGCTTTATAAAGGTTCCCTTGTATGAGAGAATTATTTTTCTCTTGCTACTTTTAAAACCCTCTCTTTGCCTTTGATTTTAGATAGTTTTATTACAACGTGTCTTGGAGAAGGATTGTTTTGGATTGAAATTTTGCTCTGACTTATTAGCTTCATAAACTTGGATGTCCAAATCTCTCTGAGGTTTAGGAAGTTCTCAGCTGTATTACCTTTTACTTTAAATAAGCTTTCTGTGCCTTTTGTCCTCTATTCTCCTTCTGGGTCTCCAATAATTCATAAAAAGTTTGTCTTAAGGGTATTCCATAAGTCCAACAAACTTCCTTCATTCCTTTACGTTATTTTTCCTTTTGATCCTCTGACTGGATAAATTCAATGATTTGACTTTGAGGTAACTGATTCTTATTTCTGCTTGGTATAGTCTGATAGGGAGCTCTGTACTGAATTCTTTGATTCAGTTATTGTATTACTCAGCTCCAAACTTTTGTTTGGTTCTTTTTAAGATTTTCTATCTCTTTATTGCATTTCTCATTTTGTTCCTCCCAATTTTTGTTACATTGTTTATCTGTGTTCTCTTCTAACTCTCTGAGCATCTTTATACCAACTATTTCTCATTCTTTTTCAGGCAATGCATGTTATCTCCATTTCCTGGAGGTCAGTTACTGGCAATCCACTGTGTTCCTTTGGTGGTGTCAGGTTTCTTCATGATCCCCATTGCTCCGGTTCTGGGCCAGGAGGACATGAGCAGGTGTCTGCAGTGCAACCCCACCACTGGCAAAGATGGGGCCTCTTTTGTTGAAACATGGGGACTTGTAGGTACAATATAAAAGCTTTCTATCCAATGCTTCTCTATCCTTTATTCCCTTCAAAATCATTTTATAGTAACCATTTTTTGAAACTAGTCCATTTACTGCTCCCTACCTTCTAGTGAATCAAACACACATAACTGGCCAATTCTCTCCACGTCCTGGAGCACAGGAGTAGTGCTGGTAATAGAGCAAGTTGGAACATACCCTGGATTTCAAGGTAGATGCCCTGTGTTTATGTCCCACTTCTGACACTTTCTAAACCTTAACTTTGAACAAGTTGCCATCTCCGGATTGTCAATTTTCTCTTTAAAATTGAAATAATAATACCTGACCTGCTTTTAGGGTTGTGAGAGTCCAATGAGTTAATTTAAGAGAACATCCTTTATACACTGTAAAGTGTTAAACAGTTAGTTACAGAACAACTGTATTATTTATATCTGCCAGGTTGATAAGTTATAGTATCTCCCTTTTCATGTCATGGCCATTAGTAGAGGTGGTGTTATTTTTACTCAATGCTTGTCCTTAAGTAAAAGTTTTATATGTCTAGCAAAAGTTTTATATGGCTAAATATATTTTTTAAAGGTGACTTTTTAAGAAATCATCTTCGTGAAATACTTAGGAAATGACCTTGGGTGACAATTTAATGTTTGTTTCAGGTGAAGGAGGGGGAAGAGCCGCCCGGGCACAGTCCACTCCAACCGTCTTGACACACCAAGTGTACCCTGGTTAACGCAAACACCGTGGAGAGGGATAGGGGAAGGGAAGATACAAATCTTTACGTCTCTGAATTTAATTCTACATTTAATTAGGTGAGGTAGAGACACAGTGAAATGTAAATACCACCCCCCAAGTAAATTTTAGTATAATAGTTCAACTAATTGAAAGACATAAACTTCTATGCAGCAAGCCAATTTGACAGTGAATATTGATGGTCTCTTTCAATGAGGGACAACAATTTTATACATTAAGGGAAGTATTAGTTCAGTCCCCCAATCATAGGTTATGATAATTTACACAATTAAAACTCAGAAAGACTTTAACTTGAGATGAGATACAGCATGAAATAAAATTCTTATATTTTCCCCTAAATGAGTATTTCCTAGCCTGTGATTTTTAAAATAGTGTTTGCTCATTAACAATGTTTTTAGTAAGACACATCTTCTCTTATTTTATCCATTTAATTTAATCCCTATATTTTATTTCCTCTTCTTCCTCCAAGGCAAGCTTCCTTTGAACATTATTTTCTTCATGAGGCATTCTTCAAAACTATATATTACTGTTTTAGGGCTTATACAATATTTTTATTATGCGAATTTTATCTTTATAGACACAGATATAATTTATCTTGCTTAATATTCTCACTTAGTACTGTATTTATGTTCTTCTAGTGTAGCTGCCAAGTGCTACATGGCATCTCCATTGTGTACATTCACCACATTTGAACTATTCATTCTCCCAGTAGTGGATCCCAGGTTCGATTCTTCCCATCTACCATCGTTAATAAAGCTGTAAGGAACTTCTTAGTACAGGTGCTCTACTGACCCCCGCTGAGGATGTCTTCAGTATACATGCCAGGAGCAGGATGACTGTGTCCTATGTGTTGTGTATACTAACTGCTAGTAAGTTACCTTCCAGCATGCCTTCCATAATTTCCCTCTCCGTGCTGTGAGGCTGGCTCCAAAGCCCTACATCTTCACAAATGCTGGCACACCGCAGTGTACTGAGTTTTTCATTGATTCAAGAAATCGTTACTGAGTCTATATTATGTATCCTAGCTCTGTTCTAGGCACTAGAACTATAAGGGAGACATAACAGGGCGACCTGATCTAATTTTGGGATTGCCGGTCAGTGAGCATTCTCCAAGAAGAGAAAGAAATATTTGACCTGAGATCTGAAGTGTAAGTGTAAGCGAGTGGAGACGCCAACACAGGGCTAGTGGGAGGATAAGGAAGACAGGATGAGTAATCCACACAGAGGAAAGGGATTGTGCCAACAGGGCCCGATGTGAACATGAATGTGGCTCTTTGGAGAAAATGTGAAACCACAATGAGATACCACTGAATACTCACTAGAAAGACCTCATTATAAAGACATTATACGAAGTGTAGGTGAGGATACAAAGCAACTGGAACTGTCTTTCATTGCTGATAGGATTGAAAAATGGCATCGCTCTTTTGGAAAGCACCTTGGGAGTTTCTTACAAAGTAAACATATGGCCCCCGCACAGCGCAGGGACCCCGCTTGGAAGTGTGCATTGGAGAAACGGAGCACTTCTGTTCACTAAGCAGAAACCTGAACAGAAACTGCACAGACTTCGGTTCCTCAAAAAATTAAACATAATTACCATGTGATTCAGCAAGTCCACTTCTGGGTTTATATCCCAAAGAACTGAAAACAGGATCTTGAAGACATACTTGCTCATTCACTGAAGTATTCAGCCATAAGAAGGATGGAAGTCTTGTGATTGGCTGCGACATGGATGGACCTTCAGGATATTATGCTAAGTAAAGTAAGCCAAGTCACAAAAAGGCAAACATTGCATGATTCCACTTATATGAGGGATCTAAGGTAGGCAAGTGCTTAGAAACAGAAAGTAACAAATGGTAGTTGCCGGGAGCTAGGGGACGAGGGGAAGGAAACTATTATTAAGTAGGTATAGAGTTTTCAGTTTTGCAAGATGAAAAAATTCTAGAGATATGTTGCAAAACAATGGACATACAGTTAATTGTAGTTACTGTACACTCAAAAATGGTTCAGATGGTAAATGTTTAGTGATTCTTACCACAGTAAAAAAAAAAAAAAAAAAAAATCATAGCAACTTTATTCATAACAGCCCCAAATGGCAAAGGACATGAATAGACTTTTTTCCAAAGAGGACATACAGATGGCCAACAGGTACACGAAAATGTGCTCAACATCACTCATCATCAGGGAAACGCAAATCAAAACTACAGTGAGATATCACCTCATACTTGTTAGAATGGTTATTACAAAAAAGACAAGAGATAGCAAGTGCTGGCAAGGACGAGGAGAAAAGGGAACGCTTGTGCATTGCTGGTGGCAGTGAAAATTGATGCAGTGACTATGTAAATTGGTGCAAAATAGTATGGAGTGTCCCCCAAAAAATAAAAATAGAACTACCATAGGATCCAGCAATCCCACTTCTAGGTATTTACCTGGGGGAAATGGAAACACTAACTCAAAAATATATCCCCAAGTTCATTATAGCATTATTTACAATAACTGAGACATGGAAGTAACCAAAGCGTTCAAGTAAATGGATAAATAAAATTATATTTACACACACACACACACACACACACACACACACACACAGAGTGAAATATTATTCAGCCCTAAAAAAGAAGGAAATGCTGCCATTTGCAAGAACATGGATGGACCTTGAGAACATTATGTGAAGTGAAGTAAGTCACACAAAGAAAAACAAATACTGTATGATCTCACATGTGGAAGCTAAAGAAATCCCTGGTGGTGGCCAGAGGTGGGGCAAAACGGGTGAAGGTGGTCAAAAGGTACAAACTTCTGGTTATAAAATAAATAAGTCCTGGGGATCTAAGGTACAGCATGATGACTATAGTTAATGATAGATTGTTGTTGTATATTTGAAAGTTGCTATGAGAGTAAATCCTAAATAGTCTCATCAAAAGGAAACAGTTTGTAACTATGTGTGGTAATGAATGTTAACTAGATTTATTGTGGTGTTCATTTCACAATATACACAACTATTGAAGCATTAAGTTGTGTACCTGAAAGTAATACAATGTTACATGTCAATTATGTCTCAATTAAAAGAATCAAGAAAAAAAAAAAAGAATAGCCCCAAATGGGAAACAAGTCAAATGCCCATCCACAGGTGCATGGATAAAGACATGAGGGTTTGTTTATCCACTGGAATAATGCACAATAATAAAAATGTAAAACTACCAATTGAATGGACCCCAAAAAATTATGCTTAGTGCAGTAAAAGCCAGATAGAAAGCAATATATATTACATGATTCCTTTTAGATTAAATTCAAGAACCAGCAAAATTAATCTACAGTGTTAAAAGTAAAAAAAAAAGGTTACTTCTAGAGGGAGTGACATTGGCTAATAAAGAGCACAAGTAAACTTCATTCCGGGAGAGGAAAATGCTCTTGATTCTGTTCTGGTTGTGTGTAGATTACTATGGAATAGGTAAAAAATATTTTGATTTGCACATCTCAGGTATAGAAGTACATCTCAGTTTTAAAAAAAAGAAAAAATGCCCTGGTCGGTTTGGCTCAGCTGTTGGAGCGACAGCTGGCAGACCAAAGAGTCACGGGTTCAATCCCAGTCAAGGGCACATACCTCGGTTGTGGTGCGTCCCTGGCCCTGGATGGGGTCCTGCAGGAGGCAACCAGTCAGTGTACCTCTCTCGCATTGATGCTTCTCTCTCCCTCTTCCTCCCTCTCTCCCACTCTATCTGAAAATCAATGGAAGAATATCCTCGGGTGAGGATTAGAAAAGAAAGAAAGAAACAAGGTCATTGTTGAAAAGCAGATAATAAAACAAAGAAGAAAGATGTCAGAAGTAAGATACAAAATGAATAAGGTACAAAATGAGCGTCTGACCCTGCCAGGCTATGGGTCCTATTAAGAATGATGGTCTTACGTGCCAATGAAAGGGGAAGGTGCTGGAGGGTTTCCGGTGGAGGCAACATTTGCTCTCTAGCTGGTTTTTGAATCGTGAAGAGCTCCCTGATTGCTGTGTAGAAAACAGATGGAAAAGAGACCAAATGTGTATGGGAATTAGTAAGGAAACTACTGTGATTTGGATGAAAGATGGAGGGACTTTGGACTGAGTGCTGTCAGTAGATTTTTAAAAAAAATAGAGAGATGATTTGCTCAAACTACTGTCTCTCTCTCAATGCCTTCCTTCTGATTCCCTGGGTAAGAGCTTGCACATTCTTTCACCCTGGGTTATTGTCCCAGTCCTGTGACTTGTTCCCCAGTTCCTGGCCTATGTTAAGTCTTTTTTCATTCTGCAGCTCAATCTAGCAAATTACTTATTAGTTGGTTGTTCATATCTGATCCCGTGGTAGGAAGAATAACAGCCCCAAAAGATATCCTGATTCCTGGCAGCCTGAATATGTTGCCTTGCAAGGCAATGCTAACTTTTAGATAGGATTAAGGTGAAGGACCTCGAGATGGAGAATTATCCTGAGCGATCCGGGTGGGCCTGCTGCAATCACAGGGGTCTGTAAAGCAGAGACTCTTTCTGTTCCTTTCAGCCAGCTTTCCCAGCTTTGTTCCCTCCAGTCTGAGAGTGACGTGACGGCTGAAGAAAGGTCACAGAGATAGAAAGCTGTTGGCTCCGAAGACGGAGGAAGGCGCTCAGGAGCCAGGGAATGCAGGCAGCCGCCGGACGCTGGGGAGTCAGAGAACCGCCTTCTTCCCTGCAGCCTCCAGAAAGGGACCGGGCCGCCCAACCTTCCGATCTTAGCCCAGGAGACCTGGGTCAACCTTCGGACCTTTTGGTCATTTTAAGCCACTGCGTTTGGAGTCACTTGTTTGAGACAGCAACTGAAAAGGAACACAGTCCCCAAGTATGCGGACGTTCCGAGGACTGCGGGGAGGCTCCGGGACCCGGGCTCCCACAGGCGTCTCACACACAGGAGACAATCTGGAAGGGTGTAAAGAACGCAGAACGGGCTGTGCTCCCTCCTCTGCAAGCTGGAGGATAATCCTAGAACCCGCCAGCGCCTCTCCTGCATTTTTCTCCCCCCATAAAGACAATTCCTTTTGTCATTCACACACTCTACCCCTCCCTCCTTTGCTACGTCCCCTCAGCCAGTCCAGGTTTATGATATGAGTCCTGCGGATTCTGGTTAGTCGGCAACATTTGAAAATGGACATCGCCAATTAGTACTATGAGAGAAAATAAATGTAAAATACAATTTTGAAAACTCATAAAAATATAAAAACCCTCAGAAGACATAATAGAGACAAGAAGGGCTGAGGTATCATCATAAAATGCTATGCTACCATTTTAAAAATGTTTTGCCTTTTGTCTTTGGATTCATTCATTCATTCATTCATTCATTCATTCAATAAGTGTTTGTTTATGACCTATAATGTATTTGGCATTTATCACTCAGTGATTATTTGTCCAACTCTTGTTTTTAATGACTATACTATTGATTTAATCTATAAACATATAGATGCCCAGGAACAGCCTCTATATTCTAGTATTATAGATCACTGGATCATGAACAATGTATTATAGGTAGGAAAAAATAGAGCAAACTGAGGAAGAAGAAATATACCAGAAAACAATAATAAAAACCAACCTTTACTGAGTGCTTACTATGTACTGGGTGTTCTGTTAAGTTCTTAAGATGTATGTATGTCATTTCACCCTCAAAACTCTATGAAAATTTTCCTTCATTTTAGAGACAAAGAAAATAAAGCCCAGAGAGATAGTAACTTGCCCGACCACACAGTTATTAAGTTGGAGATTATTATTCTTATCTAGACCAGCTGATTCTAGAGTCCCACTCGGCCCTAGACTAAGAGCACATGATGGGGACTCGAGCTCGTACGCTTCTCACTTTAGTTATGGTTCGATGTCACCGTGTTTCTCTTTCCAAATCAAGTACCTCTCAGTAAAGAATTCAGAACGGAGCTCTGGCACACATAACTGGGCGCTGGATGGAATCCCTGTGTCCCAAGTCACACTTTGCATATGCTACAAGATGGCTTGCTTGGCACTGAAAACAGGTAAAAGGATGGTCCCAGGGGGACAAGGAAGAAGGTGACAGGGGACAGACTATCTTCCTTTTACCAGGAGAGTCCAAATCTCAGCTCACCTTTCAACAAAGGAGTTGTTGGCACTGGATGAAAATTAAGACTAAAATGTATATTGCTATGCTTACCTAGCTGGATAAACCAGGGCTCAAAATAATGGTATCATAGAGCAAAGTCAGAAACCTGCATCATTTGTGTAATATTTTAGCATCTAGACGCCTTGGAGACACACTCCTAAAGGAGGGAAAACAAGGCTGATTTTCTAAATACATTAGACATGAATGTGTATTTTTAATAGTGGTCTATATTTCCACATAAATCTTCAGATTCAGGAAAATGGGGTTATCAATGTCCTCGGCACTACAGATAGGTCATTCAAAGATAGATGATACTTGAGATTTTCCAGTTTATTGTTACACTTTTTTTATACTCGTAAGAAGATAGTTACTCAAAAAAAAAAAAAAAAGCCCAGGCTCAGAATCACATGTTTTCTCATGCTTCTAGATTACGTCATGATTTAAAACCATCTCTTCCATGAGACAAGTTGCCTGAATCTGAAGATGAAATAACTGAAGAAACCACTGGATTGGACTGTATTAAGTATAACATGAGCCACACTATGATCAACAAGTCAAACTCATATCTGTCAACCTGACGTTCGGTTGTGTTCCCCGCAACTTAAGAGCTGAACACCCTGACATTGTCTGGACACAGAGATCTTTTTCTTGATTTTCAGCAGATCCTGAGCTGGTATCAGGAATAAACCTGAACAATGCATTGACCTTTTCAAAGTAGAAGCATTTGAAACACATATCCAACCAATGCAAATTATAATCTTTTTAAGGTATAGTCTCTCGGCAAATGAAAAACCCCTACGATCACAGTTCTCTTCTAAAAACAGTATGCTATATACAACCAGGCCTATGTACTTAGTATTCTTTGAACAAAGAACTTGGCCCATTGAGGTTTCTTTGTATTTTGTTTTGTGTCGTGTTTGTTTTTTTTTGCTGATCCACCAATCACTTTTTCCTACTCAGGTCCTTTGGCACCTGAAAATTAGGTTTTGAAAACTGTGTTTCAGTCAGTCACCCCCAAAATGAACCCCCACATATCAACGTTTGCTAACAGTTTATTCTTCATGGTCCACTGATGAGTTATAAAAATGAAATGACTGTGCTGTGTTATCATCTCTACCCCTCCCCCATCCAAGAAAAATGAACAAAAAATACTTACAATGGTTCTTAGCCAGGAGCATTTTATCCCTTATTCACTAGTGGTAAATGAGTCAGATATGAGTTGGCCAGGAAAAGATCTGCTTTACCCAAAATCTTAGTACAAAATGAGTCATCTCACTCCAAACACCAGTATATCCTCCAAAATAACTGGCAAGAATATCCTATAAAAAGAATCTTGCCTTCACCCTTTTCCATCCATTTAGCTCTCTGATTTTTCTAATTTTTCAATTTCCTGTGCACTTATAATATTGCATTCATAACAAAGGCCCCAGAATATTTCCACTTTTTATCTCACTCTGAAATTCATGTCTCCTGTATCGGGAAGAGGGACAATTCCGATAGCATTCCCCTGAAAAGCATAAATGCTCTTTGATTTTCCAGGTTTCTCTCTGTCTGACTCTCTCTGATGAAATTCATGCATGGTTCAGTAGAAATGCAAAAGCCAGTTCTAGAATAATTTTTCTTTTCCTCTGCTGAAAAACTGAGTTCAAAGCCATAGAAAATATTTCAAGCGAAACCATTTTCCTTCCCACAAGAAAAATCAATCAAAATTGATACAGTCTGTCTAAAACTGATCAACAATTATGAGTTGAGGCCACAAACGTCGGTTCTGTTTCCTTGTCTGTCCAAACATTCCCATTCTCTCTCTGCCAGGAGATGAAGCTCAAAAGTCACTGGGAAGTGAAGCCGGGGTTGAGTCCCCCTGGATTAGCAGGGGTCAGGCTCACTGTTCGTTTACCTGGATAAATTAGCATGCCTATATAGCTAACTCCTGCCAAAGTGCTCAGGTTTTTACATTACTTAGGGCTCATAACATGACTTATTATTTTAAAAAAATAATAATTAATTTATTCATTTAATCTTCACCTAGGGTATATTTTTATTGCTTTTAGAGAGACAGGAAAAGAGAAGGAGGAACAGAGAGAGAAACATCAATGCAAGAGAAAAACTTGGATGGGTTGCCTCCTGCACATGCGCCGACCAGGAACTGACCCCGCAGCCTAGGCATGTGCCCTGACTGAGAATTGAACATGCAGCCTTTTGGTGTACGGGATGACGTTCCAACCAACTCAGCCACCCGGCCAGGGCCTTATTACTCTTAATTATTCTAAACTCCACAATTTATTGGGCAAAATTACTTACAATTCCTTTCACCCAGGTTGGAATTTAGCTTCGTTTCACTATATTAAATGCATTCCCAAGAATAGCTATTCTCCTTTTATATCCAACACTAACAGATGCTAGTTTCCTCAGTTTTATAGCCCTCAAATGACAGGAACGAACTGGATTTGGCCTTGGGAATAATTGCAACACCTTTGGATTATGAACTTGGTTCAGTTCTTAGCTGGGAACGGCAGGGGGTTAGTTCATATTATCAAAGACGTAAAATAAGTTTTCCCTTATGTTCCAGATGCCCATGTGATGATGCCTTTGAATACAATCCTGTACAACTTTTTTTTTTTTCCTTGCTGGTAATCTGTTATTTAAATGGTTATGGTAAGAAAAAAAAATAATTGCATAAAAGTGAAATCTCTTTTTCAACCTATCTCCTGCTCTTGACCAAAACAAGATGTTAGAGCCATTAAACTGAATAGTTAGTCAAAGAAGAAAGCTGAAACGATTCAAATTTGTGCATTTTCGGGAAGACTGCCCACCTGTGTACTGGTAGCGGGATCTGTGTAATTAACGGTGATGTTATTTACAGAGGGGGTCCAATTTCATCCTCAGAAGCGGTTTTCAAGCGCAAGCAGGCAGAGCATAGCAAAGCCTCACCTGACTCGTGTTCAGATTGAGGCGATGGAACTTTGAAGTGAGCCATAGAAAGCACCAGTGTAATGTATGTACATATGTGGTGTCTTTGGTCACAGGACACGGACGCGAAATTCTGCACATGGCATCGCCTGCAGGGTAGGGCGACGAACACCACAACGCACAGAATGACAAACATTTCTTAAAAGGAAAGGAAGCGAATCCAATCTTAGTTAACCTTATTTTGTCTCCTGAAAGCTCTATTCCTTCACATGAAGACTAACTGAAATCAACTCCTTCTTATCACACTGTAAAATAAAACCAGGCTCGAGTCCACGCTTTTCCTTTACACACACCCCTGTCCCTCTCCCTCGGGCTGCACCCCGGGGACAGTCGCGGAAGGCACCTTTCTGTGTGTCGGCTATCCACCTGACTAGCAACACCCCCCGCTCTCCGTGGGTTATAGCAGTAATTTCAAAATGACAAGAGAAAGAAAAGAACACCTGGCAAAACAGAGATAGCTAGGGAGAGAAGGCAAGCCCATCAGCAGCTCTTTCCACAGTAATCTGCACGAAATTATCCACCAAGCAGTGATTTTTCTCACTATCTACCTCATCCCCTCCACTTCTCTGGGAACTGCAACCACATGCTCCAGCTCTGTCTCTCTCACGAAGAATGAAACAAATGACCGAGTTCCTGACAGCCGACAGCATGTGCTGTGGCATCTGTGGCTTTGGAGAAGACAGGCGGTGGAAGTGGAGGAGACAGGTGAGGGAAGTCTGGAGGCTGCTTCACCACGTTGACGATGAGCCTGGATGTGACTGACCTTAATGACTCCCCCATGTTGGACCCATACCTGCTGTCTTCTTGGGCGAAGGGCTGTTCCACATCCACTGTCAGGGAGGCCAGGGCGGACACGGTGTCCGTCTCCTCTTGCAACTGAGCCCCAGCCAGAGCACAGCCCCTGGGCCTCGCCACCGTCCTGACCGACTTCCAGTACTTGCCTAGGAAAAAAAAATGTATCGCACTTTATTGGAATTTTACTTAGAGCAGTATTTATCAGACTGCTCATCGAGGTCCAACTCAGAGTAGCTGTTAGGTTAAAATGCACCATGTTATACATCGTTGTAATTGGGTTTCTTCACTGTTATGATTAAGTCTTTTACTCAATCTAAGAAGGCCAAGTCGTGAAGTGCTCACATTTCCAACTCTGAGTCCCTCCCTTGCTCAGAAGGCAGTAAATGAGGAGTAATCCAGGTCGAATGAACCCACTATCAGATTGACAGCTGTCTCTGCAACTAACTAAGCAACTTCTGGGCACCGCGCCCCCTTGGGAAACCTCAAGAGACTGGGAGGTAGAAGTCTCATGGAGAAACTGAATGAAGTAGTAATGTTAAAAATTGCTACTTGAGCCATTTACTTCTTTTTTAATGAGGTTGGAATATTAAAGAAAAGTGCAGAAATGCCAGCATGAATCGAATGGCAACTTTGCCAGAACAATCGGGTTTGTTAGTCCTGGATGTTCTTCCCTTCTTAACCCGAGGGTGTGGACTAGAACAATAATTGATTTAAAACTTTAATATATGCACTGGCTGATGTTGGAACCCTTCCAATACGTCACAGGGATGTTTCTTTTTTTTTGAGGCAGTGCAGGAGAACGAGAGGAAAATAGGAGGTCATTGCATGAGAACATGCCAGTGGGGCAAATATGAAATAGCAGAGTTAATGACCTTGTTGCAGCCCCTGAGCTATTCCTGGTGAAGTGATTTGTAGCCGCAAATCAAAGCAGGAGAATCTCCCTAGGTGCTAACATGACTCACCAGAACTGTCTCTGCAGCCTGACCAATCAGGAGGGAGGTTCACGTGCATTGTTTGCTTAGCCCCGCCCCCTGCCCCCCACCCCCCCCACCCCCAGTTCCACTGGAATAGAAAAGGCAAATGGATGAACACTAGATTGGAAAGAAAGATAGCTGGGTTTTGGACCCAGATCTGCCTCATGCTGGCCACGACCTCCGGCGCTTTATTTCTGCTTCCCAAAGCAAAGGATGGCCTCAAATCCCCTCCAGCTCTCACCAACATTTCATGACTGAACTTTCCTCATCTTACTGCTTCACAGAAACACCCATGTCATGTTAGGGGAGGAGGCCCAGTCTCCCCAATTTCTGACATGGTTGTCTATTACTGCTTTACTTGCTGTGACCACCTGCTCTGACCAAAGTCTGAGAATCATAAAGCTTGTCACTTGGACCGTGTAACAGCAGTTTCAACAGCGAATGAACCCACAAATGAATATTTTTTGAATGTTAAGGCTGTTCCAGATGTTGAGGGCGAAATGATGCTTCTTCCTTGGCATCAAGCTACTCATGGTCAAGTTGAGACTGTGCTTTTGGTAAACAAATAATGCCAATTCTGGAAAAGTCCCCACGCGTTCCTGAGGAAACACGTAGAACATAAACTTATGATGACGGGAAGGTGAGAGAAGACTGGCCAGAAAAAATAACGCTTGACCAAGTATTTGAAAGACCATCAGAAGTTAGTCAAGCTGAAGAGGTGGTGATGACGAAGTAGCCCTGGAAAAGAAAACTGTATACAAATGTGCAGAAACTTGATGTTCTGTAGTTTGTTGGGGTACAAAGTGCACTGCTGGGCAAAACTAGAGCATAGAAGCAGTGTGGATGTGGTGACTGACAGTGCCATGTTAGGCATGGTCTAATTAACACACGATCTTGAATGACATGCCCATGATCTTGGACTTCAACTTGTGGCAGGGAGGGCCATTTTAAGCAGAAGGTCCAGGAAATTGGATTTAAGTTTGCAAAATAGTGGTTCTCAAGCTCCCTAATGCCACGACCCTTTAATACAGTTCATGTTGTGGTGACCCCCAAGCATAAAATTATTTTCGTTACTACTTCATAACTGTAATTTTGCTACTGTTATGAATCGTCATCGGAAATATGTGTTTTCCGATGGTCTTAGGCGACCCCTGTGAAAGGGTCATTCGACCCCCAAAGGGGTTGCGACCCACAGGTTGAGAACAGCTGTTGTAAAAGATCTTTCTGGAGACATCATGCATGATAGATCAGAAGGTGAGGGGAGTCGTGGCAGAAAACCAACGTCACGTCTTGGCAAAAGTCCAGGGGGATATGATTTCTAAATGACAAGGAATGACACAATAGAAACGAGAAGATGGACTACAGAGAGGTTTAGGAGGCAGGCAACGGAAATGTAGCTTGGCTTATTCTTTAGTGCCCCGCCCCCATCTCTCTCAACCTTGAAAGATGACCCTGAATTGACAGTTCCATTGCAAGACCCTATCGTCTCTAGATCACTCTGTTCATAATCTTGCTCCAGTTGGAAATGCCATGTTTCATCTACAAATGCATTCAGTCGTAATGAGTTTCAAAAGCTCTTATTATTAAACATTATTTCAGTGCAGGATAATCACAAAGCTGGTGATGCTGGATGCCATGCTTTCCTTTTTCTCTGGAGTGACTAACAGGAGACCTCTGACCAACCGCAGGGAGCTGGTGATTGATGGGTTAATTATGTTATAAACACTACAGGAATGAGAAACTACCATTATTGAGCTCAGAAGATATGCCAGGGACTGTGTTAGGTGTTTTCCCATTTATAATTTATAATTTCATTTAATCCTCATGACTGTGTAGGCAAGGTTAAGTCATTTTGTCTAAGGTTATGTGGCTAGCAAGTAGGGGAGCTGAAATCCTCAATCAGTGTCTCCTACTGTGTATTCCAAAAGTGTCTCCTACTCTGTATCCTGTGGTCGTCTTTATTTAGTCCTCCTCTGACCTCTTCCCACTACACATAAAAATAGAAAGGTAGATTCCGAATATGAAATCCCAGCTTAAAAAATTATGCACGTTGCAAAAGAATATATATATATCCTTTAAAAAGGAATCATCTTTGGTAATGACAAGTTACCCTTTCCTTAGATACATGACCCAGCTGATCTACCTTTTATTGGCTTACTGGCTTGGGTTTATTGCACCAAGTGAGACAATCATGTTGAGACTAATTGTTTTCTCCTCTCCCCTTCTCATAACCTTGAACTACTGAAGCATCTGGACACCAGGTCCAAGGCAGTGACAAAGCTAGAACAGAACTGGAGACAGTGCTTACTCATTGAACAGTATGAATAGAAGTCCATCGAAGATGCAGCCCTGAACGAAGTCATGATTTCCAGACTGAGGACCAAACACTAGTCCAAGAAAAATCATTTTGATTGTTCTGGGGCACAATTTCCACATTTATAAAATGCCACATCTATAAAATGATAGGTGTGGGTGATGATAATGAAAGCTCTCTTCCTGCTCAAATTCTCAACGATTATGATTCTTTTGATCTCACATTATATATACATCACTCTTGGTTACTAGAATAAATTTATTATGGCAGATAATCTTACTTTTTTGTGAGGCTATGAACCCTTGAAGAGGTCAGCAAACACTTAGAGATAATATGGCACATGTAGAATAACCATGGCCTTTAATTTCCAAGCACTGTACTTTTTCTTTAAGGAGAAAGCTCTTGGTTGTAGACAAAACAAACATCTTTCTCCCCAAACACAATCAGGAGAGCAGGTATGAATCATTAAAAACAATCTTTCAGCAGAATGACCGACAATGATCCTTCAAAGTTTAGTCTTTATGTATGTGAGTAATAAGAAAAATTTTAAATGGCTAACACCATTTTGAATAAAATTTAATGTGTATAAAATATCCTGCTAAGTTAAGAATATATGTTTGAAGGTTGGCTTTTATCCAGATATATTTGAGGTTCCTGACTCAAAAATAACTCCAAACTTTAAATTCAATATGGCCTCTGGCAAAGCCTCCAAAGTAAGGGAAACATTCTACATTAACAATGTATTTATAGACCACTATCTCTATGTGTAAAGGAGAATAATTTACGTGTACGTGGCACAGGTTGAAATATGCAGCCAATTCAAACCCCACAATTTATGGGTTATATTTTCACATGATGGGTAAGATTTTTTTTTCTTTCAGGAATATGTGCAACAGAATCACATCTGTTGACATGGGAGTAATATGCCTATGAGCACATAAGAGACATGAACAAAGGTCTACTAATGGAGTTTTCAGGAGATGCTATTCATAATATAAAATATTAGTAACAGCTACCACTGGGTTGCTCTCCTAAGGCCATAAGAGGATCCCATTAAAACTGGACATGCGCGCTCGCCCTTGGTCAGACCCTCTATCCGTGCTCGTTTTCCTGCTGTGTAAATCTGCCCACTTGTCAGTACTTGTTTGTTTTTGTTTTTCTTTTGGACAATTCAGCCTTCATTATTCTGCATTTTTGTTTTGTCTGGTAAAGGAAAACCAAAGAATGAATCTAAAATAAAGGTAAAAACTAGATAATGGAACGCAGAAAGTCAAGTGAGAGGCGGGGCTACAGATGGAGTGTCATTGAGTCAGATAGGAGCCGTGGGAGGACACCTTCAGGTGGCATTTGATCAGACTCCAGAATAAACCGGAATGTTCTTGGTAATGAGCAATTTGAAAAAATACGTAGTTGCTGAGATATGAAGGTCTGTGATAGAAATACACATCTACACAAAGTTTTCCGTACCAAAGCCCTTTGACATTCTGAGAACCTCCTGACCCCAGAAACCTCCCCCTTCAATCATTCTGGGATCTTTGAGTCACTTATCAGATTTGTTCTTCCCATTTGAATGATGTCACCTTTTGTCATTACACACCATGTTCTCATAAGAGAAGAAGCTGATACTGACCTAAACCTCTTCCTATCCCTTTAAACCCTAAAAATTATTAGCACCCGGAATTTACAAGTGGCCTCATTTCATGAATTTTCCAGAGCTCAGAGCTTCTTAATACTTTTTAAAGATACATTTTATGGAGCTATATGGAGAATTTTATTAGGACCCAAAGCATTGCATGTATTAAAAAATAAAGATGTATTAAAAATTGGTGTGAAAATAGAATGACCAGGTCATTTTTCATCCAACTTGTGGGAATTCTGAGGTTAAAATGGGGTTAAAAATAAAAATTGTATGTTATGAAAATATTCATTTTTTGGTCAACAAATTGTTTTTATTAATGGATCTGTAAAATAGTCCAATTCAAAAATTATTTTAACAACTAAAATTAATTCTAAAAATAAAAATAACAATTCATATATAAGTACAATAACCAAATTCCTTATATTATCTTAGCATTAGAAAATAACATAAGCAGAATTATAATTGTTGATAAATATTCACATATGCTAATCAGTTTGTGGCCATATCTCTCACTGACAGTATATTATTGGTATTTTTTTTTTATGAAGACTGTTTTTTGCTTTTAAGTGGTCTACATATTTTAGACTTTTTCATAAACTTGCCTGCAATCTTCATCAAAGCAGAATTTAATGATTACTAAATTGGAAATTGTGGCATCTTTAATTTACTCTTCTCATGAGACTAGTATTTTGGTTGACAAATACTGTCTCTCCAAGTGCAATATATCTGGTAAGCTCAGGATAATTTCTGCTAAATGCAAAATATTTTTACTTCACTTGTTAAAATATTGAAATGAGTAACTATTTCATACCAAATATTTTCATGACTACAGTCTTTTCCCTCCTTCCAGAGGACTTTTCCTTGGCAAACATTTTATATAAGCCACATTTTTAAAAGAAGTTTTCTCCATTTATGACTTTTCAACTTTTTATTTACTGAATTTAGATGCTGCAAAAAAATTTATATGACTTCTCGATCTCATTCCATTCCAGAACAGAATATAAATGTATCTAGCTAAGAAAAGTCTTTTTTTTGGTTCATGTTCCTTGCAGGAACCGAACCTGGGACTCTCTGGTCCACAGACCGACGCTCCAATTGCTGAGCCAAACCGGCCAGGGCTAGCTAAGAAAACTTTTTATCAATGATCCTGTCAACAAAGACGTCTTTGAAAGTCCAATTAGAGATTTTCAAAATCACGCCTTGTGCATAATTTCACTGCTTATCCTTCAATTTTCTCATTTATTCCCTTGCTTTCAAAGGGATCAATTTGAATGTTTTCCTTTTTGAAAACACTGTTTACTGTCATTGTGAGTTTTTAAAAGGTTCAAAAGCTGGTATTTTTGCTCCTTTTCATGACTATTTCTTGACAGCTTCATTGAGGTCTAGTTTACAGACAGTAACATTTATCAATGTTAAGGGCATGTTATGATGCACGCTGGTTATATGCAGTCATATAACCACCGCAACAACCAAAACATACACTGTTTTCTTGACCACAGAAAGTTCCTTTGGGCTCTGTGGAGTCCACCTCTTACTCTCCTTCTTGGCCCCTAACAATCACTGAAATCCTGCCCCTGTACTTTTGCCTTTTCTAGAATTTCATATAAATGGAACCACATAGTCTGTAATATCTGGCTTCTTTCACTTAGCATAATACTTCTGAGACTCAAAACATGTCTTATCTTTATCATCTCTATCTTTGTTTCTGTGTGTGTAATATGACTTTCTTTGCCCTTCTTTTCAGATTTCATTATGATGTTCCTCCGCCTGATTTCATTCATGTTTAGTCTGCTTGAGATTCATTGAGTTTCACAGATCTGTGGATTTGTAGTTTTCCATCAAATTTATAAAACCCTTTTCAATTATTTCTTCAAATAGCCCCCTAACTGCCACCTTTTCTGGGACTCTAATTTTAGGTGTGTTACACTGATTGATGATGTCGTCCAATATATTACTGCTATTCTTCAGTCTTTTCCTCTCTGTTCTTCAATTTGAATAGCTTTTATTACTTCTTCAACTTCACTGTTTTTTACAATTTGATTTTTGTTTTGTTTTTGTCTTGTGTGTATAATATGCCATTAATCCTTTCGGGGTGCAGAGTTTTATTTCAAATATCTCACTTCACGTTTCTAATACTTGCATTTCCTTGGTTTTGATGTTTTTTCATCTCTCTGCATTGGGTGTGCCCGTTCCTCCTCACATCAGAAGTAACTGTTTACCGTTCTTGTCTGCTAATTCCATCACACCTTGTGTTTATGAGTTAGCTTCTGTTATTTCTCTTGCAGTTGTAGGTCATATTTTCCTACTTCGTGTCATGCCTGGTAATTTTCATCCGGATTCTTGACACTGTCATTTTGAACATTTTTTGTTGTTGAATTTTGTTGTGTTCTTTGAAACTGGTGGACTTATAAATTACTTGTAATTAACACGATCCTTTTGAGGCTTGCTTGTACTCTTTGTTGGAGTGGCTTCAGAGCAGGCTGTGGTATAAAGCTAATTTATCTCTACAACTAAGATAAAACCATTTTGATGTCTCTACATGATACCTTGTATATTACAAGGTTTCTCCACTCTGCCAAGTGGGAATACAAGCTATTTTCAGTTCTGTGTGAATGCCTCGAATTGTTCTCCATTGGTTGGTTTCCCAGCCTTGTGGCATTTCACCTTCTGCATGTAAAGATATGCAAGATAAAGGTTTAAGGAAACATCTGTACAGATGCATGGAGCTCTTTGTCTGGGTAGCAACTTCATCTCAACTAGTCTGCCTCACAAATTCTAGTTATTGCAGTCTCCCCAAACACCGATCACTTTATCTTCAACTCAGAAAAAACACTGAACTCTATTTGGATTCTCTTTCTCTGTGAGGCAGCCTGGGAACTCTGGCAGTTGTAGGGCTCGTTTTGTTTCTTTCTCTTTCCTTATTTGTTTCCCACTGGAGTCACAGGCCTTCACTGCCTCTTTTCCCGTGTCCGTAAACAAGGCTCCATATATATGTTTTTCCACTTTTATTTCTGATCAAAGAGTAATTCCTATAGTATGTAGTTAATCCATCATATGAGGGGTCAGAGGCCCATTTGTTGAATATTTTGATTAATTATTTCTAATTAATTAGAAAAAAACATAATCAAAATTCATAAAATTCATTTATAAAATACATATTACTACAGTTGATAATGAGCAGCAAAGCGAAATTTTGTACTGCCATGTTGTTGTGTCTTACTTTCTTTGTCATTAATAACAACTGTATTTAAAAAGCATTGTATTTCATTTCACTGTATTTCACCCTAACTGTGCTTATATAAAGGTACTTAAAGTTAGCCTATAGCCTTTTTTTTTAGAAATTTAAAAATAAAATGTTATTGAATTTATAATTTTTATTAGGTTATAAAATCTCTGAATTTTGTGTACCCCATAGCTAATGCCAAACACATTTCTGTTGTTTAAGATTGACTTGTGCACCTCCAAAGTTTAAATTTGCATAATAAAAAATCAAATGATTTTATTATCAGTTTTAGACTTTCACTGCAATTTACAATAGTAATGAACTCACAATAATGCCCTATGTTTCATTTTTGGCAGATTTCTTTCCAAAGCTTTATTTTGATTCCATGAATGTTATAAAAACCATTATTATAATTAATTGTTGTTCTATTTGAAGTAACTGCAGACACTATTATCATTTAACCAGCAGATTCTTCTGGTGTAGTTAACGAATAACAATTATTATCTCACCTTGGAGCTTGAAAAAGAAAACTTGAAGGTGAAAATTCATTAAAAAATTTAGAAGCATAGTCATTTTATCTACATAAAATGTCAGACTTCCTTGAGTGATATTTAAATGCACATTCTGTAGTCGCACTTGTTAAATGATCTCCTTTGGCCTTGGTTTCTATACTTGTTTTGTTTTCAATGATTATAAATTGAAAGTAGATATTTTCCCTGATTCAGCAGCATGTATCTTCCGTGTTCACAGCACTCATGATATCACTATGTCCCCATGATACATGGTGAATGTTGACGAGCATTTTGTGCAAGTTATATGTTCATTACCAACCTATCTTGGGAAATAGCAATTGAGCATTACTTTTTTAACATGCCCATTTGTCTTAGAGCACATTTCCACCAATAGTGTTGATGGCAAAATTAAAAATGTAACTAACCATAAAATAAATAGTTGTGAAGTTGCAATATAAAATAATTGACAAAATTTCTGTAGAAAAAAATTCAGAGTATAAACACTGTATTCAGGACTGCTCACCTTATTTCTTGAACATATTTCATCCACATCTAACCTCTCATTCCCTAGGTTCCCTACAACCCCACCTTCTGGCAGCTTGGTGGCTTCATGCACGTCCTGTGGCTACAGCACACCTGTCTGGTGCACCAGGTGGCAGCAATGTTGAGTATTTCTTCCTCCACGTCTCAGACCAGAAGCTTAGGTGTCCTTTACAACTGGTGTCTTGGTTGATGTCTGTTATTTCAACATTCCATCCAGATACCACTTGTTCAGAATTTTCATTTTTCAGAAACCAAATTGGTCTCACACCCTGTTTTTGTAAATAAAGTTTGATTGAAACACAGCTATATTCATTACACATTGGCTACGGCTGCTTCTTTACTGCAATGAAACAGTTAAGTAGTTTAAACACAACACCATGTATACTTACTATCTAACATTGTACAGAAAAACTTTAATAGCTTCTGGTTCAAAGCAAGGAAGTATACAGACTAGTATGCTTTATTTAGTAAAAGATCACCCTGGCATCTGTTTAGAGAATAAGTTGAAGAACACCAGAGTGGATGTGAGTAGACCACTTTGTAGGATGTAGAAATGGTCCTTTGCAGGATGTAGAAGGTTGATGGAAGCCTGATTTGGGGCAGTGGTCATGAGAACAGAAATAAGGGATAGATAAATGAAATGTTTAAAGAGTACAGAAAACAGAATGGGGTAATGGAGTGCGTACAGACAGCAATGGACAACAATATGAAGAATAATTACTGCATTCCTGCCCAGCAAGACTGGAAGGATGGGGTGCCATCTACTAGAATCAAGAAACCTGAAAGAAGTTTGGGGCAAAAATAATGACAATGGCTTTGGGCATGTTGACTAGATGTGCCTTGGTAACATCAAGACAAAGATGGCAAGCTAGAAGCTTGGAAAAAAAAAAAAATCTGGGACTCAGATCTGAAGTCTGAGCTGATGATATAAATTTTTGGAGTTATCATGTAGAGATAACTATGAAGCTATGTTCTTGGTCAAAAACAACAAGTAAAATGGTAAGAAGCAGTCAGGTGCCTATGATAATGTGTTTTACATGTAATTCAAAACTGCCTTGTGAGATAGATTCTTTCATTTTCCTTATTTTACAGATGAGAAAACTGGAGGGTTAAAATAACTTATTCATATTGCACGTTTGGGAAAAAACACATAGCATGAAAAGGATTTAGGTAGAGGATTATAGGCTCACTAAGCAGAGATTCTGCATTCAACGTTGTAGCTAGGGGGTTCCGACAGTCATTTGTTTGATTGGCTAAAACATGAACCCAAAGGTGACCCACAGTGAGTAAGTTAGAAATAAAAGACCTGGCTTGGTTTAATAAAGCAGGAGAAATTTAAAAATTTTAGGAAGATCCACCAATGGCTGCCAAAATTAATGAGCAAAAGTTTGAGGAGAAATGGGATATTTGCATAATCTCAAACTATCTTCCCAAGATATTTATTAATTGCAAATGGAAACATTGTACCATTATAACGAGATCTCTTTAATCAAGTGATGGATGTTAACCTCGCTAATAAGATATGTTGACATCACATACCACAGGTCTGGTGCGCTAAGGGGACTGCCTCATTGCTGTGGTAATCTTGTAAAAGACATAATGATGAGGGGATACCAGAAGAACCCAAGCTGAGAAACAGTTTTCAAAATAACAGAGCAGTCTTTTCCAGAAGAATCAGTCATAAGAAGCACAGAAAGGCTGAGGGACTGTCATGATGGGAGCAGACTGGGACGAGATAACCAAACGCAACATGTTGGTTCTAGATTCCATTCTGGAACAGAATAAGGAAACCAGTGCAAACACTGGTGGAATCCAAAGGAAGTTGACAGTTTAGTCAACTGTTCATCTCTTAATTTGTTATTGTATTACTTATTGTATTAAATGCATTTCTTACTGTATTACAATTAATTTCTTAGTTTCTATAATTGTGCCATGGTTACATAAGATGTCAATATTAGGGGAAGCGGGGTGAAGATTATAGAAGAATCCTGTATTATATTTGTGACTTTTCTCTAAGTCTAAAATTATTTCAAAATAAGAGTTTAATAAACTAACTTTTTAAAAGTTGGCAGCGGAATAGATGTTGGTAACCATAGTGACCAGAGTGGTTCCGACAGGTATCTGGAAGTGAGAGAATGGAGATAACTAGATTGAAACATTTTCCAAGAATTTGTTCCTAAAGTGTCGAAGAGCAGCAGGATGAGAACCCGGAGAAAGAGGGAGGTTGCTGGAGTTTGTTTTTAAGATGGGAGAGAGCTGGGGGTGTTCTAATGTTCGTGGGAATGAACAGCTTGGCAGCTACACTTTAAGTAAGGTTTGTTGCTGAGATGATGGGGGAGGTGAGCCTGATGGAGGTTTCAGGAGAGTAAAGTTTGAAAGAGGCAGAAGAAACTGACCTGAGAAACACAGAGGACCACAAAGGGCCTCTTTGAGTTTGGTGATCATAAACGTACAGGAGGCCAAACAGCCATGAGTCGTGACAATCTCGAGCAGACCTGTTTATGTAGGTCCAATGTTGGAGAAAGCTCTTCGTAGAATATATTCAGGGTTGAAATTTTGTTGGGAAAGTAGAAGGGAAAGGTTTTGAAGGCACATTGAAAGGTAGAAGGATACATCAATTTAACTGTTAGTTGTTTTAAGTTGAACATAGTAAAAGTAAAGAAAGGAAAGCGATAATGAATTAGAAAAAATGATCAATTAAAATGAATGAACACAAAGAGTCTCAGGTGTGTGGGTAAAGAACTTGATGGTGTAGGGTCTGGTGTATCCCACGCTGGTAGAGAGATGCCTACCAGCACTGTCTTAGGATTCATGTTTCAGGCCTGTGCAGACAGTAACAGATGGTCATCTGCTCCCCAGGTTCCTATTATTTCCCTTTTCATTCTTTGTCCCTACAAGTGTATGTTTTAAAAACAAAACAAATCCTCCTCATTATAACTTTCTTGGAGTTTCATGGAAGAGTGAAAGTAAATGAGCATTTTTAGTCTGTTATCATTACTTGACAATAGTGTCCTTCCTCTACTTCAACCCCACAAATGAAGCTTATTGTTTTCTTGTTTCTCCTCTGTGTTGACTTTCCCTAGTCATGCACGTGTGTGTGTGCTTTTGACCGGATTCATTTATTTAAATGCATATATATTTATTTACTTTTGAGCTCATATTTTGTTGCGCTTGATCTCTGTGTATACTGAAAGTCTACGTTAGGGCTACTTCATTGGGAAAGGAATTGCCTTTGTTTTTTCCAGAATCTGGGAGTGGACCAATTGATTCATTTTTAGAACCCATCAAACTCATATCCCCAACTGTGATGCAGACCTTAGGCTGCCTTGTGCACTTAGAGCTCCGGGGTCATTGGTCCCAGGCATACTCTGCTAAATTTCAGCTTGTTTCCATTTTCTGTCCCATTCCCTTACATTCTAGCAAGCCCAGTTACGTATTAAAATAGTCTGCTTTAATGTAAGCAGAAATCAATTATGTTTTAGAAATGGTCTATTCTAGTGTCTATTCTGGGACACTTGGGAATTCGAAATCTGGTGGAACTATGCTCTTAAATGTGAAGTGAGGTGGGAGCAAGTCGCATGCTTTAACAGAAAGCAAGTGAGCTTTGACAGCGCAGCCAGACCAGAGTTCAAATCTTGGTTTCACTGCTCATGAGTTGAAAGACCCTCAACAAACAACCTAAATCTGTTAAGCCTCAATTTATTCATGAACAAGATGAGGAAATTAATTATGCATTGAGAGTTGTTTCAGGATTACGGACTGTATACATAACCTAGCAAATGATCTTCCCCAAACCCGACCCTCTAACAGGCCCTATCTTGGTGAATGGTCAGGCATGTGTGAGAGGTTCCTAAGGGTGCTTAGCACGCAATCACAAAGCATTCTGGAAGAGTTTCAGGTCTAGAAACGTGCATAGTTTCATTTTTTCTCTGGGCTTGATTCGTTTTGCCTTGGTAGAAACATGAGTGAAGAAAATTCATAATTAGAGTTGCAGTTGGAATAAAAAAAGAATCCAGACAAGTTAAGCCTCTAAGCAGATTGCAGATTTCCCTTTTTATTCTGGTACATTCTAGTATTAGGGCTCCACCAAACAACAATCAGAGTTTCAACATTTCAAGAGAATGGTTAATTAGACGTTCAAAATCAACTTTCGAAAAGCCATGTGTACAAGTTTGACCTGGCTCGGATACAAGAAGGGTTGGCGGGGTTAATAGTGGGAAAATGTCTAACACTGCTTTTCTTCAATGAAGGTCTGCCTGGCCCAGGGCTGCAACGTCAAGACCTCTGTCTAAAGCCAAAGAATCTATGACAAATAGCAGCTCACACCTGACAACAGTCAGGGTTTTAAACTCAACAGGGCAGGGATTTGAAATTCTGCCAATCCTTGCATTTTTGTGTGATTAGATGTATTTTGCAAGTTTATAAGGAGCTCCAAAGTGGATTCAGAGCTGCATGGCTCCTAGTCATTTGCACTGCTCTCTAAAACTGACTGTGGCTGACCCTCAATTCACCGGAATGCCCAAAACTTCACATCGTCAGTAACATTGATGTTTTTAAAATAAACATATCACTTTTGGAAGAAATGGAGACAAGTGTACACAACAGTTGCAGAGTGAATGAATTTATTTGTAACATAGTATAACATAAGAGCTGAGATCAGATTCTGGAGCTAGACTGCTTGATTTATGATCTGGTCTTTGTCCACTCATTGGATGTGTAATGTAGGGGAAGTTCATGTAGATGTGCCTCAGTTAACTTGGCTGAAAAATGGGAATAAAAATAGTATCTGCCTCGTAGGGTTGCTGAGATTAAATGAGTTAATTTTATATTAACAAGAGTGCTTAGAACAGTGTCTAGCACTCTGAAAGCATTCGATAATTGTTATTTTATTATTTGCTAACAGCTCACAGGGTTTGCATTGTATAAATCACTTCATCCAATGTCCCTCCATAATGTCACTGTAGTGAACAACTGATATTTAGGATGATGTCTCCTCCCCTCAAACTTTCAAGCTTTTTAATCAGGGGAGTTTCTTTTTTTCTTAAGTCGAATATTCATCAATTTCCCTTTGAACCTCGTCTTCTCCACTGTTCCCTCTCACCGCAGGTGACACCCCGTCTACTCAGTTCTTCAAGCCTGCAACTTAGAAATCATTAATGATTTCCGTGCCAATTTATTACCATTTCTAACCTGATTAAACTGGTCACGTCTGACAAAAAGTCCTACTAAATCTCCTGTCCTTACTGCAGACACAGAGATCGCCTGAAATGCAGGTTTAATCAGGTCCTTCCCTGTCTGAAATGAAACCTCAGATCTTTACGAGTTAACAGGCCCTTCCCTACATTGTGGGCATCTCTTGCTCTTCTCCCCTGGATCGCAACTGAATGGAGCGGAGAGGAAAAGAGAGAGAGAGTAGAAAATCAAAATGAAATAGGACGGGGCAAAAAGGGACAGGAAAAACTGAGCGTGGATAAGCATTTGGGTGTGGAGTCCAGAAGCTAGTCACGTTTGTGAGATGATTTATGCGGTGCATGTTGCAAGCTGGGGAAACAACCCTTTGAACTGTGTGCGCAGTCCCATGAGGTCCAAACATTGGACCATTTCCCCACAACAAGAGATGTATACAAATTCCTTTCAGCTTAGAAACAATCTGGATTCTCTCCTGGATTGTCTGATGTAAATGGCCCTTCTCCCTACGAAGGGGGTAGGTAGTAATGGGAGGAGATGCCTGAGAATGGCATTCCACATAAAAGACAGCTGTCGTCTTTAGAGCAAGTCTTACCTTACTTTAATAGCTTTCCCCCATTAATTACCATCCAGATCGCTTCATCACCAAGAGAACTGAAAAGCACCTACTCTGATTATCCATTCTAAAATAACATCAACAGTGTTTGTATTTTATTTTACCAACTGGTTATCTCTCATTGGAAATACAATGGAAATGAAATCAACAATATTAACATTTCTTTGATCTTTTCTAGCATCAGTTGCTACTTCTAAGGATAGTTTCCAGAACAGCAAATATGATCATGTTACAGTAATGAGAGGTAGGGGACAAGGAAGAGAATGAGAGGAAGAAGGAAGTGGGGGAGAAGGAAAAAAGAGAACTAAAAGAAGAATAACAATAGCAAGAAGGAGGAGGAGGAAGTCATTCCCTCAATAACACATATAGAAAACATAATTAAGCAGTTTTGATAAGGCGTAGCTATCACACTTGCCTCTGATCTCCCAGAGAAAATGTGATCTTATTTTTAGTTCACTAGCATGCATGAAAGGGTGTGCCCCGCACATCGTAGGTGCCTGCATCATGTGGATAACTCACTACCTTCCGTCAATTACATAGCCACATGTACATCCTCCTGTAATGAGAAAATCATACCCCTTTTCCTACTGGCTGCAAAACCTGGATGAACTCAGAGGACATAAAGTCACTTCTCATTGCCCTAAGCAATACTGTATGCAGTTAAAGCAATAGAGAGACAATTAGCCTAATGACAAATTTCATATATCAGCGACAGAAGTCTGACGTGGACATACAGTGACACTGTGAATCCTGTCCCTTTCCCATCATGGCCCGAGTCACTGTTTCGATATGGTTGGCATAGTAGGGAGTTCTGAGAAGCCCCAATCCACTCACCAAGGGAAGAATCCCTGGAGTGGGGAAAAGATGAAAGGGACGAAGGGGGAAATCCCCACTCTTCTCTGGTAATTCTGTTTCTGGTTTGTCCTCTTGTTGCCACAGTAGCACCAGCCGAGAACAGTGGGATGGTGACATGCCATTCCTCTTGAAAGTCCTCAGAAAGGTTAAGTGGCTTACTCACTGTCACATGGTTGATGAGTGGAGGAGAGGATTATACTGGAATTCGTATTTTAGAATCCTTTACACTAGTGCTTTTAAACTTATCACTGAAGACCACTGGAGGGTTGCAGTAAAATTTACAAAGAATCCTCATATCCTTGTGTACATCTATTTTCTTGATCCACAAATCAAAAGATACTATGATTATCACTATTATCAGGCAAAAATTCTACAGAAATTGGTTGACACTTAAAAGAAGTATTCTTCTTACTAAAAATTTTAAGTAGCTAAAAGGAAACCATGGCTCCATACTTGTGGTTTTCATGTTTTGGGATCTCACCGATCAATAGCAATATCATTCCTTATACGTTTATAGGACATAAAATTATAGTATTTGTAACTAAGCAAGTTTAGTTTTATAGAAAACTTACTTCGTGGTTCTTGCCCTCCAAAACCAGTAAAAATGTTATCATTGGCCAGCGCTGATGTGAAAAAGTGGCATTTGGGGACTCTGCTTCTCTCCATGTCACGTCAAAAAAGAGAAGCGTTCAGGGGGCTCTGTATGTTGCTAGGCCGGGTCTCGGGATAGGAAACATATTTATGACATTCCTTCATCCTACTCTGGGGACTCCCCTGGCGTCACCTGTTAGTGATCACAGCCAGCCAAGCAGTAGATTCAGCTCCGAGACCTGCCACCTCCAGGCTTGGCCATGGAAACAGTACCTCACAAATAATTTATATGATTTCTAACTTAGAAACGATGCATCCTTGTAGGCTGTGAAGCAAAGAGAAGACATGGGCTCCCACAAATGTTCCTGCTCTTTAAGTCTCTCATTCTGCACGGGCTAGCCCAGCAGTTACATCATCTTAGGGTAGTGAACATACCAGTCTGGGCCTTAAGATCAAAAGGTGGCAAATATTGACAGGCTGGCTGATCCGTGCTTTCATTTTGCAGAGCACCTACTGCATGCCAGACACTGTACAAAGGGCACGGCAATGAAAAACAAAGAATCTTGAAAGTAACACATAATCATATTAAATGTAAACTGTAATTTTAAAAAAACACAAAAAAACGAAAAATAAAAAACAAAGCCTCTCTACCATGGAAACACACAGGAACTGTAGCTAACCCAGAATGGAGATGAAGGGGGATTCAGAGATGGCTTCCCAAAACAGATACAACCTGAGTTAAGTCTTGAAAACGTGATAGGAATAAGGCAGAAGACTCTGTCATTCCAACTATGCTCGATCTTTGTGTACACACACCTACCATCTTGAGATGGACCCAGAGCCTGGTCTGTCAGATGGTGTCTTTACCTGTCAGGAGAAAGGTTTGCCTTGGTGTTTGTGCCTTGTAAGACCGTTTCTTTTTTATGAGAAACATAAACAAGGACAGGACAACAGGGATAACCCTGCTGCAAAATACTCACATACATGTGGCCAGGCAAAGGGCCAATGCTAATCACGGCCTCCAGCACCTGCATACCCTCAGCTGGGGGGCTCAGTTCTCAAAGAGAAATCCACACACAGCCTGTCAGCACCTTGCTGTCTGCCTGGGGACAGAGCTATCTAGGAACTTGCCTGAATGTTTCCCACATGCTACGAGGCCGGCTTCTCCACATCTACATAGTTTTTTGATACTGTAGTCCCAAACTGTAGCACAAAAGAATCCTTCAGAACCTGGGCTCGGAGGTGGGCTGAAATTCAAACACCTCCTTAAGTTAAAAGGAGGCACCTGTGTGACGCTCAGAGACATATGTGAAGAGGAGGGTCTCCCTTAAACAAAGGCTACCTTTAAGGCTGACTTCATAAACAGGCAAACTGTAGAGTCCCAGAGGGTCCCATGCTCTGAAGGCCCCCATGCTTGGTTCAATGCTCTGCTGTTACCTTCATAAAATTATTAATAATTTTTTTTAACCAGGAAGTATTAACACATTTTCATTTTGCATTGGGAACCACAAATTATACAGCTAGTCCTGACTACTCTCCCCACCAAAGGGGAAGGTTGGGAGGCCAATCAAGGTCCTGGAGTGCTACAGAAACACTTGAAATGGAAGAATGGGTTATAAATTAGAAAAAAATAAAAGTAAAAGTGCAACTTCATATTTTGTAAAGAAACCCAGCATTGATTGCTAACCCAGGAGCCCACACTTCATTCCAGGCCATTATGAAGTCTCCAACTCCGAAACACCGTTGTCTTTTATCGCTCTATGGACTCGACACAGCCCTGGCCTGTTTCCTTAGTCTAGAAGAGTGGCCCCAGAGAGACGCAATTCAACAGACCCACATAAAAATGTATCACGCGGTGGTCAAAGCCCCAGCCCCAAACCACTTTCTCTGCTGATTTTCACCCCAGGTCCTAAATGGCAAGAGATCGCTGTTATTTTGGGTTCGTTTTCCACATTACGACTTCAACCTACCACTCAGTTCCTTCTCAGCCACAATTTGAGTCCTCCTTGTGGTAATGCTACTATCAATCTTTCTTGAAATTATATTTTTGCATCACCAGCACCTTGTTTTTCATAAGAATCGGCTACATATTTTTTGGGACCCAGTGCGAAATGAAAATATGGGCCCCTTGTTCAAAACTTAGTAAGCGATTCGAGGCAGCAACAGTAGTAACATTACATCACGCACAGGACCCTTGTAGGAGTGGGGTTTATGCGACTGCACAGGCTGACCGTCCATGAAGCCAGCCCGGATCCTCACTGGCCAGAACTGGGTCACCCAACCCCTAACCAATTACTGTCAAGTTTTTGTTTAATCTGTCTGGTCACTGTTAATCACTGACTACTTTAGCCTCAGACTAAGAACAGCTCCCTTGGAGGTGGATAAAAGTTCATCTTCCCCTGAGCTGCACAGTACCCGGTGGCAAAAGCTCATGAGTGAAGCCAAGCTTCTTTTGGGTGGAAGCGAGGAAGGTATGGTTGCCGAGTAGCCACCAGCAGTGCCCACCTACACCATGTATCTATGACTCAGAAGGGTTTTCCAAAAGCTCCCTTTGATACAAGCTTTGGTTTCTGAGAGCCTTGAAGGATTAGTTGTTCAAATTCCTTCTCCTAAAATCTGCCTACTCTCCATTCCCAGGCTCCATGCACTTCAAATTTCCTGCCAGCCCGCCCTGTAGGTTCTCACCCTGCAGGGGTGAGAAGACAGGATTCTTGTCCTCCCAATGATCATCACCTAACTAAGGAATCACAACCAACAGACTGAAAAATATACCAAAAAAACTTCAAATAACAAAAAACATTGTAATAAAAATATCATTCATTGAAATCCACATGCTCGGGCAGAGAGTTTATGGAAGTATTCAATTACTAAGCGCTGGGTAGAATCCTCAACAGCAGTTTAGGAAGAAATGGATTTTTAAATGGAGGAAGTGGTCAGGGTTGGGTGGTATGAAATACTGGAGCAGAAGACAGAGATTCAGAATCCATACCACCGGGTTTGGTAATGGGATGAATTCTTTTCAAGAGTCAGAGGGGTCTGTTTGGCTAGTTCAGACGGCACAAGACACTAGAAAATGTCAGTGGTGAAAGCGAAAACATCACACAGCAGAAAGTCATTACTAGGAAATTATATCCAATACGAAAGGCAACCATGTAGTTTCTAAAGATGTAGATGATGATTCATAATGATTTTTCACACCTATTGAAACTAGAGTCCTTGGCTTCTGTTATTTCCCTTCAAAACACTCCCTCTTTCTTTATCTGAACAAAATTCTGTTCGGTCTTTAAGATCAAGCTCAGGCTCTCTCACTGCCAAGAAGTCGTACTGGAAACTTCCTTGAATCTGCCCCGCTCTCCAGTGCCTCTTGTCCCAGCTGAAAGGGGGAAGGAAGGAACTGCTCCTCCTTCATGATCTCAGGGCACCTTGTGACCTGCTTTGGGACAATCTACTGCTGTCCCTCTCATCCCGGGCTGTGAACTCCCTGATCCAGGAACTCTGCCTGCTTCCTTTCCATAACCTTGTGCCTTGAAAACGGATCAACTTTTCATGCACCACCATGTAACAAGTCCTCAAGAATGCTTATTGAAAGTGATATGATCAGACTACGGAGAGGAACAATAACTTTTAATAATCTGTGTGTATCATAACGAAAGAATGCTCAGAATAAATGAAAATAGTATGTATAGAAACTAGCCTGGCTGGTGTGAATCAGTTGGCTGAGCATCATCTCACGCACCAAGAGATCATCAGTCTGATCGCTGGGCAGGGCACACACCCGGGTTGCAGGCTCGGTCCCCGGGAGGAGCTGTGCAGGAGGAAGCCAACTGATATTTCTCTCTCATTGGTGTTTCTATCATTCTCTCCCTCTCCCTTCATCTCTCTCTCTCAAAATAAATTTTAAAAATATTTTTTTAAATATATGTATAAAAACTAGATATTTTTCTGCTATTTCATGGGTGACCTGAAGTGGGCATTAGATTGGATGTGGATGGATACGAGAAGCCTGTCCCTTCCCGGCTCCTTCCCTCGGTATCCGGAATAACATGTAACAGGATCTCGGAACCTCCTCTCAGCGGTAATGGGACAAGTCAGCACAATGACAGGGTTTGTATTCCAGCTCATGAAACCTTGTCCAGCCTTCCCTTCTTCATCTTTGTCAGTGTCTTTATCCGAGCCTTCTCTCAGAGGCCCTGGTTCCCAGCTTTTGAATGTGTAGTAGTCTGGACCCTGAAAACCTTTACAATTCACAGTTTATTCCAGTTATAATCTAGAATCAATCAATATTGGTTGGGTTCCTATGGTCCTCAATCCAGGCATGAGTGAAATTAAGTAAGGTTGGAAATTACGCTCAGTTTCTACAAGGCATGCTTTGTAAATAGTCACAGCATCAGATGTATGGATACTATACAACGCCAATCGCTCACATCTCCAAATTACTACTGAGCAACAGAGAGAGCTGGGGGGTGGCTTCTCCGATGGTGTTTTAAAAATGCTTCTACAAAGGACAGTAGCAAAGCTAAGGGTTTTCCTGATCCTCCTTCACACTTAATTTTGTGCTTTGGTTTTTCCCCTTCACGCTAACTTTTATGTTGATTTCAATGTGTGTGTGTGTGCGCGCGGGCTCGCACGAACTCTCATCAGTTTATCATCTCAAAAGGGTAACATGGCCCTGGCCAGTTTGGCTCAGTGGTTGGAGTGTCGGCCTGCGGACCGAAGGGTTGCAGGTTCGATTCCCTGTCAAGGGCATGCACCCACCGGCAGATGTCTCTCTCACATAGCTCGCGTGCTCTCTCGCGCGCTCTCTCTCTCTCTCTCTCTCTCTCTCTCTCTCATTCTCTCCCTCCTCCAACCTTCCCTTTCAGTCAATGGAAAAAATATCCTCCAGTGAGGATTAACAAAACAAACAAAAAGGATAAGAAATAGCATTGTGAAGGGAACTGGATAGTAATAAAGTCTCTGACTTTCCCTGCTTTGTTTAGTGGGATTTTCTAATAGTAGGGTTTCTCATTAACTTTTCCACTCTTGCCAAACTTAAAACCAGTAAATGATTGCTGAATTCCAACATCATTAGGAAATAACTTACCTTAGTTAAGACTGGGCAATATAATCACAGTTTCTATACTGATTTGAATGTTCTGGTGGATGCTTAGTGGTAGCAATGGAAAAAAAAAAAATCCAAGTACTTGGAAAATATGAGAAGCAAGATTCTAGCTCTAGAGTCTCGGAGTGACATTATCAGCGTACGATCAGATTGCCACATTAAGAGCAAGGCAACAACACATTTAGGTCTGAATACATAATATGTGCAAATTATAATAACTCTAAATATGTTTCCCCTATTTGAGAAACTCAAATATGTTGTTCATATGCTCAAATTCTCAATATAACTTTAATTGGTTATATCCGATTACAAATTAAAAAAAAAAAAAACGTTTAAGACCTACTTTGAATTTCAGTGATCTTCTGTAAAGAGAGAACAGCGTTCGTGTTCGGGGTTTGGTGGCGAGTGTCTTCTGCGAGTGGCTCCAGCTGCAAGAATAGCAGGGACAATATGAGAATATTGTGACTTTACAGTAAGTCTGACAGAAGCAAAGCAAATTGAAACCACCTAAAAAAGAAAAAAAGAAAAAAAAACTTGCTCCCAGAACTAGTTCACGTTTTGCTGATTTCAGTCCTCAGACTGCAGCCAGTTTTCTGTTCTGTTTCGCAGCCATGTAATTGAATTCCAAACGGCTTTTCTATTGGTCACCAGACTAATCTATGAAGTCTCTAAAGCAGGTGCATGTCTGTGTATTATTCATTAAAAGCTGGAGCTGTTTGTGTAATTTTTGTAGGTTCCTCGCAAACCAAATTCCATCCTGTCTGTCTCTGCAGCTGGGCCTGCAAAGCAAACCTCAGGGAAGTTGCAGTCGACGGCAAGTGGGCAGTCTATTATCCATAGTTTTGCAATGTTTTTACATCGAACCACCTTATACTTTTGGACACTTCACAGTCGAAAGCCACGAGACACAGCTGTTTTTATTCAATCACTAGTGAACAAGCGGTAGAGTAGGTGTTCAAATGCAACCCAAGGTGAAATAACTGCACACTTGAGCTTCCACCGTGTTCGTAACTACGCAGATGTGCGTCTGGAAGCTCAGGGCAAATTCCTGTCTTGCAAATCTATCGTGATCTTCTGGAATTACACTGATTTTTCATGGAGGAGCTCAGCAAACATTGCTTCGCAAGAAATGACGAGGAGCTTTACATTATTTACGAAGTGTTTTCACAGAACTAAGGATGCTACATCCTTGGGGATACCTTGGTGATGTCGCTTGGGGTGCAGCAGCAGAAACTGCATAGCCAGAGCCCTTGCACACACAGTGGCCAGCTAGCTATTGTGACCCGAAAGCGAGGAAAGTAGTAGTAACAAAGGGACTGACAAAAAGGGACTTTGCTTAGAAAACCTCCAGTTACTAGTCTCAAATGCAGAGTGATAGTCGAACTATCATATGGCACGAATGGGAACCAATGTTACTAGACATTGTCCCGGAGCAGGAACTCATCTATGTTTTCGGTCTGTAGAAAAAACTCAAAAACTCAGGGATTCCAAGTTTCCATGGCATATGCGAGTGAATCTTCCCCCCAGGGTCTTTCTGAATTGATTATTCTACACTTCAATCACGGAATCTAAAACAATAGCACCTTTCTCCCAGATGCCTGGGATAACAGACTAGCTCAGGGATATTTATACACCGGTAAATTCACTAAATAGAACTTTCCAGAGTGTTTTTCTTAGCTGACAAAGAAAAACCTTTACAACATCAAAAGGTTTATTTGCAATACAGTTTGGCGAGAGAAAAGAAAACAACACAGTGTTTAGTGAAAGGTCCTGGAATCTTAAACCCTTAAAACTTGTTAAAATCATTTTTTTTTTTTAAATCTGGTTTTTCAGATAGTGTCTTCAAGAATATGTTATCCTAGTAAAAACCTCTTAACTCAGAGAAACTGCTCGGAAAACTCTTACTCAGAATTAGACAGGGCTGAGCTGCCCTTCCACAAACATCTTTCCTTTCGCTTCCGTCTCAGATCCTAGCAAATGTTTTTAATAGAAAGAAGGGAGGTGTTATTAATAAAATGTTTTGAAATATCACTCTATGTTCGAATATCGAAGAACAAAGTCACAAGGTGCTAGCAGCACACTCAGTTCTTCAAAAACTTTTCCTGTGACTTGGGGGTAAGAAAGGCTGACAAATGGAAAGAAGCTGGTTACTCGAGAGCAAGCCTCAGCCAGGCCATTAATGGAAACCCCTCACTTCTAGAATGCTCTTTGCATTAAAATCCGTGGACCCTTTATAAGACTTGGGTAATGTGGCACGTAGATGTGATTCAGGGCGTTGAGAGTAAAAATACAGACAGCCCTAAACCCCCAATTCGGAATCCTCAGTTAGATTCGATAAAGCTGGGTGTACTTACAAAAGCAACCTAGAGAAGTAAGGCAATTACAAAGATATTTAAGCCTCCCAAACCATTTCCCAGTGTGTTTTAGGTGAATGTCATTTAGAGGATTTAACCTTCACTAAATTACCCCAATTTGTTTCATTTTGAGGGTGTACACACAGACAGAGCTGAATTCAGAAAATTCTCAATGTAGTTTCTTTCTTTTTTCTTGGGTAGCTCTGTAGAGAAGGCAATGGGTAATACTCTCGGATGGCAGGAAGGCAAGCAGAATTTAGAGTCTGCTTTCATTTATTAAAACCTTGCATAGAAGGTTCACAAAATTGATTTGTCTTTTCTAGAGTTTGTTGATTTAATCACTCACAATTATAAGCACTAGAAACATCTAATTAAAACATCTATTTAATAAATATGAGTATTGGTCATTATTAGTAATCTAATAACTAACTGTAATAAAATATTAAATAGTATTTTTATAAATTTGGAGCAAAAATAAGAATCTTCAATAAAGCAAGGCTATGTATTTAGTTTGGCCAGTAAGATGGACCAAAAAAAAATTGGCTACTGAGGCTAATCAATGTCAGTAAGAGTTTGTTGAGCAATTCCATCATGTAATAATAATTATCATGGAGTTATAAGACATACTACATAATTTTAACATAACCTCTTGACACATAAAGTGCTTATTCAGCTTTATTGTATCTAAAGCTTAATTGCAACCATTAGTTACAGCAATTCTTTGTACAAATGTTCACACTATGTCAGGGAAAGTTTGCTACATATTTTACAGAAAGTTGCAATAATGTATTGCTAAAATTCAGATGTCTGTTAAGTTGCATGTATCATGTAATTTCTAAATATGATAGCTATTTTTAAACATCATAAAATTTGGCCAATTTCATGTTGTGAATAAGTAGTTTTCAGATTCTTTATAATCAGATCATTTAAATAATCAAAATCATTTTAGCCCTGGCTGGGTGGCTCAGTTGGTTGGAGCGTCATCCCGTATACCAGAAGGCTGCTTGTTTGACCCCAGTTGGGGCGCATATGGGAGGCAATGGATCAATGTTTCTCTCTCACATGGATTTTTCTCTCTTTTCCTTCCACTCTCTCTAAAATCAGTAAAAACATCCTCAGGTGAGGATTAAAAAAAATAATTTTAGTTGGCTAAGATGCATTTATGGAAACAGACGGGATATCCTTGGAGAAGCTATTGTGGAAGAGTTTTAAATCTCCCTCTGTACTTCTGAGACATGAAAATCACCTCTATTATTTTCATGACTCAGAACAGAACTAAAAAGAAGCTAAACAGAGATTTTGTAAATATAACAGGTACACGAGGATAGATAGATATATCAACCAGGCAAAAGATCTAACTACTCTTGTTAGCTTTTATGTTTCCCAAATATGCCAAGTATTTTCACATTTCTATACCTTTATTTATTCCATTCCCTCTGATTTCTATTTTTTCCATCCTTCTCTGAATGGGTGATACCTTACTACATCATTCAAGGGCTAGCACAAATATTGCCTGCTCTGTGAAATCTTTCCTAAAATTCTTTGATGGAGCAAATTGCTTCCACCTGTGTCTCAAATACTCCTGTTTACTCGACTAAACACATTCTATTGTAGCCAGTCATTCTCCACTTTTTGAGCCATTTAAAGGCAAAGATAGACTCTGGTATACAATAGGCATTAAAAAAAAAAAAAAAAAGCTGAATGAATGAAGGAAGGATTAACTGAAAGAAAATTCGGAGAGGCATCCTTTATTTTGTAATCTGTAGCTAACAGACCTCAGTGAAGTAGGTTCCTCCTCTTGGTTGCCTGTTGTAATCACAGTATGGTGTTAGGGTGAAAGACTAGGAAGAATAACAGTGATAATTCATTTTAAATCAGTGTAATTGATTTTTAATGAATGTTTTAATGATTTTTATGTTTTATTAATTTTTTTATTAATTTGTTTTTGCTACAGATGTTTCTCCTTTTTCCTCCTTTGACATCCTACTCCCCATCCCCCCGGCCCTATCCCCAGCTTTGTTGTCTATGTCCATTGGTCATGCATATATGCATGTAAGTTCTGTAGTTTAACTCTCCCCCCAGCCCCCCTCCTCTGAAGTATGTCAGTCTGTACCACACCTCTATGTCTCTGGGTCAATTCTGTTCATCAGTTTGTTTAGTTCATTATATTCCACAAATAAGTGAGATCATGTGATATTTGTCTTTCTCTGCCTGGCTTGTTTCGCTTAGGATAATACTCTCCAGGTCCCTTCATGTTGTCTCAAAGAATAAGAGATATTTCTTTCTTATAGCTGCATAGTACTCCATTATATACCTGTACCACAGCTTTTTTATCCACTCATCTACTGATGGACACTTGGGTTGTTTCCAGATCTTAGTTATTGTAAATAGTGCTGCTATGAACATAGGGGTACATATATTCTTTCTGATTGGTGTTTCAGGTTTCTTAAGGTATATTCCTAGAAGGAAACCCACTATATGGGAAACCATAATTGCCAATGATGCATTAGATAAGGGGTTAATTTCCAAAATATATAGAGTGCTCATACAACTCAACAAAAAGAAGACAAAGAACCCAATTAAAAAATGGGCAGAGGACCTAAATAGACAACTTTCCAAACAGGACATACAAATGGCCAAGAGACATATGAAAAAATGCTCAACGTCACTAATCATCAGAGAGATGCAAATTAAAACAACAATGAGGTATCACCTCACACCTGTCAGAATGGCCGCCATCAACAAATTATCAAACAAGTGTTGATGGGGGTGTGGAGAAAAGGGGACTCTAGTACACTGCTAGTGGGAATGCAGACTGGTGCAGCCACTGTGGAAAACACTATGGTGTTACCTCAAAAGTTAAAAATTGAACTGCCATTTGACCCAGAGATTTTTATGTTTTAATTAATTTTTAAACTGACCATCAATTGTGTTAAACATTAATTCTAATGTATATACAAATAATTTTGTATAGATTTTCTACACACACGATGACATAATCTGTGAATAAGAAGAAATTTATTTAATTCCTCTCCAATCTTTATGTTTTAAATTTCTTTTTCTTACCCTTATTGCACTGTTAGGGCCACCAGTGTAATGTTGAAACGAAGCAGTAAGAGTGAGTATCTCTGTATTGGCTTTAATTTCAAAGACAACTCCCATATTTCACCTTTAAATCTGATGTACACTATAGAATTGTTGTAAATAAGCTTTATCAAGTTAGTACGTTTTCCTATTATTCCCAGTTTTCCAAAAATAGTTCATCATAATTTATCACTGATGTTTAAACATCCATTGAAAAGGTTATATTTCTTCTTGATTCTCTTAATGTAATGATTATAATGACTTATTTAACAATGGTAATAGGTTACATCCTGGTCTAAACACAATTTTGTTGGGGGCTTTTAAGATATTGATGAGCGGTAATATTTTGTTTAGGGTTTTAACTACTATGCTTATAATCAAGATGTTCCTGTAATAGTACTTTCTTAAAATTTTTTTAGTTTTGGATATCAGTATTATACTGGTCTCAAAATAAAATAATTTGTAAACTGTTCTCTCCCCTCTCCCTAAAACAGTATAAGATTGGTATTTTTTTTATTCCTTAAATTAATGGTAGAATTCCCTGGTGAAACTATATGGGGGTCTGGTATTTTCTTTTGGTAAATTTGGTATTAAAAATTCAATTAGGTTTATAATTTTGGTACCATTCAAGTTTTCAAAGTTGTGTTTTTGTAAGAATTTTTCCATTTCAATTAAAATTATAAATATTTTTTTGCATAAAGTTGTGTTTTAAATATTATCTTTTAATCCTCCATCAAGTTGTGTTTTAAATATTATCTTGTAATCCTTTTAATACATTAACATCCACTTTTTCATTCTGAGTGCTGGTAAATACATGACTTTTCCTTGTCTATCAGTCTTGCTAGAGTTCTCTTAATTTTGTTAGTATTTAAAGAACTATACTTTGGCCGGCCAGTGTGGCTCAGTGGATTGAGAGTCATCCCATGGACTGAAAGGTCCTGGTTCCATTCCTGGTCAGGGTACATGCCGGGGTTGTGGGCTCGATCCCCAATATGTGGTGTGTGGGAGGTAGCTGATCAATGTATCTTTCTTTTCTTTTCTTTTTTTTTTTATCCTCACCAGAGGACATTTTTGCATTTATCTTCAGATAGAGTGGGAGGGAGAGAGGGGGGAAGAGAGAGAAACATTGATGTGAAAGAGACACATCGAGTGGCTGCCACCCACACAACCCCAACCAGGGCCGGGGACAAAATGCAACCAAGGTACGTGTCCTTAGCGGGAACTGAACCCAGGACTCTCTGGGTCCGCAGGCTGATGCTTTAACCGCTGAGCCAAACCCACCAAGCAGGGCTGATCAATGTTTCTCTTTTACATGGATGTTTCTATCTCTCTCTCCCTTCCTCTCTCTCTAAAAAAATCGATAAAAACATATTAAGAAAAATAAAGAACTAAACTTTGACTTAAAAAAACCTAATATATTATATGTTTGGCTTCTATTATTTTTTCTCTTTATATTTCTTTTGCTTAATTCAAGTTTAATTGGTTGCTGTGGTTTTCTAGTTTCTTGATATGCATGCTACTTATCTTTAATATTAAGCCTTCTATTCTAATATATACATTTAAAGCATTATATTTTTCTTTAAATTTGGCTTTACACATCATACAAGTTTTGATATTTCATATTTTCATAATCATTCAGCTTAAAATATATTTAATTTTCATTGTGATTTCTTTGGCCCTGCTGGTGTGACTCAGTGGTTGAGTGTCGACTTATGCACCAAGAGGTTGCTGGTTCAATTCCTGATCAGGGCACATGCCCAGGTTGTGGGCCAAATCCCCAGTGGGGGGCATGCAGGAGGTGGGCAATCGATGTCCTCTCTCATCGATGTTTCTATCTCTCCCTCTCCCATCCTCTTTCTTTCTCTCTAAAATCAATAAAGAAAAAAAATTTAAACAAAGAGTGTATTTTGAAGTCTCTAAATATATGAGATTTTCCAATTATCTCTATTCCAAATTATACACCTACTTCATTACTTTTAATTTTGCTTTTATAGCTCATTATTTTATTTTTTATCATTGGTATTTTACTTCATTTAATTTGAATTTTATTTTATTGTAGTATGAACACTTAACATGAGATCTAGCCATGCAACAATTTTTTAAACGTACAATACATTATTTTTGACTATGGGTACAATGTTGGAGAGCAGATCTCTAGCACTTACTAATCTTGTTTGGCTGAAACTTTATGCCCATTAATTAATAACTCCCTACTCCCCCCCACCCCAACCTCTAACAACAATCACTCCACTCTTTGATTCTATGAATCCAATTACTTTAAATACCCCACATAAGTGGAATCATACAATATTTCTTTCTGCAATTGAATTACTTCACTTAGCATAATGTCTCTAAAGTTCATCCATATTGCTGTATATTGCAGAATTTTCTTTTTTTAAGGCTGAATAGGATTTCGTTGTGTGCATATACCACATTTTCTTATCCATTTGTCTGTCTATGCACATTTAGCTTGTTTCCACATATTGACTATGGTGAATAGTGCTGCAAGGATCATAGGAGTTTTAGTATTTTTATGAGATCCTGATTTTGATTTTTTTGGATAAATCTGAAAAGAGGAATTGCTGGATCAATATGGTAGTCCTATATTTAATTTTTTGAGTGCCCTCTAATCTGTTTTCCATAGTGGTTATAACATTTTGCATTCCCATCAACACTGTGCCAAGCTTCCAATTTCACCACATTCTTGCTAACACTTGCTTTTGCTTTGTTTTTGATAATAATCAGCAAGACATTCTGACGGATATGAGGTGATAACTCTCTCGTTGTGGTTTTGATCTGTATTTCCTTGATTATTAGTGACATTAAGCATTTTTTTATGTACATGTTGGCCATTCGTATGTCTTCTTTGGAGATATGTCTATTCAAGGCCTTAGCCCATTTTTAAAAAATCAGGTTATTAGGTGGGTTTTTTGTTTTTTGTTTTGTTTTGTTTTATTACTGAGCTACTAGAGTTTCTTATATGTTTTGGATATGGACACCTATCATATACAAGTATTTTTTCCAATTCCATAGATTGCTTTGGATTTTGTTGATTGTTTCCTATGCTGTACAAAAGCTATTTGGTTTGAGGTATTCCTACCTATTCTAGGTTTTGTTGCTAAGACTTCTGGTATTGTATCCATAAAATCATTGCCAGTACCAACATCATAAAACTTTTCCTTTGTTTTCCTCTAAGCATTTTATAATTTTTTGTCTTACACTTAAGCCTTTAATCCATTTAGATATAAGTATTTTTGGTATGGGGTACAATAGGAGTCCAGTTTCATTCTTTTATAAATTGATATTCACTATTCTCAACACCATTTGTTCAAGAGACTATCTTTTGTCAATTATGTATTCTTGACATCCTTGTCGAAGATGAATTCACCATATATGTGTAAATTTATTTCGGTGCTTTTTATTCTGTTCCATTGTCTGTATATCTGTATTTATGGCAATACCATGCTGATTTGGTTAATGTAGCTTTGTAATCTATTTTGAAACCAGGACATGTGATGTCTCCAGCTTTGTTCTTCTTTCTCAATATTGATTTATTTGTGTTTTTTTGTAGTTCTATATACATTTTAGAATTGCTTTTCTATTTCTGTAAAAAAAAATGTCATCAGGATTTCAATAGGAACTACATTTAATCTGTTGGTTACTTTGGGTAGTATGAATACTTTAACAATATTGAGTTTTTCAATTCATGAAATGAGATATCTTTCCATTCTTTAGTATTATGCACTATTGATTCTAACTAAATTTTACTGTGGTAAGAGATTACACTCTGTATAAATCCACTTAGTTGAAATTTATTAAAACTTGCTTTATGCCCCCAATATGGTCTATTTTTAAAAATACTACAAGTGCCCTTGAAAAGCATACTATTATTATGCAGTTATTGAAGGCGTTCTATTATATATTTTAATCAGGACAAGTTTATTAAGGTGTTATATCTTCTACATATCCCCCTTTTTATTGTCTTCTTTCCCTATAAGTTACCAAGAGAGGTGTTTTATTTGTGGAATATAATGAACATAACAGTCTGAGTAATAGGGTAGTCCCAGAGATGTGGAAGTGGGGTACAGACTGACAATCTCCAGAAGAGGAGGTGTGTTGGGGGGGGATAAACCACAGAACTTATATGCATGTGTGCATGAACAATGGACATGGACAACAAAGCTGTGGAGAGGGCGGGGAGGTTGGGAGAGGGGAATCAGTGGGGGGGGAAAGAGAAACATCTGTCACAAAAATAAATTAATTAATTTAAATAAAATAAATAAAATCTGTCACTGTGAATGTGGTTCTGCCTATTTTTCCATTTGTTTCTTTCACTTTTTACTTGATATGTTTTGAAGCTGTTGTTAGATACACAAAATTTGAATTGTTTTATCTTCTCAGTTATGTATATTTATGATGAAGTATCTCTCTTTATCTCTACTTCCTTCTATGTCTTAAAACCCACTTTATCTGATATTAATATAGCCAATATGAGCTTTCTTTCTGTTATCTTTTGTAATTTAATTGTTGCATTAAACTTTATCATTTCAATACAGATGCTGTCCCTTAAACTATTTTATTAAAATGTGAGCATCTTTGCTTTTATTAGTGAACTAAACCCACTTTTGAATCAGCACGAGCTGATTCTAAATTTTTATATGAAAGTGCAGAAGGAACAAACAGAGCCAAGACTGGCTGGAAGAAAGGCAAATGGGAAGATTTGTTCAACAGATAACAAGATTTCTTACAAAGCTACAGCAGTTAAGGTGTCACAAGGATAGACAAAAAGACCTGTGGAATAGAAGAGTTTCCATGTGTATATGGACAAAGATAACACTGCTAAACCATAAGGAATAGAGGGCTCTTTTCCATACTTGGTACTGAGTTCACCATATATTCATATTAAGAAAACAACAACAAAAACTTGACTTTTATCTCATGCCACATGCAGATGAACTTTGCATCTCAATGCTGAAGTAAAAAATAAACCTTTAAAGAAAGAATAAGAAGAATATTTTCATGACTTTGGCATACAGAAATAATTCTTAAACAGAATACAAAAAGAACTAATTAGAAAGGAAATTAATGATAAATTGTACTGCTTTTTAAAATTACTTTTATTTGTCAAAGGACACAAATTAAGATGGTGAAAAGACAGACACGATATTTTAACACATGAAACAAACAGAATCTATAAAGAACTGTTCAAATCAGTAAAAACGAAATATGACAATCTGAAAATGGACAAAGACTTGAATAGGTGCTTCAAAAAGTGTATATACAAATAATAAATAAACACTGTTTTTTACTTCATTATGTAGTTCTCTAGCAAGTCAAAACCATGATGATATACTACTACCCATTCCACAGAATGTCTAAATTTTAAAAGACTGACAATATCAGTGTTGGAAGGGTGTGGAACAGTGGAAACAGTCATGTGCTGCTGGAAGAAGTATGAATTGTGACAACCATTATGGAAAACAGTTTGCTATTACCTACAAAGATTAAACATATGCATATACCGTGATCTAGTTTAGATATCATACTAATCAGAAATGTATGTACAAATGTACACATATAAAATGTCAATCACAGCATTGTACATAATGGCACCTGAACTGGAAAAATTACCTATAACCATCAAAAATAGAATAGATACATAAACTGTGACATTTTCTTAGAAATTCTTTTGTAAGAACTGGAATGCTATATTAATAATGAAAATGAATGAACTATATAGCTAGCTACCACAACATGGGTGAACCTCACAAACATAATGTTTAGCAAAATAAATTAGATGCAAAGGGATATGTATTTTTATGATTTGCTGTATGCAAAGTTCTAGAACAGGTAAATTAAAATCTTTTGTTAGAAACCAGAAAAGTGGTTACTTTTGGAAATGAGAAATGGAGTGCTGATTAGGGAAGGAGTGTGGGGTCTAATGAGGTGTAGACATTACTCTATTTCTTGACCTGGTTGATGGTTGTCTATGTGCTCTATTTGTGGTATTTCATTAGCTGTACATTTATGTTTTATACAGTTTTCCCTATGAATATCATATTCTAGAACTTAAAACAATTTAAAAAAGAATACAATTTCTGACATAAGGGAACAGGGATACTAAGTCTGGTTCTTTGTTTGTTTGTTTGTTTGTTTGTTTGTTTGTTTGTTTGTTTTGGTAGGGTGCCCCTAGCAGTAACCGAACTCAGGACTCTCTGGTCTGCAGGCCTATGCTGCAACCGCTAAGCCAAACCAGCCAGGGTACTAAGTCTGGTTCTTGAGTCCATGTTCTTTCCACTATTTTATGATGCCTCTGAGAACAAAGGGAGATGGCAAGTTTTGCAGCAAGAGCCACAAGTTATATTCTTAGATATAGGACACAAACACTTACAAAGGGAACTGAAAGTCCCCCTACAATATGCAAAGCAACTCAGAAGAAAATGCAGAAATGGTTCAGTTGTCAGGATCAAAGATACTGTGGAACTTTGGAAGAATATGATGATCAAGACCAAGAGGATAAGGGAAGCAGATTGCAATATAGACCTGACCCTCCATCTAATGAACTATTATTAATTCCCTAGTGAACAGGGGTTGGTGGTTAAAACTCAACTTTCATTTAAATAATTGTCTTAGAGATGTCTGCAATTAGTTGTATATGTTTAATTTGATTGCTTAAGTAGATCTGGTTATAATTTTGTCCATATTGTGATTCATGAGTCATTCTCAAAATAACCCCTTTTGTTCAATTGAAGTCACTAAAATCCTTGAACAAACAGATTGAAAAAAAAGAAAAGAAAGGTAAACCAGAGTGGATTCTATTGATAATACAGTTACGACACTGACAGTTTACTGAGATTATTCATATTGAGTCAGCCTGCAGCCTACATACATGTGAATGATGAAGGGTTACATCACATAGCAATAAAGAAACATTTGTAGCCAAGAGTAGTGACATAGACCTAACAAGTCTTATGAAAGTATCAAGAGGACCAAGAGGCAAAGAGTACAGTCATGGCCATTCAGCTCACATTAGATACTGAATAAATTCCTTGAATAAAATAAGCAGGACAAGTAGGATAGACTCTGAGATTACTACTGTGGTTACTGTTCTATTAGTTAAGTTTGATCCAAAGCTACCACACCTTGGAGAATTGTAGGTTATACAATATATCAGCCATTAAATGAAGAAGGAAGGCTATGAGGAAGTGTCTCTCTTCACTATCATATGTAAACAGTATCCCATAGTTTCAATGACAATTAACTATGGAAAGTTAGAATAAAATGGAATATTTAAATACCTATGGCAATAATTAGCTAAATAATAAAAGTTGAATTTAAAGGTAAAAAGAAGTAGGCAAAATCATCTATTGGAAAGAAGATAATGAATGTAATCAGTCGGGTAATTCAGACTATCACTATTTTTGTTTAAGCATTGAAGTAAGATGGTAGGTATTCAATATAATGAGACAACATTTCGGACCACAGAGCTGAGTTAGGGACATACTATATATATTGAAAGGTGCAGGTTAAATGGAAGTTTCAATAACATAGAAGGGAGGGTAGCTCAGTGCTTTATGGATAGTTTCCTAACATAATGTCCATAGTTTCGACATCAATTGTTGTAAAGAAGGCTAGTGCATTTTATATTCCAAAAATGTTGCTTTCTTGTCCCTATTTTTGCAAATAAGTTTAAATTTAATAGCTATAATTGCTAAGTCCTCATATTTCATTTTCTTTGATCCTTGGTTTTCTTACTCTCATCGGCTTTTTAAATCTTCTGTTCTTTAATCTGCTAGTTTGCATATTTTTAAACTGTTTCTCCTTAATTTTTTGTTTAGTGAAAAGATTTGTGCTATGCTCTTTTCCAAATGTTGATTTTTCTGCTGAGAAGAGCTGTTTCACATCATGTAGCAGTGGTGTGCTGGGAAATGTTTAACAGCTGGCTGTTTAAAAAATAGATGTAATTTGTAATATTTGCTGATTTCTGTGGTGTAAATATTCCCACCATGGCCTATTTCAAGCTACCAATGTGATGTCACTGAACTCAGATTTGAGGAGCAATACATACAATTCGCTCTCACAAGCCATTAAGAGCCAGGTCCAGCACATCACTGAGAGAAAATAATTTTGTTCATTGATGATCCGAGGAAAACCATTTCTAATGATATTTCTTTCATACATGGGTGTTTTCTTGTATGAGATTCTGCTGTCCAAAATCATACACTGTTTGGTTATTACAGCACCCCAAAGCATGGAGACTCATTTGTTCGACGCTTCTGTTTTCCATAGAAATTCTAGTTCCTTATGATATCCAATGCCACTGATTATTTACTTTTATTCCACTTGAAGCAGCCTCTCTTCAGCCAAAAACAAAACAAACAAATCCAGAAAGACGCCATCCACTATTTTCAGAGGTCTTAGCGTCTTTATCTATTGCATTTCCACTACAAGCAACAAATCCTTTCCTTGTACTTCAGCTTGTCAAAATCTCACTTTTATTCAAGACCAAAGTTAAATGTTATTCCTCTATTAAAATATTCCTCTATCCAAATATAGCTAAAAACAAAGGGTCACACATGTCCAAAGTACTTTGTTAATATTTCTTTTATTTTTACTCGTATAGAACTTCTGGGCACAAAATAGATGCCCAATTAAGACTACTGAATGAATGCACAGATAAATGAATGTCACGACATGTTGGCTTCATCGTTGAAAAGAAATGCTTTCTTTCTTTTATTGGTAACCAAAACACTATGAAGGGTCCAGATTCTCAGCCATGTTTCTTTTAACACCTTCTGAAAAGCCTAAAGACAAACAACACAGATCTGCATAATGGAGTTTTAATTACCCAGGTAACTTCTACTTTGTTTAACATTTGCTAAAACGTATAAACAAACAAAAAATTGAGTTACTTTGGCTCTGCTTCTCATAAGTGTTGTTGAATATAAGAAATGCAACATCATCGGCTAGGTCTACAATGGAAAGTATCTTCAAGTAATATTTTACAAATATTTTTAATCTCTTCAAATTATCCATACAATCTCTTTCAGAGTGTGGATAAGTTTCAAAGTCTAAGAGAAGATTATGGAAAAACATTATTTTGGATTAATCAAACATTTTTCCCTATATTGAGTTCTCTTTCCTCTACTCATGAATTACAAGCTCCAAAATAGGAGCTTGTAAACTTTCCCAGATTCACACCAATTCCCCAATGGAGTCAGCCATACATAATCTAAAAGGATGAAAAAGATGGCAAGACTACTTCCCCATTCAAAAGCTAATGAAAACAAACCCCCGATGAGCAACTTGGACAACAACATCTTAAGAGTTCACCTCGAGGGTGGTTGTCAAAACTTACTAGAGTCAATTCAAGAGACTTTTTCAGCAGCTTTAGAGCAAAAAGTCACCTTGGAAAGATTATCAACACACACAATCACTAAGTTGAGCCACTGTTGCTGAAATGCAAGTCAAATGAAAGCAGCTGAGCCTACTCAACAGGAGACAGCAGTTATTACAAAGAAAAGGAGGAGAAAGGAGAGAGAGCAGGGGAAGAGAGAGAAAGAAGAGGGAGGGGAAGGGAGGGAGAGAGAAAGAGAAAAAAAGGCAGGAAGGCAGGAAGGCAGGAAGGAAGGAAGGAAAGACCTAGAAGGCAAACCTTATAAAGAATGGGGGAGAGCAAGATAAAATATGCTATAGACTCAAATATGTGCTGAACCTGCAGTACCAGAGGCTATAGCATCATCTCAACAGCTTCCATCTTATGGCAATTTGTATTTTTTCTATAACAAGCTTAACACTGTCATTTATTCTGTTTTGACAGGTGGTCCTTTAATGGCTATGTTCTAGACTCACTACATAAGGCTCTTACCTATGATATGTTCGTTCTTTTTACCTGACTAAAGTTTCTCAGTGTTTTCCTTTCAGATTCCATAGGAATGCCAACTGCATAAGCTTTTCTCACCTGTTAAAAAAGGCCCCCCCCCCCCAAGGGAAGCAACCCAGGGTGTCGATAATTGGCTTTGCAGAACAGTAGGAGAATTTGGCCCTAAAGCAACTGTGACATTGTTTGCCAGCCAGCACAAATGCAGATTACCAAAATCCATTTCTCTGAGAACACTACAGATGATTCTGTAACTAATTGTGAAATAGATGTGACTATTCACATTAGTATCTCTGACGCCATTCCAAGCAACCTAATGAGTCTTCTCATTTGGGTAGTCACTCAGTTTCTTGCAAACTCCAAGCTGATATTTCTAACTGCTTCATTAAAGAAGTTAAAAAATATTCATCATATACTGATTGGACTGATAAATTCAAGTTCTGAACTTTGCCAAGAAAAAGGAGAAAAAGTGAACTTCTGGTATGTCTTCAAAATCAGTGAGTGCCTTTTGGAATTTCCCGTACCATGCTCAAATTAATTTTAACCCAACAGTACATTATTTTGACTGACCTTGTGCATATTTCTTAAAAGAATATTTAAAAGATGTTTTGCTAACTAGATCACTTTTACGATAAGACATATTTTAACATAAGAAATACCTATTTTGGGTGCGAAATTCAGATAACTTAATTTTTTAAAAATAAAGCTTTTTGGTACCCATCTACGTATCTACACTGAGATGCAGAGCCAAGAGTTCCTGCTGATTTTACAATTCCTTTGGGTTATGTAATTCATATTATTCTGCTGATAATAAGCCATATGAAGCAGCATTTTGCTGTATTGACATGGCCTGGCCAAGAACAACAAGGAAAAGACATAGCATTAAAAAAACTGGCAAAATGTTTATGAATTCTAATCCTCTGCACATGAATAAATATATCTGACAAAGTGCAGAGTCCCTCAAAAAGGCCCTTCTTGACCTTCCTAATTTGAGTTCAATTGCATGTTCAGTGTTGAGAAGCCAAAGTAGGTTCTGCCAATGTTTTAAGCTCAACCTTCACTACATTTTGTTATTTGTGAAAGTGAAATCCCAGATAATAAGTTATAATTGCCCTATTAATCACTTGAAAAGAGAGTTTGAAGGAAAATTAGGATTTGAAATTGCACAATTGATATCTGAAAGACATTCTTTTTTCTTACCTAGAGCTCACCACATAAAACTACTGTAAAAACTACATGTATGCACTTTTTTAAAAATGGTGAGGTATATGCAATATGCCTTGTATATTACTTTTCTAAAGGAATGAAATTTAAAACTTAATGTAGTCATGGCTGTTAGTCATGATGACCTTTGAACTAGAAAAAAAAATACAGAAAACCAGGCCTTGGATTATAAATTACATTGTCAATGAAAGTGAGAAGAACTCTTTGTTCCTTAAGTTGTTTCAAATATTACATTTTCATTTCCCTTTTTTCAAATGAATTATAATGTACAACACACATGTATTTTTCTTCCATTTGTCATTTAAAAGATTCTTATTTCTCTTAGTTTTGTTGCTCTGTATACTGATAGACCTGACACACCAAAACATACCTCTTAAGTTCAATATACAAAATCCATCTGTTAATCTTAAAGTATCTTGTGGGAAATCTATAGTCTTATTTATATCCCTATGAAATCTCAATGGAAAAAAACCACAGAAAGACATAGATTCCTTAGGCCTCTCTTTCTTTAGTTCATGATGCACAAATTTTAGATTGTGCTTATTTAATTGAAGATAGCTCATGAAAAGAGACATGATGGTATTTAGGGTATTAAAATAAGTAAATCAAATCTACTGAAGATATATAGATAATTAAAGTTGATTAAACATTCAGTATAGCCAATAATCATTTCACTTATCACTTACTGGAATTTTTAGCATCTATATACTCACATGGCCATGTTTTATACTGACAAATGATACTTTAAAAAATTTTTTTGCCTTTACTGATTTTAGAGGGAGAGGGAGAGATAGAAACATCAATGAGAGAGAACGTCGATTGACCACCTCCTGCATGCCCCTCACTGGGGATCGGGCCCACAACCTGGGCATGTGCCCTGACCGGGAATTGAACCAGTGACTTCTTGGTACATGGGTCACCGCTCAACCAGTGAGCTCCAGTGGCTGGGCAACAAATGATAGTTTTATCTCGTCCTCTGTCTCAAGCCTGGTCTTTCCAAAAATATAGAGACAAGGCGTTGGTTTCAAACTTCAAATTAGGTGACATCCTTGTAATGTCACTAATTGTCCAATGAAAACAGTCTACTTGATCTGTAGGATTAGGTCTTATAATAAAATGACCACAGAAATCCCTGTCAAAAGAACATACAGGGAACGGAAGATAGCAAACACATTTAATTTGCATTTTAGGAGACTCAGATAAATTAAGAACACCACACAACTCCACACAACTGACTTGAATGTGTTCTGAAACACAGTCATTTCTAAAAGAAAGAGACTATAGAAAAATTACTTCATCCTCACTGGAAATATTCCTTTGGAAGAATAGAAGGAGCAAAGTGCAGAGATTACAAGAGCACTGTGTTCTAAAAGAGCCAGTGAAATCCCTAATTTTCTTTCACATAGTTGGAAAACTAGTTGGCCTTTGCAAGTGAGTAACATTTCCTTCTGGGCAGGTCAATCATCTGTGGAGCCATAATCCACAACCTATGGTTAGATTTTCTGCACATCTGGCATAAGCCTTTTTAATGCAAATATTAAAACCAGTTGGCTTTCTTAAAATGTTTCTATATTTAATATCAAATAAGTAATTTGAGAATATAGGTGAATGTGTAAAATGTGTTATCTGGTAGGCAAAGAGAACAGCTCAACATTAACTGATAAGTAGAAGTAGCATTTATTTTTACATCCCTTAATTGGCACCAAAAACCCCAACATTCTGTTTCACATTATTTGTTCATAGGAATCGTTGAAAGACTCTAATATTTAGAACATCTTAGACAGCTTGAACTATGTGTGATCTGAAATAGCAGTTCACTAATAATAACACTAATGATCATGTAGTTATATCCTTTGGGTTAGTGAGCTGTCAAAAATTATACACAGAATAAATACTTAGGTAGTATTCAAAGTATTCGAGTTTTCTGTCTCATATTTCCCTTCAAATTAAAAATGTACATATTTACTTTCATAAATATGGCAAAATAATGTTAAAACACTATAATATAGTGATGACAATAAAATGTATGTGTTCAGTGTGCAGAAGATACTGTTTCCCTTTATAAATAGTATAGGCACAAGCATAAGCTACTGTTAAAAAACATTATGAATCATAGATTTAAAAAATGATGTGTATATGTTTATTTAATTAAAAAATTCATATTTCAGGTTCATAAAAAATTTAAAACATATAAAATAGTCATAACATCTCTACATATTCACTATAAAAATAAATGAATTGATAACATTAATGATTATATACAAACTTTGAATATTTGTGGCATTGCAATTAATTGGCCAAAAGCTTGCCATGATCTACAAGTGAAACTCATGATAATTTGATGTGAAGTCTGCAGAGTAGTAAAAAAATATATGTATGTCATGTGAAAGAAAATGAATGACCTTTGGCAATGTAGATTCAAGTTCAAATGTTGGATCTAATGAATTCTGGCTGCATGATTTACAATGGATTTCTTAAACCTCGGTGACATATCATCCACATCTGTAAGATGGAAATAATATCGATCTCTTAGCCTAGAAATTCATAAATGGTGATAGAAAAAAAAAGTTTATCAATATTTTTAAGACTCCGGAACAAGATGGTGACATAGGAGGCCCCTGAATTTTCCTCTTCCCACAGATGCACTGACTATACAGAGACACATAAAGCAACTCCCTCTGAGAGAATCCAGAACCTAGCTGAATGACTCCTACACACTGAGAAAATGAGAAAATACCCATCAAAAGGGTAGGGCAGGCTAAGACACACTGTTGCCATAAACCCACCCTCGGCATAGCACCATACAACTGAAAGGTAACCCCAAACTTCCAGTTTTCCCCTGAGGAGTGAAGGGTTTGGACCATACATATAGCATCCTATCTTTTAAGTTTCCCACCCAAGAATGGTCTCTCAAAATACCTAGCTATGAAAGCTTGTGTTCATGAGTCCCACAGGACTTTAGCAAACAAAGAAGTAGTTCTTAACAGGTGTGTGAGCACTTGCCATGTCTGTCCCCCAGGGCTCAGTGCAGAGGGAGCAAGCAAAAAACCCATCTCCCAGTCTTTCCCTGGAAGGGGAAGTACATACTTTACAAGCTGCTGCCTGAGGAGTCTGGCTTCTAATTAGCTTGCATAAAGGTGCTGACCATGATTTCCCCCAGAGTCTAAAAGAGCTGGTGGGCACTTCTTTTTCTGGTTTACTTCAACAATAAAACCAACTCTCCAATATATACCTGGAAGGAGCTTGTTCACATATCTAGCACCTCAACTTTTATGGCTGTTACCTAAAGGATGGGCTCTCAAATCACCAGGCTCGAAGGGCCAATACCACATGCATTCATAAGTCTCACAAGACTATAGCAAACAAAGAAGTTTTTAAACTGGCACAGGAAAAACGTCATCCCCATGGCTATACATCCAGGCCCAGTGCAGAAGAAACAGGCAAAAATGCTCATCTCAGTTTCTTTATGAAGAGGGGGTCAGCTTTTAGTTAGCCTGCATCCAGGGGATGACTGTAATCCTCACCTTAGAGACACTGACAGGTCTTGGCAGACACTCAACTATTGGGAGCCACTAACAACAAAGGCTGTAGCTTGGACAATTGTCAAGGTGTGAGTGGTAAACAGGAGCTTGCACTGGGCTGATTGATGAAGCTCATCTTCTACATGGAACCAATCTGTCAAGACTGGGAGAGGTGGCTCTTTTATCCAATGTGCACAAACCAACAAAGAGAGTCAATAAAAATGAAAACAACAACAACAATAACAAAATACAGGGGAATATATTCCAAGCAAAATGAGACAAATCTTCCAAATTAATTAAATTAATCTTAATGAAATGAAGATAAGTGATTTACCCTAGAATATTCAAATATTGGTCATAAAGATGATCACTCGGGTCAGGAGAACAATGCATAACAGAGAATGTAACCCAAGAGAAAATATTAAAAGGTACCAAACAGAAATCTTACAACTAAAGAATACAATAACTCAACTGAAAAATTCAATAGAGGAGTTCAACAGTAAACTAGAGCAAATAGAAGAAAGAGTCGGTGTACTCAAAGACCAGGCAGTAAAACTCATCAAATCAAAGTAACAATAACAACAAACATATGAAAAGATATGAAGATAGCTTATAGGACTTTTGGACACCACCAAGCTGACCAACATACACATATAAGGGTCCCAGAAGGTAAAAAGAGAAGGAAGAGTCTAAAAGCTTATTTGAAGAAATAATGGTAGCAAACTATCGTAACTGGGAAGAGAAATCGGCATCCAAATCCAGGAAATCCAAAAACTACAAATTATGATGGTCTTAAAGAGATCCACACCAAGGAACATTATGATTAAATTGTAAAAAGTTAAAAATAAAGAGAGGACCTTTACAATGGCAAAAGAAAAGTAACTTGTTATATATAAGAGAAACTCATTAAGATTATGAGTGAATTTTTCAGCAGAAACTGTGCATACTAGTAGGAAGTGGAATGATATATTTACAGTGCAGTGGGAAAAAACTGTGAACCAAGAATACTCTACTCAGTAAAGTTGTTCTTAAGAAGAGTAGGTTTTATACATAAACAAAAGCTGAAGAATTCATCACCACTAGTTTTGCCTTAAAAGAAATGCTAAAGGGAGTTCTTCAAATTGAAATGAAAGAATGGTAACTAATAATATTAAAACTGATAAAAATATAAAACTCACTGGTAAAGGTAAATATATAGTTAAATTAGAATATTCTAACATTGTAATTGTGGTAGGTAAATAACTTTTAACTCTAGTGTAAATCTTAAAAGACAAAAGTATCAAAATAAGTAAAACTATAATAATAGGTACACAATATACAAAAGATTTAGTTTGTGATTTTGACAACATAAATTGAGGGAGGATAATGTAAAAATTTAGAGCTTTTGTATGCATTAGAAGTTAAGATATTATCAGTTTGAAATGCACTATTATAACCATAGGATATTTTGTGCAAGTCTCATAGTAACCACAAAGCAAAAAGCGATAACAGATAAGCAAAAGACAAAGAGGAGAGATCAAACATACCAATATGGAAAACCATCAGTTTACTAAGAGAGGAAGTAAGAAACTACAAAATAGACAGAAAACAGCAAGATGGCAATAGTAATCCCATACATATCAATAACTCTTTAAATGTAAGTGGACAAAATTTTTCAATCAAAAGACATAAAGTGGCTGAATGGATAAAACAAATAAGACCTAACTATATGCCGCCTACAAGAAAATCACTTCAGTTTTAAGGACACACAGACTGAAAATGAAGGGATGGAAAAGATCCTCCATGCCAATGGAAACCATAGGAAAGCAGAGTTAGGGATATCAGAAAACAAACAAACAATCACAACAACAAAAAATTTAAGCCAAAAACTAAAATTAGAGACAAAGAAAGTGATTATATAATGATAAAGTGGTCAATTCATCAAGAGAATAAAACAACTATAAATATTTATGTGCCCAACTTAGGAACATCGAAATTTTAAAGCAAATATTAACACATCTAAAGGAAAAAAATAGAAGAAAATTACAGATTATTCAGACAGAAAATCAATAAACACTAGACTTAAACTATAATTAGATCACACGAAGCTACCAGATATATACAGAGCATTTCATCTAATAACAACAGATAATACAGTCATCTCAAGAATACATAGATCATTCTCCAGGATAGATCATATATGAGACCACAAAAAAACTCTTGCAAATTTAAAATAATCCCAGGCATTTTTTTTCCATCCACAGTGGCATGAAAGTGAAAATCGATTACAAGAAGAAAACTTACAAATTTACAAATATGTAGTAATTTAACAATATGCTCCTGAACAACCAATGGGTCAAAAAGAAATAAAAACAGAAAACAAAATATCGAGCCATGGTGGGTTTGGTTCAGCAGTTAGAGTATCAGCCCAAGGATCAAAGGGTCATGGGTTTGATTTCCGGTCAAGGGCAAGTACCTGGGCTGCAGGTTTGATTCCTGACCACAGCTGGAGTCATGTGGGAGGCAATCAATCAATGTATCTCTCTCCCATAATGTCTCTGTCTCTGTCGCTCTCTTACATTTATGTTTCTCTCTCCCTCCCTCCTTCCACTCTCTAAGAATCAGTGGAAAGATATTCTCAGGTGAGGATGATAAAAAAAATTTAAGAAATTAAAAAACAAACACACAAAAATATCAAGATAAATAAAAATGGAAACAAAACATACCAAAATTTATGGGATGCAGCAAAAGCAGTTCTAAGAGGAAAGTTTATGGTGATAAATGATTACATTAATAAATGAAACTCACAGATATGGAGAAAAAATTGATGGTCACCAGATGGAAAGAGGTTTGGGGGGATTGGGTGAAAAAGGTGAAAGAGATTAAGAAGTACAAATTGCCAGTTATAAAAATAGTCATGGAGATGTAAAGTATAGCAAAGGAATATAGTCAATAATACTTTAATAACTATGTACAGGTACTAAACTTAATGGTGTGATCACTTTCTAAGCTATATAAATGTCTAATCACTATATTGTACATCTGAAACTAACATAATACTTTATGTCAACTGTATTGGAAAATAAATTAATTTAAAAAGAAAGATCTCATATAAATAACTTAATTTATGCCTCAAGAAGTCAGGCAAAGAAGAGTAAACTAAGCCAAAGATAGTAGAAGGAAAGAAATAAAGGTCAGAGTAGAAAAAAATACACTAGAAACTAAAAACACAATAAAAAATAAATGAAACTGAGAGGTGGTATTATAAAATGATAAAGTTGACAAACCTCACCTAGACCAAGAAAAAAAGGAGAAGCCTCAATAATATCAAAACTGAAAAAAGACGGCGTGACAAATGATAACATAGAAATACAAATGATCACAAAACTACCATGAAGAATTATATTCTAATAAGGTAGATAACCTAGAAGTAGATAAATTCCTAGAAACATCAAATCTACCAAAACTGAGTCATGAAATTTAGAAAATCTGGACAGACCAATTACTAACAAGAAAACTAAATCAATAATCAAAGTCCTCCCAACAAAGAAAAGTCCAGAAGCATATGGCTTCACTGGTGAATTCTACCAAATATTAAATGGAAAATACCCCATATTCATGGCTCAGAAGAGTTAGTATCAAAACATCTATATTACCCAAAGTGATCTATGGATTCAATGCAATCCCTATCAAAAGGCATTTTTCACAGAAATAAAATAATAAATCCTGAACTCATATTAAACCACAAAAGACTCCCAAATAGCCAAAGCAATCTTGAGAAAGAAGAATAATGCTGATTTCAGACTATACTACAATAATTCACACATTGTGACATGGGCATTAAAAACAGATACATACATTAATGAAATAGAATAGAGAACCTAGAAATAAACCCATGCATATATTGCCATTAATCTTAAACCAAGGGACCAGGAATATACAATGTGGAAAGAATAGTCTTTTCAATAAATGGTGTTGGTAAAATTAGTTAGCAATATATATATAAGAGTAAAACTGGATCCCTATGTTACATCATACACAAAAATAAATTCAGCCCTGGCCAGTATGGCTCAGCAGTTAGAGTGTCGGCCTGTGGACCGGAGAGTCCCGGGTTCCGTTCCCCCTAAGGGCTTGTACCTTGGTTGCAGTTTGTCCCTGCCCTGGTTGGGGTCACATGGGTGGCAACCAGTTGATGTGTCTCTCTTACATCAGTGTTTCTCTCTCTCTCTTCCTCCCTCCCTCTCGTTCTATCTGAAGATAAATGCAAAAATGTCCTTGGGTGAGGATAAAAAAATAAAATAAATAAATAAATAAATAAATAAATAAATTCAAAATTGATTAAAGATGTAAATAAAAGACTTGAAAACCTAAGACTGTTACAAGAAAACATTCTTCGGTGTTAGCTTCTTGACATTGACCTTGGCAATGGTATTTTGGACGTGATACCAAAAACAAGGCAACAAAAGCAAAAATACGTGAGACCACATCAAACTAAAAAGCTTCTACACAGCAAAGATAATTCTCAACAAAATGAAAAGGCAACTATGAAATGGGAGAAAATATTTGCAAACTATGTATCCAGTTAGGGAGTTAATATCTAAAATATATCAAGAACTCATACAACTCAATAGCCTAATAAATAAATAAACCAGTTAAAATGGGAAAAGAACCTGGATCCCAAATCCAAATTGATATTTTTCCAAAGAAGACATACAAATGGCCAACAGTACATGAAAAGATGCTCAACATCACTTATCATCAGGGAAATGTAAATCAAAACCACAATCAGATATTCTCTTACATATTGTTGGGATGTGCATTGTCCAAAGAAAAGAGACAAAGGCTGATGAGAATGTGAAAAAAGGGAACACTTGTGTACTGTTGGAGGTGTACTGATAAAAAGTACACCTGTTGGAGGGAAGGTAAACTGGTACAGCCATTATGGAAAGCAGAAGAAGGTTCTTCAAAAAATTAAAAATAGAAGTGCCATAGGACCCAGAAATCCCACTTCTGGGTAATATCCAAAGGAATCAAAATCACCATCCTGGAGACCTCTCTGTACTCCATGTTTACTGCAGCATCATTCACATAGTCAAAGGACGGAAACAACGTAAGTGTCCATTGACAGATGAATGGATAAGGATAATGTCATATATCTATATATCAACATATAATATATGAATATTATTCAGCCTTAAAAAAGAAGAAAATCTCATCATTTGCAACAACATGGATGAAATCTTGTGATTTGCACCATCCTAGAGGGCATTATGCTGTGGAATAAGCCAGAGAAAGAAAGGGTACTGCATGCTGTCACTTAGTGAAACAAACAACAACAAAACAGTAGTTAAACTCTGAAACAGAGTGGAATCGTGGTCACTTGGGTCCGGGTGGGGGCAGGGGAAGGGGGAAGGGGTGTGGTGGTGATGGTAGGTGAAGTAGGGAGATGTTGACAAAAGGTTTTAAATATCTAGTTATAAGGTGAATAAGGTTTGAGGATCTAATGTTTAACGTGGTGACTATAGTTGATAACGCTGTATTGTAAAATTGAAATTTACTAAGAGAGTAGAACTTGTGTTTTCACCAAAAAAAAAAACCCAACAACAACAAAAAACCCAAAATATAACTACATGAAGTAATGAATGTGTTCAATTGACTCAACAGTGGAAATCATTTCACAATGTATATGCATATGAAATTATAACATTGTACACTTTAAATACAGTCAGTTATACCTTAATAACTAAATAAAGCTTAAAAAATTCTTAAAAAGCTCCCCCCACCCCATGAAGTAGCACAATTATACCAAAATGTCAAGAGAAATTTCCTTTGAGTTCTTTTTCAATGTTTCAGTGTACATAATTTGGGTCAGTATACAAAGCATTTCTCTTCCCAAGGGTTCTCTTATTTGTTGAGTTCTTCCAATAACTTGATTGACAGGGATGCAGTGTGGACTCTATAACTGGGCAAAGTTACTGCGTACCACATGAGAACATGTAATCTTCTCTTACCTAAGGCTTACCATCTTTCTTAGAATTGTAAGGGCAACATTGTGCTTTCAGAGTACACGGGTTTGTTTGTTTTTAAAACACTGAAACATATGCATGCATATATTTCTCGTCCTTCACCCCTGCTCTTTTGTTCTTTTAGTTTAAAAAAAAAAAATGTTTACCTCATTTCCGAGAAGGGCATTTACACAGGCCTCCGATGCATCGCAGATGGCTGTGAGGTCATGTCCTCCTTCCAGAGCCAACACCACGTGTCCATCAGCCAGTGCCATCAACTGCTTCGTCAAATGACCAAAGCCTACATAATACAAACAAAACATTTCAAAGTATTAAATCAAAAGTGAATGTCCACCAGAATCTAATATTAATTGAGCATTTACTCTGTGCATGTCCTTTCTCAGCACTTTCCACGTGCTGACTCATTTAATACTCACAATACCTTGATAAATTAGGTCCTATTAGTATCTCTATTTATGAATGAGAGAAACAAAACTCAAGATCCTAACAGCTAAGAAGGATCAAACCAAGATTTTCACCAGTCAGTCTGGCTCTCACCATGCACAGTACATTCAAAACACATTCTATATGTACCTGGATGAAAATATTAGTATATAGCCAATGTTAATAAGGTAAATAATGCCATTTGCTTGACATGTGTTTCCTGTCTTCATCATTTGCCTTTATTTTTATTATAAAGGAAGTTTTCTATGAATCACCTCAGATTACTTTACTATCACATTAGATTTTTATAGACATTCTTTTATTATTAAATAGTCAATAAGTGCCCCAAATTAGCATCTATATATGTTATAAAGTATAATAATATGACAAACATCTGTTTACTCACCTTCCAATTTCAGGAAAACATTGTTAGCAATAACATTGTGTGCCTCTCTAATAACATCCCTCCTCCTCTCGATGGGAAATAGGGACCTTGAGTTTGTGTTTATAATTTCTTTTATTTCCTTTGTTTAATTTGCTTGTTTTTGAACTTTATAAAAATGGTTTTATACTTTTGCAACTTGCTCTTTGCAGACATGTGGTTAGCTCATCTGTGTTGATACATACATATATAATTCTTTGCTACCTTGTAGGCCATTTTATGAGCATATAAGAATTTATTTACCCATTCTCCTGGTGACAGATATTTGAGTTTTCTGTTATTAAAAAAACCAGTGTTTTGCCTAGCCAGTGTAGTTCAGTGGTTGAGCATCGGCCCATGCACCAAGAGGTTGCCGGTTCGATTCCCAGTCAGGGCACATGCCCAGGTTGTGGGCCAGATCCCCAGTGAGGGGCATGCAGGAGGCAGCCAATCAATGTTTTCTCTAATCAATGTTTCTCTCTCTCTTTCTCCTTCCCCTTTCCTCTCTCTCTCTAAAATCAATAAAGAAAAAAAAACAAAAAACAGCCCTGGCCGGTTTGGCTCAGCGGTTAGAGCATCAGCTTGCAGTCCTGAGAGACCCGGGTTCGGTTCCTGCTAAGGGCATGTACCTCAGTTGCAGTTTGTCCCCGGCCCTGGTTGGGTCATGTGGGTGGCAGCCACTTGATGTGTACCTTTCACGTCGATCTTTCTCTCTCTCTTTTTCTCTCGCCCGCTCTATCTGATCAAAAAATGAAAAAATGTCCTCAGGTGAGGAAAAAAACAAAACAAACCAAAACCCCCAGTGTTTTGTTATACAGAGAATGCCTCCACACACATTCTTATACAAGTCTTCTGTGCCCATGTGCAATAGTGGAGTCAAACTGTTGTAGCTTAAAATCTGATACATTATTTCCAAGAGGCAACAACCAATCTTCTCTCTGTTAGGCAGTATATATAATAATACCAGTTTAGACATATCCTTCACAAAATTTGGTGTGCTTTGCTAAATGGGTAGGTGAGTAATGGTATATTACTGTGTTCTCCTTCAGTATAAGGAGGGACCTTTTTAATTCTATTTTAAATTAGATTTTATTATAAATAAATGTTGACTTTAAATGATTTCTCTACCCCAAAAGATGAGTTTTCTCCTATAATTTTTTAGTGTTGTGAGTTACATTACTATTTCTAATATTTAATCCATGTTGAATTTACAGGTTAAAATGTTTGGTTGTGATGTATTACCTTTTTTATACACAGCTTGCTTTGTTTCACTAATGCTTTGTTTAGTTTTTTTTCATCTATGTTCATAAGTAGGGTTGATCTATTTTTTTCCATTCTTATATTGATCATATTGACTTTTGATGTGGTTGAGAGCCTCTTTTTTCCAGTATCAGACCCTAGAATGTTGTGTGGAAATCTTCTGTAAAATCATTTGAGTCATGTATTCTCTTTGAGAAAGATTTTTAAGTATTGATACAATTTCTTTAGGAATTTTAGGACTACTCATGCTTTCAATATCTTCCTAAGTTATATTTTCTAGAAATTTGTTTTTGTTTTTTGTTTTGTGTGTTTAAATTTATTGAAATAAAGTTTTAATTATCTTATTTGGGAACTCTAATTGGACATACTTGGTTATTTGGTCATTCTATCCTCATTGTCTCTTAAGTTTTCTTCCATATTTTCTATGTATCTATCTGTCCTGCATTATGTGTATTTTTTATTCAGATCTATCATCCAGATAGTCTTACCATATGTGTCTAATCTGCCATCTAACACTTTTATTGATACTTTAATTTCAGTGTTTATATTGTTCAATCCTAGATGTTCTATTTGGTTATATTTTATATCTTTCTTGTCATTTTCAGAGTTTTTTACTCTTTGCTTATGTTTTTATTTCTTTAGACATCATTATTTTATATTCTCTATCTGCTATTTGAAGTCCTTATGGTTTAGTTTTAGTATTTGTTGTTTCTCCTGATTAATCATCATGATGTCTTAATTTTCCTGTATTTATTGAAAAATTATCCGTTGGAACTTAATATGTGAAAAGTATCTGAAACCTGAGTTGAATGTGACACTGACCTTTGAAACCTAGGATGAGTGAGGTTTTGTTTGCTCCTGCTGGGTGGCTGGGACACTCCCAGATAGGATCGATTCTAAATCGTTAGATGGAGAGGCTGTTTTTACATTGCAAATGTGAGCCTCAAATCTTGATTATAAATTCTTATGAAAAAGAAATTCAGGTTGTTCCCCATTCTTTTTTTTATTTCCTTTTAAATTCTATTGGTAGCCCTAGTTCAGATAGACTTGTTACTTTATTCCGCAGTGTTTCCTTTTTTCCTATTCACCCATTTCTGTAGATCTGGCCCTCTGGCTTCCTTCTTTATCCTGGACTCCATGTAATACCCCTCCCTTCCTAGGCCAAGGCTGTGACTCCTTCCCAGAATGCAGCAGTCTCTACTGTTCAGGCTCTAGCCAACATGGTGAGTATTTGCTCACCTCACTTCATCTTTTGAAGTCATCCATAAATTCAAAAGAGTAGTTTTGATATTTTTATGTAGGAGTATTTCAGGATATGTAGTCTTTCATATTGTCAAATGTAAATGTCTCTCATCCAACATTTAAAAGGTTAACATTTCATCTAGCCTACCCAATTTCGGGGGCAATTGCAAAAAAATGAAAATAAGTAAAACCATGTGTTCAATATGCTATTTTATTTTTAATATGCTTTAAGGACTTGCAGAGAATAAACATGTAATTTTGAAATCAATTATATTTTAAATCATTACTAGGTTCTATTTTTTTAGAGCAGATTTGGGTTTACAGAAAAAGTAAGCAGAAAGTACAGAGCGTTCCCATACACGATCCCAGTCCCTGAATGTCATTTCCCCTATTAACATCTTGCATTAGTGTGGTACATTTCTTAAAACAGGCAAGCCAATAGTGATACACTATTGTTAACAAAAGTCTACGGTTAGGATTCACTCTTTGTGTTGTATGGTTCTGTAGATTTTGACAATTGCATAATGTCATGTATTCATTGCTGTATTTATACAGAATAGTTTCACTGCCCTAAAAATCCCCTGTGCTGCACATATTCATCCCTCCTGTCCACCCTACCAACCCCTGCAAACCAATGATCTTTTTTTGTCTATATAGTTCTGTCACTCATTTTTTTTCAACGTTTACATTAATTCAATTTTTTAACTTGTTACATTGTCCATTCTAAACTACAAAAATTATCTTACTTTTTCTTTTTATATAATACTTATAATATTTACAATATTTCTATATCCATGAAAAATTAAAAGAATAACCTTACATATGGAAGTGTATAGTCTGCATCCTGCAAGTGTACCTGGGTTGTTTTCAAGCCCAATCTCTGTTCCTCTCTTGTATTGAAAATTCTCAGAATAGTGTTAGAAAGATTAAATGAGAGTCTAAAATTGTCAAAGAGTGAGATACCCTCCCTTCCCAATCAAACTAAGTTGCTTCTATTTTGGGACAATTAAGTAATATTGCCTTAATCCTCATATATAGAGATATCCATCCAATAAACGAGAAATGTCCAGAATTTCAGTTCTAGTCTGGCCCTTGAGGCTAGCCAGGGATGAGATGAGTTCATTTCCCCACGACCTTGAAACACTTCAGTGTCACTTTATAATTACCCTATGTTTCTAAATAGTTGGCAAAAATTATTCTAAAAGTAATGTAAAATGAGGTACAAACAGCATTCAAGTATTGCAATATTTCTCACTTCCTGTGAAGCTCATTTTGATACCAATAAGAATCTTTTCCACGGGCCACTTAAGAAGGATGCTGACCACACTAAATGCCACCTTCTTATCTGATTACCATAAAAAGAATAGTAAGCTTTGGAAAAGGTGTAATGCAAAGTTCTGATCCCTAAAGCTTAGAAATGTTTTTGGCTTAAGTCAAGGTTAATAGCATACAGTAATTAGTTAGTTCCATTCTAGAATATAAAAAAGCAAACAATACTTGCAATATTTATGCTAATCATATTGATAAATATTCTGGGCAACATTTCCTATAACCTAAACCAGGCAAAGTAATAATTTAAAAAGATATAATAATGAATCAAGCCAGCACACCATATCTTTCTTACTGAAGGGTCCTAGCAACTGAGAATTAAATGATCTAAAGTCACTACTGAGCAGATCAAATCACATGGATTTAAAGAAAAAATGGAGAGAGAAAGCCTCAAATCTGATTTAAGTTCACTCTTTCCTCTGGGATTAGAGAACGTCCCATAAAATACCAAATTTAGATGGGATAGTAAAAAGTGGAAGGAAAGAACAGAATGAAGCTAATCTTTGATCTCTATCCAAATTCCTCTTTCTTTTACCTGCAGGGTTTATTTCCATTCACATGTTACCCATGTGATCTCTGGAGCCACAGACTGAGGCAGCTGAACTCTGAGTTCTGCACGCACAGAGCATTCGAGTAAAGTAAAGACATGACATTTCTATAAGATCTGTGTCCTCTCTTCCAATCAAAGTGAAGTCAAGAATAATTTTTAGTAACCTGAATTTCTACTGTGTCTATTACTGTAGTATGTACATGTATGTGTATAGATATGATTAGAAAAGCCAAGTGTGGCTACACATTTCAACAGAGTGTGTGTGTATGTGCGTATGTTTATTTGATTAGCGGCCATGTAACATTTTTAGTAGGCATAATTGCACATTTCATTTAACAGTTTTTACTTCTAGCTTCACAAAAGGCACCAAAGCTCATCCTACTTGTCACAACAAACTTAACCTGCAAGTTGAAAAACTGGAGCAGAGGCCATGTCTAGCAATGTTTTCCTCCAGAGGGTGGGAGTACCCCTAGAGTGAGGACTGAAAAGAAGAGAGCAGAGGAGAAAACGTGTCCTTGAAATGATACATCCTGGGCTCAAGTAATCACCAGAAAGGGGATGGAACTGGATTCTCGAGCCCAGGTATGCCTTTTGTTTCTGGATTTCTTTTGGGAGGAGGTACAGAGCCCAGGGTAACAGGAGGAGCAGGGTCAGGTTAGTGACTGGAATCGGTATATATTCATTGAACTCAGCCTCAGGGCTCATCCCTACCATCTGCATTGACTATGACAGAATTCTGTAAGAAGTGAGATTTGGTAACTTAAACTCTTTTAAGGAAGTTTAGAAGGAGGCATTGTCGAAGTACTGCCGTAACAACCACTGTTGCTACCATGCTAAAGAATCCTCTCTGTAACCTGGTTGGTGGGGAAAGCACTAACTCAATCTAATTTAATGCAATCAACATTAAGTGAAGAGAATGAGAAGGAAGCTAGATTGTAAGGAACCATTTATTTTGAGGACCAAACGCAGTAGCACTGGTGACTACCACTGAGAAAGGGAATTGGAAGGGCACTCACTTTCAGTTAAAAATCCTCTGTTCAGCTCCACTGATTTACTAGAAGCAAATGTAATATTTTTGCTTCTAAAAAGAATATGAAATAAGTTGTAAATATGGTAGTAGTTCAACAGTTTCCACTTAAATTCTTGATGGTCTACGAGGGCTTATTTCTGCCTACGAAGTCATACTGTGTCAGCAATTTTACCAGTTCAGAAAAATTGTTTGAAATGAAAGGTTGGTCTAAGAAGGCTCAAAGAGTAACTTTGGATAGGTATTTAATAACTAAGACACAGAAGGGCTCATTCTTCAAAACAGCACGCCTCAGACGCTTCTCTGTAATGTTTCCCAAACTGTTCCCAGAGAAGAGTGGCAGTGAAAGAAGAAAACTCTAATTAGCTTTATCTTAATTTCCATTTAAAAACAACTACCTTAGCTGGGCGGGTGTGGCTCAGTAGACTGAACCTCATCCCATGGACTGAGAGGTCCAGGTTGGATTCCCAGTCAGAGCGCATGCCCAGGCTGCTGGCTCGCTCCCCAGTAGGGGGCGTGCAGGAGCCAGCTGATCGATGTTTCTTACATTGATGTTTTTCTCTCTCTCTCCCTTCCTCTCTCTCTAAAAAAATCAATAAAAACATTAAAAAATTAAATAAATAAAAACTATTCTAAAAACCAAAAACAGCACATGTTCATTGTAGAAAAATTGAAAAATAATATAAAAATTGCATAATATATAATATATTGTTATATACTATATGTCTATTACTTAATAAATAAGAAGTAAAAACAGTAAATACACACACACACACACACACACACACACATCAATCTGTAGTTCTACCAACTGGAAGTAGCCAATTCCACTTTTGTGGTATTTTATGCTTATTTTTATGTACTTTAGAAATAAAACAGGCTCATATTGTAATTTTTTTAAAACTTTCATTACAACTATCAATATAGTGTGAAATATTTTTCATGCCCCCTACAGTATCATTTTAAATGTATTAATATACCAACCAGGTCTTTATTTTTAGGTATTTAAGTTGTTACTAGCTTTTGTTATATATATTGTATAAGATTGCAAATATTTTCTTGTGTGGTTGAAGGGGCCACTAAATACTAGCATTTACCTGATTCTACTGTCATTATGTATTATTTCAGAATGGAAAGAGGCCTGCTCTTTGTATGATTACTAACTCCTTTTTAAAAAACCAGAGTATGAGATAGAATATAAAGAGCAAAGCAAAATGGGACAAAGTACAGTCAAAACTTTATAAACTTCATTCCTTTTTTTCTTTTTCTAAGCACTCAAAAACGGTACTTATTATTACCTTATTTTCTTACATTACACTGGGCTCTTACTCTGACTGCTTAAAAAAAAAAGGAATTTATTGGTATAATGAACAAAATTATATAGGTATTAGGTGTACAATTCTAGAATACATCAACTGTATATTGCATTGTGTGCCCACCACCCCAAGTCAAGTTTCCTTCCATCACCATTTATTCCCCCCTGTACCCTGCATTTCATTCTTTAAAAACCTATGTGTTCAGCAGTGCCTGGTGTGGAAAACTGAACTTCAGTTATCAGTTATCCACTGATAACTGAGCTTCTTATAGAAGCTCAGAGAAAGGAGAGATGCTCCGAAAAAGTCTGTTTCTATTTGAAACTGCTAACAGTGTACTGGAACTCTGGAGGCCACACGGAGAGAACTCTGCTGTAGGTTGAAGAGAGACTTCTCTCCAGCCTACAGTGAAGTCCCATTGTTGTCCTGCCCTTCTGTAATCGATCAGATGTTAGAATCAGCGGCTATCTCCCAAAGAAAGGGACCTGGGTCATGATTCATTTGGTTAATACAGAGGGACACAAAATGAGTGATTAGACAAGCCACTTTATTTCTGCTTATAAATATCCTAACTTTGCTTAGTCAGTGTTCTATTTTCCACTGGTGTTTTCCCACTCGTATTTTCTGTGTCTGTTGAGGAAAAGCTTCAAGTAAAAAAAAAAAGCAAAAATGTTTGCAGCAAGTCCCCACCCCCACACTGCCATTCAGCAGGGTAGTGGAGTGCCAGTCAGCAGTAGTAACATTCTCTTTTGAAATATTGATGCCTAAAGTTATTGATTTATATCATCTTTGAAACTTTCTGATAGGGCAAAAAAGCCTCAATAACAACATGCATTTTTAACAGCTTAGTTTCCTTTGGGCCTGAAATGTCTGTGAAGACTTCACTGCAGATTTAATACAGTAGGATCAAAGGAGTCACGCATTTCTGTCTCATTTTAATTTAAAAGTTTACCTTATACATCTACGGGGCTATTCTCTATAGTTATGTCCAGAAAAGGTCACTGAAAAATGCACACACTGCGAAGTGTAACTACAAAAACTGGAGCCGTTTTCCTCTCTAAACCCCTTTGTCAAAAAGTCACCATGTTGCTCTTTAGGAAGACGCAGGCAGACTCCAGCGGGGAGCGGGTTCGGGTAGCATGTGGCTGTCTCATGGACTGCGAGGCTCTCTCGCAGGACTTCAAAGCAGAATCTGATTGTTGCAGATGGGAAGAATGCTTTCTACAGAAATACCTTTTTAAGACTCATGGTGCTGTAATTCATATGGTAGGCACTAGTGATTCATTCCTGATGATGTTGGGATCATTTAACTCACAAAACCATTGTCGCTACCATAAAATCCTTTCATCTGTAGCCAAAAAGGTTTATTTCATGCAAATGAAAATTTTTCATTAAAGTATCACCTTAATAATGGGCAGAGATATATATTTTCTGGTCATGTTTAAAATGTAAATTTATGAACATATTCTGAAGATTCATTTCATGTTATGTTCTTTATTTATTTGATGTCCCAGGACTCTTTCCAAGTTCATCGAAGCCGGAAATCAATTTTAGAAGAAATATGGAGATTATTATCATTAAATCTTTCAGTTGGCTTATTCCAAGCAGCCCTATAAATACTGCATATGTTTCAAAGAAGGCACTTTCAACCATAGTAAAAATCCTTTTACTGTTGTAGTCACTTAATACTCCAGGAGGTAAATTTACATTCTCAGCACCTTTTGAAAACAAATGAATAGTAGGTTTGTATCCTGAACAAAGTGTAAGACAACAAAATATTCTAACATCGTTATTTCTAAAAAATGAAATTAAAAAAACATTTATCCTTAGGAATTTCCGAGGGTGGAATGGCAAGAAAGGTTGACTGGTGTTTCGACCATCCATTCCTCCATGTACACATCAACTATTAAATACCTACTATGTGCCCCAGATTTATATATAAACCTGATACTTAAAACAGATATGTGAACCTCAGTTTTCTCATCTGGAAATATAACTAAGGATTATTTAACCTACCTCATAGATTTGAAATGATTATCTAATCATAAAAACCCCCTCAAAAAACAAAAAGATAGCCCTGGCTGGATTGGCTCAGCGGTTAGAGCATCAGCCTGCGGTCCAGAGAGACCCGGGTTCGGTTCCCGCTAAGGGCATGTACCTCGGTTGCGGTTTGTCCCCGGCTCGTGCGAGAGGCAGCCACTTGATGTGTCCCTTTCACGTCGATGTTTTTCTCTCTCTCTGTTCCTCTCTCTCCCTCCCAGTCTATCTGAACAAAAAAATGGAAAAATGTCCTTGGGTGAGGATTAAGAAACAAAACAACAAAAACAAACAAAAAGATAATCACAGTACATTGAACTGAACTTGGTACAGAACAAGGTACTTAGTTTTTATGCTTTTTATTTTTCATTTTATCGTTATATTTTAAAGAAGTTTATTGATTTTTAGAGGGAGAGAAAGAGAAAAAACATTAATGTGAGAGTGCAACATCTATCAGCTGCCTCCTGCATGCCCCCTACTGGGGATTGAGATTGCAACCTGGGCATGTGCCCTGACCAGGAATCGAACCAGCAACCTCTCTGCGCATGTGATGATGCTCAACCAACTGATTTACACCAGCAAGGGCACTTTTAATATTTTTTAATAAAAGATTTTAATAATCAAATTTTAAATCTAGAAATACATTTCAATTTACATACTCCAAACTTTCCTTTTAAGAATGAGGAAACTAAGACTGACAATGTGAATTATCAAGGCAAACAGTTAACAACAGACTGAAGTGAGAACCCAAAGCTCTCAATGAGTGCCTTTTCCATCCATCAGCCAGCTCACTGATATTAGTATTGCCCATGTTTCCAGATATGATTTCCAGTTCAAAAGAAACTTAAGAAAGAGGTCCTAGACACCAAATGGCTTTTGGAAATCATTGTTCTGGTGTGTTAAGTGTAAACAAAGTAGAAATATGTTCATTTAAATTTCCTTTAAAAAAAAAAACCCACAAATAGCCCTGGTCCGTTTGGCTCAGCGGTTAGAGCATCAGCCTGCAGTCTAGAGAGACCCGGGTTCGGTTCCTGCTAAGGGTGTGTACCTCGGTTGCAGTTTGTCCCCGGCCCTGGTTGGTCATGTGGGTGGCAGCCACTCAATGTGTCCCTTTCACGTCGATGTTTCTCTCTCTCTCTCTCTCTCTCTCTCTCTCTCTCTCTCTCTCTTCCTCTCTCGCCCTCCCATTCTACCTGAACAAAAAATGGAAAAATGTCCTGGGGTGAGGATTAAAAAAAAAAACACAAATATAAAACCAGTGAGAAGAAAACAATCCCTAGAACATGCGTTTGGATATTACAGAAGCATTCCTTTCAGCCTTCAACAAAATTGTTTTTGCCAAACCCCAACTGCAATTTGATTTGCCAATCACTAGTTTTTACTGCTGTTTTCAATATGCGTCAAACACATGGGATCTATTCTCTCATCGATGCTCACACATAATTGGCCAAGTGGGATGGAATAAGAACAGGACAGATCATGCTAAGTAATGATGATCCCATTACAGTAGTTTGCTCTACTCACATTCAACCAATATTTAGTGGGCATATATGCTAAAAATAGCTTGGGATATACAAGGATGGATAAGATATAGTTCCTGCTTCCAATGAACTAAAATATAAGGGACATGTACATAGATGACTATAACTAACATAGAGAAAGATCATTGTTATAAAAAAAAAACAAATTTTACAAAGCTTTTATAAGGCTTAATAGATGGATTTTCACTTGATTCCGTTTAAAATGGAGAGTATGGTAGGTAGAATTCTCAGAATGACCCCAACTGACTCTTGCCCTTGTATAATCCCCTCCCCTTTGAATGTGGATGGAACTTGTGAATATTATATTTTCCTGTGATATAGCAAAGGGATTTCTCAGTGGACTTTGAGTAAAACAAAAGAGAGATTTGGGGCAGTGTTGGAAGGGAGACAATATAACCACACAAGCACTGTACAAGCAAGGAGTGTTCTTCAGCTGGGATATAAAAAGAAACTAGTGAGATCTGAAGTGTAAGGAGGACTTGTATCACCGATGGTGTGAAAATGGACGGACCGTGTGCGAAGGGGGGCTGCTGGCTTCCAGCCAGCACGGGAAAGAGGATCACGTCCCAAAGCGGCAAAGTACCGCATTTGCCCAGCAACCCAGAGGGGCTCAGGAGATTCTTCCTCAGAGCCTGCAGATTAAGCATCGGCCTGGCTGACACCTTGACACCAGCTTTGTCAGACCCGAAAGCAGAGAGCGCAGTTAAGCCTGCTGAGACTTGTGACCTACAGAACCGAGAGATGGTAAACGGATGATGTTTTAAGTTACAAGTTTTCACGTTTTTCTGAATATGCTACAGGTCTATCATAATTCTACTTTATGAGGAAAATTGAGATATAAGGAATAACAATGGAAATGACAACAATTAGCCACTCTAAGATATTTGTCCTGTGCCAGGTCCTAGGCTTATATGGACGTTTCATTCAATCCTCACGCCAACTTCATGGGGTAGCCAAAGGGAATATCCAACTTTCTATAGAGGAGAAAACAGGAGAAGTTGAGTAACTTTCTCAAGGTCGCACAACTAGAAATTAGGAAAGTCAGGACTCAACTCTGGCTGTCTGAATTTAGAGCCCGAGGTCTTAACCACTGAACATAGTGTCTGTTTAAAATAAACAAGAAGAGCCCTGGCTGGTTTGGCTCAGTGGTTAGAGTGTCGGCCTGCGGTCCAGAGAGACCCGGGTTCAGTTCCCGCTAAGGGCACGTACCTCGGTTGCAGTTTGTCCCCGGCCCGGGTTGGTCGCGCGGGTGGCGGCCACTCGATGTGTCCCTTTCACGTCGATGCTTCTCTCTCTCTCTCTCTCCCTCCCACTCTATCTGAACAAAAAATGGAAAGAAATGTCCTCGGGTGAGGATAAAAAAAAAAAAATCAAGAAGAGCCCTGCGCAATAGTTTCAAAACTCTGCATACATAAAGCATGTTTTTTCATTTAGAATGAGGTAATGTAACCAATGCATGCTGCTGTGTGCTCAAAGGGTTAATCTGTTCTCACTAGTCCCCCCCCCCCCCCCCGCGGTGCCAGTGCCACTGTGCTGAGGAATAGGACAGTGTACCCCCAATAGCCTGTGGGATCTAGGGGAGGTGGGCTGTTGGAATGATATAAGGTTGTGATGAGTTTTCGGTTGTGATGAGATTCTTCAAATAGAGTCAGTGCTGTTACCCTGGACAGAAGCCAAACTCTGTGGGTCTCTTTGTCTAAAGGAACATGAGAGATCCACTCCTGGATGAACTTGAGTTCATGTAGATTAGGTGAACTTTCTCAAGCAGAAATTTCCAGAAGTGTGAGCTCTTCTGAAAAACCAAAGGCTCCATTAAAGATATACGGTCACTGGCCATGCAGGGCTGGAACCTGCAAGGCTGTTCTAACTAGTGTACTTGTGCCCATTCTAGGAGGTCTTATGTGGCTGAAAGACTGTACAAATTAAAAGACCGTGGGCCTGGAGATGGGCAAGCATGCGACCCAAATCTCCAAGCTCACAGGCCACAAAACCACTTGTCAGTGGCTTCTCACATGTCACCGGGTTCAATTAAAAGTCTTCAAGGCATGGTCTGTCTCTCCAGCCCCATCTTCTGACTTGCCCACACGCTCGCTCTTCCTTGACTTAGACTTAGCTATTAGTACAGTTTGGTGAACACTGCCATCAGATAGTCCCCACGATTCTGAGCTTCTGCAGATGCAATGTCCTGTTCACATCCAGCTGACTCCTACTTATCCTCAAACTTCAGCATCAGCAACATCCTGAACCCCCTGTGCAGCGTAGACTTGCCCCTTCACACCTACTTCTCTCTCTCTCTCTAGTCCTTAATTTGTGCGTTTACCCACTAGGCTGCAAACTACTAGCAAAGAGGGACCACGTCTTGCCTGCCTTTTTATAGCCACCGCCTAGTACAGTGCTGGAAATTTTGACTATGTTCATGAAATGACTGATGTATACATAACAGAGAGACTTGAAGCTGACTTCAGAGACCTGGCTGGATGTGTGATAACTACTGAGGTTTATGTGGAACATACTGAAGGGCAGGCTCTGTGTAAACTGTTGATACCTTATTTAATGAACGTGCACACACACACACACACACACACACACTCACATGAGGTATTACCATTATTCTTATTTGGAGAAAACAAACACAGAAAGGTTAAGTACACTGTCCAAGATAAAACAGCAAAGGTGTGATTTAAGCCCTCCGACCCTGGAGTCCATGCTCTTAGTCCACAATACTCAACATGTTCGAGTCAGGGCCCATCGGGATATTGGATAGCAAGTTTTGGGGAAAAAGTAAGAAAAGCAAGACACTAAAAATGTTATGCTCTTATAATATGCCTACTATAGAATAAATATTTTCATTTTCTAAAGAATGTTTTTTAAATGACACTGTGGCTGTTATAAGTAGAAAATCTTTTCCAAAGAGTGACGAGGACCAGTGTCTGGGGAGAAATTCAGGTCCAAAGAAATATAAAGACCAAAGAGAAAAGCCAAGTCCTTCTTTTCACAGACTGTTTCTTACACAGTTTCTATAAAATGTATAAGAGTTTTATTTAGCTTTACATCAAGTAAAACTAGAACACCTTATCTTCAAGAGGACTCAATAAAATAATTGTGGTTGATCCATTCAAAAGATATTAGTTGATTTCAAGTGTACATTTCTATGATATATAATCTGTTTATTCACTTGTATGCCCACCACCCAAAGTCAAACAGTCTTATTAACCAATGTCACCCCAATAAACATAATTTTAAAAATATGTTTGTTGAGAAGCTACTTTGTGACAGGGACTATTATGGCCAATGAAGATATGGTTTTGAGCATAACAAAGTCCCTACCCTTATGTCACTTATAAAATAATGTTAGTGAGAGCAGACATCACCAGGCACCATCCTATGTGTTTGAAATGCATTATTTCATTTAGTCATCACACAACTCTCAAAATGGGAGACTGAGTTATAAACAAACCAACTTGCCCAAGCCACACAGTCAGTGGCAAACTGCAATAAGAAAATGAGTGGTTGGCTCCAGGACCTGTCCTTGAATCCACCCATCTGCGTATAAATCCGAATAATGCTAAGGCACTAGTTTAATGCATCACCGTTATAGTCACAGTACCAATTGTGTCTGAATAGCAATCATCAAATATCAATGAATGTAACCCATTCTTCTTACTCACGCTTTAATTTACATTCATAAAAACTAATTTTCCAAGGAAAAAAATCACTACTTTTTCAGATATTGTCAACTGGATGAAAATATGTCACCACCCTCCACCACCACTCCCCCCACCCCAAACCCTTCTAGTTCCTTTTCAAACTAACCTTTAGAACTGGTTTCCATTTCAACTTGAGTATGGCATTAATTCAGGTTGGCACTCCCCAGTTAAGCTCAGATAATGATGGTCACGGCAACACTTGTAGTGACCATTTTCAAAAGTTTTCCCACTAGTTTGTACTACTTGTCCTTGTGGTTACTTCATGACTAACAGCTTTTGTTTTGTTTTATTTTGTTTTGCTAGTTTTCACCCAAGGATATTTTTTCCATTGATTTTTAGATAGAATAGAAGGGAGGGGGGTGGGGAGAAAGAGAGAGAGAGCGAGAAACATTGATGTAAGAGACACATCAATTTGTTGCCTCCTGCATGACCCAGACTGGGACCAGGGATTGAACCTGCAACCCAGGTATGTGCCCTTGTCTAGGAATTCAACCCATGACACGAAGCCAAACTGGCTAGGGTATGACTGACTGCTTTTTAAAGAATTGATATTTCTAACTAATTACCTGTCACATAGACCCAAAGTTATTTGGTCTTTCCTTTAAAAACAAACAATAACAAAAACCCCGACCTGCTACTGAATCTCAGTGTATACGCTACTCACAGGACACACGCCTGTACACAGGGCAAAGGATAATGTATCTCCAAAGTGCTGATAAGTTTCAGCTACATTTTAAAGGTGTGTTGAATGGAAGAAAAACAAATTACTCTTTTCTAAGGAAAATAAGGACATACGCTCCATTGCCAAAACATTCCTTGGAATTTTATTTTCTAAATGGCATAGGGTTTTAATTTCAAGACAAAATACCTGATTTTAAGAGATAGGTATCTACCCTCTGGGACAAACTGATGATTTCTTATTTTCCCCTGCCATAAAAGGAGGTTCAGGATCCCTCTAAATTATAGGTTGCAAGTAACCATTTAATTTAGATTAAATTAGACAGCAATTGTATGTTAAATAAATATGTAATGGCTCTGAATGTATTTGTTAAAAATTAAGAATTCTGTAATACTTGGCTTCTATTACACATTGTTATTGCTGATTTCTAAAATAAATCACCATTTATTTGAAATACTTAAAGAACATTTACAAAGGAAAGTATAACATTTAGCAAAACCCATGACAATCTAATAAGCCCAATAGGGTAGTTCTTTAAAAAGTAGCCCCTTCTCCAACACCGTGGCCAGAAAATCTGAAGTGAGAACATGGCCAGGACCCTATACAATCTTTACAGATTCCATAACTCAACTTGCCAATATAGACACAAAAAGGGTTTGATTTTAAATATTTATCATCAAAGTGGTTTTGGTCTATTACATGGTATTCCCATCTGGCATTAAAAAATGGAACGAGCCCTGGCCAGTTTGGCTCAGCGGTTAGATCGGTCCTGCTAAAGGCACGTACCTCCGTTGTGGTTCGTCCCTGGCCCTGGTTGGGGTCGTGTGGTTGGCAACCAGTCAATGTATCCCTCTCACATTGAGGTTTCTCTCTCTCTCTTCCTCCCTCTCTCCCTCTTGCTCTATCTAAAATAAATGCAGAAATGACCTCAGGTGAGGATTAAAAAAAATGGAATGAATTAAAGGTAGATTAAAACAGGAACTCCTTCACATAACCATCAAACACTTGAATATAAAAAAAGACGAATGCCCTTGATTATATGCAATGTCTTGTATCTTGAGCACATCTTCTTTGTGAATGAGGCCAAATTTCCGCATTATATCATATAAAATACTATAAAGTCTTCAACATGACACAGACAGTATTTCAGGGAGGGTGGTGGCATTTTAGGTCAAACACTTCCAGGCACTTATAGGATCTGAAAGACGGCAAGACTGTGGAATTGAAGCTGAGAGAGTGATGGAAGCAGAGGCCAGATTCAGGATGGGTAGATCAAAGGTAAAGAGGAGTAGCCACACTTTTGTGTCCAGCTGGGTCTGTATCAGAATAAATGAAGGCGCATAATCGGCTGGTAATTCTAGAATCATTAGAACTGAGAGGTCACAGACATCTTTTAACAAGAGTCGGTAATGAGATTAGGCAACCAATTTTTGAGCTAAAGATGATCACAGATGCACTTGTCTAGAAGTCAGGCTGAAATACACTTGGGATATGCAGCTCTTGAGTCCATTGCTCCTCCCTTAGAGTCAGTTCAGATTTACCAAAAATAGTTAAAATTTCAGAATCTGGATATTAATGGACAGACCGAAAGCTAAAAAAAATAATGGAAATTTTATTAAGCGGTGATCATCAGCATTTTTGTTATCCCAGTCACAAGTGACATAGCTTCAGAAAAAATAAGCAACTAGATGCTCAAAATGACCTAATTAATAATATATGGCAAAAGAAATTCAAAGTGATTATTAGAAGAATATGGCTTTTATCATAACCATTATGTATCAGAAGAACAGTGTAACTCATAACAACTTTCTACCTCAAATTCATTGAAGAGAAATTACCTCTCTTATCCAGATATTATTCACCAGCCTGCTTAAATCCTCCCAAGACATTTCTTAATTATTAAAGAATGTTAGTTTCTAAAAAAAAAAAGAATTATCTGATCCGTCTTGTGAAGCATCAGTAACATAACCCCAGTGTGGCACCACTGATTCTCAATTTGAATAACATTGGATAACTTTAAATCGGCAATTACCATGGATACTGTCAACTAAATTCTAGTTCAAGTTCTATGACCTGCTGGATAAAGCCAGTTCCCATTTCTAGGTTTGTATTTCTCGATGGGTCAAATAAAGAGGTTGGACTAAGCCAGTATTTCTTAAAGTAAAATTAACCTCTGGCTAATCAGAATCATATGGGTGCTTATTGCAGATTACTAAACCTCATTAACAACCAAGTTGGAATCCAAATCTCTGGGGTGAGGCCCAGACTCTGAATTAAAATAAGTCCCTCAACTGAGGATGGAGAAACATCTGACTACAAAATCTTTCAGTTTTGTCATTTGAGTTGATCCTTTAACATCTTTCAGAACTTCATAGTAGTTGAAAATTTAAACCTACCAAAAAAATAAGCAAAATTGACCCAGCTTTATTTTTTAGCATTAAGACCGACAGGCATTGAAATGAAAATAATAGTATGCACTGTTATTCCAGGGTTGGGCTTCCATGAACTTGCAGAGAAGGTGGCATTTCAACCTGCCCTCTCACTGCGCCCTGCCCTGGGGCACCCCCAGGCTCCCTTTCAAGCGCTCTTGTCCTGTTCCTTCTGGTCCCCCGAAACAGACTGCCTCCAGTAAGGGCTCTCACACATTAATGTATGCCAGTGGGCTATCTTTGAATGGAAGCTTTAGATATTGAGGCCTCAATATTTAAATGTTAATATTTGTAAAACTTATAAGAAGGATTCATTTTAAGAAGAGTTGTGTAACTCTTTGTTAATTCTGGAATAATAAAAGCCCTGTTTCTCTATTAGGAAGATTTCTCAAGTGGGACTGTCTTAGTTTCCCCAAAATGTAGTCTTAAAAGAAAGTACTCACATTTAAGACAAAACCTTGCGAATATCATTTTGGTTACTCTTATGATGAATTATAAAGAGTAAAATGCCAACGTGAAGAAAATTTTCCACTAATGATAAGAAAATAGCTCTTTGGAAACAATAATTTGCAAAATGATACATAAGTGCCCTTCTGACTACATGTTTCTAAAGATAATAAAATATACCCTGAGCACATTGAATTTCCTTTATGATTAGGCCTTTAAGTTTTTCTTTTATTATTTGTTAATTCAATAATTAAGTATTTATTGAAGAAATTTTTCTATTTGTACATGCCTTTTTATTACCTACTACTTCAAAGTGCAATGCTTGATTTGAATAGAGGATCTGAGACATGTAATATGTTAAACAAAATAGACTTGGCTTATGTTAAACCAACCAGAAAGTAGATGCGAGAGGTCATGATTCTCAATGAAAAACAACTTTTCAGGACCCTGAGATTAAAAAAATATTTTTATCAGTAGGAGAACACAGGTGAAAACCAACTGCAATCATTGAACATATAAGGAAAAGTTGATTCTTGGCATATTTCACCCTCTCATTTGGTTGATTCAGTCAAATATTGGATCTAAACTAAGGTAGTGGCATTTGTAAGGCTATATGACCAAACTGGCCATGTGTGAACACATTACTCAAGAATGACTAGCCTTTCAGCAGAGGAGAGATATACAATAAGTAGGAAAAGGTAATAAATAAATCATGATTATTTTGGTGGCTTAATTTAGGGGCAATTTTTAATGGTTCCAAAAAAAAAAAAAAGCCTGGAATTCGTATCTTTTGTTAGCATAAGTGAAAAAATGATAAATAATGTATATAAGTATCTCACGTAAATGCATTAACCTACAGAATGTCTCTTGAATGATACTCTGACTTTCTGTATAATTATTTTCCTCCTGCCTTAAGAAACACTCTCAACTGGTCTTGTGCTTCACACTTTCGGTTTCTCTTCCTTTCTCCCCTTCTCTTCTGTGTCTAGCTGCTGGCTCCTTCCCCCTGAGAAATATGGGTACCCAAGGTTCTGTCCTCAGTACTCCACCCTCCTCTGCAAACCTTGTCCATCGGTGACTCTTTCATGTCACAGTTACATCCATTCTCACTGAATCAGAGACTGACTTCTCCAGCTCTCCTTGCCATCCGTGTCCAGATCTGATTCTCAATCTCAAGTTCCCAGTAGGGCATTTCTTTGCACATCCACACTCGATTCTCATGCAATATGTCTGAATAGTATCCATTATCCATCTTCCTTCGCTTCTCCGCCTAAACTCCTCTTAACGCCTGCCTATGATGCTGCTCACACTACTCGGCCTGCTAATCCAGGCGGTCATATGCCATAGTGCCCCATTAACTGCCCAAACGGCTTTCCTCCTGGACAGGGAATGGGACACGAGCACAGACCTGGGAGGTGAAATTCCATTTCTGTCTCTGTCATCAGTGTCACCTCAGGTGTGTTCTTTACTCTCGCTGAGTCTCCATTTCTGCTCCTGTGAACTGGGGTAGCTGTGAATCCGGGGGAGCATGGGCACGTCTACGGGGGCACATGTGAGGACACAGCTGCTGAAGAACGAAGGTGCCACATTTGCTGGTGACCTTTCCATCTTCTTTCCCTCCCCCTCTCATCCAGGTCTAACTCATCACTCAAGGGCCAGCTTTGTGGCACCTCCATCACTGTCTTTGGAGAAAGTCCCTCGATCCCGACACATTTTGTCTTCAGAATACACTTAATCACGTACTGTTGTTGTTGTTGTTGTTTTTTCCAGTATGTTTTTTTTATTTCAGTTTAATTGTGAGATTCTGAAAGAGTGGTTCAACATCCCAGTTCCCAACATGACAGCCAGTCAACTCCAACAGTAGTATTACTGAATAAACGAAAGGCCGGTGTCCCTCGCCCTCACGCATCTCCAAAGGGACATTCAGACGGAGCAGCGCCGGCCTGAGTCTGAGCTCAGTCATGACCGCTGGCGAATGCGGTGTCGCTGGTGTCAGGGAGCAGTGCTGTGGAATTCTCTTTGCTCTTCCCCGGGGATGGACACACATTTCCTTTGTGCCAACTTCGAAAGTATTTCAGCTCATCTGTACTGACTCCTTTCTCTGTATCTCATACTCACAGGACTTTTAGGATAATGTGAAAACTGAAGTGTGGTCTCCTTGAGCACGATGTACTCTCAGAACAGAGTTTACAGGGACGAATGTGGAGCCTACCCAAGCAGTGCTCAGGAACGCCTCTGGGGTCCGGAAATAAACGTCCCGGATGCTCTGCAGGCCAGATGTGCAGACTAAGAAATGACATGTGGGAGAGGAGAGAAAGAACCCAAGCCCACGAAGCCCACCATATTCCCAGGCTGGCTACTTTCTTTGTAAAGATGCTCAGGGAACCCTGGGCTCCTGGCTGCTGTCTGCCCATGCTCCCTGGATGTCTGTTAATATCAGCTAAAGGGGAAGGCAGGGGTGGATTTGCGAGGAATAGCTCTGATAGGCAGGTAGGAAGCAGAACCTAATCCCCAAGTGTTTATATGCCCATTTCTCCCTGCAGACCAATAGCTTCTATATCCATTTCATTAGCCACATAATAGAATTCACCAAAATTCTCTGTCTTCACTGTTACTTTGAGCAAACCACATAGCCACTGTGAGATGCCATGCCTCAATTCCTGTTTGTAAAACGAAGAAGCCGTTGTAGATGACACAGAACTTCTTCTGCATCTGGGCTTCCACCACAGCGAAGGACTCCTCTTTACCCCACGAGAACAGCTCACCAGGTCAAACTCAGAATACTCTCTTCGGCATTCCGAGAGACGACTGCCAAATTTCTGGCTAGTGACTGACATTTCACATCCACGCTGGTGCACTTTTAAACACAAACCATCCCAAGCCTTTCTTTGTTCTTTGGAGATGTCTGTTTCCATCATCCCAAGAAAATGCAAGAACAGTCAAACACAGGTGTTTGCGCATGGCCTAACAACTATGGTTGTCTCTCTCTCTCTTTCTTTTTTTTCGAGGGGGAATCTGTTTCAACATACAGAAAAAGTAACAAAGGCTGATCCCGAAGCCTCGCCACCCCCTCCAGTGGTGTCAACTCGCTCTGACGCCATGGGAATGCTGTCTTCCCCGGGCCCGGGGCCAAAGTGGGTGAATGAGGAAGTATCCAAGGGAACAGAATTGTAAAGTTCAGAACAACAACAAAAAACCCTTCATACAGAAAAAATGTTGTTGTTGTTGTTGTTTTGTTGGGGGGGGGGATGGGAGTTTAAACAGCACATTTATTTCGTTTTAATTTCTAGGCTGCCAGACATCAGCTCTGAAGCCCTGATTCGGAACACATGCGAGGACCCTTTGAAGTCCCGCTGCCTTTTTTTTTTTTTTTTTTTTTTAAACAATGGCAGAAAGATATAAAGAAATTAAAGTGCAACGGAATCATGAAACAGGACTTCTGGGCTCCTGATTTACAAATTGTCATTTTTTTCATTATGCCGGGGCTTCGTTTTCAAAGCTTCATTGTGGCACGTACCTTTTTGTAATTTTTTTTCCCCTTTAAGCTTAATCTTCAGCCATTTCTTCCCCCCTCCCCAAAATGAAGCATTCTACTTTTATTTTAATCAACTAGAAAATAGTTTATTGTGGTTTTCAGAAGACAAGAAAGGACCTGGAAAATCCAGAGCAATATACTAAATGGAACCTTTTTGATAAAAGCCGTAGCAATATAGGGGTTAGCTCTTAAAGTACCCAATTCTCTTGGCATAAAGACAAAAATGTACCTTAAATTTTCAGGCAGTACAAAGAAAATGTCTACTTCATTTTCATGCTCTAATAACAAAAGTTCCTTACCAAAGATTTCAAGGATCCTTAATAAAAACTGCAGTTCAGATTTGGTCTGGTGAGTTGCCACAGCTGAAAATGCGTGAGCGCACACACACACACACACACACACACTCAAATTGATTCAATGTCATAATCTACTGTTTATTTGAGCAGGGAACACAGGAATTTTGTAATCCAACAGTCCCTTTTAAATCTATATGCAAATATGAACAGGCTTAAAGATTTTTAGTCCCTAAAGTCATTTTTCTCATTCTGTATTTTTTCTGTAATCTCTTCTTGGTTTTACCATGTAAAGTATTCTAATACTTACCCTTTTTCAAAATACTTCTACACTTGATTCTACCTCTTTCCACTTTTAGAGTAAAACTTCTACTCTGGAGTTTCTTCTCTGTATATTCTTAATGGTCAACCTTTTAAAAAATTATAATTTTCATCCAATATATTAACCTTCACTACACCCCCAGTGACTACTTGTCATCTCTTACATCAAGTTCCAACTCCACACAGCAACGTGAAGTGGGAAGGGGAAAGAATTATGTCCCATCAGTGGTCAGTTCATACAGACTTGCGAGAACTGATTGCTAAATTTTTAGGATTTCTGTGAGCCGTTATTAATATTAAAGTATATAAACGTACAAATTAAAAAGTATATTTAAAAAAGTATTAAATACTCAAAACCACACTTCCTAATGATTTTAGTATATTTGCTATTGTTTATGCTCCTGGGGTTGTTTACAGTGACTGTGTTAATATAGTGGAAATATAAGATACTTTGCCATTGAACATCTCTTCTCAACTTGTAGTAGTGACTTCGGGTCGATAGCTGAAACTGGCCACGTTGGGAGGGAACATAACAGGCCGATTTATTTTTCTTTGTTAATGTTGGAGAATTCGTGTTTAAACAGTTACATGTACACGACCAATCGCCCTCTATACCTGAATTATTCAAAAGAACTAATTTACGATTAATACCTAAATTATACCTAAAACACCAAAATCTCGGGCCTATCTAGGTTCCACAGTTTATAATAATCACTTTATATTTTATCTTGAGTATTTCAAGTAAGAATTGGAAGCTGAAATGTCCGTCTGTTAGTCTTCCTTCGGGGGGGGGGGGCAGAGTGTGGCTCCGTGTGGCCCATCCCACGGGACTCCTTGACCACATTCTGGCCCGAACCTTTCCCTGTTATGCACTGTACTGACCTTCCTCTCTCATTCCCGCTTCCAGGGTTTTGACTGCTCTTATGCCTAGAATAAAGTTACATTTTCATGTCTACTGCACCAGCTCCTAAAGCTGTAATGAAACCTTACAAACTCTGGGATGTCGATAGCAATTAGGAAGGTGTGCGAGCCTCCTACCTTCTGGCATAGGATCGGGTATATGTGCTCCAAATAAAAAAAAAAACTAAAATTAGATACATAGAAATAAAATTGTATATATATATATATATACACACACATATATATACATATATATGTGTGTGTATACACACACACACACACACACATAAAGGGGCAGGGACTAAAGTGTGTATTGCTAAGTCATTACCTTAACATCTTGGACTGGAAGTGTCTGGAAGGGAGGTACCAAGTATGTCAAGTAGCCTAATCCCTTAAGTATTAAATAATCATCAGATGGGTTGCCAAGCGCCCTCTCATTCTACACTGACAACAGCCTCCATCTGCAAATGAAAAACATTCCTATGTCAAGTAGTTTAAATTCTATTATTCTGATATGAATGATTGTCTTGAATACAAACAGACTTTAGACATAGGAAATTAAGATCTCTTTTTCCAGAAGGGATGTGAAAGAGATTTGGACAAGAGCTGGATTAAGTTTGACCATGGAAATTAGCCACGTGTTGAAAAAATTGGATCATTTATACACACTTGTTTAGCCTTTGGTCTAGTTCTCAAGAATGCCAGATTCCCCTCATTGCCCCAAAGAGAAGTAGAACATTTTTAAGCAGAGAAAACATTTATTTGTATGTGCTACATCTAAAAAGAAGTTTTCACTGAAAATTTCTCCTAAGTAGTTTCCTAATATTTAAAATTAGTATTATGTGTAGCTGACAGATGAGAATATTAATCTAGATGTTTTACCCAAGCTCCTGTATCACATCATTTCTAGGGAGCACGAGCATGTTCTTGGTGAAACTGAACCGAAATACCTGAATCTTAGACCTACCTAGATCAAAACAACTCTGTCATATTCCAATTATAGCAAGAGGCTTACTCTAATTTTTATTAGAATGATTATAATTAATGTCACACAGATGTTTTTTTCTGAATATTTAAAATCAGACCCCAATATTTCTCAACCTCCACACTACTGACATTTCGATCAGAGAGTACTTTATGATAGGAATCTCTCCAGTGCCTGCAGGGTATTAGCAATAAGTCTGGGCTCTGCCCACTAGATGCCAGTAGTACCATCCAGCTGTGAAAACTGCATTGTCTCCAGACAGTGGCAAATTTCCCATAGAGTACAAAATCACCTCCAGTTGAGAACCACTAAATTTGACTGATTTTTCAGTGAAATTGCTCATTTGACACAGAACACCTTTTTAGAGGTTTCTTATCTATTGATAAAGAAGAAAACACCATCATAATAGTACTTTCACCACTTATCAAATACTTTTATAGTTTTCAAAAAGTTTGAAAACATTATCTCATTTAATTCTCATAACAACCCAAGAATACAGGCTTTTTATGACCATTTTCATAGGAGAGAAAACTAAAAACAGAGAAGGAAATAATTTCCAAAAGATCACTCGGCTACTGTGCTAGATCCAAATATACTTAATTCTAAAGTTAATATCTATATATTCAATAAAAAATTATTAAGCACTAAGTAAAAGCAGTGTGATTGTTGTGGCTCTTGGTTTTTATATTATGCTTATTCCTAGAACATTCATCTTTTTAAGCATAGAAGTACTAGATATTCATGCAACATTTTAAAATGGGCTCCATAGAAAGTTTTTATTCTCTATGTTAAGAAGCAGTATAAAAATTATATCTTTTCTTTTAGAATAAAATACAATATTCATGATACAGTACTATATTATAAAAATATTTAATATATACTAGGAGTACATGCTATGTATATCTAGTAAAATATACTATGACTATACCATATCTATATCGTATAAATATAAATTTGTTCAGAACCAATTCTATGGAAGTCACCTTTAACCTTCACTTTAAAGGTTCTTTTGCACCTGAATGATGCTGAAAATGACCCTACATTGTTATACTTACTCTTATGATATCACTCTTCTACGATGTCACGCACAACCGCACAACCAAAAGTAAGGTGAGCTGTAAGAATGCCTCATATGCTGTACGTGTTGCCCTGTGGTGCATTTTGCTTTCTTTCCAGGATTATCTGGTTCCACCTCCCTCTTTGTGTGGCACTGAGGATCACTGATTCGCCCTTCTCCTAGCTGTGGCTCCCAAAGTCTGTGGCCCTTCTCATGAGGATGAGCCACCATGACATCATTTCTGCATTCTACTTTGCTTTCTGAGACTGATTATTACCCACCTGCAGTTACATTTTACCTGTCAAATAATACGGCATCACGAAATCCATGGGGAATTCTTAAGTTAGCAGTATGACTCTGCTGCAGCATGGGTGATGTAATTTTGATATGCATCATAGAATCCTATGATGTGGCCGCTCTTTAAAAGTCTTTTTAGACAAAACCTTATAACGTACGAATTAAGTAACTTGCCCTGGCTATTTTGTCTCAGTGGTTGGAGCTCAGCCTGCAGACTGAATAGCCGTGGGTTCAATTCCCAGTCAAGGGCATGCACCTGTGTTGCAGGGTTAATTTCCCCGCCCTGGTTGGGGTCATGTGGGAGGCAACCAATTGATGTGTCTCTCTCTCACATCGATGTTTCTCTCTCTCTCTGCCTCTGTCCCTTCAACTCTATCAAAAAATCAATGGAAAAATATCCTCAGGTGAGGATTAACTAAAAAAAAAAAAGAATTAAGTAACTTAAAATGCCTATCATACCTAACCTAGTGACCAAAGTTTTTAATAGAAAGTTAATCTGGGCATTATCTATTTGTCCTGGGAAACATTTTCCACTGTTTCCAGAGTGATTTGTGTGAGAACCTTTTTCTTCCTCCTTCACCTTAAACTTTTTTTTTTTTCCATTTAAACAAAATTTGGCAAAAACTCAGCTTTCCATGTTTTGAATGGCACTCTGTCTTAGAGGATGGATTCTCCACCTGTGGGGTCATTTGGTTGTTACTGGAGCTTGTTTCCATAGCACCTGCTTGTGGTTGCTAAGTTTTCGGATGCACCTGGGGTTGGTTTCTTCTTTTCATGGGAGAGCTTCCTCCCACCCCATGTTCTTTATTTCCCCTGTTTCACCCTCAAACTGTCCCATCTTTAGGGTACTCTTGGATCCCAAATAGAGCTTTCAACAGCTTTAAAACTTTAAGACATCCATGAAACTATCAATACCCTAGAATTCTCACCATCTAAACCCTGGACATTTCATAATTTGGGGGAGAAAAATGGGATTTCCAAAGTCTTTGGAAAGGAGCTTTGAATACATCTTATCGAGCTCCTAAGGGGCGAGGGAACTTCAGTGCACAGCCACCTACTCTAAGATGCTTTACCAACTCCCAAGTGCCTGCAGACCAGTAAGACAAAAGGCAAGATCACAGATTACAACGGTACAGAGATAGAGGAATGAGCGAGAGAAGAGATTCCAACAGCATCGTGAGCATTTACAGAGTACTTCCAGCCGGGAAATCCAGAAGCTGGGCCTTCTGGGGGGACAGGACATTTATGCTATAGCTCTAGGACTGGAACAATTTGGCCAGTGAAAGTGGGAAAGGGGCTTTGAGGACAGAGCATGCTGAGCAAGCTGCAGAGAGAAAAGGCAGAGGTTTGGGGTTGTGTCACTAAGCATAAAGGAGAGCTGTATGCGGAAGAGGGCAAACATCACAGTAAGGGGCGTTTGCAAACAGCACATGGAGTCTCTTGAATATCATTTCTTTATAAAAGCTGCCCTATCCCTGACCATCTTGCCTGGAAGAGCTCTTCTGAAAGCTTAGAGCACTTATTTTTGTCACTCATTTATCATGCAAAAACCATAAATTCATGGAATATTAGCACTGGAATAAATCCAAATATAAATGATTAAAGTAAGAGGCAGAGGCAGGCCCTGCCAGGGTGGCTCAGTGGATTGAGCGTTGTCCCCTGTACCCAGAGGTCACTGGTTGGATTCCAGTCAGGGCACATGCCTGCACTGGGGACTCAATCCCCAGCAGGGGGCATGCAGGAGGCAGCCCATTGATGTTTCTCCCTCCTGCTCTCTTCCTCTCTCCCTAAAATAAAAAAAATAAAATAAAATAAATTAAAAAAAAAATAAATGAGTATCAGTAAAGTTTAATTTAAATTGTCTTGCATAAGTATATGGAAAACAATCTATTGAGATGTTAATTAGTGCTTCCTCTTCTTTTGGGGAAAATGAAAAGATTCTCTTTCTAACCCCCCATACATATCCCTCTTCTATTCACAGAGAAACTCCAGGACTACGGGTTCTGAGTGCTAGGTTCTTGATGCCAGATAGCAGAAGACAATCCAGACTTGTGTTCGGAAGTTCAGCCCAATGAGGACCATTTAATACAGGTCATTACTGAGACAGAGGGGAAGGGAGACTGGGGCTGGTGTGAAGGGAGAGAACCTGGCCACTCCCAGTGCGGGCTCACAGAGATGGACCGGAGAATCCTACATCTGAAGTAGCCATCATTCACGCTCTCTCTCGTCACCTAGTCTTAATTTTCCTTCAACACTTAATACTACTACTATTATCCATGTTTGTTTAGTTGTTTGATTGCTGATTGTCTAACTCCCACATCCTCTCCACTCCCAGAAGGTAAGTTCGATGAGGACGGTGACTTTCCTTCTCATCTTCACAACTGCATCCCTAGCAACACTGCTTAGGGTTCCCGCAGGAAGCAGATGGTGCTGTGAGGACAGAGTTCAATGAGGGTCTTTCACTGAGATGGGAGCAATTCTTGCAACAGTGGGAAGTCATGCAACCTTGAGGCAGGAGGGGCAAGCAGAAGGAGTGGGATCCTCGTGCTCCGGGGGAAAAGGCCAGAGATAAGAGCCCTCTGAACTCCGGCAGTCCCCCCTTGGCCACACTCCTGAGGAGCCAGGGGAGCCCGGTGCTGCAGGCTGCAGGCTGCAGAGGGCTCCTAGGGCACAGAGCAGGCTGCGGAGTTGACGCACAGGGGCAGGTGGAGAATGCTGCACACATTAACCCCCTAAGTGAAGGACTAGGGAGGGTTCCTCTCCCTTAACATTGTGTCAGAAAGTGAAAAGAGTGTCAAGTGGCAGCACGCACATGTGGGACAACAGAACACCACGAGCTCGTGAAACTAGGGGCGGGAGGAAAGCAAACCGCACCCCTGTGCTCTGGCGTGGTGCACAGCGAGTCATCTGCTGCCTTCCAGTGGGGCACAGGAGCTGGGACAGACGGCCGCGGCTGTGACGGTCTACAAGCCGGGCCTCCTTGCAAACATTTTAACCCTGCAGCCCTCCTCTACCCTGTCACTTGGGTCTCAGCGTGACTTTGGGGATGGGTAGAGGACTCCCTGTTGACTTATGCCGAGGATGTAGCAGTGGGAAATTCAGAACCAGATCAAATTGGATGTAGAAAAATAAACCAATGCAATATTTTATAAATCCAAGGGTTTCAGAGCAAATTCATATCTGCAATATAGATCATATTCTTCCAAATAGACCTTAATCTCCATGAGGGCTGCCATGGTCTGAACTGATATGTTGAATGAAACCATATTTGGAGATAAGCTCTTTAGAGAGGTGATTAAATTAAAATGATGCGATTAGGTGGAGCTTTAATCTGAGATGACTGGTATCCTTGTAAGAGAGGGAGAGACATCTGCAAGGCAAAGAAAGAGGCATCAGGAGAAATTAAACCTGCCCACAACTCCCTCTTGGACTTCCAGCTTCTTGAATTAGCAGAAAATACATTTCTGTTGTTTCAGTCTGTGGTATTTTGTCATGGCAGCCCTAGAAAACTAATGTAAGGGCTGAGACCACATGCATGTTAGTTATACTTGGTCGCCACAGTGGCAGCATGGTGCCCTGACCACCACAGCTCCACGGAGCGCAGGGACCGGCTTGGCTCCAGTGCCTGGGTCTCCTTGTCTAATATAAGGGGAGTGTAAAGAACAGCGTGTCTTTCAGAATTAGCTCCTACTGCCATTGTATGGATGGATATGTGAAATAGAAAACAAACCTTCCTATTTAATAATTTCAACTTCTTACTAAAGTAAAACATAATCTTTATTTGAAAGAAACAGGGGGAAATCGTGTTTTTAATCCAAGGTATTTTAAAGCTTGTACTTGTTCCAACCGTGGGGTGTTTGGGGAAAGATAGGAACTGTGCCTAGTGTAATTACGAGTATTGCAGCTTCAGACACTCAGCAGAATGCTGCAGCCAGCGTTATTCCGATTCTAGATCTTTTGCCAGTTGCGTAAAGGTCATGTGGAGGTGAGCAGAATATCAGGGATCTGGCTCCAATTCCACTTGCAACATTAAAGTGACTCCAGATTTATACAATAGGGAGAGGGAACAGCACGCTGCACTACAAAGCCCCCAGACCGGAGTGAGCCAAACGGTACAAGCTCGACTAACGGTGACTGACAATGAAAGGGAGGAGCGACCTTCAGAGCAGAACAGCAGCTCCACGTTGGTGGAAGCTGCAGGAAGACACAGGAGAGGGTTTGGCAGAAAGATGACCGAAGGCATGAGCGTAAATAGCTGCCAAGAAGAACATGGAAACATTTTTTTTTTGCACGGATTATGGAAACTCACTCTTTTGGGTCAAATGCAAGGCACTTGGTGAGATACTGATAAAAGAGAAAATTAAGAAAGTTCAAACTAGACAAATCTTTGGATGTCCTCAGTGGAAAAGCAGAAATTCCACTGAGGGTCTATTTGAAAGAGTGTCAAGAACAATATGTAATAAAGAAGCCACGATGGATGAGAGTGGATTAAAGCTTGAGAGGATTATTTGCCAATGAATGAATTTTGGTCTAACACCACTGCTTAGGCACCACGCACGTATTTTACATGAACCACGAGTAAAGTGTACATGTTACTTGTTTTACAAATGAGAAAACGTAGGAGGGAAACAGCTAGCCTGAAGTCATGTAGCTTACAAAAGGCCAAGCCAGCACCCACATGTAGCTTACAAAAGGCCAAGCCCAGCTCCACAGCCCTTGCTGTATTGAACCACCAGGCTAACATTTGTACCAGTTTTCAAAGATTTCCCTTTCCCCCACCGTGATCAGTACATTTAGACACTGGCCTGAACATGTACATTGTTTGCAAATAGCCCATGCGAGCACATGGCTGAATATATTTATTAATCCCCCCTTGGAGAACTTGGTCTAGTACTTTTTTTTTTTTTATATCAGGCTCCTCTTTCCTACAAGGCAGGGGGTATCTCTGCATGATTTGTTGTGTTCAACCTTCAGCAGTGTAATAGCATACGCAAATAAGTGCTCTTCCCATAGATAATTACACTTGTTTAGAAAACATTCCAAGGAATGAGATCAGCGAGCCCCGAATTCAGAAAGCGTACATATTTAGGGTAGAGGGTTGTTGCCCTTATAAACAGTATAAAATTTCTTTCTCCTATCATTTTCTATTCCTTGGGTACTAAAATCAAAAGTGTTCCTCTTTTGTTTGTGTGCTGATTTGATTCCTTAGCAAAAGGAAAAAAAAAAATTATATTCTAGGAAACCCAACAAGATGTCTAACTGATGTAAGTGTATTTTTATTTATTTCGGTGATACGATTTACTCAATCAAGTGTCTCCCTGGCCTCCATCAACTGCTTTGGTCGCTCTCAGGCAATTCTATTAGGAATGAAATATTGTTAGAGGGGTTCTCAAACAGTGCTTTATCTTCATTAGATTGAAAATTCTATTCCAAACGAATCTTTGGGGAAATCTTTTTTACTGACATACTTTTCTTTCATAGTTTTGTTTCAAACACAGGGCGATTTTCCTGCCAAAGCCTCATTTTTCTCCCTCCTTTTGGCTAAAAGCTGTTTTCTGGGACGGCTCTTCCCCCCACCCCTCCATGATCTCGCCATGATGACTCTCCTAAGGACACATTAGAGGGCTTTGCCCTAATCCACATTTTACTAAGGAGCCCCGGGAGTGAGAAGGTCCTTCACTAGGATTTGATTAAACAAATTCTTAAAGCCAATAAAACCTTTTCAAGTTGTAAGAGAAGGCAGCATTATTCCCATTCTCGAGGAGGGCTGACACTTTGCTTTAGTCATCATCGCAAGCTGCTGGGGATGGAGTGTGTTCTCCCTGAGACCAGGTCAGAGGCTTCGACTCTAGAGGCAACTAACTGCCCATGAGGGGAGCTTTATTGACTAGTACTACGCAGTTGTGACTTTAGCTATTTCTACACATTTCAGAGCAATTTGATAGGTAAGTTTCCTCTGCCACTTTATAGGGTTATCAAAAAGGGTAGAAGGGCCCTGGCCGGTTTGGCTCAGCGGTTAGAGCGTCGGCCTGCGGTCCAGAGAGACCCGGGTTCGGTTCCCGCTAAGGGCACGTACCTCGGTTGCAGTTTGTCCCCGGCCCCAGTTGGGGACGTGTGGGTGGCAGCCACTCGTTGAGTCCCTTTCACATGGATGTTTCTCTCTCTCTCTCTCCCTCTCTCCCCCTCCCACTCTGTCTGAACAAAAAATGGAAAAAATGTCCTCGGGTGAGATAAAAAAAAGGGGGGTAGAAAAAATAAAATAGGTAAAACCAGGCAAAGCTTGTGTTTAAGTTGAATCCGAGGTAAAATAATATGACTTATCCCTGGGAGAAACTGAAAAAGAAAGCTACTTGTTAACTATTGTAGATTGAAAAAATATAGATGCAGGTCAGAGGGTAAAAAGATTAGATTAAACATTAGACTGATACGTGGAGCCTATTTTTATGATTAAACAGGCTTGAAAGCAATCCTATTGAGTATTTAGGAAGTGGTCAAAATGCACCAAGTTGGTTGAAATACCATTATTGGTCATATTTATATATGCTAAAATACGCATAATATTCAACTAGGAGAGGTCTAGCAACTAAGTGGTTAATTCGATCACTGTCCATAGTTACAGAGATTCATTTATTTGAGGGGGAAATCCCCTACAGGCATGACATTCTCCCAGTTGACTGATAATAGCAAACAGGCTCACTAGAAACAAATGGTTGTAGAATCTCCGCTATACTATGTGTTCAGTAGACATAATTTAAATATCAATTCTAGCTTTTCATTTTTCCTAATGTCAGCAATGCAGACAAATAACAGGCCTTGGGAGGATTTTTAAAATTTGAGACGTTTAAATTTTTCCCCAGCAGAGAATCAAAGAATCACAGGAGAAAATATACTATGTTCACACACACACACACACACACACAGACACACACACACACTAATGAGCGTCTGATCTGCTGCAGTATGGGAGCCCTGGGAATAAAGCATCTTTTTGGGAATCTCTGTAGTATTTTATTATACAATCATGATTAATGTCATAGAATTTAAGCAATCTTTGAAAAGAAGTCAAAATGTGCCACAAAAATTCACTTGATTATGCCAGTGGGAATATTTCCTAACATAGTCCCAAACTTCAAAAATAGTCTAAAGCATGCAAATGGAGTAAGGGGCAGGGCCCATCCATTTCTTCCCAAGAATATTTAATTTGTTTAACAAAAAAAATGTTGGGAAAATTGTGACTCTCATTAGCATTGGAGAGGAGCGTCCACTGGTGTCTATATGCTGGGTTGTACACATGCTGTTTTTCCCAGGGTGAGGGAGGTATTAAGATTTCTTACTGCTTCGTGTCACTAGTCTGTAACCCAGATTGTAACTTTTAGATGTTATCTCCTGGCTGCTCAGATAAACAGCCCATTATGTTTTTATGGTGGGCAGTTCTGAATCCTCAGGGGATTAGAAGATCTTGGCTAGAGCGTGTGGTTCCCTGCTAGACCATCAAGGGGTCCACGGGATCCTGTTCAGACTATATCTTTAAGCAAACACCTCTCTCATAATGGTGTCTCACACTGCCTTCTTGGCCATGGACTTCAAAAGCTGATTGCAGGGAGGGCCAAGAAGGCAATAACCCTTAATATAACAGAACCAGCCTAGAAGGGACAGACAGGGCAAAGGTAAGGCGTCTCTGAGGTTGGCATTTGTGTGTTTAGCCACATGGGGTGAATAGGGGCCATCTGTTCTCGAATCTGTTCATAGTTTTCACACCATCCCCGGATCAAGTACATTTCAAGCTTAATGGTGTCAGCACCGCAGAGACTTCCCAATCCTAATGATACACATTTTAAGCTTACTTACCTTAGCCTCTCTAAATAATGACGATAGATGTAGGTACAAATGTGCATGCCTGTGCGTGTGCGTGCGTGTGTGTGTGTGTGTGAGATTTAAGTTGTCCTTTGTAGACTTAAAAGTAAGACTATCACAATTAAAATAAAACTAAAGTATGTATTCATAAAACTCGTATATCCTTTGGGCAGAGAGAAAGCACTGGAATGCTATGCTGTAGTGCTGGAATTCTTTGTTTCCTTTGAGTGGATTGTGGGACCGTTCTTATTTTTTTAAGATTAGAGAAACTCTGTTTTAGATTCATGTACAGAGGAATCCCTCTTCTGTAATCTTTTGAATAGCTGTATGTACTATCTATCAATTATTTCAAAGAATAATTGATCTCAGAAAACACGCAATACAGTCTCAGTTTTTGAGATCTGGAAATAAAACACAGAAACTTAAAATTGTTGTTAATAGTTTCAAACCCAATATAAAAATTTTTCATATGCCAAGTTATGGAGAGTGTCCAGCTTATTAAACCTTAGGTATGATTATTGTGAATATTTGCCTTTAACCACACGACTTGATAGATGGCAAAAATTATACTGAATAATTCAAAGTGAATACATTGATTTTAAATATTAATCCATTGTAATCGTATTATTTTGTAAATTAAGTTAGCCACTGTGATTTCTAAAAGAATAATTAGAATACTACTGATTTTAACTTTGGACTGAAACAATTAAAATTTATAAATTTCTGGAGCCTGCAGAATTTTTAAATGTGGTTTATTTAATCAAAACGAAGTTAACTGAATCTTGCTAGTAGTGGATGACAGTCCTCCCTTGTCAATATCTTTAACGTAACTGAGCCTGGGCTGTCTGATTCTTCACGATTCTCAGTAAAGATGATGAAAAAGACGAGATCAAGTTTATGTCCAGCTGCAGGAAGAGTGATTTTCAGAAAAAGTGATGCTAGTGCTACCACGGGGGCAGAGCTAACTCAATCATGCTGATTGCGATTTACCACATAAAAGCTCCGTCCGAGCCCAAACACAACAAAGCAAGTGCCCTCTATTGATGGGATGTTGAATTAGCATTTTTGATTCTGAGAGAGAACAGTCTATAACTCATCCAAAAGTTATGTTTTCAATTAGCGAAACCAGAGCAGATATATCCTAAGATTAAAACATGATTTCTCATTAATAACAGTTAACTGAGTGGGGATTCCAAAACCTAAGTCCATACTTTGGAAGCATTCCCTGAGCAATATCTTTCTAATTCAGCAATCTTCATACTTTTTTGATAGTATAATCTTAATAAAATGTGAAAAACTATATAGTCTCTTACATATTTTAAAGGGATGTCTAATATTTTTATGAGTTAGTATTTTTTAAAGGATGCATTTTAAAGTATATTGTATATGTGTTGAAAAAACATTCCCTCGAAACCGTGGACTTCCTGATGCAGCTTACTCAATCTACGGAAAATGTCCACCGTTCGATGGAATTGGCAATACCAGTCCCCTTTGTCACACTGCTCAACTAAATCAGACTTACGTTTTATAGCCAGGAAAAAGTACTAGTCCCTTTTTACATTTAAATATTGTGAAAGTGAATTCCACAAAGATGGAATGATGATGAACAGATAAAGTAGGTAGGTACAAACAAGCAAACATACATATGTACATACATACATACATGGAGGCACATGCCTTTTTGTGAGTTTGTAACCTAAATAAAAAGAGATGCTGCCTCCCTCACATGGCTTACTAAACCCACTTTGTTTTGTGTTCACAGGGAACTCCCTGAGACATAATGCCGTCTCTTAACCACTCTCCTTCACATCCTCTACTGTCTACACAAGACCTCTTCTCGTTGCCATGGAAATACAATGTACTTTTAGGACTTTTTCCCCATGCGTGTGAAATTTCTGGAGCTGTCCGTTCCATCTGGCCGAGCACCACCCCACACTTCATGCCACACCTCAGTGACCTTGTCAGCAAGGTCCTTCCTCAGCCAGGTCAACCTTCCCCATCTGACTTCTCACAGGCCAGTAAATGTGTTACATCTATATTGCCATAGTTGTATACATGGCTCTCCTAATAGACCATGAATACTTACTGTATTTTAAGGAGCCCATTCATGTTTTTAAATGAATCAACAAATGATTAAAAACCTGCCCAGGCCAGGTGGTTCAGTGGTTGGAGCATGGCCCCTGTCCACCAAAGGCTGTGGGTTTGATTCCCAGTCAGGGCACATACCTAGGCTGTGGGTTCAGTCCCTGGTCAGGGCACATACGGGAGGCAACCAATTAATGTTTCTCTCTCACATTGATCTCTCTCTCTCTCCCTCCTCCCCCTTTTCTCTCTCTCTAAACCAATAAGCATATCCTTGGGTGAGGATGAACAAAAAAGAAAGTTTCACCAAAAAATGTCTAAAATACAAGGTATTCCCCAAAAACGTATACAAGGTGTCTGTAGATTCTATTACATTTTGAAAACAAAATGTATTTTAATAAACACTGGCTTTACAATTATTCAAAGTTGTGCGTACATGTTTTGGAGACACCCTATAATGCTTTGTAAGTCCAGTAGCCATGGATATGTTCATGCTCCAGAAAAGGTGATTTCTTTAAATATATAAAATTTATTTGGCTAATTTCTATACGTACAAAAATTTACATGGTAATGTCCTCCTCCTTTATCCTTGAAGAGATTGAGACACTCATGGGAGAAATTTTAAGCAGCACAGTACAAAGCAGCAGTCCAGGAGGACCACACAATGACAGCCTTGGAACAGCTCTACATCCATGCCATGCCATCGTGCGGTGCGGCAAAGGCCCTTGGCTGGAATGGAGACAATGTCAAAAAAAAATGTTTTTGTTGGTGGGAATGCAGACTGGTGCAGCCACTATGGAAAACAATATGGTGTTACCTCAAAAAATTAAAAATTGAACTGCCATTTGACCCAGTGATCCCACTTCTAGGAATATACCCTAAGAAGCCTGAAACACCAATCAGAAAGAATATATGTACCCCCATGTTCGTAGCAGCACTATTTACAATAGCCAAGATCTGGAAACAGCCCAAGTGTCCATCAGTAGACGAATGGATAAAAAAGCAGTGGTACATATACACAATGGAGTACTATGCAGCGGTAAGAAACAAAGATCTCTTATCCTTTGAGACGACATGGAGGGACCTGGAAAGTATTATCCTAAGTGAAACAAGCCAAACAGAGAAAGACAAGTATCATATGATCTCACTTATTTGTGGAATATAATGAACATAACAGTCTGAGGAATGGGGTAGTCCCAGAGATGTGGAAGTCAGACTGACAATCCCCAGAAGAGAGGGTGTGGGGGAGAGATAAACCACAGAACTTATATGCATGTATGCATGAACAGTGGACATGGACAACAAAGCTGGGGACAGGGTGGGGAGGGAGGGGAAGAGAGGAATCAGTGGGGGGAAAAGGAGAAATATCTGTAACAAAAATAAATTAATTAATTAAAAAATGGTTTTGAAGGATTTTAGATGGGAAAAAAATAACTTTTGTTTTATAGTCACTATTAAAATCCAATATACCCATTTAACATATGTAAATTGTAAATAAAAGTGTTTTAATTTTTATTGACTGATTTTTAGAGAGAGAGAGAGAAGAAGGGGAGAGAGGGAGAGGGAGGAGGAGGGGAGAAAGGGAGGGGGAGAGAAACATCAAGCTGTTCCCCTGACTGAGGCGCTCACTGGTTGACTCTTGAACGTGCTCCGACAGGGGATCAAGCCTGCAACCTTGGTGTATCGGGATGATGCCTGACAAACTGCGCTACCTGGCCAGGGCCAAATAAAATTTTAAAATGGAAAATAGTTTTTAAAGTATTACATGTAGACTCATAGCCCAGCACACACGTGTTTTGGTTGCCCGGTCCAGCAGCTCCACCAGACATTCTCCATTCGAACATGGGCAAAGTGAACGTGACCTACAGCTTGGATTGTTTGAGACTCTGCGGACGAAGGGAGCCGAAGCCACCGTACAACTTCCTATAAACAATTTGTAGTAATTGTAACACTGGATTAAAGGAGTCATGTAACATTTGTGTATTCATACGTTTTTTGCCCTAAGAAGAAAATGGGAAATGTGTCAAGTCCTAGAGTTTTGATCAACTATGAATTCTCATCTTTGAGCATGTTTTAGGTTCAGAAATTATTCAGTAAGAAATCATTTGTGAGAACTTATTAATTTCCCCCCAAATGGCAGCCAGGCTTCGATGTACACCTCATGCACAGGGTTTGTATTTTTGTATTTATTTATCACCCTCTGTCACAAATCAGTATGTAGAAAAATATCACTAAGCCATTTCTGAAAACTTCAGTCAGACCAGATTTTGTTCAGCCAGCATTTTTTACATAATTAAAAATTTTTAAATGGTAAATGTTAATGAAAATAAGCTTTGAGACATTGAAGAAAGTTACAGGTCACGATTTTACATTAGAAAAAAAATAGCACATGACTTTTCCGGATTGAATGAATACGTTACTAAATCTTTTAGAATGTTGTTGAATGCAGAGGTAATTTAAAACACCTTATTTTACTGTGTTCATGTTTATGGTCTTAGGAATTGAGAATGAATTTTCCTCATTGGACAAATTAGAGCTTAATTCATCTACTACCTTCATTGTTTCTCAATAGACTTCCTTTGTACTAAAGTTTCAATAATAGAATCTGCGCTTTTAAGGTGTTGTGTCAGAACTGGTAACTCCAAAGCTGTTCTTTCTTTTCTAACAAGTCACAGGTTCTCAGGAGTGGCGTGTGACCGGTTTTCACCATCATTAAAAAAAAAAAAAAAGAAAGAAAGAAAAGAAAAAGAAAAAAATGATTCATTGTATAAAAGGAAAGAAGACCTTTATACCTAAAAATAAAATCTTGTGACACATTATGAAAATTATTTGCTCTGACATTGGGTTTTATTATGCTTTGTGTTATTCTCGAGGAACAAAGAAGATCATGCTCAAGAATGAAAAAGAAAACATTTAAGGGGGTCTGGGCAGTTTTAACAGCATGAGTGAAATACAACACCAAACAGGATGTCTCTTCCCTTTGAACTTGAGGCATCCCATGGAACCCGGCTACCAATTCTCTGGTTAGTTATGTGGTGCCAGACGTTCAGTGGCACTCAGTGAAGATAAGGTTCTACCTTGTACTTTTAAAGGCAATGGTTCAAGAATCCTGCCAGACCAAATTGAGTGTTTTATCGAAGTCTTTTCAAAGCTGGAGAAATCGTACACATTTTTCTTAGGTCTTAAAGCAATTGTTCACTTTGTATTTTGCTTCCATTGACTGCCAATAAATCTTCAAATCAGTAGGCAGAAATGTTTCCACATTTTTGTCTTGAGAATAAATATAAATATTTGTTTGTTCTTTTTTTTGGGGGGGGGGGGACATAAGACTAATGGAAAATAAAATTTAAACAAACATCAATGGTATCTCATCAAATACCACCTTCTTTCACAAATAACACTTAGAATTTCCTACATACTAGGATATGTATCTTCCTGATTTTTCCCTTTTACCTTAACAAAACAGTACCTGATCTCCATTCATTCATTCATTCATTCATTTATTATTTATTTATTTATTTATTGAGCTTTCCTGTTTATTTATTTATTTATTTTTGAGCTTTCTTGTTTAAACAAATCGATCAATTTTTCCTGTTTAAACAAATTGATCAATTGAGTCAAGTAGTCTAGAATCTACACCTGAGACACAGACATTACTTGCTTGTAGAAATATATTCATAAAGAAAGTGGCTAAGCATAATTAAATAATGCTTATTGTTACTGGGCTTGGATCTGAAATCCCTATACAAGAAACTCTTAGAAATTGGATGGAACAAGAAGATTAAGGTTCTGATCAAATGCTAATAGCAAGGTTGTACTGTCTAGCTTCCCAGCAGATAAGCCAAAGAGATCTATCTGATGCTATCAAAGGGAATGTGCTTCCCTATTATTATTATTACTACTATTTTTAATTTAAGCATCAACTAACTGTATCTATTACACATTTTCTTCTTTCATAAAGAGATAGCACTAGAAGTCAGAGTGTATGCAGACCTCAAAAAAATTTAAAGTAACTCCCTTTGTGAATTGATCTTTAGAATAGGAATCAGCAACTTACTCTTACAATCATGCCTTGGTCCCTTTAATCAGAACCCTTCTATAATATCAATGCTAAAAATTCTCCTCTCATATCATTATCTCCTATCTTTTCAGCTTACTCTACTACTTCTGCAACTGCAATAATTTGGGGATCTGCAATTCATAGATCCTATCATTTTTTTCATTTCCTTTATTCTCATCATTTTCTCACTTCCTTCCTTTAACTAGTTCAAAATTCAGTGAGTCACATAATTGTTTTTTTGCTTCTATATCTCTGATTCAACCTTGTTTGACTATTGTTCAGTATGGCTGGTGAAATGAATTGTCTCACTTTGAAGTGCTGTCCATGAAACTTACGTGGGCCCTTAACGTTGCTTCATGCCATCTTCTCCTTATAGCTTCCCTCTTCTACTGTCCCAGCTAATTATGTCCGATCTTCTCTTTGGTTTCCAAACCTCCAGAATCTCCTTCCCATTCTCATTCTCAGTGATGACCTTGGTTCCCAGTTCACGGAGAAGTCTCAGAAGCACACTTCGTATACCCCCTCCCGCCACATTCACACCTGACAGTATCTGCACCCACCTGCTCTGCTTTTCTTATTGTTACTCTGGATAACCTGTCCGCGCATCTAAGTGCAGACCTTCCGTCTATGCACCAGGTCACGTTCCCTTCATAAATTCAAGGACATTTCTTCAGAAATCAATTATCTACTCTCTCTTCAACAGCATCAATCCTTGGCTTTGTGCTAGACATGTTGTGATTTTACTAATGCCATATCAATTTTTAAAAATGCTCACTGTCCTCTCTCCACCTACTGCTCCATTTATCTGATCCCTGTCAGAGCAAAATCCCTCACAAGGTGAGTAGTCTGGACATAAAGTCTTCAGTTCCCCTCTAATCAGGGTTTTAACTCAGCAAACCCCTCATTGGCAAGGTCAGAAGTCACCTCCGTGACACTGAATGTAGCAGCCAGTTCTTACCTAACTTGACCCATTTGGTACAGCTGACTGTGCTCCCCTCCTTGAACCACTGGCTTCAGCTGGGTCCCAGGACACCCCGCTCTGCTGGAGAAAATCAGCAGCTCCTCCTCTGGCTCCCTCTCATGTCTCTAATGTCACAATGTTGGAGGGTCCCAAGTCTCAGTCTTCAGATGTCTTCTCTAACTACACTAGCCCCACAGCTAATCTCACCTGAGGTCGCGACTTCAGAAACCATCTACACGGTGATGACAACTGTATTTATACCTTTCGCTCTGACTTCTATCCTGAACTAGAAGCGCAAATGTCTACTTGCCTTCTGGAGAGCTCCACTCAGGTGTCAAAGAAACATTTCCTATCTAACACGTGCAGAGCTGAACACCTGATAATTGTCTCAAACTTGCGTCCACAACTTTCCCCATTTCAGTGAACATCAGCTCCTTCCTACCTGGTGTCCAGACTCAACACTTTGGGGTAATCCCTTATCCTCCACCCCCGCCCCTCTCTTACTCCAGATCTAGTGTGTCAGCAAACCCAATTCAGTTCCTTTTACAATAAATCAGAATATAGCCACCCTCATCACCCATCTTCCTTCTCCCTTGATCCCTCCGCCTCAGTCATACCTGCCTCCCTTCTCCCTGAGCACTCCCAGGAACCAGAGCTTCAGGGCCTGTGCCCTGTCTGTTCCCACACCTAGAATGCTGTTCCCTGTGGTAGTCTCACAGCTTGCCCCTCGTCACCTTCTGGTCTTCATGCAAACGCATTTGTGAGTGAGGCCAGCTCTGATCACCCTTTCCACATTCGCCAGCCTCACGGCTCCCGCATAACCTGATCCTCCCCCCACTTTAATTTTATTCACAGCATATCTACTCCTAATGCACTCTGTTATTTATTCTGTTCAGTCAGTAACCAGTGGAAAATGCTCTCCAAAACAACTTTCTGCCACGAGGCAAATATTCTATATAAGTGCTGTCCAATATAGCCGTTGACAGCTATGTATGACGAGTGAGCACTTGAAATATACAGTTTAATTAGTGTTGTTTTAACTTATCACATGGGCTAGTGGGCACCCTTTAGACAGCATAGCTTGGCTCTATAATCTACATGAGAACACGGAGTTTTGACTTTCTTCAGACTGATGTAACCCAATACGTGCTCAATGTCCCTCTGTTGGATGCACGAAGCACTTCCTTTCCTTCCGGCTTCATTTCCCTGGTCAAACATGACCCAGGGCCTGGTCTCTGGCAGATGCTGGCACAGACTGCACGTTAGCTCCCATTCGCCCTGCAGCCTGTGTGCAAAGTGACCGCTCAGGTACAGAGGGTGAGGCTGAGCGGCTCTGGTCTCAGGACACCTGCCAGTCATTCAGTCCCTGCAGCCTTTCCCCTTCAGGCGCCACCATCACCCGCAACACAAACAGAGGGCAGGGACACTGGAGAGCCCCAGACGTGCAGGTGTCTGCCTCCCGTCACATCACTGCCTTCAGGACAGAAGTACTTAGCCCCCCATTTTTAATTCTTTGCCTACTTGAAACGCTGTGTAGGCTCTCGACCACTCGGGTTTAGGAGAAAGGCCAAATAGCAGAAGCATCTAGTTTTTTTTTTTTTAAAGATCAGACATAAAACTTAAGCTCCTTAAACTCAATAGTAATTACCGTGAGAATATAAATCTCATCTCTCTACCAAGAAAGAAGTTCCGTCAGTCTTACACGAGGAAGATTGAACGGCACTGTTCGTCTGGGACAAGTCAAGTACGCGCTCCCGAGGCCCTGCCTTGGCTTCTGTGAATCAGTCCCGCTCCCTCTGCCTTGCCCTTCACTCATCTTTTAACAAACATCATGAAAGAACAGGGACATGGCCGCCCAGGTCGTCCTCTTTCTGTCCTCACAGGGCAAGTTCTTCCTGGTGGAGAGTTTTATGCTCTCGATCCACAAAATGACCTTCCAGGGGAGAAGGAAAAAGAGGGGGAATAGCAAGAAGGGAGAGAGGTGAGGCTACGTTAGCCAAAGGAGTAAACGTGAGAAACTTGGATCCACGTGGTGACTCAGGCCCTAAGTATGCCGTGGTCCTTGCCTCTCCTTGTTTTCAAGGTCAATTTCTGATAGAAACGCAGATGGAAAAATGCGTTTTTACCTGCTCTGAGGCTGACCAAGCAGGAATTACCAGCTGTAGCGCTTTCATAAGTCAGGTTTTATTTTAAATGTTTTAGTTTCTTCATCTATAAAATGGGGATCATAGCAATATTATTTATCTTGGAGTACTGCTATAAAACTTTCAAAAGTAAGTGTAATGTGCTTACTTTAGACTCTAAGCACTTATTAAATGCTTGCCACTATTGCTATTCTAGATAGATAATTTTAAACCACTTAATAGTTGGTCTAAACACTTCATTTTACAGATGAGAACTGGAGACATCAATTTTTTTTAAATGGGTACTGAGTGTGTAAATGAGGATTAGGACACAAGTTGCCTTCTTCCCAGTGTAATTTCCAATAAACCACTCACCTTTTCTCCTTCTTCCTCTCTGTTTTTTTTTTTTTTCTCTGGAAGTAAAAGGAGTAACATCTAGGAGAATTGTATAGGGAATTCTGGCTTTGGTTGCAAGTCAGAAGTTCCTTAACATTCTGCTTCTCCGATGCGATGTGGGGTCATTAAACAGAGTAGCTCCGCTCGCCACCGGCAGGAACCGATACATTCACCTACACCTGCCAGGCTGTTGGAAAACCAGAGCCTCTGTCCCATGTGAAACGTGGGTCCAGGGCTGCCCCCAGATAGATAGCTATGGCCAGTGTAGGGTTTTTAGTTTCTAGATGACAAAACTTCCAAACCTTTGGGTGATCTACTCTGTTGGGAACAAGAGTTGATGGCAATAGACTTTCCTCTCGCCAGACACCTGCACTCCACCTCGGGAGACAGGCACGCTGGGAGCCACAGCCCCGGGCACGCTGGCAAGACAAAGAAGCCGGACTCGCGCACACCCTTGGGCCATGCCTTCGGCCTGGCACTTCCCAGCTATTTAGTCTGGTACTCAGTGATTTATTCCTCAAGTGCCTGCAGTGGTGTCTTTTATTAACTGCTGATCTCATTTTGCACCCTAGTGCCAAACAGTCCCCCTGAGACTGCGGAGTAAAACAACAGGGAAAGTTCCAATAACCATCACAACCCAGAGTAAAATGTGGCTCTTAAAGTAGACAACCTTGGAACCATCCCAAGTCGTCTGACACGCCTCTGTTTTCTGTAGGCACTTCATGTGCCTGTCAGTTACTGAAATGAGCTCCATTTAATAAGTGATTCCCTCTGCTGGCCACTTGGACAATCAAGCGATTTTCGAGACCCTGACGTGTGCCTTTCTTAGATAATTACCCTAAAACAGGAAGGAAATATTGTGCATGAGGGCAATGCTGTGCGAAGGAATCTTTGACTAGAAATGACAACATCTGAGAAAACTGTTTATAGTAGATTCAGGAAACTGCAAATAAACGAACAGAGCTGGCGACCCTTTTTGAATTCGAGATAAGCGATTCTAAATGAGATAACTGAATTTTATAGAGAGCGCAAATATGTTGTCCTACACTGGGCCCATCACAAGAAGGAAGGGTTCTTTGGAAAAGACAATAATGCTGGGGAAAAACAAAAGAAGAAAGGGAAAGGAAGACCAAATATAAGATGGATTGACTGTGTAAAAGAAGCCCTAGGCATGAGCCTACAGGAGCTGAGCATGGCGGTGAGACAGGACCTGGTGGACCTCACTCATTCAGGGTCACCAGGAGTTGGAGTTGACTCAACGGCACATAACACACACACAGATATGTGCTGTGAGCCCCAGGTCAGGCCAGACAGACTTACAAAAATATTCTACACTGTTAAGAGTTAAGCAAGGGCCGGCCAAATACATTAAATGCTGAGCTCACTTCAGCCTAACTGTCTGGTCTCCCAGGCCTTCCCTTTGTTTCTTCGTCACTGTCTCCAACTGTCCCTTTTAGCTTTCTAACTTCCCTCATTTCAAATCTCATATCACATTAGTGTCAAAGACAAATTTCCAGTAATTCTTCAAAAATAAACATTATCTCATATTTTATACTGTAGTAAATTTCCTTACTTTATAGTGTTAAAAAAATATATGCTTTTGAGAAGGTAATCCGTAACAATAAATGTGATATATTCCCAGTCACCAATAGAAACGTTCCTTGTTTTTATCTTAAGCAACATGAACAGTCTTTTGGTTCTGTATATGAAAATATTTTAGATGTTTATGGAAACGTTCACTAGATGAAGAATTCTGCTACTTGTCCCAAATATTATCAGCCTGTACTATTAGGTTGTTAGCCTGTATATGAGCTGGGCTAGCTAGACTGCCTCCCTGGTGAGCAGGAGTCTGGGAAATTCCTTCTATTGACATAAGTGATCTCCCAAAATCTGTGGACTCATGCATTTCGTTAGCAGTGCTCATTATTATAGCTTTCATCCGTAAATTAGTTTGAAGCATTTGAAAGCCAGACAGTTATACGTTATTATCGAGACAGATCTAGAGCTGTTCAACGCCAATGGGAGGAACATGCTATGCATGCATTAGACTTGTTATAATCCAGAGCACCTTCCGGGCACATGAAACATTTAAGACTATCTAATGTTGGCTAACATTTGTTGAGTGCTTATTACTAAATGTCACTCTTTAGGTTGAAAAATGGGCTGTCTTATTTAATCTTCACAAACCTATGAAATAGACAGTCCCATTTGTGTTTGAGAACATTCAGTCCCACTAAGGTAAAGTAAGTGGCCCAAGGTCTCACACACACACACACACACACACACACACACACACACACTGGCAGAGTCAAGTGTTGAACCTAGAAAGTTACATTCCAGAGCCTGCTTTTTTGAACTACTACCTAAGCAAAATTGCTTGGCAGAACGAATAAGGTCCCCGCCCCCTCCACCATCAGCTACAAAACAAACCTAGTACAACATGTACACTTATGAAAACATCTTGAATATACACCCAGGCACCAAAGTTTTCAAATAAAAGAAGGAAATAGATTGACTTTATAGAACTTAAATACCTTTTAAATTAGATGACTTGATTTTATTTTAAAGAGAACATTCATCCAATAACTAAAAGTCAAAAAATACCTTCTGAGCCTGGACAACGAGCGAGGTGATGTTCTAGCTCCTGTTTTTGTCTTAGCCCCTAGGGCTACAATCATTAACAACATCTAATAGCCCCAAATAGCATAGTTTTAGCAAAGAGAAACTAGGAAAGGGATGGAGGATGATTGGGGTGGGGTGCGGGTGGGCACAGTGGTCAGGGAACAGGTGTTTGAGGTGCTTTCTAGTCTGAGAAGGGGCCAGGGAACCACGGAAGAGAGTGGGCCCCAGACAGAAGGAATATCCTTTGCAAAGACCCTGACAGGATCTGGCCTGTTAGGCAGATGGGAAGATCTGCAAGGCGGGAGCTCGGTGAACAGAGGGAAGGCCCAGGAGGAGCAGGGTGAGGTGGAGACGGAGAGAGGTCACGTGTGGTAGGAAGGGCAAAGTGCACCGCAGCTGCAAGAAGACAATATGAAGCATAAGGGTGATCTTCCGGAGATGGTCAATGACTTGGTAAAATACTTTCTGAAATGGTTACTTTTTCCAGTTTACAGAAAAATTCTACGAAGTCAGAGAAAAAAAGAGAAACAGCAGGGAATAAAGACCTTACCTATAGATTACCGTGTCATATGACTAAACATAAGTCATTCTCATAAAAAACACGAACATTAGAAAAAGATGCAGCAATCAAAGCGGAGTTCTACGAACTGCATTTTCATAACCCTAAGCATTTGTTTCACTTCTTTAATTAAAATAAATAATCGTTTCGACTGAAAAATTCCACACTAAAAATGTGAAGAGGAGAGAAGTGTAAGTTTATAATCTGGTTAGTTCCATCCAGTTTCTGAAAGAACAAGCTGGTGCTGAGGTTTGGTGATCGGGTGAAGATGAGAGGAGGAAAAGAAAAGTTCTTTAGGGAAAGTATTGCATTTAATTTAATTTTTTTTATCCTCACCCGAGGACATTTTTTTTTGCATTTATCTTCAGATAGAGCAGGAGGGCGAGAGAGGGGAAGAGAGAGAGAGAAACATCGATGTGAGAGAGACACATCGACTGGTTGCCACCCACACAACCCCAACCGGGGCCGGGAAAAAACTGAAACCAAGATACATGACCCTAGAGGGAACCGAACCCAGGACTCTCCAGTCTGCAGGCCGAAGCTCTAACCGCTGAGCCAAACCGGCCAGAGCTGAGCCAAACCGGCCAGAGCTGAGCCAAACCGGCCAGGGCAAAGTACTGCATTTTAAATACAAGTTGGAAGAAAATTATACATCTGTCTTGTCACTTTTCATATTGTTTTTCTGCACACGCATCACATTCTGAGATGAACAGAAAGCTCACTTCGGCAGAGTTCTTTCTACCAAGGGATACGGCGGAGCTCATACCCTCTATCAAGTAACAATCAAGTTGTTTGGATGAGAAGTTGAGAGAAAGTTCTTGGAAATGACTCTTGGTCCAAAGCTACCTGAGGGAAATATTGGGTAAAAGAAGTCTAATTATCTATAACTTTCTGGACTCATAAGACCTGGTGGTAAGACCATTACTGCAATTTCTGGTGACTTATCTGTGACTGTGAGCCCCAGCCTGGCCTGGGACAAGCCTGGAGGTTCTTTTGGGAAGAAGTCAGGGAGAGGAAGAGAGATGTCAGAGTCCAGCCATCTGCCTATAAAAACAACAACAAAACAAGTTCGTAGACACAGAGAACAGATTGGGAGTTGCTAGAGGCAGCGGTGGAGGGGTGGGCCAAATGGGCAAAGGTGGTCAAAAGGTACAAATTCCCGATTATAAAATAAGACCTGGAGATGTAATGCACAGCATGGTGACTACAGTTAATTACACCGTATTATACATTTGAAAGTTGCTAAGAGAGTAGATCTTAAGTTCTCATCTCAAGAAAAAAATACAACAGCCCTGTACCTATGTATGGTAATGAATATCAACTAGGATTACTGTGGTAATAATTTCACAATATATTTAAATATTAAATTGTTATGTTGCACACCTAAAATTAATATGCTATACCTCAATTATATCTCAATAAAAATATTTTGGATGTTTTAAAATATCTTTAAATATACTAAACATTACAAGACAACTAAGAGTTTAGCATTTGTTTTTATATAAGATTGTAAAAGTGTTTTGACACAAATTCTGAACCCAGCGTATATGTAGGAAAACAATAGCATCCCTAAATGTAATGGGTGCAATATCACTGATGCCTTGTAATATCTAGAGTGTCACATATTGAAAAACATTTTTAAAGTCTATTACCTCATTTGATTCTCATCACAGCCCTATATTTAGCCCAAATGGATATAACTGATATCATTTCTCTTTGAGAAACAAGAACATTAAGACACAGAAAAGTGAGTTTGTAGCCAATTAGACCTAAACTGCAGACCAACTAATTCCAAATCTTGTGTCTTTTCTGTCTGTAACTAGTCCAGGGTTTCTCAAAGTTTGGTCCCTAGACTAGGAGTAATGATAGCATCGCCTAGGAACTTGGAAATGCAAATTATAGGCCCGACTCCAGACCTAAGGAATCAGAAATTCTTAGAGTGCAGCCCAAGGCCACCAGGTGATGCCAATGACTGCCTGTTTGAAAACCAATGCACTGGACCATGACGGCGCTCTAGCCCATAGGAGCAGTGTGAGGAAACGTCCTGTACGTGGAAAGTACTCATTCACTCCGCATGACTTCCTGACAGCGTCACCAGCCACACATATGCTAGAAGAGGCTATGGCCCATAAGCTTACCATTGCACTCCTATGACTTAATAAACTATTTGACCGACTCTCCTTTGTATTGATTTGGTTTGTAAAACTGGAAACCAATTATAATTATTTTAGTTATAGGAATCATCACAATAAAGAGTCAGAACCTATGGCCATGGAGATTTCAGGCAAAGGAAGGACAGCTTTTGTCTTAGCTACCAGCAAACTCACATTAAGAGAATCCACTATCTAAAATCTCTGCCTGATACTGTTTTTGTTTTTGTTTTTTTCACTTATTTGTTGGGATTATTTTAATCTTTGCTTTCTTTGGATTCTGTTAAATCACTGGGAGCCTGGAGAGAAAACAGAAAATGGAAATCTCAGCTACAATTTTAGTTATGGCCTTTGACTAGTATCTGTAAAACAACACTTCCAAAAGTAAAATATGATATTTCTTTAAATCTAAGATGTTCATTATAGCACAAACTGTGACCATTTTTAATGCACCACTATAAAAATACAGAGAACACTGCTGATTTTACAATGAAATGTCATCAAAGGTAAGAGGCAGCCCAATTCAGACCTGCTCAAATAAGAAAAAGTGCATGTTAGCATCAGCGAAACTCGGGCACGCTGTGCTCTCCAGCTGCGGCTGGCATCCTCCCTCAGGGCACTCTCTGCTTATGTATTTTCTTTTCAAAAGCAATGTTGATCTGGCCCCAGTTATGGTACAGTTATAGTAATTTTGCTCTTCAAAGTTAAGTAGTAGTCATCCTAGCCTAAGGATTGTTTCATGACATCAGTAACTAAGCACGGCAGATGGAAAATATTCTTCTACCATTTGGTATCTCGGTTGTCATGCGGAGTAAGGAAACAGGCAATTGAGTGAGAAAACGAAGGCAGGGTAAGAGTAAAACGTGCAGCACTCGTTGAATAAATCTTTGGGCTGTCATTTCAAAATCAAGTCCTTCCCAAATCTAAGCGTTGCTATTTTTTTTATACATGGACTTTTTTCGTCCTTAATTAGCTATGTCGCTTCTTTACGTTGGCCATCAGATATATATAAGGTAACTATGCTGAATAAATATATTTATATTTATAAATATAAATGTCTTGGAAATCCACTTCCTCCTGTCTTTGCAGGGGGACTCAAACTTGCTTGTAAGTGCAACAAAGAAACTACTGGTATGTAAAAATTTTGAGCCAAAGGTGAACATTTTGCATCAAAGACTAAGTCCCTGATTGGTTCTTCCGCAGAACACCCCACGACAAATAGTAAATATGACCTGCAGACTGGTAAACTACCGTACATATTTGAAAAGTTCTGCTTACTGTTTTGACTTGGAGAATTGTATTCATAAACAATTTATTGTTGGGAAATTTTCCTTTTATTTTCCATATTTTCACAGTTCAGAGCACACTTCTACAGTAATTAAACACTCTACTAATTTATTTAGGATAATTTTGATAACCTGTTGAGCCCAGCGGAAACTATGCCAAACCGGAAGTTCAAAGACATGAGATGAAGTTGTGATTTTGTTATTCTTCAGCTCTGTGCCTGAGCAAGTCACTTCATTTTCTTCTGCCACTTTTTTAAAACTTGGAAATGTAAATGACTGGTAAATCCTCTTTAGTGAGTTCAGGGTAGCAAGGAGATAAAAGAATTAAAATAATAAAAACATAGAGGAAAAGGTGCCTTGTATGTAGCATTTAATTATGAGTAATGAAAAGATGCAGAGAGTACTGTGTACAGTGCCTAGCACAGAGCTGTTGTTATTCCATCATCAGTAACAACAGCACTGCCAGGATGAAATCACTGTTCCCTTCGAGGTTAAGGAAACGATCGTCAAGAGGTTGAGTGGCATTTCTGTGGCCATGCTAAGGGCCCAGGCCAGGGCTAGCACTTGTCTACCAGATGACCCGCCTGCTTTCTGCCTCAGGCCAGAGCGCCCTCCATGGCCATGGACTTTGAGTAGAAAATCATCATTTCAATTTCAATTGAATTTCCCAGGTATTGCTTGAAAACACATAAAAATAATACTGTTTTAATGAACACATGACTTCTAGCCCATGTTCCCCCTTCCTGCTGCATTAGACTTGAAGAACCTCCGCGCACAAGACGCTCTGAGAATGCGCGGCAAGGAGGGGTGTGCTGCCCGACCATGAACCAGCTCGAGGGAAGAGGCAGCTGCGAGGTGTGGGTGCCCGTGGCCATGAGGAGCAGTGAGGGGAGGTGGAGGGCCTTGCATCCTGCTGCAGCTGCCCCTCCGTGGTTTCCAGGGCTGCACCCTGAAGAGAAACAAGCCCACCGTGCCCGCTGGTACCACCGGCCGGGGAAAACGTGCGGGATGCTGTTCCTTTCGCACTGTTCACAGCAGGGAGAAGCTGGAAAACACTGCGTGGTCCATCAACGGGCAGACAGATTAAATACATAGCGGTTTGGGGACACAATGGCCCAACACAGAGAAAGCGAGAGGATGTATAAATATGTGTATGTCAAAACAGAGAAATTCAAAGCAAAACAAGCAAGCCCTGGCCGGTTTCGCTCAGTGGTTAGAGTGTCGGCCAGCGGACCAAAGAGTCATGGGTTCGATTCCAGGCGCAAACCTCGGTTGTGGTTCTTCAGGCCCTGGTTGGGTCGGTCATGCAGGGGACAACCACTCCATGCGTCTCTCTCACATCGATGTCCTTCTCTCTCTCCCTCCCCTCCCCACTCTATCTGAAGATATTTGAGAAAATATCCTCAGGTGAGGATTAAAAAAATAAAGTAAAAGAAAAAAAAAAAAAGCGCAAAACAAGCAAGTCCCATCATCTATATGTATAGAATAATAATTTAATATTTACCTTTTGCTATGTATGGTACATTTAAAACCACACTCACTAAAATAACATAGTTTGGTGTGTGTGTGTGGTGTGTGTGTGTGTGTGTGTGTGTGTACTGGAAAAAACACAAATTATGACATTGTTTAGGAGGGGGAGGGGAATAGGATTTAGGGGCAGTGATTTTTATTTCTTTCATAAACAGAAGGCTTGAAGTAAATATAATAAAAGTATTTAGCAGTTGCCAATCCTAATGGCAGAAATCATGATGTTTGTCAGTACATCCATCATTAGCAGCTGAAGTTGACCAACCTAGCCTCATTTGTTTAACAAAGTTTACTTCTTGGCTGTAGTTGTTGACTGGTTTAGCACTGAAACTTCTTAGAGACTTATTTTCAGAGGACTGACCCATGGAGGACATGTACTGCCCCAGGAGTAACGGGGGGCTGAGTGCGGATTCATTCAGTGCTCTCTCCCTGTCACACACCTACAGGGGAACGGAACGAGAGGATCACTAACAAGGATGAAACATTCTATCAAGGAGAAAAAGGGAAGGAATGCAAGACCCTAAGATCCATTGCTATTTGATAGTTTCCCCAACTATTAGCTATTCTTTACTTGTCAAAATCCCACTTGTGTATTTGCTGAGAGAAGAAATGGTTTCTATCCCAAGAACTGTGCGAATACTTCACATTCATTGAAGAAACATTGTTTAAATCAGATGTTGCTATCATCTTACAATGATTTTTGCATTATTTCAAAGAAAAGGAATGATTTATTCACATGATAAAAACAATTAGCACATATGAACCCATCACCTGAAGCCAATGAAAGTCGAGAATATGTAAATGTGTTGAAAATTAAGAAAAAAAAATTTGTAATATAAATTTGAACTAAAGAACCTTTATTAGGACTTCCGGTCAAGATGGCGGCGTAGGGAAAGGCAGTATCGCGTTCTCCCACAACCACATCCAAGTTACAACAAAACTACAGAACAACCATCATCCAAAACCGCCTGAAATCAAGCTGAATGGAAGTCCTACAACTACGGAATTAAAAAAAAAAGCAGATACATCCAGACCGGTAGGAGGGGCGGTGGCGCGAGGGGTGGCGGCAGCGGCGCAGCCCCGCGGCGGCGCGACAGGCTGGTCCCACACCCACGTGTGGCGGATAAAAATCAGGAGGCTCCCGTGGCTGGGAAGGTCCTTCCTGAGGACTGAGGGGTCCCCGTCCCACACCAGGTGCCCCGCTCAGGTTTCCAGTGCCAGGAAGAGAGTCCCCATAACTTCTGGCTGGAAAAACCAGCAGGAACTGAGGCTCAGGGAAGCTGACCTGGCTGGAGCCACAGGCAGCTCCCTAAAGGGCCCGCGCACGGACTTATCAGACTCTGTCCCTCTAAGCTCGGAGGGAAGGCAGCACGAGGGGCACCAGAGACACACAGGGAAGAACTGAGCTGTTTGGCACTGGAGCGAGGGCTGGAGAGGGGGATTTCTCCGGGACAAACGTGCTGTCAGAGGCCTTTGTTCCTTTGGTGAGCCCTTCCTTGGGGCGGCAGACAGTCGCCATATCTGGGACTCCAGCAACCTGGCTCACCGACTCCCTGAGGCCCCACCCCACCCCGCCCCACACAACTTTCAAGCCCACCCAAGCTGTTGCCACTTGCTTAACCATAGGATTGGCCTGTCTTGGATCCTGCTTCAGGTTTTTCCTAAATTCTTTCAAACGAGCAGCATCGGGTCTCAGCGAGCCCCATACCTCTCATTAAGTAATACACAGAAACAAACACAGGGAGGCAGCCAAAATGAGGAGACAAAGAAACAGGTCCCAAATGAAAGAACAGAACAAAACCCCAAGAAAAGAACTAAGTGAAATGGAGACAAGCAACATAACAGATGCTGAGTTCAAAACACTGCTTATAAGGATGCTCAGTGAACTCAGTGAGGGCCTCAAGAGCATAAAAAAGTACCAGTCAGAAATGATCGCTGCACAGTTAGAAATGAAGGAGGCTTTAACTGAAATAAAGAATAATTTACATAGCTTCAATAATAGAGTACGTAAATCCAAGGAGCAAACCATCGATTTGGAATATAAGGAAGCAAAAAACGCCCAACCAGAACAGCAAAAAGAAAAAAGAATCCAAAAAAATGAGGATAGTGTAAGGAGCCTCTGGGACAACTTCAAGCGCGCCAACATTCGCATCTTGGGGGTGCCAGAAGGAGAAGAGAGAGAACAAGAAATCGAAAACCTGTTTGAAACAATAATGGCAGAAAACTTTCCTAACTTGGTGAAGGAAACAGACATAGAAGTCCAGGAAGCACAGAGAGTCCCAAACAAGATGAACCCCAAGAGGCCCACACCAAGACACACCATCATCAAAATGCAAAAGGTTCAAGACAAAGAGAGAATCCTAAAAGCAGCAAGAGAAAGGCAGCTAGTTACCTACAAGGGAGTTCCCATTAGGCTGTCAGCTGATTTCTCAAAAGAAACTTTGCAGGCCAGAAGGGAGTGGCAAGAAATATTCAGAGTGATGAAAACCAAGAACCTACAACCAAAATTACTCTATCCTACAAAGCTGTCATTTAGAATCGATGGCCATATAAAGACTTTCCCAGACAAGAAAAAGTTAAAGGAGTTCATCACTACCAAACCGTTATTATATGAAATGATGAAGGGTCTTTTTAAAGAAAAAGATAAAATGTATGAACAAACAAAATGGCAATGAATACATATCTATCAACAATGGAATCTACAAACAAAATGAACAGGAAGAACAGGAACATTCTCATAGATACAGAGAACATTTTGTTGGTTGCCAGTTGGGAAAGGGGTTGGGGGAATGGATGAAAAAGGTGAAGGGATTAAGAAGCACAAATTCATTGCTAGACTGACAAACCTCAAAGGGAAAGGGGTTGGGGGGGTGGGAAGAAATAAACCAAAGAACTTATATGCATAACCAATGGACACGGACAATAGTCTGGGAAAAGGTGGGAGGGGGGCAGGAGTGGGGAGGAGGGGGTCAATGGGGGAAAAATGTGGAACATCTGTAATACATTTTACATCCTACAATAAAGATGTGGAAAAAAAAATAAAAAAATAAAAAAAATAAAAATCATCAATAAAAACATATTTAAAAATAAAATAAATAAATAAATAAATAAATAAATAAAGAACCTTTATTATATTTTTTAATGATGACAACACAGTAAAGCCAGGAGGTGCTACAATATGGTCAATCGATTTCACTCAATTTTATTATCTGAACATGGCACTTAGTTGTCATGCCAACATTTTAAAACTGTAACCGGAAGACCATCAGATCGAAACGAGAGTACTTCAAGAGATAAATTGATACCTTCAAGGTAAAGTTTGAGGCAGGGCCCAGGAAGGGCACAATGATACTTGTTCCTCTCAGCTTGGACCTTAATCTTGGTGCTTAATTGAAAGAGTGGCATAGATTTCAAATAACTAATTCAGATAATTTATTTAAACTTTAGCAGAAACAAATCTGAATATCTTTGTTGTAGTTTCACAGCAGAGGACATTTAATATGTAAAAAAATGAGAAAAAAGTAGTACTAGCCAAGAACCAACTTTAATTTTAAATAACCTCTGTATTTGGGCTGAAACTTTTGTCGCATTCTCAACCAATTCTTTAAAAGAAAAACAGGTAGCCAATTCGATTTTTAAAAACAAACAAAAACCACTAGTTGTTTTGACTTTATACTTTCCTTCCTGAATAGTTATTTTAAAGTATTCATTCAATGTGAGAAGATAACAAAGTTTTAACATCTCTGACATGATCACAAAATCACTCTTTAAAATCCTTGAACATTTGACTTGGGGCAAGGGTGAGTTTTAGCAGAATGGGAAAACATTAGGAGAGGAATTTGTTTCTACAATTTCCACCTACTTTTAGGTTTAGCCCATTTCTAGCCTCGTTTTGGGACTCCCCTTCAACGGAGGATGACTCCTGGCATGAGACAGTGAAGGCCCAATATTAATGGCCTGTGCAGAACGTTCAGACCAAAGCATTATAAATGCATCTGCCACGTGTTAGAAAGAGAACAAAGAGACCCAAGAGTGAGCTATTTGGGGAACAACTACGCAGCTGTCCAGTAACGCTAACCTCTACCCAGTTAATGTGGCAGCATCTCTAGAAAACACAGCTGGTCAACTCAGGCCTGTATGAGATGATATATACAGACAGTTGCCCAGATGTGATGCTCTGTTGTTTTTCACTGAAGTATCACGGGGCTAGTCAGTGTCTATCACAGAATGTGCTTGAGAAGTTAAGGGTCTTAGGCACAAAATGGTCTGTGTGGTGTGCATCCAAGTTCTCTGTCCTCACGCATTTTATGAAACATTTTTCTATTTAGTGAGGAAATCCAGTAAAAGCCTTATGCAATGTCATCTAAGTACAAATTCAGGGTAAGCACTTTGGTTTAACCTCAATTATGTCAGATGATAATGTAAATTCGTTTTCTCATCTATAAAATATGTGAGCTGTTTTAGATAGCCTCTGCTACAACCTCTTCGGGTTCTAAGATTTCCTCTCCTCGTTGGATATCTTTTCCTTTATTAACTGCAAGTACTCAAGAAAGGGCCAGTTATTAAATCACTTCAAATGTACGTCTGTTTTTCTTAATAAACAAATCACCTAGTAAGGAAGCACATGGCCTGTTGAGTAGAAAAAAAACATAGAAGGGAAGAAATAGATAAGGAAGGGTGGGAGGTTGGAGAGATTATAGAAAAACTCATCCTGGCACAGACAGCAGTGAAGAATGTCCCCCAAAGTGGCTGAAGACACACAGAATGAGAAAGGTCTCTGCGCACTGTACTGACGCTAACAAGAGGAGGAGCCACGTTTCCTATGTCCATGACCCCAAAAATCATGCTGCTATTACTTCCTACTCTACCTTCCAAGATGACATTTGATATTTGGAATTGACTTGGCAAAAACAAAACAAACAAACAAAAAAACATGAACAAACAAGCAAGCAAGCAAACAAAAAGATTAATTTCTTCTGGCTAATTCCGAGAAGTGGACTTGCTACAGCTTGTCTCCTTGGCAGAGAATAAGACCCAAGTATAGATACTTCTCCGATATTTCTCCCTCCTGAGGGAGATTCTTGGATTTAATAACAAGGAACACCTTTTCTGGATTTCCATCGTGGTCCATGTGTTTTTTATTGTTTGGGTTTATCTCAGTTTGGGGTATAAGCTCTTTTTTTCCTTTTATTTAGACTAAACTATTCACCAATCTTGACTCAAATGAGGTTTATCCCTAGTGGAAAGACTGACTTCTGCTTGTGTGCCATTCCATGAAGAAAATAAAAGGGTTGTAAAGACATTTGATGTGACCAAACACCTCTCTATTACATTGTCACCAAAACCGTGAGTTATGTTTTGTCTGTGCCCGTGGAGTTGCTTCTTTTAATGTTTTCAATGGACAACAAGGCACTAAGAACGGAGGGGAACTAATAGATGGTAAAAATAGCTACTACCTAACAATGTTACTGGAACAATTAGAGTGCGGAAAACTCTCTCACATGAGATGCCAACTGAGAACAAAGGTTGGCATGATGCTGGTTCTTTGGTTCTTTTCCAATTAATAAAACATGCTTGATCCAAATTCATCTCTCTCACTTAACACTATTTGGGTTGTTTTTGGTTTGTTTGTTTTCATTTCTCCCTAACCCACTAAAAAAAAAAAAAACACAATGATGGACCCTATTCTTTGTGTAATGTTTCTTTTTCCTTCGTTTTTTTGGTTTTTTTTTTGTTTTTAATAGCTATGCAGAGTGCTATCAAACATTTGTATGCATGGACAATGTATATGCCTTGTTTTCACACTCAGAGAACATTGACTTATTCTTAAAGAAAGACTCTAGCCAAAAAGCATTAAGTCACATCAATCAAATGCAACATAACACAATATTCATTTGTTCATTTTGTGTCTAGTTGCTAAGGAACACAGCCAAAGAAGTAATCTTTGCAACACAACAGAAGACCCTGAGCATGGCCCACAGGCATGTACAGAGCCTGTGAGCTCCGGGAACCACACTTTGTATTCAAACCCAAAGAGCATAGTAGTATTGGGAAATCGTGTTTTGTTTTGTTTTTTTCTTTTCTCCTTGTACAATGGGATAAAAACAGCAACTTCCATTCTCCTTGTAAAAAGTCCAGTAGCTTTTCTAGACGCATGACCTTTTCAGTCATTCAACATACTTTAAACAGAAGCCCTATCCCTTCTGCCTTTAAACAGCGATGCGGGACTCCTGAAATACATGAAGGTTCTGAATTGTCCCCCCAAGCCCACCAAAGGAAACAAATTAACTTTGTTTTTCTTAAAGGCCAATTTCTACAGAGAGGTGAATCTGACAGAGTAGTAAACACCATCTGAATTGTTTTCAACAATCTCACCTAACTTTACTAGACTGAGCCGAAGGTGCTATTTTAAAGACCGAAAGATGCTATGACGTAGCAGCATTTCATATGGCCCTAAAGGATGTACTTACATTTTGCTGTCACTTTGTACCCCCCCAGAGGAGGGGCGTGGCCTTCCACGGCATCGAATCCAGCGGAAACTAGGACCATGTCTGGGTCAAACTCTTTGGCCACAGGCGTCACCACAGTCCTGCACAGTAAAAAGCAACCCGTTACACATGGGAATGGCAAATACCTCTGCAAACTGTGCAGTGGAAACGACCTGGCACAATCTCAAGAACTTCCCAAGAAAAAAGGAAAGGGGAAAAGTAAATGCTGTTTGAAACGGATCGAAAACCGATTGTTTCCTGACACCGAATCTCTGTTATTGTAGCATCCCAATTTAGTCTTTTTTCTTTCATCTTTTTTTTTCTCCTCCAAATTAAAAAAAAAAAAAAACAGCTTTGCAGGTACATTCTTGAGCCCATCATTTCACATGCACATCTGTGGCTGCTTTATCCCCCTGCCCATAAAAAACCCACTTCTTCCAAGGGAGTGACTAATGTTTTACAGAGGAAAGCTGAGGCTGTCGTGAAAACCGCTCGCTCCAGCCAGGAGGACTTGGTGTAAATTTGAACTATAAATTTCTTTGGGGGAAAAAAATGTTGCCTTTTCAACTTTTTTTTTCTTTAAAAAAAAAATGCATTTTAAAATATTTGTCATGGTAGGGGGTGACTCTTGCAAAGGAAAAACATGAAATTCCTTTAATAGAATCCAGACTATGCTGTTAAGGAAGTCCAAGGTCAGAGACAGCAGGGAGGTGGCAGCCTCATCCATGACAGCTGCCCTGCTGGCCTCACTCGGGCACCTCGCACTCACCTCCTCAGCCTGCCCCCCTCCCCGACCCCCTTCTCCTCGCCGCTGGATTTGGGACAGAATGCCTCATTGGATGCTACTCGGCTTCATAAACTAAAACATTTTTCGAATGCAGGTTTCAAGATCAGTGTGCCATCATTAGAGTTCAAATTCTCAAAGACAGTTTAATGAAATGGGAAAACTGCACAGCACAGGAAATTTAAAAAGTAGTAATGTCTCTATTGTGTGTTTGGGGAAAATGACTAAACCAAATATTAAAAGAATTACTCTTGAATAGCGACATATTATTTTAATTTTTTGAATATTTGCCAATTTTCCATAATAATATCAGATGTATAGTTAACATTTTTTTTGCATGTAAATAAGAAGATGAAGTTACAAAATAAAAACTACTTATTTGAAACTTACCTAAATGGAGACATAAATGAATAAAATGTTTTTTATAACTCCACTACCATTATAGCAGTATAAAAACTCAACCCTTTAAACTCATAAATGTACATGTAAGTGACATCTGTGGAAGTCCTCCCAACAACTGGAAAGCCACTTATATCTGACTTGGCCCATCAGTGAAACTAAGTCAAAACATAATTTTGTTTCCTGTGCACAATTTCATTATTTTGTTATTTCATAAAATTAAAAATCTCTCATATATTATCAGGAGCAGTCTTGCCAATTCTTTTCCTTCCCAGTAATACCAACTCCTACATTACAATTTTCATTAAAGTGTCACATATTATCAATTCACTACTTTTCATATGAGTAAAACAGCCACGTGATGTATGTTGGGATATTAGATACTGGAATAAATTGTCTCAAACAATCAAGAGTGTTTTTATCAAGGTACTCTATTTAATTTGATTAATCCTATGTATTCCCTTAGACAACAATGCTCTTAGGAAAGCATGAGTAGTTGAATGAACAAGGTTGTCCATCCAATCGCATGCATCATTGCAAGTCATTTTCCGTCTCCTTTCCCTCGGTTTGGAAGGTTTCTCCCCTCCTCTTCCCGTCTCCCAAGTTAATCTACATTGTGAAACTGATCAAAGATACACATCCAAGGTACAGCTCCATACTATCTTCTCCACAATGGCTTCTCTCTGCACATGGATATTAAACATATATGTTTGTATTACTGAAGGACAAAGGCAGGACAGGAGACAGGATGAGACAAGGATGGCCAACCTAAGCTTAGAATAGTGAAAACACAGTGCTGACCCACAGAGGGGGAGCGAAAACGTAAATGCACCTACGGACACAAAGCCACACAAAGCAAGCTGACTTTTCTCTCTCTTTGTGGAGAAGCACACTGAACACAAATTAAACACCTACAGAGACTGCCACTTACGAGTCCCTCAGACCAATAGACAGGTATTTTCCTCCACCCTCCTATAGCGCGTTCACCAGTTCAAAAGCCCCACTAAGGTATGTGGAGTTCCCCCGATCTTTCTGTGCCCCCTCTCAGACACGATGCTGGAAGAAAGCCTCTAGCGTGAAAGACAACAAAACTAACATGCAAACGAATAAAAGAAAGGGAACTGAGGAAACCTAAAGAAATTAAATTAAGAGACCATAATCACAAACACTAGGATTATCCTCAAAGACAAAATAGTATAGCTGGACCTCCATATCCATGGATTCAGCCAACTGTGCATTGAAAAGTATACATTTTTAAGTTACATTGTTGCTGACACATACAATGCAGCTGGGCCTAAAATGGTTGCATGTGTACTAAAAATACACAGACTTTTTTCCTTGTCATTATTCCCTGAGCAATACACTGTAACAACTATCTACATAACATGTACACTCTATTAGGTATTATAAATAATGTAGAGATGATTTAAAGTATATAGGAGGATATACACAGGTTATAAGCAAATACTATGTCATTTTGTTTAAGTGACTTGAACATCCACGGATTTGGGTATCCGGATACCAACACCCATGGGTACCAAGGGATGACTGTACACCTATGAAATGAAGAGAGGAAGCTATCAAAATAAAGAGTAACAGGAAACACAACATAGAGGACTCTCTTTAGGACACAAAACAGACACGTTCTCTCAGCAAGTTCAGCACAAAACAGAGACATGACCAACTAACAGGAATAGATAAGAAACTTAAAGAATCCATTTAGAAAATTAACATGTGAAGGAAAGTCTAAGAAAAAAAAATTTAATTTAGAATCCCATATCCATTCGAACTGCCAATAAAAATTGAGCATACAATAGAGTTTTAAACATCCAAAATCTCAAAAAACAATAGTATTGTCTACAAATATTTTCACGGGAATGTATTAGATGATATACTCCATCAAAATGAGGACATAAAGTAGAAAAGAATGAAACACAAACCAAACCCCCCATGGAATTGTTTTGTGTGTGTGTGTGTTTTTAATAAATATCCATTTTTGCCAAAATTAAAAAAAAATTACTTCAACTTTAAAGCATAATAGTAGACATTTTCTCTGTCATTGGGAATTGGACATAGAATGGAGTCAGGTTTCATTCCAATAAAACTATTTTGTCAATAAAGACATCCTATCCTCTCTTACAGGGGAAATATGTTTATTTATGCCACATCTCCAGATATTCAGATTCCACTCATTTCTGTTTGAAGCAGACACCACATTTGTTATGTATGTCATTCTTGAATTCACAGAAAATATGGAGTTTACAGTTTCACACAGGCATTCAGAATGTCCCATCTTGCAGGACTAATCATTGAATTCACTCCAAAAAAAAATTTTAAAAGATGGAAAATGGGGAAAAAATATATCCCTTGATAAAGCACTTCCACTTAAAGAGATACATGCTTAGACCTGTGTCTGAGTGGTATGTGCTTTGAATAAACTAGTGATGGGTATGTGAGCCATGTGCTGCTGCCCTACTATATATGCTGTCCAGTGAACAGCTGTATGGCAACAGATGCGTATCAGTGGTGATACTGGTAAGATTCATTCATTCACTTTAACCAGTACCTATTCCATGTCTACCATATTGTAAACACTATTTTGGCTTACGGATGTGTTCAATTTTGAACTGAATCTTCTTTGTTTTCCTGTTGTTGATATTAAACTCTTCCACTGTCAGTTCTCTGATGAACTGATAAAACTAAGACTCCACATAACCCTTTATGGTGGCAACTGTCTTAGTAACACACACGGGACTGTTTGCACAGCTCTGTTTACGCCAGTCTAGATTGGTTTGATTCAAAAGATCTTTCATGTCTGAAAGACTGAAGAACACATTTGGTCGTATTAACTGGGGAAAACACAGTAATTTTTCTTAAGTAGAACAAATCCTCAAAGGTATTCATTTACAGTTTTTATCTGAATAATTGGGTTTTCTGGTTAAAGATAGCAAAGTATGTGTTTGTTCCTCATCTTTCCTAAAAATGTCCCACTGACAGGAAAAGTATATGAATATACATAGGAGCTCATGGTTTTTCAATATGGGGTGGGCAAAAGTAGGTTTACAGTTATAATATAATAAATAATAAAATAATTAGTAATAATACAAGAATAAACTGTTTCACCTACTCACAGTTGTAAACCTGTTTGCCCACCCCTGTATATTACAGGTAAACAGTCACAGAAACAACTTTAGATGTGGGTATGCATGGCTTGGCGTATATTTTCTAAGAGCAATGACAGCCCAGTAGTAATGAGCACATCAGTGCCCAAACTTGTTTTCTAATATCAATCTCCAGTAAAAGGATCCAAGGAGCCTTGGAGAGGAGGTTGATTCCAGGACTGTATTAGGAAAATGACATGGTATTTCTGGAACATCTTGTGATGACAGAAACAATGAAATGCTCGAAAGGGGTGGGGCCAGGTCAGCAGGGAATATGAACCAACGTGAAAGAGCTCTCAGTGGCCAGAGTTGGGACAATCTGAAAAGCAAAACAAAGAATGACAATATTGGATTATAATCCAAAACTTCAAATTGGTATTCATGAGTCCATACAGAGATTTAAAAATGACAGAATAAGTAGAGAAAAGAAGAAATAGTTCTGTCTTACAAAGAATTTCAACTAATAACTAGAAGAACTGAAGAAGACAGCAGATCACCATTTGAACAAGACAGATAATAACATGCAGGGAAAGGCCATGAGGGATGCTAAAACCAGTGGACAAAATTTGGAGAAGAAGCATGGTATTTACATAGTCCCAAAGTATTTTCCCCAAGATATTAAAAAGAAACAAAAAAGAAACATTACAGCAAAGAAACGCACAGATGCCATCTTAATACAATGATTCTGGTTAACATCCTAGTGATAACACACACCAATGTCAATAACCCTGATAAGAAACACTGAGAAAGGCAGACAGACTCTATAGTGCTCTTGCTAAAATTATGGAACCTCAACTTGAATAATGAGCAAACATAAGACAAACCTAAATTAAGGGATATTTGACAAAATAACTGAACAGTACACGTTGAAAGTCATGGCCAGGGAAGACTAAGGCATTGCTACAGATCACAGGGGACTAAGCAGATATGACATGTGGGTACAATGTGAGGAACAGAAAAACTAGTGGAAAAACTGCAGTCCCATATAAGACTGGCAGTGGAGCTAATAGAATTGTACAAATATTAACTTCTTAGCTTGGATAATTGTACTACAGTTATGCAAGTTGTCAACGTTAGGGGAAGCTGTGGGTAGGGCATGCAGGAACTCTGTGCTGTTCTTACAATTTTTCTGTAAGTCCAATAGTATTTTGAAATGAAATGTAAGTATCAGAATACAAAAAAGAATAAACGTATAACAATTAAAGAGGATGAGAGATTTGTCAACAAAGAGTGATTAAAAAAAAAAAAAAAAGAACAAAACAAACAAAAAAAACCACAATAAATTTCCAGAAGAAGGAAATAGACTAGGCCCATACTTAAGAAATGAAACAAAAGAGAAAACTACCACCCTGAACATGCTCCCACGGTACCGCAGAAGAGATAAGAGATGTCCACCCAAGGGAACACCCTGAAAAGCAAGTGTAGTGAAGGACAAGACGGGCAGGACTGAATATGAGAAACTAAAGAAATGCTACTTGGCTAAGAAGACCAGGGCTACAACCCAACACCTTCATTACCTTCCCTCTATGCCAGTAATCAGGGTTTATTCCTGGCAAGTTATTCAGAGACTCTCAATTAAGAAAAGGATGCGTCTGGAGAAAGCCAAGGCTTCTAGTGAGGATACTGTTGCCCCAAAATACAGCTGTCCTTATTTTATCACTTAAGGAGATTCAGAGACTATGAGCCATCATCTGGAATGCACACTCCAAAGTAGGGTTTGGCCATCCACACACTCTGTCCCACACCATCTGACACAGAGCTCCCAACTGGCCCGTTTATACAACCACAGGGAAAAATGACACCAGCTACTACTTTCATAAATATTAATATCAAAGCAGAAATTTCCTGGCATATAAGGAGAGCTAGTAGTATGAAGAAAAAGAAAAGGTTAAAATAAACATAAATATAAGCAACTAGAAAAACAGACATGATTCGGACAACAGAAAGAATAATCTCAAAGAGATTCAAGAAAAACACAAACATGCTGTTATGAAAAGAACAAAGAATAAAGGAAGCACTTCAAGATAAAAATTACAACTGCATAAATTAATAGAAGGTCTGAAAAAATAAAATTTAAGTAATCCCTCATAAAAGGAAGCAAATTTACAAAATTTATAAGTGGGAAAATATGACACATGGAGGATCAATGCAGAGCCCTGTATTTGATTGATAGGGTCTGTGAGAATACTGAGAATTAAAGCAGAAAGAAAGAAAGAAAGAAAGAAAGAAAGAAAGAAAGAAAGAAAGAAAGAAAGAAAGAAAGAAAGAAAGAAAGAAAGAAAGAAAGAAAGAAAGAAAGAAGAAAGAAAGAAAGAAAGAAAGAAAGAAAGAAAGAAAGAAAGAAAGAAAGAGTTTTCAACTAATAATAGAAAACAATTTTTAGGAACTGAAAACACCTTAAGTCTATAGATTTGATTAGTCCAACCAATGCAAGCTCTGTTTATAAAATCACATACACACTTCAACATATTCTAATAATAGTTCAAATCCTTAAAGATCTTATAAAAGAAAAATGTCATCCTCAAAAGAGACAAAGAATGAGACTGACATCAAAGTCCTATCAGCAACACTGAACGTCCACATATTGTGAGGGGAAATTATTTTTAAGCTTTAATTCTGCCCTGGCTGGGTGGCTCAGCTGGTTGGAGTGTTTTCCCACACACTGAAAGGTGGCAGGTTCGATCCCTGGTTGGGTTGTGCTCAGGAGGCAACTGATCCATGTTTCACTCTCACATTGATGTTTTTCTCTCGCCCTCTCCCTCTCCCTTCCTCTCTATAAAATATGTCCTAGAGTGAGGATTAAAACAAACAACAACACTTTAGTTCTACTTCCAGCCATTACATAGTAGCCATCTTATATGTTACTTAAATAAAAATACTTTAAGACATTTAAGGAGTCCGAAATGTAATTCCAAACCATCCTTTCCAAATAATGTACTTAAGAATATATTTCTGCCAAGCAAGAAAGTAACCCATAGAGAAAGGTAGAGGACCAAAGCAGTGGGTATATCACAGGAGAACAACAGAGGATCCACCGATGATTTGTACCTGTATTGATTGGCTAGGAAACAGATGACTGAAGCAATCATAATGGCATATATGCCTTTGCGTCTTCACCTGCCCCCTGGAAATTCTGTCATGCTGTCCTGCTCTTCTCGAAGAGCAATCTACCTCCTCCTCCTTCCCTACATGTCCTCTCCCCAGGTTGCGACTCATGCTAGAGAGAGTACCATGACCTTATTAAAATAAAGGGAGACAAAAATACTACTAATACTACTAATAAAAAGAGACGTGGATCATGCAACCAGAGACTAAACACAGTAAAGAGAAAAGGATCTCATTCCGGATTTCCTTCCAAGGAATGTGCTTCTGATTCAGAACCTCCCCAGCTAGAATGGACCTCTGGATTCATTGCGTGTGTCATCAGTGGCCGAGGCACTGGCTGCGCTGAGTCATGGGCTGTGCTCCGGCCCAACCGCGCGGCGATTCCCAGGACTCACCTCGGCGTGTGCTGAGCGCGCTGTGCACGAAGCTCCCACGCCCTGGGTGCGCTCAGCGCAGGGGAGGGCCGCTCTGGCCGGGGAAACACCAGGCATCTGAAGGCAGTATAACCCATCGGGTTACTCAGGGACATTTCGGTTTCCATTCAGAAGTCCCTCGCTGGGCTCCTCGCATGGGAGAGGCATGGGGTTATGCCGGCCTTCATTCAACCACACGAATACACTGCAGCTCCGCCCTCAAGGGTGCGGGTGGAAAGGATGCGTCTTTGAAGTACCGCATGGTACACATTCAGGCACAAACAATGTACCAAGAGACAGAGGGGACTGGGCATCCAAGAGGGACGAGGACAATAGGGGAAAAGTCTGTCGGAAGAAGGAACGTAGAAAGCGAACTTGGACGTTAACGTAGGAGTTCCCAGGAAGACATGCAGGGAAGACAGCCAGGCAGCAGGAGCAGAGGGCAAAGGCCTGGACATCGGGAAGGGCACACGGCTGTGACAACAGGCGGCCTGGAGCATACGGGGAAGCCACGACAGAGAGGGCGCGAGGACACCAACCCTAAGTGTCTGAAACAGCACCAGGAGCGCCTGGCACTGGGGATGGTGGCGCCAAGTAGTTCAAGAACTGGAGAGTGGACTCTGCTATCAAAGCATCACACAGGTCGGCCATTCATGTTCTTCACTCAGCAAATCCCCACCAACCACCTGCAACAGGCCTGGGTTACTAGCGAACCAAGTCCTCGATCTCTCGCCTTCGTGGAGTTGACAGTCTCGTGGAGGAAAAAGTGTACAGATGAACAAGTCAGCGTGTAGGAAGGAAGACGGTGCAAGTCCTCAGAAAGTCACGGGAGGGGGAGCCTGCGTAGATAGGGGTGCTCTCAGGGGGTGCTGGTGGGACAGAACACTGCCCTGTACCAAGTGAGGGGGGCGCCCACGTGAATTATGGGAAAGACCGCGGCCTGTGGGAACGGTAAGGGCACAGGACCTGAAGTGGCAGGGTCTCGGTGTATTCAAGGGGGTTACTGTGGCTGACACAGAGTGGGTGACGGGACACATGGTTGGGAATGGGGCCAGAAAGGTGGCATACAGCCAGTTGTGAGACCACTGTAAAGACTTGGGATCTCATTCTGAACGAGGGAAACGCAGGGCTGAGGAGGGCAGTGACATGATCTGATATATATCATTTCTGGCCTCGTCAATTACGCTGTGTATGTAAAAGTGCCCTTTAGAATTATGAGGTCCTTTGCCCTCCGAGACAGCAGATTCGGAGCCCCCGTATAATTTATAATGGCATATTATAATCACGCAAAAATGGATTATAGGTGAAAAGCCAAGCCTATATTTTTCTTTATAGTTTAATTGTAGGTCACTGCTTAACAGCATCAGATTATAAAATTACACATTTGCAGATGGTACAAGGACTTGTGTCCTTTTTAGATTTCTCTAACGAAATCAAAAGCGCACCCTACCGCAGGCACGCTGTCTCGCCCACCTGCACGTGTCTGAGCACAGGCAGGAGGACGCTCCCACGGGAAACTCTTCGTGACAGTCCCTGCTCCCACCAGCAGGGGGCGGCACTGCAGGACGCCCAGGACCTCGCCGCCGCAACGCCAGCACCAGTCCCCTTCCGGGAAGCACGAGGGAGGAATGTCCTGGGTGTTTGTGGACGAGGGTCAGCACGGGGAGCTCTAAGCCCACCACGTGCAATGTGTTCACCAGGTGCACCAGCCCACACCTGAGCAGGTCCTGCTCTTCTACCTCACCCTTCACCTTCCATGTCCTCACAGACCCAACACACACACACACACACACACACACACACACACACACACGCTTCCTCTCCTTCACCCCCATCCTTTTTCTTTATTACCTCAATTTTCCACCTTCACCAGCCCCCTTCTCTCTCTCTCTCACCCATGTCCGATCCATCAGGAAATCCCATATTGTACCCATTCGAACTATATCCAGAAACCATGTCTCAATGCAGCCTCCTTTGTCACCACGCTGGCCTGTCCCAACGTGTCTTGCCTGGATTACAGCTACCGCTTCGGAAGAAGTACCCTGTTACTCCCCTAATCTGCACCCTATTCTCGGCAAGCCAGCCAGACTGATGTTTGGTCAGATCCCCGGCGTTTTTCTCAGGGTAACAGTAAAGGTGTTTTTATTATTTAATTTTATTATTTAATTTTACTTTATTTTATTTTTCCTCTTTATTGATTTGAGAGAGAGAGGAAGTGAGAGGGAGAGAGAGACAGAAACAGCGATGAGAGAGAACATTGACTGGCCTCCTCCTGCATGCCCCCCACTGGGGACCAGACCCACAACCTGGGCATGTATCTCGACTGGGAATCGAACCAGCGACCTCCTGGTGCATGGGTCGATGCTCAACCACTGAGCCACACCAGCCAGACAAAGGTGTTTTTACATGACACACAAATCTCTACTCAATGAGGCTGCCCTCTGTTGCTCTGACCCCATCTCTTACCACTCTCCGCCAGGGCTTAATTCACTAATATGCCAGATGCACTCTGGCCAGCAGACTTCACACGGGCTAATTCCTCTGCCCAGAGTGCTCTTCCCCAAATGTTGGCTCCTATTATCATAATCTCAGTAAGACCTTTTCCCTGAAGCCCTTCCCGTACCTACCCCTACTTCCTACTCCTAACTCTTTCATTCTGCTTCTCCCCATAACACTTATCTTTCAAAGCAATACACGATGATTTATTGACCATGTTCATTGCCCTTTTTATTGTCCAGATCTCCCCAACAGATGCAAGCTCCCCAGGTGAAAAAATCGTTTGCCTCTTTGTTCACAGATGTACCCCAGGGGCCCAGAAGAGTGCCTCTCACATGGTGGGTACTCAGTAAATAGCTATGGAACAGAACTTCACCTGATTTTTCATGTTTTCAGCTTGGGTTTTCTTGGTCCCTCACTCTTCTTCAGCCTGTACACATGTCACAGATATATTTGCAATGCCTCATTAGTACAGTGTCATTAACATCCCTGCCGCCACCTCCTTGGACACGGGTGTGCTGACAGTGACCAGCAGATGACCCGACTTTCCTCTCTTGGCCACCTGAATAAACTTCTCCAAGCACAGAAACAGAATAGGGATGCCAAATACAAGAATATGCAAATATTCACTCAGCTGAGGTGTAATTTAGAAATGACACTAATGAGAAACAAATAAAAAAAAGTGGGAATGAAAAGTCTGCACAGCTCCAGAAGATGCGGCTTCTATTTCTTTGTATAATGTTTTGTCTACTTGCCTCTCCTGTGTCCTACCTCTTCCTTGTCTCTATAATTCCGCTCAATAGGAATTTCCTCTCATCTTGACCTATTTCACTGATTCGGGTAAGTTCTCCGTGTCGAGTTCTTTGCTATTTGTGAAAGTCATGCATCAGGATATGAACTCGGCCAGCACAGGGGCATTCTTTTCTGGTTCTCTTACTTTGAAGAGCATCGGAACACTGTATGAGGGAGAGGAAGAGGAGATAATGTGGGGTTTCTCCACAAGCCTGCAGGTTAGGGGACCACATTCTGCAACACTTTCCACTGGGTGCTTCTCCAAAACTGAACTCTCTGGCTTCGATGCACAATTGTACAAAGATCACTGGAGTCCAGCTCAGGACAGCTGGTTCAGTTCCTAATTGTGTGACATCAGCAAGTGGTTTTTCCTCCACTATTAGTTTCCTCAGCTATGAAATGGGGGAAGGGGATTCATCTATATGATCTAAAGTCATATGCAGCTCTCACAAAATACGACTTTTTTGTGTCTCAGGGCTACTACACCACAGGAACAGTTTCCCCCTTCCTACTGTCTTTCTCTTACAATTGGTAAGAAAACCTATTACCTGGGTGGTGGGGGTGGGGTGGGGGTCAGAAAATTAGGTAAAGGAGGTCTGAAGGCACAAGCTTCCAGTTATAACATAAATAAGTTCTGGGGGTGTCATGATAACTGTCATTAACAGTACTGCAGTGTATATCTGAAATTTGTTAAGAGTAAATCTTAAAAGTTCTCACCAAAAGCACGAAAAAATCATCGCCTTGTGAGGTGACTGGTTTAGTTAACTAATCTATTGTGGTAATCATTTTGCAACACAGGGTAGGGCGAGAGGAGGTCTTCAGTTGTGAGTATGCAAAACACAGAGTTTATTCTCGTATTATTATTTATTAATGAGTGCATTATTTTCCATATGAACAACTGTAAACCTCCTTTTACCTCAACCTGTATATACTTATACCAAACCATTATGTTGTGCACTTTAAACACTAAAAAGTTATATATTAATTATCCCAATAAAACTGGGAAAAAAAATAAAAAAAAACAACCATTGCCTGAAGCTCAACATTTCAGATCAAAATCTTTGTTACTTACTCACTGATTTGACCTTATCTTCTCTGATTTCAGTTCTGAAGTGTGTCTTTCCTTTGATGAGTGGGGTCTCGAGAGCCAAATGCAAACCACTTCATTCCAAGAACAAAGTATTTATTCCTCGTGCAGAATAATCATTTTAAAAGAGACTGGAGCTCTAAATATGACCTTTAGGAAGTTTATATTATTATTTTGCTATGTTAAATGCTGATTACAGTACTTTGTGTTTTTAAAAGAATGAACCCTTGATGAGGGTAAGGAAACTATGTACAAACCACACACTTTAAAAGTTGGAATAATAATAGGTCTAGGATCTCATTATATTACTACATTGAAATGTGTGTGTGCATATATCATAACACCACACAACATATTCTAACTAGGAATAGATATTTTAACTAAATATCTATGTATATATACATATACATATATAATATCTAATAATATACATATTCCTAGTCCAGACAGTTCATTCTTTTAATGGGTGTTTTAAATATGACATTTAGTAAGTTTATTTTGCTTTAGCACATTAAAAGTCATTGCTAATTTTAGAACTCTGTCATTTCGGAAGAATGAATACTTGAAGGGACTAAGGGACTTTCCTCGCCTAAGATGTGTCATATGGCCAGTAACAATTCTGACTAATTCAGAATTATTACTCAATGTGTCTGTGAGTTGAGAGCTGGGAGAAAAACTTTTTCAACAATAACTCTTTCTGGCTCTCGGGATGCTGTCAGTGAGCATCATTTGGTATTTACATTACTGCACTGCTGTTCTCTGGATGAGGCAATGCTGCTGCCTTCCTGCGCAAACTCCTCCGCTCAGACAGAGCAAGCTGAGAAAAATGGTAAGACTGCGAGCCCATCAAAAGTGATAAAGTTGTCTGGCTGGTGTGGCTCAGTGGTTGAGCATCGACCCATGCACCAAGAGGTCGCTGGTTCGATTCCCGGTCAGGGCACATGCCCAGGTTGTGGGCCCGATCCCCAGTGGGGGGCATGCAGGAGGCAGCCAGTTGATGTTCTCTCTCATCGATGTTTCTATCTCTCCCTCTTACTTCCTCTCTCTCTAAAATCAATAAAAGTAAACAATTTTTTTTTAAAAAGCGACAAAGTGGATCTTATGTAATTACCATAAACAAGCATAATGGTAACAGAATGAACAGATTTTGCTTTTATTGAACTCAATTTTGAAATTTGGTCTAGAAAAATTAACAAATCAGAATTAGAAAACTCTGAGACATGCTTAATTTAGAGTTTTTAGAAGTCATTTAAGAATTAATGTTAAAATTCTGTTAAAATGAATGTTCTTTACTTTGAAATATAGAATGAAACGTATATATGATTACATATGTCCCTTCCCAATCTTTACTTTATGAAAGTATATAAGTGCCACGCTTTTTAATATGCCAAAAATGTGGCTATAATTTTGCAACAGTGGTTTTCAAAAGAATATTTTATTATGATTCCAAACGTAGGTCCAGTAACTTATAGATGGTCTTATGTCTTTGGTTTCAAAAGTATTGCTAAATCGTTTCTCCCAAATTTGCAAAAAGCTAGGGCTGGAAAGGCACAATTGGTCTGCCACTCACCAAATTAACAAAAGTCTAAGTCACAGGTAACCTATGCTCAGCCAAAAGAGAAAGGACTAAAATATTCCCAGGTAATCCACCACTGATTCCCTGTTGAACCCCTTCAAAGTTGCCAACAAGTGTCCAGGAGTTTGCATCGAATGCATTTTTCCGATGGTTGCAGTGAGCAGTTATAGAGATGCTGATTTCCCAGCACTTCAAACTCTAACTTCCCTTACACCAACCTCTTTACTCCTCTCTTCCTTCTGTCTTTCTTCTCTTTCCTTTATTAATTTTCTAATTTCTCTCTCTTTTTTAAACCAATTTATTCTTAAAGGATATGGACATAATTTAAGAAGACTTTGGAAAAATCTTGCACAAATCAGGCCACAAAATTTTCAACTTTGTTTCCTTAGGTGAAGACCAAACAGATAACCAAGCAAGAAAGTATATGCAAAGAACACCATAATCCATATATTCAGGAAGAGAGGCAGAACAAGCCCCTGCAATGTGTATCTTTCCAAATCTTTGTTTATTTTAGTTACTATAGCAACTTTGTGATTGTAAAACATCGCCATAATGAGTACAACATACAACACCAACGACAGTAAAATGCTCCTATAACTGAAATAGCAGAGAATTGTTTAGAGAATTCTAAAAGGCTGATTTCTTTAATGGGCTCATAGCAGAAAAATGTCTACCTAAGTCAATAGTAAATGTCTCCTCCAAAGGGACAATAAGATGCTTATGACACGTGCACTTTGGAAACTTAATTATGTGCCCATTTCTTGTTATTACTTTCTTTATCCAAAAAAATCCCTGAAGAGATGTTACTACCATCAAAACAGTCGTAGGGATTTCTCTGCTTTCGGTGGGGTGCAACGTGGAGCTTAGTACACATATTGCATTTCCCATCACCCTCTGAGCACGGAATATTCTTTCTGTAAAGTTTCACATGGGCCTCGCTTTGGTCTTTGCACGAGTGATTGCATTCCATAAAATATTATTGCATAAAGCCAAAGGACCCTGGTTAAAAATTAAACTCAGTATTCCAATAAAATCCAATCTAAAATATATATATATATATATATATATATATATATATATATATATATATTCTATTCACACACACACACACACACACACACATGCATACGCACACGCACAAAGAGAATGTTAGCCATTATATTTCTTCTCAAAAGAAGAGACCATGGAGCTTTGTAGGCATAAAAAGGAGAAAGAAAGGTCAAGCTTTACTGTAAGTAAATGGTCTGTGGTTTATAAAATTCACAAAATAAATTACAGCATGACATCCTTTTCAAGGAACTGTTTGTGTCTTCGGAAAAAGTGTGTATTATTTTTGGTCAACTCTACCTTTTGATGTGGCCTTTCTAAGGGAGGCAGCATCATCAAGATTTTTTTCTTTTAATTGCGTAAAAATATGAGACAAACAAGACAAAAGGCGAGCTCATTTAGCAATTTAAATCCCTAAGCCAGACAGAGGCTGTGAAGGAAGGAAGAACTTGGGAGCTGAGGTGCAGAGAGAGTCTCTCCTCAATCAGGAGACCAATCAAAATCAAGGAGTTTTATTTTTTTTCTTATCTACAATGACAGGAGAGTAGGATTAATCCTAAAGCTAAAGAAATCGTTTATTTATGTTGCAGGCAAGCTAATTCTTTTCTCCTGGCAACAACAATAAAATTGTCAGCCATTTTGCCAAGCATGAAGTTAAATCATTTATACTTTGTCTCTAACACTGTCATGCCAACGACATATCTGCAAATATGTGTTTTGATCCCCCATTTTGTAGATAATTGAACTGAGACTCAATTAAGTTAAAAAAATTAAGTCAGAGTAATTGTCAAGTTGATTCAGCAAGTAATTGGCATGAATTGGGATTCAACCCCCGATTTGTCTGGATCCAAAGTCCATGTTCTCACAAACCTGCCAATTTCAGTGTCGTGAAACTGCATTATTGGATGACAAATTAATTTCCTAAATGCTATGATTCTGCGAGGAAATGAAGGCATATCATATGTCTCAAATTAACCTCGATGTTCCTGTGAGTCAGAGAGGAAGCAGGCACGCCATGCTTCCCTTTACAAGAGATGGTAGAAATGAGATGGCGATGAACATTTATTCTGCAGTGACCAGGCACAATTCCAACCAACAGCGTTCATTCCACCAATGAGCATGGACTTCCCATGGCGTCCTGTTAGAGTAATCGATATTTACTCTTCAAGCAGTAATGACAAAAATATAACATACCACAAATGAGTTAGTTAGACTATAGACTGTCAGTTGATGAGCATAAAAACAATTTCTATGTATGCTCCAACTTTCCCCACAGGAAGTGTAGAAAGATGCAGATCATCCATTTTCCCAAACGTCTGGCTCCATATACACAAATAACTGGCGATGGGACTATTTTTTAAACCGTGGATGTCATGGTGGCACGTGGAATCTGCTGTAGTAATACAATGACACGCTAAGCAAGCGGCTGAACACTTGGCAGAAGCCAAGATTCCAGAGGATAAAAGACTTGAAGGCTAATCTTCTTTGGTGCATGCATGTTTGTCTTACAACCAAACAATTGTCTGCAGTCATCTGCTCAGCAGTTCTGCACCCTCATATCAAAAAGCTTTAAGTTGATTTTAAAAACCTTTCCAAGGAGCAGATATTCTATAAATATTTTCCAATTGGTTTGTGTACATCATATTCTCATCTGACCACGAAGCTGAAGCGGACGCTGACAGTTTTCATTCATAGACTTGTTCATTCATTCGTTCATCCACCAAGTATTCTCTAAGCATCTACACTGTATCTCTTTGCCAGCTGGACTTCATACTATGATGACAGATTCTTATACTTAAGGAGCTCACATGGCATACATGAAACAGATCTGTAAATAAAATTCCCCCAGTTAACATGTTCTCTAATACAGATCTGGATTAAATGTTTTCCTCCCATTTCAAAATAAGTACCTTAAACATATAGATATGCATGTAGACACAGAAAAGTAAGTTATTAACTGTCTCTAGGGAAGAGAAGAAAGCTTTATAGATAAAATTTTACTTGAAGTGGATGCTTATACAGTAGCCCAGGGGCTTCAAAATGATAAAAATACAACCAACAGCAAAAAAAAAAAAAAAAATTCCTTTGTAAACCAACACACACACACACACTCAAACTAAAACATATGTGTCATGAAACAATACATACACCCTCATATTTTCTATTATATTCCACTCATTTCCATTCCAAATGAGCCAGTCTTGACCAAGTTGATTTTGTAACATTTTAATGAAGGGCAACTAATAGTTTTAAAAATACTAGTTTAAAAAAAAAGAAGCAATTATCCATTTGAAGGAAATAACTCCAGACAAAAGGAACTTCATGTGCCAGTCATGGAGTTACTAATCATAACATGTACAAAGAAATGTTAAAAAGTTCAGTGGAGTTGAATCACCACAGGCATGGGGGTAACTAATTGAAAACTGGAAGGGAAGAATCAAAGTTAGAAAGAAAAATCTAAGGCTGAGAGGTAGGAGAATGTAGGACCAGATGAAATAATCAGACTGTTACTTACTTCTAAGGAACATAGTCTTAATGGTATGACAACAGAAACTCAGCAGCAATCATTAAGGTAGAAAACAGCACTTGACCTTTGTGTTAGGGAAAGACAGCTATGCAGCAAAAAACCCAGAATTCAATGAGACAGGTGACAGGGACAACAATAGAGACCTTAGCCAAAGTAGAGAGGGTGGGGATGGATAGCAAGGAGCAATTTTTTTTCTTTATTGATTTTAGAGAGAGAGGAAAGGAGAGGGAGCGAGAGATAGAAACATCAATGAGAGAGAACATCGACTTGCTGCCTCCTGCATGCCCCCCGCAGGCGATCGGGCTCATAACCTGGGCATGTTCCCTGACCAGGAATCGATCTGGTGACCTTTTGGTGCATGGGTCAATGCTCAACCACTGAGCCACACCGGTTGGGCACAAGGAGCAGTTTTAAGAGCTATTCTTAAGAAGGAGTTTGACTTAAACACACACACACACACACACACACACACACACACACAAACTGGCCTAACAGCACATAATCCTAGTAGAGCTAGAATAAAATAAGATAAAGATAAAATACAAAATAAACAAAACTGTTCTCATTTCCAAAAGTTAAAGCAACCATTTATACGGATTCGTGTATTCAACTGAATATTCTTGAAAGTGCACAGAGTTCTTTAAAATGACTATTAAAAACTGGCATGTAATGAATTAAAATGGCCATTGAAGTTGAAAAACAATAGCCTGGCTGGTTTGGCTCAGCAGTTAGAACATCAGGTTGTGGACCAAAGGTTCGCAGGTTCAATTCCTGGTTAAGGGCATGTACCTGGGGTTACAGGTTCCATCCTGCACCCTGATCAGGGTCTGTGGGGGAAGCAACCAATCAATGTGTCTCTCTCACATCGATGTTTCTCTCTTTCTCCCCCCCCCCACCACTCTATCTAAAAATTAATGGAAAAATATCCTCAGGTGAGAATTATAAAAAATAAAAAAAATATCCGACATACTAGTAATAAGAGAAATATAAACTAACAAAAATATGCTACCTTCTGCTTATCAACTGGCAAAGATTTTTTTAAAACACTAATATTTTATATTGGTAAAGGTGAGCTGAATTCGAAAGTTACTTATGTTACTGGTTGGATTATGCATGTTTTTGATCATTTTTGGAAGTCATTGGGTAGTTTGCATTAAGAAACTTAAAATATGATCACATCTCTTGACTGAAAATTTACCTTAAAAAAAAATAGATATAAATGAAGACAAACTTAAGTCAGCTTAATATTTAAAACAATGAGAATTTTTAAAAAGCCTAAATGTTCACCCTTAGAGAACTGATTAAATATTATACAACTATTAGAAATTATGTTTAATTTGACCTAAATAATCGAAGGATTTATATTCATAATTTGTGTTTAATTATGTTCTAAAGAATAATTAACGACATGAAGAAATACTTATAATGTTGATTTTAAAATGCGGGTGTTACCAAAACATTATAAGATACTGAAAAAAGAAATGGAAGAAGATACAACAACAATGGAAGCACATACAATGCTCATGGACAGAAAGAATTAACATTGTTAAAATGTCCATACTACCCAAAGCAATCTATAGATACAATGCAATTCCTATCAAAATGCTAATGGCATATTTCACAGAACTAGAACAAATAATCCAAAAATTTACATAGAACCACAAAAAACCCTGAATAGCTTTAACAATCTTGAGAAAGAACAAAGTTGGAGGAATCAAACTATACTACAGGCCACAGTAATAAAAACAGCCTGATACTGGTGTAAAAGCAGATATAGATTAATGGAGAAGAACAGAGAGCCCAGAAATAAATCCACACCTCTATGATCAATTAATACTTGACAAGGAAGACAAGAATATGCAATGGAGTAAAGATACATGCAAAAGCGAAACTAAACCGCCTTCTTACACCATATACAAGAATAAGCGCTAAACGAACTAAAGACTTAAATGTAAGATTCGAAATCACAAAACTCCTAGAAGAAAAGAGGCAGTAAAATCTCTACCATTTCTTTTAGCAATAATTTTTCTGCTATATCTCCTCAGGCAAGGGAAAGAAAAACAACAACAACAAAAACAAATGGGACTACATCAAACTAAAAGTTTTTGCACAGCAAAGGAGACCATCGACAAAATGAAAAGACAACCCTCAGAACCCACTGTAGGGGAAAATATATTTACCAGTGATGCATCTGATAAGGGTTTAATACCCAAAATTTATAAAGAACTTATACAACTCAACACCAAAACAAACAAACAATCCAATTGAAAAAAAGAGGACATAGAGATGACCAATAGACATATGAAAAGATGCTCAGTGTCACTAACCATCAGAGAAATGCAAATTAAAACCACAATAAGATATCACCTCACACCTGTCAGAATGTTTTTTTAAATTTATTTATTTATTTATTTTTATCCTAACCCGAGGACATTTTTTTGTTTTTTTGTTCAGATAGAGTGGGAGGGAGAGAGGGGAAGAGAGAGAGAGAGAAACATCGACGTGAAAAAGACACATGGAGTAGTTACCACTCGCACGACCCAACCAGGGCCGGGGACAAACTGCAACCAAGGTACATGCCCTTGGTGGGAACCAAAACCCAGGTCTCTCTGGACCGCAGGCCAATGCTCTAACCGCTGAGCCAAACTGGCCAGGGCCAGAATGGTTTTAATCAACAAATCAATAAACAACAATGCTGGAGAAATGTAGAGAAAATGACACTCAATGTACTGTTAGTGGGAATGCAGATTGGTGCAGGCACCATGGTAAACAGTATAAAGGTTTCCCCCAAAATTAAAAGTAGAACTGCCTTAGGACACAGTGATTCCAATTCTGGGTAAGTATTAGAAGAAATCTGAAACACAAATTCAAAAGAATATATGGACCCCCATGTTCATAGCAGCATTATTTGCAATAGCCAAGATATGGAAGCAACCCAAGTCCCATCAATAGACGAGTGGATAAAGAGTGGTAGTACACGCATACAATGGAATATTACTCAGCCATAAAAAAGAATGAAATCTTACCCTTTACAAAAGCATGGATGAACCTAGAAGGTATTATGCTCAGTGCAATAAGTCAGTCATGGAAAGACAGATGACATATAATTTCACTTATGTGTGGGATCTAAAGAACAATATAAATGATCAAACAAAATTGAAACAGACAGAGATCTGAGTTGCCAGAGGGGAGAAGGATTTGGGGAACTAGGTGAAAAAGGTGAAGAGATTGAGGAGCACAGACTGGTAGTTACAAAAATAGTCACAGGGATGTAAGTACAGCATAGGACATGTAGTCAATAATATTGCAATAATTATGTATGGCACTAGTTAGATACTGGAATATTGGGAGGAACACTTTGTAAAGTATGATTATCTCACCATTATGCTGTACACATGAAAGTAATACAAAATACTGAATGGAAAGTGTAATTGAAAAATAAAATTTAAAAAAATAAAGTAAAATGCAGGAGTCAAAATACATGTGAAGGAAAAATAAAATATGCAAAAATTGTATAGATTATATCTAGATTATGGGATTCTACGTAATATATATTATTTTATTCTTTATACTTTTCTTCATTTTCTGTATTTTCTATAATGAACAAGTATTACTTTTGTAATTAGATACTATATAAAAGAATTTTCAGTATTATTTATAAGCTAAAAATTATAATTGCCTTATACAATGTTTATTAATAAGCAGGTATGTTTTATTGTTTTCTATTTTGTTGACTTGAGATTAAAAAATACTATCAGAATTTAGGAGAGTAAATGCAAATTTAAGAGATTAAATGCAATTATATAATAAGAGAAATTGCTATTTGAAAAGCATACGTTTCTATGAAAATGTTACAAATATATTTTTTCTGCTATTACATGTGATTGGTATCATCATAATGGCATCTGGACAACAAAGATCTCTAATCTGCATTTGCAACCAGAATCAACAGTCAAAATAAAGATATTCCCCAATTTAACATGGTTCTCCTTTGGATTTTTGACTTTACGATGTATGAAGGCAGTATATAGAAACTAAACTGCTTCAAATGTAAATTTTTTATCTTTTTCTGGGCTAGCAATGTGCAGTACAATGCTCTCCCATGATGCTGGGCAGCAACAGCGAGATGTTCCTATTGAACCGTAGTTAATGTAACTATGTTTAAGGTAGGTTAGGCTAAGCTACAATATTCAGTGGATTAGGTGTACTAAATGCATTTTTGACTTAGAATATTTTTATATTTATCATTGTAAGTTGAGAAGCATCTGTACCTGAAATCTTACAAGAATCCCAATTGAATTTTCCCAAAAAGAACATAATTTAAATTAAGATTTAATATTTACTCAAAAATACAATACCAGAATTTTAAAATTGTTATATTCATCCTAAAATCATTATACTGTCTTTTGCTAGAAGAATAATGGGTGACAATATATATTTTTTTGTGTCTCTGTTTTCCAAAATTTCTTTAACATGTTATAAATATATTATATTCTTATACCAACCAAAATTATGAATATGAACTCTTCTATTTTTTAGGTCAAGTTCCTAGACATACAGGAAACTTGAGCCGGAACCTTGGGTACTCTACCTTTTGGGGAGCAGAAGGAATTCAAATTAAAAAAAAAAAAATTGAAAGAGAATTAGCCTTTAAAATTGCAAGAAGAGATTCAGGAGACCACAGTGCTACCAAAATCAGGAAGGGTACAAATTTTAAGAAAGAGCATACCAAGTTACCATGAGATTGAGAAATATGATAATGGGCTTAAAAAGTCACTGGCACATTGACTGTGATGAACAGGCCAGCCCAAATGTTGATTTTTTGTTTGTCTGTTTTTAAATCTTTTTTTTAATTTTGCAATTACAGTTGATGTATAATATTATATTAGTTTCAGATGTATACCCCAGTGATTAGAAATTATAAAACTTATTAAGTGATCATCCTGAAAAATCTCATACCCATTTGACACCATACATATTTATTAAAATACTGACTATATTCCCTGTACTTTATACCCCCATGTCTACACTATAACTACTAATTTGTATTTCTAAATCCCTTCACCTTTTTTCACCTATCCTCCCAAACCCCCTCCTATCTGACTACCATCAGAATGTTCTCTGTATATATGAGTCTGTTTCTGCTTTGTTTGTTTATTTTGATTTTTAGATTCAATTGTTGAAAGACATGCATTTATTGTCATTTTGTTCATATTTTCAAGAAGAACCTTTAACATTTCATGCAATACTGGTTTGGTGGTAGTGAACTCTTTTAGCTTTTTCTTGTCTGGGAAGCACTTGATCTGACCTGCAATTCTAAATGATAGTTTTGCTGGGTAGAGTAATCTTAGTTGTACGTCTTTGCTTCTCATCACTTTTATTATTCTTGCCACTCCCTTCTGGCCTGCAAAGTTTCTGCTGAGAAATCAACTGACAGTCTTATGGGAGCACCCATAAGACTGCTTTTCTCTTGCTGCTTTTAAGATTCGCTCTGCCTTTAACCTTTGGCATGTTAAATTATGATGTGTCTTGGTGTAGGCCTCTTTGGATTCATCTTGTTTGAGACTCTCTGGGCTTCCTGGACTTGTACGTCTATTTCTTTCACCAGGTAAGGAAAGTTTTCTGTCATTATTTTTTCAAATAGGTTTTCAATTTCTTACTCCCTCTCTTCTCCTTCCAGCATCCCCATGATGCAAATGTTAGTACACTTGAAGTTGTCCCAGATTCTCCTTACACTATCTTCATATTTTTGGATTCTTTTCTTTTTGTTGTTGTTGTTCTGATTGGGTGTTTTTTGTTTCCACATATGCCAAATCTTTTATTTGGTTCTCGGTGTCCTCTACTCTACTGTTTATTCCCTGTGAATTATTCTTCATTTCACTTAGTGTATCCTTTATTTCTGAATGGTCCCTTTTTATGTTGTTGATGTTCTTACTAAGTTCTTTGAAGTTCTAAGTTCTTTGAGCATCCTTATAACCATTGTTTTGAACTCTGTATCTGATTAATTTGCTTGCTTCCATTTTACTTATTTTTCTGGAGATTTCTCCTGTTACTTCATGTGTGACATGTTTCTTTGTGTCTGCATTTTGGCTGCTTCTCTTTGTTTGTTTCTATGTATTAGGTAAAGCTGTTACGTCTCCCAGACTTGGTATAAAGGCCTTATAGTAGGGTTTCTGTAGGGCCCAGTGGTTCAGCCTCCCCAGTCACCTGAGCTGGGCACTCCAGGTGCACCCCTGTGTGAACTGTGTGCATTGTCCTATTGTAGTTGAGCCTTGATTGTTGTTGACATCACCGGGAGGGACTGACCTCCAGGCCAAGTGACTGTGTGGACCAGCTGCGACTACAGCCGAAGAGCTGCTGTGTAGGAGCCAACCCCATGGAGCAGGCCTTGCTTCAGTAGGGCTTGGTGCTCATCGAGTCTGCCTCTTGAGTGTGTTGCTCATGGAGGTGGTAGGGTTATAATCTGATATGGTCTGAAGCTGACCACTGTGTGCACTGGTACTGGGCCTCCCAGGAGGTGCAAAGTCAGCCACTACCTGTGCCCTGCCTGGGGCCACCCAGCATGAGCTACAGAGTGATCTGCAGATGGCTGCTACTTGTGTGGGCTTGGAGGTGTCCAGGAGAGACCAAGCTGTGAACCAAGGCAGGCAGCCACTAATACCAGGCCTGAGGCTGTTTATCAAGAGGTATGGGGCATGCTGAAGCCAGCTGCTGCTTGTTTGAGAGATATTAGGAAAGTCCAAAGCAGGAGCCAAGACAGGCCATTCATATGGAAAAGCCACTGGAAACAGCTTGGATGAGCCTGCAAGTTGGGTGGGGCGAAGAGTGTGAGCCAAGCTGGGGAAGACTCAGATATGGTGCCTGCCCGTCGGCTCTATGGAAGAAGAGCTCAGCAAAGGAACAATGGCCTCTGCCAGCACTATTTTCTGGGAGAAATCTGTACCCCCCCCCATCCCAGCTCTTGCCCTGATGCCAGAGAAGTTAGTTCTTCCCTATATGTCCCTGGTTCCTTTCAAGCTGCTGCCCCAAAGCTGGAGCTCAGAGGGAGTGAGTCCGAGTAAGTCCATGCACCATCCCTTTAAGAGGAACTGCCTGGGACTCCAGAAGCCTCCCTGTCACTCAGCCACAATCGCCGCTAGTTTTACAGCTCGAAGATCGGGATTTCTCTTCTGGGTGCTGGAACCTGAGGCGGAAGGGTCTGGTGTGGGGCAGGGACTCCTCAGTCCTCAGGGGGTACCTCCACAGCCAAGATATCCCTCCAATTAAAAACGGCCACACGTGGGTGTGGGCCCAGCCTGTTCTGTGTCTCCACCCTTCCTACCAATCTCCATGTGGCTACTTCTTTAATTCCCTAGTTGTAGGACTTCCTTCAGCCAGATTTCACGAAGTTCTAAATGATGGCTCTGTAGTTTAGTTGTAATTTTGAGTGGTCATGGGAGGAGGTGAGTACTGAGTCTTGACCCCCATCCCAAAGGATAATTTTAATAAAAAGAATAGTAAGTTATTTTCATTACAGACTTTGGCTTACAACAATTCAACAACAACACGCTAGTATAGCCCGTGGTCAGTGAATACTATGTGTAGAGCAGTCTGCGTGCCCATGACCTCGAACAAAGTCCCAGAAGCCCCTCCCTAGCCCTTATGAGGTTGGGTTATGAGTGGGGAGGTGCCCTGGTGAGGAGTAACCTTCGGGTACAGCCCCTTTCAGGCAGTCCTTTCTGAGGCCTGGGCCCCCAACTGTTCTTTGTCACCTTATTTCCAGGAAAGTTTGCATTTTATGTGACTGAGAATTTGATGCCCTGATGCAGCAATTTTCAACCGGTGTTCCATAAGAATTTAAAACATGCAATGCCTGACTATTTAGCCAGGGACGCTGACCTCTTTTCCCTTAGATTGTCAAATACAAAAATGTACAACAGCCAACACAATAGCTGACTGGTGTGAATGAATCAACATTATACCTACTTTTTGTCAAAAAAATATTTTTTTGGTGTGCCACAGAATTTTAGTAATTAGTTTCTGCGCGCCATGATATGGAAAACGTTGAAATTCACTGCCTTAATGTAATGTGTGAATCTTAGCATATATTATACTGCACAATACACAAGCATAGCTTTCAGAATGTTTGTGGTGAGTCCCATTAAGAGTTAGAGATCAAGTCTTTAGTCAATGAGCATATTTTGTCTTGAAGAAAAAGTCTCTTCAGAACCTTTTCTAAGAACAAAACATTCTGAAAATCAGGAAGAGAACAGAAGATCTGTATTTGACTACTGTTGTGATAAAGAAAGAATCACAATTCTTACACAGAGGTGAAGTACTTAGTTGAAGAGATTATTAAATACATGTTGATATTTACCTTGAAAACTAGAAGTAATGTAAAAGGAGAGCGCACAGTAGAGATATACAATCGACACTTTTCTCTAGGTGTGTATTGTAACTGGAATGCCCTTACCACGTTAGGAAACCTATTTCAAAATAGTAATAATAATAGTCCTGGCCAGTTGAGCTCAGCGGTTAGAGCATTGGCCCATGAATCAAAGAGTCAGAGTCACAGGTTTGATTCCAGTCAAGGGCATGTACCTCGGTTGCAACTTGGACCCCAGCCCTGGTCGGGGTCATGTGGGAGGCAGTCAATTGATGTGTCTCTTTCACATCGATGTTTTCTTCATCTCTCTCCTCCCCTCTCCGTCCCACTCTATATAAGATAAATGGAAAAATATCCTAAGGTGAGCATTTAAAAAAAAGTAATAATAATAATAAAGAATGGCACTTAGTTTATGTCACACCCTATTCTAAGTGCATTACTTAAATAAACTCGTATATTCCCCCACAGAACCCTGGGAAGCATTCCTATCACGTTTCTCATTTTTCAGACGTGAAAACTGAGGCACAGACGATTTAACTGACTTGCCCAGGGTTTCCCAGGCAGTAAATGGAGGAGCTGAGGTTTGAAACCAGGCTCAGGTTCTCAGTAATTCAAGTAAATCAGGCAACCTGCTTTCCAATAAATACTGTGGCAAACTACAAAACCGGTTCCCAGCACGAAACAGTTTGTGCCCGTGTTGAGGTTATACTTGATAGTACTGTTGACATGAACTAAACACATGTTAATAGAAAATGATTGAATCACTGTGATATTTCCAGAGGAAAATGCACGTGAAATTCTGGGTCCTGCCATTTGTCTCACAAATAACCCGAAATTAAGGGAAGACGCTAATGCATTTGTAGAAAATAGACTTCTTTTTGCCCACTCTCAGTTCAGTAGTAGAAAAATGAAATTGTATCTACAGAGCTTCTAAAAATCAATCATATTGACATCCCTTAGAGGTCATTTTTATGAGGTAGCCCTGAGTGGTGAGGAGACCGCAGCGTGGTCACCTGTCTGCTCATGGTAATGACCAAAACAGCCAAATGCATTATGACTTTTAGGGTTACTTTATGGGTTAGATTCAAAATCTAACCAGTTACTCATAGTTTCTTGGGGGCTGTAAACCTTTAGCCCGAACCTATGATGCAATATATCTCAGGACCGAAGTATTATAAAAGCACCTTCCTTCCAAAACACGCACGTTAAGGGAACAGCAGGATTCAGTTTCCCTAACCAGCAGCCCCACTGCAAAGACACAACGTACGCTGGTCTGTGTGCAAAGCGAACATCAGCCCTGCTCATGCGGTCTGTGCTAAATTCTTCATAATTAGACATTTATTCCAGGGCAGAGTCAAGGTCATTGGAGTGAAAGGCTGTAATGCTTACATTTATTTTGCCCCTCATGCTTCTCCGCATGAAGTCAAGGAAGATGATGGTACACAGGACAAACAGAAGAAATGTTTCCATTATTGCAAAGGTCTCCTGGTACTACAGAGGCTGGAAAACAGGGACCGAGTCAGTAGTAAAAACAGCTACCGTTGGGTTGAACAGCTTGACCTAGATTTGGCGAAGGATCCCCTCTTCCTTACTCCCTTACGCCTTCTGACCAATGCAAGGGAAACATTAACCGACAGAATGGCAAGCGAAAAGGCAAGGGGCTAGCAACCACAGCCTAATTAAATTTAACAAATTAAGAAGTGGTGAAACCACAGGCAGCTGAAAAGGGGCGCTCAAGTTCAGCACGGCCCCCAACTCTGAACACGGTGGGTGCGATGAGCTATATGAACACCACCTGCCAAGGACAAGCAGGCAAGAAGAGCTCACTGTGACGTCTTCAAGCACAACGACCTCCAGCAAGGATGGGAAGGAAGACACTAGGGCTGTTGACAGTGGTCCAGGTAAAATAAAATGTATTGCCATCTTTTTCTCTAAATAGAGAAAATGTGTGTTTATGTCAGGTTCACAGAGAACGGCCACTAATCAATTAGTCAAGCTTCACACACCTCCCCCCATTTTCTACAATAACAAGTTGCTGGCAAGACAGATCTTTGAGGGATGTCTGTTTAGAAGGATTTGCTGGATGTAATCTAGTCTAAAGTGCCCTGGGCTTGGAGTCAGACACTGTTCGAAAGCAGGCTCTGCCATTCACTGGCTGTGTGATGGAGCCACGGCCTTTGTTTCTCTGGTTTCAGACTCTGTCTCGGAGAGTAGTGTGTGGTGGGATTAAAGGATCCTTTCTAGCTAATTCCATCTACATCTGAAATCTGACTCCAATCACTTTAGTGACCAATTGCATCAGTTTTCCCATTATGTTATGAAAGCATTATTTATTTTTTTATTCCTCACCCGAGGACATTGTTCTATTTATCATCAGGTAGAGTGGGAGGGAGGGAGAGAGAGAGAGAGACAGAGAGAAACATCGATGTGATAGAGCCACACTGACTGGCTGCCTCCCGCACGACCTGACCAGGACTGGGGACAGACCGCAACCAAGGTACATGACCTTGAGTGGAATCGAACCCGTGACTCATTGGTCCATAGTCCGACGGAAAGCATTATTTTAAACTTCTGTGATATTCAAAGTATTTAACAATCACAATACAAGACCTGACCAATTCAGACAGACACTGACCACACTGCCTTCTTTGGGGGGTTAACTGTGGTGACAAATGCACAGAGCACAAAAGCTGTAATATCACTGACCATGATAATGCTCCATTTTAGCAGAAATTGGAAATAATGGCATTTACAATGATGTGTTTTTCTGTGTGTAATGGCCCTTTACCCCCCACCCCTTTTTATTTATTTATCATTATTATGTTTTTTGTTTTTATCCTCACCTGAGGACATCTTTGCATTCATCTTCAGATAGAGCGAGAGGGAGAAAGGGAAGGAGAGAGAGAGAGAAACATTGACGTGAGAGACACATTGAGTGGTCGCCACCCACATGACCCCAACTGGGGCCCAGGACAAACTGCAACAGAGGTACGTGCCCTTAGTGGGAACCGAACCTGGGACTCTCTGGTCTGCAGGCCAACGCTCTAACTGCTGAGCCAAACCATCCAGGGCCCCCCACCCCTTTTTAAAAAAATTACCCCTGATTTGATTATTTACTCCTCTATTAGACTTTATTATTTTTCTATTAGATTTCATACTCAAGCCTTTGTACCTTGTCCTCACTTCCCTTTCTTTTTTTTTTTATCCTCACCCGAGGATATTTTTCCATTTTTTGTACAGATAGAGTGGGAGGGAGAGAGAGGAAGGGAGAGAGAGAGAGAAACATCGATGTGAAAGGGACACATCGAGTGGCTGCCACCCGCACGACCAACCAGGGCCGGGGACAAACTGCAACCGAAGTACGTGCCCTTAGCGGGAACCGAACCCGGGTCTCTCCGGACCGCAGGCCGACGCTCTAACCACTGAGCCAAACCGGCCAGGGCTCACTTCCCTTTCTTTATACCCTTTGATTTGTCCTCATTTAGCCATTTTAATACTTTCTTTACCCACATACTGACCCTCCTTCTGAACTCCTTTTCTGTTTAATATCTAATGCTCTTGAAGTGTTATGGACTTATTTTCTATGATCTAAGATGCAATAAACAACCTCAGTACTCATTAAATGGACATCATCAATATCATCACAATCACCATCAACATCATCAGCCTCCACAATATCATTTACTTTGTTTTTATATCCAAGATACCAAAAAAAGGAGTTTTTCAGTTGCTATTATATGGCTGTACAATGATATACCAACGAGCAGATAGAGCTAAGCATTTCCCAGGAATGTGTTATAAAACTCCTTTTCATTTTATCTTCTTGTTCTGCATAACATGGTAGCTGCCACCTGCCATGCTTGCCAAATACCACAGCTCCATCACATTGGCAAATTTCTGGTACATGTCTGGTGAAATCTGCCCACAGCAATGGACAAAAGATTTTTAAAAATACAAATTTTAGCCCGGCCGGTGTGGCTCACTGGTTGAGCATGGACCCATGCACCAAGAGGTCACCAGTTCAATTCCCGGTCAGGGCACATGCCCAGGTTGTGGGCTCCATCCCTAGTGGGGGGCATGCAGCAGGTAGTCAATCGATGTTCTCTCTCATCGATGTTTCTCTCTCTCTCTTTCTTCCTCTTTCTCTAAAATCAATTAAAACAAATAGTTTTAAAATAATATACATTTTATTCAGTTTAATTTTCTCAATCTTGACTTTAAGTAGTTGTCTAAAAATAGATCACTACTTACTTGTACTAGTGGAATTAAAACTATGCTAATATGTTCCTAATAAGTAAACTTTTTCCTTGGCTAATTCTGGGCTTTCTAAACATTGCAATTAGCTGGATAAATTACAATTCAATCAGTAGTTAAGAGCACCAGAAATGTTCTTTATGTAATGTTTTTTCAGATAGGTAATTTCTGAGAAAAATTCCAATCAACTGATATTTTTAAAATCTATTCATTTGTCTAATTTAATTTCCATGAAATTTAATTGCATACTTGTGTTGTGCAGTGATAGGCAAATACATATTCACAAAATATAAGTCTTTTTGCTTCTTTGTAAGTTCTGTTAAAGTAAACAGTTCTATAATTAGTAAATAAAAAATTTAATAACTAGAACATAAACTTTTAAATTATAACATTTTCAAAGAGATACTTTACAGGTAAAAATGGCCCATACTTAATTTCCAAGGGGGTCTTAAAGAGGCCTCATATCAAATTTATAAAGATGTTCTGAATATATTTTGTGAATCATGATTTGGGGAACACATTTTCAAAAGCCAGACCCCCCCCCCCCAATCTTCTAAATCATAGAATAAATTATCTTAGAGTTGATGCTCATTATCTGATCTTAATGGCTGTTTAGAAATTTCGGAATTGGTAAGGAATGCCACAACTCATTTTTTTTTCCTAATGGACTTAACCCTACCCAGGGTCACCTACAAATTTATTCTGGAATGTATTGAAGTCTTCCATTTGTTTTAATAAATATAATCATACTAAAGTCCTGGACATATTTATTTAATATTTTTTAAAAGAGAGTAGGATGTCAAGGGTATTTTCTCTGTTTCATTTCATTAACATAAATCACTCTGGCTAAGATGAAACAACCCTACACGTGAACTGCATTAAAGCCACGCTGCCCCTCAGGAGGAGAGCCAGAGCCGGGCCATCTCCGGGCTCCCTCGGTCCCGGTTCGGGACATGTTCACAAACAGGTGCAGCCTCTTCACACCAAAGTCAAGAGGAAAGGGTGTCCTCCCACTAAAATCTCAGTTGCTCTCCCATCCCCATGCAGATTTGTTTGCATTGAGTTTATTATTTTCCCTTGATGTATCTTTTCTGGTTTGGGTGTTTGTTTGTTTTAAATCTCCCTCCGCATACACTGGAAAGACAGAGGGAGAAATGCTCTACTTTGATCTCCTTGGCATGTACCCTCGGATGAAAATGTATCCCCTGTTAAATTTTTTTATGTCAAGACCATTCTCTGTCAGAGCAATTCTCTGTGAAATCCTCCACCCTTGTAGAATTCCTCTGCTTCCCATCACTCCCAGCCTCGCTACTAACTTTCCTGAAGGCTCACTGCATGATGCACTGCAGTTTCACTCCAAACAGAAACAACGCGAGGCATTAAGGTTCTATGATTCAAGGCTGCATTGTTGGAGCCCCTCACTTACATGGACCCAATCTAACACACTGTGCCTACTTTAAAGTATTTTTCCTTTGTATGCTTTCTCTGAAAGAGTCCCTGCACTTGTATAAGATGGAGACACATGCCCCTGAGTAGAAATGATAGCAAGGCTGTCCCCTGGAAGCATGAGGGCTTGGGTGGGCAGCTGCGTATAAGGCTTAGATTAGCATCCTTTTCCTTTATCTCTGTTCTCCTCCTGCATGGTCACTAGTTCATGCTTTGTGCCCTCTCTAATGCCTCCCAGTCATTTTCCCTCCCAATCAGCACTGTGCACCTCTCCGGGGAGAAGCTGAACACCTCTGCGTGTCCCCGCTAGCTCAGCACTGAGCCTGTCGTAGGTCAGGTCTTGTCAGGCAGCTTTACGCACAGCCGTGCTGGTGAGAGATGCCTCTCGCACCCGAGGCTGACACACGAGCAGGCAGCCAGGGCAGCCATGTCTGCACCCCCCAGCAGCCCCATCCCGAGGGCTTTATCTGGGAAGGAGTTTCCAACAGGCCTCAGTTTCTCTGGCATTGCCCCCACAGGGGACCTGCCTGCCACAAGCGAAGCCGCATTGCGCAGTGGCTGGTCCTGCGCTACAAAAAGGGAAGAAAGTCTAATGAATCGAAGCATTCAGGAAACCAACTTTAAACGGATGTTTTTGCAAAAGAAAGAAAATGGAAAATGGTTTGCTTTCATAAATGTATTTTAAAAGACAGCACTCGTTACGGACATTCGATGTTAATGGAATTTTAAGAAGTTGATTGGATGATGTAATATAAATCAATATGCCAACTACCATTTCAGAAAAATTACACTGTATAAATCCCGGTCTTAACCTCTCACATGCACCCTTTGAAAATTAAAGACGCAGTTTCAGAGGAAGACAAATAAACAATGATAATTACTGCGAGATAATAGTAAAAAGCCAAGCATTTGGGGAATTGTGCAGACACGGGGGCCCGATCCTCTGGGCAGAACTCAGTGAGAGCAGGCGCGAACCACTGCTGGGCAAACAGAAACACTGGATCCAGGATACTTTTTCTGTTGATTTTTAGAGAGAGTGAACAGGAGGGAGGGAGAGGCAGGGAGAGAGAGGGAGAGAAACACAGATGTGAGAGCAACACATCAATGGGTTGCCTCCCGCACACCCAGGGATCGAACATGCAACCCAGGCACATGCCCTTGACTGGGAATCAAACCTGAGACCCTTGGGCAAGCAGGGCAATGCTTTAACCTCTGAGCCTTACTGGCCAGGGTGAGGAGAATGGTTTTTCTCCTTGAATTTCTAAATCCATGCTTGTTCGTCTTTGGAATGCACTGCTTCCCATTTTGAATTACTGGTGAGGGAACATCCAAGCTTTTGTCCTAGTCCTGACACCGATTTCCTGTATGATCTGGGTAAGTACCTTGTCCAATTTACATGGATATTTAAGGACAAATAAAACATTTCAATAGATGCAGACATTTGAGCTTTGGTAAGAAAGACACTTCATTATGGTGGACTCCAGGAAGATCTATTGATTCATGGAAGGAAGCATTCTGTAGGTTTTTCCGGGAAGAATTCTCCCCTCAACCATCACTTTGGGAAGAGACTCATCACACTTCTTCATCTCCCAGAACACGGAGCCTTCCAGCCACACCATGATTTCTCAAACACACCCCTACTAGGCATATTGGAAGGAAGGCCAATTTACCAAAGGAAGGCTGCCTTCTTTTGTGTTATCTAAGAAAACTATTTCCTCTTTTTTTGGGGGGGGGGGAGGGGGGTCTATAAAATGTCATAAAGGCTCATACCATAATGACATCTGAATGCTCTGATACAAAAATACTTTTTTTCTCCCATTCATGTGTTTTTACTAGGCTTTCCCCCTTTCACTTATATAACTCAACTTACATGGACATCTTAAATACACTGGCTGAGTACTCATGCATGTAGTAAAACGAAAGAGCATTTTAAGCAAATGACTAAGGCCTGCTGATTTATTGCTTTGATAGCTGTAATATCTTTTGAAAAAATATGTGATAACCACAGCTGTGGTTTAATAAAGTTCAGAACATCTGTACAACTAGAAATATTATCTTTGGAAACGAAATGACATTGGCACACCATGACACCATCGGGTCCGCTCCCAAAGCCACTTTTCTTTCTTAAGCAGGGAAAGAGTATATGTCATCATTTACTGTCTTATGTCAGGGTGTGGTTTCTTATCATGAAGGGTATTCACTTCATTGAAACTCGCCCCTACTGACATTAAGACAAACTATGTTCGCTTTTTTTTTTTTCTCTCAGCAAAACATAGTCATGAATAACGAATTAGGTCTTAAAACTTTGTAAGTCCATAAATGGATTTACCCATAAAACCAATTATATGTTCACACTGCAATTAGTTGCTAATTGTAAGCGTTAGAAAAACAAATCTATGTTTTTAATATGTCATATCTGATCTGAAATAAGTTTGGGAGATATATGCACATATTTAAGTGGAAACAAAATATACACGGTGACTGTACAATATCACCAATTTACTATAATTTTGAATGGCAGTAACTTTACCCTAAGAAAATTCTCTGGATGATTTAATAGTGATATCAAAGGAAACTGACCCTCTTTCCCCTTTTCCCTCTCTTGTTGATTCTCTGTTTCTCCTTCTTTCTTTCTTTGTCTTTATGAGTCTGTGTTATCTAAGACCAACCCAGATAAAACCAGTAGAAAACGGAGAAGAAAATCTGTAGAATCTTGGTCACCCAAGTGCTTAGTTTATCTGATGATAAAACATCATTTGGTGCATTACACAACAATATAATTTATTGCTTTTTATTAGATGAATTGTGAGGATCTCAAGGGCAGGTTAGTTTTACTTACTTCTGTATTATCCTATTTATGAATTAGTTATGAACGGTGTAAAATGCCCACTATGTTTGCTCCCTATATATCAGCATTTCCTAACTGTGTTCTGTGGAATGCTAGTTTCCAGGCTATTTATAATTATTTGGGAGAAAAGAAACTGGAGGAGTGGGGAGTTCTATGTTCAAGAAATTTAAGGACACAATAGATGAAATAATGTAAGACTTCCTTACTACTAGAATTTGTAAAGTCTTTAATTTGCTTTCACAAATTATTTATCTTCAGGGGGAGATTCTGTTTACCATTTTTTTATTGCTCAGAAACACTAATTAATATCCTCTCTATCTAGCGTTTAGCGGAATGTCGTTTGGAAACTACTTTTATTGGCATCTCAAGTTTAGAGTCATTGTGAGTTACTTGGTCTCCCAAAGGTCTTTGTGGAGGCTCCTTGCTCTGCTCAGGCTGCCGCAAGGAATCCAGAGCCCGGGAGCTGGGGACAGGGTGCCAGCATGGTTAGGTCCCGGTAAGAGTCCTGTCCTGGCGGGTAGACAATGACCCACTCACCATGTGCTCACACGGCCTCTCCTCCGTGCACGTGCAGGGAGGGGAGGGGGGAGAGGGACAGAGAGGAGGACAGAGAGAGAAGGAATTAGAGCGAGCTCTCTGGCTTCTCTTCTTATAAGGACAGTCATCCCAGCAGACCAGGGCTCTGCCCTCATGACCTCATCTAACCTAATCACTTCTCCAAATGCTATCACATTGGGAGTTAGGGCATCAAGAAACGAATTCTGGGGAAACACAGTCAGCCCATAGCAGTGCCTAAGGAAAAAGAAAACAAAACACTTTCGGATTAGCGGACTATTCGAAGACTTGTTGCGCACTGACGTCCTGTTCCCCGCTGGCCCAAGTCTCCAGGCGTCCTGAACATCTCCCAGCAGGTGACGGAGTGGCGCTTGGTTTTCCCTTCCCCCCGCTGACCTCCCTGGGTTCTCCATGTGCTTACTTGGGCCCAGACACATCCTTGCGAAGGGCTAGCATCCAGTCCAGCCCGTGACTAAGAACACTCAGACAGGAGTATTGGATGAATGGTCACCAGGATGAGGTATAACATGAGACCACAGCAATGTCAAGTGTACTTAAATGATGCAAAAATAATTAACTTTTTATTTCAAAGAGAGCCAAGTCAGATGGTATCACTCATGACTTTGCTACCCAAAGGGTGATAAATAGTGCCGGAAATGGGCCCGGACTCCGCGTCCCTTGGCTTGCACAGCATGACCAGGTCTCCTCCTCCGAGAGGCCAAGGGCTGAGTAACTGTTAATTCATTAAGATGCGCAATCCATCTTCGCTGGCTGGACCAGCGGAGGGGCAGTGCCAAGCGGCAGGAGGATGGCCCGCTCCGTGACGTCAGCAGCCAACCCCCAGGAGGGAGACTTCCTCCGTTCTGCTTCTTGGCTTCGGACCGAACTGGGAGCACTTGTGTGTAACTTCTGTGTGAGAGGCTCTGCAAGCTGGGATTTCATTGAGCAGTCTCCCGAGGGGTCTTTATTCCTCAGGGTGTCAGGACAACGCTAACACCACAGGAGGGCTCCTCACTTATTTCCACTTCAAAGGGGCATTAATAATAATCCTCCTTATTACCGAATCCAGCCAGACCTTTCTGGTGTGATGATTAATTGGGAGGTGTTGTATTTTGCTTCCCCCAATATCAGGTGCAATCATTTCTGTCCCTAAAAAAAAATCAATGTTCTTTCTGCAAAAAACAGGCACAAACAAAAATGTTTTGAAAAGTAATCACTTGTTTAAAACATGGAAATCGGGCTTCTGTGCCGTGAGGAATGTATGTGTATAGCGGTGAAATTCAACACTGGTGAGTGATCGGACTACCTCAAAGTGCAGTTTCTGCCTTCCTGCAGTGGCCTTTGACCCCGCCCTTCCCTCCAATCTGAGAAGAGCTGATGTTGATGGAACATATAATGGCCCCTTTCCTGTGTAGTAAAGTCAGCAATAAAGCTTAGTAATTAAGGGTACCAGGGAGGCCCAGCCCAGCAGGCTAGTGGTGTGGCGAACACTTTTAGAACTTCAAACAATATCAAAGTCACTGAGAAACGGGCCTAGCTCAGTTCTGGTTTGAATTAAGCCTCACTTCCACACGCACTTTTCAAATCCAAGCTCAAACAAGAAAGCCAAGGCCTTCTGGATTTCATTAGAGCCAATTATCTTATCTGTTTCATCTCAGGCCTGACCCCAAGGCTGGCAAACAGCTATTCGGTGCATTTGTGTGGTTGTTTGAGAAAGCCTCCAGTCAGCCAATGGCCCGAGGACCTGCTAATTAAAACACTGTTGCCCCCCTGCCTCTAGTGATTAAATATTTTCAAGCTTTTGTAAATAATTTTTCCATTCTTTGCCCCAAGCCTCAAAGGTCCAATATATGCAGTAATTTATTTAGTTTGTCAGAGAATACTGTTGGAAATAGGGTCATAATGGAGCCTTTGGAAACTTTTATACGTCTTCATACTTCTGAAAGTGACAGTTTATAAACCAGCCAAATGTGTATACTGTTTCTGATGTAATTATGGCCTAATGGCCTTTCTCCTTTTGAAGTGATATAGTATATAACAGGCTTACATTTTGTCAATAATCATATTTCCTCAAATGTCAATGATATCTAGCATCGGCATTTAATGAGATCATTTAAGTCCGAGAAACTGTATCAAGGTATACTGCCTTCAAGTTTTTGGCCTGCGGGCGGGTCACAGTCACAAAGACTCGCTGGGGAGGGAGACTAATCCGATTCAGGCAAGGACCTGCTGGAGAACACTGGGAATTCTTTCCAGAGCCAGATTCTGAGAAATCAGTGATATGATGATGCCACTTCAGAAAAGAAAATATCCAGGGAGAAAAAGAACATTTAGAATTAAAATTATGAAATTACAAAAACGTTTCCCAGACCTAAGTTATAGTCACAGTGATGGCAGAATCACAGAATGATACTTATCTTGTGACTGCATTGTGGGGAGGGGAAGGACATTAAAAACTCTCTTTATAGCTTTGACATACACTGAAGCATAGACGGGCTTGGTAAACAGCCAGGGAAGCCCAGCATGGCCTTCCTAACACGCGGACCCCTTCCTTCATCGGGCCACGTGCGTCAAGTGCATGCAACCCCGGACCGAAGCGTGGTCCGAACAGCACAGACACCTCTTCCCTCCTGTCCTGGGCGCAGCCACGCAGGCTCACAGCTCTTCTAGCCAATCCAGTCATGTTTTATTGGAAGAAAATAAAAATCCAGGGTTTTGTTTGTTGTTGTTGTTGCTCTTTTTGAAGTATTACAAGAAAAAATGTCGGCAGGCTCATTAGCTGCACCCAGTGTTCACTAGCACACCTATGAAAAAGAACCACGGGCCTGAACAGCTCTGCTTCTGTTGTTCTTAAAATGACACTTTGGTCTTATCCTAAATAATAGGCTTTTAATGCAAACATCCACCAAAGGCAAACAATTAAACAATACATAAAGCACCAGGGGGCAACCTCGAGGTTCAGTTCCAGTCTGGAGCCATTCCAGAGGAGAACATGTGGGCATTTTACAAGGAACAATACACTTTTCCAAAGTTATTATAAAACAACAAAATTTTAAATTGGGCCTCATAAGCCCTTCAAATTTGGTACAGGGTTGCACACTCAGTTCTGACAACAGGATGACCGCTTTGCATTCTGATTTCTCAAAAGCATGTTTAGAGAACTGGGTCAAACATGTATCGAATTTCAAGGACATACAAACATACATAAGCATATAGTTTTATTTTCTATTTTAGAAGACAGATGAATTCTTAATATGTTGTTTTTAAAAATTGATACTAGTCAACCTACAGGTTGAATGATCCTTCTTACATATTAATTTTTCATCTAGATTCTACATATAATCATTTGATTTTTATCAAGTGTCATATCCTCAAAAGTCTAAATTAAGTGGAATAAATTAACAAACTTTCAGCAGACATGAGTTCTCTGAATGACTTAAAATTTAATCAGATCATTTTTAATTAAATCAGTAAAATATGACACACACCAGATTTTATTATTTCTGGAGGAATTTTTGTTTTGTTTTTGTTTTAAATCAGAGACTTTTCCACCTGCTGACACTTGGTGTCATTATATTTATTGAAGAGAGAGGCATCACTGAATACTTTGTGCAGGTATTTTCAATTTAGAAATCATGGAATATGAAGGGGAGTAAATAGTATCAGACACTTGTACAAGGGAGAGGACTTGGGAACACAAAGCAAGTCAGAGGCCCAGTGTGGCACCTTTAATATCTGAGAGACGATTTATGCAACTTAAAGCACAGAGGAGTCGGTGACCTTAGGGCTACAAAACTCTTAAATGATGTATCTGTGCCTGCTCCATTCTCGCTCTGGATTGCAAGTCAACTCTTCGTTTCTTTGCCTTTGACTCTCGTTTGAATAAAAATGCTCATTTGTTTCTTAAAGTCAGTCCATTTAAGTACTTCTTTAATTTAAAGAAGTAATGAACCAACAAGAAAACAGATCCTAGGTGAACCAATATTTTGTTTCAAGTGCAATAACATGTATCTTTCTTTACTAGGTAAGATAATACATGGATGCTATTTTCTCCATGGACTTTTCCACAATTGTTTTGGATGGAAAATATCCCCAAATGGAGGCGATGGAGTTAAAATTCGGCTGAGATTGAAAAGTGACTAAATCATCCATCCCCGACCCCCACTCACTTTTAAAATTGTGAAATATACACTGTAATGGCAAGAAAGTTATTTTCCTAAGCCTTTTCCCTTAGAACGTATACAGTTCATAAGCCCACTGGCCTCCAATGACTTTAGGAGCGCGGTGCTGCTATAGAGAATAGACGACGTTTAGACAACAAATACCCAGGACTGTGGTGCCCACAGAAAGGTGGGCAGATTCCTAACGGATGCAAGGACAAGTCCTCGCCCTTCTAAAAGAGTGCCGGAGGAGTTCAAATGTCTGCGTAAATGGGAACAGATGTTGACATACAACTTTCATTTACATGGCATCCCATCATTGGGGTGAAATTTGGAAAACTGAGTCTATCATCCACATGCTTGATGGTGGGCAAAGCCTTGAACGAGTCTCTGAAAGTCCGGCTCCCAGAAAGCCGTCAGCCTCAGCCGTGCACCTCAGGTAGTATCGGAACAGACTTTCTGTTGAACAGAAGTCTCCCAAAGATAACTCCTCTATCTGAATAAGTTAATAAGTAGTGTCTTATTAGTAAACGTTATATTGCTCTAGTTCTCAAAAAAGGAATGCAAATTTATGTTAACTGTATATTGAAACAAAAATTACATATGTCTTCGCATTGTCATCTCAATAAATTTACTGGTAGTAAGCTTTAGGTGTGAAATCATGAAAATGCAAGGGGATTATTTAGCTTCAAGAAAACACATCTAAGACCCAAAGGTGTTGAAATTTGGTTACTAGCTATTCCATGAGATAGAGGATAAGTGGTTTTTACTTGGCTTTATTTTACCAGTAAATGAAGCATGATCTTAAAATCCTCAATAAAACTGAAAAAAAGTGTGACTCCATCATTTCTTAATTATATTTATTTTCCATTCTGGCTATGTCATATCATCGTTAACTGCGGAGCAATTCCATGATTACTAGATGAGATGATTCCAGCTGATGAATTGATCTGAGCCGCTTGACGGTGCAAAATCAGCTGCTTCTGGCCTAGGAAGCTTCACAACAAAGTTCTGTGAAAAGTTTTCATTTCCTGATATCTTTGAGTATTACACATATGTCGGGAGGATTTTTTTTTTTTTTTTTTGCAAGGCAAGGATTTTATAAACCACTGTTCCATCTTCAAATCCAAACAAATCATTTCTAGCCGTGCAAACCGCCTTCTTTCGTAGCGAGAACGGCTAGGAGACAGTTCGTCGAGCACAGCCACTCTTCATCAGTCCTCATTATTTGGAAAACTGTAATTGCTACACAAATTCCTGCAGATATGTGGCTTTAAAACTGTTCTAAGTTTTAAGGCAAAAAGAAATGCTGTCTTAAAGTTTTTATAGTTGATCTGACCTTTTTAAATAATATTAAAAACAATGTCGTAGAATTTGAACTATTTTAAATAGTTCTTCACTGAAAATAATATCATTCACCTTTCAAATCTTCAAGCACTTCAAGACACTTCCTGGACTTTATACCTGAGCTCTGTACTGTCTAATAATATCATATCTCTTTGATGCTCAGCCCCAAAATAAAGTTTGCAAGTTTCCCAAGGAAGACAGGTGTGCATAAGATCAATTTACTCCCAGGGTCAAAGAGCAGAATTCTAAGGGTATCTAGAGACACACACCTATAGAAATTGTAATTTTTGATGAAAATTGGTACAATATGTTGCACAGATGAAAGAGAAAAAAGTGTTCTTAAAGTATACTTATTGGTGAAACTAAAGAGCAGATAGAGCTGACAGCTTTCTAAAAATGTATTCCTATAGATCTTTTTCTTCTGACATGTTCTGGTAAAACTTTAAAAAAAAAAACATCTCTACAGGCAGAATATAAAGAATAGAATCTGGACAATGAATAAAACTGTAGCTCACACCAGCAGTAAATTCATATGTACTGCTCTTAATTGAAATGAAATATCAATAGATGAAAGTCATTACTGCTTTGTTCCCAAGATTGATTGACAAGCTTGAATTTGAAGCCCACATCTTCTTTATTAGCCAAGTCTTTCAGAAAGAGAAAATGTGGGCTTGATTTGCGAGCTATGATAAATGGTCTGGGAAAGATGGTAGTAGGGCCAATTTGATATATACAGTATTTCATATTGGCAAATTGTTTCAAGAAATTCCACCCTCTCCCAAAATGTCTTCGACGTCCTTGGGAAAATGCATGCTATCATGAGCACAATATATTTGGTTGTCACTAACAATTGAGAGCCCATTGCAAAGTGGGAAGCATTGAGCCATAGCACTTATAGACAAAATAAGACCCCAAATCATTTTGCAGTATTGAGTATGAGTTTTAGATGACAACAAATCATTCTTTACTTCAAAACTGGATCTAAAAGCTCATTTATCACTCTATGTTCTATTAAACTCTAATTTGGTATTTCTCAAGTTTAATTACATACGCATCCCAAAAGTGTAAAGGTGTGTGTGTGTGTGTGAGTGTATATGAAGAAAATATTTCTTTTAACAAAGAAGGAAACTATATTTCCCATTGTAAATAGTCTACGTTATCAGAAGGAAGACAAATTATAAGGGTTTCATTTGCTGGGCTCTTTAAGTATGTCAGGTGAGGCAAAGGCACAAAAAGAAGTGGTTTAGAGATATGATCCGAGGGTAGTGAAATCGAGGAAGTATTTTCAATTTTAAAACAGTGTTACCAATGAAGATGTCCAAGCCAAATGCTGGATAGACTGAAATACATTTGCAAAGAATTGATCACTATCTTATTGTTCTGTCACCCCTACTCGCTAGAGGAGCTGTAGTGTGCAGCTGGGGGTACAGGAGTACTGTCTACACACTTACACTTGTTGCCACCGAGTCCCCGATTCCAGCTGTGTGACATCAGAAAACCCACTGAAACCAAAAAAGGGCTTGATATTCACATCTGGAAACTGGGACCACTTAGCTCAACAACAGGTAAAGAAGAAGAGAAATGAGCAACTAGCAAATATTAAGTCCAAATGAATGTTCTAAATTACTGTGTTATTGTTATCACTATATCATGTCATTATTTTTACAGTGGCATTATTTTCCACTCTCTTAGCATGAAATTACCTTAGAATATGATATAAATAAGAATAACAATAATGAAAACTTACTCTGCTGTCCTTATCATCAAGACAGAACATAAATATTTACTATGGTCCCATCTCATTTCTCCGACAGAATTTAGCAACCCCCTTTTCAGTCTATGCAGATGACAAGAATATTTAGAAGTCGGTGCTCTAAAATTAATTAGAATAATGATGATATGTTTGATAAACTAACAAGGAGAGAAAAATAAAACAACACACTATGTGCCCTACCCCAAATTATCTACCATCGTTCCGTGGTAAACCCAACTGCTCTAAGAAAACCCCAGGCTGACCATTATTAACTAGTTGTCTAAAGAACACTTGTTCTGTGAATATGACAAAGGGCTCTGCTCTGAAGTTAAATGTTTTTGGGGTTTGTTGACACATGCAGGGGAGAAATCATAGAAAGTGATGGCTCCTATTCTAAAGATGCCGCATCTAGAACAGCATGGACAGTTTGATGCACTAAGAATGGACACGCTATCTAGTCAAGTGTCAAGTCACAGTTCTGTATTAGTGCATTTTCATTTTGCTTTTGCTTCTGTTGTTAAAGCACACAGTATGAGCTGAAGACAGGAGAGGACAAAGAGATACAGGCAGTTTGGACTATTTTTATGTGCTCAACTGATCCAACTGCTTTGATAATGTAACAAATATTCTAATTTTTTTTTAATCCTCACCCGATGATATTTTTCCATTTATCTTCAGATACAGTGGGAAAGAGAGAGAGAGAGAGAAACATCCATGTGAGAGAGGCACATTGACTGGTTGCCTCCCACATGTCCCGGACCAGGGCCATGGACCAAACTGAAACCGAGGTACATGCCCCTGACCAGAATTGAACATGCAACTCTTTGGTCCACAGTCCAACGCTCCAACTGCTGAGCCAAACCGGCCAGGGCACAAATATTCTAATTTTCAAACATTCCAGTTGCTTATATGGTCAAAGTATTTTAACAAAGGCCACAATTATAAGCACAAAACATTTTGGTTAAATAGAGATACATTGTAAGTCAATGAAAAGAAGAAAAAATAGGTAGTTTACAGTAAAAATAACAATCAAAATTTTGACTAGATATTTATTTTCTAGGTCAGAAGACTCCCTCAAACCTCCTTTTGAGCTGGCATAATGACAACTCAGAGAAACAGAATCCTTCTGGGTCGGAGTGTCCCCCGAGGTGAACATCGTCGAAGAGCTGATGTCTGCAGGCTCTTTGTCTTTTAGAAATCATCACCTTTAAGAAATATTAATTATGGCAGCTACAGACTATAACATGCAGACTTGACAAGCTGTGACTTTTTGTTGTTAATCCTCACAGGAGGATATTTTTCCATTGATATTTTTTAGAGAGAGTGGAAGGGAAGGAGAAAAGGGGAGAGAGACAGACAGACAGATAGACATTGATGTGAGAGAGACACATTGATTGGTTGCCTCTGGCATATGCCCTTAACCAGGGCCAGGGATCAAACTTGAAACCCAGCCCTGGCCAGTTTGGCTCAGCAGTAGAGCACTTGCCCATGGACGAATGAGTCCTGGGTTCGATTCCAGCCAAGGGCATGTACCTCTGTGCGGTTCATCCCCGGCCCTGGTTGGGCTCATGCAGGAGGCAACCAGTCAATGTTTCTCTCTCTCTCTCTTTGTCTCTCCCTCTCTCTCTACCTGAAGATAAGTGGGAAAATATCCTTGGGTGAGGATTAAAAAAAAACCCTGAAACCCACCCAGGTATGTGCCCTGAGCAGGAAATCAAACCACTGAACCACACTGGGCAGGGCATTTACCTGACTGGTATGGCTTTTTAAATCACAATTTGTTTGCAGCAAAGGAACTCTATGCTACTCTCTTGGCCAGACCTCTTTTTGTACCAAATGAGCCATTTATTATTTCATCAAAACCTTCTGAATTTAAGAAGTTTGTACTTCTTTTTCTATATTAAAAAGTCACACAAGGATTGTCATTCATTCACTCATTTAGTTTTTTAGTAAAATAGGCATAATTTAAAGGACTACTAATTTCTTATTTCTACATTGGAAATGGCTACTCATTTTTTAAACTCTTAGAGCTGTTTTCCTCTTTAATTAGAAGCATGAGACACATATTGTCTCTTGCCCATTATATATGCAATCTATGTAAATGTTCGGTGTTTTGTTTGTTTGTTTTTTAATTGATTTCAGAGAGAGGATGGGAGAGAGAGACAGAGATAGAAACACTGATGAGAAAGAAACATCGATTGGCTGCCCCCTGCAGGTCCCCTACTGGGTATCAAGCCTGGGCATGTGCCCCAACTGGGAATCAAACCAGAGACCTCCTGGTTCATGGGACGACACTCAACCAACTGAGCCACACCAGTGGGGCTATTTGAATGTTCTTATATAGATAACCACTTTAACATTTGCAGGACTCTAGGACTCTTAAAGACGTAATCTTTAGAGAGAAACAAAACAAAATCTATCCAGTGCTCATTTAGAGATTATGGATAAAACAGAACCACTGGAACAATCTTTTGAAGAGATGGAACAGAGAGAACTTAACAGGCATCCAGCAAAATTATTTGTCAGAGGAAGAGAAGACATCAGACATTGTTGTAAGCAAATGAATGGGTGTTCAGAGTTCTTTGTAAACCATACTCATTGTAGCTCCTTCAGACTTTTGCTGGGCTCACTTCATACCAAGGGTTTCCCATGCTTCTCTTAGAGTCAACATAATTTCTACTGTCTTCTCTGACTCATTCATTTATCACTGATTCATTCAGCCAATGTTAAACAGCTCTTCTTTGCCATGATGTGTACTGGGCATCTGTGACTTAGGTCAGGGGGAGAGGGCTTATGTTTCTTTTGAATTGTGAACAGTAGAAGACCAGCAGTGTGGCATGAAAAAAGAGCAAAGATTTTAGAGCCATAAACTGAGTTCACATCATGGCCCTTCCAATTAGTCGTTCTGTGGTTCAAACAAACCACTTAAGAATTAGCCATGATGTCGATAACATTTCTAATCTAGGACTTGGCACGTAGGACCTCAATAAAAATAGCCATAATTATTTTGTAAAATGGTAACCTTAAAAATACTTTTTAGTTGAACATAAGAGATATTTGATATTACTGAATATTTTGAAAACTCTTGTGAAAATCTTAAGTATATCCTTCCATTATTTCAGGATGAATGATTAACTGTGTGGAATAAATAACTAGCTATCTGTACAAATTGAAGTGTTCCATTATATTTTTTAAATTATCTTTAAAGATTATAACAAACATGACAATGTTTGGTTTGCCTGAAATTTTGTTTTGCCATAGACATAACAGATATCACAGGGCAATATTTGTAATAAATCTTGGCTGGAAAAATGAGCAACCGTCTTAGACTCCACTATAAATGTAGTTTCACAGAGAGAGGCTTCCCCTCCAAAGATACTCATCACAGTCCAGAAATAATTAAAAATTAACAAAAAAAAGCCCTGGCTGGTTTGGTTCAGTGGTTAGAGCGTCGGCCCATGGACCGATGAGTTGCAGGTTGGATTCCCGCCAAGGGCATGTACCTCGGTTGCGGTTCGTCCCGGCCCTGGTCAGGGTCATGTTTCTCTCTTTCTCCCTCTCTTCCTCCTCTCTCTCCCACTCTATCTGAACAAAAATGGAAAAGTATGCTCAGGTGAGGATTAAAAAGAAAAAAACATTAAGAAAAAAAGCAAAGGCACTGCTTACTTTCGCCCTCCCCACATCTGCACCCACAGGATGCTAGAAACACTTCAGTTTCAACGCTGGGGACTCAAAAGTTATGTTAAGAAGGATAAATATGACCACATCAAAATTATTTGGGCTTCTTTCTCTGCTGTGAATGTATGATCCATTTTCATGCAAAGCTATATGGTACCACTAATAGTATTATGATAAAAAAAACACCAAAAAACTAAGAATTCTGTACTGTGGAGCAATGGCTATGATCATATGCTATTGTAAGGTTGAGAACTTACTGTGTGAACCCTGTAAATTACCTGGTTAACTTGGTAAACAGACAAATCATATGTGATATAATAGTAAAATCTATTATCCCATTAAAGTTCCTCTAAGATAATAACAATGTTTGTTAAGTTGCAAATAAAGGCAACAGAATTCTTAATATTGAAACCACTGGTTTCTTAGTATATTTTTTTAGTTTTACTGCTAATTAACATAAAATATCTTTATGGACAACCCAAATTGTAAAGTAAATAAACTTATTTCTGCTTTTTAAAAAATGAATAGTGAATACATATGAGTGTAAATTTTTTATCTCCAAAGTATAAATCTGGAATATGGGTAGAATTTTCCTTTGTATCTTGAATATATTGACTTTTAATGTATTTTCTTGAAAATAGAAATTTTCTATCATTTTTCCTGGGCTTATTTTCAAATGAGAAATTACCCTCAAATGAGAAATTGAAGTACGCACATACACAGGACAGCATAAACCCACCAAAACTTTGCTTATTGGAAAATTGCCCTATTATTTCCTTTAGTTTTAAATGCATCAACATGATTTTCTCCTTGGGAATTTATAAGTGGTAAGTTTTTAAAAAAATTCTGCTTCTAAAATTTCCTATTATGTAAATTGCTTTTACTTTCTATTAAACAAAATATCCCCCTAAAAAGCATACATTACCAATAGGTTAAAACAGAAAATCTTACAAGTGAGACACATATTGACACAGGCTGACTTCTTAAAACAGAGACCTTTCCAAGGACTAATTTTTTTTTTAATTCCAGAGAATAAATGTTTCTTATAAAACCCATACCCACTAGAATGCTTTTAATTTGTTGTATTTCTTGCTTAAATTAATTTTAAAAGCTCTCTGCTCTGAAAAAGAGCAGAATGCAATGTGTATACATGAATCCACATTTCATTTACTGCCTATATTTTGTAGAGAAACTGCAAACAACCACTGAATTCATTGGTGTTTTAATGTGAGAGGGAAAATATACCTACTATGAGAGGGGAAAGTCACCTACTCTACCGTAGAATGAGATTACCCAGGCCAAAGTTCCAAAAGTGACCTACCTCCTCATAACTAAGAGTGCCAGGCGGTGCTATGCTCAAACGTATTCCACAGTCCAGTGAAGTTTGGAATACGTCTGTTGAACAGAGTTAAACAGGTAGTGCAGAACTTCTCGGAGAACTTAATATGCTAATTAATGTCCATTCTAAATCATGTCATATGTTATAATAGCAGACTTGTCCAAAACTAATGAATGAAATATTTTTGTTTCCTTCTTTTTTGTTTTTGTTTTTTTGTAGGGATAGCATGCCTGGGCCATTGGCCTATATACCCATATAACTAAAACTAGGTAACCAGGTCTATTTTTCTTTTTAATTTTTGTATTATTTTTTATTATATTTTTAATTAGTAATAATAAAATAACAAGGAATAAATTAAACCAACGAGGTAAAAGATCTATACTTGAAAAATTATAAGATATTGAAGAAGATATAAACAAATGGAAGTATAGATCGTGCTCATGGATAGGAAGAACTAACATCGTTAAAATGTCTATACCATCCTACGCAATCTACAGAGTCAGTGAATTTCCTATCAAAACACCAATGGCATTTTTCACAGAACTAGAATAAATAATTCTAAAATTTATATGGAATCACAAAAGACACCAAATAGCCAAAGCAATCTTGAGAAAGAATAAATATGGAGGTTTCACATTACCTGATATTGAACTACACCACAAGGTTACAGTAATCAAAACAGCCTGGTACTGGCAAAAAAACAGACATTTTCATCAATGGCGCAGACCAGAGAACCCAGAAATAAAGCCATATCTATATGGATCAGTTAATCTATGACAAAGGAGGCAAGTATATACAATGTGGTAAAGACAGTTTCTTCAATAAACGGTGTGGGGAAACAGACAGACGCATGTAAAAAAATAAAATAAAATAAAACTGTATCACTTTCTTACACCATATACAAGAACAAACTCAAAATGGATTAAAGACTTAAATGTAAGACCCAAACGCCTAAAACTCCTAGAAGAAAACTTCGGCAATAAACTGTTTGACATCGTTCTTGGTAATATTTTTGGATATATATCCTCGGGCAAGGAAAACCAAAGAAAGAAGTAAACAAATGGGACTACATCAAACTAAAGAGGTTTTGCACAGCAAAGGAGACCATCAACCAAACAAAAGCCAACCCACTGAATGGGGGAAAATATTTGCCAAGGATACACGAGGTCTTGGTGTACCTTTTCCCCTTTCATATATTCCTTACTGGCTCTGTAGCAATATTCAGGTCCCCAAACCATACCACTTTTGGTGCTTTGAGGTAAGGCTCCTTTAGCCATTTTCCCTTAGATAGAAATTCACATTTCTGGTTTACATTTGACAATTGTTTCCATTGACATTTGTTTTCTAATTTGCCACTTACATAGAAAGAAGTACCAACCTGAAGGCTTCAAGGTACTCAATATCTCCCATGGGGGGATCAAGGCCACCTGTCCAGGCGATATTTATATTGTACCCTTCTCCGAGGCCTGTTCCAACCTGGGAAGAGAAAAACCACACCACAGTGGGTAGAGGAGGGCACAAGGAAGAAAGCAAGAAGAGGGGAAAACAAACACATGTGAGCTCTTGAAATAAACATCAAACACCACGTCAAATCAGCCCACCCTCGCTTGACAACCAGTGCTCTGGGTTACGCACTTGTTCTGCGCTGGTTCTTGCTCCCCCGGGACGATTCAGTAATCTCGTGTAATTTAAAACACCAGCAAAGGACAAGAAAATTATGGGTAATCATGCAATGCAATTACCTGAAAGATACAAATAAAAGTGGGGCTCTAAAGAAATAAACCGAACCTCATTTGGGGCTCCACTGCCAGGGAAAAAGTTCCCTTCATCATAGCGATGGAGTGAAATATACAGGATGCTGGGGTCAGCATAAAAGGCCTGCTGTGTACCATTTCCATGGTGAACATCCTACAGGGCAAAGAAAACAGATGACAAATACAGTCACGGCTAACTGCGTGGAGACAACCTTTCTGATTTTGAGTTCCCTGCCTTTCTACCCCACCCTCCTTCTCATTTTCTGTCCTCTCCCTCCGTCCCTTTTCTCTCTCCCCTTCAGTCTGCTTCCACACCACCCCCTTTACTTCCTGAACTTTCAGGCAAATTACCCTTTAATGCACTCATTTTTTAAACTGGCTTCTAAAAATCAGGAAACCACAGCGAACATGCCCTGGAGACTCCAGATGAGCAGTCATTGAGAAAGCCCAGTCCTTTGGTACAATTAGATATTTATACACCGGCCCTTTGTACTCTTTGCTTCAGTGATGGAATCTCGCATCCTGTTTTATGGAGGAATTTTATGACTTATTAACTGCCAACAGTTCATAACCCCTCAGGCTTAATTAACTAGCCTCATTGGCCTCTGAAGAAAGACTAATGTTTAAACTACAAACTAGTATTTTGCAGAAGGATCTATGGCTTACAGAGCATTTTTGCAATTCTTGACAGAACACTAAACATACATGTATGCATTGATTTGCCAAGTCCCACCATTAAGGTCAAAGGCTTTGCAACCAGCTGAGTAAATTGGCTTTCTTGAAGCGTTCAGTTCAGTTAGCAATCCCTCAGCAGTTAGACTCACTTCAAAAGAGATGCAGATGCAAAACGGACTTCATACTTTATTTTGCTAAAATCGTGACGGCAAGACAAAGACACAGGAGCATGAGCTCATTAGCTATTAAATCATTTGGTCTAAAGCAGAAAGGTGGCGTGGGGCTTTGTGCAATCGTGTCCAATCTGCCTAATTTTAGTGTTATATCATGGCTCTCTTCCCAGCCTCCTTCTTCCCCTTTGTTCTCTCCCTACACCCCCATCTCTCCCCAAAACAAAACAAACAAAATAAAACTCTTGTCATTTTAATAAATAAATAAAAATTCTTTGGACAAAAATTCTTTGGACAACTGTATATTATAATTATTCAAAAATTAACAGTTCTTTATTCTAATTGTTTTATGATATAGATATATGCTGGAATTATAAAAGAAATAGGAAAAATAAAACTAATAGCATTTTTTAAAATGTCTTCACTGAAAGACCTCAACTAATATCTGTCCTAATACCTCTGAACAAAAATAAAATAGATGACACTAAAAGTGAGCAATTATATAATTGCATTCAATATTATATTACTGCTATATGTGTTTCAGGTTCTATTCTAAAAATTTTTGATCACTTGTAACTATATTCTTATACAGTACTTTATTCTATCAGTAAGAATCATACTATTTTCAACAATGATTCCTACAATTTTGGGATCAGGCATACATTAAATACCTTGTATGGCTTACTTAACAATCATGTGATGTATACAGTATTATCCCTATGGCACTTTTAATTAGTAAATTAAAATTTTACTAACTTAAAAACAAGTAGGCTAAGACTCAGAGTTTCAATAATTTACTAAGGCTATGCAGAGAATAAGTTGCAAGACTGCATCTTGAATCCACTTCTTACTCCAAAGGCCAAACTCATAACCATATTTTGTTAACTTACATGCATTATCTCTTTGATCCTCTTAGCACACCTGTGAAGTGAGATGTGTGGTCATTATTGCTCCTTATTGAAATTCATATAACTTGTCTCCGTTTCAACCTCCAACCCAGAGCTCCCTCACTATACACCAGCAAAGCCTCCCTTTGGTGGGTTCTGAAAGCCTGCACTGCCTTTGCTCCCCACAGTGTAAACATATACCAATCCTCTCTTCCTTTTATCTAGGACATGAATCCAGAATCCATTAGGGAATCATAAAATTTGGGGGAAGATGTGATAATTCTAGCAACTTGTTCTGGCTCAAGGCATACGCATCAGGAAAACAAACATAGCTTACTGAAAATATATCAATTCCTGGATTTCTGAATGTTCAAAGGAAAAGAAGGAGGAGATAGCAAAACTTTTCCTTTATGTGAATAAAAATGAAACAGTTGCAGCCACAATGTCTTTTGAGATTGCTACTGGATACCTAGAGGATGAACAAACAAAATGCTTTGAAAAACAACAGTGAAGGAATGTTTGCATTTCTACTGCATGACAGCATTTTTAGTTAGCATTGCAAGAAAAATGTTTCTCTGGGCCCAAATGCATCCATACTCTGAAAACCAAAAATATATTGCCTTGATTACTTTTGTTTCTTTAGTGATGTTGTAAAAGTTTACTTAAGAATGTCAAATAAAGGATGACCATTTGTCTTAAATATACAATAATTTGTTCTTGAAAATTGTGTTGGGTGCTTATTATTGAATACATTTCTGAATAAGAAATAGTCTTGCCCACAGCATAATTAGGTTTCAACAGACATTTTTCATTGAAATACACAAACCCATTCTAAAAATAATTAGACAATTCTTGATTCCATATTCATATTCACAAGGTATTTAGAGATAAAGATAAGAACAAACATGCCTTTTGTTTTAGTCAACAACTTATAATATAACCTTGAAAATACATACATTCTTTTGCATCTTTCTTTGCTACAAGATATTCATACAAAGTATTTAATCCTCAGGTATGATCTGAGGATTGTTTTCTCCAAGGCAATAAAACATACTAGACTAATACAAGAAAATCATTGGTGATTAGGAGAAAGTACTATTCTAATGAAATTAACTGAGTCATTAAATGCCTCAAAATAGACCTTGTGTATAAGATTTTCTGGGAAATGCTAAAAATCATTTCAGTATTTTACTGCTCAAAAATATGCTGCAAACATTTATTCTGTGTTGGATTTAGAACCAATATGTCTTTACTAAAATGTTAAAATAGCTTTGAATAAATCATATATTCTACCAGCTCAAGTTATCACTTATACTTGTTTGGTATTGGCACTTAAGACAGTTCTTTGGTCAAAGTCTGGTGCTTGATGACAAATGGAGATGCCCCAACTGTGACGTTTGAGCTGACTTTTCTGAAGAAAGCCCAAAACATCTTACTTTCAACTGGAAGTCCCATTAAATAAAGGCCACATGAGTCAAGCAGGCAAGTCATACTTCTAGGACAGGTTCCACCCTGAACGCAGTGTCACTGTCTCTGGAATCCTCCCCAGAAGAACAGCTGGAATGAATGATCTCCGCAGATCAACCAGAATGGTCCTGCCTCCAATGCGCAACGCCCCTGAACTGGGCTGTGGCCCCCGAAGGAGCTGAATTCGAGCTCTGGCTCCCTGCTCACTGGGCAGGTAAAAATGCTGAAACTAGCCGCTGGACAACAGAGTAGCTTGGTCTGTGTTTGGCCTGAGAATTTTTGGAGCTAGTTCATACTAATTAGCTAAAATCTGTGACTCTGGCTATTCAGGAGTGAAGTTCTTTTGCCTCTGGAGAACCTTCACTTCTTCTCTTTCGCTGACTTTCGGGACAGACCTGTCAGCCAGGGAGAACGGATGTCTCAGAGCCACGTGGCGCTTTAAAACTTCCTTCTCGGCAGCTGGAAGGAACAGGGGAATTTCCTCAAAGTATCCCTGCAGCTGCAGAATTTGGACGACTTGAAAGTAAGAATATGCAGGCTGGTGGTGATCTCAGAGGCAACCCTTTGGACAGAACTTCATATATTTAGAGAATCTGAAACAAAAACTTCTCTTCGACTGCAGCCTGCTGGGAAATCAGTATCCTTTATGATTGGATAATGGAGCTAATTCATAATCAAAGGCCAGTAATCTTACAGGACACTCCTTGGAGCTACCAAGCAACTTATTTTATAAGTCGTAGAGAATTATCTCCAGCAGTCTTTAATTCTTATATTAATGTACAAAAACAAAACTTCAGAGACAAATCCTCCGAGGTGCAAAATACCCATGTATCATAAGCTAAACATCTTAGCTTTCAAGTCTATTGTACAATTCATTACTTTAGAGATTGGATGTTACAAATGTTTTCATAGCTACTCAATGGTTATTGGTTATCTTCATAGAACCATAAAACGGTAGCAAAGGAGACTGCTTAGAAAGCAATAGTAAGATATTCTTAAGGATAGGATGAACAGTTTACCAATTTTCTTCCCCCATAATTTTGACAAATTGAGAAGGCTTAGAAAAATGTTCACACAACCTTTGGTCTTCATCTGCTATCCTTCCTTCAAGTTTGGACTTCTCTTTCTAACAGAACTTACGGTACGTTATTTTTTAATTTACTCTCTTACAAACGTAAACCAGTAATTATTAATTATTTTAAATGTCATTTTGTATGTACATGGGAAAATGGCTACTGATGGCCTCCTTTTCGTGAAGTTTTAAGACCTTGCTGCTGTTGTATATCTAGGCCTTCAACACGTTTCTTTAATGGTGAACTGTGACCTCCACTGAAACTTCAGGATGGTTGGAAAATAGATGGAAAGTGGGGTTTCAGTGGCTCCGCGCCAGTGACTGCAGTGAGGCGACAATAATGTGCGGGAAGCTGCCATGCCTGCCCAGCACACGGGAGGGTTATCAGGCCTCCGATCCTTTCATCTTCATTGAAACTCAGCATTTCTCCGCGTGGCTTTGTTTGGGCCCTCGGCCCTCTGGTGCGCCTGCTTCACCCAATCGGAGGGCTGGATGTAAGATTTAATTACGAGTGCAGATATGAACAAGATTTAGACTATTAAGCCTTGCACTTCAAAAAAAACTTTTAACATATTTTGCCTTTAAATCTTTTATCACCTGCAAAAATTAATTAAGTGCAGATGTAGCAGGTTCGCTTTGGATGCCAGGGTTCATTTCCTGTCTATGCTTTGTCAGACAACCTATTACACCTCCTCGTGAACTGGAGGCAAACCGAAAACGGGGCTCATAAATCACCAGTCAGCTCTCTTTCGCCCTTTCCTGGGTTGGTCCTTTTGTATGGGGCAGATCTCCAGCTCATTATTCATGAATATACTATAGACAACATGCCAAGTGTCATCTGCATTTAAACAAACCATTTGTTAAACAAATTATAACTCTATTGTGTAAGAATGCATCATGTTAAAATGCAAGACCAATCTAATGACTCTGACTTTTAATCACTGGGGTCCCTGCCGGGAGTCATCCCAAACTGGCATACATGATCTGAAATCTTTTCAGAAAGAATGACATGCTGACTTGTTTTAATAATACCACTGTTGCACAACAAGCAACATGATTGCTAACCAAGGGAAGTGGCCAATTGGTTACCAAAGCAACAGCATTCTTTCCAGCACATCTGACTGTTTAAAGTCTATATTCTGTAGGGAAAAGTAAATTCAGGTTCTGTTGGGTTATTTTAACTGTGGAAGTATCAATTCATTTAAGGATCATAAAAGTTGCCCTGATCTGCGCCTTCTTCTCATTAAATTGCAGTTAACACCATGAAAGTGAAACGTGAATGTTTATGGTTTCAGAACTGCAATCCTGAATTTAATGAGTTTCCACATTCAAAGGAAACGCGCCCTTCAGTTGTTTGCAAGTGCTAAAAGCAAGACAACCTCACAGAGAAATACAAATGCACTCCCTTTTATCTAGAGTCACTGAAAATGCAGCTCTGGCCAGGAATACATACCAGATCTACAATCAATATCTTGCTTATATTTAGTTGGTCTCTCAAGTATTTGGCGGTAATTGCAACTGAATTAAAAAAGCAGAACCCCCTGCGGAATAGAGAAGAACAGAGAAATAAGAAAGCAAATCAGCCGGGAAAACCATTATAAATAATGTTCAGAGCATTTTTAAAAATGCTATATGATCTCTGAAGCCATAAATCTGCTTCTGGGAGTACCTCGCAAGATTTTTCATTCCATCTGCTAACAATTAGAGGCTTCAGAGACATGCACGGGGCAGGTGACTGCCAGGAACCGAGGCGCTTGGAGATGGGCAACAGTCCCTGGTACTTACATGGCTGTGGATTCTTCAGCGTGATGGCCTGGGGGCCTCACAACAGCAAATCCATTCTGCAAGAACAAGAAATGTTTCTGATGACCAGATATGGAATGACTGCTTGGATCTCTATGTACCGGGCATCAGGCATATACAAAAGGACTGGCGTCTATAGAGGCTTCAGGGCTTGTTTTCTTGCCCCGTTATGAACAGAAACAATATGAATAACCACGTTTTCTCAGATTGGACCTCAAAAAGAAGGCTTCCACAGAGCCCAGGGATTTAGGGGTTGTACCTAGCTGGCAAATGTGCACGTCAGCTGTTATCCTAGCATAATACATTTTCAAGAACAACTTCTTATTTTATGACACCAACATCCTACAGAGGGAGAAGAAAGTCACTCTTGGTGCAGGTTTGGGTCAAAGTTCAGAGAAACCAGGGAAGATCCAAAGTGAAAATTCTGTAGCTGGATTCCCTCAATGGTTATTTCCACTCCAGTGTCAGGGCAATGATAAATGTGCACGCACACACTCACATACACACAAAAGAAACCCCAGAAAGGTGGAAAAGAGAACAATGGAAAGCCCATATTTCTTCCAGTCTATAAATTTAGCTTGGATGACTGCCAAGACTTGCAACTTTATTGGATTCCCTCAGTCAATTTCTAGCCCACGTTCTGGAATTTTATATGGAATTCCAGGGCTGAGCAGCAATCAGATCTATCCCTGATCAAGGAATGCCTGAACCTCCAGACTAAGGCATCGGAATGCATCACAGAAAGCTGAGGTAACTCCAGCACGAGGGAAGGGATCTATAAATTCTTGCAGAGCCAGCATGCTCAGAAAAGTTGGGTTGCTTGATGTGGAAAAAAAAAAATCATTTATCAGATGGTTCACACCGCCTTTCACTTAACTATGATTCAAGTAACATGCTCGAAAGACAATGTTTCTTTAATATACAATCCTAAAATTTTTGAAATAATTTTATTATACCCCAGGGATATTTTTTTTCGAAATCTTAGTACAAACACAAAGATAATATCAGGAAAAGTAATCTGCTCTCTAGGGCTTTAAGTATACACACATTTTTCTAGAATGTTATGGTAATTAACACACAGTGAGTTAATTTTTTATATATTTTGATGAGCATATACATAATGATTAACTCAGAAGCAACTTAGAAGTCAAATAACACAAAAATTATAAATATATGAATGGTGATAAATATATTCCGTTTTCTTGTTATTAAGGTACTTTCTCTCTGATAAATAGGATAAATACAAAAGAAACTAAAGGCCTTCTGAAAATGGAGAATTCAGTAAAGATTCAGATAGGTGCAATATATTTTACTGGGAAACCAACAGTTAGGGTGAAAATAACAAATATAAGGCAATATAATCAGCATGTAACAATCTTATAATTAGATTAACATAAGTAATGATCTTTTACAATTTAATTTAAAATACTATGTTTTATGGGTAAAGGGCATTGCTAGACAATACAAAGAATAAAACATCCAGTGACCAATAACTGTAAGAAAAAATATTCAACTTATATCAGTAATCAAATACTAAAAGCAGATGAAAAGCCCAATGGAAAGACATTTTCCAACCAGGAAAGTGGAATCTTTAAAAATACACTAAGTTAGCAATGGAATTGTACCTTATAGACTCATAAGATCTGCTTGCAGGAGGATAGCTTCTCATTGCCTTTCCGGAAAGTAACCCACCTCTATGTATCTAGAGCCTTTAAAAAATATTTATATATACTTTGAATATATAAGTAATATAAGAATAAGTAATCTACTTAAAGGACTTTTGCTCTAAGGTATAATTAACTGTAGACAAATATTTATGTAAAAGATAATGTTTTATTTACAATACAAAAATGGGAATAATCTAACTAATATTAAGAGAATGTTTATATGAATTATGGTACATCTATACCACAGCAAATTGGAGTCATTAAAATTTTGTTATTATAAATATTTAGTGGAACAGAAATACCAATTTTAGAAGTATTAGTATTAAAAATAATATATATAAGTGATGGTGATACCACTGTAATTAGCTATTTATTAGTATAGGAAAGGAGCAAAAGGGGAGGCCAGACATTATAAGCATGGCCATTTGGGCAGCTTCACCAGGATGTTGTAACTTTGCACTCCCCAGGGAACCTCTGGCCCATTACTTGCAGGTCACCGGAGCAAAGTCCAACAAAGGGGAGATAGACACGCGTTCAGTGAAGTTTGGGTGATTAGGGAAGGTGTCTGTCAGTCAAACCTGGGAACAGAGATCATTGGCCAGAACGAGCGGGGCCACAGCAAGCCTGAGAAAATTTGGGAATACATAATTCCCTAGACCAGTGGTTCTCAACCTTCCTAATGCCGCGACACTTTAATACAGTTCCTCATGTTGTGGTGACCCCTAGCTATAAAATTATTTTCATTGCTACTTCATAACTGTAATTTTGTTACTGTTATGAATCATAATGTAAATATCTGATATGCAGGATGTATTTTCATTGTTACAAGCTGAATAGAATTAAAGCATAGTGATTAATCACAAAAATAATACGTAATTATATATCGTGAAATATTTATTTCTAATTACAAATAAATGAAATTTTGTCTTGAAGCATGCTATAGCATCGGTAGCAGTCTTAATATAACAACAGTAAACTACATTGCTACATTTTGGGACAGTATGGGTAAAAAGCCAATGTCAATGCGAAGGTTGAGATTGCTTCTTTCTCACCAGATCAGAAATTCTCGGTGCAGTCTTTGCAAGAGCACAACGAAGATCATCTTCCACAACAAGTTACTTTTGTATTTAGACTTGATAACCAATAAGCTGGAAAACCCTGTTGCACAAAGATATGTTGTTGGAAATGGAAGAAGAAGGCGCAACACAGTCTCAGACAGAATAGGATATGACTGCAAACACTTGATGCAGAATTTTGTAACTGGCATTGTAGAGAAATCAGTTCTCACTGCATCACTGTTAATAAGTTCAATGAACTCCTCTTGTGCTGTCTCATGAACAACTTCAATTTGACTGTGAATGGGCTTCTGGCAAGTGCAAATGGGGTGTCAGGTAGATTTGGAAAGTACAATGAAATTTCGTCTGCAAGCATGTGCAAGTGTTCTTTCACAGAAATTATCATCGTAATCCTTTTGTCTGGTTCAATGTCATGTTCCTCAAAGAAAGCAGATAAGGTAGGCAACATGTAAATTTTATTTTCATCCAATTTTTTATGCCAAAGCTGAAGTTTCATTAAGAATGATAGAATCTTTTCAGACAAATCGAGGTATGCTGCATTTGGTCCTTGCAGTGATAAATTTAACTCATTCAAGATGGCAAAGATGTCAACCAAGTAAGCTATTTTCTGCAGTTCACTTTTATCACCGAAAAGTGCTTTGAACTGTGTCTTGCTTTCTGATTAAAAAACATTTTGAGTTCATCACCAAACTCAAAAACATGTTTTAAAACTTTTCCTGCCAACAACCATCTCACTTCAGTGTGAAATAGCAGAGCATTGTTCAGCACATCCAACTCATTGCACAGTTGCAAAAACAGTCGACTGTTTCAGGTGCTCACCTTTACAAAACTGACAGAACTTATAATGCTTTTCATTACTTCTTGCAACTCTTGTGGCAGCATCTTCATTGCTAATATTTGCCAATAAATCATACAGTGAGTTCCAATAACTTTTGGTGACTCATTCAGTACTAAACATTGAAATCCAGATCGACATCCTAGCATAGCTGGAATACCATCTGTGCAACCACCACAAACCTTTCCCCAAGAGATCTCATGCTCTTTCAGAAGTAAACCAACTGTGTCAACTGTATCACATGCAGTTTTTTCAAGAGGTTTACAAAAAAAGAAATGTATCTTTAAAGTCGCCATTATTAATATACCTCACGTAAACCAGTAACTGTGAACAGTTTGCAAAGTCTGTAGATTCATCAAGCTGGATGCTAAGTATTGGAAGTGGAGCAGATTTAATTTCCTGGATTACCTGATAAAGAATATCAGCAGACATGTCATCTATTCTTCTGCAGACAGTGTCATTAGATAAGGGAATTGCACTCAATTTCGTAACAAATTTGTCTCTGATCATAACTTGAACAATGTCTTTGGCCACTGGCAACAGTAAATCCTCAGCAATGGTGTGAGGTTTCATAGCTCCGGCCATTCTGAGTGCCACTAAATATAAAGCTTCAATGCCTGCTACGTGTTGTTTGTGGCACTTGCCACCAATGTCAAGTCCATCAGCTTTGCTTCTAAAATAGTTGGTGTCCTTGCCAGCAAAGCTTGGATGCTTGTAATCAAAATGGTGTTTTAGTTTGTTTGGCTTCATAGATTCGGCTGATAGAACTTCACAACAAATAACACATTGCAGTTTCTCAATTCCTGCTGTAATTATTGAGGTAAAACCATACTGTAAAAAATCCTCACTGATTTTCTTTTCTTAATGTTCTTCTCTACAAGATCCATTGTCATGGGATTGTTTGCTAATGAAAATAATATTAACAATAGCTTTAATAATACAAAAGATGATACATGGCATAGTTTAGTCAATATAGTTCATTAAAGTTTCCTATGATTTACCATTCTGTGTGTGTGTGTGTGTGTGTGTGTGTGTGTGTGTGTTTACATATCTGTTACTATCACAAGGGGGCAGTATTCACATCAACCACAGCTAAATATAAAAAGACTAATCAGCATCCAGATTAAGTTCCCATGGTACAGATATATTTTTTTTGCAGTAGTTGATGATTTTACAGTACATGATTTTACATTTACCCAGTAATTATAATTCACGAAGTGTCATTTTACATCCAACAATGCTGCTTTCAACACAGTAGCTGCTTTTAACAGAGTAGCTGCTCTCTACACATGTGTGACTGGTCCGCATAAGTACATTATGGCACCAGCCCTGTCACATACACCTGTATTTGTATATGGTGTATGTGATGGGGTTGGTATGATGATATCTCACATACTCATATGTGGGTGTATCTGCATGTGGGCGGACCTACCTGGAGACGGATAGAGGAGCGATGTCTTGGTTCCTAAGACCATCAGAAATATGTGTTTTCTGGTGGTTTTAGGCAACCCACAGGTTAAGAACTGCTGCCCTAGACAAAGGAGCTTGCCCTCTTGGTGCTGTTGGCTCCTGGCTCTCTTGGCTCTTGCATTCTCCTGTGTTCCCTCCATAGCCACGTAGTACTGTGGACTCCACATGCAGTGGACTGATGGACTGCAACTGGGAATACAAACTAAGCTAGCCTCATGCTGGACTGGACACTGCTCTGATATGGCGTAAAAATTCCGGACACTAGCTTTGATTATAGACCTACTGAACCTACAATTCCACTTCTTTTTTGGGGGGACAAAGGGAAGTGGGACCTTGGAAACTCAGGGGTTTGATTCCACAGAAATAAAGATGTCTATCATATCTTATTCTCCCATTCGATCAGAAAATTCCTTTCCTCAGGATATCACAAGCCCACTCCCACTAGCAGCAGGTGGGGATAAGGACCTCTCCCCACTGATAACAATGGTATTAGATGGGCTTTTTTAAAATTTATAATTTCATATCTTTTCCAAATGGCTTTACAACAAACATTATTTTATAGTGCACAAATCATAAAACAAAAAGAAAGTGGAGAGGTAGCTTTTAATGCATCTTAGAGAAAGCGTTGTGTTCAAAAAGGTAGAAAAAATGATTTAGAGAGTATTCTGGGCAGGGGGAAAGCATGAACGACGACTCAGAAGAAAGGATTTTAAAAAATATTATGTACAGGAAATCAGTCTAAATAGAGATCATGTCAAGGAACAAAATGGAAATGAAATCACATAGGTAATTAGCTAGATTATAGAGGACAAAAAGTCAAATAGAATTTGAATTCCATCTTCCTTTTTTTCTCTTACAGCCAAATTCCTGGAACAAAGAAAAGGTCTGCCTTTCACTCTATAATCTTCCACAGTAACCTCCACCATCCTGCTAAACTGCTTGATTTGGGGTTGAAAAGCATCTTCTTTTTGCCAATAACAAAACTTTTCTCAGTCATCATGACCCACCCAGACGGTCCACTGTGGTCTCAGAAATGGCAGACTCCCCACCATGGATGTGTCTTTTCTGAATCCCCACTTACCTCCGCTGAAACCTGGCAACCTGCTTCTCCCATGATGTACCTGCTCAGGTGGTAGCTCCTTCCTCCCTGACACCCACAAACCTGCCGGCAGCAGAAGATGGAGCTGGTGTGCTTGTTCCTCACTGCTGCTCTGCGAGAATACACCCCACTGCACTCACCCACCCCAGGAAGAGCGAAGGTAGAGCACAATGAGATGACAGGTTGAACCCTGGGCCCATCTGCTCCCTTTCCCACCTGTTACAGTAGTATCTACCCCTCCACCTGCAGTTAGGATCCCAGCCCCTTCTACTTCTCCATTGAAATATATGTTAAAGTCCCGTTTACATATATTTCATTAAGAATGAAATAGCCTCAAGTTTCTGCCATCTCAAAAATAAAATATGTTAACCAAGATAATACAAATATATACATGTATATACAATTTTATATATATTCATCCTTAGTCCCATTGATCCCCCGAACTACCACACTTTTTTTCTTCCCCTTTAGCAACCAACATTCTTGAAAGAGTGATCGACCTTGCTTTTTCTTTTCTCCTTTTCCTCACCTCTGCCTCAGTCACCAATCTCTACTTTCTCTTCCACATCCACTAGTCCACTAAAGACGTTTTATTAAGGTCACTAATGGCTTCCATGTCACTAACTTCAATGACATTTATATGGTTGCAGCCTATCTGGTTCCTCATTAGCTTTCAACACTATTAGCTGCACCCTCCATTTTAAAACTCTCTTCTATTGGCTTCTCTGACTTCCACCTCTCCTGGTGTCATTGTCTCTCTTTCCACATCCTGTCTTTCTTGAAGGCTCATATACCTTAGCCTGCTCACTCAATACTGAAGTTACTCAACGCATCATCTTAGACTTCTCTTCCCTTCCCACCCTTACCTCCTAGGAAATGCCACCACTCTCATGCATTCAGTGACCACCTAGCATTAGAAACTTCACAGATTTCTATTTCCAGGATGAACTCTCCACTGAGCATCAGACCAAAATATCAGCCCATATATTCACTATCTTCACTTGGCTATCCCAAGGTCACTTCAAATTCAACATGTACAAGATCACAAACCCTTTATCTGCTCCCAGCCTTCTCTAACTTACCATGTTACCATAATTCATCCACTGTCTGAGGTTGGGAACTGGTTACCCCAAGTTATCCTTAATGCCTCCCTCTCCCTAGCCTTCCTCCATCTCATTTTAATTCAATTCCTGTTGATTTTGCTTCCAACTACCACTCAATTCTATGTACTTATATCTATATCCACTCCTTGAAATTTTTGCCTTCTGAATTTCCTTTTTCTAAATCCTCACCTGAGGATATGGTTTTTTAAAATTATTTTTAAATTGATTTTAAAGAAAGGAAGGGAGAGAGAGAGAAACGTAGATGTGGGAGAGAAACATCAACTGGTAGCCGCCTGTATGCGCCCCAATTGGGGATTGAACATGCCACCTAGGTATGGGCCCTAACTGGAAATTGAACCCACAACCTTTTTGGTGCACAGGATGACACTCCAACCTGAGCCACTGGGCCAGGGCTGCTTCCTGAATTTCTGCCTCTCCATCACTCCTCCAGTAATTATTCTTAGTGATTTCAACAGCCACATAGACACTTCATTCAATGCCCTGATTTCTCAGTTCTCCGACTCTCACCTTCAATAAATCAGTCCCTGTTTACAGTCATACTCCTAGACCTTACCATCACCAGTAAGACATCTCCTCTACAATCTCAATGTCAAACATCATTTTCTCCTACTATCCTATTTTTTAGTTAATGCCTCAAGTGCACTGAGACGTTGACTCAATTGACCTTAACTTTCGCTGTCATTTATCCCTTCGCTGTGTTCACTTCCCTCCTCACCAGGACTTCCAGGGCCATTGTATTCACTTCCTTGTATTATATCCAGACACCTTGTCCTTTTCCCTCCAGCACACTGCCCTGGCCTTCGGCTGCTCAGGCTACCATAATGAAATGCCACAGGCTGGGGGGCTTAAACAACGGACATTTCTTTCGCTAGTTCTGGGGCTGGGAGTTGAGACAGAAGTCTGACAGTTCGGTTTCTGTTGAGAGCACTCTTCCCGGTTTGCAGATGTCTGTGCCTTTTCTCTACAGTCCACAGATTAGGGTCCCACCCTTATGACCTCATGCAACCTTTATCACTTCCTCATAGCCCCTTTCTCCAAATACAGTCAACATAGGGCTTCTACATGTAAATTTGGGTGGATACTAACCTCCAGCCCACAACATACTTTCAGTCACCTTGTCCCTTTCTTCCTTCAACATGTTCTCCTGGTAAAATTACAACACTGACTAAATACAACTCACATCTGCTCTGTTCCTATACCTAAGCGTGTGTCTGTGTGCGTGTGTGTGTGTGTGTATGAAACATAACTGGTCTTCCTTTAAATTCATGACTACAAACCTTAAGCAGGCTCTCCATGACACCCAGCAATCACACTACATTCCTGATTCAGTTAATTCCCAAGTCTTTCAGAAGACTATTTCTACATTCTCTTTTTCCAAATCTCCATTAACTCCTGCTCACTCTTGACCCCTTGCTGATGACTTTGCTTCTTAATCCACATAGAAAATAGAAGCAATTAGAATGAAATGCTCTTGTCCTTCCATAATAAAATCTACCCTTCTTTCCCCACCATTCCCAAGTCCTAAGAACTATTATTTCCCCTGTGTATTTAATCATAACCCCCTCCCCCATCTATTCAAGGACATCTCACCAACAAGTTTTCTCCTTTCTCTCTGGTATCATCAGTTTTTGCCTATATTGGATTGTTGCCACCTGAGTAAAAGATATATTTAAGTATCTCTTCTTAATAAAAACAAATCAGAATAACAAATAACAGTATGATACAGGGTGAGTCAAAAGTAGGTGGACAGTTGTTCATATAAAAAATAATAAAATAGTTAAGAAATATACAAGAAGACACTATAGCCCTGGCTGGTTTGGCTCAGCAGTTAGAGCGTTGGCCTGAGGTCCAGAGAGACCTGGGTTCGGTTCCCACTAAGGCCACAGTTTGTCCCCGGCCCTGGCTGGTTGTGTGGGTGGCAGCCACTTGATGTCCCCCTTTCACGTCGATGTTTCTTTCTCTCTCTCTCTCTCTCTCTCTCTCTCTCTCTCTCTCTCTTCCTCTCTCTCCCTCCCACTCTATCTGAACACAAAGTGGAAAAATGTCCTCGGGTGAAGATTAAAAAAAAAGAACACACTGTATTTCGTGTACTCACAACTGTAAACCTACTTTTGCCCAACCTGTATGATAATACTATAATGTAACATTAAATACATAAAAATCATATATGCAAATAATAATGTGATAAATAATACACTCTAATGTTTTTCACTCCTTTAGTCCTAACAGCATCTGGGGGCAGATAATATTATCCTCATTTCATAAATGAGAAAATCCAGTCATAGAAGGATTAAAGAACTTGCTTAAGGGTCATAACTAGCAAGGGACGGTGTTGGGATTCTATCCCAGAAAGTCTGGCACCCGTAAGCAGGTGCATTTAATAAAAACAAGCACTTAAGACGAGCCACGCTGCACAACCTGGCCTCAGCCTGCCTCTCAGGCTTCCTCTGGTGTCGCCATCCACTTTGTTTTCTCCACTCCTGCCACAATGGCTTTTCGGTTCCTCCAGCCACAGGCCTTTGCCATGCTCCTAGCTCCACAGAGAACGTCTGCCGCTTACCTATCCCCTCCCTTCACCTGGATAACACCTCCTTATCTGCCCAGTTTAGTTCCAATGACACTTCCACAAGGCAACCATCCCTGAGCCTCGGCTGGTCACTGTCAGGTTCCTCTGTGTAGGTTCTTAAAGATCTGCCCACCCTCGTTTCTGAGACTGTGTCTTAGTTTGTAATGATATACTGCTTACTGGGATTGATTGATTTGTTTTATTATCATTGATTATTGTGATTTATGATCGATGTCCATACCTTCACTCCCCACAGTTGGGGTCACCACTTTATGACTTGGTTCACCATTTTATCATCTGTACTAACACAGTGCATGGCACATCGCCAGAGATCAGTAAAGAAGGAGATACACTTGTAAACAGACAGCACTCGGGCGCTCACTCCTGCGGCCCCGCCTTGCCCTGGCCCTGGCTGCCCTCCCTCTCTCCGGGGCCCAGCTGTGCGGGCCTGCTTTGGGTGGGGGGTTGCCCCTTCGACTTGGTAGCATCTTCTTCCTTGGAAAGACATAAAATATTCTATTCCTTACAGTTAATGGAGTCTCTCATTCAACAAACTCTTGGGGAAAGTGCTTTAAAATAAGATTATTATTATTCTTACAGAAATATCTGATTTTCACACTGGATTCTGCCCCTCTCGACAGGAGGTTGGTTCTGTAACTTTCTGTTCTCTTCAATGCCATGTACAGAGATATGCTGTATATGACATCACTTAATCACATGTTTCCTTGGCTCAAGAACATATATATCTTCAAAGAATATTTCTCAATGAGCATTTTAAATAGGTAATGTACTGTATTTTAAAAGAACTTAATAATCTACTAGCCTCCCCCGCAAAAAACAAGAAATCTTGTATATAAGAAAGAATTCAGCAGCTCAGTTTGTTATTTTCTCATCTAATGCTAATAATCATTTTAATTTTGTGGGAAAATATTGTTTTCCAAAACTTTTATGATGTCCCTACTTAATCTCTTTTAATTTGTGAACATCTCAGACTTTAGCAGTAAAACCTACAAATGATTCTACACAATTTTAATATTTTCTACTTTGCTTCATGCAAAAACTCTGCTTTATGTTTCATTAAAATTATGAAGACCAAGCAGTTAATCTAAACAAATGCAGGCTAACGTACGTTTCTGTGTACTTATATCAACGATGATAAAATTTTTATCTTAATATTCTGGTTTTTGAAAAGCATTCTCAAGTTTTAGATTCTCTTCAGTCATGAATATCCCTAATCAGAGCTGTGGCTTATTTTACCATCACTAAGAGTAATAATTAATGTTGACTCCTGAGTGTGCTCACATCCCTATTTTTTTCGTTGCTGTTGGTTAGATTTGTGTTATGAGTGTTTCTCTGCAAGACAAGGATGTGTTCTCTGATGTTATCATGAAGGTAAACACAGGAGACTCTGCTCCCCTTGACAGCCATGCGACATCCAGGAAAGGGGTGTAGGGCTCTGTATGTAAAAATGAATTTGAATGAGAAGGCGAGGAGTCCAATCGGTTTAGACTAGTCAGACTGTTTGAAAAACTGATGAGCGTTCCATTTTCTGGTCAACTTTATCAAAATGTCAAACTTACTTGTAAATTCCTTGTATACATAGTCAAACCCTCCCCAGGGAGGTAGAGGGTAGGCAGCACACATATCACTAGAACCACTTTAAAGGTTCACTTTTAAAAAATTTCACCTGACCAAAGTTCACATTCCTCTCCATAAACTCAGTTTATTGCCATGGCACTGATGGGAATGAAAAAATCAAAAAGTACAAAATAATCTGATAATTTTAGTTGTGGGATTCATTAAGATAATCTCATGAATAGCAGACATGTATATTTTCATTTCCCTAACATCCCCATGGTCAAGAAGGTAGTCAATGGATAACAAGAAGCCTTACTAATTCTAACTTACAGAAATTAATTTAGGTTCCAGAAAGCATCATAAATATGGCCTAATCGCCACTGCTGAGAGTGATGTAGACAGTCAAGACCACATTGTATAACAGAATCAGCCAATACATACAGAATCCAGAAAGAGAAAAGCAGAGATTATTCATAAACTCCTAAAAATATTAAGTGATGAACTAGAGCTTAAACTACTCAGTAGACCCATTAGCCACTTACTAATTTTTATTTATTCATTTTTTATTAAAGCTTAACTGCAGTGCATTTTGTAGAAAGCCTGTCTAATATTTATAAACTAAAAAGAGATGGTGTTTCTTTGTTAGAAGTAGTTGATCAACTATTAGCTTTTTACTTTAACTTTTAAAATGTAACTCTAGTTTGGGAAACTACAAGAATAAAAACAAAGAAACATGTCCTGTTGAAAATGTTTTATAAATAATATAACTTCCTGCAGTCCAAAGAGTAATGGAGCATGTCAGACCAGTTGATTGGGATTCTGTTTTTAAAATTTCTCTTTTAGTGCATTGCTAATTTAGAGCTCAGCAATTACCTCCCAATGCCTAAGTATTACCACTAAAGTACTTCTAAATATACTAAAGTATCAGTCCTCAATGAAATAATATGTATCAAAACCAAGACAGCATGGAAAAATTCTACAGTATGTATTTCCAAGTAAAGATGTGATGGTTGAATTATTACTTCAAATGCATTTGCTGAATTGTAAAGTCATATGCAATGACTTAAGTGCTTGAAATATTTCACTGGAAGCCAAAATCCCAGGTACCTCTGATCCATACTGATGCATTATCAATTTTGAAAATGACTTTAAGAAACATTTCTTTACATATCTGTGCATGTGTGTATAGTTTTAAAAGAATTAGAAATATTTTAAGCTACTTTGATATTCAATGATAACTATTATTATCAAATATATCGGTATATAAACTATTTGGTGCTAGTACAAAGAAGGGCAGAAAAGAGCCAGAACCTGAAACTTTCATGACTATGCTAGGAGAGCACAATTCATCTCCTAACAAATCAGTATGCTCCTAAGTATCCTTTCTAACATCTCAATAAATGGGCTTGCCAAGAATTCAAGTCTTTTAACTGCTGATAGCTCTAAAGAGTAAGGAAAATAAAACATGCATTACCTGATTTGGCACATTTAGAAAATTATTTATAGTAATAAACTTATGGTTCTTTGTATTAAGATGTGCAGAGGTTGAGAAGTCGGAAACATGGTAAAAACAATGCTTTACAAATATTTAATTGGATAGAAGATCCCAATATTCTTCTATTATACCAAAATTTTATTTTTTAAAACTCATTGCTTAAAATAATTGTGTTGTCTTCTATTGAATCTAATTGTTGTATGGAGATTTTCCATACAGATGTACCCATTCGGGTAAAGTTGGATAAGGCAAAAATGTCCATCAAAATTCTCTAGCATCTTGTGGAACACCTATGATGGTTCATTTGAACTTGACTGTACTCTGCTTCCCCTTCCAAAATGGAGCTGGTTACACTCAGCATAGCAGTCTAAGAGTCCATTCTTTTGGCTAACAAAACTGAACATTTTTCAATGACAAAAGTTCACAGTGTCTCTGTTGATATCACTGGACATTAAATTTTAAGGTCAGATTATAAATGAAAGTTGAGTGAATGCTATTCTCTCTTCCTCTCACTCAGCTAATGGATTTGGGCATTTAGATGATCAGAAATCAACTGAGGAGCAGAGAAAGAAAAGCAAATATAGCCCTGGCCGGTTTGGCTCAGCGGTTGGAGCGTCGGCCTGCGGTCCGGAGAGACCCGGGTTCGGTTCCCGCTAAGGGCACGTACCTTGGTTGCAGTTTGTCCCCGGCCCTGGTTGGTCGTGCGGGTGGCAGCCACTTGATGTGTCCCTTTCACATCGATGTTTCTCTCTCTCTCTCTCCCTCTCTCTCCCTCCCGCTCTATCTGAACAAAAAATGGAAAAATGTCCTCGGGTGAGGATAAAAAAAAAAAAAAAGCAAATATTGAACCCTTCTTCCTTGATTTTCCCACTTCTGTTTACCTTGTTGAAGCTTGTACAGCAATTGTCTCAGGTTCCACTTTTCAGGAATGGTTCAGGCAGAGCAGTATTGCTGAGTATTGTTAATGACCTGTTAAATAACCTGCAATCTAGAAATGGCCATTATGGAGATGACACAGCTAATCATTTGTTCAATGTGCCTTATGCATATACTCTTACGATAAAGCTTATGATCCATTTACAAACTAAGCACAGTAAGAGATTAGCAATATAACTAATATAACTAATAATGCAAGAGAATAATTGTTACAATATACTGTAGTAGTAAAAGGTATGTGCATCTTTCTCTCTCACTCAAAATATCTTACTGTACGGTGCTCACTTTTTTACTTAAAGGAAGCACTTTGTGGCTTCTCTTTGGTCTGTTCAAATTGCCAGCATCACTACTTTTGCACTTTGAGGTGATTAAGTAAAATAAGGGTCACTTCAACAAAAGCACTGTGATACCAGGGCAGTTGATCTGATACCTCCGAGAGCTCAGTGCCTAACAGGCAGGGAGCGAATACAGGGAGGAAACGCTAGACCAAGGGATGACTCACATCCTGTGCAGGAAGGAGCCAGGCAGTGTGAGAAATCATCATGATACTCAAACTGTGCACAATTTAAAATTTCTAAATTGTTTATTTTTTGAATTTCCCATTTAATATTTTTGGAGCGCAGTTGACCATAGGTAACTGAAACCACAGAAAGCAAAAGTACGGGTAAGAGGAGACTACTGTACTGGCTACGTGCAAAGTTCCTCCTACATAGTAACTGCAGGTCTTTGGTGTATTCTGAAGTCTTCCTCTTCAGCTACATGAATATCTGTAATGAAAAATAGTTCCACGTGATTTCTCAGCTGTAGTTTTTTGCAATAACATCTTTAAAAATTAAAGAAATATATTATGTCTATTCAACATCATAAATGGTTGATTTGCCCTACTGTGTCAGTCTTCTTTTCCTTTTTTTTAAGAATTTTTTTTCTTTATTGATTTTAGAGAGAGAGGAAGGGAGAGAAAGATAGAAACATCGATGAGAGAGAACATTGATTAGCCGCCTCCTGAATGCCCCCCACTGGGGATCAGGCCCACAACCTGGGCATGTGCCCTGACCAGGAATCAAACCAGCGACCTTGTGGTACATGGGTTGATGCTCAACCACTGAGCCACACCAGCCGGGTGTGTGTCAATCTTTAAGAGAGAGAGAGAGAGGATGAAATTATATCATCTTAAGGACCTACTACTGACAAATGCTAGACTTCATCTAGTTATGCTCAATTCCACAAGTCTGTAAGAAATATCTTTACTGCTAATCCTACATGTAAAAATATAAAATCTAATTTTGTGATTCTTTCTGAAAGGAAGGAATTGAATAGGAATATGAGGATAAAGTACTGTATTGCAAAATCCTTGAACACTCAGTCAATAGTTATCTCCTAAAGATATCTGAACTATTTGTAAAATTTGACATTCAAATTAGTAAATCAACCTTGTGGGGTCCCTAAAACTGCAATTCACTGGGATGCATTATATTTTGGACTATGCTAATATATTCCTTAAAACCAGTTAATTTTAGTCTTTAAAGGGGGCTTGCTAAACAGAACGTTCGCTTTAATCTACAGCCTCTAAGGGGAAAATATTTCACAAAGAAAGTTTGTCTCTCACATGCGAGAATCTGGGAGGTTAAAGGAAGTAGGGAGATTTGCCAAGAAAACAATAAGGGACATATGGGAATACCATTTTGTTCCTTTGAGTGAGCGCAAGGGAGCCAGGAAAACAGGAGCCCAGCATTAGCAGTTTAACTGAATGGTGGACCCCAAAGCATATGCACAGCTGCCAGCCCTTCTCCCCGAAGAATCCAGAAGGAAGGAGCTTGATGACAGCACTGGAAAACAGTTCTCAGGAAGCCTGGCATCTGCGGCCCATAATGCCTACAGCCTTGAGCTTGGCGAAGACGTGGCTATGGATAGGAACAAACACATTCGGGAAGACCCAGCCTCCTGGGGGAGGGGAGACAGGGCACTGGGTGGTGCTTACATTACACATAATTTAAGTTGAGCCTTGAGTGAAAATAATAACAATGGATTCACTATGGAGAAGTTTTTGTTGTGCGTGGTGGGGTAAGACATCAGGATGTGGGACTTGGTAAGGCAGTAATAACCCACTGAAAGCAATTTGTTTAGTTTATCATCCAGTGGTTTCAGTTGACAAAATGCCCAACAATTTAATTCCCTTAACTTTTTGAAACATGACTGGTTTTTGGACCACAATGACCGAAAAAAATCAGGTATTTTTCATCACGTAAAAAAAGAGCCTCAGTCTGAAAACAAGAAAGTAGGGCAAAAGAGGTTTTGCTTTTGCTTTTTTTCTTTAAAAACCAGAAGAAACAAAACAAACATTTTTAAGACAGATGATCAGAGTCTTCTGTGAAGATAATAGCACAAAATAATAGCATGACATTATAATAATAGTAATTATAATCACATGATCTTATAATAACAGGAGGATAATATTATGACCAAGACCTGAACATAGGTGATACTGAGGGGGAAGATTGTATCAATAAATGTCTCATGGTAAGATCACTGTTGTCATTACACTCACATATTACTACAGCAGATTTGCAATCAATCAGTGGTGGTTCCTCAGTATCTTTCGGCACATATATGCACTTAGTCATTTAGATACATGAAATTTCAAAGATTTTTAGAGGAGCAATGCTCATTTTATAACTATTATACAAATGTCTAGATATTATGTACATAATTGTTTTAGTTTAGCCATATTATTCTTACTCTAATTGTAAAAGATCTTCTTCCATTAAATTATAATTCTCCATCACCATACACTATAACAAGAATAGCTACCAACAATTAAATTGGTCTATTTAGTCAAAAGTAGGCAACTGAATAAAAATGTCAACCAAAGGAATTGAATTATGTAACATTATGTACATAATAGCGTCATGTAGAAAGAACACCAAATTAACTAAGCAGACTTTTTTCATGGTGTGTGTGTGTGTGAAATTTACTGCCATATAAAATTAGAAAAGAGTAAACTAGTTATGTTCTCCAAGTGTGTCTGATATGCACAATTTAGAGACTGGGGTCAAAAAGCAAAATTCTTGCCCTGGCCAGTGTGGCTCAGTTGGTTGGAGCAAAGCCTGTACACCAAAAGGTGGCAGGTTCAGTTCCCAGTCTGGGCACATGCCCGTGCTGTGGGTTCAATCTCCAGTTGGGGCAGGTATGGGAGGCAACCAACTAATGTCTTTCTCCACCCGCCCCCTTCCTCTCTCTCCAAAATCAATGAAAACATATTTTTAAAAAAAGAAAAGCAAAACTCTTTTGCAGAGATTCATGAAAAAGGCAAGGAAACACCTGCATTATACATAAAGCAGCAGGTATCAAATTTAACATGATAAAAGATTTAAAAAAAACACAAATTAGTTGGTAGATATTTTCCCATTATAAAATATATGTTCTATATTTTAAATATAGAACATATAGCAGTAGAAAATCTTGTAAGTAAATGTGAAATCTGAGAGTGGAATTTATTTCAGGAAGCATTCTTTGCCATCTAAGTTATTTAAAAAAATATCCTCAGGACTTAGACGAAAAGTGTAAAGCAGGTGTCGGGGACTGAGGGCAGCTCAGTGAGGCTTAGGGAGGAGAGAGAGGTAGACAGGTTCCGAGGGCAGATGCGGCAACTTGTAGTCAGCATGAGCTAAACTACATACAAGTAATGAAATCTGGACAGTCCAAAGCCAAGCAGCAGATGAAGAGGCTGGAATCGGCAGATCCGATTACCATGGAGCAGGCAGTTAACACTACAAACTGGAAAGTGAAATATTAGCCATCAGAAAAGCAGATGGGCAGAACAGAAGCCGAACGGAAGCAGACTGTGCTGCAGGATCGTCGCCCGCAGGCCAACTGGGCAACGGGTCTTGATTCCTGAGCAAAAAAATCGGAGTAATAGGTAGCTCCACCTTTCAATCCACGAGTTGCAAAGTGTTTGTATGTGTGTCATTTTTCTGAGGTGTAAATAATTCCATAAGTGGACTAATGAAAATGTTTTCATAAAAAGTTGGAGCGCTTGGCACACAGGCGGTAAGAAGGTCAAGGGCGAGGCAGTTCCCCAGAGTAAACAGGTGAGTGCCCAGGTTGCTCCCTTTCTCTGAAGTCAGGGGAGCCAACACAGAGGATGTGCAGAGAGTGCCTAAGTAACACGGTTGTCCTTTCCTTCATTTAAATTGAACAATCAAATAAAATATTAAGTCAATTGCCCCCATTCTAATCACCGGCATTTGCTCCTTATGAGTGTGAGACAGAAAATTTGAAACAGGTGAGAACTTCAACATCATCTCAAAACAGATTTGTTTTAGAGATTCACACTTAATTTAGAAGAAAGGGATATGTACAAAACTTTAGTTCTGCAATAGTAACAATGTAATACAAAATAAATTTTTTAAAAAAGTTTCACTTTAAATCCCTGAAGAGCTTTGAACACAGAAATGTTTTAAAGAATTAAACTAAAACAAGCAAACAAACAAACTCTTTCTAGCCTCTACTGGTTTTTAAATACAATGCTTAGCATATAATCAAATATTACAAGACATGCCCAGAAGCAAAATAATGAAAGGTACAATAAAGTTAAAAATAAGGTAATAGAGTCTGGCTGATGTGGCTCAGTGGACTGAGCATCGTCCCATGGACTGAGAGGTCAGGGTTTGATTCCCAGTCAGGGTACATGCCCAGGTTGCGGGCTCCATCCCCAGTAGGGGACCTACAGGAGGCAGCCAATCGATGTTTCTTTCTCACATTGATGTTTCTATCTCTCTCTCCATTCCCCTCTCTCTAAAAATAAATCAATACAACTTAAAAAAAAAAGATAATAGAATCTCACTCAAAAGTGATTTACATATTTAAATTATCAGATAAAGATTTTAAAATAATTATGACAGACATCTTAAAAAATCTGTAGGAAAAGACAGTGAAGAAAGATATAATGTTAAAGAGAAGGAAAATATCAAAAATGATCTGGAAGCTGTAAAAAAGAATTAACTAGTAATATTAAGTGAAGAGTACAATATATGAAATTAAAAATTATTTGAATTGGATTAATGGTAACTTGCAACAGAAGACAAAACCAATAAAATTGGTCAAGAGAAATTACCCAAATAGAAGTATAGAGAAGAAAAAGACAGAAGTAAATGAGCAAATGTCAGTGTACACTGGGACAATGTGAAGTGAATTAAAGCTTATCATTGGACCCCAAGAAACAGAGGGTATAGCAAAGAGGGTAGAATAAAGTATTTTAAAAAGTATTAGCTAAAAATTCTCCAAATTTTACCAAATCCATTAAGCCATGGACACAGGAAACTCAGTGAACTCCACGCAGGATAAAAACAGAGAAAACCATACGTAATCACAAAGCTACTAAAAAAACAAAGTTAAATAAAAGTCTTAAAGACAAAGATAAAAAAAAAATGCACTAAATCATTAAATGAAGAGATCGATGATAAGAATGATAGCTGATTTCTCATCATAAAAAAAAGGGGGGGGGAGATAATGCTGGAAAGATATCTTTCAAGTTTGAAGTAATAGCCAACACAGAATTCTATATCAAATGATAATATCATTCAAAGATTAAAGGAAAAGAAAAATATTTTCTTATAAACAAAAGATGAATTTGTTGCCAGGAGAACTTCAATACAAAGGCTGTAGAAGGAAATTCTTCTGACTGAAAGGAAATGATACCAGATGGAAGCCTGGATCTGCCCCACATGAATCCAGAAGACTAGAAAGATTAAATATGTGGCCAAATAGAAAAGACATTTTATAAATTATCTTTGTATTATATATGTCCACATACATTCTCTCTCTCTTTCTCTCTCTCTCTCTCTCACACACACACACACATCAATACACAAAATACTTTGAACTTGCTTCAAAACTTTCAAATATTCCAGTAAAAATAATGATAATTTACTGTGGAGATCTATGTGTAAAAGTATTCTGTATGATGAAATTATATACAGAGGGTAGGAAGAGTTAAGGAGAATTATACTGTTATAAGTCTCAATAAATATAAGATGATTCGTCATATAAAGTATATTTTATGACTGATTACAGAAAGATATCTTGAAAAATCCCCAAGTAGACGCTAAGTAACACACTTCTAAATAACTCGGGTGTCTAAGAAGTCAAATGGGAAACTACAAAGTATTTTGAACATAAGGAAAATAAAAACACAACATGCCAAAACTTATAGGATACAGCTAAAGCAGTATTTAGAAAGACATTTATAAGAGTCAATCATTGGGTTTTGAGTACTAGAAATTGGCTTAGAAAGTAGGTTTCAGGTGTACTTACCATTAGGAAGGCAAGTATTTGAGGAAATGGATATGTTAATCAGCTTGATTGTAATAACTTTCATTATGTTTATGTCTATCAAATCATCACATGGTACATATTAAATGCCTATTGTTCTTATTAAAAATAATAAAGAAGCCCTGGCCAGGTGGCTCAGTTGGTTCAAGCATTGTCCCATACACCAAAGGCTATGGGTTCGATTCCTGGTCAGGGCATGTATGGGAAGCAATGGATTGATGTTTCTCTCTCACATCTATGTTTCTCTCTCACTCTCACTTTCTTTTTACAAATCAATAAAAACATATCCTCGGGTGAGCATTGAAGAAATAAAATAAAATAATAAAGAAATTTATAGCACTAAATGCCTCTATTGGAAAAGAAGAAATGTCTCAAGCCTATGACCTCAGCTTCTACCTTAAAAAAACTAGAAAAAAAAATAAAGAAAAACCAATGTAAACAAAACAAAGAAATGATAAAGATTAAATCAAAAGAATAAAGAACAACAAAAAATAAAATAAAATAAGTCTATTAATGAAACCAAAAGCAGATTCTTTGAGCTCAGTAAAATGGGTAAACTTCTAGCCAGGATGATCATAAAAAAGAAAGAAGACACAAACTACCACTATTAGGAATGAGAGAGGCGACAGAAGCCCAGATAAAGTAGTCTTTTCCTTGCAGCAGAGTTTGTCGTTTTCCTATGAAGCTACACATATAACTAACCTATAACACAGTTATGTCTCTCCTAGTCATTTACCCATGAGAAATAAAAATATATGTCCACAAGCAGACTTGGAAAAATAGCATCCCAGTAGCTTTATTTATAATAGTCCAAAACTTTCTTCATAGTAGTCCAACCATTGCATAATATTCATAAAACAGAATACTACTCAGCTATAAAAAAATAACAAGCTAAATGATACACACAATAGCATGGATGTATCTCAAAAATATTATAGTAAGTGAAAAAGTCACTCAGAAAGTCTACACATAGTATGCTGACACCCCCCCCACACACACACACACACACAACACACACACAGTTATTTAATAGGAAAATTAGGTGACTATGGAAAAAATCAGGTCAGTGTCTGCCTATGCTGCAGAGCAAGTACAAAGCTGTATGAAGAAACTTTCTGGGATGCTTTGAATATATTATAACTTGTAGTGGTAGCCAGTATAGACAAAGACATCGTACCCTTGAAAAGCTGTACATTCTATTCAATATGCATTATGCCTTGATTAAAGAATAAATTACATTATCTAACTTTGAAAAATCTCAAGTGATGACTAAACAGCTTACAGCTGTAAGCAGTGAGAATATTAAAGAAATGAATCAACACTGCATTTTGAGTAACTGTTTATAGTAAGCAAAAATCTCCAAAAAGATGTCCATGTCCCCAGAATTGGTGAATGTCACCTTACATGGCCAAAGAGACTTTGCAGTTATGATTAAGATCAAAGACGCTGAGCTAGAAAGGGCACCCGGTTGGACACAGGTGGTCCCATTCAAATCATATTCATCCTAGAAGCTGAGAGACTTTCCGAGCTGTGGGCAAAGAGAGAGCAATGATGGAAAATGGTCAGAAAATGACAGCTGGGGAAGGGTCCTCTCTCTGGCTCTGTAAGGTAGAGGTCAAGAGCAAAGAACAGAGAGAGGCAGCCAGGAGCTAAGCGTGGCACCCAGCTGACAGCTAACCAGAAAATGGATACATCAGCCCTCCGACCACGTGGAAATTAGTTTTTCCAGCACCTGACTCAGCAAGGTAACTGTACAGGCCTCACCGGCTAACATCAAGGTGTCAGCAGGGCTGCAGTGAGACCTGTGCAGTTCTGACCGCCAGGACGGAAAACAATAAATTTGTGTTGTCTTAAGCCATTAAATTTGTGGTAATTTGTTACAGAAGCAACAGAAAACTAATAGACTGATAAAACGAATGGGATGAATTAGGAATGGTATAAAAAGGAAATAGCACTAACCCCAGCACTCACCTTTCTTTAGCCTTTATCTGATCTATTCCACAGCTTTTCAGATGACTTTCAGCTATAGGGACAGTCTTCTAATTACATATTAAAAAGCCTAATTCAATGTGCTTCAATTCTCAGTGTCACATCTAATTTAAAGCTCTCCCTCACTGTCCCTCACTGACCTGCTGACCCACAGAATCAGGGACCAGTGGTGGGCCCATGTGGTGTCTGTGTGTGCAGAGAGAAAGCTATGCAATGGATACTTTATACCTTCTCCTTTCTTGCTCCACCACCTTCATGCTTAGCTGATGGACGCTTCAGCTCTGGAGAGTAAAATAAAATGGATAAAGGCTTTGGATTAGCAGTGCAACTTGCAGATCTCTATTGGTTCTTCAAATGACCTCTGTCACGGCAGAACTTCAAACATTGTCCCTCTTTCACTGGGAGCATTTGCAGGGTCCTCAGAAGCACTGTCAGTGACCTCCCCTCTGCAAAGCCCCTGGTGGGCAATGCACTTGGTGATGGACCTTGTAATCCCTCATCAGTTCCTTCACACACCTCCAGTCTCGTTCCACGGGGCAATGATGAGAGAACACTGTCTGCCCTGGAAGGTAGACTTCTTCGGTGAGATTCTCTCTAAATGATCCAAATCTGGCTTCCACCCGAAGCGTCCACAGGCCCAGAGGGGAGAAAAACCTGTCTCACCAGCAGAGTCAGATGTGGCGCCGTTGCTCACCCTCTCTGCTCTCCGACCGGCCCCCACGGCAGTTTCCGTGAATGCTCCGCTTGCATCCTCCAGGACACAAGCCCAGGCTTCTCTCTTCACACAGCTCCCGGACGCCTGATCCATACCTCAGGCCCTCTGCTGAACCCCTTCATGGCCCACTCTGCTAGTAGTCCAGCCTGATCCTCCAAATGTCTGTAACTCAATATACATCAAGCTAAGGACGGAAAATCCACTCTTCCCATTTGCAGGTAAAGTGATTTACTTCTTCGGACCCCTTCTGCATCTCCTACACAGTTAGCTTCGGTCAGAGGGAACACAGGAACGGAGAAGAACAGCCATATACACACGGTACGTTTAAAGAATCTTCCATCAAGCACATAACTATGATCTCATCTTTTGTTATATAAACTGGATGAGGTAAAATAATCACAGGCTTATTTACTATCTTTTAATAAATTCCTTCAAGTGGTATCCATCAGACATTATTAACATCTACTTGTCCGCAGCTTGACCACTTGATCAAAACTGGAGTCAACACAGCCCTGACCGGTTTGGCTCAGTGATTAGAGCGTCAGCCCTCAGACCAATGAGTTGTGGGTTCAATTCTGACCAAGGGCATCTACCTCAGTTGTGGTCTGTCCCTGGCTCTGGTTAGGGTCATGCAGGGGGCAACCAATCGATTCGTCTCTCTCACATCGATGTCTCTCTCTCCCTCCCTTCTTCCCTCCCACTCTGTCTGAAGATAAATAGAAAAATATCCTCAGGTGATGATTAATATATATATATATATTGGAGTCAACACAGATTTTCCACTCCATACCTTCTTTGTGGTGCCATTTTAGGATAGACAGTATAACATTTTAAGGAAGGCCAAATTGATGGCAAAATGCATTTGAAACGACAATGCTGTACAATATATGCTGTGTGTGCTTCCCATCATGTGGCCGCTGACCATCTCTCCAAGGACAACCCCGACTAGGCCCTCCGCAGATCGCTCAGATCCAGACACACCAGGCTTCTTGCAGATCCTTAAACCTGTCAAGACTCCACCCGACAAGAGAGATTGTATATTTGCTTTTTCTCTTGTACGGGATATTCTTCCCCTTCACCTCCACATCATTCTTCCCTTACATCGTCATTCAGCTCAAGTCTCTCCTGTCACTCGGGTTCTCCAGACCAGCTGAATGAACAGAGCCAGTCCTCTCCCTGCGCCTCCCTCTAATTCTCCTTCGTGATTTGTTTTTGTCCATAGCATATTTCTTTACCTGAACTGATATCATGTGTGTATTTATCTATTTATCCTTCTCCATGAGAGCACCTAGTTACCATGTCTTGGTGTTGTCAGTATTTACAGTACTTCCTGGTATATAATAGGTACTTAATATATATTTGTTTCTTAAATGAATAATTAATGATAGAAATCAGCAAGTTGTTCTTGTTTTTTCCCTGAAATCAACAAGGTTAATTTCAGTCTGATGCAGGTGACTTATCACACAGTATCAACATAGGTTTGCATTAAATTTTAGTTTTGCTAATATATATTTTAAATACTTATGAATCAGTATAATCTATGGTTAGACACATAGTAAGAAAAATACAGAATATAAAAGCTAAGAAGAGGACAGACAGTAAAAGCAATCGGAGAGAAAAAACACAATGTCTACATGAAATGATAATTATATTGGCAAATGGTATTTTCCTTGTCAAAGCTGGAGCCAGAAAAGCATTGAGGATCTTCAAGGTACTGAGAGAAACCGTCAACCTGGAACTGTGTACTTAACAGAACTACCTTTCAAAAACGAGGGCAAAAAGATATCATAGATAAACAAAAACTGAAAAACCATCACTAAAGAAACTTCTAAAAAATATACTGGAAAAAAGAAAACAACCCCAGAATGGAGGTTCACCTACAAAGATAAATGGTGAATAAGGAAAATGTGGTTAAGTATAAACAGCAATGTTTTAAAACAGTATATTGTCTCATTAGTGATTTTATGTTTTTAAAATATAAAGTAAAATATTGAATCATAATAGCATATCAGTTAGGAGGATAACTGCCTTTAAAATATTCTAAATTTCTAGTATTAGCAGTGAGAATAGTGATTTAGTTTAAAGTTTATTAAATAGGTTAAATTTTAAAAGGTAATTGCTAAAACAATAGAAATAATGTGTGTAATTTTTTTTTTTTTTTATCTTTATCCTCACCCGAGGACATTTTCCCATTTTTTTGTTCAGGTAGAGTGGGAGGGAGAGAGAGGAACAGAGAGAGAGAGAGAAAAACATCGATGTGAAAGGAACACATCGAGTGGCTGCCACCCGCATGACCGACCAGGGCCGGGGACAAACTGCAACCGAGGTACGTGCCCTTAGCGGGAACCGAACCCGGGTCTCTCAGGACCGCAGGCCGACGCTCCAACCGCTGAGCCAAACCGGCCAGGGCAATGTGTGTATTTTTTTAAAAAAGAACTAACTAGAGGTAACATAGAATGAGAAGAAATTTCAACAGAAAACAAAGCAAGTGGCGAGTGAAGGAAAGAACATATCCAAATAGTAGGATGAGACAAAGAAAGAAATATGCGGATAGGAATACAATTGTGTGCAATACCAATCACAGAAACAGAAATGAGCTGATCTGCCTAGGTAAAATATATAATTAAAGTCGAGAACAAAATCCAGGCATGAGCTATTTACAGGAGACAGATGTAATGCATAATAAAGAGAAAGTATGCAAGTAAAGGGATGGTAAACAAACTTGGCAAATACTAGAAAAGAAAAAGAAAAGCTGGTCATGCTACACAAAAAGCTTAACTTGAGATAATTATTAAATATTGAGAAAAGGTGCCCTGGCCAGTTTGGCTCTGTGGTTGGAGCATCTGCCCTTCGACCAGAGAGACCCGGGTTCCTTTCTGGCTAAGGGCACGTACCTCAGCTGCAGTTTGTCCCCGGTCCCCGTTGGGGTAGTGTGGGTAAGAACAGTCAATGTGTCTCTCTCACATAGTGTTTCTCTCTCCCTCTTCCTCCCTCCCTCCCTCTGGCTCTATCTGAAGATAAATGCAAAAATGTCCTCGGGTGAAGATTAAAAAAATACTAAGGAAAGGTTTAAGAAGAATATAACAAATTTAACTGATCTATATCGGACAACAGATGTTCATTATCAGATGGCATGTGGCACCTGCAAGATTGGCAAATATTGTACAATCTAAAAATGGTAAATAAATATACCCAGGGATAAAGGGCACTGGGAACTGTTATATGCTGCTAGTGGAGTGTGAAATTGGCACAATGGCTTTAGTATTTTTTTCTCTGTCTTTCCCCCACCTTTTTTGTTTCCTCCTTGATTCGTCCATTACTGTCTTCTTTCAAATTAAGTAGATATTCTCCAGTGTAGCATTTTAATTTCCTTTTCATTTATTTTTAACATACTTTTAGTTATTTTCTTATTGATTGTTCAGTGGAATATAATCAACACCTTAACTTTTATTTTATTTTTTAATTTTTTTTTCTTTATTGATTTTAGAAAGAGAGAAGAAAGAGGGAGAGAGAGATAGAAACATCAATGAGAGAGAACATTGACTGGCCGTCTCCTGCATGCCCTCCACTGGGGATCAGGCCCACAACCTGGGCAAGTGCCCTGACTGGGAATTGAACCAGTAACTCTTGGTGCATGGGTCAACGGTCAAACACTGAGCCACAACAGCTGGAAAACACCTTAACTTTAAACAATTTAGTTCAGATACGAACCAAATTTCAACAGTACCCAAAAACTTTGTTTTGTTGTTATATAGCTCCATTCCCAATGTCCTCTATTTTGCTTCTATTGTCCTGAAAATTACATCTTTATGTAATGTGTACCCATCAACACAGACTTATGCTTATTATTTTATGCATTTGTTTTAATCTGAGAAGAGAAAAAGAGTTATAACAAAAAATACAATTATACTATCATTCATATTTATTTACGTAGCTACTTTTATTGGTGCTCTTTATTTTTTTCATGTGGATCCACATGTTTCTTTGCATGTCTCAATTTTATGTTGAGAACTGGGCATTTTAAATAATACAACATGGCAATTTGGAAATCAGATTTTCACCCCTCCCCAGGATTTGTTGTTGTTATTTTGTTTTTGTTTGTTTGCTGACTTTTCTGAGCTAATTCTATACAGTCTGCATTGTATGTTGAGTGTGGCACAGAGAAGTCTTTGCTTGCTTAATTAAGTGGTAAGTTAGTGATTGGACAGAAATTTCCTCCCATGCCTGGAACTAACAGTCTCCAGCCTTTTCTTTCTTAAATTTATTTTTGTTACAGATTCCTTTTTCTTTGTCTAGCCTTTTTCAACAGGCCGTTTGCGTGTATATGGACTACTTTCAATATTTCTCCGGGTAGCTGAATACTCCACCTTGGCCTTCCCTTCCTGTTTGGGAAGAGCCTGAGTCAGCGGGAGGTGAGAGCCTGGGGCCTTCTCCGGTCTTTGCTGAGCGTGGACACAGCCTTACCAAGCGTGCAGCCTTCTGGGTTCTTAGAAATCTGCTGGGGCACTTCATAGCCCTCACGCCATCTTATTCCCCAGTTTTTCTTCGAAGCTTTTGGTTAGTCTATAGTTTTCTCCACTGTTATTCGCCGCTTCAGGCAGCTGTGGGGTTAATCGATTGCCTTTAATTTTTCAAGAAATGCTTCTAGGGAAAAGGCTTTTCATGTATGATAAATGTCAAAGCAGATCAAGTAAAGACAGGCTTGCATGTATGATAAACGTCAAAGTAGGTAAAATAAAGACCGGCTTGAAGCACTAGAAGGGCCAAACAATGACAGTTCTCTGCGGATGAGGCTTTGAAGATGCTCCAAGCTCATCCTGCCACCTCCGGGAACTGCTGGGTTAATGGTTTTCAGATAATGTGGGCAGTTATTTGTTAAGACTACGGTGGAACTGGAAAGGGTAAAAGGAGAATAAGGTGAATTAAAACACCACCAAGCTTTTTAAAAAACAAGATTCTGCTAGTTTTGTTTGGAATACATGCTTCTTGAGTTGTTGCAAGCTTTTGGTTAATTTCCAGAGTTTAAAAATTAATCCTGACAAATGTTTGCCACGTTTGTCATTGGTTTTGTGAAGAAAAGAATTTTCAGAGGTTTAAACTGCTGTTCTAGCTGATGTCTTTGTGGCAAAATGACTTTGGTATTCTACTTTGCATTACTTTCCTGAACTTATTATAGTTCTAGCCTAGGAACTGGCTTGCCAGTTTACTCAAGAGTTATGCCATAGCGAAACAGCAGGCATATTCAAGAATGTTCCTAACAGCATTGTTCAAAAGAGCAAAAACCTGAAAACAACTAAAATGTCCAACAGAAGAATGAATAAACAAATTATGATGCACTAGGGAATACCTTATAGCAATAAAAATGAATGAATTACAGCTATATAAATCCATGCGGATAAATCCTCTTAGCATGATTTTTAGGGGGTGGGGAGAAATCACAAGAGTAATACATTCAATGAGATTCCATTTTTATAAAGGTCTAAAACATATGGTTAAAATGATTAAAGAAAGGGAAAGGAATCATTTTTAAAATACAATAGATTAACGATTGCTCCTTGGTCAAGAAGACAGGAATGAGATAAATACTGAGAGAATTTGCATAGTGTTAGTCAAGTACTATTTCTTCAGTTGGATGAAGAACTCAAGGTGTTTATTTCATTATGTTTTATAAGTTATTAATGTAACTTCTTGTCTTCTTTATGTATTAAAACTTTTATAACAATCAAATAGAAAGAATCTACATCATTTGAAAGAGGTAGCTTTCAACCTTTTTTTCCTTACATATTTGTGCTACTTCTGTAAGGAATTACTTCTAGAACAGTTAAAAGAGGGCAGAGGATTGAAAAATTTTTCAGGTTTTGCCATTTATTAAACTGTGTATAGAATCTAAAATAGTAACATGATGTCTCTGGGCTAGTATCCAATTGGTGGTACATGCTTCAAAGGCCATTGTGAGAATAATGGCAAATGACATGTGAACTGCCCAGCCTTCAGGAGGTACTCAATGCAAAGCAGGTATTATCCACAACATAACATCGCAATATCCATTTTAATGTTTCAAAAAGCAACCCCATGTTCAGATAATAAGGTGTGTTGCGGTTTTTTAAATTCTTACCTGAAGATTTTTTTATATTGATTTTAGAGAGAAGGGAGAGAGGGATAGAAACAAGGCGGGAGAGTGGGGGAGAGGGAGAGGGAGAGGGAGAGGGAGAGGGAGAGGGAGAGGGAGAGGGAGAGGGAGAGGGAGAGGGAGAGGGAGAGGGAGAGGGAGAGGGAGAGGGAGAGGGGGGAGGGAGGAACATTGATGTGAGAGAGGAACTCAGATCGGTTGACTTCCATATGCACCCTGACTGGGGATCAAACTGGCAACCTAGGTACATTCCCTGACTGGAAATTGAACTTGCAAACTTTTGGTGTTCTGAACAATGCTCCAAGCAACACAGTGACCCTGTGATCTTTGACAAAAATTTACAGACAGCTAAAGCAGCTTTTATTTTTTTATGAGGATATTATAGCATTGCCAAATATAGCATCAAAATGAATCCTTAGAAAGACCCTGAATAGCCTCAGCAATCTTGAGAAAATAGAAAAATGTTGGAGGAATCATACTACCTGGTAACAAACTATATTATAAGGCCATAGTAATCAAAACCACATGGTACTGGCACAAAAACAGACACATAGATCAATGGCACAGAACAGAGAGCCCAGAAATAAACCACACCTATATGGTCATTTGACAAAGAAGGCAAGAACATACAATGGGGTATAAACAGTCTATTCAATAAATGGTGTTGGGAACATTAAACAGATATATGTAAAAAATAAAACTAGATCTCCTTCTTACACCACGTCCAAGAATAAACTCAAAATGGATTGAAGACTTATATGTAAGACTCAAAACCATAAAACTCATAGAAGAAAACACAGGTAGTAAAATCTCTGATATTTCTCTTAGCAGTATATTTTCTATATATCTTCTTGAATAAGGGTAACAAAAGAAAAATAAACAAAAGGGACTACATCAAACTAAAGAAGGTTTTGTACCTACTGAAAAAACAACTCATTGAATGGGAGAAGATATTCACCAGTGGTACATCTGATAGAAGTTAACATCCAAGATTTATAAATAACTCATACTACTCAGCACCAAAATAAACAAACACACAATCCAACTCAGGCAGAGGAGCTGAGTAGACACTTCTCCAAAGAGGACATACAGATGGCTAATAGAAATATGAAAAGATGTGTAAAGTCCATAACAGTCAGAGAAATGCAAATTAAAACCACAACGAGATATCACCTCACACCTGTCAGAATGGCTATGATCAATAAATGCACAAATGATCAGCATTGGTTGTGGAGACAAGGGAACCCTCGTGCACAGTTGGTGGGAATGCAGATTGGTGCAGCCACTATCATAAGCAGTATGAAGTTTCCTCAACAAATAAAAAATGGAACTGCCTTATGACCCAGAGATTCCACTTCTGGTATTTATCTGAAGAAACCCAAAACACAATTTCAAAATATATATGTATCCCTGTGTTCATTGTAGTGTTATTTACAATAGCCAAGATATGGAAGCAACCCAAGTGCCCATCAGTAGACGAGTGGATAAAAATTGGTGGTACATATATACAATAAAATATTACTTGGCCATAAAAAAGAAGGAACTCTTACCATGTGCAACAGCATGGGTGGACCTAGAGGACATTAGGATATTATGCTCAGTAAAATAAGTCAGTCAGAATAAGACAAATACCATATGATTTCACTTATATGTAGAATCTAAAGAACAAAATACAGAAACAAACAAAATTGAAACAGACTGCTAGACATAGAGAGCAGGCTGGTGGTTGCCAGAAGGGAGAGGTTAGCTGGCAGGGTGGAGAACGTGAAGGGGTTAAGTACAAAGTGGCGATTACAAAAGTCACAGGATGTAAAAGTACAGCATGAGGAATAGAGTCAATAACACTGTGAGGATTATGTATGCTGCCAGATCGGTGCTAGAAATACAGGGAGTAACCCTTTGTAAAGTACATGATTTTAGTCTAAGCACTATGCTGTATACCAGAAATGAGTGCAAAATAATATTGAATGTAAACTTTAATTGGAAAAAAATTTTAATAAATCTTTAGAGTAAAGCTTGATAAGTGCTAAACAATTTTTTCCAGCTTTACTGAGGTACAGTTGACGAATAAAAATTGTATGTATTTAAGGTGTACATGACACTTTGTACCATCTTTTGAACGAAGAATTGAATTATTTTATTATTTTATTCTCTAATCCTCACCGAAGGACATTCTTCCATTGACTTTAGAGAGAGAGAGGAAGGAATGGGGAAGAGAGAGAGATAAATATTTATATGAGAAACACTGATCAGTTGCCTCCCATATGAGCCCTGACCAGGTATCAAATCTGAATCCTGCGTATGTGCCCTAACTGGGAATCGAACCCAAGACCTTTGGTGCACAGGACGATGTTCCCACCTTCTGAGCAACACAGCCAGGGATGAACAATTTATTGCTTTAAAAATGCCCATTTTTTAGAGATATTTCTATTTCTTGACATACTTTTAAAAATGTCCTATAGAAATATAAAACCATTTTGATATGACCATTCTCCCAATTAACATTTCCAATATATCAAACATTTCTGCATTTTCAGAATGTTTGTGCCTCTAGTAATAGAATCTGAGAAATAGCCAATCTGGGCAGCTGTAGATTCAGGAAATTCCCATTTGTGTGGGCTTTCTTTTTCAGTATCTTGTTAAAAATCTAGAAAATGTAAAAGCCTCCATAATCTTCACTGCACTCCACTGAGCATGTCCATTCTGTACCAAAAATACACTTAACTCACTATTTTCTAAGCAAAACTAGTGCAGTCTCACAAAATGCAGTATTGTGATATGCCAACATTGTTTCAATAAGTTATTGATTTTTCTGGGAGAATGTGGTAGAACATATGAAAACTGGATGTAGATGCATAAAACAAAAAATAAAACTTAAAAGTATTCTCTTTTTACATCTCTTATCAGCAGATAACTTACCAGTTCGTCAAACAGATCTGAATGAGGTGACTACACAGCCAGGAGTGTTATTACTCCTGGCCAGCAGGTCATATTGGAGTTTGGAAAGGCAGATAGAGTAACATGTTTTGTTAGCTAGAGGTCCCTTAACCTAGCTCTAAACCTCAGTTCTTCACTGTGGCTGCAAAGTATTTGTAACTCTACTTTTCCCATAGGTTCCCCCCAAAATATTAGAAACTAAGGGGTTCAATCTCTTGGCCTGTCAGCACTGGTACCTTTGTTATGACCCTGCCTGCCTTGGACTTTTACTTTGGGCGTAGACAAACCAGCTGCAAAATTTGGATTACTCACCAAAGTAAGTTGAAATCATTTTTCGAGTATCTAGTCCTTGGTATGCCACAGTGTGTATAATTGAGAATCAGATCCACTTTTCATTTACAAATAGCTCAGAATGTCAGCACCACACACTGTCTTCAACATGAACAATTCCACTCTGTTCATCCAGCATGAGAACTGGGACCCAAAGTAGTCAAGTGATTGCCTCAAATGACACAGCATTTAAGTGGCCAAGCCTGGACTAAGATTTCTTGATTCTGGCTCCTTTTTTCTATTCCTTTCTCTCTCTCTCTCTCTCTCTCTCTCTCTCTCTCTCTCTCTCTCTCTCTCTCTCGTTAATGCTCACCCAAGGATATTTTCCCATTAACTTGTAGATAGAGTGGAAGGGAGGTAGAGGGAAAGAGAGAGAGAAACGTCGATATGAGAGACATACGCATTGGTTGCCTTCCACACGACCCCAACCGGGATCGAACCTGCAACCCAGGTATGTACCCTTGACTAGGAATCAAACCCATGATCCTTCGGTCCACAGGCGGACACGCTAATGTTTGAGCCAAACCAATCAAGGCTCTTTTTTTAAACCATACCTACTGATTTTTCAACCAAGGGAAGAAAAAGTATCTGTATGAATCCTTGTTCTTAACATAAATAGTCAATGTTAGTACAGCTGGTGGTCAGCATGTCCATACTATATGTTGTTGACACTTTGTTTGTAGTTGGCTATTTTAAACGACTACCTCCTAAAAAGTAGAATTAGGCTTTTGTTCAATAGTCTTCATATGTACATTTGGCAATTCTGTGAGGCTAATGATTTTGAGTGTAATATGTGGGTATTTTACTTGAGAAGTTTTCTGAATTACTGATTAAATTTCCCAAAAAATCAATTGGAAATTGTGAATGCTAACATACCGTTTTTCCTTGCTGTGAAGTGGACCGATGCCAGCACCATCGATTAAAAACTCATACTGCGGCCTGGCTGTTGTCTGTCATATGAATTCTTTTGAAAATAAGATCCTCAAATATTATTCTTTTAAAAAGTCAATGTATTCCAGTGCTACAAGTAACGTAGTCCAAGAGAAAGAATTATTGCAAAAGTGCTACTGGGAGACAGTGAAAACCTCTCCATAAGGTTGAGTCCTTGTCTCTTTGCAATAGCTCCTTACCAAAGGTAAAGACTGAGCAGTAAGCATCCCATTAATGGCCCCATAAATACTCTGTGATGAGCAATTAATGTCCTGATGCTAATCATGTCAACTGCATAGAAGGCACATGTAATATATCCAACCATATTAAAATTATACTTCTGTAGATTCTGACTTCTTAGAGAGTTACAGCAAAGACTTCTGGGAGACACAATTCATTACAAAGCATACATCCCTACCCTGAATTTTTTTATCACAAGTGTAACAGTCTGGTGAAACAATAATTCAGTAGATATAAAGAAAAACAATCCTTGGTGAACACACAATACAATATACAGATGACATATTCTAGACTTGTACACCTGAAACCTGTATAATTTTCTTAACCAATGTCACCCCCATTAAATTCAATTTGAAAAAGGGAAAGAAAAATAATCCAAAATAGACTTTGTTTTAGATTAACAAAACTCACAGCGCCTATGTTGTTGATCACAATGTGTTTCCCTGAAGCTCCGCCGCGGCTAGAAATGTCAGATCAATCACCGCCCAGATTTCATTATGAAGTGTGTAAATTAGTGCATTAAAAAGCCATGTTAGCACCAACGAAGTTTACTGGGCAACTGCATTCAAGATGCACAGCGTACCTTTAAATAGCACTGTTAAAATACCAAATAAAATGTCAACGTCTGTCAGGTCTCTGGCTTTTATAAATTGTTTAGACTGGGAAACGCTGGGTTTGGACATTGTTCTTTTCACATGATGTAGAAAAGAAGAGACCGTAAAAAAGAAAAGAACAATAAAGTGTAGCTCATTTTTGAAGTTCTTTCATGGAAAAACATACTCTGGATCATTACCCTTCTAATCAACAATTTCCTTCTTCCTCCCAATCCTTCCCGTCTGGTATTTACCTTTCTCCCCCATCCCCCCCCCCTTCTCTCTGGGTGGTATTCTGAGCTTATACATAGTACTCAGTAATCATATATTTTAAATCACTTCAAAAGAGAATCCCAGGAGGGCATGACAGATATGTATATACTGGGTATTTTTAACCTGGGCCATAGCTTTACTCACCATTTCTATGCTCTTAAAAACACACCAGTGCGCCCTGACCGCAGTTTCCCCGCGGAGGGAAGGCCCTGCGCGGAGGTCAGCTGCTCCCTACCTGCAGACCAGTTATTAGCACACCTCAGTGGCCTCTCCCTGCCCTCTTCCCTCTGCCCCTTTCTTTTTATTACCACACCACACTCCCCGCAATTCCCAAACAACAACATCTCTGTTTCAGCTTCTTCTCTGGATTTCCCACACTTAATGCAACCCAGACCTCACCTTCAGCTCTCCCGAGGCCACTTTGGAAGCTAGCTCGATGACACAGCCAACAGCCATGCGTGCAGCACCGGACGAGTGCAGCTCATTCCAAATGGTGTCACTGTCCACCTGAGCAAACAGTCAGCAGAGCCCACAGAAGGAGAGCGGGAGAAGGAGAAGGAGTAGATGAAAGAGGAAAAGGGGGGAGGGGAGTTGAGGAGAGGGGAAGGGAGAGAGAAAGCAAATTTGTGAGGAAGGGCTGGCACGGTAACAGCCGATGTACAATAACATTAGTCTTCCGTCTTGGCCAGCTGAGAAGGCCTTCTGGACACAGCTTTGCTTATATTTTTTCTCTGCACTGACTTCTCCAATGGAAACACATTCCTGCCATGCCTCACTGCCATTCCCTGTTTAGATTTCTCATCACAAACAGCATTACATAGGCTAGATCTGGCCTACTTACAGGCCTGCTGGAAACCAGGCCCCAGTAGTAGATAGAGTCAAAGCGAAGAGCACTTAGCTGTACATAAAAATTGGATTTGCAAGTGCTAGAGGGGGAAAATTCAAATGTCTTTCTGGCTGCAGGTTTACAAAGACCAAGAGACAATCATTAGGCAGGTGGCAGCAGCAACCAGAGTACTCCGACTAAACAGGAGTGTGTGGTCATCGCACGTCAAATATTCCCAATATTCAACTGGAAGGAGGCTTTGATTTCCAAAGTGTAAGATTACAATTCTAACATTTAGTCCAGTTTGGTAGCTGGTCTTACTGCAAATGGTGTTATTAAAATTGGAGAGGACATTAAAATACATGGTTGCTTCTATTCTAGAGGACATTTTTATCGACACAAAGCATGAACCCATGTTTTGGATTCAACTTTTTAAAATGTTGTACAATAAGAGAATATACATAACAAGGACAAGAAAAGTGCAATAGTAGTGGTTTATAATTATCATATGTTACATATTTTTATGTACAAAATATAAAAAGTAACAGTATCAAATGGTAGAAGTCTCTAATTTTAGGACACATAAATTACTTGAAGACTATGCACTATGATAAAATTTTTGTGACTGTTTAAATATTGAGACTTCTCAAACAGGTCAAAGAAAGGAAAACCCACACAAAATAAAGATATTTTTAAAGAGTTAAAGGAGCCTAATGAGATAAACAAATACAATAACAGCAACACATGTTCACAGTGCACTGAGCAGTTTCCTAGGCGTTTTCATAGGCCCTTTCTCATGAAAAAATTACCAACCTCAATTCTGTCAAGAACAATGAATAAATAAATAATAAATGAGAACACTAAATACACAGATACATAGAAAATTAGGATCCCTTCAACAACAGTAGAGCGGTGAAGACAGAAGTTTCTGGAGTGGGTCTGTCTGGGTGAAATTATGGCTGACATAAACTTGAATGACATTGGGTAATGAATGAATGAATGACTCTGTGCTTTGGCTGCCTTACCTGTGAAATGGCAACTTTTTAAAGTACCATCAGCATATGATATTGGTGAGGATTAAATGAGTAAGTGATAGCAAATGTTAGCTACTAAAATTTCGGCTACCTTAACACCCATTTTGTAATGCCTAGCACATGGCAGAGGCCTAATAAGTGTGTACTGAATGAGTACACTGTGGCTTAAAATGGGTACTCAGCTGGCCCAAGGGCTCTCACACAGACCTCTGACCCTAACAGCCCCTGTTGTTCCACCACACTCCTGAAATAACCCTTGATTTCTAAGAATATTCAGCCTGTGTCCTAGTCAACACCATCATGGTCAACACCACCAGCTAAAAAATAAAAAAATCATCAAATGAACACTGGAACCTAATCATTTGCCCTCTAAATGGAAACTTTTCTTTTTTACTGAACCAATATAATATAAGTAGTTGAGATTCATGGGCATGTCTCTTTCAGGGAGATGGTTGTTTAAGTTGAAAATAAAAACCAACATTTACATTGCAATGCACAGTGTTTACCCAATTTTTCAACCATCGCAGAGCTGCAGGTGTCATAAAAAGTCTTCATTAATTAAATTTAAAATTATTTGGAAGGCAAGCAAACATAAAACTAATCAATAAATTCAAAACCACAAATGATTCCCAAACGCTTTTTACTTGATATTGGAATACACTGTAAAATTTCTTTCTTTTTTTAAAGCAGTAAATTTCCTTCCAAAATGTTATAAACATCATACTTGATTATAAAAATAATGCAAAAGCTGAGAACAATGTGTGTTTAACCATAATAACGAGGAGCATTAGATAGCCACACATAACTTTATCTGACCAAATAGATAAAGTTTCTGTCCAAATCTTCCTATCTTTGTGAAAGTATTCCTGTAGAGATAATACTCTGTGCCACCAATTTTGGTGTATAAGTCTTTACCGATCAAAAAATATATATTTTAAATTCAGCTATCATTTGTTGGATATCTATTATGTAATGGGTGATGAGTTACAGTGTGAGGTTTACTTTTCTAATCAGGATATGGTTATTTCTTGAAACAGTGTCCGGCACATAGATACTCAATGAATGCTTGAAGTTTTGACTACATCCAAAGTTTAGGCTTATCTCTAAATAGCTTCTCTTTAGGAATCTATGGTATTTATCATCCATTTATTTAAATATATTTAAACATAAAAACATTTATCTAAATACCACTTCAACCTATGTTTTATGAACATCTAGTTTATAACTAAATGCCAATAATGATCAAATTGTGTGGATGCAATCTATTCATAAATGGGTAACTGTGATCAATTCTGAATTTATGAACAGATTTGTCTTAGCTCAAGCTGCCATAACAAAATACCCTAGAATGGGTGGTTTAAACAACAGGAATCTATTTCTCACAATTCTGGAGGATAGGAAGTCCAAGATCAGAATGCTAGCCAATTCAGTTTCTCTTTGAAATTCTGGTTCACTTCTCTTCCTGGCTTGCACATGGCTGCCTCATCACCATGTCCTCATATGGCCTTTTCTCAAAGAGTGCATGTGAAAAGAGACAGATTTCTCTTCCTCTTCTTATTAGGCCACCAAACCTATCAAATTAGGACCCTACCATTATTACTTCAATTAATCTTAATTACCTTCCGAAAGCCCTATCAAATTCAATCGCATCCAGGGTTAGGGCTTCAATATATGTATTTGGGGGTGGGGGGCACAATTCAGTCCACAGCAAGGTTGTATCCCAAAAACTTGTTTATAAGTCAATTTATACACATATCTCCCCAAGACATTGTTTCAAATGGTGTTTCAGAGCCATTAACTACTAAAAGCGACCCACATGCGTTTGCCATGTTACAATTTCATAACAGTTCCAAAGCTTAGGGGGAAAAGAGTTATGAACTCTTCCTAGAATAATCCGTCACTAGAAGATATTCTCGAATCCACTTTCTGCCATTTTCAATGGCAAAGAGTATTTCTCCTCCCTTACATCCCTCTCATTGTTGGAGAGATTGCGTCAAGAAGGAAACCGTATGAGAGCTTCGGTTTCCACTGTTGCCAAGACTTCCTGACAGCAGGAAAGATCTCCAGGCAAGAGAGGAACCTCCAGCAACTGAGTGGTTCCTGGCATGAAATGGGAGGTTGGGAGGTTGGAAAGGAAAGGAAGAGAGCAAAAGGACTCCACTCAGGCGCATATATGTAAAGGGAATTAAGAAGCTGAGACAGCAATACAGTAATAGTGAACGCAGAGGCCCGAAGGACTTAGAACTGTAAGAAGACAGGTGCTCTAGCATTTGGAAGTTAAAAGGAGAGAGGTTAAGGAAGTGGCACAGAGTTGGCTCTGGATATGGAAAATAATTAAATTGCAATAGAGGAGGCCAAGAAAGGGGAAAGAAATAGCAAGGGAGCAGAAAACAATCTTGCTGACTCCACTAGCTGGTTACGAAGACCTTGCTACAGTTGTTAAGACATGCAAAGCAAATTCTTAAAACCAGAACTACAACAATTAAAAAAAAATCAATGTGCTTTTATCTTTGTTTTTCCCGTGTACCACTTTTACTTCATCGTGGTCTGTCTGCTGGTTGGTTCTTCTGCCTGATGAATGTGTGTGTGTGTGTGTGTGTGTGTGTGTGTGTGTGTACACATGTATTCACACATGTAAGCATGCATTAGGGGGCAGTGGTACAAGAGCTGAACGGGAGTTTAGGATTGATATTACAGAAATGTAAAGAAAGTGACATTCAAAACAGGATTTTGCATCAATAAACCTAAAATCCAGATCTTTTGTGGTGAGAGAGGATTTTTTTCTCAAAGTCCTTTACATGTCATGAACTAAGTCTAAAGGTCTCAAATTATAGTCCTGTGGAAGGCTTAGTATCGTGACATTACCATCCCTGCTTGTCTGAATGATAGTTCAGAGAAAGAGACTCTTTCTGTCTATGACAACCATGCCCAGGGCTGACCTAGGCTATAGATAGGATATGACGAGAGGGAGAAAAAGCCAAAAGCCATCCATCTGGTCCCGAGAAACTGGAGAAAGGCAAACCAAAGAGGAACAATGAACGCAGGAAAAGCAGAGAGTGATACTTGAGCAGATCCCAGAGAGAGGAAACCGTTAGGTAATCTGATTGAATAACAAGCGTGTCTTTCTCATTCACACCTGGGAACTGGCAGTCCACGTCTACACTAAACTTCAAGCACCACATAAAGAAGTCTGTGGGGCAGTGTAAAGGTTGATGGAAGCATTCCTAAGATGCTCTCCTGTCCTGTGTGGTACAAATGGAAGCCTCCCGTTCCCACACTCCTCCAAGGCTATGCTATGGGAGAGCCTCTGATGGGGTAACTATTACTGGGGTCAAATGGAGTCCACAGGGGAACCTCAGGGCCAAGGAGGGGGGGGGGCTGAGCCTGGGAACCCCACCAAGCTTCATCTTGCAATGAAATTAGAAATCGGGAGAAAGCAAGTTGGTGACCTCAGCTTCAAATCAGGAACAATCACGTGACCAGCAAGGTTGCCATGGAAACACGAACATCCAGAGGACAACCTGAATATCCAACAATCCCATCAGGACTCTGTCTCTCAGGTGCCCAAGTGCCCTCTTGGGAGAGGAACTGGAGAGACAGAGCAATTCCTAAACTGACTGTGCCCAATACTAAGTCGATCTGGAAGATGAAGTTTAAAACTGAATAAAGGCGCCCTGGTCGGTTTGGCTCAGCGGTTGGAGCGTCCGCCTGCGGTACAGAGAGACCCGGGTTCGGTTCCGCTAAGGGCATGTACCTCAGTTGCAGTTTGTCCCCGGCCCTGGTTGGCCGTGCGGGTGGCAACCACTCGATGTGTCCCTTCACATCGATGTTTCTCTCTCTCTCTTCCTCTCTTTCCCTCCCGCTCTGTCTGAACAAAAAATGCAAAAAATAAAAAAATAAAAATAAATAAATAAAACTGAATAAAGGCTATTCAAATTCAGAGAGAATGATACATTATTAACTGCCGAAATTGGTGTTATCAGGAAACAAAGAGAGCATATTTATCACACACACACACACACGAGTGAGCATGGGTACTTTTGTGTCTCATTTCTAAAGTCAGAAATAAACTCTGCTGGATAAGAGGAAAAAAATTCTAGCCAGGGTGCTGGGCAGAAGTCCCCAAGGATGTGCTTCACACATGTACATGCCTAGTGATGTATAACTGTATTTTAGAATCAGTGTGGCAATATGCAACTTATTGCCTCCGTCAGAATTCATCTGGAACGTTTACCAAGCTTTTGCTTATACACTATTCTGAAATACAGTATGCTTTCAACTTTAAATATTTCTGACAATGTAACTAATGTACAAAACCTGAAGGCAGCCCGGCCGGTGTGGCTCAGTGGATTGAGCATCGTCCCATGGACTGAGAGGTCTCAGTTCGATTCCCTGTCAGGGCACATGCCCAGGTTGTGGGCTCGATCCCCAGTAGGGGGCATGCAGGAGGCAGCCAATCAATGTTCTGTCTCATCGATGTTTCTATCTCTCTCTCCCTTTCTCTCTCTCTAAAAAATCAATTTAAAAAATTTTTAAAATAGGAAAGAACAGGCGATGAGGTGGGGGTGAGAAGGAGGGAGGAAGTCCAGCAATTCAGGAGAATATTGCAATTTTCATACTAGTCATTATATAAGGCTCCTAAAACCATTAGGAAGATGCTCATTATTATTATTTTTTATCCTCACCTGAGGACATTTTTCCATTTTTTGTTCAGATAGAGTGGGAGGGAGAGAGAGAAAGAGAAAGAAACATTGACATGAAAGGGACACATCGAGTGGCTGCCACCCACACAACCCAACCAGGGCCGGGGACAAACTGCAACCAAGGTACATGCCCTTAGTGGGAACTGAACCCAGGTCTCTGTGGACCGCAGGCCAACGCTCTAACCGTTGAGCCAAACTGCCAGGGTGGAAAATGCTCATTATTTACACATCTATTTGTAAAAATTCAGCCACCAGATAATACTATCCACATCTGAAAAAAGTCCAATATCAAGTTGCAATCTCTCTTACTAGTAATGAAGGAGAGTAAGGGACAATAAGAAAAACTGCTGAATCAAACAGACGTCTGGAATATGAAGGGTAGAAATGTGATCTCACTCAAAGTCATAGCAAAATGAAATTCAGAAAAGTAAAAGAAAAGTACTATGGACATTTCAGGTTTTCAGTTTTCTTATTATATATTCCCCTACCCTATTAAATTATGGTCTTATTATTAATAGCAAAGAAGAGTGACAAGAGTTTTAGTTATCATCTCATCATTGTAGAGTACTTATTAAGATCCGGGCACTCTGCAAAGCTCTTGAAGGGGTGGGGAAACCTTTTTCTGCCAAGGGCCATTTGGATATTTATAACATCATTCGCAGGTCACCCAAAACTATCAACTTAAACATTAGCCTGCTAAACTCGGTCAGGCTAATTGGTGAGGTGTGTGATGTTAGCTGGTATGGATTTTGCGGGCCTTCTATGGCCCATGGGCCGGACGTTCTTCACCCCTGGACACACACGATTCTTACAACAACCACTGACATTGATGCTATTATTAAGCAATTTGTCTGTTAAATTCAGAGAGGTTGTTCAGCTAGTAATTAGTGGAGTTAGAATGAGATCCCAGAAAAAAAAGAGTAGGAGCTCCTAACCCATATGGATTCTTGTGTTAGTATAATCATAATCTAATAATTAAGTAAATAATAAAATGATTTAAAAACATATTCTAACCATACTTGTAGAATCAAGATTTCCCTAATGAAACAAATCAGCTAAGACCTATATGAATGTTTTATTTTAAATGTGTTGAACTTTTACCGTGGAAAATTTCCTAAAATATTCAACAAATTCAAATGCCACAAGTTCTATCTGAACAGGTTGGGTTTTCCCCAGGTGTTGTAATTTGTTTGCCATTTTTCTAATGCAGAGGTTCTCAGTGGTGGCGGGGTGGTTCTATGTCCCAGGACCACACGGGCCTGGAGACTTTTTTGGTTGTCAAGACGGAGGGGCACCTATGTTTCTGGCTTCCGTTGTTCAGCATCTTATAGTAAAACAAAGCAGTGTAACAAAGAAGCATCTGACCCCAAATGCCAACAACATCAAGGCTGAGAAAGCCTGCCCTAGAAACTATGAGAACCATCTAAATAACAGTGCTGCCTTCTTCATAGTGGCTGCTAGAACTGTCAAAGCCAAATGTGTGGTCTTTCTCTAGCAAATGTAGTAGCTACTAAGCACATACTTTGTGTACTAATTTCATTCCTGGCTCCTGGTATATTCACTTTTGAATGATTACCACACCTACTTTATAAACACACACACACACACACGCACACACACACAGAGTTCATATTTATTTGTTTTAAAAGTTGCTTCAAATTATGGCAAGACTAAAAAGAAAATAGAAAGAAGGAATGGAACGCAAAAGGAGGCAGCAGAGAGAGAGAGAGAGAGAGAGAGAGAGAGAGAGCCCACAGAGCATGAGGGCAGGAGAAAAAGGACCAGGGAGAAAATGCTTTATATTTTCATTGTGACTTTTTAAAATTTGTGCTTTCTCTCTTGCTTTTTATTTGGAATACAACCAAGAATAATTTTTTCCAATATTGTTCTTTCCCTGAATCTACCCCAATAATTGTGTCTGCTGAATAGAAACAACACTGATATAAACTTCTTTTTAAGAATTGTTCTGCCCTTTTTAGTTTCTTAAGTTTCACAAATGTTAGTGACAGAGCCAGGAAAAACCTTTCACAGTTCTTCTCCTTCTTTGCTCTAATCTCAACTTATCTTTCCTTAATACATCAAAGGAAGGGGCTGCAATTTCTTTTAATGACCTCAAAAAGGAAATAATTATATAATATCAGTGGCAAAATAAAAGATCAAGGACATCATATGATTATTGGCATCTATACCGAGAAGAAAAAAAGAAAAGAAACAAACCATTTCTACCTATTGAAACCCAGGTCCTTGAGAAAGAGTTGTTCATGGGAACGCTGGGTTTGTCCCTGCCCACGGAAGGCTGGGGGTCCACCAACGGCTGATGCCTTTGAGCAGCCATGATTTGTTTGGTGGAGTGGAAATATATAAGCACCATTTCTGAGTAAACCCACCCTTCCAAAATGTTCACTTCCTTTGAAACAGATTCTGAGCATCTGAGAGCGGGGTATAATATATCAAAAACCACAGTTTTCGTTTTCACAGTTTATTTATCCCACCATGAATTAGAAACATGAATTTAAATGATCAAAAATGTATGATCTGGATTTTGCAAAAAATGAAGACGCTCCCTGAGAGTCCCCCAACCCCTTCACCCCCCCACCTCTTATTCCAAAGCCTCTGTGCTTCTGGTAACTTTTGGGGTATTCACCTTATGATCTTCAGGTTTTTTTGTTTGTTTGTTTTTAGAGAGAGTGAGGGAGAGAGAGAGAGACAGAAAGAGGGAGAGACAGAGAGAGAGACATCAATGTAAGAGAGAAACCTGAATCAGCTGCCTTCCTGCATGTAGCCACCTGGGGATGGAGCCTCCAACCCTTTGGTTTAGAGGACAACGCTCCAATCAACAGAGTCACGCCAGCTAGGAATATCTTGTTCGTTTGTTTTATTCTTTATTCTGAGAATGGCCACACATAAAAATGGACAGCAAAATACAAGTGTGACATACAGTACACAAAATAAGTCAAGTTCCAAGTCAGCTAACTGTCCAAAGATAGATCTGTTCCTGGAGAATATACACTGGCGTGTAATTTGTGGTTTAAACAATGGCAGTAACCACAGCAATTTTCTCCCTAAACATTTCCTCAGATCTACGGCAGGTATACTTTAATGTTAACCAGAGCATAGAGAATTTTTTTGGTGTTCAAGAGATTGATGATCAATGTAGACAAAAAGCGTCCATGAAAATACCTGGAGACACTGGAATACAGAAGTGGTACTGATTAGGGCTAAAGTAGTAGCCACATGTTCAAAGGATTCCAGAGGTCAGGCCTAAGGTAACACAGATGTAATGTAATGTCAGGAAAGTGAGGTGGGGCCCTAGGTGTAATGAGTCAATTGTAAATATTGGGAATTCTCTTTAAAAAAATCTTTAGTCAGGCTTACAAAAAAACAAAAACAAAACCTGTTTCTTGAATATGGATCCTGGGATGCCAATACGTAACTCTGCTGTCCAGAGAGACTTATTTTTACACAAGTTGTAAAATTCTAAAGCAGGAAAGGGGAAATAATGTCTCCTAGGAACTAGCTGGGCTAGTACCTTGTGAGCAATGATCACAGCCTAACTGTCTTAGGGTGGGGTAGCTGGAGTGTGTAATTACACGACATGCGTTTATAAAAGATTCTGGCCTCCACCCGAGGATACAACTGGAGCAAGGATGCTCCCGTTGACATTTCAAGTCAATGCTAAAAATATTCATAGCATTACAGAGTTTTGTTGCACTGCTAACATTTGTTATTTGAGAAAATATATAGTGGTGACAATTATAATTAATTCAGCCATTATTTTAAATTCATTTGAAGCCTGTTAATTGCAGCAACACCTACATGCATTTGAAAATGCAGCCTCATATTTTTGACACATAATATTTATTCAGTCCATGGACAATGTTGGGTGGACAAGTGAATTCATGGGCTTTTTGTAATTAATAACCTCATGGCCTTTTACTTCGTGAACACAGCTTAAGAATAATTCGTCTAAATGTCTCTATTGTTTGGGGTATAGAAAGCTGCAAAGAATGATGTACTTACCATCATAATAAGAAAAAGGCTGAATAAATATTAATTTGGAAGGATCATTTGGGAGCTGAAGTCACAGGCAACCAAGAAACCCAAATTGTCTAATATTTTAACTGGATTCTTGAAAGGAGGAAAGAGAGAAAAACAAGGCAAAAGAAATATTTAAGAGATGACTGAGAAGTTCTCAAAAATAATGAAACCACAGGTCTAAAATATTCAAAGCATAACTAGAACAAAAACACCAAATAAATCAATTACACAAACATACGGGAAAACCATACGAAGACGTATCACTCAAACTGCTGCAAATGCAACAAAAGCCTTGAAGACAGCCAGAGGAAAGAGACATAGTACATGAAATTGAACAAAGGAAGATAGCAGATTTCTTAGTAGAAAAAAATTCAAACTAGAAGAAACGGGATGTCATTTTTAAAGGGGGAAAAAAAAAAGGCAATCCAGAGTTCTATATAAGCAAGGTCTTTTAAAAATAAGAGATAAAATAAAGATTTTTCAGAAAAATAACAGCCACGCCATTGTTTTGCCATCAGACCTGAGTTACAAAAAAAATGGTAAACAAAATCTTTAAAACACCAGGAAGAACAGTATAATACCAGATGGAAACGCGAATTAATACAAAAAAATGAAGAGTGCTAAAAACAATAATTATAAAGGCACATGTGAGACTTTCTTATTTTCATTCCCTTAAGAAAGGTAATTGACTATCTAATGCAAATGAAAATAAAAATAAAAATGTGTGGGGTTTATGACACACATAACAGTCAAATGTATGACAACCAAAGCACAGAGGAGACTGCAAAGAAACTGCTGTGGAGTCCCATCCATGCAGACTGCGATACGTGTTAAGAAGTGTAAATGCTAAGCAAACTACTAAAAAAAAAAAGAGAGAGAGGTACAACAAATAAACCGATAGTGGAATTAAAGTGAAATAATTTTTTTAAATACTCAACCCAAAAGAAGGCAGAAAAATAGAATTCATGTTTATGCACTCTCCAAAAGCATTACTTTTTGATAGCTGGGACATAACACAAGCAAACAAAATCTTGCGCTTCACATACCATTATTGGAGAAATGGCTCACGAAGTAAAAGGCCACCGAGTTCGTAGAAAAAGGCCTTTTACTCCCAGGTTGTACAAAGGAAAAACTCTTAATTGGGGAAGAGGGGAAGAAGGAAATAGTGAAGCTAGAGGTAAAATTAGGATGTGTTAAGGTTTTAGCATTAAAACAAATTATTTTTTCTTTGTTGATTTGAGAGAGAGAAGAAAAGAGAGGGAGAGAGACAAAGATGGATGAGAGAGAGCATCGACTGGCCGCCTCCTGCATGCCCCCCACTGGGGATTTGGCTCACAACCTGGGCATGTGTCCTGATCGGGAATCAAACCAGCGACCTCTTGGTGCATGGGTCAACGCTCAACCACTGAACCACACCGGCCAGGTGTGTTAAGAGTTTTATTAATAAATTAGTCCTTGCAAGATAAATTGTACCAAGATACAATGAGTACCAATAATGTGTCCAAGTATTACACCAACAGTTTGTATTTAGAGGCTTCTACAACCCCAGGATTTAGAGAAATTGTCAGGCTTTCTAATAAGCTTTATAACAGAAACCCCAAGGAACCAATCCTTGGGCAAACTTTCCTTCACCTTATCCCATTCTTTTGGGTGGTAGCTTTGGCAAGGGTATGGTCGATGTTTAGTTCAATACCCCTTGTTTATAGTTGTTGCATTTCGAGTTAGAGACCTTGAAAACCATCACTTCCACTTACAAGTTGTTTGAACTTGGGTATGTTCATGAACTCCAAGCCTTAAGAAAAATGGAGCTAATGGCACCTTCCTCATGGGATTATTATTAGCATTAAATTAGTTCACGCACGTAAAGTACTCAGCATGGTGCAACACAATGGTGAAAGTAGGAAGCTCTCCGTAAATGCTAAGTATGAAAAAAAAAAATCACAGTTTTGGTTCCAACATTTCTTTCTCTTCCACAGCACATCAAAAACAAAATCATATGCAATAATGCTGGAAGCCAGGAACTACCTCCAATCAGAATGCTACATTTTTTAAAGCTACATATGGATCTAGTTCAACTAGAGTTTCCTGAATGAATGTGGCCCTTTTCCAAGCACATCCAGCGCAGTTCAATCATTGGCACCTGAAACAAAGCTAATGCTCCGAAAAGCTGCACATGATAGAAATTAAGCTACCTGTACTGAAAGTGGATGTGAAAGTATTTAACGGGGAAACAGAATGACTTAAAAGAAAAGGAATTTCGGCACAGCCTCTTTTGTAGAATCTAAACGCAGCTTGTTGATTCCTTTCGGAAACATTCCAGAGTTGAATGTAATATTATTGTGCCCATTAACAGAACATGTTTCACTTGCACTGGGCATGGCTAATGCGGGACATGATTCTACCTAGGATGCCTTGAATATTTCACCCTGAAAATTGGAAACCAAAACTCCACAGCCAATACTAGGCAGTTCAGTAAGCTCTTGCTTCCATGCTGCTGTTAGGGCCACGTGGCCTTTCTGAAGCAGAGTTGAAGCTTGAATAATGACCGGATGTCCCTAAGAACCTCCTGACAGACACCAGGTTCAACAAAGAAACAGGTTTTTCATCACAGTACCGACTCCGTGCCCTTCTAAGCCATGTTGTATAAAAGTTTCACTGTAAGAGAAATTAAATCTCTTTCAACTTCGGCATCACCTCAGGTAAAGTGTATTTTTTTTTTAATAAACCATCTATTGTGGACCAGCTATTTCTTCATACAGCCTCTTGATTTGGTAACCTAGAAATTATCGAATATTTTTAAATCACCAAAATCAGTTTAGCTTGATTAATTTCTAAGATTTTCAGTTTTTCTACATACTTCATTCCGTTTTAAGCTCAATATGGCATGTATAATGATGTTCGTATGCCAAACTTCTTATTTGTTTGTTTTGGGAAATAGAATAATTACTTTCTTCCATTTCAGAGGTATGTGGGAAGTTTAGTATTTTTCTATCAACAAGCCTCCCTTCTTTTTTTTTTATTTTAATTTTTTTTCCTTTATTGATTTTATAGAGAGGGGAAGTGAGAGGGAGAGATAGAAACATTGATGAGACAGAACATCAAATGGCTACCTCCAGCATGCCCCCCACTGGGGTTCGGGCCCACAACCTGGGCATGTGTCCTGACCGGGAATCGAACCGGCGACCTCTTGGTGCGTGGGTCGACGCTCAACCACTGAGCCCCACCGGCCGGACTACAAGCCGCCATTCTTATGTGCAGCCAGAGTTGAAAATTCCAGAACATATTTTCTTTCCAGGAATAGTGATAATGGGGGTGGCAGTAAGAAAGATTCAGAGAGAGAAAAGCCTAATTTATTAATAGGTTCAGTGCAAGTGGTAAAGTCCAACGTATCATCCAAAGAAAGCAAAAAGTAAGTAGCTTTGGTCAGCATCCAAAGAAAGACATAGCGGGCAGAGTGGGGAACCTAGTATGTGCTGAGTAGAGTGTTAAGCATTTTACAAACATTACCCAATTTATTCCCCATAATAGCTTGAGAGCTGTTAAGTTACTTGAACAACGTTACCTAGTTGATAAGGCACAGAGCTAGGATTTCAACCAGTCAACCCTAGATATGAATGTTGTTAGGTACTGAATTGCATTCCTCCCAAACTCAAATCTTGAAGCCCAAGGTGACTGCATTTGTAGACAGGACCTTTAAAAAGGTAATGAAGATTAAATGGGGTCATAAGGGTGGGGTCCTAATCCAGTATTAGTGGTGTCCTTATAAGAAGAAAAGACACCAGGTATGCACACACACACACACACGGCCACTGAAGACAGGTAAGAATGCAGCCATCTGCAAGTCAAAGAGAGAGGTACCTGTTTGAGTCACCCAGCCTGTGGTATATTTTATGGCAGCTGGAGCAAAATGACACAGATAGGAACTTTAGAAAGATTTTCTACATTGTTTTTTTTTTCTGTAGACCTCTTTAATTTATTTTTTTCTTTATCGATTTTAGAGAGAGAGGAAGGGAGAGAGATAGATACAAAGATGAGAGAGAGCATTGATTGGCCACCTCCTGCATGTCCCTTCACTGGAGATTTGGCCTACAACCTGGGCATGTGCCCTGACCGGGAATCAAACTGGTGACCTCTTGGTGCATGGGTCGACGCTCAACCACTGAGCCACACCGGCTGAGCTATAGATCTCTTTTTAATAACAACCATCAAAGTTGGTATTAAGTGTCAGGGGTGCAGGGTCTGACACATAGATGCTTAATACATTTTTGTCCAGGAAATTAATTAGTGAATGGGAACAATTCATTCTATAGTGATATACAGGGGTAGGCAAAAGTAGGTGTACAGTTTTCCTAAGGAAAAAGACAAGCAGGTTATGATTATTACAATAGCTTTATTAATTCAAAAGAATGTTACTCACAACTGTAAGCCTACTTTTGCCCACCCCTGTATTTCTTGGTGGGGTTTTAATGCGGCTGAAACAATTTCAAGTGTGATATAAAAAATTCTGCCCCATGCAGGTCCTACAATACATGTATAATTTAGTGAAGAACCCTTCTCTCTTCTTCAGCTAGTGCCACACTGAGACCCGTAGCTCTCATTTGCCAGCATCTGCCTCCCTTTCCTGGCTTGGTATCCAGCAACATCTGGAGCGTACCTTGTGCCCTGGACCTTTGTTGTCAAGATTTACCCCGACCCTTATAGAAACTTTCCTATCCTGTAACTATTTGCCCAGAGGAGACAGGTTGCATTCTAAGTCTTAGTCAAGCAAATCCCCAAGTATGCCATAGTTGATCACCAAAGAGGATAAAGCATATTTCATTAACCACTTCTACTTTACAGAAGTAAAGAAACTGACACCCAGAGATAGTAAATGATTTGCCCATTCATGGTCATATAGGATCCTGCCACTCAAAGTGTGGTCCACGGATAAGCATTGACATCACATGGGTGCTCGGGAGAAATGCAGGACTTCTCTTGAATCAGAGTCTACACTTCCGAGTTGCAGAGTTCAAGAAACCCTTTGGAATCAATGACAGTGTGGAGATTTGAATCCAAATGTTCACATTTCTAAACCAAGGTTCTTTGCCTGTGTGCTTCATCAGAGAGGCTTCTGAAAACAGTGTGCCTTCCCCTGTTACTAGTCTCTCTAAAGTGCCACAATACTAATGGAAGAACATCAGTTGGGTAGGCCCGTCGGATGAGGCTTCAGGGTTTCAGAGCTTTGAAGAGCTTTTAAATCATATCCTTGAGACAGCAGCCTATTTATTTCCTGCAAAACCAGACCTAATTAGGGCCACCTGTCAGAGTGAGGAAGTGTCCAGGGACCATCATTTTTCCCTCCTGTAGGATAATAATGAAAGTCATCTTTCTGACCTATGGTATTCTTTAGTGTATTCTACTTCAGATGGCTCCGTAACAATGGGTGTTCTCCCTTCTCCCATGTGATGTAACATGCCAGTTCTTTGAATGTATATATTCATTTCATGTTAGATGTTCTGCTAAAACCCTGAGACCTTTGAAATGGAGCTGGGATGGATTTATGATGACAATGGGTGGGTGAACCCACATGCCTTCTCTCTTTTGTTCAGCACTGGGAGGAACACATGAATGACAGCACATTCCCTTGGGATCACTTGTAGGTTATAATGCCCACACCTTAGCTTCTTTAGTCATGGTGAGATGAAAAAGAAAGAGCAGCTACAGGGAGGACCTTCAGATGCCAAGCAAAACCATGGATATGATGAATGAATACTGTGACCGATCTTCCATATGGAAAGAAGGCGTTAACTATTAGTGCAGCAGCTGGAGGAGATGAGGGGCATGTCGTGTATGTTAATGCTCTACTACAAACCGCCTCACAGTGTGATCGACTGCCTTTTGGAAGCTCTACTGACCTTTCATGTGCAACTTCTAGTTACTCCCCATCTCCAAGTATATATACATATATTATATATGTGTGTGTATATATAACCTATATCTCCTTCACTATTTATGTGCCAATAATAAGAACATGTTTGTTGTGGCAAAGTGTTACACTTTGAGACACAAAGAAAGGATCCTTACTTAAGATATTGGTGAACTCAAGGGTTTGCCAAATAATATATGAATTCCTGTGGGTTATGTGGTCAGTCGAGGAATTTGAGAGTCACCATTGTTATTCACAGTTTCAGTCCTTCCAAGATTGAGTTAGAGATAAAGCCAAGTAATACATTTTCAGTATTTTCCTACTGTTTCTTCATTTAATCTGATGTACATATTGTGTAAAGGGTATTTCATAACATGCTAACTTTTTTATCCTCTAGACAGTACATGTTAGAACCCCATTCCTACCAAGAGCAGCTTAATACAATGAACTCTGACTCGGTTGGTGTGTGAAATGAGTTCTAACTCATCTCTCAGTGGTTTGGTCCGACAGCAAGGATTTTTCAGTGTTCTAGATAGAGCTGAAATGCTGTGTACAGCTGCATATTTTTTACCCCAAATTAATGATGTCTCAGTATATGGATTTAATACTTTACAGGAATTTCAATCAAGGAGAGAATGCTGTTGGCAAAGGAAACAAGTGTGCTGTCTGAGGCTATGGTTCTCGTTTGGGAAAGGAGTGTTGACAATCACATGAGGTGGGAATTACTGTGGGGTGTGCACAGCACTGTGGTTAGGAGCTTGGGAATCAGGAGGTTTCTACTTCACCACCTACTAACTGTGTGACTTGAACAGCTTACTCCCCTCTCTGAGCCTCAGTTTCCTTTTCTGTAGAATAGGAAGCCTCTGTTACACCTTTTCATGAGAAGACTCCCGGAACTGTTACAAGGATTAAAAGACATAAGGTAGGTTATCATCGGAAGCGGCATGTGGAGAACGGTCAGTCTCTGATGCGAGGCTGTGAGTCGGCCCAGGTCCGTGAGAACGAATAGGGTAAGAGTTCTCCGGGCCTGTGACTGAGCCCGGGCATCTCACCTGCCCCTCTGCCCAAGAGAGAATTCATCATTCAAGTCGGTCCCCCGGACCTCACTAGGGTCAAATGTCAGAGTTACTATTTTACTTATACGGTTGGAGTGTAGTCCTAAATAACTTAGCTGCCACGTTTTGTTGGTTTATTGCCTTTAATACTGAAGATACGGAGGATCAGAAACTGATAGTTATTAGTAAGAAATGTCACTGGAATTTGGATTACAACGTTTGAGTTCCTTGTGTTACATACATGCAACACACAATCGACCATGAAGGAATTGAGAAGTTACCAACCTTTGGTCCATACACTAACCTAATGGGATCTACAGATCAGTTACCCTGAATCTTTCAACTTGGATATAAATTAGGAGGGACCAACCAGAGACAGCTGAGGCCACAATATAACAGTATCATTCGAAAAGCCACTAAAATGAACATGGGAAGGCGCTGGGAGATGTCATGCAAATGTCAGGCCATTTTCATTATACTTGAATATGGGCAGGGGTTAGAATACTGTAACTAATTTGCAGCTGCACAATGTATACAGGAAACTATGTCTGAATAACATCCCTGGGGACCGGGAACCCCAAAGCACATAATGTTGCTAAGATGTGGAGCCACCCAGATGTCTCAGAGCTCAGGACCTGCTGCTGAGTCCCAGATCTCAGAGTCCTTTGTAACTGTGCCCCTAGCCTCAAGCTCCTCCATACTTCCAAGGTCAGATCTTAAGGAAGACCTCAGGATCTCAGGTTGTGCCTATAAATCCAGCTTGCCTGCCCCCACATCACCGCAACTCAATCCAGGAGTCAAAAAGGAGACCCAGAGCTCTGTGTTCTGGATAGGACAGCCCTGTCCCCAGCTGTTCACATCGTCATGGCGGGAGTGAAGAAGGGGGCTCAGAACTCTGAGCAGTCTTGACAAGCTCCCTCCGATCCCCCGGGTTTTTACTGATTTCCCATCATCCTGCCTTGGGCCCTCAGGAGGTCTCATTATTCCCTGTATCTCTCAGGTTTTGTTCAGTGATGTACCTGCACACAATAAGCACTCAGTAAATATTTATTTTGTAAATGAATGCATAAATAAGGAAATAAATGAATCCTGCCCCAAGCTGTGGTAGCCACCACAAGCTATGAGTATATTAAGTCCAAAGACCCAGAGACTAGTGCCCAGGGGTATTTGCATTTGGCGTCCTTTAGACTGGGTATCAGCGGGATAGTGGGCACGTGCTGGGAACTGCACTTGTAGCTTTCAGAATAAAGGCTCGATACCTCTGCCACAGAAAGCTGAGACAAGCTATCTTGTCGAAATACGTCATTAGGGAAATGACTGTGAATCTTTTTCGACTAAGTGTCCAGATGTTCTGATTACCTTCAATCCATACCGCTATTAACTCCCAGATCTTTCTTTTCTAAGATTGGTGAATAGATTGGTGAATAGAGAAAAAGTGATACAAATAATAAGATATATATATATATATACACACATATATATATCTCTCAAAAAGAGGAGGAAACACATCAAAATGTAAAAGAGAAACATGAGGCTAGAGATTCCTCCATACTTGGCACATGGGAGCCTCTTATACACGTTTATTTAATAAATGAGTGGATGGATGGATGGACAGATGTTGAAATCGTTGAAATCTCTAAAAGGGAGGGAACAGGTTAAGTAAAAGCGTGATCTCTTTAAAAGCAAAGGATTTCACTACTTGCAGGCCTTGTTTCTTTATTTCTTTAAATGATCACATTTCAAACTGGTGTAGGATCATTTTAAGAAGTCTTCACAGATTGTTATAAAGGATATGTAGATATGTGTCCACAGTAAATATTAATTAATTAGAGACCATATAAATCATATTCTTGATAGTATAACAGAATAAACTAACCAAACGACCTGGATATATAACACTGCAAATGTGTGAGTCTTTTAACAGTATCATTAGTCTTCATAAAAATGATTCAGTGTATGCTTTGTTTCTAGAAGTTAGTCATTGCTTAGTATTTAGTGCCCTTTATTTTACTTATTTCATATTTAAAATTAAGACATTGCACAGCAACAAGGACACTGCTGGCCTACAAGTCAGAGCTGTGGGTTCTCCGTGGGGGTGGGAACGACGGTGTCCTGGGAAGGCTGCTGTGACCCGCCTGCCGTGTCTCAAGCACTCAGTAAACGAATGTGTTTTCGTTTTGGATTTTGAAAGAAAAATCATCATCTGAATATTCAGTCATTATGCTCCACTGAAATTTCTGTCAAAATCCTTCTCGGTGACACACCCCTAACGGTATGCCCGTCTGTGTGCTGGGTGGGCCTCCTCTGTTACCAGGATGGGTGTGGGGCTGGAACTAGCCCGGGAGGCCCGGACCGGGAAAGGTGAGAGCAACTACGTCACATGGGAACGGGAGGCTGGGTGCGCTGATGTGGCTGCATTCTGGCTGCCCGCACAGACGCTGCCTCAAGCTCCCCTTTCCCAGGTGACTCCGCTTCCTCTGTGAACTCCACACCTTTGCTTGACCGAAGGCTTTATGGTTTCTTGATAATCAGAAATGGCCATTAGTAGATGACTGCATATTCCAAAGGATGCAAGTATGTTTTAATTTTTCAGAGTTCTCGTTTCATGGAACCAAAGGTTTCCTGAGTTAGGGAGATGCTCCAAGTTCATCAAATCCATTTACCTTCAGCAACTGTAGAATCTAAGGTGCAATTTCTTCTCATCTCAGTGCTTATAATCACGACACATAGGCACATGGAGAAAAATATTACAGATCAGAGAAAAAGGACAGAACAAGAAATTCTAAAAAAGGATATGTTTTTTTTTCTTCCTGGCTATCAAAGCTCATTGGTTGATATAGTTGCACATATAATTTTTTTATAGATGTTGTGGTCCCAAGAATGTAAAAAAAAAAAACACATGTGTAAAGCTTTGATGATGATTTCATTTTAAGAACAGAAGAATTTTAATACCTTTGCTGTATTCATGTTTACTTTTAAAAAGAAAAATGAAGATGAAATTTCAAAACGCATCGTGTTGTCCTTAGCCACAATGTCAAAGCAATGAAAGGCATTTCATCACAGATGGGATGCTACAGCTAAGTGAATTAAGGAGGAAGTTAAGGTTTTCATTTCTAATTTTCTTCTTTTCTGCAGTGGACATCAGACACTTAAAGATTTTATAAAACTTTACATTTTATAGTAAACACAGAGAAATATATATATGTTTATCTCTGCGGGAGTGTTGTGTACATCCCTGCAAATATTACTGAGTATACACAATTAGTATAATCCATGTAATACTGGAAATTTCCTTGGTCACTTAGAAGGAATTCTCTGGCTTGCATACTATTTTGTACTATCTTTTCCAAGTCTGGGGCAACATGATCTTTTTCGTGGAATCCACAGCACAAAACAAAAGTTTCAAACAATTTCATGAAGGCAGTTTATCTGTTTTGCTTCTTCCAGGTGCTGTGGGGTGTTCCTGCTAGCATCATTTGCATCAAGTTCGAAAGGAATGAAAATCCAAATACAATTAGGAAGGGGAGATGAGAAGAGGAGAGATTTCAAACCAGGGTGGATCCTTTCATTGTGCTGGGGGGAAGAGGACTGTGATGTATCTTTGATAACGGCACTGGAGGAAATGAAGTACTGATTGCAAGCCCGGGCTGAGATGAACGTTAATACGAGGGGAATCAACATTATCCTGATTACTGCACGTGAGAAACAGATGTGACCCCCTCCCTTTTCTGTGGATGTAACAAAAGGCATTGTGCGTGCTCAGGCAAACTGGGTGGGAATAACATATGATGCATATACTTATCATAAAAGGAAGGGGTTCCTGAGTCATTATCAAAACTTTAGAAACAGCCCAAGTTTGGCATGCATGTAGGTTCTGATTTAGGTTATAATGGAGGGAAAAAAATCCCTATTATTCAGCAACTGCTTGGTGCAAATGTCAAAAATATGGTGTGTTGTTATAGCCTAAACAGTTAGTACCTGGATGCCTCCCGGACCCCATTCATAACTGGCCCCTGCTGCACACAAACTCACACAAACCCATTCATTCCTAGCTGCTCTTGAAGATTTAGCTCGTGACTGCTTGAGTAACCCCCACACAACAGCTCTTCTTTCTTTGCTCTTCTTGAAGTCCCATCCTCAGTGACCCCAGAGCACAGCGTTCACCCAAATCAGCCCAATGAACAGGCTATGAGCAACCGAGAAAAACAGTCCTATCTCATTAGTCTTACTCCTTACTTCATTCCTGCTCCTTTTGGGACCACTGGCAACAAGTCTTACCTTACTTTTCCTGCCCTTCACTCCTCTTATGATGGCATCTGTTATGCTTCTAAAATACTAATTGTGTTCCAAAGAAATCCACTCTAAACAGTAGGAGAAACATGGATTAACTAAACTTTCCTGTTGCACTGAACTTAATTATATTACCATAGATTTGGTCATAAAATAAGTCATTTCCTGATATTATAACACAATAGAGAAAGTCAAAGCAGTCCTTTGAAAAGCTACTGGAACTGTTTTTAATGTTATTAGGAGAATAAATGTGGAGGACCAATGTGGTATATTAAATGGAAAAATAATATGAAGGTATAAATGTAGTATAAAGTAACAGAATTTTCTTCTGAATATTGTGTGTGTGTGTGTATATATATACATATATATAATATTTATACATATGTAAATTTTATATATCAGATGGGAGACCTTATATTTTAAACCTCACAGAATGAAAGAAAATTTGAGACATTATCCAAACCTGCCTCCTGTATAGTGAGTGTAGTTAGCATATGACTGAAATGTCTGCTGAAAACCTCATAGCAATTGAAATGAGCCTTAAATTACCTCCCCACAATCACCTAATTCTTCTCCCCATCCCCCCGCCCCAAATCACAAAAACTGACATCCCTAACCCCCTCGGTGTCAGAGCTAGGTGCAAGCAGACAGAATACGGACAGAGTAAAGTTTGTAATGAAAAGCTGGCTTCCTGCTCATACGCTGACCGCCTTGCTGCTGGAGAAAGTGCCTTGATTGCACTCACAGAGCCTCATTTTTGGCACATCTTTGACCAGTTAGGCTGGCCCAGATTCTGCCCATGCTCTGCAATTCCTCATTCCTCCCAGGGAATTGTTCTGCCTCCTCCACAGCTCCTCCTCCTCCAATCAAGGGGCTGACGCTGCCCATTGACCACGTTTCTTTTTTCTGCCTTTTGGCACTGGGAGCTTGTCTGCTGTAGGATAAAAGTGGAATTCTCTGCTGTCTGCAGGGCTTCCCCCAGGGACCAGAGCATGAAACCCAAACTTATATATAAAATCATATCCTGTTTGCAAACATCATATTCCCTTTGCTTCTCACTAATCTGGACCTGTAAACCCCAGCACAGCTTGAGAGCCCATTCCTCATCTAAACAAATGCCATAAGCCCCTTTATACTTTTACAACCATGTCAAAAAATAATATTGCCTGCCAATAGTGATGTGATTGGAGTTGCCTCCTCCAAGCCATAAAAGAAGTGCAGAGTCTGTTATCAATTTCTCTAAGTGTATCAGGGGAATTATGGGTCGATTCAGTTCCAAGTTATAAATGACAACTCAAAAGCCGCAGAAGCGTTTGAAGCTGGGAGCTGATGACGACATTATCATAAAAGCCTGCTCGTCCTTGCTTTTGTGGGTTTTTTTTTTTTCTTTCCTTTGCCTATCAAGTGAAGAGGGAAAATAAGGCTGAGAAATGACTTCAAGATTTCTTCACACAGCAGCACGTCAGATGGCCAGGAAAATGATCACTATTTTTGGTGATACATATACCCTGAGGAGGGAGAACTAAAATGCCCTGCACTGGCTTTGTTTCCAGTGTCCCTTAATTATCGGTCTCACTCTACGATGGCCAAGTCCTGGGATTTGGTGCAATGCTCTTTGCAACTGATGCATTTTCTTGTAGTGCAATCACACAGTAATCAGAAATGAGTCATGCCATAGTAACTAAACAAATGAAAACCAAACACGAAGGAATTCAGAAACCTTGAGATGGTTGCTCAAAATGCAACTTAGGAGAGCGTATTTTAAAGCTCCTTAAGTACCACTCACCCACAGAACAGAGCAACACTGTTGAATTATCACATGGAATTTCAGGGGGTAGTTTCTGATTTCATAATGTCTCCAGTAGTCTCCTCAAAAGCCAATTAGTCATCAGCATTCGGTAGGTATGTAAATAAACTCATCTATTAGGAAGGCATATATTCTAGGTAACTGGAATTTACTTTTAAGAGTTGGGAAGCATTAAGTATTTTAGAATTAATTAATTAATAGTTAATCCTCACCCAAGGATATTTTTCCATTGCTTTTTTAGATAGAGTAGAAGGGAGGGAGGGAAGGAGGGAGGGAAAGACAGAGACAGAGAGACATCGATTGGACTGGGGCCGGGGACAAACCTGCAACCTAGATACACGCCCTTGACCGGGAATTGAACATGACAGATACCCTCTGGTCCACGGGTCGATGCTCTAACTGCTGAGCCAAACTGGTCCAGGCAAGTATTTTAGAATTTAAACCAATGGGTCCATCTTAGACAATCTAAACTAGAAGAGCGCCCTAGGACAAGAGCCATTTCTGCGGTTTCCAAGCTCCCTAGGGTGCCTCGATGTTGCCAAGTTGAGCCACACCAAGTTCACACTGGGTATCTTTCATATACTTAATATGTCTAGAACTGTCCTGGAGGTAAACATTGAGGACCCAGAGATTATCTTAGGATTTTTTTCAAAACCAACAGTCTTAGGGGGCAAGATGGTACCTTAATGTCTAATAACATAATTTGATTCCTGAAAGAAACAGAATGAATCAAACTAGTTCTTTAGTACATCAACAGGACAAGGTTGCGTATATACACACTCAACGAGATCTGCCAAAAAACCACCAGAAGATCTATAGGCCAATTTGATGGAGGTACCTCTCTCCAGCCCTTTCCAGTATTAATGCAGCCAAACTAATCAGTCTTTCTCCTCCTGCCTCTGATTGCCCAAGCTAGCCTTACTCACCACCACTGCCACCATCTGGATTAGGTCAGTGTCTGAGGACGTCATTAAGGACTTATTCTATGATGTCCACTGTGTCAGAAGTAGCAGACACTATTCATTCATCGGGCACATCTAAGAGTTTACTAGAGCAGTTCTGGCTAACAATAAGAAGTTACCTTGGTATAGATTTAGAGCAGTTGAGCAGAGGTATTTTGTGTTCAAGGCACAGTGAGTAATAGGCACAGCCCAGTTCAGACTTAGGAGGTGGTCCTGGGAGCTGTCCTCATTTCAGCCCTGGGTCACGAAACAAATGTGCCTATAAATGAGTGGGGTTCGGGGACCACCACTCTTTCACAACAGTTTTGACTTCCTCCCCATCACCATACCCACTAAGTAGTCCTTAGCTTTGTTTCATTCTTTGCTTCATTTACAGGTAATCAGCCATTCCCTTAACATGGCCATTTGGGATGTTAGGAAATAATCTCAAAGCCAATGAAACCCATTTTAAAAATCAGTGGTGTCCTCTGCTTTCTAGAATAATTTTGCAAGCTCCTGGCTTCACAGGAGGTTTGATTAGCAAAGATTAATATGGGGTGATGACTGTCCTGTGCTGGGGGTCAAAAATCCAAGCTCACTGGTGAGCTGCCACAAAGGGACCTCACTACACTAGCCGCAGGGCTGCATGGCTAGGCTCCAGGGGCTGAGGCTAGCATGTCCGATATAACAACCACGGGGGGACCTGAAATGCTCTTCTGGAACTCCTCCACAGGGACATGCTTGTCCATCTCACACTTTTAACCTTTTACCATCTACTATGTGACTTCAGGAAAATAACCTCACTTCTCTGACAGGTTCTCATCTGCAAAATGGTGTTAGTAATAATGACTATTTTACCAAGTTGTTATGTACCTCTGTTGTATGTTGGTAAACTGTAAAGTCCAACCAGATGTTAGTTGCAGTTGTCATTCATATTTCTAGAGGGCAGCATCACAGGTAAAGGAATAGATTATCTTGGATAAATCTAACATCACTAAAATGAAAGAATTAGCTGAAAATATATGGGGATTTCCTATATAAAATGTAGCTATAGCAAAATATTGCCTACTACATGGCATACACAGGACTGGTTTTGTTCTTTCCCTTCAACATCCAAGAAACTTGAATTGACTTAAATGTCTTAGTCCTTGGAAACCTGACCTAGAATTAAGCTGTCCTATCGTGAGTTAGCACTCAGCTCTACAGGATGGTGGTTTATTCATGGCAAGGGTTAACTTTGAATAGATTGTAGGCTATATGGTATGTTCTAGTCATCCACAAAAATGTAGACATTTTTCTTCATGTGTTGCAGGATTCTAACAAATTTGTCCTTGCAATGTGGTAAAAAAATCTTGGGTCAAAAAGACAGTTAATTACTGAAGACAAAAATGGCCCCAGGACGTTCAGAAACATCATGCCCCACAATGCAAAGTGCTTTGAGAAGTTTATGCCATTTTCATCAGGAATACCAATGTATGTTCATACTCAGTGTGACTACTGCAAACTGAATTTCGCTACAAAACTGTGTTAAAGCTTCTTGTATTACCTTTTGTCCCGCTATATAAAAATCCAGCAAAGCCAGCTCAGTGAACATGTGGCCTGGGCAGTCACAGAGGGCCCTGCAGTCAGACGGGACCCACACTGGTTTAATTCGCTTTTGTCACCATCTTGAAATTCTCAGTTTTTGAACAAGGGGATCTGTATTTTCATTTGGCACTGAGCCCTTCAAATGATGTAGCCAGTCCTGCGGTCCAGTATAACGCTTACTGAGAAACAGCCTCAAACATAACCGGATAGATAAATCAAAGGAGATATTTCTGGAAGTTTGTTATTTAAGAGCAGTAAACAAATTCATACTTACCCCAAGTCCACCACAAGGTAATGAAGAAAAAAACTTTTGAGAGGCATCACCTATACAGTGAGAAGACATGAAAAAAGTAGATAAATTGGGAATACAATTATCATTTTAGAATTTTTAAATTTTAATATTTCTAAACACTATAGTTTTTTGATAACTGTTTATTAACACATAATATTATGTCACATGGTATTTGTCATTTAACTCAGGAGGAAACTGACCAAGTTTTAGATAGGTAAAAACTCACAGAAAATAAATACAAATATTATTGCATGTAGAGTTTATTGCCCCATATGAACAAATACCTATAAAATTTGAGTCTTAAGATGTGTTTTAACTGCCCCACACATTGTGTAATATATCACATTTTTTAATTTATACTTTACTATGAATAACTCAGCTGTTCACTAAGTGTATCCTAATGTGGTTTTGAAAGCCAAGATTTATGAAGAACATTGTCATTTTTTAAACGTTTCAAATACTAAAACAGCTATTCAGATATACCGGTTTATTTTTCATTTCTATTTCAGACATAGCTAAGACTATGTACACTCAGCCTCTCCAATTGTTACATTTTTAAACAAACAAGTCACAAAACACTACAAAGAGGATAACACTATTTGGGGATCTGTATAATATAAATATATATTCTTTAAAATATATGACCATAGAAATCTACACCTGAAACCTATGTGATCCTATTAACCAATGTCACACCAAATAAATTCATTTTGATAAAATAAAATATATGACAAAATCTTACTTGTGACTCTTGGTATTAATGCTTCATGGAATTTTTAATCCTTTTATATATCTGCACTTTTATTTTCTACATTATCTACTATATGAGTAGAGAAAACAAAAATAACTACTCCTAAATTTCTTGGTCTAAAATGGGCTTGCAAAGTAATTAAAGGGACAGGCAGTGGGCATTTCCGTATCATCATCAAACGGCTCTGAAGCGACTGAGATGGGTCACTCAGGAGACTAAGACTAATGGTAGAACGAGGTACAAACCTCCGTTTTGCCTATCCCAACTCATTTGTTCTATTGATGATCAACGAAATAACAATGAAAATTGAAAACAGGCTTGTGGTGGAATTCACATGCCACATCAATAACAGCCCAAATAGATTTTAATGTCACAGAAAAAAATCTGATTTTTGAAAACAAGAAATTGCAAGTGCTGATTTTTCTAATGCAATAGCTAACAGATGGAAAGTGATAAACAAAAATTTAAGTACAAATAAAAAAGTGATATATCTCATTATATACAAGGATCTTCACACAAAAACAGAAGTAAATAACAACAAAAAACAAGTCATTAAACCTGAAACACTGACATCACTCTTTAAGATACATAAAAAATTTATGGACAGCTTGGAGAGGGATAAAGTTTACTTAAGCTGTTGCTCATAACAAAGATATTTCTATATGACTGAATATTTTGCAAGGATGCATTCATATGTCAGATGCGAGATTAAAATACATACTATTGTATGTATAATGTCTGAACTCTTCATTCCATAGTTAAAAGGAATAAAGTTAGTATTAAAATGCAACGAAGTAATTTTTTAAAGTTTGTAGAATTGCATTTAGTAATGTTACATAATACAAAAAAAGAAATAAAATTAATAATTTAAATTTAGTGGTGTGTAAAATATTTTAATTTAGTGAATTGACTGGAATTTTAAAAAATAAGTTATATTGCTATATCCATGAACCATATTGCCATATCTGGCTAGCCATGTGATAATGAAAACTGGTAGCAAGAACGACAGGAATATTAATGCTAAGGAAAACCTTGTACCAGAAATGACTGGAGAGAATGTTTTTTTAAAGTGTCACCTTACAGGGTCTAGAGTATTTAAAAAGATAAATGGTGCACATTTTCAAATCTAATTATTTTATAAGCTATAGATATCTTTCAAGATACAAAGACTGATAGATAGGTCTGGACATAATGAACTCCTATTTAAATCCTTCCTCCTAACTCCAGAACATAACTACGAAGAGTAGTACTATCAATTCAACTCAGAAATTTCATTCATTGAATGGTTTTAAGTCCAATGTGTGTGCGCAGTGACGAACTCCTCCCCCACCACCAAGCAGTGTTGGGAGGGGATGGAGGAAGTAGAGGGATATATGGAGTAAAAGAAGGGGATAAAGAGAAATAACTTCATGGTTCTAAATTTCCATATTTATACATGGCAGCCTCAATCTGGTTTTTTAGCTACAAGTGAAAAAAACAAGCCATAGGAATTCACATTTTATAAAGAGCAAAATAGCATGAAAAGTTCAACTTTAAAAGAGATCGAATTATTCATGTAGAACTTGAATTAAGGAAGGCCTGCTGTTTCTGGATTCACACGAGAAACTGAAGTCGATCAGAAGTGCTATCAAAGTTGAATTTCATACTTGACATCAAGACTCCACAGCACAGTAGCCCACTTTATATTTACGCATGCGTCCTACACTAAACACTGACCCTGTAGCACTGACCTCTGGGAGGTGCCTATGGGACGAACTCCACGATATATCCAAATATATCCAAAGTGACCTTTAAAATCACCCACTTTATAAACATTATCCTACATTAAATACTCAAAATTATGAGATAAGTGGTCAATCTATTTGAATTTAAACTTTAAAAATTAAATTATTGGTATTTGGTGTTTTCATCCCATACATACATGAAAAGAATGATCTGAGGTCTAAATGATGCATTGGAATTCATTTTTAAACCACCAAATTTGTAAATGATAGTTCTATTGAATATTTTGAGAAAATCAGTTTTGTTCAAGTGTCAAATTTTGTTTTGAAAAATGGTGGTAATGCCATGTTTTATAAATAAACAGGTCCAAGTCATCAATGTTTAAACTTCATTTCTTTTACAAACATGTCTTTTCTCTTAAAATGTAGGAAATGGTTGTTTTGGAACATGTCTCAAACACCTATGAGTAAGTTTTTCCCAATTAAATCCAAAATACTTAGTCCTGTCTCTACACTTATTTATAAGTTAAGGCCATAGATTTAAAAATATGGGGGAAGGTTATATTTGTTTTTTCTTAACTAAATTAAAAAATAATCAAAATGAAAACAGCTTCCTATCTTTAAATATGTATTTTGACCTCATAAAACCATGAAAGTTAATGTCTTACTGGTTTACTGCATCTTTGGGTAAATTGTGTGACATTATTAATTCATGTAAAAATAAGGGCATTTATTACATAGTATCCACAGCAAATGAAGTACTTTATGTAAGAATCTATATGTATAGATATCCCTTCCTTCAACAGAAAGAAGGTAATACAGAGTATGTATATTTAGATTGACTTATTTGCATTTATATTAATATACAGATTTAATTCTATACAAATTGTTTTCCTCATCAAATTTTAATAATGTTTTCTAAAAACTGAATAATATTCATGTGTTCCCCTTCCTGTCAATTTCTTCCCAAGGTATCCTTACCTTCCCTGAATGTATGCGCACACACTCACCCAGATGTCTTTACTTCATACAGTTAGGGCTGCCTCCACTCCTCTTGAAAAGGCAGATTGTAAATACCATAATGGGTAACCGTTAATTTCCCCTTATGATTATTTTCCAAGATGCCTGCCTACTACATATCATATATTTGCTTTTGAATTGTTTAGAACCAGTTAACATAAAATCACTTTGAAATAATGCTGAATTAGGTGAGAGAATTCAGTGATTTGGAATTGACACAATAGGTTTTGTTGAAAGAAGGGGACAAGAAAAAGCTCTAAAATGCCATTGTTTGGTTAAAATAGTTTTTAAAATATCCTTTTTGGCATATATTGCGATGTTATATATTGTTAATTCATTATAAAATGTTATTAATAAAGTTAAATTAATGGAATTGTTTCAGCTAAAACAAGGTTTTGTAATAAATTTTTCCCAAATATGTTCTCATATAAAGTTCACATATACCTGTACAACATTCATTTGATTTTAAAATCTGATGGTAAATGTTTCAAAAGTAATACAATATAATTAATTGAAATGATTAGTTTTCTACTTCTGCCACCTACTTTACTGTTTCATTCCACAGTGAAGACATTAAAAAGATTATATTAAGGTTTAAAATACAATCTAACTATAAAATGCAGGATTCTAGGCATAGCAATAAGGTGTTTTCACTAAAAATAAGTTGTACTATGCCCTCTGTCTGTTAAGGTCACAGAAGAAAAAGAACTGAACAACACAAAACAAATGGTAAAAGTGAAGATAAATTTGCATAAAAAGTGTGAAAACCTTTCTTCTTTTAGCTTAAAAATGTAAGCAAACAAATTCAACAGTGCCTTTATTCCTGCATGCTAACATCCAGTGAAGAAATGCTATGCAAACAGAGATGAATTTAAAAGCAAACATCATGGAACTTACATGGTCATTTTTTCTACTGCAAGATTTTTCTTAATCTACATTGGCTTCTACAGTAAGCAGCTCACTCCGCAGAGCAATGCTGATGGAAAGCTCTTTTTTTGTTTGTCACACTGCTTGCCAAGTATTTTGAACTGACTGACACCAGCCTTGACTAATGATAGTGCTGGAATGTGCTGTTCTCAGTGGAAGGGAGGCCCATACAGACCTAGGAGCGTCCTGGGGTCCAGCTTCTGTCCTTCCAGGGGGTTGGTGCCATACAAGAGTGAGTGATGTGCAGAATGAACAAGCTGTATTTCCTCCAGGCTGGCTTTTCGACCTTGAATCCGCTGAAAGAAAACAGCAGAAGCCTACAGTACTCCACTGACAACATTTAGAAGAAAATAAGGCCCCAAGTCACATTGAAGATGATTAATAATGGGCTGAGTTTCATCGTGTAGGAATGTGACACTGATTTGCTTAGTCAAGTCCCATAATAATATTTGAAAAACGGGAGTGTGCAAGGTTCAGAACCAATGGACTGCTTATGCCTCAATGGGCAATTGACATAGAGCATATTCTTCTTTGACATAAAAAACCTGTAACAAAGAAATGAATAATTAACTAATTTGTAAAAGTGTCATCTTAAAAACAAATAGGGTCAACTGTTTAGCTGAGAAGTAAATTCATTCACATTTTATTTTACACTCACCTAAAACAGTTGTTGACACAAATTCCATATTGTTTCTTAACGGACTTAAGAAAGACCAATACAGGTTAACGTGTTTGATTATAACAACTATGCTGATCATTCCATGTGTGTGCACCTCACAGTAGGGTTCATCTAGACCAACGTTAGTCAAAGTGTGCCTATAGGACCAGTAACAGTTCAGGAACTGTTTATGAATGGTCTTTGATGAGGTCTCTATAGAATGCAAGGTAAACATTTAGAAACTTTTTACTTTCTTTATTGATTTTAGAGAAAGAGGAAGGGAGAGAGGGAGAGAGAGAGAGAGAGAAACAAAGATGAGAGAGAGAAACAAAGATGAGAGAGAGAGAATCGATTGGCCGCCTCCTGCATGCCCCCCACTGGGGATCAGGCCCACTGACCGGGTATGTGCCCTGACCAGGAATCGAACCAGCGACCTCTTGGTGCACGGGTTGACACTCAACCACTGAGCCACACTGGCCGAGTGACATTTAGAAACTTTTATAGTAATTTGACAGAATACTTTTATGTCTGTTGAATATAATATAATCCTGTAGGTCTTCAATTACATTTCACTTTTGTAGTATTGCATTTTTAATCTATCTTATAAAAGCATTAGTTCGTGACAGAATGGGAATTAAACAAAAACAATAACCACTTTCACCAGACATAGTCTGAGACACTCTAGACTCAGCCAATACTTGTCCACACCTGCTAGCCAGTGACTTTCACTCCAACTCTGAAAGAACAGTCCTTTGACACAGATGAAACCATACATTAAGTCACAGCTCAGCTGGTCGATCTGCAAAGTGCTCTTCCTAGCCACATTTCCCAGTTGGCATATCGGTGAGCCCAATAAACATCATGTTTGAAGTGAATTAGCCTAACTTTGGAAAATTGCTGTGTTTCCTAAAATTACTCAGACAGTGCTAATATTTCGCTTAAAATAAGTATCACAATAAGGTACTTGTAAGGCGACAGATTAGAAGAGAAGGACACACAGTGAGATTCAAGGAGAATTTGTCTTTTCGTGTTCCTGCCCATGGGATCACCGGGTGAGACAGAGACATCAGGTGACAACACCACCTGTCTCGGGACCAGGACAATCCATACTCAACCTCCCCAATTTAAGGTGATGTGGCTGCTGCTGACATGTGGCTCCCTGAGGGAGCAGGCTGAAACCCCGATTTACTGACACTTCCTAGGGATTTACTGGGCACAGGGCAGAGCTGTGCTTGTCACTGATCAAACATCTCGTAACAGTGAGGGAGGGAGGGTGGGAGACCAAAAGGGTAACAGGAGCAACAGAAGACAGACATTTCTTGACCCTGCACCGTTATGTGCCAGATAAACAAATGCTAATGGAACTTTCTTTGTCATCACATTGAAGTTCCCTCTTTTTGACTCCATTTCTAGAAAAATAAAAATAGGTTTCAGGGAACTTATTCCCACGTAGGTACTGAATACTGAAATTAAACTGGGTAAGTAATGTTGAAGACAAGGCAAATTTAATGATGGCCATCTGGTCAGTCATTACTCTGATCCACCAACGAACATGTTACCGACCTGGGTGGCTTGATGATAAATATTACATTTAGAAATGTTCCTGGAAGACCAGAACAGCCAAAGCAACAGAACGAGAGGTAATAAGATAAAATTAGGAAGCGAATGTTCAAAGTCAGTATTAAAGGGAACTGGCTGGTTTGGCTCAGCAGTTAGAGCATCGGCCTGAGGATCAAAGTGTCTCGGGTTTGATTCCGGCCAATGGCACGTACTTGGGTTGCATGTTCAATACCTAGTCAGGGTCATGCAGGAAGCAACCAATCAATGTGTCTCTCTCACATCCATATCTCTCTCTCTCTCCCTCCCTTCCTCTCTTTAAAAAAATCAATGGAAAAATATCCTTGGGTGAGGAATAACAAAAAAAAAAAATATTAAAGGGAAATATTTCAACTGTGAGATTTCAGCTGGTGGAAAATCCAAGGTAAATAGTGGTAAATCCATGGACTGAGTCATCTAAAATTGGAATGGGCAGAGCACTGGAGCCAGACTGTGGTCCCAGTCCTCTCTGGCAGACTGATGGACACCCTGAAATAATAGGGCTTCCAGCTCCCGTTTCTATGAATCTGAGAAATCCACAGCTACTACTACGTTATACACTGATACGGCAGGCAATCTATATCTTAAATAATGTCAGTTCCATAGCTAATAATCAGACCCACATTTTGACTGATATCATAAAGCTTCATTGATTTGTTTTCCCTTTTTCCTTTTCTATAAATATATTTTTCAGCTCTACATTGAATTTCTGCTTCTGGTATGACATTAAATGTCATTAATAAGAAGTATATCTTTATGTTTTCATTAACTAGTCATATGTATTTACAACCGACCGTACACTCTGTGCCTGCCCCAACTTCTTTCTCTTTCTCCCAATCACACCTTTGAAAAATGATCCGTGAACAAGATTTAATTATTGACAGTAGTTCAAGTAATGAGAAATCATAAAAGGACACCTGGTGGATTGAGTATCAATCCTCCCTTGACGTAGTATCAGCTAACCAATAGGACATTTACTAATTCTAAGATTATTCTGCCCTAGTTTACACTCTCATGCTCCTCGTCACTATTACACTGTAACACAGTTTATTTTACTGCTTTGATTTCACCCCCCCCCCCCTTTGGACACCCAGAAAGTATTTTATACTGGATTGTACTATTATAATGTATATTTCTTTTAAACAATAATTGCACTAAATATAAAGACTGCTTGTTCTTAACAATCACCTCTGCTTCTGTGGCTGCTGGAGTGTATGACCCACACGCAGGGTGTGCATGTTTCCACAGAGAGCGAGCTCTGGAAAAGAATCAATGCAATATGAAACATGTTTCTACCTGGGAAAGGCATCTGGAGAAAGCATGTTTTGAGATTTATTTATATCTCACGGGGGCACTGCTATGGGAACTTGAAGGATGACTAAGCTAGAAATTCAGAAAGGCAAGAGCTCTCCTTCTTACTCACGTCTCCTGCGGCACTTCCCGCGAGCTTTGCTTTTATCAGACGCCTCAGATTTGTCAATTTCACTTTCCTCTCAAACTGAGGTCTCCAGCAATTTCGTTTTCTGGTATTACCATGAGTCATTTACTATGTTCCGTGTTTATGTTTAAATATAGATATGTTCATTTAATCCATTCCCATATTTTCTATTTCCTGTGAACCCTTTATCCCTTCATTTCTATCTCACGATGCTCTTTTGAGTCAAAGGTCAACAGCATAATGAGTCACAAAATAGGGTAAAGTGCTCTGACAATCGTAATTCGGGGAGATACTGATTTCCGTTCTCAGAGATACTTAGTCTGCAGGATGTCTATCTAAAATCATTTATGATTCCGATGAAAAGGTTTTTTTTTTTTTGAGACTTCTGAGTATATTTGGAAGCACAAAGCATTGAAGAGAGGGCGTTCATTTGGGTATTTCTTGAGATCTCACTTGAGATCCAAATTCAGGTCTTAACCACCTTGCTCGCAGAGGCCTGGGAAAGCACCTCCCGGCTCTTCCTCCACGTTCCTAATGAGGAGAACCTGCGAGGCGGGATGTGCTGTCGCTCCAGCTCACTCTCTGTGACTGGCACTCAGGCGGCCTCGCCCCGCCCGTGGGAGAGGAGCCCACATGCACACAGCGCCTGCTCCGCACACAGCGCCTGCTCCGCACACAGCGCCTGCTCCGTGCGACGGGCCTGGGGATGCTGGTTCAGCTCGCCCCCCAGTCCACATTCTGGCCTGCAGTTTGACTAACGTAGTTTAAAATGACCATATCATTGAGTCTCACAGCACACCATGGTTCTTTCCTAAAGAAATAGTCTTTCTGAAATAAAGCCCATTAATGCAACCTGATTACAGAAGGAATGTTCTGAACATGATCTACAAAGTCATCCTGTGACAGGATAAGATGCAGCCTACCCACACCCACCCACACACAGAGCACACACACGGTACAGATTCACGTGTGTGTGTGTGTGTGTGTGTTTTCTGCCAAGGAGCAGGGGAAAAAGGAAACAGTTCTATTCCTTCCCCTCCTGTGTTCAAAGCCTGGATGGAGGCCAGTGTCCTAATCAGTTCTCATTGGCCCTGGAGGAATGAGAACCTTTTGTAAAATATAATAAAGGGCATAAAATCATGATAAAATGCATGAAAAAGCAGTGCCTTTGGTTAGGGAACTAGAAATAATTTAGCAGAACAGATGGATTGCATTGGTTTGGTATTATTGAGGACATGAAAGGGCTCATTTTGTGGCAGTTCCAAATGAAGAGAAAATGTCCAGCTTAAATTTGACAAGTCAAAGTACCTGCCTCTGCTGGGGGAGACCCCATTTTCTTTAATCATTTTCAAAGTGGTGACATATTAGGCAAGAATTTCCACTGAAATATCTCATTTTCTGAAAATATTTCATCCAGTGTCCCTAAATAGAGAGATGGTGGTTTTTCCCCCCTACAAAAATCCATAGGGCTGCAACTTACAGAATTAAAGAATCATAAATGATGTATGAGAGTCAAAGTGATCCTCTATTACAAATTCCATACTTAACATTTAATGAATCAGTTCATGTCCTGCTCATTATTCTTGCTACACTTTTCTTTCTTAAACAATAAAAAAAAAAAAAAAAAAAAATCTGGTCTCATGCATATACCCAGATGTACCTCCTGAAGTTTTCAACCACCACGACCACTTGCTTCTTCGAATGTTCCATAAAAGAGAGTTTCTATGCCCTCCCTACAGCTGCTGCACTCTCTCCCTCCTTATACCCTTCATCATCGAATAACCTGTTCTCCTTAGAGTTTTCTTACACAGAAAGGGTAGTGAAAACTGGCCAGAGGCAGGCAGCCCAGCAGACTTTTGGTTCTTTCTGGTGGTCATGTGGCAGGAGAGTGAACTGCAAGTCAGGAGTCCTGGATTCTGGGCACCGACTCACGTGCCCACAGCCAGCTACGGGGTACCTCTCTGGGCTACTGTTCCTTCATACATAACCATACGGAGGTTTGACCAAATTACTCCAAAGCCCCCTCTCAGCCCTACCATAATAAGATTCGAGTTGAAATAACCTTAAATACCCTTTATTTCCATTCAGAGGCTAGCCTTAAGCGAGCAAATACAATCATTGAAGTGATCCATTACTATGGTTGAGGCGAGAGAGGAGATCTGATTGTGAGGGTCTTCAAAAGGACTCTGTTCTTTGAAGCCCGTTTTTCATACCCTTAATTATAATTGAAAAATAAGAGTAATTTTAAAAATCTCAGCCTGTGACAACTTTAAAATAATGAACAATTTTCCCAATTAAAGAAACTCTTTTTATGAATCGAACTTTGGAGTCAGTGCTGCCGTCGTTTCTTGGGTAAATGCTGACTCCGGTAACCCTCCGTCTCCACATACTGGACTCCATTTACTTGTTTGGCTGTCCCTTCAGTTAGCTTAGGAAGGTGGATCTTCACACACCTCAGAAGCTGAGTTTCTGGGCAGTGATTTTCATATTGGCTATAGCTTGGAATCAGCTGCAGATGTTTAAAAAGTATGAGTTCCTTTACTTCGAACAGAAGAGCAAAGTGCCTTCTTTCCTTTTATGGGTCATTTTATATATTAATTCTTCCTTTTTTTTGCAGAAATAAAAATCCAAACAAAAAAATCCAAATCACCTTAATGGATTCCTGGGCCCCACCTCTAGGGCTTCTGATGAACTATGTCTGGGTAGAACTGGACATTCAGGTTTTTTGAGCCACCCGTGACTTTACTGGGCAGCCTCAGTCAAGAAATGTGAGAGCGGCCAGTGTGTTCTCCTGTCACACGTGAACTCAGGACCCCGACACTGTACTGACTGACCAGATTTGGGGACAACGTTGGACCAGAGATACGCAGAAGGCAAGAAGATCTCTCTGAGCTTCCAAACTACAAATGCTTCTGCTGGCCTGTAACACTTTGATTCAGTCAGTGAGATTTATTTAGAAATATTTCAGGGCATAGAGCAATTTCAAAAGCACTTCAGAAAAACAGCAAATCCCATTTGGTAATAAAAGTCTGAGTGCTAAAAAGCATACGGACTATATCTTTTTAAAAAATATATTTCCTCCCATTTCAAATCATCATGCTCATCAGAAAGTATTAAAAAAAAAAAAAAAAAAAGGCTATCTCTAAGTGTAAGTGCTCAATTTTCACAATTTTTATGCAACTGAATCTTCCACATTGTAATTATTTTTTAAACATGATTGTAAGTGAACATTTTAATGGTCTGGGTTAAAGCACTGCTTTTTATTTATTTATTTATTTATTTATTTTATTTTTTTATCCTCACCCAAGGACATTTTTCCATTTTTTGTACAGATAGAGTGGGAGGGAGAGAGAGGAAGAGAGAGAGAGGGAAACATCGATGTGAAAGGGACACATCGAGTGGCTGCCACCCGCACAACCAACCAGGGCCGGGGACAAACTGCAACCAAGGTACATGCCCTTAGCAGGAACCGAACCCGGGTCTCTCCGGACCGCAGGTGGACGCTCTAACCGCTGAGCCAAACCGACCAGGGCAAAGCACTGCTTTTTATATAATAATTATATATACAACAAATTGTCATTAAATATTTTATGTTACTTTATTTATTTATTTTAATCCTCACCCAAGGACATTTTTCCTTTTTTTTAATCCTCACCCGGGGACATTTTTCCATTTTATGTTCAGATAGAGCGGGAGGGAGAGAGAGGAAGAGAGAGAGAGAGAGAGAGAGAAACATCGATGTGAAGGGACACGTCAAGTGGCTGCCACCCGCACGACCAACCAGGGCCGGGGACAGACTACAACCGAGGTACATGCCCTTAGCAGGAACCGAACCCGGGTCTCTCTGTACCACAGGCCGATGCTCCAACCGCTGAGCCAAACGGGCCAGGGCTCCATTTTTTGTTCAGATAGAGAGGGAGGGAGGGAGGGAGAGAGAGAGAGAGAGAAACATCAATGTGAAAGGGACACATCAAGTGGCTGCCACCCGCACGACCAACCAGGGCCGGGGACAAACTGCAACCGAGGTACATGCCCTTAGCGGGAACCGAACCCGGGTCTCTCTGGACCGCAGGACAATGCTCTAACCACTGAGCCAAACTGGCCAGGGCTTGTGTTACTTTAATACTACAATTTTCAGATGGTTGAAAATATAACTTCATTTTTAATAAATATTTGGTTAATAAGTTGCTGTTTTAAAAAATCCTGTATCACTTTCCAAACGGACTCAGATGGGCAGTGTGTCTCCTTTCCTTTTATGGATTGTTTTCCATATTAATTCTTCCCTTTATTTGCAGAAATGAAAATCAAAACAAAAAAAATCCAAATCACCTTAATTCTGATGATAGGCTGCACACGCATTTTTAACGCATTTATCTGCCGGGGTCCACCCTACTGTAGCACCCACATCTCTCTCGGGGTAACAAGTGGCTTCCTCATCACATCCCGCTCGCTGGCACTGCTTCCCAAGACTGCTGTATCTGCACAGACAGTTCACAGGACTCCCTGTTTGAGGTTCTTTTTACTGCCTTGCGGTTAGATTCTACAACACAAAAACACTTTTTTTTTTTTTTTACAAACAAAAACAGTAAGCTGTTATGTGCTGCCATCTAGTTAGATTGCTCTATAAAACAAATGTTTAATTGCATTTCCATTAACTTGCAGTATTCAGTGCTCTGTAGCACTAAGGTCAGAAAACCTGCACATTCCTTAAGTGTTTCTACAAAGGGTATTGTATTTCTTGATATAGATTCGCAAAAGGTTTGTTTTTATTTATTTTTTTATTGATTTTAGAGAGAGAGGGAGGGGGGAGAGAGAGAAACTGACTGGCCATCTCCTGCATGCTCGCACTGGGCATCGGGCCCATAACCTGGGCATGTGGCCTGACTAGGAATCGAACTGGTGACCTCTTGGTGCATGGGTCAATGCTCAACCAGTGAGCCACACCAGCTAGGTGCAAAAGGTATTTTAAAACCCCTCTATGTGTGTAGGAAAGTGTGCTGGAGACTAGCCCTGAGCTCCTTGGCATCTTAAGATTTTACACTGAACCTGCTCCCCACTTTTCTCATTGGAACTGTTGAGGCATCCCAGAAGGGCAACAGTAGCTTGGTTTGGGGTCCCAGAATTGTTTTGTAATACTTTGTGTTGGCACTTGAATAAGAGAGTTAAACATTGCGGCACAGTATGTTGCTTATGCTTTGTACTTAGGAATTAAGTGAAACAAAATTATTCAATGCTAGTCACAAATAGGCAAGGCAAATTCCACATAATGTGTAATCCAACAAAAGCATTATAAAATGTTATTATTCTCAAAACAAATGTGAGAGCAAGCAAATGTCTGTGGGTGGCTTGGTGGGGCTGAGAATCATGAGCACTTCTGGAAAAACAACTGCAAGTGCATTTCTAACAGATGATGGGTCAATCTCCGCAATTTTTAAAGCACAGCAGAGCACATTCTTTCCTTCGGGGGCATACACTCTTTAGGAACCTGGCTGCCTAATCAAAGAGCTTGTCCCTGAAGAGGACACCCAAAGAGGAGTCCTCTCGATCTCTTTCTCACGGTGACAAGAAAGCTGCTGGTTTGCTTTTTGCTCACCACCGAATCACTAAGCTAAGTATGGATGATTCAGCAGGAAAAAAGTAAATGGTATTGGCATGAAGGACTACTAAGCATCTCAATTTTTTAAAAACACTGCCATGTCATGCCAAAAGCAGTTAACTCATGTAACCACTGTTAACGTAACATGAAGAGGCTGCTGTTTTCTCTGGCGGTTAATCAGGACTCGTAAGCTAATTTACACTGCAGCCTTCAAACTGAAGGCAATGTGTTTACTAAAGCAGCCTAAAAATGTTGTCTACTCTTAACCAAAGAGAGTGTTATGTTCTAAACGAACCCTCAGCCATCTAATTTCATAGAATACTAGTGCTGGAAGGGACCCTAGAAAAGACCCTGCCTAACGCCCTCATCCGTAGGGTCAAATGATTTGCCAAAAGTACACAGATAATTAATGGCAGGATGAAGGTCAATTTTAATGTTGAACAATGACCTTTGAAGAATCCATTTCAGTTCTTTTTCTACACTGTTAAATGAAATGATCAGTCTATTGTTTTGAAATAACCGAGCCCTTCCAGTGTCTTCAAATGGCCGTCTTTTCTCATATCGGTGTTGAATTGCCACACTGACGGCTCCGCTGATGGAGGAGGGAAAGCTGACCCTTCTCTGTGCCCAATGAAACAGTGATCCAATCAGACAAAGGAACCTGGACAGAGATGGAAGGAGAGCACGATCTTCAACATGAGGTCTGGGATACCTCCTCCTTTGCGTTCTGATATATAGTATTTCTTCCTCTAGCTGTTGCTCAGGGGCCCCTCTGATGCTTTTCAGACGATGGAGGCTGCTGGCCACAAAATCCTTCTCATTCTATTTATTCCCCCAGCTCAATCAATGAGTCTTTAAAATCACTGCAAATAAAACTAGTCACTCAAAACCCCTTGGGAGTTTAATTACATATGGATTTGTACGGTCATTTGATTGCCTGCGATCCCATCAGGCGGTAACTTCCTTGAAGGCACAGGATGCAGCTCCTCATACTGTCTCTATAGCTCCTAACACAGGAGCCTGGGAAACTCAAATTCTTGATAAATACTTTTGAATGAATATACCACCGTGTTCCAAGTGTGGTGTCCAGATCAGCGGTATCAGGGTTACCCACACACATCTTAGGAACAGATTCTTGACCCCTAGGAATGTTGAATCTGAAACTTGGGTTGGAGCCCAGCAATCTGTGCTGTAACATCCGCCAGGTGATTCTGATATATGTAAACATTTGAGCACCACTGTAATCAATGAGTGAATGGCACTTACCTAGCCACAGGTTTCTGCTTACTGGCCAGGTATATCTCCCCAGAGCTCTGTCAACTCCGTCTCTGAAAGCACAGGGTGAACCCTAACTATGGGTGACTACATAGACAATGGCAGGACAATTGTGTTCAACGATGGCAACTTGCTATCTGGATACTGGAAACAATACATTATCCAACCTGCATGTCTTGTGTCCTATTTGATTATATCCTTCCTATAAAATCCAATAAAACAATTGAATTACATTCTTATTTCGCAACCAAGAGAAGAATTTGTCTATACCACTCAAGACAGAGGTAACCTAGACATCAGGGCTCATATTTACTCAAATCCCTGGCATCTGAGACACACAGATTTTACCTTCCCAGGAATGCTTGCTATTGACACACCCAAGGAACAGAGCTGGACTTTAGCTTCCTGACAGTGTCACCTGGACAACTTAGAGAGGCAGACCTGATTCTCCTGACGTCCTTGGGCCGTCATGATAAATGTTCATTCACATTCAAGCTGGAACTTAGGTTCTTCTCTTGAATTGAAAAAGTCTAATTCAACCAGAAGATCTTGTCATTGCCCTTGATTGCTTTACAAAGGTTCATAAAATATAACCTAGAAGCCCACTAGCATAAGAATCTTCTTGCCTTTTCACTCAGATAATACATCCCCATGTACTGATCACTTGCCATTCACGGTGTGCTTTTCTCCTGGCTTTTCAGCCACTGGCTGGAATGATGTTTGGTGAATTGCTGAAAGGTTTGTTATATGTTTGGGGGTTTGTTTGGCTAGAGATAGAAAGGTTAGCATCCTTGCCTGGTCGGTGTGGCTCAGTGGATTGAGCATTGTCCCATGGACTGACAGGTCCCAGTTCAATTCCTGGTCAGGGCACATGCCCGGGTTTCAGGCTAGATCCCCAGTAGGGGGCGTGCAGGAAGCAGCCAATCAATGTTTCTCTCTTACATAGATGTTTCTATTTCTCTCTCCCTTCCTCTCTTTCTAAAAACAAATCAATAAAAACATATTTTATAAATAGGCTAGCATCCTTGCAGGAGTGTTTAATAATATATTAATAAATGTATATATTAGAATTAATGTGTCAAATCAAAAACTTCCCAAGAAAATTCACAATGAATACGTATAACCGGTGCTTACTGGGCAGAACACTGGCTAAGGAAACAAATTCAGCTATTTCCAAGTGGGCTAGCCTGGTTTGCCATACTCTCTGTATGTTCCCTTTTCATTCCATTTCCTCCCCAACTTTTCTGGTAGAAACAATCGGGAAGAGAAAATAAGGGATGTTTCTTTTGGTTCTTTGTTTTATACCTTTTGGTACTATGTTTTATCTCTAGAAAAGGATAAAATTTGTTTAGTTAATGTTCATTTCCAAAAGTTCCACTTGATACTTCTAAAATCATTCACTCAGAGGCAAAGTGATGTTTATTCTCAGTTGTCTTAAAGGTAATTGTTTTTTAATGATTTTAGAAATTCCATTTTATGTTTTGGATTAGGTCAGCATAAAGTCATTGATATTTGATAATATAGGAACAAATAAACACATATGGGCAACAATTTCATCACTTAAGAAAGCGCCATGGCCGGTTTTGCTCAGTGGTTAGAGCATCGGCCTGAGGACCAAAGGGTCTTGGGTTGGATTTTAGGTCAAGGGCATGTACCTGGGTTGCAGGTTTGATTCCTGGCCCCAGTCAGGGTATGCAGGAGGCAATCAATTGATGTGTCAGACATCAATGTTTCTCTCTCCCTTCTCCCTCCCTTCTACTCTATCTAAAAATTAATGGAGCCTGGCTGGTGTGGCTCAATGGACTGAGTGTTGTACCATGGACTGAGAGGTCCTGGTTTGATTCCCAGTCAGGGCATATGCCTGGGTTGTGGGTTCGATCCCCAGTAGGGGACATGCAGAAGGCAGCTGATCAATGTTTCTCTCTCACATTGATGTTTCTCTCTCTCTCGCTTCTTCTCTCTCTACAAAATCAATTAAAAATATTTTTAAAAACAATTAATGGAAAATATCCTTGATGAGGAATAACAACAACAACAAAAAAGGAACAAAATATCTAGTGCACTGCTCTCAAACTATGTTACGAAAAAGCATGTTCTGTTTGCATGACGGTGAAGTTTTAGGTCAGACTTTTGGGCTTGGTCTCCATTAAGATCCAATCTGTTGACCTGGGCTTTTAAGTGCATCACTTGTCAACTGTGTGACTGTGTGCCAGAGAGGCTCTTACTTAGCTTCTGGTCTGGGACTAGACTCGCTCACTTATTCTCGTCCACCCCATAGTGCTTCCTGACTCTTCACTCTGGCTCTGCTATCACACCAGTCAATGTGTCGCATAGATTAACTTTTGTAGTTTCAAATGATACAGAACTAAAATGATGTGATACATGAGGAACTGAAAAGGAAGACTGGTCCACAAGGGATGGAAACATACAGATTTTTAAGTGCAGTGTGGACCATATATTTCTGCACTTTGCTCCATTCAAAAGCAGTGTTCTCTCAGGTAATACATCTCAGGAATACCACAGTCTAACAGTGCACCAGAATGCTGTGATCAGCCACTGCCAATTCCGAGTGGCTGGGGTAAGGCTCCCGGACACAGCAAAGAGCTGAAAGTGAAAAGTGTGAACAACAATGCCTTCGCCGGCCAAAGCGCAGAAAGATGGCCAAGCCCAGAAAGCACTTAGAGTAGCTGCAGAAGTGGGACAGGAATGTCCACTTGAAACAAATGCCCACTAAGACCAGTCCACCGCAAACGAGCCCCCTTGCCGGTTTATGCGCTCCCTCCAGGATGCTGCAGCCACCGAGCTGCACTGTAATACCACGAGAACCGTAACGATGGCTCTAACGTGTACCAACGAACACAAAAGCCTTCTGCCAAGGAATATGGATGCTTCCAGCAAAAGGTGAATACTGCACTTTCACTCAGAAAAGAATCAGAGAAATAAATTACTTCAAATTCCTTCGCTTTGGGTTTTTGAGATAAAGGATGCAATTAGTCAAAAGCAGAACTGTAAATATGAAAAACACTTGGCAATTCTACCACAAACAGATCATAAAGCTTGTGAAACTATATCAGTGCACACTGCTCTGGTGTGTTCATTCACAGCCCCGACTGCTGAATGACCCAGGGACATTACCTATGCTTTGATGTAAAGAAAGCAACTGTTGAGCTTCCCTATGAGATGAGATACATGATACATCATAAAAAGAGAAAAATCAATAAAGAAAATGATTTAGCATTAGAAACGAAGACACCAATGAATGACCCCATCTTCCGAAGTCAGTCCTATTGACTATTTAGCAGAGAAGGATCGACGTAATCCACACTGTCCCACGTAGGCAAGGGCCCGGACTCAGAGAAACAGTCTCTCCGCTTTGGCATTTCTGTTTCAACTGAAACACTTTCAAGTTTCACTTTAAACTAAATTGGCATTGAATAGGAATTTTCTTGGCTTCATTTTGGGTTGTCAAAGTCTAACTCAAAAATAGTCAAAAAGACTGTGTCTTTATCAGAGTATAGTGAATTTTTTTTTTTTTTTTTTAATCCTCACCCGAGGACATTTTTCCATTTTTTGTTCAGGTAGAGTGGGAGGGAGAGAGAGAGAAACATCGATATGAAGGGACACATCGAGTGGTTGCCACCCGCACAACCGACCAGGGCCGGGGACAAACTGCAACCGAGGTACGTGCCCTTAGCGGGAACCGAACCGGGTCTCTCAGGACCGCAGGCCGACGCTCCAACCGCTGAGCCAAACCGGCCAGGGCAGAGTATAGTGAATTTAATAGGGTCTCAATGTACCAGTTTCCTCACGACATAACTATAATCAAAATATTATCCATTTCATTTCTTCCCAAACTTAAAAATGGGAGCCTTTATGAATTGTCATCATTTTTACTTTTAATCTTTGAAAGCCTAAATAAACAGATTTTTCTAAATAAAAACCGTGATTCCTCAGGAACTTACAGAAATGAGTCTAAAGAAGTAGTGACAAGCCTTGGCTGGTTTGGCTCAGCAGTTAGAGCATCAGCCTGCGGTCGAGAGAGACCCGGGTTCGGTTCCTGCTAAGGGCGCGTGCCTCGGTTGCAGTTTGTCCCCGGCCCTGTGATAAGACATTCCTCAGAAAGGAGGGAGGGAAGGGATAAACCACAGAACTTATACACATAACCGATGGTCATAGACAACAAAACTGGGGACAGGGTGGGAGGGGATAGGAAGGAGGGAGTTGGGGGTAGGGGGAGAAACATCTGTAAAAAAATAAGTTAAAAAAAAAAAAAGAAATAGTGATAAAAGTTTTCAAACCTCTACTATAAAAACATCAGCCACGTCAATAAAAATAAGTCCTTTTCTTGGTAAGAGGACAGTTAGTCTTGTAAATATATTCATTTCCATGAGACAAAACTGGCATATAGCTGATCTCAGCACAGCTAATAGCAAGAAACAACAACTACTTAGCACTGATGAGTTTGCGACGAGTTTCTCAAACAACTCAATAAAGGATACCTATTTGGAAACAGGAATGCTAGCACATGTACAAAAACCAACCAACCAACCAACCACACAGAAAACGCTGCAATAATAGCACACACACACGAGGGAGTCGCTCAGTCTGTCAGCCTGCCTGAGTACCTACTGTGTGCCCAACCCAGACAGGTCGCAGTTCTATGCTACCGGTGCTGATGATGGCTCATCAATCATGGTGTTGGTGCTACAGAGTTAACATTTTTCTACCGCTACCCAAATGAATACTGGCCTCTTTACATGATTTATTTAGGTAGGTAAAAGAGTGTGGCCAATTCAGGCTTACCTCACATTTATTGAGCAGCCCAGTTTCTTGCAGCCGGGACCAGATGCTCTGGATGCGTCCAGCATGCTCGGGGTGGGTGGTGGAACTGCCACAAACGCACTGGTGTTTCAGCATCAGAGGGTCATAGGCGATTCCTTCCGGACAAAGAAAACACAGCACACGACTGAGTAAGGACACGAGTTAGATGGCAATAGTATTACTCCAAAAAGGCATTCTTTTCCAAATGAATTTACAAATAGATAAATAATACATATCCACCAACTCCCAGGAGCACATATGAGCTATTGAGTCCCGTGTTTCTGGATATGTAGGCAAAAAAAGTCAACCCCTGGGTTAATCAGTACTCAGAACCCTGCTCAGTAAATCTGAAGATGGTGATATTTTAAGAAAACACATTAAAACTTTAGAGTAAAAAATAAATCAAAATTTACCAGTATCTTAAATAATTATGAAGTATTTTTAGACAGATAATTCAATCCAGTAGAGGTTTAAATTTTATCATTTTGAAGCCACAAAATGAGCTGGCTCTTTAAACTGTGGATTTATTTCACGAGTAATTCTAGCCTCACTTTAGATCAGGTTACATCTTTGTAATAAATTGAAAGATTTTCCAACTGCTTGTCTGCTCTGCTTAGTGATTCCTTCAAAGTTGTACAGTTTCTCCATTGCTTACTGTGCTTTTCTCAAAATCTATGCCAATCTGTGAGCAATATGGATATTGTAGATCTTATAGTATTGTGGGACAATTGAAGTGTTTCTTTTAAAAAATGAATAAGTCAATTGCAATCCCTTTAGCAGAAATTACAGAGATACTTAATGAATAAAATCTGCTTTAAAAAATCTGCTTTTAACCATGAGTTAATATATTTCATATTTCAGTTAGACCCTATGATGGGAAAGATTTTATTAAAAAATTGATGAAATGAACTCCTGAAGATACATAAAATAGGACTTATTAAAACAACAAATTACACAATAATTATAACTGTATAATTTTTAAAAGATTTCCACCCTTAATCCAATTCCTTGGAGGGCAACACATGTTACTTACAAAACTGCCTGACATAATAAATTATTAAACCAATATTCCAATAAATTACCATCAAAATACATCCTCTGGGGACATGAAGTGAGGGCAGAAGAATTCATGTTAAGATACTAAAAAGCAAAAACAAGTATCTATTCAAAAACAGATAAGTACCAACTATTTGTGTTATAAAGTAAGATTAATTAATCAATGCATTTATTCTCCCTGTGATTTAAAGTATATTAGAATAATGTTACCCAAAAAGGGAACATATTTGTCCGAGTATACTAAAATCATGCAGAAGAATGACACATATACTTTGAAATCATGTAGTAATAATTATATATATATATATATATGTCATTTTGCTGGTCCAAATAATATCCATTCTTAAGACTCAAACGGCTTCCAAATCTATCCCTAGACCCCTGACTCTTTCACAAGTTCATCCTCAGTGCTGATCTCTCTCCTGAGCAGTACACTTGCATACTTGTCCATTCAATTGCCCATCGAAAATGTCCACTTGGATGTCTCAGATTTGAGTTCATGGTCTTAAACCACACACACAGTGTTCCTGATTCAGGAAAGCACATCATGAGCCACCACTGCTCACACAAGAAACTTCGGTGTCCTCCACACACTCTAGCCAATGAAACAACAAGCAGTGTGTATTTCCCCTCCAAAATACATCTTGAATTATTCATTTATCCCCAATGCCAAAACCATACACAATTAATCCAAAGTACCATTATATTTCATCTGAACTTCTGAGATAGCCCTATAACTGGCTACCTAACTTGCACTCTATTCATTGGCCACACAGTGGTAGCTACGTTTGCTTAAATCTTTTGGTGATTTCACCACCTGGATTAACTTTCATCACGGTCAGCACATATATAGACCCCTTCCCTTCTCTCCAGCTTCATCTCACATACCTCCCTTCCTTGATCTCTGCTTCTCCCACAAAGGCCTCCCTTCCATCTCACAAAAGGATCAAAATCACCCCAGCCTGGCGAACTTCACTCTTGCTATTCCATCTATGCCAAGACTCTTCTTCCAGCCCTCATGTGGCTAATTCCCTTCATTCGTCAAGGCTGCCTTCCTGTCACTTCCTCCGCAGAGCATGCCCTGGGGTCTCTCAGTGAGGTCTCCTACTCCAGGCTCTCACAGCATCTTCTCGGTCTTCGGAGCATGCATCACATTATTTAATTCTTGTATAATCTTATTAATTGTACATTTCTCCCTCTGGTAAGATCTGTGAAAGCACAGACTAGAGTTGTATTGTTTAACCTCTGAATTCTCAGTATCTGTGAATATTCTTGGAATATAGTAGGTCCTCAAAATCATTTTTAATGAATAAAAACAAATGCGGAGGGGCAAACGTAGGTTTACAGTTGTCAGTATGAGAAACGAGAGTTTACTCTTGTATTATTATGTATTAATTATTGCATTATTTTTCCATGCAAACAATGGTAAACCTGCTTTTGCCTCATCCTGTAAATGAATATATGCAATAACTGGGTCAGATATCTCCCTTAGAAAGCCTCCCTTGATGAACCTAACTACTAGATCTCCTTGGACTCTGAGGTCTTGTATGTAGCCTTATTTCTTCAGCACACTACCTTTTATTTTATATTTTATTTTATATTGGCAAGTATCACTAATATGGCCATTTATTTTACTCAGCTTTATATTCCTACGTGGCATTTTGCACAAAAAGGTGAATAAAATTTTAATATAAAGTCCAAATGAAGACATGAAGGAAGGCAGAAAGGAAAGTGAGTAGTCATAAAAAGAAACATTCAAAAATGTAAAGATATATAGGACATGTCTTCACAATGCAGATATATCAGGTATTTATGAGTTGCTATTACATGACAAAAATAGTTTAACATATTTTCAGCCACAGTTTCATAATGCACAAAGTAAAAAATATATTAATGATACACGGAAATGAAAAATATAGCATCTCCCTCATTTTAAAAACATATTCTTCAGGAGTAGAGATTCAAATCATTAAGTTGCTTATTTTTTTTTCACTATTTCATCTCTTGACATATCTAGCTTCACCTCCATAGTAATTGTTCCTCTTTTAATATTTCTCTACAAACCACTGCCAAAAAAATTATGAAACAGGTTATGGTAGCTGGAAGTTATTGCCAAGTATCTGGAGATTATAACACAAAGTCCAGGAGCTCTTGGAAAGACATTTGAATTTAAGGAGAAATAAATAAAGTCTGGAACCCTAAACCTCCACTTATTCATCTTAATGATGTAGCAATGAGGTGCTAACAGGTAGACTGCAAGGTGAGACTTCAACCTCATCCTTCATCTCCATTCTTTTCCTTTTCCTTTTTTTTCCCCCTTTTCTTCTCTTTTTTCTTTTCAGAAACAAAGACTTATAAGGTGAGAAACAATCCTGCTCTTCTCTTTGGGATCCAGATGGAATTCCACTTTTCTTTGACCCTTTCTGCCCTACTGGTTACCACTTGCAACATGAACCAGTGGGTCCATCTGCCTCTTGATCAATGGGATGAGTTACCATTAGGATTTGGGGAAATACACAAGTATCTTAACATAAAGTGTTTACCTGCGTTTTAAACACTAGTAATTTACTTTCTACTCCCCAAAACTGATACATATTTTAGACTGTGCTCTCTCTAGATTTTAGTTTTATTAAATAAGTATTTGAAGTGCTACATTATTTTAATAGCTTTCACAAAAGTTGGGTTAGTTGAGCATCGTGATTCTATTTTGCATTTGATTCTAATTAAAGAGATAATATTACAAAGAAAGAATTTACTCACAGATTATGTAAAGTAACCCAGTGCTGGGGTAAAGAAGGCCTTAAATTGTACTGGGTGGTAGGGAAGATAAAGTCAATCAAGTTTATTTGCCATTAAATTCTTGTTTCAATGAATCCCATTTGGTACAAACAAGCACAATTATGTCATCGACTGTCAGTGTCCTGTTGTGAAGCCATGGCCTAAAGCCTCATCCCTGTTAGGAATAATCGAATAGAAGAGACGACCAAGGTAGAACACATTGCCCTTCCTTTAGTTAGCGGAACCCATGAAAATAGCATGCCTCGGCTTTAAACAGAATTTTAAAAGTACCTCTTAAATAGAACATCATTGCTCAGATTCAAATGCAACACAAAATCCATTTGAACACGTGGCAACGTGACTCTACAACTCACATTCCTCACTGTTACCACAGCAGCTGCAGGATCTGCTCTTCCCGTCCACCCTGAGAACACCTTCAACCAGGGTCTCTGCAGGGCCACCAGGTAGAAGCTACACCTCGGTCTCTGTTTCTCGGTCCAGTTAAGTCCTCACAGGAAACGAACTGGAGACTCCGTCTTTCAACAACTGACTGAACTCAGACATTTCCCCTTGGAATACTGCCTTGTTCTTCACAAAAAGGGGCCGCTGTGGCTCCTCCAGCAGGCTGCTGGGAATCCACGTGGAAGGGGAAGGCGTCAGTGGTGTGCCTTGGAAACTGTGTGAGTTTAGTATCAAATAACTTTTTAGTTGTGTCAAAAAGTACAGCTCTTACGGAATGGATTTAAACAAATACCTTTGCAATGTATTTGTTTTCTCTTCCTTACTTTTTAGTGGAACCACCATTGAGTGTGTGAGATTATACCACTTGCTTCTGAAAAAAGAAAACAAAAACTAAACATTCCCAAAGAACATAACTGAATGCCACTTTTGATTTTTTTTAATGTATCTACAACAAACAATTATTAGAGTCAAAAGAAAGGAGTTTAATGCTTAAAAATATTTGTTTTCAAACATACAACAAATGAAAGCCTTAAGACTTCATCCCTGAAATCAAGATCATTAGAAACACTAAAACAAATTTTGAGATCATGTGGATTTTAAGAGTATATGGGCTACAGGGGAAATTTAAGTTTGGATTAAAGCCAGAACAATATGTGGAGGACTAGAGCTAAAACTGTGCATTTCATTTCCTTTGGATGTGGAAAAGTACTAAATAAAAATTACCAACTATATATATATGCTTTTAATCCCAATGGCATTGGAGGGGTTATTAGTGGATACATAAATTATACACTTTGCATGATTTAAAAAAAAAAAATTATTGAGTCCTAGTCTGTTTTGTTCAGTGGTTAGAGCATTGGCCCAAGAACAGAAGGATCTCGGGTTCCATTCCTGGTCAAGAGCAAGGGCACGTGACTGGGTTGCAGGTTTGATCCCTGGCCCTAGATGGGGAATGTGCTGGAGACAACCAATCAATGTGTCTCTCTCACATCAACCTCTCTCTCTCTCTCTCTCTCTCTCTCTCTCTCTCTCTCCCCCCCTCTCCCTCCCTTCTTTCTATTCTCTGTAAAAGAAAACATAAATGGAAAAAATATCCTCAGTGAGGATTAACAACAAAAAATTATTGAGCCTTTTTATTTTAAGAATTCAAGTGTTAGGAGGCAACATTTTAAAAGCAGGTTTTTCTCTACTAAATTATATAACCTTGAAATCACTTAGTTATTCTGTAACCAGAACAATAATTAAAAAGTAACTTTTGCCTGGCCAGTGTAGCTCAGTGATTCGAGCATGGTCCTATGGACTGAGAGGTCCCTGTTCAATTCCTGGTCAGGGCACATGCCCAGTTGTGGGCTGGATCCCCAGTAGGGAGTATGCAGTAGGCAGCTGATCAATGTTTCTCTCTCACATCAATGTTTCTATCTCTCTCTCTAAAAAATCAATAATATGTTTTAAAAGTATAAAAACATATATATGTTTTAAAAGTAACTTTTGCTTTCAGAGTTTTAGACTTGAACTAGTAAATTCATAAATGTGTATGACTATATCTATATATATTACATAAATGCTATACAAATTATTTGTTGATTCAACTAAAATTTACTGAATGCCTATTAGTACAAAATTCTGTGTTTTTAAAATAAAAATTTATAAAATTTCTTATTTAGGCAAGGACTATTCCTCATCAAGTACATTAAGTACAAAAATAATCTCAAGTTCATTTCCCTGCTTGGGTTTGGAGTATAAACTCTGATAAATACTAGGATGCTGACATGAAGAAAAAGAAACTAGTCATCTGAAATGCCCAGTCTTTAGAGTGAGTGATTAGGCCATGCTTATGTCATGGTTATGTTATTAGATTTGCAGTACACCCTTTCGCCTGGATTCTTGTCAAGCTACAAATCCTGTCCATTTGGAAACACTGTTTTCTCAAACTTCTAGGATCATTCTAATGTCCAGAAATCTTGCTTCATTCACAAGGAACATATAAAATAAAGGAAATCAAAGCATATCAAAAAAGGGCCACTCGTCTTAGCCAAGAAAAGAAACTCCATCAGTAGAATTACAACAGCAGACAGCAGCATATGTGGGAATAGCACGGTGGAAATTTAGAGTTAAGCTCACTTTTAAAGTAAGAAAATGATTTTGAGTGAATAGAATTGGCATTATGATAGGATGACTGTGACTTGTTCTCCGTAAACTTATGACTGAATAGAAACCACTTTTAGGAAAAAGAACTTAGAAGTATGTAATTCTTAAAGACTATGCTCAGATGCATTTCCACAAAAAGCATTTCTCTACATCATGTATTTGGCTTTGAACAAAACTTCTCTGAAGACCAGGGATAGAACCAGGCATGACTGATCCAAGTGGCTTCCGCTCACACTGGGCTGCAGTCCTGGGTCGTCTGGGATACTGGGGCAGGTCTGCTTGGTCCAAGAAATAAAGGGATCAGAGGCAGCGGCTAATGTGGTCAAAGAAACAGATCCAGCTATGACCAGCGTGTGGCTCCTAGTATGGAATGCTGGCTTGTGGTATAACACATTAGAACAAGTAGTTCCTATACATACTTTGAAAAGATGTCTGTCAAAGTTAAATAACTCACCCCTTCCATTCATTGATTTTTAGATAAAAAATGATATCAAGGCTTTGGACTGTGACTTCATGAAAAGTATTTTAACTTTTCTAAGTACAAAGGGTTGCATGAGGTCACAGAAGCCACAAAAGGAAACTCTGAATCCCAAACATTGATTCAAAAACAGTCAGATAACTGCTGATTGCCACGGGGGGAGGGTACATATAAATTCTCCCCTTGCTGCATCCAAATTGAGTCCCTTAGGGCTGCAACAGCTTTCGCCTGAGAGCCTGGAACAAGAACGAGTCCAACATTAGGAAGGAATACAGCACCGTTCCTTTGTAGACAGAACAGCACCCCTTTCTTGTGTGTGTTCCAGACTTGACCTTCCTCTGACCTTGGGATTATCTGGTTTATTTCCCTCTGTAGCCAGGTTCTGAAATATCAATCACAGCTGTAGGCAAAGGAATAGGCTGTTTCAATAGACCACCCTGAGGTGCCATAATACATGGAAATGGAACTAACTATATAGAATTAAGTTTGGTTTGCTAGGCCCCATTGTCTCTCAGGAGTCACTTGTATGGGAAGTCAGAAGAAAACCGTAAAACAAAAGAACAAGAGAAGCAAACTGGGGGAGGGACGCTCTAGATTCACATGTAGCCAAGCACCATAAATTTCCTAGTGGCCAGGACTACTAACAGGAAGAGTTTGAGGAATACCACTAAAAAAAATGCTGTACGGATTTTTGTTTCCAAAAGGGACCCATGCACCTGTTGATGTGTTTTCCAGGCCCTTGAATGATAACAATTTATGAGGCTATTAATACTAAGCCCAAGATTTATCAGATGTGCTGTTTGTCTTGCAGCCAATATAACCTCATAAAAATGTAGGTTGCATCGGGTTAAAATGGAGCGTTCTGCCAGTGGAGTTATTCGGAGCATTTAAATCGGTTAATCTTACAAGGACAGTACATTTAGCCTGCCTATTAGGGAGTCTTTCGGGATTCCTACCAGTTGCAGAGCCAGGCTGGAGGGGCTGGTCCACGGCGGGGCGAGGTAGGATGGGGACACGATGACGTGGGTCCACTCCGGCCGAGAGCGCACGTGTGTGCTGGCGTTCCGGGAAGGGCTGCTGCACGGAGGGAAGCACAGTAGAAGGAAATGTGAGACACGCATCGAGGGAGACACTGAGGGCGACATGTCAACAAATTCAGTTCATCAGGTCAGCGACATAATAAACGGTGTGAAGGAAAAAGAAAAGAAAAAAAAATAGAGAACGGGAGAGAAAAAACAAGATCTAGTCAATAAATCCATTCAACAGATGTTTGCACACTGACACCCAGGGCCTGTCTGCGTGGCTGAGGACGAGGTGATGGCAGGAGGCCTGTCAGTGTGAACTGATTGAAAGAAACAGACCTTTCACCCCGAGGGGAACGTCGACTCCGACTCATTTCCTATCTGGGTACCAACGTTTTAAACACAGCCCCGGAACTTTTGCAGCACAGCGTGGGAGAACAATTCAACAGCTTTCAAACTGCCAGCGAGCTCGATTCTGAAAATTCCATCTTGATTTAATTTCACCAATATTGCTAATGAAGTCTACGAGATTCTACAAATTACCAATTAAAGGGCTCTATTTTGACACCTTTCAGTCTTCTTACAGTGATACAGGGCAATTAATGTTTTGTAGGTAGCATGGTAGAATCTCAATACCACAGAAATCATTAGTTTCTTTTAACATAATCTCAGTGATTTAACATTGTTATCATTCTTCATAATTCCAAAGTTATCAAATCAGAGAACCAGAGTTTGGAAGCTTCTGGAAAATTGATTTAGTCTAGTCCTCTGTCTCCCCTCCAAAAAAGACAATTTCTAAAACACAGATAAGCAGCTAAATTTAACTATCAATACTACACAGTGACTATTGCCTCTCTTTTCAACATCAGAGAATTCATCACCTTCGAGTTGCTATTTATGTTTCTTTTCTTTTTTAACATGAAAAAGGGCTGAACAGTAATACAAAAGATGATTATCACATGCCTTGGGTAAGGAAACTGATACTCCAAACATTAACAAAGTGTTTTAAATACAAATCTAATTCCTATCATTTACAAAATGTACATGCACCTAGCGGGTGTGGCTCAGTGGTTGAGTGTCATCCCATGCACCAAGAGGTCACCGGTTTGATTCCCGATCAGGACACATGTTCAGGTTGTGGGCCCGATCCCCAGTGAGGTGTATGCAGGAGTAGGCCAAAGGATGTTCTCTCTCATCGAAGTTTCTCTCTCTCTCTCTCCCTCTCCCTTCCTCTCTCTCTAAAATCAAGAAAAAAAAAAAGTAATACACTCTCATTTGAAAAATAAATAAATGTACATGGCCTTCTGCTTTGACCTATCTTCTAGCATTTACTTTGTCAAGACTTGATGTAAACATCACCTCTCCTAATGAGGACTTGCTTTAAACATCCAGCTAGGTCAGGACCTACCTGACCTACGTCTACCACCAACCCTATGCCTTTATATGTCATACTCATCTTGTATTTCTAGCACCAAGCATGGTACATCCTAAGGAATACATATTCCTGACAATGTTAAGAAATCTACCTACAACACACCTCTATTCAATGCATATTGGCTGGTTTTATGTTGTTGTACTTTTCTCCATATGTGAGTTGATGCTACATATAAATAAGAGTTATGATTATAAATATATATTTAGTTATAGATCATAGGCAGAGATTCTCCAATTTAGAAAAATTGTAAAAATCATTTAAAATTAACTTTAAAATATCTTATAATTGCCCTGGCCAGTTTAGCTCAGCAGTTAGAGCATTGGCCCAAAGACCAAAGGGTCTCGGGTTCAATTCCAGTCAAGGGTACATACCTGGGTTGCAGGTTGGATCCCTGGCCCAGGTCGAGGTCAAGCAGGAGGCAACCAAAGTGTCTCTCTCACAGTGTTTCTTTCTCTCTCTCCCTCCGTCCCTTCTACTCTCTCTAAAAATCAGTAGAAAAATATCCTCAGGTGAGTATTAATAAAAATAAAAAATAGCTTATAATTAATGTACATGTATATGTAGTTACTTCTGTTTGGATCTGTAGAATAACTAAACCATGAGTCACTTGGAAGGCATTTGTCACATGCTCAGAGGGACTGTAAATAATAATTATGACTCTGGGAGTTTTCTTTCAGGAAGAGGCATCTTTTCTGCATATGATGTAAAGCCCATGGGTAAATATATAACTGAATGATTGTAATAAGCATCCCTCTGTCTCTTCCAACTATAATCTCCTCTTTAACCTTCATCTGAACAAATGCAAAAGCCCACTAATTAATCACCCTACTCCTAAACCATTCTATTCCTTCCTGCAAGAATTCTCTTCCTAGAGCCCTCCTGTAAGGAAAAGTTGACACAAAATTCCCTGAAGGTACACCAAAATGTGGAGAACCTCCCCCGCCTGTCATTTGGTCTCTTCTTGACCTAAGACCAACCTGCATCTGTGCCTTAAATCTATTCCTTTTCTATGTTCCAGCCAAAAACCATCTACTGCATGACAAATATCATCCCAGCACTGACTTTCTTGGGCCTGGCACCTTTGCCTTCTTGGGCCCCTTTCTCTATAAAAATAAAAATAAAGATTACATTTTATGCTTACATTGACATACATTGGATTATTATATATTCATTATTATAACATTCATTTTCTTTTGATCAAAAATTAAAATTTAAAATATTTTGTGGGCCCCTTAAAGCATTATGGGCTTTTGGCATAGTGTTTATTGTGCCTAATGGTTGTGTTGGCCCTGACCATTCATGCTCCCATCAATCTATCTTTTCTGCACCACCCACTCGAAGTTTTCAACAATAAAGAGGCATGTCTACGGAGCTACACATTCAGCACTCACATCGTCGAAGGTCCACTTCAAATTTTACATAGAACCTTTTATGAGGTCCCAGGTTATATCTGTTTTCACTTTCCATTAAATTCCCATCACACTTTGTTTTTTCTCTCTCCTTTTCCTTGTCATCATCTTTTCCATATTAGACGTATTACATGCAATAACTACTTATAGCTCATACTCTGTACCAGACACTTGTTGGTGTCTTATGCCTCTTTCATGTTTATTGTCGCTAATGAGAAGACATACTAAATGTTTCTAAGTGTAATATAATTACAAATATAATAATTGCTGTATAGAAAAAATGCAGAATGCCATAAAACACTATACAGAAGTAGCTGATTGGAAAAAAAAAAGAAACTGGTATAGAGGTTTAGGGAACCTCTAAGAAAGTGATGTTAAATTGGAAGGAAAGATTGAATTATCCAGGTGATGAGTGAAAGGAAGCTCTAGATACATTGTACGTGTGTGCATGTGTGTGTGCGCATGTGTACATGTGAGACATTATCTTTCCACGTATAATACTGAAAGCTTTTTAAACCAGGGTCTGCATATAACTCATCTGTGAACTTATTTTCTTCTGTATTTTATAACTTTTCTTCTGCTTTTTTGAACCTAAATTATTATTTGTGCATTAAGAACATTGAACAGCCCTGGCCAGATGGCTCAGTTGGATTTGGAGCATCATCCCATATACCAAAAAGGCTGTGGGTTCAATTCCCAGTCAGGGTACATACCTATGTTGCAGGTTTGATCCTGTTTGAGGTATGTACAGGAGACAACCGATTGATATTTCTCTCTCCCATTAACGTTTCTCTCTCTCTCTCTCCCATCCTCTCTCTCCAAAATCAATAAACCAAAGAACTTATATACATATATACATAACCAGTGGACACAGAAACACAGTGTGGTAAAGGCGGGGGAGAGGGGGTTGGGAGCAGGGAAGAGGGTGTCAATGGAGAAAAAAAGGAGGGACATCTCTAATACTTTCAACAACAAAGATAAATTTTTAAAAAATCAATAAACATATCCTTGGGTGAGGATTATGAAAAAGAATATTTAACAGATATTTGGAAATTAAAGGCCATGTTTTTTTTATTTTGGGTTTTTCAATAACATAACCATGTTTTAGATGCCTGGGGTTACTAAATGCTTTTCTCTCTCAGTGACTAGCTCAACACCCAACACCGTGAGAATTCCATGTAAATACAGTGGAACCTTAGTTCCTGAACTTAATTCATTCTGGAAGCCTGTTCGAGAAGTGATTTGTTCAAAATCTGAATGATTTTTTCCCATTAGAAATAATTTAAATTGAATCAATTTGTTCCAGACCCATGATTCCCTGTTTTAACCTTTCTTACATACAGCACATCTCTAATGTACTGTTTACTCTATAAAACAAACACTTATTTTCTTAAATTTATCGAACCGCCCCCTGCCAGCCTTAAATGCATCGCCTTCAGCACTTGGTCCAGAGGTTCTCTCAGGATGTCAGCCTGCAGCCTCTTCACTTTTCCACACACCACTGCCTCTGAAATACTGTCACTGGCTACCTGCTTTTTGTTTATCCAAATCAAAACAACAGTTTTTTAAATCCTCACTTGAGGCTATTGCCATTGATTTTTAAAGTGGGAGGGAGGGAGGGAGAGCGAGAGCGAGAGAGAGAGAAACATCGATGTGAGAGAGATACATCAATTAGTTGCCTCCCACACGACCCTGGACAAGGGCCCAGGGCCTGGGATGGAACCTGCAACCCAGGTATGTGGCCTTGACTGGGAATTGAACCCAAGACCCTCTGAACCTCAGGTAGAGGTTCTAATGCTCAAACTAGCCAGGGCAGTTTTTCTACTTCTTCAGTTGCCTGTGACCATTGTTTCTTTCATACCACTAGCAACATTAGGACTCTTGGATGGCTTCTTTATGTTTTAAAATTGTGCTAATCATCCATTTCACCAGCAACAAAAGCAAAAATCACAAAAATATTCCCAGCAAATTTCCTGAGAGGTTAACAGCAGGAGGTTTAGTGATAAACTGACTCTTACTAGAGAATTCTGTCCTTTGTGGCTTGAGAGATGCTGTTTGTCACGCTGATGTATCAGCACGAAAGGGTTGTCAGGTGGAGAACCAAAGTTTGTTCAAGGACTAGACAAGTTTTCCATAAACAACTTGGTCCAGAAACAAGTTGTTCAAGATGGAAGATGTTCGAGAACTGAGGTTTGACTGGAACACCGACATCTTCCTTCTTTTTCAATAGTGCATATTTATTGCTTTACTTGTGCTTCACTCTAAGCCTTTGAGATAATGGAATAACAGCTTGTTCATTGATAAGCATGATATAAATATTACATTTTTTTTTTTTTATCCTCACCTGAGGACATTTTTCTATTTTTTGTTCAGGTAGAGTGGGAGGGGGAGAGAGGAAGAGAGAGAGAGAGAAACATCGATGTGAAAGGGACACATCGAGTGGCTGCCACCCGCACGACCAACCAGGGCTGGGGACAAACTGCAACCGAGGTACATGCCCTTAGCGGGAACCGAACCCGGGTCTCTCGGGACCGCAGGCCGACGCTCTAACCACTGAGCCAAACCGGCCAGGGCTAAATATTACATTTTAATATAGAATCTCACAATGAAGCAAGCAAAATCCTATTTTTCCAATCTCTACTATTAGGAATATGACAGTGTAAATAAGAGAAAAGTAACCATTTATTCAATAGTGGCTATTTAGTCATCACATGTAAGTATCCATCCAGTATCATTGTGCATGCAGAAGGACACAGATCCTACACTGCACTGTAGAGACAGAAAAATGAATTAGCACGGTGCCTGGTCCTGTGTGTTGACACCCAAAATTCAAACACTTGGTCCCTAGTAAATTTCATAAACATATGAGCTTTGCCCATCTACTCACATATTCCTATGCAGTGTTTCACACATAGTAGGTGCTAATAAATATACGCTGAATAGAATGAATAGAAGAGATATATGGTCATCCTTAAGATCTCATTGTAAAATATGATAAACCAGTAAAACATATTATAAGCAATCGTAGCATAAAAGAACCAACAAAATGGCTAATGAAAAAATATAAGAAATTAGACACCAGACAAAAATATTACCAAAGGACAAAAATACTCTGAAATTTAGTGTTACAGCCAAGCAATAATGAGAGAAATGAGTGATGTGAGGATTGTTTTTCCTTTGTACTTTTATGCAGTTTCCAAATTTTCTGCATTTCACCTATATTAAAACTCTAAGATAAATGGTAAATGTTTAAAATAACCAACTGAACATTTCCAACACTTCATCAGGACAGACTCATAATCTTTGGACCTAAGAGCACACATGGGTCAAACATATTTTAACCTTCTGCTAGAAAAAGGACTATAGAAGAGAGAAGGGTTGCTCACTTTCAAAAGAGTTGACTATAATTCTGTGGTTTCACGAATTAAGTATGGCTTTTAATGATAGGGCAAATCTCGACACTATGGGAAGGCACATGTTATTACGGTACATATCAGTCACCGAAGTATCACAAAATAGTAAGCCACTTTTATTTCTGATGGATAGTACTCTTCACCAGTAAAAAGCATCCTTCTTGAGGTTTAAAATTGAGATAATACTTTTCAGTTGTAGCTAGAATTGATTGAAATATTTCCCTAAACATTTTTTTTTCTATTAGCAATTTTAATAAGATAATCTTGTCCATCATTGTTTTCCATATTTCTAGTAAATATGAAAGCAGATGTTTCTCTCTTGCATTGTCAGAAACATAAAATGTCAAGCAGTTCAGAACCTATTGTTATTAAAAGTTAGATGGATACCCAATTAACCTTTCATCTATTGCATGCCTTGGAAAATGTGTTATCCCACTGAATGAATAATAAACACCCCTCCCTCCAAAAAAAGCATTTTCGATGAAAATATCTTTTAAATGTGCAATATTTAGTCTGCTTGTTGTGCATACATTAGCCTTTCTTTCTTTTTTTTTTTTTGGTGGTACGTGCCCCTAGCGGGAACCGAACCCAGGACTCTGGTCTGCAGGCCTACGCTCAACTGCTGAGCCAAACTGGCCAGGGCAGTCTTTCTTTTTTTAGGGGGTGATTTGATTGGGGACTTTGCTTTGATTGTTTACTTTGCCAGACTGTTAGTCAGGTAAACCTCTCAGTTTATTGAGATGATATGAAATGGTCTAACACCGCTATGCCTGAACATCATCTCTCTCCTCCCACTGATACAAAGAGCAAATTCCTTTCACAATGATGCTTAGTGAGACGTCAATGTCATTGAGGTCCAAATTCCTCCTAAATTATGGTAGCTAGGCATTACCATCTATTTGGAAAATTAGTAGGAATGTCTTGAAGTTCTCTGTATAATGAGTACAATGTTCTTGTATAGAGTAAAATATTTATTTGGGGCTGACTTACTAATGGTGATTTTGAGGTCATAAAGCCCCTGGGCTAAGGAAACTTCAAGGTTCTTTTTTTGGTAATAGCAGTCATTTAGGTTTTGTTTCTGTTTGGTTTTGTTTTGCTTTCTTGTTGCTACTGCTCAGGGACCTCCTTTACGGCCTCTGGGTTTTCACTTTGTTCTGGATGGTTACATGTGCTTCCAGACATGTTGGCGGTTACTCATTGTATGCTGTAATCAATATCACCATGCAACTTCTGCAAGATCAAATACAGAAATCATCAATTATAGTGTTTAATCTTCGAAATAATCATATTTATTTGAAGTAGTTTAATAAAGCATATGAACTCAAAGTAAAACAAAGAAGATCATGGAAAATAATCAGAAAAAAATAAAATTCTATTTCTAAAGCCATTTCTTTAAAGTATATGTTCCTCTTGTTTGGAGTTATGAACAAACTAAATTTTCTTTTTGGCTTGCAGTGTTTTGAATTTCAGAAGTCTTGCTTTCATAGAAAATTAGAATCATAAATATGCCTAAGGTTATCTTGTAAGATGCCAAGGGCTTGGGTACATACATATTCTAAAATACTTGTATGAGTGCAGCAATATTGGTTAGCATTACACTTTTTAAAGATAAATATGCATATTAATCATTTAAAAGTAACCATTAAATAAATAGAAATAATGTGCATAACTTTCAAGTAGACAAAAGATTTTGAAAGAGAAGCAAAACCAAGATGTAATCTAATAACAAATGGAGAAAAAAATAGTTTTTTCTGAAAAAGCTGAATATAATTTACAAATAAGATGCTAGAAGCAAGTCCCCATATAACACTAAACACAGATGATGTCAATGTACTCAACTTTCTAGTTAAAAGATGGAGACAGTCAAATTGAATTTAGAAAATAGAAAGTCTATTTTCTTTGGCAGAGCAAGATCAAATTAAAAGATTCTATGAAGACATACAAGAAAAATATTAACAAAAAAAAAAAAAGTAAGAAGAAGTAAAAGCCTTGTGTAGCCAGGGTAAAAAAAAACAGACAAAATAAATTTCAGGTGAAAAATATTAGAAACCATATAAGGGATACATATAAAATAAGTACTACAAGTTTTTTTTCTAAACCTAATAACATAGGCTTAGAATGTAAAAAGCGTAAATTGGCAGAACTCTAAAGAAAAGCTGAAACATCCACATCACAGAAGGGGTTACACCAAATTTACAACAAAACGATCGAGATTGAGACAATTTAAATAACACAATTCACTAGCTTTGAGATATATTGAAATTTGCAACCAATAAATATATATTATCTCAAGCACATATATAACAATTAATGAATTGACCAATACAATAAAGCTATAACATGGATGAACCTTGCAGACAGTATGCTAAATGAAATAAGCCAGTCACAAAGAACAAATACCCTGTGATTTCACTTTTATGACATACCTGGAATAGTTCATTCATAGCAACAGAAAGTAAGATGGTGAATGCCAGGGGCTAAGAGGGGAAATGGGGTTATTGTTTAGTAGTTACAGAGTTTCAATTTGGGAAAATTAAAAGTTTCTGGAGATGAACAGTGGTGATGGTTACATATGTGGGTATACTTAATGCCACTGAACTATATACTTAAAATGGTTAAAATGGTAAATATTTTGTTATATATTTTTTACTGAAAAAAGAGGAATTAATATCATATAGATCATGTACCCTGACCCCTTTTGCTCAGTGGTTAGAGTGTCGGTCTGCAGACCAAAGAGTCTCAGGTTCAGTTCTGGTCAGAGGCAGGTGCCGCGGTGCAGTTCAATGCCTGGCCCTTCAGGGTTGTGCGGGAGGCAGCCAGTTGATGTCTCTCTCTTACATTGATATGTGTGTATGTGTGTGTGTGTGTGTGTCTGTCCCTCCCTCCCACTCTATCTGAAGATAAATGAAGAAATATCATATCCTCGGAGGATGTTAAAAAAAAAATTAGTTGGGGAGATAGGCCCAACCAGATATCTATACAAATTAAAAGCTAAATTGTTTAAGACAATAGAGTCCTATATGAAACAGAATAAAGGAATAAAACAGAGCCCAGAGCAGATCAAGCATATGGAAACTTAATATATAACAGAGATGACTACAGAGTAGGAGGTAAACAGGGAATGTCAATCAATTATGCAGGGCAAACTGGTTATCCATAAGGGAAACAATGAATTCAGATACCTACCTAATATTACAAGCAAAAACCATTGAAAGTGGGTTAAAAACTGATATGGAAAATACACAATTTTAAAATTTTTAGAAAAAAAATGTACAGAATATCATTCTAAAATTTGGGAAGAAATTCAAATACTTTTATTTATCATAAGCCAGAAGCTGGGGTAAATATTTGGCAAATATGACATTAAACAATGTTTAATGTCTATAACACATATTCTAAAAATAGGAACAGAGAAATAAACAAAAGGTATAAACAGAAATTCACAGATAATGTAATATTTCAATGGTCCAACAAATATATGAATAGAAAAAACCCCCACTGGTAATCAAGAAAATGCAAATTAAAACCAACATGAGATACCGTTTTATACTCATTACACTGATCGTAAAATTAAAGGTCTCATAATACCAAGCATTAGTGAAAATATAGGGCAAGAGGAACTCATAGACAGCTTATAGAAGACTAAACTGTTACATCCACTTTGAAGAACCCACTGATATTTAGTAAAAGCCAAGATGGCCAGTAGCCTACAGTAAAAATGGTGAGTGGGAAAAATAAACAATCAAAAGAATGTATAGAAAGACATTTTTAAGTTTAAAAACATGCAAGTGAATATCATATTATTTAAACATCTATGCTAATATAACAAAACATAAAGAAATACATGAGAAAAATTAAGAGCAAATTCAGAAAAGAAAGAATGGGAGCAAGATGAAACAGGAGAGAAATATATACAAAATTTCAATTGTATATATTACATTTCATTTCTTAAGCTAGATGTTATGGATGTTCATTATCATAATCTTTTATAATGTTCTCTGTATAGTAATATATTTTAAAATGTTTAATAAATTGGCACATACAAAAATGCCAATATTGACTTCCAGTCAAGAGGGCGAGTAGGTAAACGTGGTATCCGTCCTCCCACAACCACATCAAAGTTACAACTAAACTACAGAACAAGTATCATTCAAAACTGCCTGAAATCAAGCTGAATGGAAGTCCTACAAGTACGAAATTAATGAGGAATTAAAGAAGCAGCCACATGGAGACTGGTAGGAGGGGCAGAGGCAGATGGGCTGGTCCCACTCCCACATGTGGCGGATAAAAATCAGGAGGACATCTCGGCTGGGAAGGTCCTCCCTGAGGACTGAGGGGTCCCCGTCCCACACCAGGTGCCCCGCTCAGGGTTCCAGTGCCAGGAAGAGAATCCCCATAACTTCTGGCTGGAAAACCAGCGGGAACTGAGGCTCAGGGAGGCTGATGAGGCTGGAGCCCCAGGCAGCTCCTTAAAGGGCCCGCGCTCGGACTTATCGGACTCTCTCCCTCTAAGCTCGGAGGGGAGGCAGCTCGAGGGGCGCCAGAGACACACAGGGAAGAACTGAGCTGTTTGGCACTGGAGCAAGGACTGGAGAGGGGGCTTTCTCCGGGACAAACGTGCTGTCAGAGGCCTTGGTTCCTTTGGTGAGCCCTTCCCTGGGGCAGCAGACAGAAGCCATATCCGGGACTCCAGCAACCTGGCTCACACTGGTAGCCCCGCCCTGGTGACTCCCTGAGGCCCCGCCCCACGCAACTTTCAGGCCCACCCAAGCTGTTGCCACTTGCTTTACCATAGGATTGGCCTGTCTTGGATCCTGCTTCAGGTTTTCCAAATTCTTTCAAACAAGCAGCATCTGGTCTCAGCTAGCCCCATATCTCTCATTAAGTAATACACAGAAACAAACACAGGGAGGCAGCCATAATGAGGAGACAAAGAAACAGGTCCCAAATGAAAGAACAGAACAAATCTCCAGGAAAAGAACTAAGGGAAATGGAGATAAGCAACCTAACAGATGCTGAGTTCAAAATACTGCTTATAAAGATGCTCAATGAACTTAGTGAGAACCTCAGCAAACTGAGTGAGGAGCTCAAGAGCATAAAAAAGGACCAGTAAGAAATGAAGGATGCACAGTCAGAAATGAAGGAGGCACTAACTGAAATAAAGAATAATTTACACAGATTCAATAGGAGAGTAGGTAAAGCCAAGAAGCAAACCATTGATTTGGAATATAAGGAAGCAAAAAACACCCAATCAGAACAGCAAAAAGAGAAAAGAATCCAAAAACATGAGGATAGTGTAAGGAGCCTCTGGGACAACTTCAAGCATACCAACATCCGCATCTTGGGGCTGCCAGAAGGAGAAGAGAGAGAACAAGAAATCGAAAACCTATTTGAAACAATAATGGCAGAAAACTTCCTTAAATTGATGAAGGAAACAGCCATACAAGTCCAGGAAGCAAAGAGAATCCCAAACAAGATGAACCCCAAGAGGCCCACACCAAGACACATCATCATCAAAATGCAAAACGTTCAAGGCAAAGAGAGAATCTTAAAAGCAGCAAGAGAAAGGCAGCTAGTTACCTACAAGGGAGTTCCCATAAGGCTGTCAGCTGATTTCTCAAAAGAAACTTTGCAGGTCAGAAGGGAGTGGCAAGAAATATTCAGAATGATGAAAAGCAAGAACCTACAACCAAGATTACTCTCTTCTGCAAAGCTGTCATTTAGAATCGATGGCCATATAAAGACTTTCCCAGACAAGAAAAAGCTAAAGGAGTTCATCACCACCAAACCGTTATTATATGAAATGATGAAGGGTCTTTTTGAAGAAAAAGATAAAATATATGAACAAACAAAATGGCAATGAATACATATCTATTCACAATGGAATCTATAAACAAAATGAACAGGCAGAACAGAAACAATCTCTTAGATACAGAGAACATTTTGTTGGTTGCCAGATGGGAGGGGGGTTGGGGGAATGGGGGAATGTGAAGAGATTAAGAAGAACAAATTGGCTGCTAGACTGACAAACCTCAAAGAGAAGGGGGTTGAGGGGTGGGAGGAAATAAACCAAATAACTTATATGCATATATACATAACCAATGGACACAGACAACAGTGTGGGGAAAGGCAGGAGGGGGACAGGAGTGGGGAGGAGGGGGTCAATGGGGGGAAAATCAGGAACATCTGTAATACATTCAACAATAAAGATAAAAATAAATAAATAAAAATATGTATAGATGTTGAAGGCAAAAACAAACAAAAAAATGTCAGTATTATTATAGCCTACAAACAGTTTTTATTGAAAACTACATTTTTGTAGGGAGGAAACAAAGATTTATTGGAAAATACAAAAAGAAAAAATAAGGCCCGGCTAGTGTGGCTCAGTGGCTGAGCATCGACCCATGCACTGGGAGGTCACCGGTTCAATTCCCAATCAAGGCACATGCCCAGGTTGTGGGCCCCATCTCCAGTGGGGGGCATACAGGAGGCAGCCAGTTGATGTTTTTCTTATCGATGTTTCTGTCTCTCTCTCAATCTCCCCTCCTCTCTCTCTAAAAATAAAGGGGGAAAAAAGTTATTAAAAATAATAAGTGAGCGAGAATAAAGAAATCTAGAAAAATATAAGTAGATGAGAAAATAAAATATGAAGATATATTTTTTAAACTAAGCTTAAGTATGTGGATTTATTTTTAGGTTACATAGTCACATAAGATATCCATTAATTTGTACCAACTTTCACTGGTAGATAAATTAATATAATAATGTGCAATTAAGTATATTTTGTCTTTAGAATTTCAACAAATTATCACTAAATACATCTAAATGAGAAAACAATGATACTGAAGGGACTGAGAAATTAGTGCAGAAGGATGTAAACTAGGAATTTAAAATGAGGATTTGGAACAGAATAAAAAAAATTCTAATTGCAAACTTTAAGAAAATATCTAAAAAGCCCTGCCGGTGTTGCTCAGTGGTTGAGCACTGACCCATGCACCAAGAGGTCACTGGTTTGGTTCCCAATCAGGGCACATGCCCAGGTTGTGGGCCAAATTCCCAGTGGGGAGCATGCAGGAGGCAGCCAATCGATGTTCTTTCTCATTGATGTTTTTATCTCTCTCTCTCTCCCTCTGCCTTCCTCTCTAAAATCAATAAAGAAAAAATATATTTAAAAAAAAAGAAAATATCTAAACAAAGACATTTAATGGCAATTATTTCTAAATACTAATACTATGATTGCTTGATTATTATTTTATTTTAGCTGACCTGTATTTCCAAATTGCCTAATAAACATACATTTTAATTTTGTTTTAAAATTTTAAAATGTTGTACTTCATAATATAAAATTTTAAGTGTTTAAATATTGTAAGGTTATGGGTATGTATTTATAATAAACAAGCATAGATATTAATGTGAGCTTGTAAATCTATGTAATTTATATTTCTTGTTTTTCTTCATATTGTGTCACAAAACTAAAACTATAAAATTCTTAGAAGAAATATAGGAACAAGCCTACTTAGATACAAGACTGAAAGAAAAAGTGAATACCAAATAATCCCAACCCAGATAAATATAATATAATCAGAATTAAAAACTTTTGTGCTTCAATGAATACCATCAAGTAAATAAAAAAGATAACTCACAAATAAGAGAAAATATCTGCAAACCATATATCTGGTAAGAAACTAGTCAGTATCCAGAATATATAAAGAATTCTTACATCTCAATAATCAAAAGAGAAACCAATTTTAAAATGAGTGAATTTTATGAATAAACATTTCTCTAAAATGGATATACAAATGCCAATAAGCACATGAAAAGATGCTCAACATCGTTAATCATCAGGAACCTGCAAATAAAAATCACAGTGAGATATAACTTCATGCCAACTAGAAGTGTGTATAGTAAAAAAGAGAGTTAAATAACAGCAAGTGTTGGTGAGGATGTGGAGACACTGGAACTTTCCATGCATTGCGGGTGAGAAGATAAAACGGTGTGGCCAACTGTAGAAAACAGTTTAGCGTTGCTCAAAAAGTTCAACACAGAGCTGCCACATCACACAGCAATTTCAATGATATGTATACAACTAAGAAATGAAAATATGTACCCCCGCAGAAACGTACACATGTCATAGCAACACTGTTCATAATAGCCCAAAGTAGAAACAACTCAAGTATCCATCTACTGACAGATAAATATAATGTAGTATAGCTACGTAATGGAATACTACCCAATGTTTAAAAGTACATTTTTTGTTTGTTTGTTTCGCTCATTTATACAAACACAATCTTATTTGCTATTTTCAGGGGAAACTTAGGCATTAAATTGTAAGCTGATAAAACACAAATAGTGAAAAATATATAAAAGTCTAAATATCCTCTTAGAATACATTTTAGTGAATTCAATCGTAGTATCTTTAAACTAAATTTAAAAATTTTTAAAACCACAAACCTACCTATTATGTCAAAGTCACAAATGAAACAACCACTAAGCAGCCAAACAGACCCCACAGGGCACCCCACGAGGCCAACAGTGGGTGCCCTCCTCCCCGGCCCTGTTGGTGGCTAAATGGTCTATAGAAAGGCTGTGTAAACTGCTGAAGCCAAACATTGACCCTACAGCAGGGCTGAGTAAAAGAAGATGGTAGGGCAGGCGCTGGAGAACTTGGTTAATCAGGTAATTGGCAAAGGAAAAGAGGGCAGAGGCAGAAGCTTCCAGAAGCAAATGAACTAGATGTGTCTGAGCCTCTGACCTACCTGTGGGCAGCCCACATGGTCATGTGCACGGTGCCCCAGAGGTCGGAGATCAAGAAGCAAAGAGCTGCAGGTCCCAGCCAGGTCCCCCAGACCCTGACAGTCCCCCAAAGCTACTGAGCCACGTCTGGTCTCACAGCACGTGGAGCGCAGGTTTTAAGGGAATGCTAGTTGCTCCAGTGTCATGTCAGGTGGGCAGGGTGAGTGTGACGCCTCAAACCTCCCAGAAATACCAGGGAGAAGTGCAGAGCTACACAAAGGCCACCAGAAAGCGGCCAGAAAAGGGATGGTGCGCGGGGAACATCCCGTGTTCAGTGCGCCCCATGTCTGGGCGACGTCCTTCCCAGGCAAGGCTAAGGCACCCACGGCGCCACCGCCCTTTAAATGACGTCACAGGGGAATCCAAAACGCACCAATGCTTGTAGGCATTTCTAAAAGGTACAAACAGCCCGACTGGTGCGGCTCAGTGGTTGAGCATCAACCCATGCACCAAGAGGTCGCGGGTTCGATTCCCGGTCGGAGCACATGCCCAGGCTGTGGGCCGGGTCCCTAGTGTGGGGCGTGCAGGGGGCGGCCACTCAATGTTGTCTCTCACTGATGTTTCTCTCCCTCCCTTCCTCTCAAGGTACAAGGTCCCCCCTCACGGGGAAAGGGGGGCCGCAAAGGCCTGGAGAAAGCAAGCAGAGCCCAGGAGGCAGCGAGCACGTGGAGGCCGAAGCCACGAGAGCCCACCAAGCATTCACACCTGGGCCTTGGCTTCCTGACCCACCCGCGGGCCAGGCCTGCCGCGCCCGTGGTGACAGCAGGCGCCCAGAGGAGACCTGGGCCCAGGGGCCACGGTGCTGCTGCCACTTCCCACCAGGGAAGCCGGTCTCCACCGCAGACTGTTCATGCAGCACCGGGGAGGCTGCTGCCCTCCGATGGCCTCCGGTACTTAAAGGGATGGTCTCCAGTAATTAAAGGCATGGTCTCCAGTAATTAAAGGGGCCTGGGGCCCAGCTGCAGGTGGAAACCCTAGCGGAGGTCCCCACAGGGACACCCACCGGCCAGCAACCCCCTCCGTGTGGGGACTCGGCCCACACAGCTGCTCCCCTCTCTCGCCACCCACCTGGTGCACCCCTGGCTCTAGAGGAGAGGACGAAGGCAGGTCACCTCCAGGCCCAGCTCCGAGCACGGTGGCGCCTGGGGAAAGCCTGGCGTCTCCAGCTGCCAGCACTGTCCTCACGCCCTGGGCCGGTTCCGGTTCCGGTTCCGGTTCCGGCAGGCTGCCCGCGGGTGCGGCTCCTGGGAAATCACACAGGAACTCGGCCTGGCCTTCGCTCCCAGCGCTCGCCATTCGCTGCCTCGTCCCGAATTGTGTCCTAAGTGTTCGTCTTAGGGAGGCGATGTTGTGAGAGCCGGCCTCCCGCCACACTCCTTCCTCCGCAAGGTCTTTGCTGGCCCGCTTTCTGAAACTCGGGGATCAGCACTGGCCGCCCTAATGCGTGGGGTCTCTGTTGATTAAAGGGGCCCCTGTTGCATCCTTGTCCAAGTCCAGGTGCGGGTCCACCAGGCACAAGGTCCCGGCAGTTAGATCAGTGGTGAGGAGGACCCTGAGGACGTGCCAGCTGGTTCCATTGGGCGTCATCCACTTGGACGCTGGAAGGACGCTGGACCTGGGGCGTGAAGTCCCCTCCAGCTCCACCCAGAGGCAAGGCGGGGAACTGCATCCACTGCTCGGTTATTTTCTGCCATGATCCCAGCAAACCCCAGGGCCCACAGAGAACCGGTGGATGGTTGGGAGGGTGGGGTGGATGGTTGGGAGCATGGGGTGCAGCATGGATAAAGGTGCTCAAAAGGTACAGATTTTCAGTTATAGAATAAATAAGTCCTAGGGATGTAATGTACAGCATGGTGAGTATAGTTAATAATACTGTAGTGTAAATTGGAAAGAACAAAGGAATAAAGCACGGATGCATGCTACAGCATGGATGAACCCTGGAAAACACGATGCTCAGTGAAAGACGACAGTCACAGAAGACCACATATTGTACAGTTCCATTTACAAGAATGTCCAGAGTAGACTAATTTATGGAGACAGAGTACATCTGTGGTTTCCTAGAGTCGAGGTGGGGCAGTGGGAAATTATTGCTGATGGGCACAGAGTTTCTTTTGGTGGGGGATGAAAATGTTCTAAAATTGGCTGGGTTGATGGTTGCACAACTGTGCAAATATACTATAAACTATTGAATTGTGTGTTGAAATAAGCCAACTGTATGGTATGTGAATTATATCTCAATAAAGTTGTTAAAAATAACACATTTTTCATCACAGTAGGAATGGTTTCTACCCCATTCACTCACAAGATAAAATTGACAAATAATGTTTATTTCACTTTTTATCTCACCTTCATTAATTTCTATTTTTGTGTATATTTTATAACATGTAACACATAAATAATAGTGATACAATTATATAATCCATAAATATATATTGTATGTTTGTTTATATGTCTATATAATGATTATATACACAAGTACATGCTAAAATATTTTTATTGCTTGGGATTAAAAAATTGTAGATCCAATGGAGTATTACTTGGTCATTAAAAAGAATGAAATTTTACCATTTGCAACAGCATAGATGGACCTAGGGGGGTATTATGCTCCCAGGGGAAATAAGTCAGAGAAAGACAAATACCATCTGATTTAACTTACATGTGGAATCTACAAACAAAATAAATGGCCTTGCCTATTTGCTCAGTGGTTAGAGCATTGACCCACGAACCAGAGAGTCCTGGGTTCGGTTTCCACTATGGGCACATGCCTTGGTTGCAGTTTGTCCCCGATTGGGGTCGTGTGGGTGGCAGCTACTTGATGTGTCTCTCTCACATGGATATTTCTTTCTCTCTCTCTTCCTCTCTTTCTCCCTCCCGCTCTATCTGAGGATAAAATGCAAAAATATTCTCAGATGAGGATAAAAAAAATAAAATAAATAAAAACAAAATAAATGAACAATCAAAACAGAAACTGATGCATAGATAGAAAAAACAGATTGATAGTTGCCAGAGCAGAGAGGGACTGGGGAACTGGGTAAAAAAGTGAAAGAATTAAGAAGACAAATTGGTAGTTACAAAATAGTCCCAGGGATGCAAAGTCCAGCATAGGGAATATGCTCAATAATATTGTGATAACTATGCATGGTGCCAGGTGGGTACTGAAAATATCAGGGGGAAATGCTTTGTAAAGTACATGATTGTCTAAGCACTATGCTATACACTTGAAACTAATACAAAATAATGTTGAATGTAAACTGTAATTGAAAAAAAAAAATGTAGATCAATGCATAAGAGTTGGAAGGTGAAGTGCTTGTTTTTTAAAGTAAGAATTTGGTAAGATAGAAGGGGCCTTTAACAAATGTGTAAGATTGTTGTCTGCCCCTCTCCCCTATCGAAGGGCAGTATTTCTGAATTCTAGAGTGCAAGCGTGGCACACAGTCCAGGAGAAGCTGGAGTGACAGGTCTGTGCTCACCAACAACAGAAAGTGCACACCATTTCTCGACCAACCCTCCTTCCAGAGCCAAGCGGTGGCTCTTGTAGTTGAGGTGGGTCCCAAGGTAGATGAATTATCCACCTGTGCTCACTGGCTGCGTCCAGTGAGGTCTGGTCAGTCCTACTCCCTTCTTCTCAGGCTCTTTCCATTGCAAACAGGAGTCTTTGTCCAGCATATTGTTCATGCCAGCAAACAATATCCCGAAAGCACAATTTTACATGTCAAAAACTATCCTCATTTTTAGATCGTGAGGAATCTATAAAACAGCAACATGACTCATAAGGCAGGGCGGTGGGTAGCTGAACCCTGCAAGCTTTCCACTGAAGCTTCACCAGCAGCATCAGAGGTGATTGGCTTCAAGTGTAACCAACCAGTGTTTATATATGTGTACAGTGGGAGTGTGTGTAGTGTATAGTTAACGTGATTCTGGATTGAGGTTTAGAGGTTTATTTTAATACTGTAAAACTGAACCTATTTAACAACATTGTTCTTTAATTGGGTAGAATGTTGGTAAAAGTTACTACCTATATACAGAGTATGTGAATAGCTTCCAATGCATTTATAGATATCCTCAGATAGAAGAGTTCCAAGGGGAAAGAAATGATTAATTAGTTGCACTATACATTTCGATTTGTGAAAGGGTGGTTGGTTTAGAAAAGTTTAAGAGCCAGCCACTTTGGGGCACGCTTGGAAAAAATGACCATTTTAAACCAATAGAGATTTTACTCCACTACACAATACAAAAGAAACCACGTTCAAATTTTTCAATTAAATAAACATTTGTCTCTAATGAGTAATTATTTCCAATAAAAACTAAAAGAAACAAGTTATATTTTTGTTCCTTTATTTGCTTTTCAGCTTCTACATTTTACAATTGCCTGTAGAAAAAATAAATGTTCAAGAGAGTGGGTTGAAATTATTTTAATTACATAACAGCTCAGAGGAAGATGAAATTGTGCAATGGCCTCGACAGGCATCCTCTGTCTGCTTGGTAGCAATGGACAGTGCAGCATGAACAGCAGAGCTCTGGTCTAGAAATAATAGCCTGAGATAAAGGCGGGAAAAAGAAGGTTTGGGTTGTTATTATTATTATTATTTTTTTTTACTATGATGAATCTCTTGAACATTTCCTTTATTTCTCCCCTTTGATAATTAAAGTCCAATATAAAAGAAATTATAATAGAGAAATGACAAGCAATATAAATCATTGCTATTTAACACCCATGAATTAGATGGATTTATCTTGAATAGGTGTTCCCTGTCTGGGATCTCTGGAAAAACTCTAGAAGACATTAAACCTGTGAAATTGTGTGCAAAGTTGTATGAGTGTGTGCATCTGTGAATTTTCTGGAGACACAGTCCATAACTTTCATCAAATAGGTCCTTAAATTTTAAAAAAGTGTTATAAATCACAGTTCTAAGTAAAAATGCAGTAATTGACTAAAATAATATCTTACTAATTACAACTTTTAGGTTTCTCTATTAATAAACAAGTTTTAACAATGACTGTGTTGTGAATGGATTTTTTTTTAAACCCACGGGTTCAACTCGTAGCATGTAAAAAAACATCCTGAATAGAATAAACACTTGTCACTGATTTTTCAAGTTGAAAATTCCTATTTCCTCTACTACCAAACCTTTAACAATAATCCTAGGGTACATTTGTTAAGATGAATGTAACATAATACACCTCAAAATACTATGTTTAATTTTTTAAAGGAATGCCTTTGTAAGTATGTCTTTAAACCTAAAATTAAATATCACAAAAAAGCATTGCAATTTTAAACAACTCTAATTATTTCTTGACTTCAGTGGTATTGAAATAATTACTTAATTTGTTCATTCATTCACTATATGAAGAGTCTACTAGCGTTAGGCACTATGTCAGGAACTAGAAGATACAATGGTGAACAAAAGTGGTACAGTCACTCCTCTGTGGAATTTATAGTCTAGTGAGGGAGACACATAATCATCAAAATTCTGCACGAATAAATACAAAAGAGCAACTGAAGTAAGGACGGTGAAAGGGTGGTATAAGGTCCTGATTTAAAGGTTTCAAGAAAAGCTTCTCTAAGGAAGAGATATTTGAGCCAAAAGATGAAGGATAAGAAGAATTTAAGTTGACAAAGAGGAAGAAGACTGTTCCCTGTGAGGGGACAGCACGTTCAGAGTGGCTCTGGCGGTAGGGAACCCAGTAAGAAGCAGGGATCGGTGTAGGTCTACATGATTATTCACTATGAGAGGAGGCTGCTGAGGCCGAATTCAAGATGAACCTGAAGGAGCAGGTAGGGTGAGACCTTGCAGAATTTTCATCCTGTCTGAAGAGGCCGAATCTAAATTTTAAGAGCAATGACAACTCAATGAATAGTTTTAAGCTCCCAAGAGTTTAGGCCTGGGAATTGGACATTGGTAGGGTTAATGAGAACAGATTTTTATTGTGCAATGATAATTTCAGCAAATAATAACACATATTTTATGTAGGGTAGGTAATATTAATTTCAAGCACCTTCCTAAGCAAACTAAAGAAAGTTATTTAAAAGAGAACGGAATTCAGAATATGTATAAAATGTATAATGGTACCTGGCATGTATATTGAGCATTATGTAATGTTAGTTGTAGTCAAAATTGTTTGGTCAGTTTCACCAGAGCATATCAGCAATATCAGACATCTTTTGGAATTAATTTTTTAACCTTGTAATGTGAAATTAATAAGTAGGACAATGTTCATTTCACTTTTGTTGAAATTCTTGGTTTCCTCAGTTTTGTCCTTAAACTTAATCTTCAGTGATTCTATCTTCCCTAAGATTATATCCTATTTGTCATGCCTTACTGCATTTAAAATAATTTCTGATCTGTATTTACATATACCTATCTCCATAAACATAGACCAACAGATTACTTTTACAAAATTTAAAAGAGATACAGCTGTAAATTAGTATTAGCAAAATAATCTTAAAATATCTACAAAGAATGAATAGATAATATAATATTATTAGATAATGCTTAGTAATTTAAGATCTTGTCTGGTATTATTTGGTTTTAGTATAAAGAAATGAGCAGAGTCCAAGTAAATTTCACTGAAACAAATTCCTGGCTTACATAAATAAATACTTGCATTTCTTTTTTTTTTTATCCTCACCAGAGGACATTTTTTCATTTTTTGTTCAGATAGAGTGGGAGGAAGAGAGAGAGAGAGAGAGAAACATCGACATGAAAGGGACATATCAAGTGGCTGCCACCCACTGGGCCCAACCAGGGCCAGGGACAAACTGTAACCGAGGTACGTGCCCTCAGCGGGAACTGAACCCAGGTCTCTCTGGACCACAGGCCAACGCTCTAACGGCTGAGCCAAACTGGCCAGGGCTAAGTGCTTCAATTTAAAAGTTATTTTATCTCTCTGAAAAAATAAGATAATACGATTATGCATATTTTTGCACATATTATTTATTCAGAGTATCAAAATTACCACTGAAAAATTATATTGTATTTATAATATAAATTTGAAAATATGCAATAAATATGGATAAGGTATTAAAAGTGGTTATATTCCATTAACACAAAACTTACCATATTTGATTTATAACATATCAATGCACCTGCAATACCTAGTATTTACTGGTGTTATTTTTCATCTTCTTGGTTCCTCATCAAAAAGATAATAGTTTCACACGGCTCAAACTATTCTCACCGTTATTAGCTGGTAAGTTTGTTAGTTTTACCTGGAGATTTTCAATCATGCTTTTAGTAAATAGTAGTTATTTTTTGTTTGTTTGGTTTTTTGCTTTTTTTTTTTTATCCTCACCCGAGGACATGAAACATCGATGTGAAAGGGACACATCGAGTGGCTGCCACCCGCACGACCAACCAGGGCCGGGGACAAACTGCAACCGAAGTACGTGCCCTTAGCGGGAACCGAACCCGGGTCTCTCGGGACTGCAGGTTGATGCTCTAACCGCTGAGCCAAACCCACCAGGGCAATATAGTAGCTATTTTTAAACTGATAAAGAAAGAGGACTGATTGCTAACTTGCAGAATAGGTAAATGTGGCATTCTACAACAGCTCCACGGACGATCTATAGCCTGTCCCACAATGATTCCATATGACATACACCAAACCTTTTCTAGAACATAAGAGTTTGAAGTAACATTGATAGATGAGGTTACAATAGATGAGGGAAGAGAAGAAAACTTAAAGTGTCTGATCAATGAAAGAACTTGTTAACCACTTTTAAGAGTTTTAACAGCATTCTGAAGATAATAAGTATTCATTTATATATGTTAAAGATTTGAAGAGCATGATTATATTTTCATTTAAGGAGGGCTTAATGCTTCAGTTTAGGTGAATGGGGATTCAAAGACTGGTTCTTGGCTCAGCTGATGAGCCATGACCAGTGGGCCATTAGGTGAGCCAAATATCCTTCATCCTGCCCACTTGTCCCCTGTATCCATTGGACATGTCCATTGCTTGACATGATTTCCCTTTGTGTTTGTTTGGTAAAGGAAAAAGGAAGAATGCTGGTGAGATATGAGAGGAGAGATGAGAAAACATGAGGAATGGAGACAGTGAATCAGAGTGGTTATTTGAGCTCTAAAAGGCTGGGCCTTTAGATAAAAAGTAAACGAGCTATTTGTTGATGAGATTTAGGGTACAAGCCCTATTCTTCTGTGCCTCTTTGGCAAAATGGGTCATAGAGTCTGAAGGGCACTCTTTCATTTCTGACAGAAGATTATCATTGAGGACTAAAGGCAACGAAGGCCATTTGGCACTGTGAGGATTAGTAAGTTTTGAGAACCTTACTTCGGGAGGCAACAACCGAAGTGTGGACGGTGGTAGGCATGGTGGTTCATGTCAGGTGTCGGTGATTCTCAAGTGTGCACACACTGATTCCTGAACACACACGAGATCCCTCGAAGCATATCCAAAACTACGTAAGAGGCAGTAAATCAGGCTCCTTTTTCAGCATTATGGTGTTAAGGACTATCATGACAGAGAAAGGTGGGTAATCAATGCTAATGTGACCTATTTTGTAACCACTGCCAGTCACATGGGTGACAAATGAACCCAAGGAATCAGACCACCGGAGACAGGCAGAGGACTGACTCTGCAATATTCCTGTTGACAATAGTCAGAGCTAGGGTTTCGGCAGTGGGTGGAAGAGAGGAAGCTGGACCCATGAGATATTCAGAAGACAGAATCAACATAATCTGATGAATTGGGAAGATGTTTTCTACTAAGGGGCAATAGGGAGCAGTGGAGAAGAACATGGACTCTGAAATCAGATTGCTTTGGGTTTATCACTCACCAGCTGTGCAATGATAGGCAAACCACTCAACTTTTTGAAACTTTGGTTGTCATTTTTTTGAATTTGCAAATTTTGAATAATAATTAGTATCTACTGCATAGAGGTTTTTGTCAAGGATAAATGAGATGACTCACTAAAAATAAAAATATTTAGTACAGTGCTGGACACATTCTAGGCACTCACAACATATTAACAACTATTACTATACCTGCAGAGAGTATTCAGAATTACAAGTAAACCAAATGGTTAATTAGAAAAGTCCTATTTGTATGCAAATTTGAAATATATGTTGTTTATGATTGTTAGTTTAAAATTCATACTTGTTTTTATATATAAATATACACATGTACATACATATGTACAATTGGCTAATCTTTTAACACTGAATAGGAAAGCAATAAAATGTGCTACATAAACTTTATTCTCTATTCCACATGGTTTTTTGTGTGTTTTTGTTTTTTGTTTTGGTTATTTAAACCCAGTGGCTTTCTTTGTTAGAGGGATAGCACATGATTTTTTTATTACACTTAGCTCATCAAAGAGCACTTGATATACATTCAACTCCTAGGTATAAATGCTAGTAATCTGGTAGATGAACAGATGTATCAACATAGACCTTATCTCCAATATGTTGACTGTTAATAGGCTAATATTCTGAATAATTAATCTCTTTCGAAATTTGATTACACTTGAATTTTTTGCCTACCAGAATGTGTGTGTGTGTGTATGCATATACATGTGTCTCTGTGTGTGCATTTGTGTACATCTGTGCATGTGTGTGTGCATATCAGCATGTGAAAATAAAAGTTTGGAAGTGAGATTATAAACTTGAATTCAAGATTTTAAATAAGTAAACATTTAAAAGTAACATAAAATAAAACATTAACAAATTCTGATCACAAATATTCAAAATCCTTTTTCCTGATATTTCTCAGGAGACAGATCTGTGTGAGGAGGGCCCTGCAAGAGCCCTGACATAGGTCTTGGGATGCGATAATGATCAGAATCATAGGGCAGGAAGGTTCCCTATTATTTGTATGACAATCCCTTAAATTCCCCCATTTGCTTCTCAACCCCTGAGGGAGAAGTGGGCATCAGTTTTGTTCACTATTAGATTCACTGATCATAGATACAAGCATATTGTAGAGCTCAATAAATACCTGTTGAATGGGTAAATTAAACTATAGTATTTGGGGTTTCCAAAACTCTCAGATATATTTTTTAAATTTATCTAGTTCATTTTTTAAAATGTGTAAAATAGATCTAATATAACCCATTTACCACTGAAAAAATGTGTTTTCTAATATAAAAGTGGCATGTTCGTGATATAGAGCAATTAAGCATCTGGAATTGAAACAGGGCCCAGGGTTCTTTTTGCTTGGTTGGTAGTCTGTTTTAACATCTACATTATTTTCTTAATAATATTTTAAATTATATGCATGTAGGTGTGTGTGTGGTGATAGGGAGAAGGAGAGAGAGAGAATATTGGTCTACATAAAAATTTTGTTCTATTTTGTGAGAGTTACTGTGTTCCACATATGACTACAAGTTGTGTTTCTACTGTCCAGGGACCATTCTAGCTTGGGGAGTCCATGGAGACCCTGGCTGACTTATAGCTTTCACCTCTAACCAGTCATCTTTCATTCCTAGACTCTCTCCTCCCAGTACCCCATTCATAGCTGAAACCTCTCATTATTCAAGTTCTCTCCCTCCCTGTTCCCATTCCCTTGGCTGTAGACCTCACTGCGACTTCCATTCCTGCAGCTCTCTTCCGGCTCCATTTCTGTACCTTTCCAGCATGAACTCCATTGTTTATCACTTCAAGCACTCAGAAGAATGGGGTTTCTTCAGAGCCCCCCCTCCCCCCCAGTCTGCAACCTGCTGCTCAGTCTCAGTGCTGGCTTTATTTGTAAATGAATGCTTCAGAGTGCTGTGCTGGAAATCCGCATGGACACAGAATAGGTGCCCTTCATTAAAAATTCAGCCTCCAGCCTCAGCTGGCTGTACACATCAGCTGGATCATCTGTCTATATGTCCCAAGTCCCCTTCCTCCCTCTTTCCCCTTAGCAGCCCTTCCAAATCCCCATCATTCTCCGTAAACCCTTGACCCCAATCAGCAAATGACCTCACCTTCTACTTCACAAAGGAAATAGAGGCCAACAGACAGCAACTCCCTCAACTTCCTGCCCCCTCCTCTACATTCTTATCAGCACCCACATCCATCCTTACCTCTTTTCCTCATTTTTCAGTTGAAGCGATGTCTCTCCTCTTAGCCAAGGCTAATCCCACCACCTGTGATCTGGATTCCATCCCTTCCTGTTCCCTCAGGGACGTACTCCATCAATCATCCGTGCTCCTGTATCTTCAGCCTCTCGTGGTGCACGGGCTCTCTCCCCTCAACAGACAAAAATGCTCTCATTGCTTCAACTCAAACGCACGTGCACACACACACACACACACACACACTCCCCTTTCCCTTCCTATATTCTCTTCAAGTTACTGCCAAAACTTTCTCTTTTCTTTCTCAGCCAGACTTCTTTAAAAAAAGAAAAAGTTTACTCTGATTTTAAAAGTAATACTCAGAATATCTGGAGAATAAAGATTGTCAAAGAACAAAATAATCATTGGCCATAATTTACACCATCCGGGGATAACTGTTAATTCTTGGTTCTGCTTTTTTAGTTTTCTTTTTCTCTGCCTATTAAAAAAAAGTGGACATTGTACTGCACAAAGGTTTGCATCTTGTTTTTTACACTTACTGTGACCATTTTTCAAAAGTCTTAAATACTCCTCACCAACATGTCTGCTAGTAGTTGTGTATTATTACTGTCTCTTCGTAGCTATTTAAATATAGTCTTTATTAGACTGTTTTCAATTTTTCTTTCCTATAATCATAAACATGCTTCCTGAAGATAAACCTATACTTTTTCTCTCCTCCCATTCATTTCTCTGACTAAGACAATCTATCTTCTACTATTTTCATTGGAGATTTCTCTTACTAAAGTTCCCAGCGATTCTTTAGAAATGTGAGAAAGACTTATCTGGTTTATCTCACTCAGATTCTCTGAGGTTCATGACACTGTTAGCCATTCCCTCTTTGCAACTATCATCTATTTTGGCTTCCTTTCCCTTGGAAAGAACCGCCTCCCTGCTTCCCACCCTCCGGATTCTGCCGGTCATCCCCTCTGCACACTCTCCTTCCTGGCCCTGCCTTCGGAAGTTGGCTTCCCTGGAGCTCCATCCCTAGTTCTTGGCTCTACTTCCACACTTTCTTCCTGGGGGTCACCAGTGCCTCATCCTTCATGCCTCTGGTTTCCAACCTGCATACCCAGCCTCACTTATCAGCCCTGGGGAGCCCTGTGGATCTCTGTCATGCACTTTGAATTATTATTCCTTTTCTTATGGCATTCTATACCGAAGGCTTATCACGACATATATCGCTTTTAATTTAAAGTATCAGTGACTTATCTTCTTTCCAGGGTTTCTCAACCTCAGCACTGTTGACATTTGGGGCCAGATAATTCTTCTTTGTGGGCTCTGTCCTGTGTGTTGCAGATGTTTAGCAGCATCCTTCACCTTCAATTACATGTCAGTAACAACTCACCCCAGTTGTGATCATCAAAAATGTCTGAAGACATTGTCAAATTCCCATGCTACAAACCCCCTCAGGTTGAGAATCATGGTGCTAAACTGTGAGCTTTTTGTCCAGCATGCAGCCCACTGTCCAGCGTATAAAAGAAGTCAAATAAAGAAATGAGCCAAATTACAAGGTCTAACTGGGAAAAATAAAAATTAATAGGAACAGGTCATTGTTTTTATAAAAACATACAATTTTTATTGTCAACCATCAAGCAAATATTACTAATAGGTTTCCTTGATTCATGATAGTAATTAAAAATCAACAAATTCCTTAGCCTCCAAGAGCGCACAATTTTGGAGGAAAGAAATGAGTCAGGCAGGCAATCAGCATGCGTATGGAAATTAACTACACCAACGTAATGTTTAGGTTTGCTGTGGCAATTTGGAGATTTTATTACTACTCAGGGAGAGGAAAGCAACAAAGGAAACCTTTCAGAGGAGCTGGACCTTTTACTGTATGTGAATAAAAGACCTGGTTGGCACAGAGGCAAGAGCGATGGGGTGTTTCCCAATAATGTGGGGGAAACTGGGGAAGGTTTCATTCAAACAGATGGATCAGGATCTAGGTCGTCAATGGCACATGTCTGCCCAGAGATCAGTGAGATTATTTCTTTCAATTTAGCTACTGACCATAGGTTCATGTTTTACTCCGGTGAAAAACCATATCATGCCTAGAAGTAAAAAAAATGTTTTGTATTACAAGTGACCCTTGAACAACATGAGTTTGAACTGTGTTGGGCCACTTACGTGTGGATTTTCTTTTTCCAATAAATATGCGGTCGACCCTCCGCACCCTCTGGTTTTACATCCCTGAATTCCACCACCTGAAGATCAAACGTGATACTTTCGATCTGTGGTTGGGGATTCAGAGATGCGGAGGGCTGACTTTACACATTGTTCTAGGGCATTTTATATAAGGAACATGAGCATCTGCAGGGGGTCTTGGAACCAACTCCCTGTGAATACTGAGGGACAGTAAAATTTTGGAGGAATCAAAGACATAGATAGATTTTCTACTGTGCAGGGGCTATGTGCCCATAATCCCCCATTGTTCAAGAGTCAACTGTAATTCAATTCAATTAATATGCATGGGTATGTGTGTTCAGTGGGAATACATGATCTGGACCCATAAGCAGGTGTAAGCCAATGAGAGGAATCACACTTCACACAGCATCCCCGTTATTCTCAACGGAGGGGGAACTGTGCACACCACAGGGCATTTGACAGTGTCCAGACACATTTCTGGTTGTTCTGACTCACGAGGGGGTTTCAAAGGGGTGCTACTGGTATCTAGTAGGTAGAGGTAAAAGATGCTGCTAAAATGCACAAGAGAGACCCCCCCAAAGAAGAATCACTGGGCTGACATTTTGGAATGTCAGTAGTGCTGAGGCTGGGAACACTGTCCCATCCAAGTTTCTGGATCCACAACACCAATTTGCATGTTAAAGAATCTGGACTCCTGCAGTAAAATGAGTAAATAAGTACATGAATAAATATTGATTTCATAAATAGTGACAATATATTAGATATATTAGGTGAAATGCACTGAGTAAAATAAAAATGTATAATTAAAAATAAATTTACCTGTTTCTTTTTATTTATAAAGTGACTACTAGAAAATATAAAATCACATGTGTGCACTGCATTATACTTCTATTGGACAGTGCTGATCTATCTATTTCTTCAAATCAATAAAAAAAATTCATTTCCTGTAAAACATTGAAATCCTTGTTTAACCAATAGGAGGTTTTTTGTTCCTCTTTCCTCCATCCTGCCTTATTTTATGATATTGTGGTTTAGTCTTTAACTGCTAGTCATAAGTAGGCTGTGCGGACTTTTAACAAAAATCTATTATCCAATGTGGTTTGTGTAGGAGAAGACCTGCCCCCTTGCTCAGATGTTTAAAGACAGATTATCTTTAGCTACTGAAACCACTGACACGTTTAGACTTTGAGCAAATTCGTGAGTGTATACTTCTCCAAATCCTATTTTTGAAGTCACTAAAAGGTAGAATCTCAAGGGCAAAGCAGACGAGAATGTCACTTGAGAATGTCGATTATCAGCCAAGGATGAGGCTCTCAATGCGAATGTGTCAGCCGTGCAAGGAGCATCCAGACCTACACATCCAGTTAAGTACTTTGAATCACTTAAAAATTCAGAGGAAAAACAGATGGCATCAGGGCATTATGTAATACCTGGAAGAATGCTGAATCTTAAAGTCACAAAGTAAGGAAGAGCTCACGGTACTTCTACTCTTTTTAAATAAGGAAAGTCCAAATTCTTCCAAAGTTCATAAGTCATGGAGGGAGAAGAGGTGAGCAAATGCGGGGCAGCATAAGAGCGCCTTCTTGAATCTCAGACTCCCTCTTTCTGTGCGTGGCAGGTTCAGCTCACCAAGGCTGTGCGTGCAGACAGGCCATACGGATGCACCTAAGGTCCGAATCACTGCAAGAACACTCCTGGGCTCTCAAGAGGATTTTATAGATGTCACCTGCATGGCAGCAGGGTATGCCTCTCCTTTGGAAGGGCTGTTTTTGATACTGTTTTTCTCCCAGCACTGTCCTCCCCTAACCCATGAGTGGCAGGGATGCCACATTAGTCAAGCAGGACAAGGTCAGGGCTTGGCCTAGGATCCATTGTGGGAATAGGCAAAGGGAAGCAGCTAAAATTAGTAATGGACTGAATGTATGCCTGTGTTGAGGAGAAGGGGGGTCATGGAGAACCAGCTCCTGATCACAATTGTATTGTTCTGCCTGAAGGAAGAAGTTGGAATATAACACCGCTCAGGAGGGGAGGGGTCTGGTGAGTGGATGTCAATTTCTTTCCCTTTGGTTTTCAGACCTGTCTGCTGATCTCATTGCATTGTTTCCTCCCCAACTCTTTCAATTTGGAATCCTTGGTAAAGATGCTATAATATTTTATGCATTAGCTCACTATGTCTTCAAAAAAATTGGATAATACTAAAAAGATAGAATTGGGAGCATATCAGTTTGTGCCTCTGTGCAGAAGAGTGGGCGAGAGATTCAGAGATGTGCAAATATTGATTTGCTCTAACATACCTCTGCCTGCGTCAAGATCGGTTATTGATTTGCATAACTGGGCATCTAACAGTGGACTTTTACCCTTACTGTTACTTTTAATTATTTAACTTTAAAAAGTAATTATTTGGGGGGAAATATGTATCCTGATTATGAATATCCATAACAATGGGATGGAAATAGGAAGTTGGGGATATAATTACATTATCGCTTACAGAATGCCATGATGCTTTTGATTGTTTAGTTTCCTCTGAGCTTCTATTCAAGAATAAACCATTTATATATTGTTTTCTATTGAATAAACATTAGAATATCAGAATTGTGGAGTTTTTTTTATTAAGGGAAAATATATAATATACTCAGAGTATCTGGTTTTCTTTGATTCAATTTAGAGGGTTTGAGGGAAGAGTAAAATGAAACAGGTTTTGAAGAAGAGGTCATTGAAACAGATGTTATCTACCATAAAGTGTTTAATATTTTCTTGAATTCTTCCAACATGCATCATTCCACTGGAGTAAGTGTAGGATTCATTTAGTATGTATGGATTTCAGGACATGTAATTGTCATTCAGTTGAATCAGATTAGGATTCGTCTGGGAGGTGAGGATCTCAGAAGATCTCGCCTCCCTTTACTCGCGTGGCAGAAGGTGCAAACCTTACCCACGAACGCTGGGCCGCCGCGGGGGAAATGTTAGGAGAAAACCACAGTTCTTCTTGCAGGGAGCAAGACGCAGCGGAGATTTTTGATAAATGTCAGAGTAAAATGTTAATTCTAATTGTTCCGTCGGGTTGTCCTTGATCTGTGACAGGTTTGTTACTATGCAGATTTCCGAGCTGCCACCCCAATGCGGGATCGCGCCCTGTGAGGTTGCCCAGACACACCTTCTCTCCGTCTCACTCTTTATTCCTAATTAGCTTGTCCCTGGGTTCTCTCAGGGTAGCCTCGCCGTTGTCCTGAAGGGCTTTTGATTCCGACCCACTGGCAAACTACGCCATCGACTGTTGGGTGAAAACACAAATTTAAGTCGCAGAAATGGCCAGGCCGCGCCCCAGACGGTCGCCGGCTCCCACCGTGCGGGCCCAGCCACCTTCTGGAGGCGCTGCGGCCGCGGTGTGTCCCTGGGCCGGCTTAAGGCTTGGCTTTCGCGCTCCCCGGGGCCCGAGAGCCTGTCCGGAGTAAGGAGGGAGCCCGGGAAGGCTGAGCAGGGCGTGGGCAGGACCACGAAACTGACCAGGCCCCAGAAGGCAGCACAGCGCAGCCGGCCCAGGAGGACACAGCCGGGAAGGATGGAGCGGGCTCCGCTGCAGCTGTTCCTTCGCTTGGGCAGCAGCATTCGGGCTAGTCCAGAATCACACTTCAGTCCCCTTCCTGGCTCCCAAACTGCCTCACCTGCAACTTATCAGGAAGGTCTCAGCTGCTTTGAGTAGGGGAAGGAAGTAACCAGTAAGAAAACGAGTGGAAAGAGAGATGGAAAGGTGCCTAGCGCTGAGACTTTTTCTACATAACCTTTGCGTATTCAGCTCCACTTTATCCCTCTAGGAGCAGAAGACTGGAGGGTGTTGCTCAACGTTTCACAGTCATGAACAGCCAGAATTATAACCCGAGTCTGTCTCCGTGTGCATGCTTCTACCTCGACACACTCTACACATGGATTTATGGGAAATCCTATCTTCGGGATATCACAGATCCATTGGAATCTGGAATGTCTTTGGAATCTAATAGGGGTTCCCATTCTATTTCATATATGAACTGGGCATGTGATTGAGAGATGCCTTTATCTACAAATTACCCAGGACTCGATCTTCCCAAGATGGGAAAAATTTTGAAACAGTCATTGCATTTCCTGTTAGGCAAAACATGCAGTGTGCGTGTGTGTGTGTGTATTCATACAGATATATATTATATCTAAGAATTGCTAATAAAATGGTTTATCCCTAAACTGCCTTCATTTAATACTACATATAAATACTAATCAGTTGATTCTCATAGTACTAATGTACAGTAAATTGTTATTTTTTATTTTTATTTTTTTTTATCCTCACCCGAGGATATTTTTCCATTTTTTGTACAGATAGAGTGGGAGGGAGAGAGAGAGAGAAACATCGATGTGAAGGGACACATTGAGTGGCTGCCACCCACACGACCAACCAGGGCCGGGGACAAACTGCAACCGAAGTACGTGCCCTTAGCGGGAACCGAACCCGGGTCTCTCCGGACTGCAGGCTGACGCTCTAACCGCTGAGCCAAACTGGCCAGGGCTAAATTGTTATTTTTAAAGCAGATGGTGTAACAGAATACATTTTATGATAAATTATAGAATAAAAATGTCTTTTTGGCACACCAGATCATATTTGTGTTCAAATACATGCATTCCTTATTCTTCTAAATATCTCAGATGACAGGGACAAAGCTGGGAGAGATTCTGATTGTCTCACAGGGTCGGGCTGTTTTTCTGTTTTGTTTTCCTTACTTTGTTTTTGCTTAAAGAGGAAAAAACACTGCCATGCTTCTTTTCCAAAACAAGTTTCTGGTTTTCAATATGTTCAGGTTTATTGGTCCCAATAAGAACTTAGCACAAACAACAATGCTAGTGATTATTAAAACATTTAAAAATGAGGCCCTCTATTTGTCTCATTGAAATGGACAGAAATTAGAGAGATGATGATGGTATAAAGTAACCGTAAGGGCCCCCATGACTCATTCCTCCCTATACACACGACTTTAAGTAGTCCGGTCCATGGTGACTGGGCTTGGCCATGTGATATGCTTTGATCAATGAGATAATAAATACCAAGTGTGACAGAAGCATGTGACACGGCCCTCCTGGACCATCAGCCCTTGCAGGGTGGGCGCAGAACAGAAGGACCACCAGCAGCAGATGCATGAGAAATACTACGTGTTTCCTGTTTACAGCCACTAGTTTTTTGGGTTTTTTTGTATGTGCCTTTAGCAGGAACTGAACCCGGGACTCTCTGGTCTGCAGGCCAACGATCGAACCACTGAGCCAAATCAGCCAGGGCTATAGCATTTTAAGCAGGTTTGTTACAAAGGTCACCAACTCAATACCATATTCCTCCAACACTATAAACATAAATCCAGCAAAGGCTTCAAGTTACTGAAAAATGTTACTAACACACAGAACTAAAAAATAGCCTCACTTCTGATCTTATCTTGATAACAGATGAGCTAGTTCAGTTATTTTCAGGAAACTGAATTCTAGAAATGCAATCTCAGTATCACCAATCTTTATGCAAAAGGCTGCAGGGGACAATGAGGAGTTTCAGGGTGTCAAATTAATAAGGACTAGGCAGCTCTTTCATAAAACTCTTGTGTTTCACAGAAATCCAAACACTTCAAAAATTATCCCCACCTCACCCCACCCCCACACGCAAGGCTGTGCAAGTAGAGGAAACATTCAAATTCCCTAATTGCTCTAACACGTCGAAACTTTCAGAACTGTTACCTCTTCGTAAAAGAGACTTTTTTTCTTCTTGAAGCTGCCAATACCAGGACAAACTGGCTCATCACTCTGTCACCATCATTAATGAGACTTATTGTCTTAAGTAGGTATTCCTTTTTTAAGATTATACCTATGCCTTTTTAATAAATACCTATTTTCTTTTTCTTTTTTTTTAATCCTCATCCGAGGACATTTTTCCATTTTTTGTACAGACAAAGTGGGAGGGAGAGAGAGGAAGAGAGAGAGAGGGAAACATCGATGTGAAAGGGACACATCGAGTGGCTGCCACCCGCACGACCAACCAGGGCCGGGGACAAACTGCAACCGAGGTACATGCCCTTAGCGGGAACCGAACCCGGGTCTCTCCGGACCGCAGGCGGACGCTCTAACCGCTGAGCCAAACCGGCCAGGGCAATACCTATTTTCTTTAAAAAATTTTTTAAAATTGATTTTTAGAGAGAGAGGGAGGGAGAGATAGAAACATTGATGAGAGAGAACATCGATTGGTCGCCTCCAGCATTATCCCCGACTGCGGATTTGGCCCACAACCTGAGCATGTGCCCCACTGGGAATTGAACTGGTGACCTCTTGCTGCATGGGTCGACGCTCAACCACTGAACCACACCAGTCGGGCTATACCTATTTTCTTAATAGGTATTAATTTGAAAGTATTCTGGCTATTACAATAAGATGTGGTTTTAAAGAATCTTCAGCAACATGGAACAATGCTATATATGTGAGATATATATATATATATATATATATATATATATATATATATCACACAAACATGGTATGAGATTGCACATTTAACAGAAATTCCATTGTGTAAGAATTCTATATATTTCACATGTAAAATAAACAAAGATAAAGACTTTAAAGAAAATAGTAAAGGATTACTTAATGTAATTAAAGAAGAATTTTATTTTCTGGTTTTAATCCTCAGTAGTATTAATATATATATAAAAGATAAATTAGTGTAAACTGGAAATCAGTGGGGGAATAGTTAATACATAAAATAACATCTAAGAACCATTTAGGGAGGGAAATCAAGAAACTGAAACTAAACTATAGACAGTGAACATTCCCAGGAGTGGGTGGGTATTTATTCCAGTAGTAAAAGCATGTACAGATTTTATATAAATAAATAAGTAGACTGATGAATAAAATTGCATTCCTTATACTTCTAAATTTTGTAATCATGTTCTTCTATATAGATTTTTTTAAAAAAAAACACACACACTTCTTCCTTGCATTAAGAATCTCTCATTGGAAACATCTCTCTCTTTAGTATTCTACATTATTTCTGTCCCCCTCCCAACCCTTCTCTCTCTCTTTTAAGATTTTAATGAGAAGAAAAGGTATGAAATTATTTATTAAACTGATAAGAACAGATACTACACTTGATCTTGGCCAAAAGGCTGAGAAGCGATAGGTATGAAATGATTTAAAAGCAACTCACATAATTATTGGAATGTCTGAAAATGTTATCCATTACCCAAACTTCCAGTCTAAGCCAGTAGCCTAGAAATACACCCATGCAGTCCCCCCATTAACTATGCAGAATACTTAAAAAATAATAGTATGGAGAAATGTAATTTTATAGTAAGGCATGAGTCAGAAGTCCAGGTCTCAGTCACTGCCCTGGCTGATACCAGTTTGGGGACAGAACCTGCAGATTTCAGACGCCTGATTCACTCCAGGGACACACATTTACGTGTGCTTTTTAAGTCCTGAAGAGTAACAGATTCTGAAGATAAATTCATGGGCACTGTCAAAAACTAATCCCCCCAAAGGTGTAAATGGGAAGTTTACTTTTCCCCAAGAGATAGGATGCCTTTATAAAGCTTGTTGCTAACCTTTCAGCTTTTCTACATGACACAGTGCACCCTTTCTTGCTGAAATATATTTTTTTAAAAAAAAGTGACTTGGATTTTTAACAACTAATGTGATGCAAGAAGAATGAATATTGTAACAGAAAGACTAGAGAAATCAGAGCTTCCTCCTCCCCGAATGCAATATCCACCTATTACTGACCACTGTGACCTTTCTGGGAAAAGTCACTTCCATTGGATGGGGCAGTGGCCGCAAGGCAGCAAAACACCATTCGGAGTAATTCTTTGCAGATGCCAGGAACCGGAAGTTTCAAGGGGAAAAATGAAAGCCATTCACTCTTCCAATGACATGGGCCTTTGATACCACAAAGCCATTTGGGCTGAGAGCTCCCAGGTCAGGAAGGCACATAAAGATTGGTGATTAGAGAAATACTAGATCAGCAAAGTGTGGCAAGCTATTAAAAGAAACTATAGCTTTTATGATTGTGTCGCTGAAGCTCCCCAGGGCTATTTGTATTAGATATTGAGTTAAGCATAACTTATTTAGCCCCAACATTCCAGAAAACATTTTGATGTCAGCTACTGCAGGAAAGTAAACACCAAGCAAAGGAGGAAACAGAGCTGATCTCGGACAGATAAAAATGGTGTAATTGAATTTTCTGAACCCGGGCTTTTTAGAGCATTAAGAATGAGGAATTTTAGAAAGGTCCTTTCAACTTGGAAATAAAGTTTATTTAGGCGTTCGGTGGAGGGGGAGGGAAGGCACAAAGGGCTGACTTACATGATCATCAACTCGCTGAGCATATATTAACGTCTGATCAAAACATATTTTTAATGTGTTTACTGAAATGATCCCAGGGTTACCATCTGCATTTATGATAATGGATAAATTTCCCTCCTGCCCTCATGACTTAATAATCCTATAATTTTTGTGCATGCATCTTTTCCTCGTGGGCCTAATTTTAGCATTGTTCATGATGTCATCGGTTCGCGAAGTGTTTAGGGTTTACCACACACTTCCAGGACTGCCACCAAAATTCTTGTCTTTAAGACAAGGCTTTAACACTGACCACACTCACCAGATGAGATCCAACCCTAAACTGGACATGTTAGGAGTAATGAGCATACCAAAAAACCTGTCTACTTCCATTGTGAACCAGAGACGGCAACGCTTGAACTTTGAACAGCTAGCTCCTGCCGGGACCCCTGGAAGAAGCTTCCTCACAGGACCGAAGAAGACTGGGTGACTCGGAACAGAGAGGAGCCATCTGAACACAGTAGCAAGAGTAGTGTCTCAGAGATGAACCACTCCGACACAGTTCACATATGTAGATTGCAATTGAAAGGAGCTGGAGGGGGACAGTATTTTTACCCACAATTTCAGAAAGAAATATTGGCCATCTTTCCGAAACAGCAAGGTCATTTGGGAGACAGAGAGAGGCAGAGGGTCTGGAAGGAAACATGCAAAAACGTGAACTGCTCTTGCTTTGGGGTGGTGGCAGTATGGGTGATTTTTTTTCTGGTTGTTTTTTTGTTTTGGGTATGTGCCCCTGGCGGGAACTGAACCTGGGCCTCTCTGGTCCGTAGGCCAATGCTCCAACCGCTGAGCCAAACCGGCCAGGACAGTATGGGTGATTTTCACCTGCTTTTTACACTTGTCTGTTTTTGCCAGTTTTCTGCAAAGATTATGTACTCCTGACGAAAACAGAAAAGAGGGGGAAACACACAAATGAGTGGGAAAGCACATAGGCTTTTGTTAAAGTATGTTTTTATTGATTTTTTTTTTTTTTTTTTTTAGAGAGAGAAAGGAAGAGAGGGAGAGAAACATTGATGTGAGAGAAAAAATTGATCGGCTGCCTCCTGCACATCCCACACATGTGCCCTGACTGGGAATCAAACTGGGACCTCTCAGTCCATGGGACGAAGCTCAGTCCACTGAGCCACACCGGCCAGCACACATGGGCCTTTCTAATGTGAGGGACAAACCAGCAATCCCATCTCCCCTAGGCTAGGCCTTGCCGTGAGGAACGTGGGCTTGGACACAATCTCAGAAAAACTGCTCCAGGATTTACTCGCTGCAGAAGGAAACTGCAAGACTGTTTTTGGAAGGAGATTCTTCCAAGTTCAGTATTTGGGACTTTGAATGCACTCCTCAGGCAATCTTTTATTCTTAGCCCAACTCTAAGAAACTAGCATTTGTGTCTTCATTTAGCAAAGAAACTCTCCTGTTTTCTTTTCTTTTTTTTTAATTATTTTTTTTATTATTTTTCTTTTTTTTATTATTTTTTTATCCTCACCCAAGGACATTTTTTCGTTTTTTGTTCAGATAAAGTGGGAGGGAAAGAGAGGAAGAGACAAAGAGAGGAACATCGACGTGAAAGGGACACATCGAGTGGCTGCTACCTGCACGACCCAACCAGGGCCAGGGACAAACTGCAACCGAGGCACGGGCCCTTAGCGGGAACCGAACCCGGGTCTCCCTGGACCGCAGGCCAATGCCCTAACCGCTGAGCCAAACCGGCCAGGGCTCCTGTTTTCTTTTATTTATTGTTCCTCCAAAAGTTGTTTGTATTTGTGGGAAGATAGATAACTCCTACAAATATTGAGAACTCATATCTCGTGCCCGAGGTTGACCATGTTCAATGAGCACATTACAATGGCCATCACCACTGTTCTGTCTGCTCACTGCCTGTGCCAAATGGTAGTTAATGTGGGGGGCACCACCTACAGTGGTGTCGCTGTACAGTCCCTCATTTGGGTAATAATCAGAGTGACCTCAGGTCAATCATTCCAGTGGTTCTATAAATATAGTATAACTACATCCTATAATATGTTCTATTATTCTAGGGATGATGACAACATATACTTACAATGTAGTTATATAATTATGTACCTGTAACAGAGTTTTACATTTTGTGTTCAAGTTTAAGATAACTTAATTCGAATTTCACTGCCGATCTATTTTTGTGATCCGTTTGAAGTAAAAACCTGTGTGATTTAAAGAAGTTATCATGTTGGAATACTGTATAAATGTATCCAGGAAATAGTTGCTACCTGATTGAAAATACTACGGAAAATACAAAAATGTTATTAAAAGGAAAAGTGTCCTGTCACACTTGAACTGTACGCTCCATAAACAAAATAGTGTTATGACCAAAGACAGTACAGATTAAAAAATCAAGTAACAGTTTCAGGGTTCTCAGCAAAGTAATCACATGGGAAGTATTTGCAGGAACATTTTAGCATTTAATACAGTATATTCAAAACACCAGCAAGCAAACAAATAAAAATGCCAGAGAAAACAAAACCATTATTCTTTAGATACCAGTTTTTCTCAAGCAAAGGAATGATTCCTAAGCCTCTGAGTTTTTTTTTCCTTTTTTTTTCGTTGTTGTTAAAGAAAGTTCAGTTGAGGATAAGTTCCCGTTGGACGGTCATAAACCACCCATTCATTCTAAACTCAGAATACTAAGGAACACAAACCTGACATCAAGGTCAAAATAAATCCCGTATCTCTAACGTTGGTAACAGTTTCAAAACACCAGAGAGGTTGCCCAGCAAACTGTCTATTGGATTTGTCACCATTGCGCTCTACCTGGCATCTGACCCTTGAAAGTGTCCGCAGGCAGTGTAACAGGCTCCTCTGTATCTCAAGGGGAGCATAGGCTCTCAAAGATCAACAGACTAAAATGTCGAGTAAACATGGACTCTGTCCGGTAAACACAATCCTCATCTATTGTTGCAATTTTTGTGTAACTATTATTTGGTAAAGAGCATGGCAAAAAAGATAGGGAAACACAGAGCACCCCCAAGGTATTACTACTTCATGTGCATTATCTTGGGTTCCCTCCCCCAAAAGTCCATGTACAGACAGAACATGATTCCTCTCTCATTTGAGTGGCAGCCCAAGGTACAGCTGCAGATGCAGTTGCTAATGGTGCCATCATGTTGGCCCTATCACCCTAAGGAACACCTGTTCGGTTGCAAGTCTGAGTTGCCTCCAGTTATCTTGGTTCAGAAGGTACAGTAAATCGTGTGATTTCTTCTGTTTAGAATAATATTTATGCCTCACTATGTCCTTACTAATTCCATACAGAGATCATCAACATAATACAATTAAATTTCCTTACATAAAGCATCAAGAATGCTTAGGATTTAAATAAAATAAAAGCAAAGTGTCACGCTCATGGCTATGCAAATTGAAGAGGGGGGAAAAAAAGGCAAAGAAGGGAGGAAATATCTAACACATTTTCTTTTATTAATACTTTTTAAATAGCAAAGAAACTCTCCCAAAGATATTGCCTCTTTGAAGATAAAGTACCATTTGCATAAACTGGAGGGGCCTCTTTAATGCAGTTTTCATTATCTTGACTCCAAAGTGACTGATGTCAAGATCAAGGGAGTCAATCAGGGCAGATACACTCCAGGACACCGCCGAGAAATAAATCAACCCATCCTCTCCATCCAGGAGAGCCCCGCTCCACGGAGGGGATTTGTGAAGCTCCGTTCCGAAACAGGAGGCCAAGTTCCATTATGGTGAGGACTGACTCCCATCCCTTAGAAGTCTCTCATTCTTTACGTTAATTGGTGGCCCCTGCATCAGTTATCAAATAAGCTAATGAAGTTTGGAGATAAACCAGTTCTTGACCATTTCTTGCCCTCTGAACACTCCCAGGACACTAACCCCATTCGGCCTTTTATCTCATTATGTTAAAGAGAAAATTAACTCTGAAGAAAATGAGATAACAGCCCCTTGGGTGTTAGGTGACTGTAGTATGGATCTCCTTGGGAGGGGGAGAAATCATCACATTCATTAGAATCTATGTGACAATTAACTCTTTGCCTGCCTCACCCATTTTCCTCCCATCTACAACCACATTTTGGCCATGGTGGGTCTGTTCCTTGGCCTTTTCTTGACAACCCCAGTTATCCAATTTGTTGAATGATGCGGCAGGTCTACCCGGTCATCATAGGTGTGGGTGAATTTAAAATGTCATCATTTGGTCTGTATTTCACAAGCTTGACTTAGTGCTGTTTTCACTTGCAAAATACAAATGTGAAAACTATAATTTATTATGGGACTAGCAATTCAAAATGTTTTGCTTGGATCCTGTGCGTGCAATTGGTTACCAACATTCCAGCTGGTTTTGCTTTAGTTGGCTACTAGTTTACTACCCTCAATTTCATTCTCTGAATCTGTGTTTGAAAACAATTTAACAACACTTTGATTCAGTTTGGAAATGCAGTTATGAGTTCTTCTCACTATTGCACAGAAACATTTTCAATGTGGTTTGGGGGAAATGTCATTGTAAGGCAGATGACAAGATGCAAACGACTGATTCAGTCATTCTTTAATTTTACCCATGCTATTTTATGAGAGTTGCTATCAGAGGCTGGGTCACTTTAGGAATACATGAAGAGGTTGTTTCAACTGCAGACATTGGTGTGGCCTTGAAATCCCAGTCTCCTTGAAGTCATGAAACATACGACTAGAAGAATCTGCCTTTATGCTCTATGAGCAGCCCCTACTGGACAGCTGATCAATTTATGCTGCTGCGAGACTAAAAGCATCTTTTCTTTTCCTTTCTCTCCTTCTTTTTCCAACATGGGGAGGTAGGGAGTTTGGGATTTGTTACTTATCTCTTTAAAAATTATCACACTCTTTTCTAACATTGAATATTTCGCTGAAACTGATAGACCACATAATCCTAGAAAGATATATTGACCTCAAGATATGAATAGCATTATGTTTGCTCAATAATTCAATTAAAAGCCTTCATTTAATCTATTCTCCCATTCAAAGGTGTGTTTTTTTCCTACTCTCCCCCTCAAGGTTTTTTTTTTTCCTGTACATAATAACCAAAGAATGATGTTAGTTTTAATAAACTCAGAAGTCCATTGGGAAAATGTTGCAATAAACTAAATAAAAAATAGACATAAAGCTATTTTTGTTTGATTTGATTGTCTCCCTTTTAAACCAGTAAATGTCTGATAGGACCCTTATTACAAATTATTGTTTCTTGTGGGACCCCAGAGTTTTAATAACATCTAGACGGATCAAGCTTTCATTCTCAGCTACTATTTACAAATAAATTAATGTATATATTATGTATATTTTACCACAATAAAAATATTTGAACATTCTCCTCAAAATTTGCATATAAAACATCACAATGAAAATGTATTCATTACCAGATTTTTTTTTCCACTGCAAACATCTAATTATAATGTAGGATTTTTTTATCTCTAAAAAAACACAGTAAACAAATAAAAGTTCATTATTTGTCAGTACCCAAATGATGCACTTTTCTTTTTAGGATAAAGTATGAAGAGGTGCTTTTATAGATTGCTTGCAAAAGATTCTGGTTTGTCAGTTCCAGAGGCCTTAAGCGCCATTTTATATATGAGACAGCAAACACCTACACTGAGCCACACCATGCTGAGAAAGTATTATATTATATTATATTATATTATATATTATATTATATACTAACCAGATCTCCATTACATTTTTTGTAGTCCACAAAGTCTCTTGAAAGAAAGATTAAAGAGAGATTTCTCGTTAAATGCCAAACTTGGTCTAAGATAAATGGACTTAGCCCCAAATCTTATTTTTCCTACATGCCATAAATAATAGTTGAGAGATGGTTTGTTATAGGTTACATTTCACTTTAGTTATATGTTACATAAAAACTGGGGTGGGAGGAGCTTAATATTCTAGGTCAGTGTTTAAAGAAGTATGTTTAGTAGAACAATATCTGAAAATTTCATGGTCATATTTTTTAAATAGGTTTTTGTTGATTTTTTTAGCTAGAGAGAACGGGAGAGAGAGCTAGAAACATTGATGTGACAGACAAACATCAATCGGCTGCCTCCTGCACGCCGCCTACTGGGGATCAAGCCCACAACCTGGGCATGTGCCCTGACAGGGAATCAAACCTGGACCTCTCAGTCCATGGGATGACGCTCAATTCACTGAGCCACACGAGCTGGGCTCATGGTCATATTTTTAAATTGTCAAGTTAAACAATATAAATAAATTGCTCTGTTGCAGGACTTATCAGAGCCACTCATTTCCTACAGTACATTGGGTCTTCCTCAAAACCTTGCATAGAATGTAGTTTCCAAAAGTTATCAGCTCAGAGAAAATCTCTCTGGACTGATGATTCAAAAACCAGTTTGCAAAATACTTTCTGAAGTCATCCAGCCTTTCTCCTCCGTGCTCTTCATGAAAGTGAAATGTCATTTATTTCAGCCTCATGTACCACAGTGAGCACCAGCTCTGTGAATGGACCTGAGATATGCTGTCTCATCTAAAGCTCACCGTTGCCCAAGGGAAATAGATGTCATTAACTTCATCTCAAGAGGAGACACTTGAGATAAAGTTTAAGAGGTCTCAGGACAAATAAGCCACCAAGCCAGGACTCAAACACAATGGGCTCTCTAGAAAGCCCAGCATCTTTCCCTGACACTGTGTGGCACACACTGTTCTCGTTTGGTGAAACTCTTCAGTGGTTTGTCTGGTGTGTGTCGTTCGTGTAACCTCACTGTAATCAAGAGCCTCCCCTACAATGGCAATCCTGATGGTTTGATCTTTTACCATGGTAAACTATGTTAACTTGATTTCTCTCTAGCATGGAAAGATTAGCATATCTGTTGATAATTTTATCAGAACACTATCCATTCTAAAGGACTGCCATTTATAACACACAGAGTAAGATGAGAGATGTATACACATTAAAATACTAATCAAAGATAAATTTAAGCCCTGGCCAGTTTGGCTCAGTGGTTGGAGTGTCAGCCTGTGGACCAGGGAGTCCCAGGTTTGATTCCTGTAGGGGCACGTACCCAAAAACATAATACATTTAAAAAAATTTTTAAAAGATAAATTTAAAACCAACCCAAAGAGATTCATGTTAAAAAGCAGTTGGAGGTTAGCATTCATGTCAGAGTTAGTCTACAGTGTCCTTCATTACCTGCAGGCAAATACCATCAAGCCCAAACCCACAAAGCACCTCTTCTCATCTCGCAGTAATAAGATATTAATCAGCATATGCTTCGTCTCCGTTCGCTGGAGCCCTCTATTCACCGGCACCGAAATGAATATAAGACCAGAAAGAGCGATACAAAGTGACCAACAGACCCATCAGAGAAGTTTTAGAAAAACAAATCAAACTTCTGGATCATCTTCTATTAGCATTAATTGGGACATATCAAATTCTTACGTTGCAGAGAATTTTTTTTTTCTACCAGGAAATAAAAACGCTCACATGCATAAAATGAATTTGGGTCTACAAATTAATCTGGAGTTTTCCATTTCTCAAATCTCCTAAAAGTTCTATCTCAAATACTTTTCCTCCGTCATTAATGATTTGTCCCATTCACAGGTAAGACTTTCTACATGCTTCAGCATTGAAAACCCAATAAAATTAGAATTTTTCTCAGAATTCACCAAGATAGACAAATTCCACAAAAAAATAATTCTGAAATAAATTTTCATTAAACAAGTATCTAATATATTAGTCATTTTTAATTCCTTAGTGGAAAACTATAATCACGCGGTACATTGTCACATGGAAGTATGACATTTTTATGACTGAGGACAAGAAAATTCCCTAAAGGACGCTAAACCACTCTATTATCAAACCTGATCTATCTTTTAATAGAAAAAAAAAGGCACAGTGACTAAAATATTCTAGTTCTATACTCTGTGCATTGTTTGCAAAACTATTTTATTGCTCTCTGTTCGACTTTGAAGAGCATTGTCTTTCTAAATAATTACAATGGCACCTTCTCTAGGAAGAAAGAAATGCATAATGTATATTACACCAACTTTTTTTGCGTGAGTGGTACTTTAGCAATTTGACCTTGGTGAAAACAGAAAGAAGTTCTCCTTCTCTCTCAGAAGAGCAGCAAGAACACAGAAAGAGCTCTCCGCGAGTAAGAGGATGTGCACTCGACTTCTCCTAAGATCAGAGAAAGGCCTGAAGGGAATTCTGTTCCACAAGAGATGGACTAGCTGAAAACTTAATGCTCACAGACCCCTTTCCAGCCTCAGTCTGCAAAGGAGAGTCGACCTTGAAAGATCTCAATCTCCAGTCCAGACAAAGATAAAAAGCTGCAATGTATATTCTTATCATATAACCTGTGCATGGTTGTGGGATATGATTTGCAAATATCTAAGTTTTGTGAATGTACACAGCAGCCTTTGCATCTTGGCATGTTATTGTTAGGAACATCTCCTTACTGCATATACTCAAAAGCTAAAATATACTTCAGTGCACATCTAGCCTTCTTGAACATGAAGTAGGAATAAAAAAACTCCTCAGTTACCATCAGATAAGGGAGCCCTTGTGGAAAGGGTGGGAGACGCAGGCAGCAACGTGCTGGCCTGAAGTGGGGGCGGGGCTGCCAACAGAACCTCCTCATCCAGCCACTGCCTCTGTGTCCTGCTCAGAGACGTGCAGGCCATGTGACGAAACAGCACTGGCTGATATTACTAAATCTTGATTTAAGGTGACACAATTACCCATGGAAAATGTCTTTAATGCAACATATTGGAATTTGTGTCTTCCCTTACAGGATATGTACAAGAATGTGATCCTTTTCTTAATAAAATCTGGACAATATGGATTATTCCCTCTCCCTAGATAGAGTTGGCAAGTCCTTTGAAAATGCTTATTTTAAGTTAACCATAGCCACAAAAAATACACCACTAACCAAACCAAAGATATCCTGTTTAAATCAAAGGAAACGAGGGCTGCTCATGATCCTAATGGTCGTAAGCAAAACATGGACCATAAATCCATCATGCTAAGCACTAGCCTTTATTGCTACCACGGTTGCACAAAATTGGCTAGAATCAACATTGCTGCAAAACCATAAACCAACAGCAGCTTTACCCCGAGTGTGAAAATCTCTCCAAGAATATCAGGCACTGTCCTTTGGTTAGAGCACTTTTCATATATTTCTAAGACATTTTTCATGGGATCCTTTGGTTACAATTATTTTGCTTCCTCCCTGAATTTGAACATTCCACTCTGACCATTTAGAGCCTCTACAGCAATTACCATTGACCTCAGTGACACTGCTTCCCGGTCATGTCTTACTAGAAAAGCCTACTAGAAAATTCAGAAGTTCTAAATTTTGAAAATTAATGGAGGCCATAGTTCCTGACATGTCTCTGCACCCTCCCGTGTCTTCGCTGAAACTATTTATTCCTTACTGAGAGAGACAGATGTACTCATTGGGAACTTTTTACAAAGTTTAGAAAATTCCTAAAAATCCAAATTGAGTCTGTTTTCCCCTGGGGTTAGGGCAAGATCTAGCAACAAAACTTTAAATATTAACAGTATTTGTGTATAAGGAAAGTATATTTCAACGTAAGTCTTTGGTGAACTGTATTTTTAATTTAGCTGCTCCTACATATTAGTTTTAATTTATGTGAGGGAATGCAGGTTGAGAAGCAATAAAAGCGAAATCACTTCTAAAGTAGACTGTAACTGGAACTTCCATTAAGTTAGACTACCTGCTCCTTACTTTTCCTAAGTCCGTGATGTTTTATTTATTTCTGTGGGAAGACAGTCTGTGCCAGGTAGCTAAGAACAGGCCAAGTGTCTCACGGGAAGATATTACTTGTCTTAACCTTTCTTTGCAACTGGTAGGGTCCTTGTCATCTTGACTTCCCTCCAGCTCGTGACCTCTGCCCTGCTCCAATTTAAAGATAAACGAAAAGGCATTCCCCCTGAATGTGTGCTTCTTCTAGATTTTCTGTAGAAGCAGTGGGATCTAGTTGTCGAACCAATTACCTCTTATTTGAAAGAAGTTGTGGGCTATATAGCTGTGCACTGGAAGAAGAAGTTCAGAAAAAAAGAAAACACGAAAATAGGATACGCCAACTCTAAAAAGTGAGCCCAGAATTCAATAGCAAAATAAGAAAAGGAGAATTATGAGAAATAATAAACAAGAAGCCTTTCATGAGTTAGCTTTTGTCAGCAATATATGGGGTCGTCTGTAATAATATTTCTAAAACAACTGATTTAAATATGACAAGTAAATTGGAGTGAACCAAATCATCGTTCATGCATTGACAGATTTTTCATAAAATTTGTATATAAATATGCCAGAACCGGAACATTCATTATTTAGAAGTTTACAGAAAGGCATTTCCTGTGTCATGCATTGTAACTTTATACAACAGCATTTTCCCTCCGACTTTTCTTGCTCTCTGAGAATATGGTACTTCTTGGTGTTGCTTTTGAAATTCTATTGTCTATTCTCCTTGTTGATAATAAACAATTAAATTTTTACTTTACTAATTAAAAATAGAGTAATATCAAAATTAGGACCAAAAAAGAGAGAAAATAACTTTAAATAGTACACACACACAGTGTGTATATGCATGTATATATACATAAACTCATGTATATTATTATCATTTTTATTCAATTTTCAAGTTATACAGGCTATTTTGCGTTTTTCATGTTTTTAGTTTGCTTACAGAAGGAAGTCTGAGCCACCTCTCTCCTTCACACATTACATTATGGAAAAAGTCTATAAAGTAAGAAGAGTATCTAGCCAGACTTTATTGTAGATAATGGAGAAAATTTATTAGGTAAAGACTAAAAACGTTCTTTACTACAAGAGACTACACCTCAATATATAGTGGAGGAAAATGTCTCCCTTGTGAGAAAACATAATAAAATACGTCCTCTAACAGGCTGTGAAACCCTGAAGAAACACATAGCTCCCCCCCGCCTCTCTTTCTGAATTCTTATTTATTTTGAGTCAGGCTATCTTAGGCCATTAATTAACCTCAAGCCCTTGAGGTCACCTCCTTGAATCTGTTCTTCATATACTGAAAAGTTCTACTTCTCAGTGAACATTAAAGATACCTGAATATTGATAATGTTGGCAAAATAACAGATTATATATACTAAAATGCTTTGAGTTGTAAAAATGAAAGAATACAAAAGTCACTCAAATAACTTTGAATAGCTCAAGTGTTAGTCACCAAAATGTAGAAATCTTTGTCTTATCAATAAGAGTTCTGATAGTATCAATTATAAAAAAAAAAAGAATTGTTGTAAATTGAGTCTTACACATTTGTATATCTGTGGTTTTTAGAATCTTAAACTAGTCTGTGGTTTTGCATGCAAATATACATAAAGGGAACCAGCACGGCCGGTGAGTTGATGGAGCATTTATTTAAATTATATCTATTTAAAACAATTGAGTTAGTTCTACCTACTAGCTCATATATTGAAGAGTTTATTGCCTGTGCTGGAAAATGTGTTGACCTAGGAAATGCTTATACATAGAAATAATATTTTAAAAGGTAAGTTAAGAATTTGATGTGATTAGAAATCCTAAATGTTTATTAATTAAATTTGTATTAAGTTATAGGGCATGTGGAAAATTCCATCTTTATCAGTTATATTATAAACAGATGAACCAGCAAAATACTATATCCGTACCTATCATGTGGTACCTAACAACTTTTACCTAATAATTATTAGTATATGTGATTTATCCTCTTGCCAGGTTACAACCTAATTAGAGCTAGGCAGAATTGTACCCAACACTTAAAAAAATGTCCTACACATTATGGATATATGATAAGCAATTAACAAATAAAGAAATGAAGACATAAACTGGCTTAGTTAACATTATTTTATGGGTATTTTTACAGATAAAGGAGAGAGGTTTTCAACTTATCTTTAAACTTAGTGTTTTAGAAGAATAATAAACAGGAGAGAGAAAATGATTTTGTATCAATGTTGGTATTCAGAATTAAAACTGCACAATTCACTGAGTTGGTTAAGGATAGTTCAGCCAACTGGGAAGAGGTCATGCCAATGTAACTATTTAAATTTGTGTTTATTGAGCGACAAAGGAAGTGAACATATATCATAAATCAAATACAAATTTGGTAAATAAAGCAAATCTCACATTGAGTATGAAAAGTAAACACTGAAGAGTTAGGATCCCATAAATGCCATTTTACAATGTCTTCTAAGACACTAAGTGGCGACTAAGTTTTACCAACAAAAGAGTTAAATAAAATTAAAAGACTGCAGTGACGTATTTTGTATGAAGAGAAAAAGCAGGACCACACCTGTGAAGCCATTCATCCGATGACTTCTGGCTCATCAACTTCCGTTTTCCCTTTGATTCTTCCTTCTACAAGTGCGAACACATTCTCATCAACATAATTGAGAGCAGTAAGAAATGGTTGAAGACTTAATAGAGTAAATGGTTTTGTGATTTGATGACGAAGGAAGTATATTTTGAATTTAGTCAATGGTCTTTGAGTCAGATTTGAGTCTGTTACAACATTACCACGAGTTGGCTGCGAGACTCCAAGCCATCTCTCGGCCTTTCTGGACTCGAACCAGAGTTGGAATCTGAGCTCTGCTAATTTCCAGGTCTGTGCAACTGGGTCACTATTCTGAAGCCTCTGTTTCTCCATTTATAACTAAGAGATGATGGTTAAATGATCTAATATATGTAAATTGCTAGACATGGTGTTTGGCATTGAATTAACTCTCAATACAGACATTTTTTGTTGTTATTGTCATTATCTGACATTCCTGATAATACAATTTTGTCATTCTGTACTATTTTTAATATTGCTTTCCATAAAACTAAATACTGGCACTCACTATTTTTACATTTATCTTTTGACTAATATAGTTGAATTATTTTCACTTATGAGGAATATAAAATATTCTGTCAGCATAGACTATGTTTCTGCCATCTTCCCTCACTCCCATGGGTGAAAATCTATTTGTTCCTTTTGATCCAAAATAGTAAATAAGCATTCATTTGATGTTTTAACATTCTGTAAGTCTTTTCCGTTTTTAACCAGTTAGAATTTTGAAGGCAAACATATGAAAGTAAAAGAAAAAAAAGAAATTTAAAAAATAATGTGGATATTTAGCATTGGTTTAACTGCCTGATAGCTGTCAATAAAAGTGTAAAAATGTATCATCTCTCCATGTCAGGTTGGGTTACATATATATACACAAATACATATGTAGCTACATATACTAATATATATTTAAAGATATATATATCTTTATAAGCCAACTGTCTTTTAGGGTAGAAAATAAGATTCCCAAGCTATTGAAAAATACCCAATCCATATCAGCTTTCAGGAACTTGATCTTACGTTTAAAATTAAGAGATGTGTCATTTAAAAACTAAATATTTGGCTCAAAGGAAAAGCATAATTATTAGTACATAACTTAAAAGATGCCTTTAAATAATCTAAAACGTATTAGCTTCTGTGTTAATCAAGGCCCTTTTAGTAATCTATCATAGCTTTGATAAATTTCTTAGAGACCAATAAAATTAATTGAATAGTTTTTTCTGATCTTGATGAATTAGTGATTGCTGCTCTCTTGTTTTAGAGTAAAGAAAAGTTGAAAATTAAAAAGAATTCCATAATAGACTACAAAAATAAAACTTGTCAAATGAGACTACATCAAACTTAGAAACTTTTGTGCAAGAAAGGAAATAATCAACAGAGTAAAAAGGCAATCTACATATAGAATGGGAGAAAATATTTGCATATCACATATCCAATAAGGGATTAACATCCAAAATATATAAAGAACTCCTACAACTCAACATCAACAACACCACAACAAAATAACCTGATTAAAAAATGGGCAAAGGACTTAAATAAATGTTTCTTCAAAGACATATACAAATGGCCAGGAAGCACATATAAAAATGCACAATATGACTAAGCATCAAGAAATGCAAATCAAAACCACAGGAGATATCACCTTATACCTGATAAATGTCTGCTATCAAAACAAACAGGTAAACAAAAAGTAATAAATGCTGGCAAGGATGCAGAGAAATAAGAACCCTTGTATAGTGTTAGTTGAAATGTAAAATGGTGCACCCACTATAGAAAACAACATGGAGGTTACTTAAAAAAAAAAAAAAAATATATATATATATATATATATATATAGAGAGAGAGAGAGAGAGAGAGAGAGAGAGAGAGAGAGAGATAACCTGTGATCCAGCAATCCCACTTCTTGGTCTATATCCAAAACAATTGGAAACAAGATCTCAATGAGATAATTGCACACTCCTGTTCAAGCAGCATTATATACAATAGCCAAGAGACAGGAGCAACCTAAATGTCCATCGATGGATAAATGGATAAAGAAAATATCTATGTATCTCAATAAATTATCTATATAATGAAATATTATTGAATTATTTTTTAAAAAGACCAAAATTTTGACATATACTATGACATGGATAAACCTTGAGGACATTATGCTAAATGAAATAAGCCAGTAACAAATGAAAAATACTGCATGAGTCCATGTACATGAGGTATCTAAAATAGTCAAACGCATACAAACAGAAAGTGGAACATGGCCCCCAGGAGCTGGGGGCAAAGGGGCAGGAAAATGGGGTGTTCAATGGGGATAGAGAAAAAAACTCTAGAGATCTGTTGTGCAACAATGCACACATAGTTAACACCACTGTACTATACACTTCAAATGGTTATGATGTTGAATTTTATGTTATGCTTTTTCAACACGATCAAAAAGTTCCATTAATGGAGGCATATTAATATAAATGACATTTAGAAAACTCAACCCCCATATCTTGACTCAAATTTTGATAACTCCAGCTTATAACAAGTAGAGGTAAAATGCATGAATTAAAAAATTTCTATCTTTGCCTTGGGCGGTTTGGCTCAGAGGTTAGAGCGTCGGCCTGCGGTCCAGAGAGACCCGGGTTCGGTTCCCACTAAGGGCACGTACCTCGGTTGCAGTTGTCCCCGGCCCTGGTTGGGTCGTGTGGGTAACCACTCAATGTGTCCCTTTCATGTCAATGTTTCTCTCTCTCCCCCACTCTATCTGAACAAAATATCGAAAAAATGTCCTCAGGTGAGGATAAAAAAATAAAATAAAATTCTATATTCCTACAATACCCTCCCTTTACTGAATAAATAAAAAAAAATACAAAAGCCCTCTCAACCTTCTTAAAAAAATAGGCATTCTCTCAGATAAATTTTCTTCATTGTCATAAAACAAATAAAAATATCAACTATGATAACTGTCAACAGAAGCAATTTCTCAGGGTAACTCAGTACACAGCAGGGGCCATGCAACTGGAGCGTAGGGACTTAAAGGTCCCGTCTACTGTCCGTCTTTCTACTCACCTGGACAGGTGAAGTGGGTTTTGATCATTCACTAACGTAGAAACTGTAAGATTTTGGTCAAGACCTACACAGATATTGTGCTATATATTTTTTTACTATGTGGGCATAAATGATACTTTGTTGTCTTCATTTGTTGATCTGTCCACTCCTCAAAGAGACTAACTTTAGAAGTCCATATGGCTACCTTATTAGCTTGGTACTCTCTGGTTATCCCTGGCAGAAGCCCCAGGCACGTGTGGCTGTTCAGTACACGTTTACTGAATTGGTCTGAAATAGATCAGGGACGCTGGCCAATTTGCACACGTAGTTACACGCGCCTAAGAGTACATGAACTAAAATGTATGTTGATGTGAAATGTGGAGTATTTGCTACAATCCCAATTAATTGGTAAGTTTAATTATACATACTCTTTTGCCCCAGCCTTTTTCTTCTCTAAATATCTACTTGAAATTGCATAAGTATCTTCACCACACTTAATTTTTTTTTTTTTATATAAAAAAAGTAGAATTTTACAAGGGTTATATTTTCTAGAAGAAACCAAGTTGTACCATTTTAATACCTATATTCAGGGCCTTTCTTTAAGTTAATAATGAATACGCTTTCCTTAAAAAATCCTTAAGCAGATCTTTATTTCTAAATTCACTGTCACCTCATTATAATTTTATTTCAACCTCAGTCATGTTATACTTCATAATGTTTTCAATAAAATATCCGTGCTGAAATGCAGAGCTTTTTGAAGAGTTACCATATTTCTGCCATAGTTTATTTTCTATAAAGAATATGGGTGTGTCTCAATATTAAAAATATATTTCCACTTAAAAACTTACCAGCAAAGTTAATTTTCTCAAATGGATACTACTTTATTCAAAAATCAATGTGTGGTGGTATGTGTGTGCCCTCAGTAAAATCACACTTTAAATGTATATATAAAAGAAAATAAAAAATTAATCACATATAAAAACTGTAGAACACAAAAATGAATCTGAACATTGGTGCTGTGATTGAGGGATGGAAGTACAATTGTACTGGAGAACTGATGACGAAGAGCATTAGGAGGTAAAAAGCACAGCTCTCATTTCGTTGGTGATGTTTGCTCGCCCTTAAACAAAACACAACATCCATACAGCTCGTTGGCTCCTAGTAAGACATACTTCGCATGGGTGGCCATAGCCATGTTAACAATGGGGTCTTTTGAAATGTCTGTATTATGAATGTAAATTATGTTTCAGAATTATGTTGGTTAACAGGATTTACATATTTAGGTTTTTCCTTGTCCTTTATCCCTTAGTTGTTTTTTTTAAGTAAAAATTGATCAAATTTAAGGATCTAAGTTGCAAATTCTATAAAAGCCAAATCTGCAATAATTCTCTTAGAAATTCCTAATCTGCTGAAAGTAATAGATCTAATAGCTCCAGGACAAGGATATTTCTGTTGAGACTGATTGTCATTTACTCAGTATAAGTCTTGTGGGTTGCTCCAAAGGCCAAGAGATGTCAGAGGGTAGGGACTCTATCTTGGCACCTAACACAGTAATACACAATGACTAGATGTTCTGTGACTTAATTCAACTCTGTGCCTTATTAAGTTCACAATCAAATCCTTTTGAAATTCTAAACTGTGCCCATGTCTAAATTATTTAAGAATCTCAAATCTGGAACATCTCATTTAAAAAGTGATATTAAAACAAATTTCTTATCTTAGACATGTCATTTTGACTCAGGGAAGTTGCTGTTATTTCAGTTGGAAATTTAGACAAAAGTCCTTATTACAAATCAGATTCCTAAACTGCAGAATCTATTTTTAAGTCTTGAAAATTTTTCCAAATATTCTTGACTAATTTTTAATCTTGAAAAAAATATTAGGAATATAATTGTGACTTATATGATTAAAGATAATTTTTTAAAATTTGAACATATCAATTAAAAAGAAAAAAATTAAAAATATCTTTGACCTTCCATTATAGACTAAAAGGTTGGGAACAATTCTTGAAGTGATTAAATGTGCTAACCACTGTCCTTCCTGTGAGCACACAACAAAACTAAAAAATACTCATTGAAAATACCAAAAGAAACATTTTCTTCTTCAACAATAAATGACTGAAAGGTTTGTCAAGGTGAAGAAATCACATCAAATTACACATGAACCATACAAGGAAGCCTGATTTAAAACGACAGTCTGTCAGCTAAGTTAGGGTTAAAATGATCCAATGATGCTTGGCTTGAGTTTCTACTAACGAAGTAGAAACATACTCACCGCAAATTTCTGATCAGAAAATGATAATACTCTCAACCCTAGATTAAGCCAAAAAGAGCAGCAACTCTTCTTCAGATTCTCAATATTTACTTTCCACCTTCCCAAGGCCAAAATGTCATCTATTTTTTTTTGGAAGAGAAAATCAAAGCCAAATGGTAAAAATGCAAAGATTTGGTTAAACAAACAGTCAGTGTTTCAATGGTTCTATCCGCAGCATGCCCAGCCACCAAACAAAGCCAAGATATTGTCCCTCTCTTTGACAGACAAGGAGCCTCAGCGGTCCAGAGTGACATGCCCGAAGGCTGGCACGGGATTGGGCTAATTAAATTAAATAGCAGGAAACAGCTTTTCCATACGCCACGGCCTGGCCACACACAAACTGTAACAGTAAATCTTTTATACTAGTCAAGGAAAAAATGTAAGCATTAAAAAATACACAGTATCAACACGCCATCCATGAATCAGAAGCTGTGTAGCCACAGAAACTCCCTGGGCCTGGACTTGAACTCCAAGTGTCTTAGAACCGCCCGGTTCACTTTAGGAGAAATCCAAAAGACCATGGTAATTAAAGAGGATGACAAAGAAAGCCCCCCCACCAACACTTTAAGGCAAGCCGATATTCTGATTAGTTCAAGAACACATCTCTGCGTCAAATAAACTCAAAACCTCAATACTTCTGAATCAAAGTTAAAATAAAATGCATTGCTCACATTCCACCAGTTTCATATCCTATCTCATCACCCAACTGAAAACGGAGAGATCAACTGAGAAAAGGCAGGAAGCCTTAAGAATCTATTGAGAAGACTGTTCTCCTATGTTCTTTTCTCACCTCTAAGTCTGTCATTGTAGTTGTAAGCTTTTGTTTAAGGCAATATTGTTTTAAACAAATCCGTACCTTCGTGGATCTAGAAGAATTTCCACGGGTTGGTGGGTGCCACTCATTTTCATCAATCATGGTTTTCATTAGCATTGATTTCTAAGATGAAGAACAGGAACTATAAAATAGTAATTGTTATCTTACAAGCATTATGTTGAAAAATAAAGACAAGGAAACTGCTTTCATAGGGACCCTGAATTAGAGGATTACAAGGTGATTTCAACTTAGAGACAGCAAATCCAGAGTCAATGCAGACCAGGGCTTAGCTGCTTAAACAGAATTATATAATATACTTTAAATATGTAATATATAAAACAAAATGTAAGTGGTTCTCTCTCTCTCTCTCTCTCTCTCTCTCTCTCTCTATATATATATATATATATATATATATATTTTTTTTTTTTTTTTGGTGAAAATTACATTTATGGTAGCCAGTATTCAGATGTTATAAATATTCCATTATTCATGCTTTTCTAACTTGAATTTAAGGATTTTCACTAGATTTGTTATTTCTTGCTATATGAAAGAGTTGACTGCATTAATGGACCATGACTTAATAAAATTATGGTATACATGATCCTTAACTACAAAAACACACCCAATTCAGGGGAATTCAATGAAAGACAGAAAAGGGGAAAATAAATCTCCTTTTAACTGAGATTTGAATGGTTTTTGAAAACTCATCCGTATTATTGTGTTTCACTCAGTGTATTCTATATAATTACAGGGTGACAAAATGTCCAATACACATGGGTTAGCAATGCCCACTCAGACTATTTGTGTCCCATGCCAGAAATCAATTAATAATGATTAATGTTTGTTTCCCCATGTCTACCTTCAAAATTTATATCTGAATGTAAAGCTAACCAAATATCCGGGAAATCCAAAGCCGAGGAGGAAATGGTCAAGTCACAGAACTGACAGGTAGGAGCCAGTAAGTGACCAGCTTCTAAAGTGAAGCCAGGCCCAGAGTGAGCGGAGTCATCTCTTCACTCCATCTTGCTCCTGCCCCAGGGCTCGAGGTTACGATGGACAAATCCTTGGCCTCATCCACCTCTGTGTACACACAGGACATTCACTGAGGCCCACAGAACTCACAGATCAGTGAGAGAGAGATTAGGTTCAGAGTCAAGGCTACTACATACCTGCTCTAACAAAACTTAAAGTCTTAAAAGGTTCAAGGTAATCAATACTTTTTCAGGAAAGACAGCACATTTAAATTGTCTGGCACCTAAGGAAAATTTACTTGACATTAAAAGGAGCAGGAAAACAGGAATGATATTCAAGAGAAAAATTAAGCTGTAGTAGCAGACACAGAAATGGCAGAGATAGCAAAATCAGCAGAAAAGGACTTTAAAATGAATATTATAAATATGTTCAAAGATTTAAAGGAAAAGATGAATACAAGGAGGGTATAAATGAGAATATATGTTAGAACCAAAAGAAATCCCTAGATCTGAAAAATACAATATCTTTTTTTATAAACATGATTTTATTAATTTTTTCTTTTTAGAGAGAGAGAGATACAAACATCAATGTGAGAGAGAAACATCGATCGGCTGCCTCCTGCACATCCCACCTGAGAATCGAGCCCAAAATCCAGGTATGGATTGCCCTGACCGGGAATTGAACGGGGACCTCTTAATCCATGGGACAACATTCAACCTAATGAGCCACACCGGCCAGGCTGTAAAATACAGTGTCTTAAGTGAAGAATGTATTGAATGTGAATAAAAGTGTATCCACTAAAAGAAAAGATGAATATGGCAATAGACACTATACAAACTGAAATAAAGACAGAAAAAAGATAAGAAAAAATATGCAGAAACTCATAAGCTGGTGAGACATCATCAAGCAGCCCACCCTAGGTGTACTAGGAGTCCCGAAAGAAAAGGAGAAAAACTAATATTGGAAGAAACAATGTCTTACATTGTGCAAAATTTTAAAAGTGCAAACCCACAGATACAAGAAGCTCAGTGAACCAAAGCAGGATACAAAGAAAACTTCATTAAGGCAAATCATAGTCAAGTTGCGGAAAACCAGTGATAAGAAACTCTTGAAAACAAGCAGAGGAAAAATATACCACCTGATTTTAAGGTTTGCTATAAAGCAATAGTAATTCAGATTCTGTGGGGCTGGTGCACAGTTAGACACATAGATCAATGGAATAAGAGAAAGAGTTCAGAAATTCGTTCACATGTACATGGTCAACTGATTTGTAAAAACAGAACCAGAATAATTGAAAGGAATGAGGATAAACTTTTCAAACACTGGTACAGAAAAACTGGGGTACCTATGTACAATAATTAACCTCAGCCTTTCTTCACATCATACACAAAACATCTGCCAGAATGGGTTTGTCTTAAATGTAAAAACTGAACGAGAAGAAGAAGACATAGAAACAAATCTTTCTTAGATAGCACACTAAGGCCCTCACCATAGAAGAAAAAATTGATACCATGGAACCCAACATTAAAACTTTCTGTTCTTGCCCTGGCCGGTTTGTTCAGTGGTTAGAGCACCGGCCTGCAGTCCAGAGAGACCTGGGTTTGGTTCCCGCTAAGGGCCAAAATTTATATCTGAATGTAAAGATATAAATTGGTTGCAGTTTGTCCGCAGCCCTGGTTGCAGTTTGTCCCCAGCCCTGGTTGGGTCGTGCGGGGCCCTGGTTGGGTCGTGCAGGTGGCAATCACTCGATGTGTCCCTTTCACGTCGATGTTTCTCTCTCGCTCTTTCTTCCTCTCTCTCCCTCCCACTTTATCTGAACAAATAATAGAAAAGAATAAAAACAACTTTCTGTTCTTCATAATGAAAGACAAGCTATGGACTAGGTAAAAATATTTGCCACATATATATCTACAAATGGATTGAATGCAGAATATATGTTATTCCTATAATTAATAATAAAAGGACACTCCAAAAAACAAACAAAAAATGCAACATAGCTGGATCAATAATTTACCAAAGCAGATGTACAAACTGCCAATAAGTTCGTGCAAAGATGACATCAGGGAAACACAGCATGAAGCCACAGTGACGTTCTACTACACATCCACCAGAATGCACAACATTGAAAAATTATCTGACAATGTCAAGCACTGGAAACAGGACCTCGAACTACATTGCTAATGTGAATGTAAAATAATAAGGAAACAAAAGTAATTTGGCAGTTTCTTACAAAGTTAAACAAACACTTAGCATACAACTCAATTATTCCACTTTTAGATATTTACCCAAAATAAATAAATCTCTACTGACACTACACTAGAAAATTCACAGCAGCTTTACTCATAATCATCTAGAAATAACCCAAATTCCCATCAGTTGGTGAATGCATAACCAAAGCGTGGCATGTCCATATAATGAAACACTATTTGGCAATAAAAAAGACTATATTACTGATACACACGTGGATGGACCTAGAAGCATTATGTGAGTGAAAATATATGGACAGAAAATATCACAGACTCTTTTTATATGATTTATTTATATGAAATGCTAGAAAAATCAAAACTAATGCCTAGCAACAACAATAAAACTGGATGGATGACCGCTGGCGCGCAGTGGGGAGTCGGGGTGGGGCCGTGGTTAACAAGGAGACTCTTTGGGGTGATATAAATATTCTGTATCTAGATGGTGTCTATACATTTGTTAAAATTCATCAAACTCTACATACATGATGAATGGATTTCTGTATGTGAATTATACTTCAAAAATATATTTTAAAAATGAGTAAGATTTAGGGAGCTACAGTAACCAAAATAAAAATCTCATTTCAAAATTTTAATTCAAATTATTATGGAAAAAAGACACCTAGGATGTTAGAAATTGGACATTTCTGAATCCCTGGGAGAGAGCTTCTTTCTGGGGAGAGAATAAAAAGAACTTTTTTTCTTTACATATTTCTATATCTAGAAAAATGTTGTATTGAGAATTAACTAACCCCTCTGCATATATAAAGGTATAAGATATATGGAGATACTTAAAATTTGTATGAGATAAATAAAATAAAAAATAAAGGCATTAAGTTGAATATTTTACCAGTTTTCCAGATAACTCAAGCAATGACGCAAAAATCAAACCATTTAAAATATGTACCAGAAAACCAAATGTTAAATTTACTTTATTTTTTGTTTGTTTGTTTTTTGCATTTATCTTCAGACAGAGCAGGAGGGAGAGAGGGGGAAGAGAGAGAGAGAAACATCCACGTGAGAGAGACACATGGACTGGCCACCACCCACACGACCCCAACCAGGCCGGGGACAAACTGCAACCCTGTACGTGCCCTTAGCGGGAACCAAACCCTGGTCTGCGGGCCAATGCTCTAACCGCTAAGCCAAACCGGCCAGGGCTAAATTTACTTTAAAGCATAAATAAAAAGGGATTTGGTATCACTCCGCCATGACCGAAATATATGTAAGATGCTAAAAACATACTGTAAAGTAGACTTATTCTTTATCACGTGAAATGAAGGTAAAAGAGCGAGAATGATGACTATTCAAAATCAGGGAATGATTTATTTAAGATCAAGAAATCACCTCTGGTTTTCTCCTTCACAGATGGATCTAGTTTAACATTCACCAAACTGGAGATAGTAGAAACAACCCCCCCACCCCACCTCCCGCAAAAAAAGATTCCCCGAGCATTTGATAAAAAAGCAAGAGCATAGAAAAGCTTAGTGCAGACAGTCCTGGTTTACGACGGTTTGACTTAGATTTTACCCTGATGTAAAAGCAATCAATACTCATTCAGTAGACACCCTACTTTGCATTTTGATCTTTCCCGGGGCTGGGGATATAAAACAGGATACTCTCTCCGACGCTGGGCAGTAGTGACCAGTGACCACGAGGGTAAACCACCAATACTCTGCAGTGTAGTATTCAATGCATTTCGACTTAACAATATTTTCAAGTGGTGATGAGTTTACTTGGACACAACCCCACTGAAAGTCAAGGAGCACCTGTCCGTTGTTGACTCTCTGCTGCCTCCCAAGACAGGCAAAGCCCAAAGCGAAGCAGGCTGCAGGCAGGGCCAGTTTGCCGAGTTTTGCGTCCTGGCTGAGTTTCGCTGCTGATGACCCGGTGGGAATTACCTGGAGGAGAGCTGGGCAGACACAGAGCTTATCCCAAGACCCTCTCCCCGATCAATATTTTCTTAACATAGGCTTTGGAATGAAGGTCACATTGGTCATTCATACCTAGAGCTGGTCTAAATCTGAGACATCTTAATTGAAACCTGATTTAAAAAACTATCTGAGGTTCTTTTTATGGGAGGTAAAAAGAGATGGAAGGAAAGGAGTGGAGAGAAGAAAGTGAGGTGCTGCCAGGATCTCCCAAAGAACACCCCACCCTGGTACTGCCCAGGAGTCCTGAAGGGGTGCAGATGAATCAGGTCCACAGTCCCCTGCAGTGACCTAGGCTGTGTGTGTGTGTGTGTGTGTGTGTGTGTGTATGTGCATTTTCCGTGTGTGCTGGGACACGGGAAGGTGGGGAAGCAGTGCTCTCGGGTTTATTTACTGAAGAGCAAGCTATTTATTAAACGCAGACTGGTGCAGCCAGGATGGAAAACAATATGGTGTTTCTGCAAAAAAATTAAAAATTGAACTGCCATTTGACCCAGTGATCCCACTTCTAGGAATATACCCTAAGACGCCTGAAACACCAATCAGAAAGAATATGTGTACCCCTATCTTCATAGCAGCATTATTTACAATAGCTAAGATCTGGAAACAGCCCAAGTGTCCATCAGTAGATGAGTGGATAAACAAGTGGTGGTACATTTACACAGTGGAACACGACGTAGCTGTAAGAAAGAAAGATCTCTTAGTCTTTGAGATGACCTGGAGGGACCTGGAGAGTGTTATGCTGAGAGAAATAAGCCAATCACAGAAAGACAAGTATCACATGATCTCACTTATTTGTGGAATGTAATGAACAAAATAAGGTGATGGACAAAACAGACCCAGAGACATAGACGTAGAGTTCAGGCTGACAAACCTCAGAGGAGGGGGCAGGGGGACGGGGAGGAGGGAAGAGATAAACCAAAGAACTTATGCATATAAGCATCACCAATGGACACAGACAACAATGCTGGGGGGTGGGACGGGCCAGGGAGGAGGGTGTCAATGGGGGGAAAAGGAGAGACATCTGTAACAAAAATAAATTAATTCAATTCAATTTCAAAAAAAGTGAAACTGAGTGTGTGATAGGTTCCTACCAAGGAGAAGTTACTAAAGTTCTAATAAGTTCTTAGTAAGTTTTTAATAATAATATTAACAGCATTGCTAATTTTTACTCTGAACCAATTTTCGACAATATATATTATTAACAGAAACTAATCCACTTAAAACCTCACAGTGAAAATGATCATATTTAACAAGTGAGTAAACTGATGCTTGGCATATGTGAGTCATTTGCTCCAGGCGGAGATGCTAGGAGACAAGGTTGGCACTCCGAAGTCCCCTAGATCCAGCCTCGTGACCACTGGGCAGGTACACCTGCAAGGCAGGTCCACACATGAATCACAAACAAAGCAAGAGATGCCTGTCCAAGTTCGATGCATGTGTAGTCAAAACAACACAATTTCCACGGTCAGTAATAGTTTTCTTTATTTAAATCTGTGTAAAGATGAGGTCGATTCACTTCCTAAGGTTAGTATAAATCATTTTGTCTTCTTTCCAGCTCCAACTTTCAAAAATCATCTATAGAATACATTGATGTAGAAAAATTCACTCGCTAAAGAGACCATAAAAATTATTTGATATTCTGTATTTTTATCTGGAAAAAGTGTCAGATATTATAGAAGTAATAATGGTGATTCATAAAGAATAGAAATTGTGAAAAATAAATTTAATTTTGGTAATATCAAATAATAATTTCATCAAGTAAATGATTTCCATCATTTTCCGCTAACTGAAAATGAAAATTAAATAGCAACTACTATTACTAGAGCCAGCTTAAAGAAAATATCACTGTGGATATTCAGCACAATGGCCCAGCAAGTAAAACATGATTCCATGTAGCACATAGAAAAGTGAGCTTGTCATCATAATATGATAGAAAATGTTGCTTGGCATTAAGAAATATGAATAGAGAAATGTAAAACCAAAATCCTTCCAATGAAGTTTCATTTTTATTTTTTGTTAAGTAAGAGAAAGTTTATTTGTAAAGTCACAGAGGTAGAAGTGAGCGGTGGAAGGATCGGGCTCTGGAAACAAGCTGAAGAGGTGAAAGACGGGCCTTGGAGCAGAGGACGAGGAAGGTGAAGGCACAGCCTGCGGGGGGGGGGAGGGGAGAGACGCCGGCGGGCTCCCGGGGGGAGCACGCCCCAAATGAAGTGTAATCCTAGTTGTGCTAGGAACACTGCATCGTACATTTCCCTGGCTTCGAAAATCAAAAAGACATAATGACACATAGGTAATGCTTTTTTAAAAATTACATGGCAAATTGTATGGAACTGGTTCCGGGCCAACCAGAGAGTTTGGGTGGGCTGGAGAAATCAGAGCTGGCAGAACGGAGAACAGCAGGTTAGGGCTGGGAAGAGGACGTTCAAGTCTTTCCAGATGGGAAAAGCTTCAGGAAAGTCATGACCTGGAGCCCAGGGCTGAGCATTTACTGCACATGGTACGTGACTACCTTAGACTGGGGAGGGTGAGTGCCTGGTCAGAACAAGGAAGCTGAGTTATGAGGGCTGAACCTCCACTCTCATGAAACAATTAGGAAGACGGTATTGTAGGTTCTGCCATAAAGAATAGAAAAATGGAAGTGGTATGTTACAGTAAATTAACCGAATCGGTATAAAGATCATGTTCGTTTGTAAAGAGTTTGTGCGATTATAAAAGAATAAATTCACGTTAGTATTGAGTCAGTGACCAGGGACAGCAGAGCCAAAGAGGAAGTGGAGAGCTACGACGGCCTGAAATCACAGTAGGACTAACTGCTTATAAAAAATAAAAGAGAGGAGATAATTAGACGCGATTTCATGATAATTTATCCAGAGTCTAAATGGTGGTACCATGGACAGAACTGGAGGAGCTGGGGAAAAACCAGCCCATTTCACAGATGATGAATTTACTAACTTGGAGATGAGAGTGGAGTGATAAGTGAATTGTCCTTATGACTAATAGTATTCATAAAACATCTGACAGACTTTGAGTTGCCTTTCAGATAAAGAAGAAAGAAATCTTTGAACCTTTAAACCATTAAGATGCCCCAGATCTCCTCCAACACTAGCATTTTATGCCTCTATGTTGGATTAAGTAACAGCAATGGCAAGATACTGGCACGAGCAAACAGTCTTTTGTTCAGGTTTTATAGCCCACTTCTTTCCAAAGGGATGCAGTGGGAGATCTATCAACATAACCTAAAATGAGGATGATCTAAGGCAGCAGTCTCCTCTGAAGGTATGTGAGCCACAAAAGCGAACACGTGTGTGATCTTCGGGTTTCTAATAGCCACATTAAGAGAGTAAGAGAAAACAGGTTAAGATGAATTCCAATCACGTTATATAACCTAATGCATTTCAAATATTATCATTTTAATATGTAATCAATATATAGATATCTTTGTTATTTACATATGAATATATATTTTATACTGTGTCTTTGAAATCTGGTGTGTATTTTACACTTAAAGCAAAAATTATTCATACCAGTCACATTTTAAATTCTCAGTCGATACATGTGGCTACCAGTTTGGACATTACCAAAGAGAGGTCTTTGAAGAAATTCTGTCAACAGGGGTACAAAGCTTAAAGCAAAGACACAATCATTAGTTGAACAGAAAACTTAAGTGCAAACTAGACCAATAAAAATGGGTAACCAGGGTAGAATTTTAAAGCCTTTATAAATGAAAAATAACTCCGATTTAGTTTTAAAAGGTCACCAGAATAAAAGGCATTTCTTAAAGGAAAAATAAACATAATGCTTTCTTTGGTTTCTATTAGATATAATAAGCATTAAGATTACAGAATTTAAATGATTCATTGGGGAGAAAAAAGAAACAGCATCAAAAGCTAGGAAGCAATGAGCAGCAGCAAATCACAAAGGCAGAAAAGCAAAACCAGAATCAACTAGAAATCAGAAAAACAGAGCTCATGCATGAGAAAATGGAGCACAACAATTATTAAGTTCTTATCTCTAAAAATATTCAAATGCATGGAAGAAGGTTTTTAAAAAGCAATGTATATAACTCAAAATAGATCGAAGGCCCAAAAGTAAATGCTAAAATTATAAAACTCTTAGGAAACATAGGTGTATAGCTTTGTGGCATCAAATTAGGCAACCGTTTCTTAAACGTGACACCAAAAAGCATAAGCAACAAAATAAAAAGTAAATTAGACTCCAACAAAACTAAAAATGTGTGTGCACCAAAGGATACCTATCAAAAAAATGAAAGACAACCCACAGAATGGGAGAAAATATTTGCAATTCGTATATCTGATGATGGTCTGGTATCCAGAAAGTATCTGAAGGCTCTTGAACTCAACAACAAAAAAAGCAAGTTAATTTAAAATTAGGCAAAGGACGTCAAATAGATATTTCTCCAAAGACAAAGTACAGACATCCAGGAAGTAAATGAAAGATGCTCAACATCATTAGTCATTAGTGAAATTGAAATCAAAACCACAATGAGCTAGTTCACATCCATGAGTTTAGTTGCAAGAAAAGGGGAAAATTACAAGTGCTGGAGAGGATGTGGAGAAATTGGAACCACTCATACATTGCTGGTGGAAATGTAAAATAGGCCACTGCGTAAAACAGTTTGGGGGTTCCTCAAAAGTTAAACAGAGCTACCATATGACCCAGCAATTTCACTCCTGGGTATATACCCAGGAGAACTGAAACCATATGTTAACACAAAAACTTGTACACGAATGTTCTAGCTGCATTGCTCACTACAGCCCCAAGTGAAAGCAATCCAAGTGTCCATCAACTGATCGATGGATAAACACAATGTGGTATCGTCCTACAATGAAATATTATTCAGCCAGAAGAAAGAATGAAGTACTGATACATGCTCTAGTGTGGATGAACCTTGAAAAAGTTATGCACAGTGAAAAAAGCCAGACACACAAAAGGCCACACAGCGTATGATTTCATTCACGTGAGTTGATGAAAATGTTCCAGAATTCGATAAATAGCAATGACTGTGGTGCATCATGAATATACTAAAACCACTGAACACACTTTATAAAGACTAAAATGGTGAGTTTGATGTTGTATGAATTTCATCTCAATTAAAAAAAAAAGACATAAAACAAATAGTTCAGAAAAATAATTTGCCAAGTTCGATAAATTGATACTCCACAAATAGACTATGAAATTGTTTAAATTCGAAGAGAAAAATAAGCAAAAAGGACAAATATTATCAAAGAAAGAACAGCAGTAAATACACTCTGAGAAAAAACTACAGTGGAGTGAAAATGCAGATTGGACAGAACAATATACAAGAAATAAGAGAGAATCAATGTTGAAAACTATGAATCAGAGAATTCAAGAATCTTAGGTAAAAGCTATGACAAATCAGGCTGCCTTTCAGGAAGTGGTTTAGGGCTCCAGGCCATCTCCAGAATACTGTTTCTGAATCAGACTCTCCCAAAGGGCTCGAAAAATGTAGATTCCTGAGCTCCCTGTCAGGACAACAGATTCAGAACCCCTGGGGGGGAGGAGTATCAGAATCTGAATTGTCAACAGCTTCATTCAAGATTTGTATGCACCTTTCAATTAGATAACCACCCAGGAGGTCTAGAACGAGTGTCCCCATTTTCCCGCTCCACAACCTTTTATAGACTACTTTAGGACAAAATGATTATATCAAGTACATCCTCAATAGTTCAAAAAGTTGTTAAAAGTCCTAATGGCTTAGAAACTGGAGTTGATTAGCCTTGGTTGGGGAATGAAGGTAAAAAGTGGTGAGAAAAAGCTGTGAGTTTCTCTTTCTCTCCCCCAACGACTTAATTCCAAGTGCAGTCCATCTTTTCACACCATCCCAAGACTGCCTTTGGTCAGATACAGCAAACCCACAAATTTTCATGATTCTCAAAGATTGAACCCAATGTTTATAAGAATTAGATCTCTTGTCTGTGAATTAGATAAAAACTAAAAGCCCTAATCTCCTAATTTACAGCAATGATTAAAAGAGAAAATTGATTAAAAACAGTTTGAAAATGCTGATGGGCAGACAGAGAGAGAGAGAATAACATGCTAACAATTTAATAAACTTGGCCACGTAAAAAGGATTGTTGCACAGCACAGTGTGGTGGTCAAGTGTGAGAACAAGGACTCTGGTGCCAGAGTTCCTGGGTTCAAATGAGAGCTACAGCGTAGTCACTAACTGGGTGACCTTTACCTTATTTACCTTCTCTGTGCCCCAGGCCCTCAACTCCACAATGCGACAATAATACCTACCCCATGAGTGTGTTGTGAGGACTCAGTTAGATGTAAAATGCTTTAAAAAATACATGGTACATTGTCTACACTCCACAGTTTGTAAGCTTTAAAGAAGTTTTTATAAAATGAGAATCGAAACCTTTTTAAATTGGTAAGTTCTGAAAAGTCACATTCCCAATATCCTGTTTTGTTTTGGTTTTTATCCCCATCTGATGATATTTTTCCATTTACCTTCAGACAGAGTGAGAGGGAAGGAGGGAGGGAGGGAGGGAGGGAGAGAGAGAGAGAGAGAGAGAGACATCGACTGCTTGCCTCCTGTACGACCCTGACCAGGGCCGGGGACAGAACCGTGACCAAGGTGCATGCCCTTGACTGGAACTGACCCCATGACTCTTTGGTCCTCGAACCGATGCTCTAACTACTAAGCCAAATCACCCAGGGCCCCAGTATCCTGTTGTATATGCTTGATTGCCCTCCCACACTTTCCCTTTTAAAATTATCGATCATAAAGGGAATGGTAATCTACCCTCACACTCCTCTTGCACCTCTGAGTTCCGGATTATAACTGGTTATAATCTGAAAATCTCGATTATTTATCATTGTCAACCCACACTATTATACCCACAATTGCATGTTTCCATTACTGAAAAAAATTACAAAGAAATGTCAAATTAAAAATAATACTGTTTTCTATGTATCTGTTGAGTACTAGGTTTCAAAAAATGTTTAGTGTTCCAATTCTTTTTTTTATAACATTCTTTAGAGTGAAAGAAATATGAAACATAAAAATATTTTAAAGACTGTCTTTCTCGGATCTATGAAAAGCAGTAACCTCCATTTTAGCAGCCCCCTCCACAAAGGAGGCCACTTTTTATCACTGGAAGAGAAAACCTAATGGATATTTATGACAAGTCCTGGCAAAACCATTTTTCTGAAGAAAAACCTTCTAACGTGAGATTGATTTTTTTCATTGAAATAGTTACTTTATACTTTAAAAATCATACTGTTTAAAACCATTATCTAATTGATTCCTCCAACTCTTTTCTGAGGATGTGTAGTATCTGGTTCATCTTGTAATTTTATCGTCCAAAGGCAATTTTCAGTAAATTATGACTAATATCACAGGCATTTCCACAATTCTGACCAAATGATCAAATTTATGGCATTATGGAACGATAATCCATTTTATATCAGTCAATGATATTAGCTCAAGTATTCTTAACAATCTAGTGCAATCTTGTTGTGACTCAGAGTAACTTAAATTTGAATGACACTATTAAAGTTTAGATTAAGGGAATCAAAAAATATAAAACAAATATTTTCAACCTATTGAACCAAATACACAGTGGCACATTGTGACGTACTGGCTAACAGCTTTTGCTAGCAACTGACCACAAGAGGAACGAGACCTAGTCCTGGCCTCTGCGATGTGTCCAGTCCAGTTCCCTTTACCTGAGTGAAGTTCTTGTTTTTCACAGTAGTATTAAATAATTATTTCCATGGAAGGGGAGGTCATTTAATTACTCTTTTCTCCTTAAATTTATGTCCTGTGACTTCATACCTGTAAATCAGGCTCTCCCTGTCATAGATATAACTATCATAGCACATGAAAAATTATTCAGTTTGATATTTATTGAGTGCTTAATAATATTCAAGGGATTATATTAACCTGTTTAAAAATAATTTTTTAAGTTGAGAAAAGTTAGGAATTGACATCTATTTACATAAAATTTTATGCTGACATCAAAGATGATAACATATCATGAAAAAGGCCATGCTGGGGAAATGAAAATGCAACCGATTTTACATGTGTTCACTATTTGATCATGGCTGATGTAAATACTTTAAAATCATTATTGTTGGGTTTATTATTTTTAATGGCATAGAAGTGACTGCTCAAAATATGTTTACTTTCTTGTTTCAGCAAAGAATGGCAATAGGTTTAGGTATGTGAGACCTGGTGCATGAGCTTCGGATTCGATTCTGTATCAAGTTTACACAAAGCCATATGTATGAAAGGGGATCTTTTAAAAAAAACTTTATTTGAGAAAGGAAGAGACTTATAACAGAAGGCAAGAAGAGAAACATACAAACAATATATTTACAACACAAAACAAGAGATCACCATCAAGGGTGTAAATTATAATAAATACAGTAGATTTTAAAAGAAACAGTTATCAATTAGCTCTAAGATAATAATTAAGTCCAGCTTTTCTTTTCACTGGTTCCAGGTAGTTTCTTAATTAAATCGAAGACTATCAAATCCAAACAATTAAGGTCCACCAACTGTACTGATGAAGCTCTCTCAAATGACATTATAAAAAATAGGTTTTTTTTTTTTTGTTTGTGATTACATATCTTTGAAGTAATATTATACTTATACAAAAGTCTGCTCAGCCACATGTTCCTCCCCAAATAAAATGTATTTTAAAAGATGCACTATCCCTTTTTTTTTTTTTTTTTTTTTTAATGAGATTGAATAAAAGACTTTAAAGAAAATGTATATTTATGAGATGGAAAAAATATACAATTTTATCTAAGGAATGCCATATTTTTTAATGCCAAAAAAACTGACAAAAAGTCATTTTAATCTGAAGGAATATACTAACCAAAATATGTTGGTAATAGGAAGTTATAGCTATTTGTCAAATTATCAGGACTTTCATTATATGGAAAAGTTTTAACTTTCTAACTTCTAGTTATATTAATTTAATTTGAATGGAGACTTTTTAAAAAAGGATAATGTATCTTTAGCAGTAACCTTTTTAAAGAAATATTTTTAAATGTCACAGCAAAACGTAAACAACTCGTGCCAGTAACATACAATTGTACAATGTCTACATTTGGCAAAACTGCTGTACCTCCTTTGAAACAGGATACTACACCTTTAAATACCTTGGATTTAGAAATATGAATATTTTAATAGAAAAAAACTCCACAAAGATTCTAGGTCAATTTGGATTATTCATATTAAAGGGGTCTTAATACAATGAATCTTTAACTAGCTTAACAAAAGTAAACCTATAAAAAAAGGTAAACATATCAAAAGGGAGTATTGAAGGAAATGTTCCAGTGAAAAGCTTCCTTAACAATTTCCCTACTTGTGGTGTTATTTTCTTAGACAATAAATCAATTCATAGAGTGCCCTTTAAAAACAGAAAGAGTAAAATACTATCCTCCGTTTTCCCCCCACATTCCCCAGTACATGAATCACTTGGACTTCCTGTTTCCACAAGGCATTTCCTGTTCAGCCTCATAGAATCAGTTTTCTGTAGACCAGCAGGAACCTGACAAAGAAGTGACTTAAATAAACAGTCTTCTGTTGCCTTCAAAGTTGTTTGTGTTTTATAGCATCAAAGGACACAGTCCTTCCCTTCTGAAGGTGCTTTATGTACCAGTAGGTTCTCTTGTTAAGGTTTGCATTCCTAATTTTTTATTTGCCAAAATAATATGGTATATGCCATGTCATTATGGAATTATACTTAAGAGATCCTAGGAATAATGATTATAAAACAGGATACACGTTCTTCTTTGAAACATAATTTTGCCTTCGTATCAGGTAATAATCATACTGTTGCTGTGTGTTCTATAATTGTGGATACAACAGAGCATCTGACTGGACCAAAGGCTGCACATCATTTCTTGCCAACATTTGCATCTGCTTCATTTGATCTTTTTTTTGATAGACAATGTCATCAAATAACACAAGATAAAAGTAAAATGAGCAGTACTAGGTGAGACATAATGTCATATTTAAAATAGTGCTGTACTTTGCATCTATGTATTTAAAACCACCTCTACACCTAATATTTTCTGTTGTGATCTATACAGTAACCTAGGACTACTGGCATGGTAACCAGAACATGTCACTTAACAAAAATGAGAGAGGAAGGAAGGGGCAGACTACCTTTAACAGTGCTCAAGACTGTAGTATGATACATTATGTACAACGATGTGAAAATTGAATTCTACATATCAAAAAAAAAAATCTAGAATAGAATGTTTCATTGATCAGACTGGGAAACTCTATCCGGCAGTCACTGATCTCAACAGATAAACTAAAACGACCACGAGTTCGTTTTCCTTAGAAGTAATTGATGTGGCAGGCTTTGGGATGAATTTAAAGCCTATTAATTACTTGGATACTTAAGTAGTATAATATTAGTGTAACAGGTATTTCCTTACCAGTGAAGTTTCAATGGAACCTTGATATCTATGTAGAGATCAGTACATAGAGAGATCTCTATATAGATATATAGATCTATGTACATTCGTTAGAATCCTTAAACACTAAAATCAAATTTTTCAGAGAGAGGAAATAATATCCATTTACCACAACCTGCAGTGCATTTCATGTTCAGATAATGACTTTAATTACAAATCCTGGAGCTAAATCTTTGCCTATTACCTGTTGCATAAAAGCAGCCTGCTCCCCAGATTCCATTTCCTGGATCTGAGCATCTTCATCACTGTCCACTGGTTCCTCCTTGACTTTGACAGCCCCAACTTGTCCCAGGGTGTCCTCCACACAAGCACTGCTGTCACTCCTAGTGCTGTTGCCACTAGAGGGCGCTCTGTCTTCCTGCATGGCCTGGTCCCCCTGAAGCTCTTCCTCTGCTTCCTCCAGGTGACTGCCTGGTTGCTTCAGTTGTTCAATAGATTTCGAAAGCAGCTAGAAGAGAGTGTTGAGGGTTCAAAATTCAATAGTGCTTGGTGGTAACAGCGCAGCAAAACATACTTTGGTTTCTAATGCCTCCTTAGCACACTCAGAATATGGTGGAAAAGAGGTAAATAATAAACTTTTTGTATGGAAACCATAAAATTTTCACAAGGACAGGTCATACTGAGTCAATTTAATCCAAATAAATCTGACTTTTTTTTTCCCCTCTCAAAATAGGAAATGTAATGAAAATAACAGAGAGGCAATGAAAGTTTTCCAAAAATCTCATTTTCAACAAATGTCAACCTCTACAAAAGAGCACAAATGCCAACAGTCCTTGTTGTCCATCTACTTTTCCTAAATGGTCAAATGATAAACATGTCCTCATACATACTATAAAACATGGACATACTCATTTTGAAATCCTGAACTTTCAAAATAAGCAGGACTTGAAATTTTTTTTCAAAGCACTAAAAATGTTTTATGAACATATCCAAAGGGAAATGAAATATTAGGAAAGAAGAACTTATTCTTTAATTTGAGAAATTTTATTTAGACCTTTTATTTATCTTGTAAATTATATCATACTTAATCTTCAAACATGCATGAATTAACTGCTCACTGGTTAAGAAAGATAATTGATGCCCTGGCCCAGTGGCTCAGTTGATTGGAGTGTTATCCAGTACATCAAAAGGCTGCAGGTCAGGGCACATACTGATGGCAACCGATAGATGTTTCTCTCTCACATCGATGTTTCTCTCTCTCTCTAAAAAATCAATAAGAACATACCCTTGGATGAGGATTTAAAAAAAAGATAATTAATAACATACTTAATTTAAAATATTTTTTTCTTTATTGATTTTTTTTTAGAGTGAGGAAGAGGGAGAGATAGAAACATGGATGAGAGAGAACATCAATTGGCCACCTCCTGCATGCCCCCCACTGGGGACAGGCCCACAACCTGGGCATGTGCCGTAACCTAGAATCAAACTGGCGACCTCTTGGTGCATGGGTCGACGCTCAATCACTGAGCCACACCGGCCAGGCCATACTTAAATTAAACAATAGCGAAACATCCTAGTATAATAGCTCAATAATTGGGTGGAAATTCTCAAGATGATTTCACCTCACAAAGGCCTTTTGTTTTATTTGCGGGTGACTCTATGGACTGCTCATCTGCAGATCTTGAACTGTGTTTTCAAGAGTGGTTTGAGTTTCCCACTGAGTCAGTGCCCATGTGAGCAACATGCCAATTATGTACTAGGCAGCACACCACCGCTAAACTCATGAACGCAGCCTTTTCTATGTAAAATTAAAGTGTGCCTCCCACTCATACCTACCCATGTCTTTAAATGCTCTAGAATTAGAATACGTAAGTATTCAAACTTTGAAGGGCGTCGTAACCTCTTTAGATACAAACCTCAAATGGCCCCACACACGCGGGTGAAGCCCTTTGGTTTCACTCTAGGTGGAACTACTGGGAGTTTTCATTCATTTTGCAACGAATACTGATGAGTGCCAGCTACGTGCACGACACCATTCTGAGCACTAGGAAAACAGCCGTTGCCTGCACTCGGGGGGCCTATAGGGTCGTGCGTTAGACGTTGGTAGATAAACTCCTCGTATTTTCAAGTATGGTAAGTGACAGAAAGACGTGCAGGCTGTCGTAAGAGGACGTGCCAGTGGGAACGGAGTGGAATGTGGACGGTTACGAAAGGTTCCACCGAGAAAGCGCTACATTTAGCCTGAGATGTGGAAGATGAGGGATGGACGGGGACAGTCACGTGTGTGAGGGCTGGAAATGAAGGCACAGTGTGTAGACTAGAAAGGGAACCCAGCACCCCTTAGCAGCGGAAAGACCAGTGGGGTTTGAGCCCAGGAAGACACAGGGAGAATGATGGAAAATGATGGAGAGGGGAACACAATTTATAATATATTTAGGTTGACAACAAGATTCTAGCAAAAGAAAATATAACTTAGGGTAAACTATATATGAGACCTAAACACCACCAATCCTACGTGAGACAGATCAAGCTAAGAGAATATATACCAATCAAAATTCATACAAAAATGAAGGCAAATATAAATATTAACTCCCGTTGTGCCTACCGTCTAACTTCTATTGTTCCTGGGCAGTCAACCTAAGAAAAACGTTCATCCTATCAGGTTTCATGTGTTTTTATGTACTTTTTGGAAAAGATCTGCAGAACTTTTTTTTTTTTTTTTTTTAACCAATTCTAATCAGCTCTTCATGTCTTATACACAAACTACCTGGCATACCGCTGAGACTTCGGAGAAAAGAGACTAATATTCCTGAACTTTGACTACACATTTGTAGAATCCCCTTTAATTGGCTGTTAATAAAAGAGCATAGCAAACAAGCAGGGTTTTCACAGAAAACCCAGGACACCAGGGAAAAGGGGCCTGGGGAACAAACACCCACTCATTCCTCAGAGACAGAGATCATCAGTCAGCCCTGCAACCCTACTTCCACCACTCACATGAGCAGGAGAGATCTTGTGGGAAAAAGATTTACCTAGGAAAAGGTCCTAGTCGGATAATGCAGGCTGCAGGCACCCCTCAGAGGGACCATCCTCAAGAAGACACCGCTCTTCATCTGGGTGGATGCCTACTGAGCTGGAGAAACTCTCCCTCTCTCTCCCAAAGCTTAGCTGGGCCGGTTCACGGTGCTAGACCCTCAGAGCTGGTGGCTAAGGACAACTGACGGCCGACAGACACCACTGAGAGGTGTTCAAAAGACCCTGCCTAGAGGAACCTCTATGTGGACAGGAGGAAAAACACAACAACTCTATGGCATGTGTGGTAACAGCCCAGGGATTGAGAGTCACTCAAGGAAGGGTAGCCAGAGAGCACATGACCAGTGTCCCGGAAATGCCACAGTAAAAGTCCTGCTTACTGAAGGGTGACTCCGCATCTTCTCCAGCTTCCGGAGGCTTGAATAGAGGAGTATTTCATGACCAAGAGGAAGCTACAAATACCACCTGTAAGTAGAAAGACTTTCCTGAAGCTAGGGTTCTGCTTCCAGTTCCAACATGACCTCTCAGTGCCGTGACATCCCCGCCTCCAGTGGCCCTGTTCTCTGCTGAACCTCAGTTCCCAACACCATGATCACACCCTAGACTTGGTCTTTTTTTTTAATCCTCACCTGAGGACATTTTTACATTTATCTTCAGATAGAGGGGGAGGGAGAGAGGGAGGAAGAGAGAGGAAAACATCAACGTGAGAGAGACACATCGAGTGGCTGCCACCCGCACAACCCCAACCGGGCCGGGGACAAACTGCAACCGAGGTACGCGCCCTTAGCGGGAACCGAACCCGGGTCTCTCTGGACCGCAAGCCGACGCTCTAACCGCTGAGCCATACCGGCCAGGGCTAAGTTGGTCTTATATGTTGCTATACACTCACCTAAACCTGAATTTCAAACAGTATGCCTTTCTTCTGGCTCATCCGCGGAGGGCACCGGGCCTCCCCTCTGGAGGGTCCTAGAAGCTACTGGGCCAAGCACATTCTCACTGCCCATCACCCCTCCCTCGCTCCCTCATTTCCCTCCTTGTGGGTGAGGTTCCATTCTGCACCATTAAAACTCCCTTCCTCATATTATCTTCAACTCCCCTGTGTGTGTGTGAGTGTGTGTGTGTGTGTGTGTGTGTGTGTGTGTTCCCCAAAATGAGGACTTGGTAAATCTCTGCCAAACCTAAGCAGCTGAATAAACTGGGAAACAAATAAACAAACAAACTGCAATCATGCTGAGTGTTTCTCTTCACATTCATGATCGTAACCCTCAGACAGGACCTGTGCTACCCGGCAATCCCTCTCCATTTCTCTGGTTAATTTACTCCCACTCTTTCCACGGCGATTTCGGACTCCCTCCTCTCTCCTCAGACTTCTAATCTCCAGACCTTTTCCTCGCTCCCTGCTGATACCTTTGCTTCTTATTTCACTGAGAAAATAGAAGCATCAACAGAGAAACGCAACTGTCCCCTTCACCCGCCTCCTGTTACAATGAAAGCAATGTCTGCACTGGGGGCTCCGCCTGCCCCTCGGCCCAGTGCCCTGGATCCCGCTCTCCTCAATCACTGCCCTGTCCTCCTTCACACCCCTCTCGGCTGGAGTCTTCTCATGTCTACTCCTACAGCATTTCATCCCTCTGAAACAAAATCTCCTCCACTCCAACCCCATCATGTACCTTCCTTCACGGTAAAACGCCCTGACTTTTCTCCCTTCGTTGTCCTCATTTCTCCTTTCCCATTTGCTTCAGACTTCACGACTCATAGAGCTTCATCCACACCATTTGCCTGAAATCTCTGTTACGAACGTCAGCAGTGACTGCACGGATGCCAAATCTACCGGCAATTTAAACAGAATATTAATACGTGTCAGTGAGGGTAAAGGTTTTTAGAAAGAAAAACAAGACACCGTCACAGCATCTCTGAAAGTAAGAGATTAATATTACTAGTGTTGGTGCAGCCAAAGGCCAGACAAACTGTGTGAATTTGCTGGAATACAATTTCCCATAGAAAACAAGTAGGTCCAAGAAAATCTCTAATACTGACAAAGTGCTAAGTGTTCACAGAATATATCATATGAACATTTTCACAGAAACTTTCTAAAATTTGACTTGTTCATATATTTCTGAGGTCACAGAAGTACCCAGAAATCACATCATGTGTCATCTATGAATCCAGTTGGGTCGGTATTTACAACCTCGCTGACAGAGACATGTGTAGGAACCTGTGTAGTGACTTTCAGAGCGCAACACAGAAACAATGCCATTTATGCAACCCAGAAACAATGCCATTTATGCAACACAGAAACAATGCCATTTATTCCAGAGGTCCCCTTGGCATCACCTGCACTTCTGATGCTCTCTAAAGGGAGCACAAGGGAGAAAATTCCCAGAGTAAACAATGTTGATAACTGGACGAGAAGTCCAAATGGCTCATGGATCCCCTTCCAAGGGCAGAATTCCTTGACGGTTTGCAAAAAGAAACGTTTCTTGACATAAAACAGTAACTTATGAATGAAGATCATTTAGGTATAAAATGTTGGTGTTGGAAAATTTATAATAACATCCTTCAAACCCTTATTTTGTAAAGAAGAAACTTCATGCCCAAGAAAAACTGAACCATCTCCAAAACAGAGTAGAAACCTAGGAGTTTTTTCCACCCTTCCACTCTGCACTCTCCTCTGAAACAGCTATATTCTGATGACAACTGAATTAATATAAACAATTCCAATGTCTCCCCTGAGCTCCAAACTTGCATAGTTAGCTGCTTGCTTAATGTCTTTGCTTAGATCTAAACTATCTAATAGGTACCATAGACTTGAAATAGCTCAGAGATATTCCCATCCCCCTCTAATGTATCGCTCACCTATTTTCCCATCTGTGTGCACAGTTACCCAACCCAATTGCATGCATCAAAAATCTAGGAGTCATTACCATTTCTCCCTCACTTGTCTGTTTCACAAATATCTGAAAACTTAATGCTCGGTAGCAATGCTCTCACGCTGTTCTTTCCAAGCCATGAAACAATGCCAATGTCAACGTGAACAGTAACTACCCCTTGTTCACCACCTCTGGAACAAAACGTGCTCTTTGCTGAGATTCACAAATTGTAAAAGAGATAAATGGGACCTCCCGGAGCCCGCACTGCAAACCAGGAAGGCGCAGGGGGGCTTAACCTACACTTCTCTTCTTTTAGGTATCTGACAAAAGCTGTTTTTGTTTAAACAGTCAAATTGGCCAGAGTAGAAACATTAGCAATTAACATCAGCAAGGAAAATCTACAAACAAAAGCCACAGAAAACCGGCCTGCCAGGCTTGACTTATTTCGGATATTAAAGATAAAAAGTAACTTGGGACTATCCGTAAGGTTCTGACTATTTACTAAGACAGTCAGGATCCAGACAATGTTGTGTCCTCCGTGTTTCCGCACTACACATGTGACCATCACGGCGACGGTAATTTTTCGAATTTGTACAGTCACTGAGTGGCCCCAGATGCAGAGAGGAGCTGTCTGCTTACTCTCAGTGGGGTGGCAGGGTCTCTCTTTGGTTGAACATCTGGAGGTGATCCCCCAGCAAAGTTGAGCTGTTGCCTTGCTGGCTAGAAAACACAGGCGGGCCATCTGGGTGGCAGATAAATGTGCAAGCCCGTGAGAATCTCGGCTGAGGCCCCATTGGTGAAACACTGTGTGTCACTGGTCTGACACCAGGTGAGTTACTTTGGTGGGAACCCAGCTGAGATGAGCTCCTCTTGCCCCTTTTATCTGTGTCCTTACTCTGTCGATGTGTCTCTCTGTTCCCCATGGTACTGCCCAGCAACTGGCGACACTAAGAATGCATCGGTTTGTCACACACACGTATACACACTCACACAGACAATCTACAGGCCAGAGAGCATGATTATCCACATTTCTAAAACTTCAGGTATTACAACATAACTCTTCAATTCTTACCAATCCCTAACATGATCATATTTATAGCAAGTCCATAACATCAACGTTTTATATTCTATGTGAAACATCCTGTGTTCTATTGGCAAATGCTGTAACATTCATTAAATATTAAAAGGCTGTGCTGCTAATCTTTACACATTAACCCATTAAGCTCATCTCTGGGTAAGGTGCATTGTTTGATAAAAGTCTAGAAGTCCGCAAGCCCAAGTGTTTTCGAAGAAAATATCTTTATATTCTGTTCTTTAACTTTTGCCACAGAAATTCTTCCTGTCCCCACACATTTCTTCAGATTTGGAATAAGAACGAAGAACAGGAGTGTATAGGGAGCAAATCTGTTTCTGATAGACATCTGATTTTTTGAAATTATCAACAAATCATTAAGCACAAGTGTTTGAACGTGATTATTAAACTATGTTGAATGACCTTCAACCCCACTCAATTCTTTCTTATCATGCCTCAGATTTTAAGGCAGATTTTACTTGCAACAGGGCAATAGCACACTTTTTTTTTTTTAAATAAACGTAAAATTCTTCTTTTGGAGAGTAAAACCTTTCCCTTAAGCTCCAAGGAAACTAGATTTAAAAATAATGATAAAATTCGGTCTCAATTCACGAACAGATTAGGTATGAACCAAATGTTCTCAAAAACAACACGCAGAACTTGGCGGGCTTTCAAATCTCGAGGTCTACTCAGAGGGAACTCTGCCTCTAGCCAACACACTCCATGCTACTTCGCTTCTGCGCCTTTTAGAGTAACCGGGGGAGCTGAAATTAAATAACAAGACATAAAGAATTTCCATACATTGATTCGATATTCACATAAATTAAAAGTCTAAACTGAAGGAAAGATCCTTTCTTACCAACACTGAAGATGCATAGAATTAATCCAGGTGCAAAGTGCATTCTAAACAAAAACTGGTACACCTTGATAACGCTAAATGATCGTCTGATCTAAACCAATACCTGCAATTTATTTATTTATTTATTCTAATCCTCATCCGAGGACATTTTTCCATTTTTTGTACAGACAGAGTGGGAGGGAGAGAGAGGAAGAGAGAGAGAGGGAAACATCGATGTGAAAGGGACACATCGAGTGGCTGCCATCTGCACGACCAACCAGGGCCGGGGACAAACTGCAACCGAGGTACGTGCCCTTAGCGGGAACCGAACCCAGGTCTCTCCGGACCGCAGGCGGACTCTCCAACCGCTGAGCCAAACCGGCCAGGGCAATACCTGCAATTTAAATAGCCCTTCTGTGGCTCTCAAAACATCCCAATATTTTAATAACTTACACGAGGGTTTTTTTCTGAGAAGGGGGATGAAAATCCTCCTCTCAGCTGGTTTGATACAGTTACCCACTCAGTCTCGTTCATTCACCAACTTTTATTGAGCACTTACTGTATGCCAGGCCCTGGGAAGAGAGGTGAGTCAGGCAAACTCTCAGGGGAGTAAACAGAAAGTGAGCAACTGAAGACTGGGACTTAATGTGATAAGAGAGTGATGCGGACAGTGTCTGCATCTAATTGGTCTGGGCAGGGAAGGCTTCTCTCACCGGAGAGTTTGGATCTGAGAGACTCCGGCACGAAGGTCGAGTCATGAAAGGGCCCGTAGGTTGAACCTTCCACACTGATCTGTGGCCAGCACAGCTCCTGGAGGTGGACGGAGAGTCCCCACAGACAGGAGAGGAGGCCAGTGTGTCTGGAGCTCAGGAAGTCAGGGAAGGGAGTGGGAGATGAGGTCACTTGGGGGACAGGAGCCAGATCAGGACAGCCTCGTAGGTCAGAGACGTTTGAATTCCATCCTGGAAGCAATGAGGAGCAACTGGGGGGTTGTGAGCAAGCCTTTGACATAGTTTGATTCGCATTTGTAAATGATCACTCCTGCCACGGCAGAAGGTTGGATTTAGGGGGGCAAAAGTGGAAAAGGGGAGATCGACCTTTCAGAGCATAAAATCCTCAGCAAGAGACCAAGAACTATTAGAGGTTTCTCTTAACTGGAACACAAAAGACTTATTTTTCCTCCTGTTACAGCACTGTGTGATTATATGTCCTTTTCTATTACATAACAGGATTTCCCTGATAATCTCCTGTCCGATTTTCAGTTGAAAGTATACTTTCTTTCAATGTTTTTTTTTTCTTTGCTCTTAAAAGTAATGAATAGAGGCACAGTGAGGAAAGGGATCCTTATTTATTTATCTTTTTGCTAATCCTTATTGTCTCAGAATAGACAAGACCTCCAAGCCAATCATCTTCCAATCACTTGACACGTGAACATCTCCCTTGCCCCCCACTGATCACCCCTTCCTTTGGTTAACCGAACAGCCCTGCAAATGCTATTTAAAATGGACAACCAAGAGTAAGCCCCAGGGGGTAACTGCCATGAGGAAATGTGGGGACAGTGTGGCCAGACTTTTTAATTTTTTCAGACGATGCCAGAAATTCAGAATTGTATCTGAAATCTTTCTACTTTTAAAGATTCACCAATAATTCGAATCTTTTTTACGACACCAGGTAGGCAGAAGACAGCAGCTGAATGGAATGGATCCGGTCCGTAACTGTAGACTTGAGACCTCTGAAAATAACCCCTCATGTCCCTTCTTGATTGAACATTCTGCAGTTTTGATCATATAGGGCTGATGTCTGCATACTTTCAAAATATACCATTCTTCACAATTGTGACATTTTAAAAAATGTTCCTTACATGGTGAGAAATTCAACTACTTTGCCAGGGGTTGGAGGTAGGGGTAGGGACTGACCACAAAGCAGAGTAGAAGGGAATTTTTGAAGCTGAGGGACCTGTTCTCTATCTACATTGTGGTAATTATATGACAATATGCATTTGCCAAAACTCACTGAACTGTACAGCAAAAGGAACAAATCTTACTGTGTGCAAATTACATCTCAATAAAAATTCAATAACTAACCATAATATGGTTCCAAAGAGAAAAATAAGGTTGGCTTCCTGACAGATACAAGCATGTAAGAGAACAATGGAACAAAATGTAGTGATTTGATTGACAACAAAGTAGCTTGATACAATGTTGAGACAGTCTAGTGCGTCCAGACAACTATCTTCACTAACAGAATAAGGAAAATCAAACTATTAGTCCCAGGCTGGGTAGCTCAGTTGTTTACAGTGTCTTCCCTATTCACCAAGGTTGCGGGTTCAATTCCCTGTCAGGACACATACAGGAAGCAATCGATGAATGCATAAATAAATGGAACACATTGATGTCTCTCTCTCTCTCTCTCTCTCTCTCTCTCTCTCTCCCCACTCCCCCTCTGTCTCTTTCTCTCCCCCTTCCTTCCTTTCTCTCAAATCAATAAATACATTAAAAAATGAACTATTAATGCTACATGAGAATATAAATACTGAATTAGGACTTCAGTACTGCTTACCATGTTTACAAAGCACTTTCAGTACATTCTCAGGTAAGCCTCAATAACTACCTCTAAAATGCGCAGATTTGAGAATTATTGAACAAAGAGGTTCTACATATTTTTTTAATTTTTATTTTTTTTAAATCCTCACCCAAGGATACTTTCCCATTTATCTTCAGATAGAGTGGGAGGGAGGGAGGGAGAGAAACATTGACGTGAGACACACTGACTGGCTGCCTCCCACACAACCCTGACCAGGGCCGGGGACTGAACTGTAATGGAGGTATGTGCCCTTGATGGAATCGAACCCGAGACTCTCTGGTCCGTGGACTGAAGCTCTAACCACTGAACAACACTGGCCAGGGTAAAGTTCAAAAAAAAAATATATATATATATATATATATATATATTTTAATCCTCACCTGAGGACATTTTTTCATTTTTTTGTTCAGATAGAGTGGGAGGGAGAGAGAGAGAGAAACATCGACGTGAAAGGAACATGAATGGCTGCCTCCCGCACGACCCAACCAGGGCCGGGGACAAACTGCAACCGAGGTACGTGCCCTTAGCGGGAACCAAACCCGGGTCTCTCTGGACCGCAGGCCGACGCTCTAACTGCTGAGCCAAACCAGCCAGGGCAATATTTTGATCAAAGATGCAAAACTAAAAATAACCAGAAACTTGTCTTGGAAAATATATCAAGCAGTCTTGATCTTGCAATTCTAATGAGCTGCAGATTATGTAGAACCGTCTTTGAATAGAATGATCAGTTTGCATTCTGAGCCCATTCGAGGAAAGAACAAGCTTTCTTTATTTCTGTTTCCAGTATGCAGCATAATGGTTGCTAATAAACCTCTGGGAACATCATACATTATTCCATGCCAGGAATTATTCTGTAGAAGTGAGTTTTTATTGCTGGCTGATACAACTAAATTGATAAAAAGAGAGGAACGGTACGTTCAGGATATGGGAGCATAGCCCTGGGCGCAATTCTGCCTGAAGGGATAGGAACACTCTAGACCGTATGACATTTCAGGCTCACTATAATCCCTCGGATTTCATAAGTATTTAGAGAAAGGGCAGAAAGATAGAGGAAGAAAAAATATCTACAATCAGGAACTTATAAACAACCAAAATCTGTAATAAGGAGACGGCTACACATTGGTGGTTTTCATATCCACAAATCATTTAGCTATATTAAAAATTCTTTCGTAAGACTTAATTATCTCATTCTGTCAAATGAAACTATTTGTCAAGGTTGGAAAACAACCAGATTATTTAGCTTCACTCTGCCTTTGAACTGCCTGGAATCAACATCAGTCAAACTACTCACATGGTTTGATTCCCCAGATATTTCTTCTCCCTCCTTTCTTACCTCATAGTCATGTCCAACTATTGTTTTTCTCATTCAGGGAAAGCGTCTCTGACTAGATGAACAGTGCAGAGTGAAAAGGAAGGTTGAGGTCCTTCCCTGCATCTTCCAGATATGAACGCAGCACTGGGAACATTTATGAATGTTACCCATTAATCCACTCAAGTGGTCATTTCGTTTCTTTTGCAAACACAGGATTTCATCACATCTACTAATAAAGCTACAAGCCATTTTCTGTATATTATAAACCATCAACTTGTAATTATATAGTGAAATGCTTCTCTAAGGATTCTCTGTGCTGATGTAAACTGGTATTTCAGCATCGTGGGGTTTTTCTGAAGCTGGCTACATACCTACACAGATCTATTTACATTAGGCTAATCGTGTCAAAATAGCATCTATTTAAGGGTAATGTCAAAGTGTCTTTTATAAACCTCTATAGATACATAAATAATCTAGGAACGTTTTTACTGTTATAAAATTAAGACTGCTTTTCAGTGCTAGCTAAAGATTTGGGACATACTATCCATCTAATGGGAAGAATGTAATCCAAAATTGGTGATTAAAGACTCTGCATGGAAACAAGCTGTCAAACGGATAGAGAGAAATTAAACCTGACAACAGTAATGCCTAGTTTCCCAAATGAAAGCCCAGTTCAAGTTTCTGCTCATCCATTTTTCAAAACTTAAAACAAGGCATTTTCCAACCACCCATAGATGAGATGCCAACATTTGCATTTCAGCTGAACTTGATGCAGTCAGGAGGCTTGCAACTCCAGGCCGGCTCAGAACCCCGGCGAGATGTTTGCCTGCTCTGAACATATGACAACGGTGCAGCATGCGAGGCAGGGACGAAACGGCCTGGCCGCGGCCGCACACCCCGCACGGCCGGACAGCCTCATAAGCAAACTGCTATCTGAAATGTCCTACCATCGGGTCCATTAAAAAATAAAAAAGGAAAAAAAAAAAAAAGACCCTTCCCAGATGGAGCACAGTGCATGGAAAGTTGGGAGGCAGGCCAGGAAATGAGATGTCTTCATCCCGGAGAATCCAAACCAACACCACAATAACGTAAGGTGGCCTTCCTTTTGCGTGTGTGTTGCCTTGTTTTTCATTGTAAGTTTTCTACTTTTTTGGCCAAACTAAAATTAGGAAAATGTTGTCTCCTGCTTGGTGATAAGAACAACACTAAAATCCTGAGCACAAGTGCAGCAGAAGGAAAGTGTGGTGTCGCACGTCCCACTCCGAAGGTCAGCCCTGTCAGCTGCGGGCCTTGTCACCTGGCTGATGCATGTAAACCCGTCCGAATTCAGTTTCTCGAGATTAAAAGAAGTGAGTTGTTAAGTTTGAGGAGATAACATCCATAAGAACATAAGCATGGTGTCCCAGCTCACAGCAGGTCCTACATACAAAAGGAAGCTGTATCCTTCCTTCCTTCCTTCCTCCCTCTCTCTTTCTTTATTGATTTTTAGAGAGAAAGGAAGGGAGAGGGAGAGAGATAGAAACATCGATGAGAGAGAACATCAATTGGCTGCCTCCTACATGCCCCCCACTGGGGATCGGGCTCACAACCTGGGCATGTGCCCTGACCGGGAATCGAACCGGTGACCTCTTGATGCATGGGTTGACACTCAACCACTGAGCCACAGGGGCCAGGCTGGAGCTGGTATTATTTAAATGATCCTATCCCTAGGGCACCAATGGAGAGCCTGCTGGGAAGACTCAGTGCATCACAGTAGGGGACGGACAGGAGAAGTAGGTACGGCAGCAAAGCAAAGATTGGTCTACGGTCCTCATCGAATTATATTTAAAAGCCTAATCTTCCCGCAGGCAAGCTATGGATAGAATCACCTTTATTAAAATAAAGCTAATGTGAAGTGTTTACTTGTTTGATCATATGAAGTGTGACTCACAAATGTAAACCTTTTGGAATGTATATGTCAAATAGTTGTTCTTCAAATGAATCTTCTTGGGAAAATATACACTTTGCTCAAGAGTGCACAAAATAGCTTAATTTTAGGACTGCCTTCAGGAACACTTCATAAGGAAAAAAGTAACACTCATCCATATACATGCTGTTTGTATGCAACCACAGGCATGAACGGATATGTTCCCTTGGGTTGCTGTGGATGGATTATTGGGGACAAGGAGTGGGTATGAATCATGAAGGGTTATGAAGAATATGTAATATTTATGTTAGAAATTATGTCAAGAAAAGGAATATAACAGATACTACTCACATAAAGGATCAAATTCTCTTCTAAAACTTAATGAAAGCTCCCCATTTGTTCTGCTCCAGCATTTGAGCAAAATTATATTCATGCCTTGCTTGTCAGACATAATATCTACCTGTTTGAATAAGGGCAACACAGGACATCTGCTTGGCCTGCCCTTTACTGGTCCCGTCTTAAATATATTTTTATTATGATAAAATAGTTCTCATGTCAAAATGCCTAAGTATCATAGTAATAAATATATAATAAATACTTATATCTAGAGTGAACCTTGACATATATAAGATATCATCTCATGATTTATGTGAGGTTTTTTTAAAGTGTTGGCTGATATCCAGTCATTGGAATGCATAAGATATTTATCACCAAGCATGAGAAAAAAAAGAGAGGAGAGAGGAAGAAAGAAAGAGAGGAACAAAGATAAAAAAGATGTAAAATGGACAAGACAATCCAGAGAAGTAACCAAACAAGTCTCAGGTCTTATTTCCTCAAAGAAAACAAGGTCCTTCCTTCAAGCCTTCTGTCCTAATACTTAACACATTGTATCATGCTTCCCCTGAAGGCTGCCCTCCCCTTCCCCGCTTTAAGCTCCATGAGGACATTGAATGTTGTTTGCCCAGTGCCTAAAATAGTGTCTGGCAAAAAGTATGAGTTCAATATGATTTGCTAAATGGATACAAGCACAGGTCAGTATTTATTCAAGTAAGTACTGAATGAAGAAAGAGGTTTCTGTCCATGTCTGCTCATATGGATTTGGGAGAGTGAGTATGAAAAACATGGTATTAGAAAAGATACTTTCATTCTATTTAAAATAGAAACTATTAGGCACAATTGATGCTCTTCTATTAATACTGTAACAATAAAATAATTCAAAGAGGTAGGAGGTAGAGATCTATGTCAAATTATCTCACCATAAAAATGCCTGAAGATATTTCAGAAAATTTCTGTATATAATTTAGAGAATGATATGACTAGAGATTTGCCCTTCATTTGATTAGGTAATGGTCAGAATACTTCAAAAATCATAAAAATATCCAAGTTACTGTGGTGTATTCTGTTTTCATCTATCATAGTTTGACTTTACTAGAAAAATCTGTGGCAATATTTACTTGAAATGAGCTCAGAAGAAAATACCGATACCCTCTTACTTTTTTGTTTGCTCTTTTGTATTTATTTTTAAAATTCTATTTTAGAAACAATTCTTTTTCTTCCAATTAAAAAAAAAGCAAAAGAACCCTGACTGGTGTGGCTCAGCTGGCTGGGTGTTATCCTGCGCACCTCAGGTGGCCAGTTCCATTCCAGGTCAAGGGCACCTGCCCGGGCTCTGGGTTCAATCCCTGGTAGCGGGATGAAGGAGGCAACCGATCCACGTTTCTCTCACACTGATGGTTCTTTCTCTCTCTGCCTTCCTCTCTCTCTAAATATAAGAAGAAGAAAAAAAGCAAAGATACTGGCAAAAGAAAGAGTCCTATTTTGATGCTAGTATAAAGAAATTCTTGGATTTTTTTTTAAAAGGCTCACAAGTCATCATTGCATAAATGTACCACATATCAGCAATAAAACTGTTTCATGCATTTCTGAATTTATCCAATGTCTCAAAAAGAGAAAAGAACAAATTATTATAAGTCTTGAATTTCTTAGGGTTAAGCTTCTCAAAAAACTTTCAGTGAAAGTAAAATATTCATACTGATTGGCAGAGATAAATCATTCAGACATGGTTTTCCACTTGCCTTTCTACTTATCCCATTGTATAGATATAACAATACAAATATTATATAAACCCATCCCAGGGACATCTCTGCTAAGCTATTGACTACTTACACCATAATTATATGAGGCAAATAATTCTTATAACACACCAATTTTCCATGTAAATGTCACTGTAAATCAGGCAACAAGCAGGTAAATTATTTTGTATAATTAATAACATTTACCTTGTATGGTTATAACAAGTATGAATGACTGCTTTCATAAATGCATTGGAATCACAGCAACACACAAGAGTCTTCGAAATTTAATAGGTAAATCACTGTGTAAAACTATGCTCTGAAGAGTAATTTTGCTTCTAATCCTTCTAAAGATTATTAGCAATTGAAATATGTCATTAATAATTTCACACCACGAAGGCTGATCATATTTAATCTCATGTAGGTTTAGAAATAAACCTACTTACTTTTTCTTTCTTATTGCCCCATTTTTGCTTCTCTAAATTCCTCAAAACAAACAAACAAACAAACAAACAGACACAACCAATAAAAAAGTTAAGGAAGTAAAAAGCAGAGACATTTTAAACTATGTCATATGCCCACCTGTCTCCACCTGCGCCTATATTTACTCCTATAATAAGTAGCACAGGAGCAGGACCATGTTTTTTTTTTTTTAATCCTCACCCAAGGACATTTTTGCATTTATCTTTAGACAGCAAAAGGGAGAGAGGAAGGAAGAGAGAGAGAAACATTGATGTGAGAGACACATCGAGTGATTGCCACCCACGCGACCCCAACCAGAGCGGGGACAAACTGCAACCAAGGTATGTGCCCTTAGCAGAAACCGAACTCTCTGGTCCATGGGCCAAACTGGCTAGGGCATGGCCCATGTTTTTATGATGCCAACTGGTAGGCTCCAGTTTGAATGGATTCAATACAGGTTCATCCAAGTAACAGGGAAAGAAATGATATAAAGTGTCTGTGTTTTTTCCTCATTAGTGGGTAGTCTAAATAGTTACAGGACACATACAGATAGATATCTAAGTTATGGCCCTTGCCTAATGGGAAAGAAATGTTTTCATCACTTCACGGGGAAGGCTGAACTGGGGCCATTTGTTCCTTGATGGTGCTGTCGCGAATGCATTAGTATAGGACAGAGGTTTGATGTTTTCTTCAATAAGATTCTTCTCTGTTCCCTTTGACGACTGATAGCAAGTGAAATGTCCTCAACTCTGGAGGACGCCCAGCGTGCACAGGGCATCTTGATTACACGTAGGAACACCCTTGGGCAAACGCCAACGGGAGACCTGCAAGTAATCTGAACGCCCGAGCAGAGCAGGGTTAATATATAAAGATCAGCTTCGTACTTTGAAGTTCTCTGGACTTCATTTTGCCTAATTAAGACAAGATTTCATAATCAACCACTGTACAAACGTGCGCCTAAAAGTATAGGTTTGTTTCTAATTTGGGGAAGAATTCTTAACAGATTCCTAGGAATCAGCTCCACCTGGGAGGAGGCCTCTGATGAGATTTGCCTTTCTCATTACTGATGCAAATGATGCTTTGCATCTCAGTTTCCGCCGTGTGACAGAGATCGCTCACCAAAATCGCAAAGGAGACCCTGAAACAGAAAGACCCTGATACCAGCACACCGTCTGAGTCTGAGACATGGCAACTCCAGGTCGCAAAACATGTATTCCAAAATACCCTTAACGGTATCACAGGAACCTCACTAACCTCACTTCACATCAGAATATCACCAGGCAGAGTAGGATTCCCGATCTTTCCTTCCACACGTGTTTTTCTCACTAGACACTGGACCATTTTTCAAGAATACCTGGCAGTTTCAAGTAGTTCTGAGAGACCCCGAAACAAACTTAACTCTACCGTAACACGGCACACAGGCGGGGAGCACATTCACGCCAATGAGTATCGCGCCATTATTCAAGAAGGAGGGTGGTTCTCTTATAAAACTGATTTGATACAGAATGATTTGATAACTTAGAGAAAGGTGTAGCGGTAAAATAGGCATTAATGTGATGATTTTATAAGGAGTCTGCAGTTGAATGAAAGGTGGCAGGAGAGGAGGCAGTCACCATGGCCAGGGATGGCCACCCTGCACGCGCGCGCGCGCACACACACACACACACACACACACACACCTTTCAAAGTATCAAAGGGCTGGGCCGCAAGAATTTCTGTTCAGTAATGTCATCTTCAGCCCATGCCCCCTTCATGGCTCTGCCTTGCAAGGTGGCCGAAGAGAAGAGAGAAACACTAGGCGCACCTGCACTCGGGTAACCAGATGATAAAACCCCTTTTCCTACTGCTACTGGGAAGATGATTAGACTTTTGCCCACGAGGTTTTGCTCTGTTTACAAGACAACGAAACATTGTAATACTAAACCAATGTTTAGCTATCTACCAGAAAACAGCATATCATTTCTCAATATAATGCCTCTGGAACACTCGTAGGAGATACAGTAACAAGGGTGAGTGGGTACAATCGTGATATTCAGGACGGTGACGTTTTACAGGAATGAGAAATACAAGCCAACCATCGCAGAGGAGGGTAGCAAAATGGTTCAGACCAGTTTTGCTTAGAAGTTCACTGCAAACGCTTCCCCAGGCTGTCTGCCCTCGCTGGGGTGTGATCAGCGTCTGCCTGTGGTGGCCCCCGCGGGACAGCGTCTGAGGACGTGGTGTCATACAGACGCTCGCTGTCCACTGCAGCCACCACACGGCTGCCAGGAGGAAGTCACCACAAGTTCCTCAGACACTGTTTTAAACCCTGTTTGCCACGCAGTGGGAAATGCTAAAACGCAACTATACCATGGATACATACAAGTTGCTGGAAAAGACCCTGTTGGCTAACCTTGTCCCTTCTGCCTTTGGAGATGTCAACCCACCACATTCAACTCTGCCTCCAGCCTTTCCTGCAATGGGCATGAGGCTCTGTGCACGTGCCTGTATGTCCTTCTGTATTAATACAGGTGCTCTGTCATAAAACACCTTGCTTAGCTATCATCTCCAAATTGGTGCAAATACCCCGTGGATGCAATGATGGTGGAAATCCTGACATCTGGTGGTGTCCTGGAGCCCCGATAGCAATCCCCTGCTGACTACGACATACACGATCTCCTCCTCCTAAATGAATGCCCAGGTTGGTGAAGGGAACCCCAATTCCCAGTGGCGGTCATGGCACTTGGACTCGGCGAGGGGCTTACTTTGTTCATGTGGATCTGCTGCTGGTACTGCTTCTGCTTCTCCAGGAACTGCTGGTGCTGCTGCTGAATGACCAGCTGAGCCAATGTGCTCTGAGGCAAAGGTGCAGACTGGGTTCGATTCAGGGGTCTGTGACGGGGTAATTTGTGGGTACCTCTAATGCCAGGTGAAATCCTCTCTTTTGTTGCCAAGGGAGACTGAGGATGTAAGGGAACTCCACCTGAAAAAAATAAAAATAAAAATAAATATATATCCATATACACACACACACACACACACGACTTTGTTTAAGAAGAGACAAGAAGCCACAAGAAAACAGATACAGGGGACACATTTTATGAAAAGCAGTGATGCCACCAAGCACGCAGGAGAAAACCAGGTTGGATGCAGTGAAGGCAAAAGTGCAAAGCATTCAACAGGCAGGCGTCTGACCCATGACGCCCCAGTAGTCCACACTGGCATGTGACAGTTAAATAGGGTGAGTGTGTTTGTTTTTCCATGGATCTAGGAATAACGAAGGATAATAGCCTTTCCCACAGTACCAGGTGTTAGGGAGACCTGGGTAAATGGCCAATCTTTGCCAGTGCCTTGAGTTAAAAAGACATCCTGCTGCATCACTGATCAAATAAAAGCCCCAAATGATCCCTACACGGTGCTCTCCTTAATTACCAGCCACAAGAAGCTTTTGCTGTCGCATCTGTTCTTTCAGCAACAAATGCTGCAGGAGAGCCTGGTGGCTGCTGTTGGGCTTCCCCTCCAAAGCGACGTGGGGATGGCTTGACGCCGCCGGGAGGGTGCCCCCATACTGCCCAGGCAGGGGAACGCCTTGCCTCAGCGTCTGGCTCTCACACTTCTGCTTTTCTTTCAGTGAACTAGAAGCCTGTGCGAAGAAATGATAAAGACGTTAATCCTCCTTCACCCACGTGCGTCACTAGGTCTGCACATCATAAGTTGTTTATCCATATCCCCCACACCCCTAAAGAAAAAAAGACCCTCTTACCTATGGCAGGGTAGGGAAAACGGATGACGACATGTCAAACTTACTGAATTCACAAAGGAGACATAAGCATAGAGTTGAAGCATGGAAGACAATTCAGTATTGGGTGTCATTGTACAGAACTTAAAAAAGAGTGTTTACCATTAAACATGATGCTGATTTCAGGCTTCATAATTAGGATGTTTATTTCCAAAATATTTTAATAAACTGATTAAATAAAAAGGTATATTGGAAAAGTAAAATTTTTTCAAATTGCTAAAGTAAGGATACATCGCAGCAATTAAGAAGCTAGAGATTAAATGCTCTGTGATTTTGGAGTCTGAAGCAGAGGGAATAAATTGTCCTTTCTCTACACATCCCTTAATAAGTTCACAGAGCTGCAAGTTTCCAATACTTAATTTTTAAAATAAAATTCTTCAGATAACTCAATGAGAGGTTGTACAAAATATGCAGGCATTTGATTTAAACATGTATTTTATATTAATTCATAACAGATCCCCAAATCTCTAAATATTGAAAATGACACTCCAAATACTTTTGTTTAATAAAATAAACTACAAGTGGAATTATATCAAATAAAAATGCAATTAAGAACTTGAAATGTATGATAACAGTAATAAGGCAATAATAATTATATCATCAATAGTAATAATGAATTATACCAGTCAAAGAGTTTAATGAATGGTGGTCATTTTGGTATTACAAAAGCAGAAGTCTAATACCTCAAAATTATGTGGCATGTTTCTTTTCAAAACTCATGTTTCATCTTTCAAAATTGCTGTGCACCAGGGAAGCAAAGCAATTTTCAGTGATGGTGAAATGAAAGGACAAAGAGGTAAATGGTTTGTCTTAGTCACACAGCAAGTCAGTGCAATGTTTAATCTAGAAGTGAGTCCGTCTCCTGGCCTCTTTTCCTGAAAATCTCCCACTACTCAGTGGGGAAATGGAATTTAAGAGGTCCCATTGCCAAAGCCATGCTAAGCTTGAAAAATTAATTGTGATGGCCTCATCCACACCAAAATGGAAGCAAAGAAAAATGAAACTTCAATCCAAACCGCATTGGTTTATTCATCCAACGGCACCAAATTGTATTACCATCAAAACATTAAATGGTCTGGCTTTAGTGCTTGGTCCTTTGAGAAAGAAATTCTCCCTGACCACATTAAAAGTGGTGTATGTTTGTGTTAGCTGATAGGAGTGACTTCGAGCTTGCAAAGAGGAATGGATATAAAATGCTTATTCATGTGTTACAAGAAGTTTTTCTGTCAGTATTTGCTTACCATCGAAGAGATAGGAAAAACAGGAAGAGAAGAAAAATAAATTTTAATAAGTGAAGATTTGAAAATATCATCCGTGAATATTTATGTTTAGTTTCATCCCTAATCCCCTTTTAATTTTTGCTAGAATCAATTGTTTACAAATGCTTCATGTGGAATTTCAAGAACATAATTTGAATTTGGTTTTTGTAAGCCTTTCTTCTGCAGTCTGCAGATATATAACAGCATCCAAATTTTGCTTTCTCCTCACTGGTATAAGTAATTTTATCAAGTAAGACAACATTCCACTCTATTAAAAATGCCAAATATATAAGGTACATTTTAGACTAATTTTATATTATGTATTGAAACCCAACCATCAAATTTATCATTTAAAAATGCCACTATATCTCTGGCTAGTACTGCTCAGTGGTTAGAGTGTTGGCCCTGTGCACCAGAAGATTTCAGGTTTGATTCCCAGGCAAGGGCATATACCTGGGTTGCAGGTTTGATCCTCAGCCTCTACTGGGGCACATGCAGGAGGCAACCAACAGATGTGTCTCTCACATTGATGTCTCCCTCTCTCTCTCTCTTCCTCCCTCCCTCCCTTCCACTGTCTCCAAAAATCAATGGAAAAAAATATCCATGGGTAAGGATTAACAACAACAAAGATGCCACTACAGGTGTGCTCCTACATGAAGTAGCATACCATAAACAGGGCTAAGATTCTGAAAATAAACGAGTCACAGAATGGTGTACTCTTTACATTTCCCGATCCTGGAATACTATAAAAGATGTGAATTTGACAAGCTGCTCTCAGTGAAAAGATTGTTTCTAAAGACTGGCAAAATTGGTGCCAAGGGCTAGAACAAATTTCTCTTTAAACCCTCTGTATTGCACGCCCTTTGCACAAATACAATTCATTTAATTTTTGCACATTTCATAGATGAATTATTCTAGGTAAAGCTTACAAATCTTTTACAATGACAAAAATGTACACTATTTTAGGGAGTATGTTTAACACAATTACTGCTGTCTTCTGCTAGTTGGACAATTACCTCCAAAAGATCCTATTTCAGTTGTCAGGACTTTTAAAGTAATTTCTTCACTTGAAGTCTCCTGGGAAGAATTTAGTATTGTTTTTAAAGAGGTTTCCCAGATATGTGTTCTTCAGTACGATAGTCAGTAACATAAATTCTCAAAATAAAGTCATTCACAAAAAATAAATTCTATAAACATATGTGCTGTGCTTCAGATAGAAGCCACACCTCTCTTCGCTGGCCTGGGTGGAGTCCAGGTCTGTACTTACTCGCTGTGTGATCCTGGACTTTTATTTATTTATTTACTTATTTCTTTTATCCTCACCGGAGGACAATTTTGCATTTATCTTCAGATAGAGCGGGAGGGAGAGAGGGAGGGAGAAAGAAAAACATCGATGTGAGAGAGACACATCGATTGGCTGACACCCACACGACCCCAACCGGGGCCGGGGATAAACTGCAACCGAGGTACATGCCCTTAGTGGGAACCGAACCCGGGTCTCTCTGGTCCACAGGCCGATGCTCTAACCGCTGAGCCAAACCGGCCAGGGTTAATTTTGGACTTTTAAATGTTACTAGTCTCAGCTTCTTCTTTTGTAAAAATGTGGCTTGTAATCTGTTTCATGGGATGGTGCTTTTATTTTTAAAAGCTATGAAGCATCCTGCAAATGTTAGTTATTCTTTTTATATGTTATTACATAAACCAGTATAATTCTTGAATTTGAAATTAAACTGAACATCTCTGAACAACCCAGTAAACAGAGAAGGCGAGTAGACTCCACCAAGTTTCCCCTCAGCCCACAGGTACGAGAACTGAGTTTCCCTGTGAAAACATCAGCACGCTGCTTCACTATGGTCAACTACTTACACTGAGCTGGGCTGGCACGGCCGGAAGCCCCAAGGTAATATTGGGTAAGGAGGGAGAGGTATAAAGACTTAGCAGGTTCATGGAATCTTCGTGAATTAGAATGCGTTGCTGGGAAACCATTTGCTGTAAAGAAAAGAAAAAGGGGGAAACAAATGAAAGGGGAGTCTCAAAAGATTACAATACCACAAATTTTACTGGGAAATGTTCAGATTTCAGACGATAGGTTTTATATTATCACGTGTCATCAAAACAATTTTAGGGGTTTTGATTATTGATTTTATGATTTCTGTATCCAAATGTTATACGTAAAAATTGAATTAAAATGTTCTTCCCGAAGAAAGGGCTTCCGTGTTCATTTCGCAAAATGCATTTTTATAACTCTAGCTTTCTGGACCAAAATCAGTGTTTTTGTCCTCAATCAGTAAGTACACCAATAAAATTGAGTAGTTCTTATGCGTACATATACTTTTTTGTACCATTATCTCCTTATGAGTTAAACATCATTTTACTGATGGTAAAACTCACACAAGGACATCTTAGATTAAATATCACCATAAAGGACTTCTATAATGACCAATCATATGTTTTCATATAACATCTGTGCATCGACAACTCCGTGTGGTGCTTTTCACATCATCCATATTTAGAAACTAAAGTGAATAACGTGTTATTAATTCCCTGGGCCGCAACAGCCTTCATTTTCACTGAAATACACTGAATGTTTTGGCATCACAGCCCTTTTTCACAACAAATACCCTTTTTTAATACAATACTAAGAGTTCTGTTTTCCCACATGTGGCCTAATATGGTTGCTTGAATTACATTTTCTGTTTAATTCTCGCTTCCCTCCCAGAACTCTTATACAAAAAGAGTTACAAAGGTCTTATTAGACTAAGGAACTCTGGCCTGATATGGTCCCCAAGGGAACAACATCCCTGAAAAAGAATACTCCATGTAACAGTATGACACAGTGACTGCTTTCTTCCCAAACAAAAAGCATATGGGACTCCAATAATAGACCACCTCCAAGAGGGATATTGCACACACGGGCTTTGACTAAAGTAAATATAATAACTTGTCAAGCATGTTTGGGGGAGCTGTAGATTTTCCCCTGGACAAACCTGGGATATCAATTAACTGGGGAAAATATCATGTGCTAATACAATGCAACCTCAGACTGTCACCGAAGAGTGATGCACCACCAAAACACAGGATGTTATTCCAAAACATCACCTCAATCATACGTTTGTTTGGAGATGAGTCATAGCCTTAAGATAATAAAGGCAGGAGGTTAAATGCGAATTTTTCTCATTGCAACTTGAAATTCCAAGCTAACTCTGATTTTTTTTTTTTTGGTCTCTGAAGAACAAGTCAGAAATTTGTGCATGAAAATCAAGAGGTATTAATGATGCTTTTCACATGATGTTGACTTTACAGGTGACCTTTTACAAAGTTGTCTAAAATGCTACCTCATGAAGATGGAGAGGATTTTGTCACTGTAATGTGTGGGGCTGCAATTTCATCTTAGAGCTAATTAGAAACAGTTGCCTATTTGCTCTAATGAAAAAGATGAGCTGCTATTGTGCTTACACTGATATTCTTTTAACATAAATTTCAAGTATAAAATCTATAGCTGAACAAGAACAGAAAGAATGTATGAGGAAGTCAAAACTTTAGCTCACTGACAGCAAGTGATAATTTGTAATAAAAGGATAGTTCATTCACTTATCTGTAGTCACAGAAGAGAAATCAGTGCAGAACCATAAGCACCATAAATGGTATAGAACATTCATGCCAGGCTGTATCTGCTTCCCTCGGCACTGAGACTTGACACGCACTCTGGGGATGACAACCTCACAAAGGAGGTTATCTGTTTCCCAGACAGAGCTTCTGTGCCATCCGCCCCTGGCACCACAGGGCACAAGTATGCCCTCACGTGAGAGAAGTTTTCTTTCAGATGGAATGACGGCCGTGGCTCACTGGTGATTCACACTGAAGGGAAAGAATTTGGGAATTCTCTGACTATGGGATTTCAACCCCTGGAGTTTCATATCAAAACTGAATGTCTCCATTTCCCATGACAGCGTATTGATGTTCAGCTCCTAGCGTGTGCCAAGCCCTGTGCCAGGAGTTCTTGGACGAGAACCTGTTTTTTCAGAGGTACTCTCCGGCTACCATCATGCTCATGTTATAGAGGAAGAAACGGAATGATTTCCCCAAGTCTGGTTCCCAGTGGGGTCAACACTACAACCTTGAAATTGATCCGGTCTATAGGACTTGTCAGGTTCTGCAGCCACCACTGAAGATCAGGGACCAGTAAAGAAGGCTGAAGGAGAGGAAAGATTTAGAGAAGAAGAGGAAGCAAAATTAGGCCATGAGGCTTATGGGAACGAATAAAAGTGTCCCGCTGACCTGGGCATGAGAAGAAAGCAAAGACATGGAGACCTTACAGATGTGAGATCTTTAAGTCGTGGAGTCAATTCCTAAGGAAGCAAGCTAAGCTGAGTGGCCCAAGCTAACTAGGTAGAGCTGGTACTTCCCAGTTCTTCCCACAGAGATGGTGAACCTCAGGGACTAGATGCTACTTAATTTATTTCCTTTGACTACAGATAAGGAAATGAGCAGAGCATTTATGTTGACTTCCAATGGCTCTGATCACACACGACTTGACAGACCTGAATAACGCGTTCCCCAAATTATCTTCGTTAAATATAACTTCCCTTATTTTGGCTTTTTGATGGGAGCAGTCTATCTGTTCCAGGTTACTGTTTCTTAGTAAGGACCTGGAGCTATATTCTACACGACTCAGACGCAGACTGAAAGCCAGAGAAACAGGTGGTGAGAGGCACCGCTTCGCTCAAACGATGAGGGGCCCTGCCCAGCATCCTTGCGAGGCTGGACGGCGACCCCCGCTTAGCACTGTGGTGGGCTCCCAAGTATTTTCAGGCCAAACCAGGATTTTTCCAGGAAGCAGTTTTGAAACGGATCCAGCCTTTAAATCAGTGCTGTGCGAAGAAGTCATTTCACATCTTAAAATGTGAGGACTTTGGTTTTAACCTAAAAAAAAAAATTCCCAGAACCAGACACCATTGCTGCAGTGAGATCAAAAGGAACAATTAAATATATAAATGGGTATCACTCGACATTCACAGTGCAATTAATGAATAACATGTAAGTCAGAGGAACAGTGTGGAATAGCAAGTGGGCGTGCAAAGATGTCCTGTGCCACTGAAGTCCACGTGCTATTCGGTTGCACAGAGAAGTGGAGAATGAGTTCTAATGACCGGGAATCATGACTACAGCTGGAGTAGAGTTAAAAATGGAGTGGCACAGAGCAGGGTGTTGATTTTAAACCAGGCTTTGATGGGTAACTAGCATTTCACCAGAAAGAGCATGATCTTGAGAACAGGGATATGACTCAGCCAGGTGTCGGGGCAGGGGAGGTCTCCTCACATCTTAATAATGATCTTCAAAATGTAATTACTTTTCTCACCATCACGGTCATTGGAAGCCTACGTTATGGATAATACCTGCAATCCACATCAATAAAATACACGTAGACAGAGAAATTCTATGTCTCTCAATAGACGTATTTATTTTGCCAGTGAAATCAACAAGCTATTAGCTTCAATCAAAAGATTCCAAATCTCTTACAAAATGGACACTAGGAAAAAAAACTAGACAAATGGACAATGTCAAATGTTACTGGGATTTAGAAAGGTAAAAACCATCACACATTGCTGGTGGGACTGTAGACTGGTATAGCCATTCTGGCAAACAGCTCGACACTATAAGTCAAAATAATTAAACTGCACAACATGACTGATTGATTTGTTTTCTGTTGGGAATTCATCTTCAAAAAATTCTCTTACTAAGGTTGCAGGGGGATGTCCATGGGTCATCCAACTGGAAAAGAGGTAGACAAAAATGAAGCAGTATCCACCCTGGGTTTTCTGGTGACTAAAAGCAAACTATTAAGTATTGCATCCATAATGACATGGCTGGATCTAAAAACACATACTTAGTGTGTTTCCATAAGAAATGGAATGAGATTGATCACACCATGCCACTGATACCCTCTAAAATGCATGCACACAAAGCAAAAAATACATATGACGTCAAAACCTATGCAAACAACAATACAGGAGAGAATGATTGCCCGTGGGGGCAAGGAAAATAGGAGTGGGTGAGGAAGGACAGCTAGACTGAGGGCCCAGGCCCCTTTTCATCCCTGCTCGGTACAGAAACAGGCTTGCAAGGAAAACCACTGAGATAAACCAGGATCAGTCCTATCCAGCTGAGCCAGGCACCCTGACCAAAAAGTGACCTTTAGCCAACTATAATGCCATTATATCATTAGTATTGCAAACAGACCCATACCCGTTCTAAGGACAAAATCTCCTATCTCTTTGGGAAGATGGTGACTCACCTGCTCCACCTCAGCTCCACTCAAACCCACCCTCTTAGGAGTCCTTCTCCACTAGCCCAAAATATAAGCCCTATCCCTGGACCCTTCTGCAGGACTCCCTTCTCCAGCCCACCAGCACTCTCCAACGGAGTGCGTACTTTCACTTTAATAAACCTCTGTGCTTCACTGAATCTTTCTGTCTTGCTATTTGAGTTCTTTCTCGAGCGGAGACAAGAACCTGGACAGTGCCACTGGGTTGAGGCCTCCCTGTGAGAGGAAAAAGATAGAGGAAGGAAAGAAGGGAGGGATGCAAAGAGGGATACCTTTCTCTCTCAAGAAGGCAAAGAAGTCAACAGATGACCCTTGACAATACTAGTTATATACATAAACACCCACTTTTTAAGAAGCTCATAGAAGAAGTCTATGTAGAAATTTCAGTGTACTGCATGTTCAAAGTTACCTACAATATGCATGAGCATTAGAAAAGGAACTTTGTGAGAAGAAGTCAGGACTAGTGAAAAGAAGGGTGATCTGGGCATTTGCATTTAAGCTCTGCCGCTGATGGGCTTTGAACTCTGGGCAGCTGCCCACCTGCCCTGGACATCGGAGCCTGCATCCTAAGACTGAAGATCTCTGACTAGTTCTCGTAGATAATGTCGGCGTCTGTTAGAGCAGCATCCAGAAAGATGTATGTTTTGCCTTTAAAAGGTCCGAATGCCCAAATCTAGACTATCTAAAAAGAAAAGATCATGTTAAAAACAAACACATCTCCTAATCTTTTAATGTTTGTCTATGGCTTTCACACTAATTTTCAAGATAGTATTTATTTTCCACTTGCCTTTCAGACAGCTGATAGAAAATTAGCATCCATGTGTTGAAGAAATTTTTAGGCAGTAAAAATCTCTGCGTTTTTATTTTTATGGAACACCCAAGAATGTATTACTATAAAATGGTTTGGAGACCAAAAAAAAAAAATCATTTAACAAGACTTCCTTTGCATTTAAAAGGCATTGATGTTTTGTTAGAAAGGTCTTGCTTTACAATATTGACTCATGTTATTCCCAGTAAAATGATTTCTTTGTCATAGCAACCTCTTTTCCCCTGGGGGAGAAAGCCGTTTTTTATTTGCTACCCTCTAAAAGCCTGGCCCTACACCCACTCAGAGGGGAGCATAACATTGACAACAAATGTCACAACAACTATTACGAAACAATAGGCAGATGAGTCATGAGAGACTGGGGCAAGACAGTGACATTTCCGACGATTTTCGAGTACTTAACCTTATTATTAGAATTCTTTTTAAAAATCATTTGTATCTGCTGGAAAAAATTGTTTAAAAATAGCAGAGCAGAGCCAGCCACTATGTGCAACTAGAAATAAGCAGCTGCTTGGCCTTAGAACAGCTATCAAATAAATCCATGAATCTAAAATTATGGTGCTGATATTCACGGAAGTGTATTTGAACCCACAAGCCCACAGTATTAACAATAAAGAAACAAGATAGGTAAAGACATCGCCGACGGGAGCTGGCAAGAGGAACCACCTAGCTTTCAAGCTCCCCAACCACATTTTCAGATGAGGAAAGGAAGTAGCTCTGACCATCTGAGTTTGGGACGGAGCATATGTAAGACACAGAAGAAGTGGAACAGAAGGGGTCCGAGCAGATGGAGACTCCTTCGCACAGGAGATCTGCTGGCTCCAAGACAAACATGCTAATGAGTTTTCCCTAATAGGAGTCCGAAGTGACAACAACAGAAAAGGGACCTGCTTCACGCTTCCAACTGACCACCCAGCTCACAGACACTCCTTTCTCCCAACAAAGCTGGGCGGGAAGGTATCACCATCTCTCACTAGACCTGAGGTCCAGGCAAGGGTTTAACAGTGACAACCAAGATGGTTGTGGAGCCAAGCGGCCTGGAAGCCTTCTGAGCGGGAGACCCATACATTGTACTGGCTGGGCTGTTTCCTTGGCCGGGACCAATGAGTCAATTCTCCTCCCGCTCATGTCTTCACCTTTCTCTGAATTATGCAGGACACGTGAAGTACAGGCTAGAACACGTTCTTTTCGCCTGGGCCTCGAGATCAGCCCGCCAAACAGACAGACTTTCCTCTTTCCCAAGGGGCAGCAGGGAGTAGAACCCTTTTCCTTTACATGGGATCTAAAACCATCAGGTGACATTTTCCTCCTCACAGGTCACAGAATAACAAACTCATGCACGTGTGCACTGTTACATTCTTTCAAAATAAAAAGACTTGGAAGAACAAGCCTATTTTGTAAACTGCGAATTCACTTGGTCCTTGAACGTGTAGTTGATGATGCTCATTTTCCATACCCCGCCCCCCAATATCGGTTGATAGGAAATTGTATGCTATTAGTCATCTAAGATGTCTCTAAAATCATACTAAATTCGAAATGACTGTTAATCAAGAGCGGACTGGAAAGATGTTGTTCCTCTTTTCTGCAGGTTAAGTGGGAGCCCTTAGAGTTGCAGAGCGAGGCTAGCACTGGCTGACGCTCCCGTTCGACTTGGGCCACTTGCTCACCGCCCGGTATAAATTACGCTGGAAGCCCCTGCAAATGCCATGCAGCAGAAGCCACATGTTAGCCATCAGGGCGGAATTTTTTGTTCTGGGCCACGGAGAGGCTACTCATCAGTGCATAAAGGTCTGCCCACCTGGCCTCTCGGTTCATAGTTCAGGCACACAATTAATTCATTATGAGCTAAGTCCCTGCTCGCTTTTGAACTAGCCTTTCCAGCTCTGGAGGTGAATGTCCCGGCACTGACCTGAAGAAATACCTCCACTCTTTCAAACTCCATTAAATCACATTTCCTTCTGGGTTTTTTTTTTTTTTTTGGTGTTTTTGTTTTTGTTATTTTTTTTTTTTAAATGGTGGGGGTGGGAGGACAGTTCCTAGTGACAGAATATGTTCAACAAGCAGCTGAAATTCCAGGGCATCTAAGCAAATATCTGTGACAGTAAACCTTTGAGGGATATAAAACAGATTAAAATAATATAAGCAAATTCCTTTCATTTACATTCTCCACTGTATATATTTTGAAATGTAACGATAGGATCTTTTCAAGTTACAATGTGGGACACTGATCACGAAAAGCTTGAAGTAAAGAAAAAAATCTCACCTTCTCCATTTATTTACAATCTCATGAATTTGTAATATTTCTTGTTTGTTCCTTTATGTGGTACTAAGTACTGTGCACATATACATGTATTTAAAATGAATGAATATATGTATCTTCCTCTTTAGTAACAATATCACTACCCCCTCCCTCCTGAGAGGTAACCACCATGCTAAAAGTTGTATTCATCACTCCCTTGCCGTTTTAAAATATACTTTTACTACATATGGTTTCCCGATCAAAATACCATGCTGCTGTTTCTGAACCTATAAAATACCGTCATGCTGTAAAGTGGTCCTCTGCACCTTTCTGCACTAACGTGAATATCTAAGAATCACACACGCTGCCGAATGTAGTTTAGTGTGTCATTTAGTTTATGTGTCGTTTTCGTTTCTCAAGGGTACAAAATTCATCCAGAACCAAACCCTTTGGAACCCTTCAGCATTCCTGCTGTTACCGAGAATCGCGTTCTTTAAAAGGAGAACAAATGGAAATCTAAACTTCTTAGGAAATAATTGTTACCAAGTTGTTCTTTTCCTGCAAACTGACTACAGGGTGTCAGAAAACTGAGCATTACTGGAGATATAACTGCACTAACAAATGTAATGCCTATAGCCAATAGTCCAAGAATCCCTCTTATACCTATGGTCACAAATGTACATGAGATATTGCCCCAGCCGGTGTGGCTCAGTGGTTGAGCATTGACCCATGAACCAAAAGGTGGCCAGTTCAATTCTGGTCAGGGCACATGTCCAGGCTGTGGGCCTGATCCCCAGTGGGGGGCATGCAGGAGGTGGCTGACCTATATTCTTTCTCGTCGATGTTTCTCTCTCTCCCTCTCCCTCTCCATCTCTCTCTCCCTCTAAAGTCAATAAAGACAAAATAGCCCAGATGGTGTGGCTCAGTGGTTGAGTACTGACCCATGCACCAAGAGGTCGCTGGTTTGATTCCAGGTCAGGGCACATGCTCAGGTTGTGGGCCCAATCCCCAGTGCAGGGCATGCAGGAGGCAGCCAATTGATGTTCTCTCTCATCGATGTTTCTCTCTCTCTCTCTCTAAAGATCAACAAAGAAAAAATTTAAGAAGAAAAAAAATACATATATACAGGATATATTAATTCCACCAGGCATTACATTTTAAGAAAGATAACAAAAGAAAGTAAGAGGGGCAACAGTGTGGAAAGAAACAAGAAACTAATGAAGGATCTAGAGGTAATGTAGAGGCCAGAATTGTTATTCTTCAAATAGCTAAATGATGCTAATTGTAAGTGAGAGAGCATCTATCTTAGGGAAATTTTTGAAATCTAGAAAAAAAGGTATATTTCCCTAGAGAGGATTTATATTTGCTTTCTCCAGAAACTGAGAAGAACTACAAATCTGGAGCTCTTGAAACCAAATGAACAGTTCAGGGTTCTGTAAATGCGGGCTACAGCTCCCCACAAAGACTAGCTTCTGGTGACAACCTCTACGGGAAAGATTCCACCGCGATGGGCCCATCAGGTGGCCTCTGGGGGTGAGGGTGTCAGCGTAGCAGAGATATGGGCCTCTGGGGTCCCGGCTTCAGTTTTGGAGGGTCCCCTATTAGATTATCCTCCTTGGTCAGACTGGCCTTTGCTTTCCATCTCCTGAGTTTGGTGAGGCCCTAAAAACCCAAACCCAAGTACGCAGCTGTCCTCCGGGGAACACGGAGCTCAGTGGTTTGCTGCTCACGGATCAGCTCTGGGTTTCCGTCTTCAGTTCTATTTTGGCCTAATAATTTAAAAATGTGTAATTTATTATACATGTGTGTATATATTTATGTGTGTGTCTAAATTACAGAGACACAGACTGTGGCACAAGGTACAGAAGACATCTCTATCAGTCGCGCGCACTGTCCCAAATCCACAGCGCTGTCTCGGGAGACAGCGAAGTGAGCGCCCTGTAAGGAGAAATGTTCTAGTAGAGGTTTGATAATTGCCTATCAGGAAAGCTACATGGGTGATCCAAGAATCAGAGATTTGGGCAGTCTGTTTCAGCCCCAAGGTACCGTGACTCTATAAAATACAAGGGGAGAGCGTGTCACAGTTATTTATGAGAGTTTCGCACCAGCTGTCCCTGCAAAGAGGCATTATAATGACAGAAAAGAAATCGTGAGAATTTCAGTCAATTGATGGTGACTTCAACATAGCTGATTCTAGAAGAGTAGCTATTTCCAGCCTGTTGCCTTTGCTTAGCCCAATACAGAAACTACACAGACCAATTCTTGCTGACTCCTAACTTACTTTCCTCTATTCTTATATCACTGGCTTCAATAAGTCATGCACTCAAAAACAAATGTTGATGAACTTGACTGTGTTCAATGAGAAAAAAAAAAGGTCATTGTTCAGAAAAAAAAGATCAAAAAAGAATTGGTTGCTTAAGACCAATTCCCTTTAATATTTCATTCGGAGTCCATATCTTACTCATCTCTATATCCCCTTTGCCCGGCAAAATGACTGGCACATAGTAAGTCCTCAATAAATGTCTGCTCAGTGGAGTACACTGTTCCTCAACTATAACGCGCCAGTTCTTTTCTCATTACTTTTAGGTCAAATGAATAAAACTTACCTTGCTACACTGTTCTTCTGGGAGGTTTGCATGAGGTTGTTTCTATACTTATTGGTAGGTCTACTCCCATCAGAGTAACCAGGAACCCAGCAGAAGGACCACTGAGCTGCACAACTTGGACCACATGTACTCAGCATCATTGAGTGTTTGTGTACTTTTTGAGGATCACATTTCATTATTTTCAAATGTGACTGTCATCCAAACTTTGTAAATAAGGTCAAGTTTACGCAATTCCACACATTTTAAATGTATGAGAAAAATCACTACGAACAGGTGGTTTTAAACTTCAGAAATCTCCCTTTACTTTAGGAGGTTCATCAGGGAAGATCTAACTTTTGAAAGAACCAAAGTAATATGGGTCTTACCTCAGCATGAGGAGTCGGTGGCAAAACCGAAGGCTCATTTTCAGTAACATTTCCAGTTGGCCCATTGTTTGGTGAACTGGGACCAGACCCTGGTGAATTGCTACTGAGGGAGGACTCTGAAAAACACCGGGAAGTACACATTTATTCATGAAAAACAGAAGAACTAAACTTTAGCTCTACTCTAAGTATACACAGTTATACTCTAGTTATACACAGCACTGCACATTGTTTTTACCCCCTAACTGAAGGACAAGCATCATTTCCATAAATAAAATTTTAAAAACGGTGAAAAATTTGGGAACGTTTTACCTACGTTTGTGGCCTTATCCCTTTTCTCTTTCTTTGTCAAAATTGCTTAATATCGTGACACCCACTATCATCTTCAGGCAGAAGACTCTCATGACAGTTATATTTCTTGCCTTTACCTCTCCTAAAGTCCAGTCTGAATCCCTGTGGGATGCTGGACATTTTGAATCTCTCTTTATATGTGTGAATCAAACTCACTACATTCCAGTATGAAATACACTTCATACTTCTCTCCACTTCTCACGACCCTTAGAGTCATTCTCAGTTCCTCCTTTAACCCAAATCGAATCGGTTACCAGCTCAGTTCATTTTGTTCTTTACTTTCTCTCTCATCTACTCCTGCTACAATCGTTTCAGTTTAAGCCCTCAACCCTCCCTATTCTCTCGGGGACTCCAGCAACGTCCTCCTAATATTTCGGAGCTGCTACAGTAGTCTCTTCCAACTTTCCTCCAAACGGCCGCCAGTCAGATGGGTCAAAGGGAGAAGAGGTTCCCCAGGTGCCTGTCCGCCGGTCAAGGTCTGAGGCTGGGAACGGTTGAAAAGTTTACTTGGAGAAGACTGGAACTGTGCCCCAGGGAAGACAAAGATCGTCCGAGCTTATAAAGGCAAAAACCACAAGCTGGAACCAAAGAAATGATTGAAACATTTCCCGCTGGCTACTGAACACGGTGGGGCCCTGGTTCAAAAAGGTTTGGTCAGGTCCAGATGATGAAACTCTAAGGTAAGAGAGAGGGGTGTAAGTTCCAGAATGTGCTTCCAAAGGCACATGGAAGTCCAAAGTCTAAGCCTCGCTCAGGGCAGACATGTGTAAGTGTGACCTTCCTCATGACCTTCAGATTCCATTTCAGGCTCCTCTGCTAGTACTACTGCATCTGAACTATCTCCGTTCACATTCCTCTGCTTCACACTGGAGCCGGCCACGATTTCCTGTTGTCATCCTTCCAGTGCTCTGCGCTCAAATTTCAGTCACGTGCCCCGAGCTAAGAACCACTTCCTCATCCAATGCTCTGATCCACCTTCTCCTCCTCTGTCTCACTCCTCCTCTGATCCTGCCTCTAAGACCCAGCCGGGCTCAGGCGCCATCTGTCCTCCAGGGAACGAGGCTCCCAATTTGCAGGCAGCATCTGCTTGCCCGCCCTGGGACCACCTCTAAATTTCAACGCTCTGTTATAAAGATTTCTCCACTCAGAATTGGCAGGCCAATGGACAGAATGGGCTGGATGACAGAATTCTGATCCTGCCACCTACTCACTGTAGGATTTCATCAAGTCTTGGGTATCATAATTTTTTTTTAAGACTAATTTATTGATTTTTAGAGAGAAGAGACAGGAGAAGAGAGAAACATCTATGTGAGAGCATAGCATCAATTGGCCGCCTCCTGCATGCCCCCCACTGGGGATAGAGCCCACAACCTGGGCATGTGCCCTTTCTGGGAATCAAACCAGCGAGCCCTCAGTGCACAGGAGGAAGTCCAAACAATTGAAGCACACAGGCCAGGGCTATCATAAAATTCTTAAACACATCTTGCTCACTACCCTCTTGCCTATGTATCTTACATGCATTCTGATTAATCGGATTTTTAACTTTGCCTCTTTCTTGGTTAGTTTGTTTTTAAAGAAGAAAATGCACATTTAAAAAATTCCTCCTACGAGCTTCTTCTTCCCTGGGCTCCGAAACTCTTGTCTTTCCTGTATGTCTAAGTACTCATTTTTTCTTGATGTCTCATTTCTATATCCTGTCTTTAAAGAACAACAAGAACTATTGCCTTAAATATCCTGTCTTATCAATTTAAAAGGGTATGATTTATATTATCATATGTGACATTCAGACAGAATGATTTCCTTATGCAGAAATCACTGTGATAAGCACTAGAACTCAAGGCAAACAAATATTGGAACAGGATTCTCCAACTTCCCGTTGGACAGGGTCTGGGAGGAGAAGTAGCAACAGATTTTCTGGGAACACTGAGAGAAACATCTCAGAGAAGACATCGTAACTGGAGCCTGACCAAGAGCAGTTCAGGAAGTGGGGACAATGGAGGAGGGGAGTGGGGATGAGAGGGCACCGTGGGCTACGCTGAGACTCAGAGTGGAAACATAACGTGGCCTTGGTGGGGAGATGGGCAGAAAGCTGGAATTGAGAAAAGAGGCTGGCGGGTGGTTCTCGTGCCAACTGCCAGGAAGAGAGAGGTGGCACGGATGTGGAACCGCAGACACAGAGCCTATGGAAGAAGATCCAGGGCGAGAGCAGGAAAGAAAAGCAACCTGACTGCTGTGACGCTCCAATGGGCTCCGACTAGACTGCAAAATAATCAGCACTGAGATCCACACAGCTCATCCAGACGACAGGAGAGCCGGCAGAGGAGGACCAGAGGACGGTGAAGGAAGCCGTGCGTCCTGTGCTCGAATTCTCCAAACACAGGTAGAGCAAATACCACAAGCCAGTGAAAGACATCTACGAAGCCTCGTGTCCCACTCACTGACGCTTCTCTCTCAATAAAACACCGTCTCCTCGGAGGAGAGGGGGAGTCGCTCCCTCATGGAATTAAGAAGAGAAAAACATGACATTCCAAAAGTAAATAAACTTGAGTAAAACTCTAGCAAATGATGGTAACCCTTATACACGAGAATCAATCCTAACTCCGACAGGTATTAAGCTAAATTTCACTGCAACTTGTTAAGAAAGAAAATGTGACTATGGAAAAAAGTTATGATCAGGAAAAGAGAATAATAGGTAGAAAAAAATGGGGGCATAAATAAATACACCCTTAGATAATAAAATTCTAAAGCAAAAAAAAAAAAAAGGTAATAAAACAATTTATATGGTTTTCTATCTACTTCAAATTTTTCCGTTTTGGGGGAGCTTACTCTCTCCTGTTAGAAAAATCACCTATATCTATTTATATTAGACAATTGATATATTATGAAAATATATGTATAATTTTTACTTGAAAAAAATCTATTAACTCTGAATTTAGAATTCAATTGGTCTAAATTAGTGATTGTATTTGATATTGTAAAATAAATATAACTCTGATAAAATACTTTCCTTTATTTATTTCATATATGCTATCTCTCAAGGAAAATTTTTCCCACTAATAGTTTCCTTCACATACACATTTTAATCTGTCAAAATTGAATAGGAGACTAAACTTTTCCCCTCTAAATAACCTGTCAAAGTAATAAGTTGCATTAGTACTCTGTACTTCCACAATCCTCTATGTATTTTCTCCCCAAACTAGACACCGTCATTGCCAAAGGAGACAGAGAAAAAATACTTTTAAAAAATCTGCTAAGGAAAAGATCTGATCTTGGAGAAATAACATGTCAACTGACTACATTGGTGTAAACACAGTTTTCCTTAAGAATGGAGAAAAATAGTTGTAGATGACCACTTCTTTATTGATGCAACCAAAGGACCAGCCACAACACATAGCTCTAAGTAGGCACTCAATAAACAGCAGTCGCTATTATTGTTTTGGCTAGCCTTTTTGGTTCTTGTATCCCTAGGTCTTCTCCAATTTCAGGCCAGGTACGACTGGGACTAGGGGACTTTGTAAGACATCAGGTTGAATTTCCTAACCTGTTCACCCCACTACTAGCCGGGCAGCTAAAAAAATAAGAACTCTTCCATTTGAGACTAGTAAAAATGACAGATTCTTCCCTTCATAAAAGGCAATATATCCCCCTCCTGCCATAAGTCCCAGCTCACTAGTAAACACATAAAGTCATTTATGAGTTCTGTAAATTTGTTGAAAAGTCAAGGTTTGCTGTTCCACGTAGTTTAATTTTCCCAGATGTATTTCGTACATTCATGTCTGAGCATGGGGGGGAAGTGTTCTTCTTGGACCTCCCTCTGCTCATTTCTCATCAAATTTCATTAAAAGTTATATTCTCCTGGTTGGCATTCCCCAAATGGACTGCCTGTTTCTGAACAGATTACGGTGAGCTTTGGCTTCCCCGGTCGCGCCGAGATTGACACATATTTCTGTTTTTCATTCATTTCCTGTTTAACACAGTTGGAGAATGTACGGCAAGGTTTACGGAACTACTTGTGAGCTTGCAATATAATCTGCTTTCAAGAAATGTTTCTCCTCAAAATAACTTTTAATATGCAACAGGCATATTTATTCTAAACTCTTTTTTTTTCTTCATTCCTGCTACCAGCATTTTCGTTTTAGCGTGTGTCTGCCCAGTCCTCAATTACCTGTCACCTCAAACATTCGCTTCTTGAATGAAGTGACATTTCCATCCTTCCGCCTGAGTAAGGGGCTGCTTCTCCTCTCTGCCACTTTCTGTTTTAACCTGGAGCGCACCTTCAGGTTGGGCTCAGAGGCTGGGGGTTGAGACAAAGAAAATAGATAAAAATTAAAAATAGAGAGCCAACTGCTCCTGTGTATAAAAAGTGGCTCGCCCTTTTTTTGGTCCCTTCTCATCTCAAATTGAAACCCGAAGCATGTAAATAAGGCATTGACCTCAAATCAAACAGACAAATATTACTGTAATTATTTTTATGAAATGTGTGAAATGCTTTTATACGTCTCTCAATGTACAGTGAAAAAGGAGTTAAACATGTGTTTTCTACTGATTTTATCTAACAGAATTGGACTGTTAATGGGAAATTCAATCACTAAATAAGTTTGGGTCAGAGTAAGATTTATGATCCTTCATTCTCAGCCCTTTTCATTTTCTCCAGGGTGAAACTCAATAACCACAAAATCTGTACCCTAATGTGATTTGAGGGACTCTGGCCTGACTTCTGGTAATGAGAAGACACCTCGGTAGCATATAATTTATGTCTAATTCCGACTTCTATAATATTTCTTTGCCAGTAGTTTCTAACCTACAATCCTGGGAAAATATACTCAGCATAAAAGCACTCAACCAAGAAGAATCATTTTGAATAAAACTTCCTGTACATTGAGTATACACTGAACTAGAAAGAGGAGTGGCCATTAAAGTTAAAAAGTTAGGAGTTAGGTTATATGTTCCAATATACAAATGCATATTATTCATATATATGTTGCTATTTCTTCGGCTAAACTATTCTAAATACTGACACTTTATAATCAGTCATTATTTATTAGGTTTCTAAGTAATTATATTTTAGAAGAATGGAAATATTGTATCGAATTTCTGTGTAGTAGAAATCAGTGACGATGATGGTGGTGGTGATGATTATGAAGAAGACATTCCTGATGATAGCTAACTTTTACATAGTGATTTCTAGCTTATATAATCTATATAACATTTATACAGTGATTCTTATGTTCCACTGATTTATATAGTGTTAACTAACATTTACATAGTGATTTCTGACGATAGCTAAATTTATATAGTGATTTCCATGACTGTTCAAATGTGTCAATATTACCTTGTTTAACCATAAAAAAATCCACATGGCACAGACTCTATTTATACCTTGATTAAACAGCAATGAGAAACTAAAACACAGAGAGGGTAAGTAACTTGCCCAAGGTCACACAGGTAAACTGGGATGAAGCTGGGATCTGTAATCAGTTAGTGTGGCTCAAGTCCAGCCTTCAAAATACTGAAAATAACTGCCACCCCCACATGTGGCTATCATAAAAATAAGTCATTAAACTTTTTCCAAATTACCGATAATCATCTATATCAGACACAATGTTATAATTTAGTTAGATTTTTTTGTTCTGTGAAAATTCTTTCTTCGAAGGGATTTTTTATTTTTCCGGACTACAAAAAGTTATCACAAGCAGAACTTAAGTTTTTATTTATCTCTTTATTTATTTTGCTTTTGGACTTCAAATACCTCTACTGAAGTTATTCTCTTGCCCCCCTCCCCCACAGCTTCTCCTTAGGCTGAGAACCCTTGCTTTCTTGGAACGGGCTAGATGCAATAAGGATTTGAAAGTCTTCAGTTACAAAAGATAAAACAATTTATTTTTTGTATTCCATAATCGATTTTATGCCTACAAATATGAAAAAAGTAAGAAATGAAGTCCTAAAAATATTGTACCAGGAGAAAATGGGGAGAGGGCAGAAATCAGGATGGAGAACAACAGCTCAGTGACCACCCCCTGAAATGTGTCTCTTCCCGGGCCTCCTACTTTGAGGCAAAAAAGGTAAAGAGTTTAGGGGAAGGATTACGGTTCTTGCCAGGCCTTCCAGGACCTCAACCCAATTTATCTTAGCAGAGAAGCCTGAATCTGAATTACTAGCATCCAACTCACCCAGGATTAAAGACAGAAAATGGGACTGTATTAATTTACTTACACTTTTTTCTGTATATATTTATTTCAAAATTGCCCTAGTCACACCAATGTTGTCTCTGAAAAGCTATAACTAATAGATATATTCATCTAAAACCTAGAAAGAAAAAAATGAGCAATCCCTAACGAGATGGGTATCTGTTGTCACCTGCTTATAACCCTAGGACAGAAATCCGATTCTGAGACTTGGATTTGGCATGATTTCCCGACGAACCCTAACGGATTAAACTACAGGCTGCGTGTCCAGTGGGAGTCAATCAGTTGGTTAAGCACTTGAAAAGGGGGAGCAGAAAAGGCACCGTGTGTAGCGGGGACGCGTGTGGGACTGAGCCCACATGACACCATGTCCCAGCTGTGGGGGTCCCAGCGCTTTCTGAGCCTGACGCCCCATTGTGAAACCCAAAGTCTAACACCTTCCTTCTTTCCCAGGGCCTGGCCACCGATCAGACACCTGAGAATAACTGTGAAGACCTGGGTGAACGCGAAAGGGAAGGAAAGGTTTGCAGAATTTCTATTACTGCCCCAACTCCGAGTCCCAGGCCAGTCCTGCTCCCTCTCCTAACACACTGCATGAGCCGGGGCGAAGTGTCCGACACCAAGACAGTGTGCCAGCAGCTTGGGAAAACAGCCAATGCCGTTTAAACATGCTACGTGAAACCTAGAGTTCTGTAAGCTTTGCAGGTCGGCAGGTACCTTTCATTCCTACCTCGGTCTGTTTGAGAATGGGCTGAATAGACAGCTCTTAAATTTCTTTCCAGGGTCAACATAAAAAGAAGGAGCTCCGGATTAGGAATGAGAACTGGGTTCTGTTGTATCTGCCAGCTACGAAAATCAATCACCTTGAGGCCTTTGTAGAGCACATCAGTAGATGTGCGTTGAAATGTCTGCTCCACGCACTAGCTATTTGACTTTGAATGAATTACTTTGTATCTGAAAACCTGTTTTCCCTGTTAAAATTGGGGATGGTTTGTTTCTGTTGTTCCCCCCCCCCCCATTTGTCCCAACAGATTCCATTTGCTGTCTGTCTCTGAGGCCATGGAGGCTGAATCCTAGGGTTGCATCATTCCAGTCCTTTGCTGGTGGGATTTCGGTGGCGGGAGGGGCTAGGGCATCCCGTGCTCTCTACTACGGCGCTGCATCACTAGCTACAGCTTTGTCTCTTCCTCATTCACCTCCTCCTGGAGGCCCTCGGTCCACGACTCCAGCTTCTCCAGCGCTCCAGGAACACTATTCCCTCTCCCTGCTCCTTCAGCCCAGGGGACGGAATGACTTCCTGCTGTCTCTTCTCTGGGTGCCTCAACATCCCTAAGCATCACCTGTCTGTGATCCAAACTGTGTAGGTTCCGTTTCCTGACAGATTCTGATTAGCACAGTCCTACATATTTTGCAAAGTTATGATAGAATCAAATGAAATAATGTCCAGTAGAAGATAAACTAGTGGTTCTCAACCTGGGAAGATTTTGACACCAAGGGGCATTGTCCGTATGGGAATTTGCTACTGCGATCTAGTGGACAGAGGCCATGACTCTTTCTAAATATACTATCGTGGACAGGATAGCTCTCACAACAAAGAGCTTTGGGGACCCAAATGCCAATACTGCCAAGTGTGAGAAACCCTGGGGTAAACAACCAGTAACAGCAGGTGTTAATAACTACTACACTGGGATGCTCAAAGGAGATAATATCTGCTAGAGATTCTCAAAGAGAATGCAGGACAGAGTAAGGGAAGAAAGTGAAGATTAGTCGAAATCATGGAATGCTACAGGTAGTTTGAAAATACAAAATATTTCGATACTTTCCATACTTAAACATGTATTTTAGAACATTTGCAATACCACTTTCTAAAGACAGCAAAGTCAGTCAACTTCTATTGGTTATAGAGATACACAGAAAGATGTACTTTCTTAATTTGGAACAATAATATTTGGGGCACTGTGATTTTTTTTCTCTTATCAATTGAGGACATGGCTTTTTAATACTAGGAATTATGGATATTCTATATAGTGCAACTTGAATTAATGTTCTTAAAATATATACAAGTTTTCTAAGTAAATGTCTATATCCATTGGTTTTAGCAAAAACTTTGGCCTATGTTTCAATACTGGTTTTGAGTCACTTTAAATATTAGTATGTCAGCAGTGAGGGTGATGGTTGGAATGATAGATAACCATCATTTAGTCCCTGCAGTACTTTATAAACCCAGTCCTAACATTTCAGAAGCCCACCCACCAAAGCTCAGCATGATATATACCCAAGCAGTAGAATTAATGACCTATTGTGCTGACTCAGTTTGCAGTTATCGTTAATTCCTTTTTTTTTTTTTTTTTAATGCTCTGGTCTCCCTAAAGTCTGAAGATTTCCATTCCAGTGACTTACTAATGGAATGCAAATCCCCAAGAGCCCAGAAAGAGATCACTAACTGGGGAGACATTCTGCTTGTATTTGAACCTATTTCATGCCTAGTTGCATTAATTGCATTTCTATTTTTACGCCACACCCATCACTCTCTGCATCTCAATTAATCACAGAAACAGAAGCAAAGCTTTTAATGTGTGCACCCATCTAAATGCATTTGCCTGCTGAGAAGGAAGCCTTGCATGAAAAATTGATTCTCACTATTTAAATAAAACAATCAATATTAAAATAAAGAGGACAGAACTAAAAATGTTTTACTTAAAAGAAAAACACACACATACACACAAACAAAAGGAAACAGAAAACATGTGAAGAATGCCTCACAAGCTAGGTGTATTTCAAATCTTTCTCCTCCTACTGATCTCCATGGTACAGAATGAACTTCGGTGTGACAGGGAGTAAGAATAAACAATAGCAAATAAATAGCAAAGTTAAGTAGAAGCACAGGTTTAAAAAATCTAGATTCCAAGGCACAGTAAGCGACACGGCCCAGAATTTTCATTTCACTGACATTGGTGTGTATGTCGTTTTCACGCATGTACACACACATACAGACACGAAAACAACCTTTTATAGAAGCAGGTCGGTCTCGCACACAAACTGACTGGACTCAGACTACAACGCTAACTTTTTCATGTACTAATTGCAACCCTGGGCGAGTTGCTATCTCCATGAATCATTTTACCACCTATTACACAGCAGTAACAATGCCTACCAAGCACTGTGGTGGAAGATTAGAACAAAGTTATTAGCTCCGCTGGCTTTCTGCCAAAAACTAAGTTGTTCAATAGAGAGATGTTGAAGAGAAGAATGTTCAATGCAGTCCGCAAATAAGGTTGAGGACCTTACGTTAAAATAAAACAAAACAGCTAAAATGAAAAGTAGAGGGATAGAAAACTACAGCTGGTCCACGCCCTTTGCCAAGGGCGATGCTTCCTCCAGTAACAACAACAAAAATGGCAACAGTCCCTTTCTGATCCTTTACTCAGAATACTTTAAATACTTTTTGGTTAATAATGGACTTGACCTATTTTCCTCACTGTTTTCACTTGCCTGGTTATAATTTCTACATTATTTTGTTCTATGTTGTAAATACATTACCATCTACTAAGAATAATTACGTATGGTGTTTATTTTGTTTCTGTTCACTTTTAATCCTAAATTATGAATATTCTTCACACCAATAACTTAGATACAAATTCAATACCACATAGCGTGGCATATAGAAGTTCTTCATTTTCATTGGATGTGCATAAGGAGAAAAGGAATAAGCTTCCATGGAGTCATGGTTAATAACATTATTAATTAAGATCATTCACTATCAAGCAAGATTAAGAACTAGATTGATATATCTTTATATTAGTGGATATTGAGTATATTAGCAATCCCACCGGCAATGCGCACTCAGCCCTGTAGTCACAGGTGAAATTCATGCGTCTGTCACCAGCCAGGTCCCTTCTCTGGCACCCTCTACTCTCCTGCGCTCCACTAGATGACTGTCACTTCCTCCACCCAGCCCCCAGCCCCTCGGCTTCCCCTGCCACCTCCCCACAGGGCTACTTTAGGAGCTGCCATATTCTAACACTGTCACTTGGGACCAAGCAGAAAGAATAGTCACCCATTCACTCTCTCCTGAATGTCCTTTATAAAGACTGGGTTTCCTAGTACAGTTCCTGTCCAAGTCACTTCTCTCCTTTACGCTAGCACTGTTGCAATTCATGTCACCTGTGTCCTGATCAGTCATGTAGTCATGACAATTATGAAAAGATACTTTGGGGAGACAGTAGATTCTCTAAGCAAGTTCATCTAGAGATATAAGTTATTATAATTTTAAAATTTCATAACTGGGCAAAGGCTATGTATTTTCAAAATTAGCATTCAGAATAATTAAATAGAACACAACATGCTCTTTCTTGTCTTGGATAATATGACTCTTACTGTTATAAAGTCAAATTTTATACATTTTGATATTGAAGAACAAAATTCATTTCTTTGGGAACTTTAGCTTCTAATAACTAGCCACTTTTATAGTAATATAATTTCCTGGAGAAATTATAGTACTTTCTTTTTATTCAAAACTACTACTGAAGACAGCTGTGCATTCTATTATTGAGGCTATACTAATTATGTCTAATTGTAAAAAGTGAATTATTCTTTTCCAAAAAGCATATTAGTAAATGTTACTCACTCAGTTTACATTGTGTTGTTCTGAAGAGTATTTATTTTATAACATTTATTGCTTACTTCTGATTATGTAAGTCATATATGTTCACAAATTTTAAAAATAGGACAGATTGAATATATCCTGTTAAAAATGTTACTTTTGTGTTTTGTATGTAAAGTATTTAAAAATGAGAATCATATTATATTTATAATTGTATCCTATCTGTTCACTTAAGAACATATTATGAGTCTTCCCCCAAGCAATTATGTATTCTTTGAAATGATTCCATTTATTGCTTTTCACTTAAAAATTTATTATGACTCTTTTCTCAAGCAATGATATATTTTTTAAAAAATACATTAGGTGGATATACCATATGGCATTATGCCACATTTAAATATGAGTACATAGTCTTTTATTTCTGATAGCTAGACGTTTAGGTCATCTACAACGTTCTGCTTTGAAAGACAGCACGGTGGTGCGTCTGATTGTGAGCCTGCATGTGCACTTGTGAGTACTGCCTTCCATCAGTGTAAATGGTTCCTCTTAGGAAGATCACAACCACCACCAACTTCTTATGATTAGAAAAACAGTGGCATGGGGCACACAGGGCAGAGAGTATCATGGAGCCCTGGGAGGCAGCACAAGAAAACAGTTTGCACTCCTGGGTCAAAAGAGCGTGGTCTAGCAGGGGAGGGCCGCTAGCTCTGGGCAGGTTTCCCGGACTCCGCATGGGGGCCTCATCTCAGAGCCAGGGCAGGGTCTCCAGAGCTCAGAGCCCCATGGCAGGGCACTCAGCGCCCTGGAGCTCAGGGCAGTGCCCGGCTGAAGGCCGCCCCTTCTCACCAGAGCTCCGCTGGCTCTGTCGGCACTCAGGACAAGTGCTCTGAATGAACGGACATGCAAAACCTACTCAATGCTTTCTTTAATAAAGGGGGACAGACAAGAGGAAATAGCGATTTTCTTAGAATTTCCATGAAGTTTAAAGTAAAAATGACCATTTTTAACAGATAAGATACTTTCATCAAACGTTGTGATTTTAGCCCAGCTGGTATAGCTCTGCAGCTGAACATCAACCATGCACCAAGAGGTCGCCAGTTCGATTCCTGGTCAGGGCACATGCCAGGTTGTGGGCCTGATCCCCAGAGGGGGGCCTGCAGGAGGCGGCCAGTCGATGTTCTCTCTCACTGATGTTTCTATCTCTCTCTCCCTCTCCCTTCCTTTCTCTCTCTAACATCAATAAAGAAAAACAAACATTGTGACTCTAGACAGAAAAAAATTAAAATTATAATGTGTGGTGAAATATTTCATCACCATAGTTAAGATTAAAACTAGTCAGTTCCATTGTTTAATTAAATTCAATTAAGAGCAATTGCAAAACAATCGTGAGAACCAAGGTTGCAGGTTCTATGACAAGTGGGAATGGGTGAGAACATGTCTAGTTATGTTTCCATTTTCTACTTAGCATTTATACGGGCCTACTAGATAGAATAAACCCATTAGCTACTCATTCAATGAATGAGTCAGTGACCCAGGAGAGGGCTGTGTTGATACTGAGGCAAGTGATGCAGGAAGAGGGGAGAGAAGCTTTTCTCCGAGGCTTTGGTGGTCTAGCCGGGAGGAATAATCCACTAACAGTGACGGACGCCGTGTGACAGGTGTGAGCACAGTGTTGGGCTGTCAGAGAGTCACTGGCCTTGGGAAATCCTGGGGGCCCAGTGAGATCCTGACCCACAGAGGTGGGAGGGAAGTGCAGTTCTAGGTAGAAGAAACCATTTCATCCAGAGGAATGTGCGGGCAAATTCAAGAAATGAAGACTAAATATGTTAGCAGGGCAGGGAAGGGATACTGAAAGGCATTATGGCCTCAAAGATAGAGATCAAGCAACATGTAGCTAAATTATAATACTAACAGAGGCTATTCAATCTGTATCTTCAAACTCCCTCTCTCTTCTGGCTGCTTTTCAGCATGTAGACATGCTCAGACCTTGCCATTCAGTTACAAATAAGCCCTCCTGAGATACGGATATTTTTGGCTACTGTCTAAATAGATACTTTACCTCACTGTCATGTTTTTTTAAAAATTGTTTTTACATAGCCTTCCACTTGCTCCCACCATTTCGGACCCTGGAACCATGCAGTATGGCTGTGACCCTCACCGTTCCACCGTGACGACTTCCCCACACACAGCGCTCCGAGCAGTCAACGTGAAAACTGGTTTTATGTCTATGCTCAGTACGGACCAACTACACAGACTCGTGGTGGGTCTCAATAAACAGTTGTTGAATGAATAAATTCATGCATGCGTGTATCCATGCATGAAAGAAAACTTACATTAGAAGGCTGGGTTTCAAATGCTGAGAAGAAAACTGGCTGAACTTCAAATTCTCTAATTTCTAAGAATTTCTTGGTGTTGAATGTATGGCAAGAGGTCTTCCATGGCAGATGTGGAATGGGGAAGGAATGTCATTTCTCGGGCAAGCATCAAAATGACTATGTTTGGGAGTCAAGGAAATGCACATCCCATCCAGTCTAGAACACATTTCTATGTTACTTCCTTTATATGCTTTACTTTTTCTTTTTCTTTTTTTTTTTTTATCCTCACCCGAGGACATTTTTCCATTTTTTGTTCAGGTAGAGTGGGAGGGAGAGAGAGGAACAGAGAGAGAGAGAGAAACATCGATGTGAAAGGAACACATCGAGTGGCTGCCACCCGCACAACCGACCAGGGCCGGGGACAAACTGCAACCGAGGTACGTGCCCTTAGCGGGAACCGAACCCGGGTCTCTCTGGACCGCAGGCCGACGCTCTAACCGCTGAGCCAAACCGGCCAGGGCTATGCTTTACTTTTTCAAATGTAAAAAATGTATGTTTACCTAAGTAAAGATACATTTGGAAAATTTGCATTTAGAAAATATAAAAACGTTTGAAGGATCACGTCAATAAAACTAATTAAGAGCATGTTTCTGTTTTCTTCAACGTAGTTGAATTTTTAGCCTAAAGCCTACGAGTTTATAATAGTCTTACCTCTAAGCCAGTAGCTTACAACTTAAATAATACGGAGGAGTCTGAATTTATAGATATTTTTCTTTTTTTTCCCCAAATAATCCTCTTTAGTTTTAAAATTCTATACTTATAAATAAAAATTCAGAATTACTCAGTTCTACTAATCTTTTCAATAATAAATTAATTCCTGTCTGGGCATGAAAAAAAGTACACTGTGTCTTAACAGTTTTATATTTATCCTCTCTTAGATGTATCTTTTATGTACTCTAATTTTAAATAGAAATGTCATGAATAGTATTATTTGTGGCTGTAAATCTTTTTAACACACTTCCACCCAGACACTTCAGAGCTGCATGTGTAAAAATAGGTGTGAACTGATTTCACGACCAGGTGAGGACCACCTTCGGGAGTGAGATCTGCCCGGGGCAGCCCAGTATTTGATAGAGACACACGCTGGGACAGCACGCAAGTTCCCATTCAGAAAACTAATACCTCTCTCCCGATAACTCCCTGGGTATCAGCATAAGTTTAACCTTTATTGTACTTATTTGTGCTCTCAGCATGACCTTCACCTGGTTACGTTCATAAGAGTCTGGACCTGTTTTCCAGTCTGGACTCTGCCAATAACTGTGTGATTGGGGGAAAGTGCTTCAATCCTCTTGCCTGCAAATGTGGATAGTAATATCCTTTCTCCCGACTTGAAAGAGTTCAAAAGTACTGAATGGAATGACATGCAGTAAGTATAGTAAATCACTGTCTAATTTAAATGCCATAAAACTTACTTTCTTCAAATGCATGACTTTCAACTTTTGGTCTCTGATGTTTATGTGAAATTTTTCAGTTCATTCTCATAAAACTATAAAATCATTCTCTAGCTCTTTTTCATTTGTTTCCTTTGTTTATTTCTGACTTGCCCAGTTTATAGCTATCCAAAAGCAGGCACTCAATCTCTTTCCTATAAAATATTACTGCCAATTAGTTTAAAAAATTATTTTGTAAAGAATTTTGCTCTATTTTTAAGTACCCAAAGAAATGTATACTAGCTCCAATTTTTTCTACACATTTATTTATGTAAGATTGTTCAGTGCCCATTAGAGCTCTCTGAAGATGCTAGGGATACTATAACAAGTAAGTCATAGACAATATCCTCAAGGATTTCTTAGCTACTAGAGAATTTTAATATAGCCATATATGCACAGAGATATGTCCCAGTATATTTGGGCATATATATTTGGCATAAAGAATGTAGTGAATATTTAGGGTTGCCTGGTGGGTAACAGGAAGGCATCAAGTAAAACTTAACAGAGGAAGTATATATCCGCTTAACATTTAAAGATGAGTATGAACTGTTCAAGCACACACTTTCGGATGAGCAAGAAACATTTCAAAAACCAGGTGTGAATGGTTTGTGTGAGTGTGAAACAGAAAGAATCGTTCATGGAATCGCAACTTACTCAGTACTGCTAGGGCAAAGGGACGTGAATAGTGGAGTTGGGAAAAAATAGGGGGGAAGGGAAGGGAGGAGAGAATTCGTGGATTTCATGGAAGGACCTCAGCCTTGCACATGATAGAAGAGATATTAGAGAATTGTCAAGAAGGAGGATGGGAAGTTAGGTTTAAATTTTAAAAAGACAAAAAGGGTTGACTGGACAGGGGTATGGTGGGATCAGAGAAAGGTCAAGAACTAGAATGGGAATTGGACCGGATGGGTGCAGAACTGTGACAGAGGCATGATGGGAAACAGGAGGGCAAGTTGCAGAGACAGCACAGAGGATGAGGCAGGAGAACTGTTGCCCAGTGTGCCTTCCAGAGTTCTGGCTTAGGTCACTGCAGAAATGGCCCACTAATCTCTTTAGGGAATCAGTGTTCAGCATAGTTTAACTGGCCTTCTGGTCAACCTTGTCATGTGCCTATATTTCCTGAAGGTTTAATTACTGCTACTTAGAGCTGTTTTCTACTTCAATGTAATTTCGGGTCCATAGGGGCAACCACTAGTCTATTTGGCCTCAGACACATCCAGTTGCTCCAAGTCAACGGCACCAATGACGACATGTCAGTTGACTTCTGGTCGACAGGAGTTTGTCTTCCACGCAGCTCAAATGCCACCTCCTTCCTGTTCTTTTCCTGCTTCTGACATTCCAAGTCAGGTGGGCAGGTCTTGTCATTATTCATTTTCCTTTGCAAGTTATGATTTTGAAAAGTTTATAGTTTTGGAATGTTCTTGGTGATCCACTCTGGTTTCTATGGAATTCATAGCTTTACTTTATTATCTTTATCATAAATTTTCTTTATGATACATAATAAGGAAACACTATTATCTATTTCAGACTGACATAAAAGGCATTATTTTGCCTCTGAATTTAGGAGGGTCACCCCAGAACCCTTCTCTAGACTGACCTATTAATTAAACATCCTCTATTTAGCTAACTTTCTCTGGATGATGTCTGAATAAGTAAACCTCAAAAAAAAAAAAACTTCAAATACAATGATAAAGGGGTAATAAGTCAAAGTACCCTGTAGAAAACATCATCCTAATAAAAACTCCAAGTCATTGAAGTAGGCAGAATAATGCCTCTTCCCCAAAGATGTCTATGTCCAGATGATTACCTTTAATCATCTGATTTAAAGATAAAGAAGTCATCCTGGATTATCCAGGTTGGCCCAATATAATCACAAGGATCCTTTAAAAATAAGGAGAAGAGCCCTAGCTGATTTGGCTCAGCGGTTAGAATGTCAGCCTGCGGTCCACAGAGACCCGGGTTCAGTTCCCGCTAAGGGCATGTACCTTGGCTGCAGTTTGTCCCCAGCCCAGGTTGGGTCATGTGGGTGTTGGCCACTCGATGTGTCCCTTTCATGTCGAAGTTTCTCTCTCTCTCTTCCTGTCTCTCCCTCCTGCTCTATCTGAATAAAAAATGGAAAAATGTCCTCGGGTGAGGATAAAAAAAAAAAAAAGGCGAAGAGAGGCCCAGAAGATCAGTGATGCAATGAGAGAATGACTCAGCTAGGCATTGCTGGTGCTGAGGACGGAAGGAGCCACAACACAGAGAATGTGGGCAGCCCCCAGAAGCTGGAAAAAGCAAGAAAATGGAATTGTCCCTGGAGCCTCCAGAAAGGAACGCAGCCCTGCGGACACCTCGATTTTAGCCCAGTGAGACACGTTTTGGACGTATGACCTCCGGCACAAGAAGATAATAAATACGCATTATTTTAAGCAACTAAGTTTGTGGTAATTTATTACAGAATCCACAGAAATAGTCTAATGAAGTCCAAGGTTGGCATTGCTTTGGCTATCTGATTATTCTGAAATACCGGTTCTGATGAGATCAGGTTTTACTGTGCTGTATTTTTATTGTATTATCTTTAGGTAAGAAAGTAGGATATTACAGAAAACTATTAATGATATATGCCCTCCACTTAGCAAAAATACCAGGATAATACTTTACTTCAAATTAGTATTCACCACTTTATCAGATACACTTTTCTATAAAAGGCAAAGGTTTTATTAATATATTTGCTTACTTGTAAACAGATCCAAAGGAGAAAAAAAGAAAAGACAAAAATACAGCCTTTTTTCTTTTAAATTTTTCAGCTAAAGTTCCATAAGGGCATAAGTTAAGGATCATTTACTTTAACCCTAACATTCTAAGGGTACCTTGTATATATTAAATAGCCACAATAAGCAAGCAACTTTCAAAACTCACTCAAGTGGGACCATTTTACTTTTTTAAAAATTGATTTCATTTGCGATATTAAATGATTGAGCCAAAGAACTGTAGGATAGGCTCATTTTTAAGATCAATTTCCCTTTTTAGTGCAATGGATGTAAAAGGAGGGGGGAAAAGTTTAAACCTCTAATTAGCTACTTTCAAAATGTAGTTAATTAAAATAGTTTTGCTTTTACACATGATCTTTATGGTATGAGATGCAGTTCCAGTCTTCATACAACTTAATCACCTGAATATCTACTGTAACCTCCCATCTGGTAAATCAATTGTTGTGCCCCACCATAACTCAACAAGACACTGAGGAAAACCATTGAAATGCTATTTCCTTTTCTTTAGAAGAGAATTATGTACAATTTCAGCATGCTTTGCATTTCTAAAAGTTAAAGTCAACAGGGAGGTATCACTCTCCTTTCCATGAGTTTCCCATGAGAAAATCAACAGCAAAGTAGAAAGCTTTTGCTGTTATTCATGAAACACTCCATAATACTAGCTTGGCTTTAACCAGAACATATTATTTGGCAGCTAAAACCTTTAATTAGAGTTGTGGTTTGAACAGATTTTCACTGAATTAATGTTCTATAGGGGTTCAAAGAACAACACTGTTTTTCTAAGCAGTTTATTCTATTTCAGGTGTTTTAAATGTTGTACTTGAGCTAGGAGTGGAAAAAAAGAGAATGGTGATCCGATTCTCATTTTATTGGCTTTAATTATGATTCGACATTTCTGAACAAGTACTAATAGTACTTAAATGAAAAGAGGAATGAGACACTCCTTTTAACACATATTTACTGAGCACTTGCTCTGTGCAAGGTTGTATACTAGGTATTGTGGAAGAAAAACACATCTAAAATGACGATTCCTACTTTCAAAAGAGAAAGAGCTGGTGGGGAAAAGGTCTTCACTTGGTGAGGGGCTGGACAAGAGAGAAGAGGAATGATGGAGCCTAAGTGGGACCCCCCTGCATGCTTGGGGGAGAGGCATTAGCAGGACTGAGGAAGAGCAAGTGTTGAGGCGATGATGGGAGGATCAACTTTTAAACCCCGTCAAGTTAAAATAATTGCAGGACATCTTGGAAATGTCAGCCTGCAGTGTAAGAAAGGGCTGAACATTACAGATACGGATTTAGACCACAAACAAAAGAACTTAAAAAAATAAGGATGGTCCTGCTGAGTCTGTTCATTGTATGAATAAGGAAGTTGGGTGAACCCTCCATCAGAGCCCCCTAATGATTAGAATCAAGAAGAACTAGAATCAAAGCCCATAAGAGAGTGAGGATAATTAAAACATGAGAAAATTACACAATGGAGCAACATGCTGAGAAGAGACTAATACACTTTAGAAACCCCATGTTTCATCGGATACAGATGTAATGGATACATTAGTGAGAACTGGAGAGGAGCAGCAGATAAACGGAAGTGCAGCATATAAAGTTCAAGTTTAAAGGAAGAGGAGTTGATCACTGGGTTCAGAAGACACAAGGATAAAGAGGAAACCTGAGAAAAATCCATTGATTTGGGATGTGTAAACCACTGGTGTCCTTTGAAAATACTGTCGTAGAAAAGAAAAATAGCTGAATCAGATGATACATATTTCTAGAACGTCATAACCTTGCAGAATAACTAATGTAAAATAGATCCTCAATACATGTTATTCTGAATTCCATCACTAAGTGATGATGGAATAGACTCAAATTTTGACAAAAGGATAAAAACTAGAATAATTTAAATAAATTTTATTTCTTCTTAATTCAATTCATTGATTTTAAGTTGAAAACATTATAGGAGCTTGGTAAATGAAAGACTTAGGAGATCCTTGTATTTAGAGGATAACTAATATTTAAAAAAAGCCCAGCTGGGCTATGGCCCAATGGATTGAGCATCTTCCCATGGACTGAGAGGTCCCAGTTGCAATCCCAGTCAGGACACATGCCGGGTTGTGGGCTTGATCACCAGTAGGGGGCATGCAGGGGGTAGTCAATCCATGTTTCTCTCTCATATCGATGTTTCTCTCTCTCCTTTCCTCTCTCCCTAAAATATCAACAAAAACATTAAAAAAAAAAAAAAAAGAGAATAACTGAGCAAAGTCTTCTAAAAGATGCTGAGCTCCTCCAAAGCAAAGATGGCCTCTTAATCAGCTCTATGTGCTCAGAGTGATAGTGATGAATAAATGTTCACTTAGATTTCCCGCCTCTCCCATCCCATTCAGAGAAATTGAAAGGGGCAGCTTTGAAAACTATCCTCTCTTTGGAACGGCTTAACTTAGACAAGTGCTAATGAAACTCTGAGAAGAATGACACCACCTAAGAACTGATCTTCCCAATATTTTCCTCCTTTGCAGTCTTCATTCTGTGATATGGCTGAAAGGCAGACTATATTCAATGTCTTGTGGGTCACCCACCTCAATCTCCACACTCCTACTCAACCCGCACTTGCCTTGGATTTCCTTCTAATTCTAAATTAATCCTGTAATTTTTATACTCTACATTTTAATATAATTTCTACCAACAAGTTTAAAAAATACTTCCTTCTAATAACCTCAAGTTTCAACCTTTAACATACTGAGATTTTTTTTTAATTTAAAAGTTCACTATAAACTAGATTTCCTGATTTTTATCTTTCACGTTCTCCTCTTAGGACCGGCGCCTTGAGAGACAGGAGACACCTAGTAGTCACGGTCTTTCCTCCCACGGCAGCATCTCCATTTCCTGTTTCACCGCATATTCTCCTGTGTTCTCGTATCATTCATCTCTAGGATGTACCGGTGCCTGTGGATTACACAACTTATTTTTAAATAAGTGAGAAACGATTATGTTGTTTCCAAGACCTATCCTTGAAATATCAAAAATTTCATTTTATTTTTTCACCTTTTGCAGCACAAAGCTCTTCATCATTGAATTTTCCACCTCCTACCTTCATTCCTGCCCTGGAGTCCTCCCTGAGACCCCTCATTGCTCTAATTCTGTAAACATTCATAATTCACATCCACCTTTCTCTCCTCTGCCTCCCCCGTCACACACCTTTCTCTTCTGAAGGGCTCAAATACTCCCCAACCTTACTAAGTTTTCGAAGTAAGTGACATCAAGAAAACTCCCCAATTCCAAACTTTCAGTCAATTTATCTTTTACTTTGTACGTCTCATTCCTGTCTTTCATCAGAATAATCAAAACACGATTCATCAACGTTTTTCCGAAGCTGGAAGGAATTACCATCCGTGACATCCTCACATCGATTGGTTTCGTCATTCTATGTCTAGTGGAATCTGCACGCTGTGCTAACACGCATACATGCAGTGTCGGGAAAACTGGAGTTGCTGTTTACTAACTGTGTGAACTTGGATACATTTGTAAGTTCTCTGCATATTAATTCCTACAAAAGCTAGTTAGCTAAGCTGCTTTCCATTCTCCCTCTTTTATTCAGATAGGCATGCAGTAACCAAGTATATCTTTCTAAAGCTTTTACTGCTTCATGTTACTCTCACACATAAAAATGAGTTACACTGGCTTCTTTGCTCCTCTTCTGATACCCGACTTCAAGAACAAGTGAATTTCTGCAAACTGGGTCTTGCATGGGTTTCCATGATCTGGAGCAACCCTCGCTGCAAGAATTTCTCTCAGCATCTCCCCAAACAGGCCTCCCGCCATAAGATGCTCACTCTTCACTCCTCGTCTTTGCTCCTCTCCCTAATCTTCCTCTGCCCTTTGCTCAAGATAAACTGTGAACCAATTCTCCCTGTAAGACGTCCTTCAATAGTCTACCTTTACTCTTTGTTTATACAACTAAAGGACATGAAAAGCTTTTGTCCACTCAAGAAATATCATACATGCCCATTATTTCAGGGCCTTTTCTGTTCCTAATAAAACTGCAATGGCAATTTTCTAATTTCATTATTTTATGCCACCTTTAAAAGAATTGGAAGATGCTCTAAAAAAAATGGCATAAATTAAACTGGAATTTTTTAAAATAAAAATTTACTAAACCCATGATAGGTTAGGGTCCAGCAATATGGACAACTTTTCATTCACTGCAGTTAGGGGTGGAAAGTGAAAAGTATATTATAGCATAGATAGTGTTTGAACCAGAAAATATACTGCTAGAAATCTTTTCCATAAAAATAATGAGCAATTTGCCCAAAGACGAACTTGTATAATGCTTACTGCAAAATCATTTTGTTAATTTTTAAAAAATATATATACATATATTTTTAGAGAGAGAAAGGTAGAGGGAGAAAGAAAGAGAGAGATCAACTTGTTGTTCTGCTTATTGATACATTCATTGATTGACTCTAGTATGTGCCCTGACTAGATATTGAACCTGAAACCTTGGCGTATCTGGATAATGCTCTAACCAACTGAGCTAATTGGCAAGGGCATGCAAAATTTTATTTTAAATAGGAGATGCTGGAAAAGCTTTAAATATTCAACATTAGAGGTTTACAAAAAAAGATTATAGTAACCCAGCAAGTGTGGCTCAGTGGTTGAGCATCGACCCATGCACCAAGAGGTCATCGGTTTGATTCCCGGTCAGGGCACATGCCAGCTTGTGGGCCCGATCCCCAGTGGGGAACATGCAGGAGGCCAATCGATGTTCTCTCTCATCAATGTTTCTAACCTCTCTCTCCCTCTTTCTTCCTCTTTCTCTAAAAATTAATAAAGAAAAAAAAATTATAGTAGAGCTGTATAATAAATTATTGTTTATCCATTAAAATGACATTGGTGATTCATACTTGATATTAAAAGACATCATAAATTGAATGTTATATTTAATATCACCAACATAGAAATTACTTGTCTCTATTTCTTTAATTTATATAATTTTTAAATAATTGATGAGGATTCCTTTTAAATTAAAAAACAGTAAAATTTGTATTTTTAAAATAAAATACAAGTAAATTCTCTGCATAGGCTAAGGACAATTAATTCAACTAAGCAAGTGGAATAGCTTAGTTTCTGACAAAGAAGAACACATTTTTTAAAGAATTGCATAGTTGCAGTAAATAATCACATTAATTCTTCAAGAAAGATAAACATTATCCTAGTAATGAATCCACAAGGAAATTATTTTATATCTATGTATATGTAATGCTAATGAAAAACATAATAGATGTGTCTTCAAGAAACATTTTTTAAAGTTGAGGAAATATTCTTCATATCTTTTTTCTTATAACTGTATTATAAAGAAATAACATAAATTTAGAAAGTAAAATAGATCTATATGGATTATTTAAGCACAGATCAAGTATATCTATTAGTTTTTATGTTTCCATAAGCTTATGTCTCCCTGTAGAAATTTAGACTATTGGGAAAATAATATTTTTCTTGTATAGTGACTACAAAGTACCATATTTTGGCACTAATTTTACATTTACAATTCCTCAGAATTCTGTCACTGGTCAATGTATTAGTTCACATTTGTTTGTGGCAAACATATTTGAAAGGACCAAGTGAAAATAATTTTTACTTCTGGAAATGTTTTTTTTTTAAGTTTAAATACATGCAGAAAAATACATCAATTTGTGGTTTTAAGTAATTTGCTTTCAATGGAAAATGTCTGAAGTAGTAGTTGGATTTATGAAGAATAATTCAAACTCATCTGTTATTTCTACAATATTTTGAACATTATTCATCATTGGATTAAAGTTAAATTATAATGGATACCATCTAAATTTTTGTAACTCACTGCTTTTATTAGGATGCATCAACATGTTGCTCTCAATTTAGCAAAATTGCTTTCCTCAGTGATACTAGATACCACTTATTTATATACAAAACATAGAAGTTGGAAGACCAGTTTCTGAAATAAAACTTCCTGTTTTCAAAACGGGCACTGCGCTTACTGCTCATATAAATAAGATGAGATGGAGGAAAATTACTAACCTCTCTCTGTTCCCTTGTCTATAAAACTGGTAAGAAGTAATGAGATGTCTTTCAAGGCTTGTTGTATAGAGTAAAAAAGAAATATAGCAAGATGCTTAAATGGTATCTATCACACAGTGACCGTGTTATCTATTACCACCACATAAATCTAACTCACTGTTAACAGCAATTTTCTTCAAAACATTATTTAATAAGTAGGCTTAAAATACACACACATTTCAACATTACTCCTACCAGTGGTAATCTAAAAATCCAGATTACCATGTATTCATGATCAACTAGAACACAAGGTAACTAACTGGCTGCTCTCTTGTCTACTTTACTGTAGAGCAACAAATTGTAGGAAGAAGGTAAATACTGTCATCATGTAATTAATTAATCATTATGCTTCTCTTGATATTATATTCTTTATTCCAAAAACATGACTTATATCACAAAGTTCTCAGTGAATTTCTCTGGCAAATATTCAATTCATAAACATTGCATGATAATCCCCGATGATGATTCACAAAATAAAGGATGTACGCCGGCTGGTGTGGCTCAGTGGTTGAGCGTCGACCCATGCACCAAGAGGTCACCAGTTCAATTCCGAGTCAGGGCACATGCCCAGATTGTGGGCTCAATACCCAGTGGGGGGCATGCAGGAGGCGGCCAATCCATGTTCTCTCTCACTGATGTTTCTATCTCTCTCTCCTCCCTTCCTCTTTCTCTAAAATCAATAAGGGGAAAAAAAGTAAAAAACCAAACACACACACACACACACACACACACACAAACACAAAACAAGGGATGTGATATGAATCTATTGTATTGTAACCAGCACTTTAAAATAAGTAGAATATAATAGGAAATAAAACATTATCCGTGATAAAGTATTGTACATTTTTATTTGTTTTTCAGATGTGTGTATGTGTTCCATGTTGTGTGGTAGTTGGTCACAGCCAAAAAAAAAATTTTGAAAGACACAAATATAGTACATACAAACCCTGTGGTCTCCATAAGTGAGGCCACAAAAATAAAACAAAATCCTGCCACCAAGTAAATGTCATTATTACAGAGGGACAGTGTTTGCATAGGAATAGCGACAGGTGGCAAGAAGAAATTAGGGGAGCTGAACTGCCAAAGATTTCACCATCACTGCTTCGGGGTAGAGAAGGTCAAGGATTTGGAAAGCTTGCCATAAACTCTGGTACGCAAGCTGTGCATTGAAGAATGAGTAGCAAGTCAGATCCGCAGAGCCCACTGAGGAGAGGCCCAGGGCGCGTATGAAGACCCACAGGAGCCCTGGCCGGTTTGGCTCAGTGGTTAGAGCGTCGGCCTGCGGTCCAGAGAGACCCAGGTTCAATTCCCGCTAAGGGCATGTACCTCGGTTGCAGTTTGTCCCCGGCCCTGGTTGGGTCATGCGAGTGGCAACCACTCAATGTGTCCCTTTCACATCGATGTTTCTCTCTCTCTCTCTTCCTCTCTCTCCCTCCCATGCTACCTGAACAACAACAACAACAACAACAAAAGACCACAGGACATTGTGAACAGGAGAGTTACTAAGCTCAGGGCTGCCCTTCAGAAGGATGAACACTAGTCAGCCTCATTTTCAGTCCAATTCATTTGAGAACTCTCATAAGCTCCACCCAAAGGTCCAGGGGGGCAAGTGAGGCAGGCCCCTAGCCCCTCCCCCCGTAGAACTGCTCTCTCAGTGCCTGGGTGACTCAGGACTGGACAGGACCCAAGCTGCGCAGGGAGTCAGCCCTGGGGATCGATCAGAACTGCACTGAGGGGAAAGGGCTTGTGTCCGCTGTTCTAAAGCAGTTAAGAAGTACGCCTCGGGCTGTACTGGGTTCTTCCAGTCCCCATTTGGAGGGAGCATTACTACATATAAAGTCCAGCAGAACCAGGATGGGAACTTGTATTTATAAAACAACATGTGAACACGTTGAACTAGCGTCATTTAAGCACCTGGACACACAAATTCAGTTAAATGAATCCCTCCAGTCCCTCCCTTTTTTAAAACTAAGCTAATACAGGGGTGGGCAAAAATGGGTTGTGAGTACGTGAAACAGAGTTTATTCTTGTAATATTTACTAATTATTGTATTATTTATTTGTATAACTGTAAACCTACTCCTGCCCGCCCCTGTATTGGTTGCTTGCTACTTAAAAATGAAGAGTCCTGAACAATATAAATCTTCGGGTTATGTGATGTAGAAGGGTTCGAAGGCCAGCTCACAGGGAAGAGTGTGCTGTGACTGACTGGTGATGCATGCTCTGGACACTGTGGGGACTTTGTGAGGCTCATTGCTCAGGCCACACGGTGCCTGCCTAGGTCGACACCTGGGCTATCCTATATGGCGGTCTCCAGCTAGCAACATGTGGACACTTACATTTAAATTAATTACAACTTGTCAACAAAAAGTGATATCAGGCATGCTGGCCACATTTTGAGTTCAATTCCAAGTGACTACATCTGCCCTGGCTTGGTGGCTTGGTGAGCTGGAGCTGTGTCTCCTACACCAAAACATTGTGGGTTCAATTCTCAGTCTGGGCACATACCCAGGTTGTGGGTTCAATTCCTAGTTGGGGTGCATCCGGGCAGAACGGATCCAATCCATGTTTCTCTCTCACATCACTGTCTCTCTCTCTCTCTCTGAAATCAATAAACATATCCTCAAGTGAGGATTAAATAAATAATAAAGTGACTACATCTGCCTACTGGCTACTGAACTGGACAATGCAGATATAGACTTTTCCCATCATTACAAAAAATTCCTCTGGGCAACATTAATCCATACCATCTTCAAAGTACCCCCATGTACAACTGTAACAGGCTAATAAGTTCTCTCTGAAAATGTATGGTGTTATCTACTTTAAAATAATATAATATGATTAAACTAGATAATTCCAATTAAATATACTAAATGTTTATAACTGAAAAATTAATATCTCAAGGTCTTCTCTTATCTGTATTCTTGAGGTGGTTTGAATCTTTGCTTTCACTCAAGAATGTTTATAATCTGGAAATGGGAAGTGGTAGTTCCTCAAGAAGCAAGGTAGCTCAAATGCTAAATTAAATTACCTGTGAATCACCCTTTGACGATCCTGCGGCGTGCGCCTCACTATCACGGCTGTGAACTCCTTAATGGAGCCCATATCGATGTGTTTAATACCCACTCACGGGCCCAGGACAATGTGTGCTTTGTTGGATAAGAAATGGAGATGTTACAAACACTCTCTTCAAGGACATTTTTATCATCCGATTGGGCAGAATAAGATAAAAACAATAGTATAAAACATGATATCTAATCGTTGACATATGATTGCCAGCTTTTATAGCAAAAATTACGTGAAATGGGGACACAGATAAGGAAATGTGAGAAGGAAGATTTCCTAAAAAATGACTTCTGAATTGATCTCATGTATGAATGGGTAGTAAAGAATGGAGGAATCAGTATAAATATTCAAATAAAAAAGCTCAAAAACAAATAGTTTTATAAAAGAGATGAGTAGACAGAAATAAAGATAACTCTGTATAGGTAAATGAAGGCCACTTAGTAAAAACTCTAGCACACCAGCATACACTGTTATGTGCTGCCTTTAATCCTAACAAGGTTTTTTGAGCAAACTGACAACGGTTTCTTCCCGGGTGGCTAAAAATTTAAAAGACAATATAATCACATATATTTCATCATCTATTTTGTCATCTTTTAATTTATGTCATGAGATATGTCTAGAGATACATAAGTGCATACATTTGCATGGAATATTTTCCCAGTGTTTCGAGTTATAGAATTGTGAATATTACAAATTGGGAGTCATTTTTCAATCATTCCCATGATTTATACAACAGATGGCTAAATGCTTTAAAAGTCTTAGTTATTATGTTTTGCCAATTTCTCATTCCAATCTTATCTAAAATGACCTGCCTATTTCTAACTGAGCATTTTTATGAGGAGTGAAAAATGTCATTAGACTTTGCCACAGTTAATTAAAATGAATTTTAGATACAGTTCTACAAAAGCACCATCATTTATTTCTTATACATTCTTCAAATCATTAACATTTTCTTATCTTAGTCTTCATAGAACATGATGATATACACAATCTTAGGAATCACTTGATCCAAATATTTCAATTAACTGAGAAGTCTAAGCTCCCAAATCATTAAATGCTATATTCAGGTCCTCTTTTAGTGACAGGGTTAAGGCCACAAATCTAGACTCCGTTTGCCACTCCTATTTTTTTTCACTTTTGCCATGTGGCTGCAACAAACAGTTTCCACTTCTAATGCCATACCGTTATTCTTAGTAACTCCTACAGGCAATGTACAATGCAAGTGTCATATGTCAGGCACTGAACTGGGCACTTTCAATGCAGTAACTTGATTGCTTACAATAACCATGCAAGGCATATATTTTCCTTATTTGACATTTGAAAAAACTAAGTCTCAGAGAAGTCCTGTGATTAGCCCATGGTCACACAGCTCTAAGAGGTAGCAGCATGCTAGAATTCTCAGCCAGATGGAACCCCAAATCATGAGACTATTTTCCATGTTTTATCGTTCCAGTCTATATGAGCTTTTTCACACTAGTTTCCCTCGCAAGCAAATAATTTGAGTCAGATTTTCAAGTTCTTACAAGGTTGATTAATTATCACACAAGTTTCAATTAATACTTGCTCTTAGCTCCAACTAGTTATCATACATATTGCATACGCAATCTGTCAAACCAGCTTCTCATTTATTGAAACATAACACTTAAACCATTTTGTTCTTTAATTCTAACCTAATCATACCTAACTTTTGAATAAAACAAATCTTAGGAACATTATTTCTCTATTATGCTTTTGATAATTTTTATGTTTATTTTTTAACTGCATTTTTATTGTCAACACTATTACAGATGATCCCATTATTCCCCCGACTTTTGCCCACCTACACCCAGCACCCAAACCTCCTTCCCTCTGCTCATTACCATGCTGTTGTCTGTGTCTACAGGTTATGTATATAAGATCTTCGGCTATTCTCTTCACCTTCTTTCATCGAATTTTTCCCAACTCCCTCCCCTCTGACAGCTGAAAAATCACATATATATTTGTGTTTTTTCTTTATCACACGAAATCTTACTATTCAAAACCATTTAATTCTTCGGTAAATACTATAGTAAATTATCAATTGTAACATACACAATTGCCTTATATATCACTTTTTCAAAAGCAAAAACATTGCTAGTTAAAATATGAAATATCCATTAGACTTTCTCAGATTTCAGATATGTTGTTTAAAAATGAGTATCTTAAAGGGAGTGGTGGGGGAGGTAGAAGAAGGTTTGGAGAATAAATGGTGATGGAAGGAGACTTGACTTGGGGTGGTGAACACACAATACAGTATACAGTTGAAGCATTATAGAATTGTATCCCTGACATCTATATAATTTTATTAACCCATGTCACCCTAATGAACTGAGTTAAAAAAAAAAGTAAATTAAAAAATGAGCACCTTAAAAATCAGTGAAATATGGTAGCTTAAACATGATATGGGTAAGCATAAGCAGAGAAATGCACACTCTCAGAAAGAATCAAAAGGAAATGCTTGAAATGAAAAGCCAGAAACAAGGACTGCCTTTGATGGTCTCATCAGCAGACTGGACACAGCTGAGGGAAGAAGCAATGACCCAGAGGACAAATCAGTGGAAACTTCCAAGCTGAAGGGCAAAGACAAAAAGAACAGGATACCCCAGAACTCATGGACAATAACAAAAGATGTATATGCATGATGGGGATCCCAGATACACATGAAGACAAAGGAGCAAGAGAATATCTGAATAATGGCTGGAATCTCAGGGAACACGGAGCAGTATAAACACCCAAATCAAAACACCTAGGCAGATCACAGTCGACTGCAGAAAGCCAAAGATAAAGAGAATATCCTCAAAGAAACCAGAAGATAGTAGAAAGGAACTTGCCTATAGTAACAAGGATGATAATTACATCGACTTCCTTGTCAGAAACCAGAAGAGAAAACACTGAAGTGTTTAAAGTGTTACAAGAAGAAACCCAGCAACCTAGAATTCTTAGTCAGTGAAATTACCCTTTAAATAAAAAGGAGAAATAAAAATTTTGGCAGATAAACAAAAACTAAGGAAATTTCTTGCCAGTAGACTTGCCTTGCTACAAATAGTAAAATAAGTTACTCAGCAAGAATAAAAAAGGAGACAGGTCAAAACTTAGATCTATATAAAGAAAGGAATAAATGAATATAAAGCAAAATATTTTAGTTTTCTTATTTTCAATTGATCTAATAGATTTTTCAAATAATAATATTAATGTATTGGGTAATTTTAGTTTACGAACAGTGAAATTAATAGCAACAATATTATAAAGGATGGGAGAGAAGAATTGGGAATACTCTGTTATAAGGTACCTATACCTGTATAGCAATGTAATTTGAAAGTAGTTATGGACTAGCCGTAAACGTGTACTTCAAACTCTAAGAAAACCACAAAATAAAGTTTTTAAAAGAAGTACAATTGGCCCTGGCCGGTTTGGCTCAGCAGTTAGAGCGTCAGCCTGTGGACCGGAGAGACCTGGGTTCAGTTCCCACTAAGGGCACGTGCCTCGGTTGCAGTTTGTCCCCAGCCTGGTCGGGGCCGTGTGGGTGGCAACCACTCAATGTGTGTGTCTCTCTTACATTGATGTTTATATCTCTCTCTGTTCCTCCCTCTCTCCTCTCTGCTCTATCTGCAAAAATGTCCTTGGGTGAGGATAATGAAGTTAAAAAAAAAAAAAGTACAATGATACACTAAAACAGTAAAGAATAAGACAGTGAAGAACATGGAATCATATAAAATGCTCAGTTAAAACCAGAGAAGGCAGTCCTGGCCAGTGGTTAGTGTTGGCCCACATGCCGAAGTGTCTTGGATTAGGTTCCGGGTCAAGGGCATGTACCTGGGTTGCAGGTTCAATCCCCAGGCCTGGTCCAGGCCCGTGTGGGAGGCAGCCAAATGATATGTCCCCTCACATTGATATTTCTCTCTCTCTTGTCCACCCCCCTCAACTTCTACTCTTTCTTTTAAAAAAAATGCAATGGAAAAAATATCCTCTGGTGAAGATTAACAGACACACACACACACACACACAGAAAACAGAAGTCAGAAAAGAGGAGAAGATTAAAAAATAAAGAAAGTACAATGATTAGAAAACAGTTACAAACTTAGTAGATATTAACCTAACTACATTAATAACCACTTTAAATGTGAATGGTCTAATACACTAATGAAAGGCTGTCAGAGTGGGTTAAAACAAACTACACAATAATGATCCAACTATATGTTGCCTGTAAAAAAAACAATTTTAAATATACAGACAGCTTAAAAGTAAAGGGATGGAGAAAAACATTCCCTGCTAACGCTAGGAAATTAAAAATTAAAACCACAATGAGAAACAATCACCTACTTATTAGAACAGCTGAAACCCGAACAGCTGAAACTGACAACACCGAGTGCTGGTGAGTGCGTGGACGACAGGGACGGGGGCGCTGCTGGTGAGTGTGCAACGCGGCCCAGCTACGCGGGGACAGCGCAGCAGGTTCTCTGTAAGCCTCACTATCCCATTCATTCCCGCGTACTGATCTTACCAGGTTAGAAACTTGCATCCACAATAAGACCTACCCGTGAATGTCGATAGCAGCTTTGTAACTGTTAAAACTTGGAAAGAACAGAGATGTCTTTCTTTTTTTCCTTTTTTTCCCCCCTTTATTGATTTTAGAGAGAGAAATGGAGAGGGAGGGGGAGAGACAGACAGACAGACAGACAGACATGGGAGAAAACATTGATTGGCCACCTCCTGCATGCTCCCCACTGGGGATTGGACCCACAACCTGGGCATGTGCCCTGACCAGGAATCGAACTGGTGAACTCTTGGTGCATGGGTCAACACTCAACCACTGAGCCACACCGGCTGGGCCCAAGATGTCTTTCAATAGATAAAATGATAAACAAACAGTGGTTCATCTGTATGATGCAATATTATTCAGCAATAAAAAGAAATGAGCTCTCATGCCATAAAAAACTCGGAGGAATCTTAACTGCACGCTGCCAAGTAAAAAGCCAGTCAGAAAAGGCTACATAATGTATAATTCCAACTACATGACATTCTGTAGAAAACAAAACTGTAGAGATGGTCTAAACAGCAGCGGCTACCGGAGCCTGGTCAGGGGGAAGGATGGGTAGATGGAGAATAGATGGGGTACAGAGGGTTTAGAGGGCGGTGACATTCTGTTGTAATAACGAATATAAGACAAGACATCATGCATTTGTCAAAATGTATAGAATTTGACAACATAAAGAGTAAACCTTAATGTAAATTATGGACTACATTAATACTAACGTACCGATAGTGGTTCATTAACCGTACCAAATGTAACCACGCTAATTCAAGATGTACTATCTATTCAACTTGTTTGTAAATCTAAAAGTGTTCTCAAAATTAAAGTCTACTTATTTAAAGATGAAATCAATGGCAGAAATTAGAACTCAGAGGGCCCTAGTGAGCCCAGAGCATCGGGTAGAGTTCTCCCTATGGGAAAGAACAGAAACAAGACCGCTGCTACCTTTGGACGCCAGGCCCGGCTCTGAGATGCCAGGCTCTGACCTCCCCAAGTGTGGTCCGAAGTGCATCCCTTGCATTACTCAACTGAATTCTCAAAATAACTGAACCAAGTGCGACAATCATTCCCATTTTACAGATGCGGACAGTGGACGAAAGAGATCGAGTATATTTCCCAAGACGGAGGATCCAGATTTCAAACCGGTGGATGGATTCAAAGCCTTTGCTACTGTGCCATACGGCTTCTCAATTCCAGGAAAACGTGTGCATTTATCACAAAGAGTCTATTTCGATAATTTTTGCCAATGTTGTGGCAAGAATTGCCACAACGGTGGCAATGGGAGACCTGAGATGCATCAAACCGATCCATTTCTGTCGATCTGGAATAGATTTTATAAGCAAAAGCACTATCTTAGGGCCATCTGTGCAGAAATGAGTGTGCATGGCCCGGTGTACACACACAGAGTACTCTGAGAAAGACACAGAACTAGGGAGAGAAGAAGATGACAGAAAGATTTTAAAAACTTTTTTTTTTTTTTAAAGAATCTCCTTGGTATTTATTCTGGATTATAATAATTTGAACAGGTTACCAAAGTACCACAACATAAATTCTAACTGCTTTACTGAGGAATATATATTTCATCTCTGCCTTCTTTCCAATTTACTCAATGTGGAAAATGACATTGGCCTTCCAAAGCCTTAACTTATGTTTGGACCCCTTCCATCGGTGAGTCTTATTCTAGTGTTGCTGACCATTAAAATGAATATTTCAGTGGAGTTGGAACAGTCCTATTAGCCTAAGCCAAGCTTTATATGGCTTGTGCACTTTAAGAGGTTAATCTTGCCAGCCAGCTCACTTTGTTCAGAAGTATTAAATGGAAAGACTGTAACATTCAAAGAAAGGCAAAGTTCACTGGGTAAGACCCCAATAATATAATGGAGCATAAAACTTCTAGAACTTTTCACCATAATATTTTATGAAACATATGCACGCACTCACTGGAACAGAATCCAATTCAAATGGTCTTGAAGGTCAGTTCAAAGTCACCGTATATGTACTATCTTTGTTAGAAATATGTACTATTGCAAAAGTGTCTGGACCCAGAAGCTTTCTCTCCCTATGTCATAGTTTATTATCTGTCCAGCATTATGCTATATTAGGGGGGGAAAGTCACCGACTACAACATGATATAATTTGCAGCCAAACCATAAAATTCAGTGAAATATTCCAAATTTCAGTATCAGCAAATCCCTGGATTATAGAAAGAAATCACAGAGTGTAATTCTAGAAGTAATTGCTACTTAAAGTCAGGGCAATAGATAAAAAGAATTAAAAACAATTATTTTATTCTCAACTTCACAACCAATTATAAAAGTCTTTGTTGTTCACTGTTGTGAAAGGAGCAAAAGATTCGCAATTCCTACATTTAAGAGAAAACTGATTTAGAAATGAGCCTGATGAGAGCCGGCTATGTGTATTATTCTGACGTTTCCAAAATACTCAAGTTGTAAGAGCAACTATGCTTCTCCCGAGGGGAAGGAAGTAAAAGGTCCAGTTTGCATGACAAAGGTCAGATTTCTGCAGGCCAAGGAGACTTCCCGGATTGACTGTTCCTAGGTTGTCACTGTCTGACTGGGTCCTAAGAGGTCAAGAGAGGTTCCAAATTGTGTTCACTGCTTAAGGGACACCCCTGGGGCCACTTTTTAAGGTCATTAAGATTTTCTTACTCTGGTTCCCGCTTTATTCCCTTAAATCTTGCTAATACACACTGGCAATTCAGTACTGATGTAAGTTAAAAAGAAAATGAAAGGATTTAGTATTATATGCAGATCAAAAGGTAGAAAATCTACTTATTTAACAACTTACTTTAAATCTAAGATTCAGTTCAATGAAATTCAAGTAGACCAGAGAGGAGGATAATCAGGCCGCAACAGAAAAGCTTGACTCTATTATAACTGTCCTGGTATTTATAGTATATGATCAATGACCCTACTCTAAATTTTATTTAATATGATGTAGCTTTCTGCAAAAAATATCTAGTCTCCCCAATCATTACATGTGTTTAATTATGGTAATTTTTATTGTTTACTTTCTTTCCTAAAAACTCTCGAGTCACTAAAACACAGCAAATGCTGAATTGAAATTTATGACTGTATTCCGATGCTTTTATATTTCGTGCAAATATATGTCTAAACTTTCTCACAATGGATTGGAAATACACCAAATGGATTATGTTTATAAAAGCTGGAAGAGTTCTGCCTATTTGTAACTAATGAAGGGTATCTCTAAGTATTTTAGACAATGTGTGGAAAACATCTGTATTTAATTATATCATACTTAGACAATGGGAATTGAATTAAGGAATATTTTTAAGCCCTTCTTGAGATAAAAGTATTAATGATTGTTCAAGAACTTTATTGGTACAAAGCTAGAAAATATTGGGTTTTATAGATCTATAGCCTGACACTTCATAAGTATCAGATTTTCAATATAAAAGGAAGAAACTTAAAATACTGGGCAAACACAGAAAAGACAAAGGCTGTATCTCTCCACTATTATTATCATATATCACATAGACACAGAAAATGTCTTTCCTATTAGTACAGTTTGGAGTAAAATTCTGCAACATTTCACGAACAGGATTTCTCTTTTCATTTTGTTGCAGATGAGAATTTCTAAAAGAATAAATTAACAGCTTGCTATTCATTATTCTCAGAGGAAAAAAAATCCTAAACGGTTCTCATGGAAACAGTGGGACACAAAGTATGGGTTTTCAGTACTTGTCCTACAGTATTTAAAAAAAATCATTTTCTTTCTGGAGGCTTACTGGTTCCAAAGGCCACTTCTGTGGTTCCTTTTCAGTCTCCCAGTGGTAAGAATACATTCAAAGGCTGTGTGCACAGCAGGGTAGGAGTCTTTCTCTGTGAATGTAACTATATCACTCATCAGTAACCTCCTGCCATAAGGAGACTTGTGTTTTCTTTCCTTTTAGTGACTCTGTGGGCTCTTGAATGCCAGTCACTGCCCCGAGACCTGGGGCAGTATTCACATAATCTCTGTCAATAGTTCCTACACATGCCATTGGTGCACGTAAAAGTCAAGGCCTCAGATCAAAGACTGCACATTCTAAAACTCATGTCCTTTATGGATCAATTTTCATAAACTGTACTCCGTGTTTTAGAAATACACGGAGGCTCACTCTTCGCTTGCTTCCTTTTATCCCAGAGACGTTTATTTATATAAAAGGCAATCTGATTTGTAGATAAAGGTGTGAAAATTTGATGCAATACATAAAACTCATTCTTCCCTTTTCATACCCTTTTCGACATATTTTATGAAGAATTTTACTATACCTATTGTGTTATAGTAGAAATGCGAAAATCTCTGGGTTATTAAAAGAAAGGCATGGATTGCTTTGTAACACTAACCATCCTTCCCCAGTGTCTAGTATTAGGTAATAAATTCTTACTCGTGATTGATTTTATTTTTAAATCTTCATTTTGCTACAGGTAAATTATATGAGAGAAAATAGCTTCAGCATGTGCTTTTACAATGTATCTCCATTTTAATTATTCAAAATTGCTTGGGAAAATAAATATGATTATTTAAAATCATTTTCTCTCAGTAGATTTCATATACAAATTACACCGATCTACACTTCTTCAAGTAGACCTGAGTAAAATACAATGGACCAAAATATCTTTACTGAATATCTATCCAGAACAACTGTGAATATAAAATTTCTTAAATTTACAACTTTCTCTAAAGATCCATATTTGGAAGAAATCATAAGATTTAGAATAAAATGTACACAAATGCTATTTATGCTTATATCTTCTAAATTTTAATATATTTATTAGAGAGGTAAGAGCATATAACACATTAAATATGCACATATCAGAGGACTAAAAAATGTGTAAACAAACACTGGCCCCAGAAACACAGGGCTGCTTAAATTTCAAATAGAAACCTCATCGTCCCAGCTCCCCTAAGCACACGTCAGTATAATTCCAGGAGATTATCAAGTGCAGAACCTCATTCTGAGTTCACCTGTGATCTGCAAGACATTAGGCAAGTCACTTACTCAGAAGGTAGCTTTGGCCTTGTCTGCTCTCACCACTTACACAATGAAAATGGAAGGTTTCTAAAACATGTGAGGAAAGAAAAATGTATTCCCACTTTTGTGGTAAATGATTGAGGCTCAACAGAAGATCAGAGAAATGGTGAGAATTACAGAGGTCCTCCTTAACGAAAAAAGACCAAAATTTTCTGAGAATACAAATTTCTATTTTCCTTAATTCTACTGTTTATTGTTAATAAGATAACCTGACTGAAATCCAAATATGATAAGCTTTTAAATTAGAAAAGGTACTCTGATTATATATTGAATCCACTGATATAAAAATAGGTGTGTGTGTGTGTGTGTGTGTACATGTGCACACGCCTGCGACCACACACATGCTTATTAATCCGGAGCACAGGGGTGCAGAGGGCATAATAGCTCTGATTCCAATCCAATCCTCTGACTTTCTTCTAGAGGCGAAATGAAAGCACAGATATGTTATGGAAGAGCAGACCTACTTACCAGTTTTCCGAAGGGGGAAGTCATCCTTCGCATCTTGTGCTCCTGGTAATGTGTATTTGTAGGACGGAGATGTTCCACTCAGGGGTGGAGAGCTTTGATCCAGTGACGTATGGTGGGCAGCCCTACAGGAGAGGAAAAGAGTTTGCATGTGCACTGGAATCTTCCCTGCATGTTGGTCAGCAGTGATCAGCTGCACATGCTGTACACCAGTCTCAGCTGTGTTTATGTTCTTTCTCTCTAGTGTGTACAAACCACAGCCTCATGTAACCAAGTGCACTATAGCAGTCTGTTAGGCAGTGATTCGGGATTCTCAGGAATGCCCACTGTGTGCTTGGTCACACAGACACACAGAAAAGTTTGTTTTACTGAAAGAGAATTTACCAAGAGCTCAAGTCGTGATGATCTGAGATGACTGTATATGTTTTCTTAAGAGCCATACTTGTGAAAAAGTTATCATCGGAAGGAACCCTTTGTAGTCGACAAGGTAGAACCGAGGTGAACATATAGAAGCATTTCATTTTTAAAAACTGCTCGCTAGTACATGAAAGTACATAAAAAGTTTTTCTACTGAAAAGAGTACTGGGCCGACGGCCACAGGTCTCCTGACTGAGAGCCACGCAAGGTGAAGCCCGGATCACATCATTCTTCAATACCAAACTAGTCTTTCAAAATGTTTTCTCTTTTCTGTGTAAACACAGTGATGGAGATGCAACTGTGCAACTGGAGAACAGTTTACAGGACTGACACAGACAGCCAGAGGATATAAACATCTATAATTATTACATATGAAGAAAGCAATGGTTTGGGCATGGTGTTATTCTACCAGTACTCATCGGAATCACATTCTCAAGAATTAACTGATTTCAAGATACTTCACCTAGCAAAAAAAATATATTACATTGAGATTCCATAACTTAATGATTTATGGTTGTCTGGCATTGGACCCTATGGAAGTTTAATTCAGCACAAAAAGGAATTGCTAAGTAACATTTGAGAGTCATGATTAATAAACCCAAGGGAACAGCTAAAGAATTTTCAACTGACAAGTTTTTTACATGGAGTTGTGATCCCATTAAAAAAATAATCTCGCCCGGCCAGTGTGGCTCAGTGGCTGAGCATTGACCCATGCACCAAGAGGTCACCGGTTCAATTTCCGGTCAGGGCACATGCCCAGGTTGTGGGCCTGATCCCCAGTGGGGGGCATGCAGGAGGCGGCCAATTCATGTTCTCTCTCATCTGTGTTTCTATCTCGCTCTCTCTCCTTTCCTCTCTCTCTAAATATCAATAAAGAAAAAAATTATTTTTTTAAATAAATAAATAAAATCTCTTCTGCCTGGCTGGGTGGCTAAGTTGGTTGGACTGTCGACCTTTACACCAAAAAGGATGCAGATTTGATTCTTCGATTCCCGGTCAGGGCACCTACAAGAGGCACCCAATCAATGTTTCTTTTTCATTGCGATGTTTCTCACTCTTTCCTTTACTCTCTCTAAAATCAATAATCATATACTCAGGTGAGGATTTAAAACAATGATCTCTTCTTAAAACAGGCTTTAACTTAGAAAGAATATGAATTAGTTATAAATCACATTTGTAATCTTAGGTAATAAACTATTTCTTTTTAAAGACTGCGATGTTAATTGAACATTTGAAAATTTTCTTTTCGGGATTGGTTTCTCAAGCTACCTGACGTGCATAATAGAAATTATAAAAACATTATATTGTATTCACGCAGCGTTTTTGAAATCTGCCTCAGTTACCTTTTTTTTTTGGGATGCAGAGAAGGGCAGGTACTTATAAAACAGAATTATAAGTACAATAACACTTTTTTTTATCCTCATCCGAGGACATTTTTCCATTTTTTATTCAGATAGAGTGGGAGGGAGGGAGAGAGAGAAACATCGATGTGAAAGGGACACATCGAGTGGCTGCCACCCGTACAACCCAAGCAGAGCCGGGAACAACTGCAACCGAGGTACGTTCCCTTAGCGGGAACCGAACCCAGATCTCTCGGGCCCGCAGACCGACGCTCTAACCGCTGAGCCAAACCGGCCAGGGCACAATAACACTTTAAATAGAAGTCCTGGGATGCTTACAATTTCATAACAGAGTAATCAAATATTTGCTCCTTTATCCTGGTGATGTGAGGGATTAAAAATATATAAGTATAAAATCCTATGGTCAAACATATTTATAAAGTGAGAGAAATGAAACTATTATCTATTAGTCTATTATCCAAACATGCCTTGCCCGTTACGGTTCTGCCTCATTTTTAAACACACCTCCTGCTTTATATTTTGCAGAAAGAACGGTGCGCTGCATGGCATCTCTTTACGAGACGTGGGGAAACATGTCCATAAAAACTCTAATACCACAATGTCTTATGTTATCCACTGTGTCAGAGGCCGTCCACTCTCATTTCACAGGGTGGGAAGAAATGAGGTGATACGCGCAGGGGTAAATGAGTCACTGAAGACTTGGATTTATTTAGTTACCATCCTTCACTTTCTTTCCCTTCCCTCCTGTCTTCCTTCCCTTTTTTTTTTTTTTTTTTAATAAATAAATCTTCTGGACTTTTAAAAATAGCTCCGCTCTCCATCTTATATCAAGCCAAGTAAAATGAAATCTCAACCTGCCAAACATTCAGAAATTATTGTAAAGAGATCAGATGCGCCATCTGAGAATAGAAAAATGCAAAGCATGAATTAATTTCTGCAACCCACCCACAGTTGTCAGCTACCCATCGGGTAAAGAACACACTTTACTTGCCGGCCCTCAGGATGACACCTGCTAACATGGAGTAAGCCCTGCCCTCGGTGACACGTGGACCACATTATTCCCGAGGACTGTCCCAGCAAGCCCAGAGAGCTGGGGCTCTTCATTTTCCTTTGATCGCAGAGAAGGGGGCTGGGTGTTAGAAAAGTCAAAAACTGTACCCAGACCCACTTGGCTGAGAACGGGCAAGCCCCAGATTTGTGCCCAGGTGGGCTGAAGACACAAATGTGATCTTTATCCCTGGTCATGGAAACAGCCAAACACTGAACATACGTGTACCAGAGCTTGGGATGGCGGCTCACGGAATGACTTTTCCCATTGGGCGGAGTGTCCTTCGTGGCGGATTTACTCAACAGGAATTCCTGAAGTTTCTGCTTTACCTCTGTGCTGGCGGCGGCCCCTGAAACACACACGTACAGAAACAGACGCTGACTTCCAGTTCCACCCATTCGTGCCCCTCAAGTGTTTAGCAAAAACTAAGAAGTAACACCTCTGGTCACAGCATATGAAGTTTTCCTACTAAAAGAAGAAACCAGAGTCTAAACGGGCCTCAGAAAATGGCAAAGTGAGGTTTTGCAACTACTGATTCCACTGCCAATTTTCAAAAGACCTTCGATGATTTCCTTAATTGCTTTCGCAGAAAGGGGAGTCCCAGAATTAATACTACTTTTTTTCTAAGCTTTTTAAAAAAATACTGCTGGGAAACAAAACACTACCTTTAAAAAAATTAAGGATCTTGGGGAACCATATAAGTGATCGAACACATCAAATGATCTTTCTGAATCACTATTTTGAAAAATTAACTTTTAAAAACGTCTTTGGAGCATTAAACAAATAAATACTGCTGACAATACCAGTTCAAGTCATCCAGTTTCAAACCTTGCCACAACCTGATTTTGAACTGACCTCATACAGGGGAATTATTTGGATCTGTCTCCCTCTTGTGGACAGTTTTTTTGTTTTGTTTTTTATTTTTATTTTTTGCAAATGTTCTGTCTTAAATCTTCCCAAGGTCTTGCTAGTAAAAAAAAAAACTAAATGGAGGCCAGGCTGGACTTACAGAGCAATTACGACTTGAGCCGGAGAAAGGTATAGTGAGGCAACGTGAAAGTAAGGTTATTATCAAACAGTATGGCATAGCTAGGTAGCTTTACTGTAACATTATTTCTTAAATTCAAAAAAAAAAAAAAAAAGAAAAAGAAACCACACACACACACACACACACACAGAAATTAGTATCTTTGCCAAACAATGCTGTGTTTACTTCCTGAGATGCTTTGCAGACTGAATGCAGAGAGCTGATAGGTGAGGTCAAAGCTTTACATTTGGGTCCGTATAATTTATTCTCTTAGTTAAATGCAGACAATTTTGACAAGTTCAATTCCACTCTTTCTCAGGCTTCTTTCTGCATGGCGATCAGCTAAAGGTGAGGGAAGAGAGTCCATCTTTTACCCTGGTGCCTCTTACTTTCTCGTCCTCTATCTCTGCCTCTGAGAGGGGGGAGCTGCTGTTCTCGACGGTGCCTCTCTACTTCCTGTTCTTGCCTCTGCTGCTCCAGCTTCTGCTCCTTTTCTAGGAGTTCTTGTTGCTGTTTTATGGCTAGAAGTTCCTGTTGCAACTTGCGAGAAGAGAAAGACATGAGAGGGTGCAATTTCTTTAAGCTTCATTGTCATCACTGACCAAAATCGAAATGCTATCAGTTTTTGGAACTTGCTTGTATTTAGTTTACACTTTTACCCACTTTTTTGATACATTATTAAAATCTAAAGACAAACACTTATTGCTACAGAGGGTCTTAATGTCACCAACAAGGCAGTTTTCAGGGAGCTTCACTGCCTGTTCCGCCCTGTCAAAAATCATTACCCAACTCACTCAGCTCTTTAGCTCCCTGAGTAACTTTTTTTGTGTGATCTGAAATAAAACAGGCAAAGGCAGGAACTGCCCAGAAGTCTATTTACCACTTCTCTCCCACTATAAATAAAACACTGACATCTTCATTTCCTATCCCAAGGAATGGTGTGAATATCAACTGAATCGAATGATGAGAAATGAGTTTAATTTCGGGGAGGTCTACCTGAAATAGAATAAATGTTAGGAATTTCAAAACTTTACAGAGAAGGTTCTCGAAAAATTAATGCAATCTATTATTCCTAACATGCTCTTTTTTTCTGAAAAAATAGCAGACTAGTGTGTTCACCCATCACACATACACACACTTCAGATTAGAGAGACTGGTCAAGAAGAAATCACTTCTATTAAACTGCACTTTGAGGCTCTGGGGTTTGGTTGTCTCCAAACAATCAATACCACAAGCATGAAGCTTTCTTAATAAGTGTCGTGAGATGTCAGCTTTCTCTCAGACTGAGAAATGGACATCTACGAATAACAGTAACTGTACCCACAGGAATAACTGACAACTGTGAGTTCTACTTAAAGTCTGACATTACTAGATATGAGATCTAGGCAAGTTCCTCAGCTTCTCAGAGCTTTGGTTCCTCACATGTAAGACAGAAAAATAACTGCCCTCACACACCACGTCCGTAATGTACACCATGTACATGACATTTAGTTTGCAAGTTTAAATCATACTATTTTGTTATTAACTATGTTCGACTCTCAATGCCAATGGAATTAGTGTCATGTGCTGTTCATAGGAGATCGGTACCTAAAGCTAGGACGTGCTCCAAAGTAATAGGATAAAAACAAAAGGCATTGTGGAACGGCACAGAGATACCCTGGAGCCACAGGAGGCCACCTCTGTGTGTTCACCACAACAGCCTCACCCCTGCCAGACGGACCCGGTTAGAAGCATGTCTGGGTGCTCTTCGTATTAAAGTCTTTGGCAGCTTGGCTTTGCTATACCAGTCCCTAATTGGGTGTTTTTAGATATTGCATTGTAACAGAGAAATTCCTAAGTGTGTTTGAATTCCGCCTTAAAAGTTAATTCTATGCAGATATGGGGAATGGTCAGACAGATTCGGTGCTTCACCTAAATCCCAATGGAACTGAAATTTAATCTGTCTTAGGAATCTAGAAACACTCCACATTTAATTTCCAGAGCTACCATTCATTACTGAAGACTGCAGCAATGGGGCTGACAAAACCAGAAACTAACCCCACCGCTCCAGTTTCAGATGTTTTGATCCAGGGGACAGGCATGGGGACAGACAGGCAGGACTATAAGTACCAGAACCACCACTTACTGGCTGTGTGGCCCAGGGCAAGTTACAGTATGCTCTCTGCCTCAGCTTACCAGGTGGAAAAACGGGATAATAGCATCCACCTCAACAGATGTTTATCCTAGAAGCCAAAGATTTAAAGTGCTAATAGAAGCAAAGCATCATGCACTGTCTTCCTCATTAAAATAAAATCTAAATGAATGCTAAAAGCATCAACTTTTAGCTTTACCCATGAAAAAACATTTTTAAAAAAATTAAAAATTTGAAAAGCAAAGAACTTAAACGTAAAAGAAAAATTTAAGACTGTCTTCAGTTTCTGAGGAAACAACTTATTGCCGTGGAAAATCATTTTAAAGTTAAATTTTCCTCTTAGCTATCTCAGACTCAGTTTTTCTCTCACCAGCCTCCTCTTTCCAAGATATTTCCAGGTGTTAGTAAACCTACCATGTTACTTTGTTTGGGCCCACGTGACAGTTAATTACCTACTCCCTACTCTTAATTTTTGAGTAAAATCAAACAATAAATTACTTTTAAATTTTGCATTCATTTTTACAGTTACAAAAGGCATCAAACATAATGAAAAGAAGTATCTGGAGAAAGCAGTGACTTATCAGTATCACCCTGTCCTTCGAGCGATATGATTCACCTCCCAGAGCAAAATGAACCAGCTAGTTACCCATATCTTAAACTATGGTGAAAAATATGAATTTTACTCATCATCATTGCCATCTTAACTTGGCTAGAATGAAGAAGGAGATCTAGACATCAATTTTCCTATTATTGTTTCAAAGGTCAAATAATAATGCTGCAGGATCATTCAAAAATAAGTCTATAAACGAAATGAAAGTTTCCTATCATTAAAAAATGCAGCCATGAACCACTGATTCCGTATGAGACCCCTAAACAAAACCCTCACTCTTAGTCTTATAAATCAATACAATGCAAGAGTTCTTTTAGTAAAGTTCACTAGTTAAAAAAAAAATTATTAGGATTTATATCAGGGGTTGAAGAAGGTTATTTTGGAAAGTAAGATAAAAATAGGCCTTTCAATTTAAGGAAAGATCTTATAAAACAAGGGACACAGGGAAGAAGACAGCATTTTTACCTTCTCACTGTACTATAAATGTGGTAAAATGGTATAATATTAATATAAATTAGTTATCTCTATTAACCCCACATAAATGTGCTGGTATTTATATGTGAGTAACAGATTGAGCACCTATAATACAATATAATACACGGTAATTGATCATATTAATAAATTAATGTATTTAAGTCATTTTGAAGGAGATGAATGTAACATGAATCTTTATATTATAAATATTAGCAACTTCATGGTACTGTCATGAGAAATTCAATTTAGACATCTATTTAATCAGACCCAAATAGCTTTGTTTCAAGTGCCTTTGTCAAGAAGTTGAAAACCATTTATAAACAAAGCTAAAGTAATATTTATTTCTGAAGATAAAAGAAAAGAAATAGGTACACAGACATTTTAAATGCTCTAACAAGAAAACAGTCCATCCTAAAAATATTCTGGGACATGGGCCTCTCCTCCTAGAATAATTTAAACAAACTGAGTCTGAAATTGTCAACTGCTGCTGACATTCTTTCAATAAATTATCATCTATAGTCTATGAGACTCAGATAAAAATACTGAAAATATTTGCACCAGTTTCTTCGTAGAATTCGCGTGAGCTTTTCACATTATTGTTTCAAATGTATACATTAAAAGGTCTTTTCCATAAGAAATGTTGGGGTAAAGAATAAGGGAGTAATTTATCCTTTCTGATAAGTCGTATAAGCAGATTCTTTATAGAAATATAGAATGAGCTTGCCGAGGTTAGTGGTTCTTCTCGGTGGAGAGCAGATGGGGCAACTGAACAAAACCGTGCAGAAGAGGATCTTTACGAAGGGCGGGGGCTCCTCCCCCCACTCCTGATGCTGTAAACTGAAGGGAAAGGGGAAGGGCTCCTCTGAGGAGCAGAGCGAGGACTTAGTCAGCAGACCTAGCGCTCACCCAGGCTTCAACCAGTGCAACCAGGCCCTACTGGCATGTGTCAACCACAGTGACCCTCCCTCCCCACCCCCAGGGCGCCTGCTCCCTCTCAGCCCGCGCTCCCTGAGTGAGAAGGTCAGAGGCCAGGACACATCTGCTACCTTGATGTGCTCCTGAAGCTGGGCCTGGTGCTGCCGGGTCAGGTTCTCATGCTGCTTCTGGAACTCTGCAATCAGGAGCTGCTTCTGGATCTGCTGCTGCTGCTGGATGAGGAGGAACTCCTGCTGCAGCTGCTTCTCGCGGACCACAGGGTCCACCACGGGCACCATCATCCTCAGGTCTGTCCTGAGGTCTAAAGGCGAGATGGGCTCCAGGCCCACGGGTGCCTCCGACTTCACATCCACTGGAGAGGCGGGAAAAGGGGAAGGATGCAGAAGGATGGGGAGTTAGCACACTGATCTGGACAGAGACAAAAAAGAGGGCACCAAACCCTTACAACAAATTTCACGTCAACAAAGCTAGTCATTTTGTTTACAATGATGATAAAAGGTCTTTTTTTATACTAATTTTGATAAAATGTACCATATGCTAATTTTCCACCAGCAATTCATACTCTGCCATAATCTTCACACATTTTCAAAGCAATGACGCCAATTACCTACTGGTATCAAAGTTCATAAAACTTATGCTACTGGCCCAGTTACTACATCAAGTCAATTTAGGACCAAAAATGCAACTCTACAGAGGAAACGATGTCATGTTTTTGTTTTTTAAATTTTTTTCTTTATTTATTTTTAGAGAGAGAGGAAGGGAGAGGGAGAGACAGATAGAAACATTGATGAGAGAGAACATTGATTGGCCACCTCCTGCATGCCCCCCACTGGGGATCAGGCCCACAATCTGACATGTGCCCTGACTGGGAATCGAACCGGCAACCTCTTGGTGCATGGGTCGGCACTCAACCCTGAGCCACACCGGTAGGGCAAGATGTCATGTTTTAATAGAGAACTTCTAACACAACCAAATTTGTACCCATATAAACATTTATGTTTGTAACTAGAGTCCGAAGATACATTCTAAGATATATTTCTTAAAAAGTTAAAGCTTTTAACATAATGAAGTTGCAGGTATTGGACCCAGCACAGAGGAAATACAAATCTGCATGCTAAAATGTGGGAAATGGTGAGCAGATTAGTTAACCAACCTCAGCAACGGAGCCAGAGCAAACCATAAGGACTGACAGCAGCCAAGCTTCTATGTGCTGGTTTTTAAACAGCAATGATCGGTATGGCAATTACCTTATTCCTAACTAAACAAGGCAGAAAAACTGTGAGGACGTTTAAAACAAGATTTCAATCAAGCCACTGGATGAAGAAAGATCAAATAATCTGAGAATAATTATAGGTATTTAAATTTATAAAAATTAAATTAGATACTATGCATTCACTTCTTAGCACAGCCTCTCTGAGATAAGCTCCAGGGGCGGGGTAAGCACAGAAGCTCCCAGGCAGGGCAGATATGCAGATATACCAGCTGTGTGTGGCTGGCATCCATTTGATTAGTCGGTGTCTATGCCAAAGTGGTTGTTAAATATGTTGACTATTACCTTTGCCCACAGGAATCAAGAATAGTATGTAGTTGAATGAAGCAGGTTTAGATAAAGATAACAGGTACTTTGAGAGAGACCAGTGGCTAACTGGCTGAGTCACATTGCTAAAGTGGTCAGCAACTACTGAGATCCAACCAATTACTGGTGAGAAACAGAGAAGGAAGGAAGAGAGGGAAGGAGAGAGGGAAGGAGGGAGGGAGGGGAAGGGAGAAAGAAAACGAAGAAAGAAATTATTCAGAATAGACAGAAGTCACCTAATTTTCAATTAAAAATAACTTACAAGATTTAAACACTATGGAAACAAACAAACAAAAAAGCTTCTATAAGTAAACTTTGACATGCAGGCTGCCAATTTTTAACCTCTGCTCTGAAATCAAATGTTCCCATCCCTCTGTGTTACCCCAGCATGTTATTTAAATTCTCTAGGTCTTAGTTTCCTCATATGTAAAATGGAGATAATTACAGTGAACAGTAAAAACACAGAGTTGTTAAAAGGAGTAAATGGGATGATTCACTAATAAAACGACTTATGGCATTAGCACATCCCTCAATAAATGCTTTTGGTTGTTTTACTTGCATAAAAAATAGAAATTTCCTGTATATTAAAATAAATCATCAACACTGTGTAGCTAACAGAACAAAAATACTAGGAGCAAGTATGAAAATGAAATTGTATATGCTTTCAGTTACCTATCTGAAAATAAAAACACTAGAACGTCTAGAAAATGAAAAACAAAAATACAGGAATATAGATAAGCAACTCAAACATTTCACCTTTACTAGTAAAGAACGGCAAATTTAAATCAAAATAGGCATCATTTTCTAATTATTAAATATCATGTATATGATTTGTGTCTATGCATGTGTTTGTGTGTGTGTTCTGCTCCACTGTATTGGGTAAGCAGATGACCAAGTAGATAACTATATATTACAAAAGACATTGCCAACTGGTTTAAAACTTCTGAAAAACAATTTGTTGATATGTATTAAGAGGCAATAAATATTTCTGCCATTTGATTTTTTTTTCTATATTGATTTTAGAGAGAGAGGAAGGAAGAGGGAGAGAGAGATAGAAACATCGATGAGAGAGAACATCGATTGGCTGCCTCCCGCATGCCCTTCACTGGGGATCAGGCCCACAACCTGGGCATGTGCCCTGAACCAGAATCGAACCGGTGACCTCTTAGTGCATGGGTCGATGCTCAACCACTGAGCCACACCGGCCGGGCTGTTTCTGCCATTCGATTCAGGTTTGTCAACTCTAGGAATATATTTTAAGGAGATAATACTAACAGAGGAAGAAACAGTTCAATGTCACATTGTTTACTGAAGTGTTATTTTCATTGGACTCGCCAACTACAAGGAAATATCTAAGGAAAATATGTCATGTCCATTGGTGTAAAAACATAAAATCATTAAAAATGTTTATGGGAACATAAAAAATGTTGTTACAGCACTGAATGAAAAAAACACTTGAATGAAAAAAATATTAAAATGACATATACCTCCTAATACCTCTTTAAACTAAATATAATTTAATTTAGTCAATATGCATTTATTAAGAATGTTAAATTCCCAGGCATGATTCTGAATGTTGGGGTTTTATTAGTAAAATAAAAAAAGACAAACAGTCCAGCCCTCATAGAGCATATCCCATCTACATTCTAGCCCTCAAAGAGCATATCACATCTATTGGGGTTTTAATTATGTTCGTCTCTGAATTCCAACAATCAAGACAGTGGAACCCTGAGCCGAAGAGGGTTGTATTAGGGGTGGAAATATGAATAGTTTCCCCCTTCTACTTTTCTGTATTTTTCCAAATTACATCTAATGCTCTGACTATGACTATAAGTAACTCAGATTTCCAGATTCCAGGTTGGGAACCACAAAGTTAATATTCCATGTGGATTTGAGAGCTATTTTCAGAGAGTCAAGAAAGCCTAACAGAAATCCTGTCTATAGAAGTTAAGGCTGCAAATACCAACCGAAACATTCATGTCCACGCTCATCATTTGAATTGTGTGTACACAAGCATGTGTGTGCACCTGTGAGTGGGGGTGGGGTGAGGGACTGCTATCAGTCTTGGGTTACTGACACTGGTTATTTTTCAATGTACTGATCAGAAGTTTAGGTTGATGGTAATGCCACTTCAATGACAATGGCCACACAATTTATTAATATACCATAGTTTGGTGGACAGTGTCTTCTAAATGATGATCTTTGTGAAAGGAAAGCTATTGATTGAGGCAGCTTTTTTGGTTCCCATAGTGTTTAAATGAGGATAGCCCGTTAGATCTCTACGTGCAGTGTCCGTGTAGAGCTGTCAATCGGGGCTCTGCAGTAACACAAGATTTTGAGCATTAATTTATAGAGTTGGCATAACTCCAACCAAAAGCAAAGGCTGTTAATGATAGATTTCATTTTTACATTAAAAAGGCCAAACGGCAGCTTCCCGTTCTTACACAAAAATGCCAACAAACAAAAATTAGAATTTAACCCTATACAGACAAATGACAATTTTCAAGAGACCCTGGGGTCTCTTCCTGCTGGTATTCTTATCATCTATGAACTGTAAACACAAAAACCCTAAAATATACCGCCCCCCCAAAAAAAAGAGATAAGGAAGAAATGTCCCAGAACTCTCCAAAACAGCTATTGTAAACCTCAAAGGGTAATCTGACTTCTTAACCTGCTATCCCAACAGAAATGACTGTGTCCAACTGCTGGCCTTTGTTCACAGACTAATCACTAAATTGTGAAAAATCACCCTCAACTTACAAAAACTGCTCTTGATTATAAATAATTGCCCAAGACTGAGAGAAAGCGGCAGGCAAGATCCCAGTCTTTCATCCAATTTATTCAGCAGCAATCCACATTCCATTTGTCTAGACTAAATATAGCAGCGTTTATACAAGAAATCAATAGTGCTTGCAGAGAGGAGAGCGGAGGCATGAATATTTCATCAAACTCGGAGAGAAATGGCAATCAGCAAACGGATGGTTCTGTGTAGGTCATCTCTGGCCTGCTGGATTACTGCCTGTAACTTAGACAATAGCTCATCTCTGGCTAATCATAATCATATCGTGGCCATTCTTTCTATTTTTAACATTAATTGCACTGTGGGTGACAAAGACTCATCGTATTCCAAAAGGAACGATGGGTTTTTCTCACGTCTTCAGTGACAAGCTAATAAGCCTCCCCAGGAGCAGTGATAGGAACACAATACCAGGGCTGAGTTTTAACAAGTTACGGTCCCTTTCATATCACAGAATGCGAAGTAAAGGGTACTGTCCACGGCTGCTATATTGTCATAATTAGAAATAATCAACGTACGAGGAAAAATTAACAACCGACTTTAACAGTGTGTAAACAGAATCATCCCTGTTCACAACACTTCTTGTCTAGGAACATGCAAATTCCTTACAGATTACTTAGAACAGGTGGCCGGTGACCCATAAATTAGAAATAAGTTGATGACAACAAATATTAGTGTTAGCATCACTTATAAATGAATCATGTTTTCTTAACAGATCTCAAGATCTTATAACTTTATTTGAACTTACCCAGTTTGTCTGACATTTCAAATGCATGCCAACATATGTTATATTATATGGATATTATTATCCTAACACCAAACGCCCATTCAGAACATTTCCACATTATATATTAATAGTCTTAATTATCATTTTACAAAGTCCTGTTCATGCTTTTGTCCATGTCTTTCTCAATTGTTCCTTGATGTTCTTCCATTTCACATTTATCAACTCATGCAACTTTTGTGAAAAGTTTTAATGAAACAAAAAGTTTCCATTTCAAAATAAAACCTCAGATCATATAAATGTTTATGATGATTACATTTATTTAAGCAACATGCATACCTGTTCAGCTGTAATTAAATCTCTGTGACAGATGTTTTTCTTTTAAACACCAAACCTGGTAAAGAGATGATTCAGGGTACGAAGGGTAATCTAGTGGCCTTGAAGTGTTTCCTTCTTCACTTTAGATGCTGCTATTTATAGCACAGGTAAGTAGGAAGAATTTTCCTGTGTTCCAAAGCAGGAACCTTTGGTGGCTACCTTATCAGCCTGCATATAAACAAGAAGCCTCCCATTTTAAGAATGTTTTAAGTGAACAACCTGCAAGCCCCATGGATGGAAAACTTCTAAGAATGTACGCTTTTGGCCATTTACAACGATCACAACTGAGGCTGAAAACTGTTCACGTTGCTCCCCTAAAACGAGATCTCAAAGCAACCCAGTGAAAAATACAGGTTTTCGCACACACACAAAATTGCTATAGGCACAATCTCACCACTGATTTGTACGTGTCAACTTAGTTAAAAATTGAAACTTGAAAAAAATGCATAAAAACTGGAACAATGTTTCACTATCTCCGTTATTCAGCATTACAGCAGCTACATCTTGGAGCCTAGCTTCGCCAGGGCTGCTCAGGGCCCAATTACATGAAAATGAAGCTCTTCATACCAAGGACATGGTTGTCCCCAGCCACTGGCACGAGGACATATGCACTCCACATTCTAGATCTGGAGAGAAGCAACTTGCTCTGACATCCGTTCAGGCTCCATCTTTTACACGTAGAAATCTGCCCGTGGGGGTCTGCCGACCCTGCCCACTGGAAAAGGCTGCCCCGTGCTGTTCTCTGCTTTCCCATTGTCTGGTCAACTATGTAGTCATATCAGTGGTTCAGGGGTTAGAAAAGAATGTGGACTAGCTGCCTGGAATACATGTAATCAGGGCTTCCTTAAAGTGTAACCTACGCCCTGGTCGGTTTGGCTCGGCGGTTAGAGCTTCGGCCCGCGGTCCAGAGAAGCCCAGGTTCGGTTGCCACTAAGGGCACGTCGTACCTCGGTTGCGGTTTGTCCCCGGCCCCGGTTGGGGTCATGTGGGTGTCAGCCAATTGATGTGTCTCTTTCACATTGATGTTTCCCTCTCTCTCTTCCCCCCCTCTCCCTCCCACTCTGTCTGAAGATAAATGCAAAAAATGTCCTCGGGTAAAGATAAAAATTTTTTTTAAAGTTTAAAGTGTAACCTATAATAATTGGTTCAGCTCCATGGCATATTCGGCAGGACTTTATGTAAAACCTGCAGCAAGCATGGGCATCTGTCACTGATCTTTTTATATTTGTTTCTTTACGGCAGCCTGTGCCTGGGCAGGCTGGTTCTACTACAATACGTCGACATGGATCCTAGTGACACCACGGCATCTCTGAACCTCTGCTCAGCACCCACGTGTGTTCTGATGCTCGCTCGTCCGGTGGTGCCGCAGGGCTGCCATCTTCTCTATGTGGTATGTGCTGCCCTGTCCTGTGCTTTTGTACCTTCTGGATGAATCCAAATCAGTAAGGAATAACAAAGTGACACCACCAATTATGAAGTTATCTGGAAATTGTCTCTGTGTGTGAAACTTTTTGGATGCATAAATGCAATTCTACTGATCATCTGGTCAGTCACCATACGTGCAGTCGTCATTGTGAGCCTTCCTGAACAGAAATCGGAGCGGTCCAGGGGGCTGGGTGAAAGAAGACCTCTACGTGGCACATTATAAAGTCTTAGGACTACCATACAGCTTTAAGTGATGGGTGTCAATCTGCTCTGAAGAATTTTAGAATTTGCTTCGGAGCGGGAACGTGCAGCCCTCCTGACTCCCGCGTCACTATCACTTCCTCATCATTGGTCATGTGACTGCTGGAGAGTTTTCCAGGTTGAAGCCATGGGCTTTGGGAAGTCAACAGACCTTAAGTCCTTTTCTTCCTTCAACTCCATGAAAGTTATTCAAATTCATTGAAACCATCTTGATATATCCTTTTTCTGAAATCCTGCTACCCCCTCCCACCCCTTTCTTAATAATGACTTGAATCCAAAGAAATACAATTTTGTCATTTTATTTACGTTTCTATTCTTCGGATCCTGTTGGTTTTATCATAAAGCTAACTGAGGACAGGGCCATGCCTGATGCCTGTTTGTATCTGGTCCCTCTCATCCTTTGCCTCATAACTACACTGGAGCATAAATTCTTAAGTATTAGACCATCTAAAGAATGTATCAGAGACTGTTTAGCACTGCATGTATCTAACAAATTTTGAAGTCATTGTTTTATAGCATCATCAGGTTGGCCTATTTCTCATCCACTCCTTCATTCAGCAACTATTTGTAAAGCCCCATTAAATGCAGAAACGGTTCTCTGTCAACAAGTAAGGAACTGCTTTCAAGGAACTCAAACCCTGACGCAGAGGATCGACCATGAACCTGTGCAGAAGGCCTGATGCGTTCAGGGCAGTGGGGTTGGGGTTCCAGACGCCCACCGGGGCCCAGGTCTATTTTCTCTCCAGGACTTTCGTGGTGATTTCTTCCATTCTCAGGACTGTATTTGCTACCCATAGGGTGACAATTCCGTGTCCTGCCTAAACATCTAGTCCGAATTCCCGGCCCCTGTGTATAACCACTACTGGCTCTCCATTCAGCTGGTTCATGCTGCTTTCTCAGGAACCTCTGGTCTAATCACTGCTGACAGAGGAGAATATGAAAGTGGTATTTGACTCCCACTCTCCTTTTTATTATCCATATCCACTCAACAGAAATAATCTCTTCTACTCTTATTTGTATTCAAAGAAATTTTTACTATTACTCTTATTCAAATATTCTTTTGTTTTTTTGGGTTTTTTAAATATTTCTTCTTTATTGACTTTAGATAGAGAGGAAGGGAGAGGAAGAGAGAGATAGAAACATCGATAAGAGAGAACATCGACTGGCCACCTCCTGCATGCCCCCCACTGGGGATTGGGCCCACAACCTGGGCATGCGCCCTGACCGGGAATCGAACCAGCGACCTCTTGGTGCATGGGTTGATACTCAACCAATGAGCCACAATAATATTTGGCCGGGTCAAATATTATTTTGAATTCATCAAGATCTGTCTAGTACCATGGGCTGTTTTGCTGAAGCAGACCTCAGTCACTTTCCTGGCTAACACCCGTCAGTGGGACCCCCGTCACTAACATGCTGGCCTGTCCCTCGACGCTGGCTGGGCTTCCTGCTTGTCTTTCTGGTCTCAACACTATCTACTGTCTCTTCACTTGAATCACAATGATCGTTCAGCCCCTAAACACACCCTGCTCTCCTTCGCCACAGAGGATCTTCACACATGTTCTCTCTTCCTAAATTCCAACCCCACCTCATTTTTCTAGACTGTTTCTTACTTATGCTTCATATCTTAGCTAAAAATGACTTGATGCAGAATGTCTTTCCTATTCCTCGCATCCTATGACGCGAGTCCTATTGCACTTTCTTCTTACATTTTACAAATTGGTTCCCTAACATTGGTTTAACTGTTTCCTTTTACCATTATTCTAAGTTCCAGGACAGGAGGGACTATAGTTTCAGTACCAAGTAGAGCATAATACCACAGTAATGCCACAGTGCATACCTGGAATGAATGAATGAATGAATGAATGAATGAATGAATGAATGAACGAACGAACGAATAAACGTCATAAACTTAGAAGCATAAACGGAAATAAACTTAGAAGCATCCATGCACATATGCATACACACATATACATACACCCAATTAAAACGCTAAAGCGATTTACTTACTAGATTTTTTAACTGTCAGTAGTCCAGATAAATATTAGTTGACTGCTGAAATTATTGATAGGTGAATGAGTTTCTGGCAAAAGTGAATATTTATTTGGAAAAAAACAACAACATAAAAACAAAAAATTTTCTACCTGAGGTTTCATTTTACTTTCCCAGACTGCAATATACCTCTTAAAACTCAGGGTGCCGAGAAGTTACAACCACCAAAATGAGATAAGGGGCACTGGGTAAATTAAAACTTGCCTATCCATACTGTTTGCCTCAATGGGAATCTCCAAGAATAAGCCACAATTCTGAATTATCTGAACAGGCCTAATCTGTGAATGCTTACCCCAAGTTAGATTATTAGAAAATTAGATGGTCCTGGCTGGATAGCTCAGTTGGTTATAGCATCATCCTGATACACCAAGGTTGTAAGTTTGATCCCCAGTCAGGGCACAGATAAGAATCAACCAATGAAAACATAAATAAGTAGAACAACAGATCAATGTTTCTCTCTCTCCCCCCCCCTTCCTCTCTCTGTCTAAAATCAATAATAAATAAGAAAGAAAATTAGACCAGAACTGATAAACTGTAAGCTAACATTTTTTTTAATCTCTAATTTGAAAATGAAGGAATAAATTACTAAATGTAAATAGAAAATAATAAATCCTCATAAAGTTATTTAATAAAAATTCTTTAACATTTTATCTAAAATAACTAGTAACTGACTTTTTTTAAATGCTGAAGTACTTTTTATTGAAGGTTCTTCTCTGAAATGTGTACTATTATTTCAGTCTTAGAAGTTACATTTTTTTTTCCTGAAAAAGTAAATGAATATATTTAAATGTGTCTAGCATCCAAAATGGAAAATGGAAAAACAAATAATACAACCTCAGTTTGATGACAATGTTGCCCAAATTTCACTTTAGCAGTACAACTATTCTTAGCTGATTTTCCACTATTAATATTTATGATTGCATCATCATGAAATAAAAAGAATTAGTAAGTCCTCAAACATGAAAAGTATAATTTTTATAACAAGAATTATTTAAATTGATTAGTCCAGAAATACAATTCTCCCTCAAAGTGGTTCTGTTCAAGTTATACATGTCTTTAGTTTCTTTAAAGTGCACTAATACATGGCATAAGTGGAAAGAAAATAAATGCAAGAAGCAATCTGGGCTTTGATTTACTATTCTCTTATTTCCCAGGGGTCTGAACAGGAAACAAAAATAACCACAAATGACTAAAATATCAGTAGGCCTTGAAATATCAACATTTAAGTTAAAGCAAGCTAACTTTTTAATCAAAGCCTTACTATTTTGATTTACTTAATTCAAATTCCCTCTCTGCAAATATGCTTTTGAATTAAGCAGTCATAACAAACCATAACACAAACATGAATTGCCAACTCATTTGTAATACCCACTTAGGGCTACAGGATTGCAGTGTTTGCTCATTCTTTACTATTTGAGAACCAGGTGAAAGCTTCATTGAGCTTCTTGCAACATGGAAACAAAATCAAGCCAATTTGTGTGTCTTCAAGGTAATAGGACCTAAGAACCTAATCCATATTATTTTGTAATTAGAGGTAAAAATGTAATCTGATATAATGATACCTGTCAATGAAACCTTTAGTAAATGTAAAACTTTAGTGATTTAAAATAGTAAATTTAGATATTATTAATATTATTATTAATTTTTGGTATGTGCCTCCAGCGGGAACCGAACCTGGGACTCTGGTCTGCAGGCCGACACTCCAACCACTGAGCCAAACCAGCCAGGGCTAGATATTAATTTTTAAAAATTAAGTATACAGTCATGTATAACACTCGTGATCTAGCAAAATTATTCTTCTAAGAACTACAATGAAAGTGAGACAAACTCTCTCCTACCCCATATTTTTTCTACAATTTATAGTTCTTTTGGGTTACAGACAAATACTAAATTATTACTATTTGCAAATGTCTACCAAGACTTCCTTCTCATTGTGAAAACTGAATCCTAAAAGCAGGGGATTACCTTTCAACCCCAGAATCTTGTCCATCATCTGACATGCAATAGAAATTTAATAAGTAAGTTCAAGTTTAGTGACTATTGGTTGAATCCACGACTTCCTCAGCAGATACCCCTCTGTAACAACACTCTTTCTGAACAAATCACATCTGTTTATTCAGCAAATAAACTTTGTTCAAATAACATGTCACCCCTCTTCTATCAGCAACCCGTGTTTGCGGAAGAACATAACTGTGCTGTTTGGATAGAAGAAGAAAGAGATCTTATTGGTTCTTGTGTCCTGCCGACAAGAAAAAATTACCCTTAACCAGTAAAAAATATTCCAACGTGTTTTTAAAGCTTCACTGCTTACTGTATTCAAGGCAACAGCATACATGAGAAGTCGCAGGGAAGGGGGAGGAGAGGGTAGAGATGCCACGCACGGTCTTCCCTGTCCTTCTCTTTCATTCAAACCCTGTCTGTTCCTTTGCTGTCCTCAACTCTTCAGCCCTGCAGAATGGAAATGCGACCTCAAACCACGCACATTCTTTTCTTTTTCAGATTTCAGTTGTTTCCTAAGTTCAGAGGAAATCTTTATGACAAAACAAAAAGTCTTGAAGTCCCAATAAAACCTCCTAATAGAGGATTGCATTAGCTTTTAAAAAGCAAAAACATTTCTTGAAACAGCTAGACACTTCTTCAAATAAAATTTTATGAATAGTCCCAACATATAAAACCAACCCGAGTAAAACTGTGGAGGGGAACCGATGTCCCACCCACTCACTTGCTCTCTGGCCCCTTCCCCTGGGAATCCAGACGCCATGGAATTCAGTTTGAAAAATCACCGCTCTCACTGCAATATGGCTTTATTTGCCAAATTCAAATTCGAGGCAAACGACATTACTGCTGTTTCAAAGAACAATGCATTACTGTCTCATGGAATTATGAAAATTTGGAATTTTTGAATTGGAAGTCATTAATAAAGTTTCACTTCATACATAAAATTTGCGGGGAGTAAATGTTAAAAAAATAAAAATTCATCTAACGTTGTATAACTTCAAACCTAGCCAGACAAATGCACTGGCACCTGTGTCTACGCTACCGCCACATGGTGGCACTACTTTTGCTCATAAGTAGAAATACCCACTATCCTTTGTCAGGAAGGCTTTGGATATGTGGGTTTTACAATAATTATGCAAGCCTGGAATTATGCAGAGTTTTCGGTGCTTGAGCATTCAAATAAAATGTGACTTCCCTATGCCAATGCTAAATTTGGCTTTCTAAACTTGGGTAAGAACAAAGACTAATACCATAATGTCAGTCCGTCTGGAGAGTTGTTTTCTTTTAGTTTAAATTATGGAGCCAACACCAATACAGCACTTATTAAACACTGTTCTGAAAGTTTTAGAAAATAAATGTTATTTCATTTCTTCTTCTTTACAATGCTATGAGGTTGTACTCCCTGGTAACCTATGGGGCAGACACAGTTATGATCCTCATTCACAGATGGGGACAAGGGAAGCCACCAAGTAATATGGTCAAGGTCATTAAGCTACTAAGTGGTACAACAGGAATGAGAACACACATCACCCAGCTCCAGAGTCCATGATATTAGCCACTCCACTCTTCGTCTTTGTGCGTGCTATACAATAAGTATCCAATTAAACTTCTATGCAGCTCATGTTGGGGATGTCTTGATATATATAAAAAAGACTGAAAGGGATTTTGTTAAGATAATACCACATATTTTTGTTTTTAGAGATACAGAGAAGCATTACTTACAACTGCCAATATATACCAAAGAGAGATGCATAATGGAACACATTTCTGCATATTTTGAGACATCTGTGTATTTTCAGATGAGTTCAAAGCATATTTCTTAACATGTATGTTTCCATGGCTTTTTAGAAACAACTGTATTTCTATTAGCTATAGAAAATTCTGTAGTGTCTACACAATTCGTACTCTCCGGTCTGAATGTATTAACTCACAGGTAAAGTCTGCCCAATAATAAAGTCATCTTCAGTACTTGATTAACTAAATCCCACTAGATTGAATCAGAGGTGGAGAACCTCATTCACAATGAACTGTAAACAGTGCTAATGGGTTTGAATGTAGTGTTCATAAATTTTTAGATTACTTTTTAACTGAAGAAAGAAAATCGTAACAAAAAGGAAGCAGCAGCTGCTTTCTGACAATATGAGAAAGGATTTGACAGGACAGACTTCGGCGGTTTATTATTTTTTTTCTTATTTCAGAGCTTTCTATTTTGGGTTCATAATTCCCCGTGCATTAAGAGAGATGATCACTAGCCATTAAGGCACAATTTATTAGGTAAGTGGGAGGGTTTAACCTCAAGGAAGAACCTGAAGTTGTCAGAAAAATCTAATTTTTAAATATATATAAATAAATAGAAATCAGTGTGTCTGTATCTGTGCATTAATTAAAGATATTCATCATTTGGCATAAGAAAGTGTAATAATTTTTCTCTTTGGCTTCTCTTTAATTAGACTGTCATTAAAATGTCTATTTCTGGTAGAACTCATAGTATCTGTTTATAGAAATAGCCTGTATTCTGAGAACTGTCAGCATTACAGAATGCTTCTCAATATTTTAAGCATAGCTTTGAGATGATTACTCTATAATTTGAAGTGGTACCATTTGTACAAACAAAAGTATGAGAAGTTATTTAAAGTATTAAAAGTGAACTGAACTCTGCAGAGCATAGGTCAGTAAACTAGAGCTCATGGGCCAAACCAGCCTGGTCCTTTTCTTGCTTTGCTGCCGGCTACCTAAGAATGATTTACATTTTTTTCCTTAGAGAGAGGAAGGGAAGTGGGAGAGAGGGTGAGAAGGAGGGAGGGAGGGAAAGAGAGATGTTTTTGTTGTTCTGCTTATTTATATACACATTGGTTGATTCTTGTATGTGCCCAGACCAGGGATTAAACCCATAACCTTGGCATATGGGAACAATATTCTAACCAACTGAGCTACCTGGCTAGGGCTGTGATTTTCAAATTCTCAAATGATTAAAAAAAAGAAAAAGAAAAAAACATTTCATGACGTGAAAAGTATATGAAATTCAAATTTCAGTGTTCATAAAGTTTTTTTAAAGCAATTAAAATTTTTTAATTGATTTTTTACAAAGAGGAAGGGAGAGAGAGAGAGAGGAACATTGATGTAAGAGCAAAACAAAAATCAGTTGCCTCCAGTGGGCACCTGGACTGGGGATCCAAGCCACAACCTAGGTATGTGCCCTGACAAAGAACCAAAGCCACCATCCTTTGGTGTGTGGGACAATGCTCCAACCAACTGAGCCCCCTGGCCAGGGCATATAAAGTTTTATTAGAACACAGTACTTTCCAAGGCTGCTTTTCAACTACAAAGTCAGAGCTGAGTAGTATGACCTGCAAAGCCTAAAACATTCACTATCAGCCCCTGGCAGGAAAGTCTGCCAAACCCTGCTGCAGGGAAATCCACCGCCAAGTTTATTCTCACACATGGTACTTCCCTGTGATTATCACATTTCCAAGCTATTTCTCTCATCTCCACTCTACTGGTTTAAGGTAGAAGGTGCAAAATTACCATAGTTGCCCAGCCAGTGTGGCTCAGTGGATTGAGTGTCGTCCCGTGGACTGAGAGGTACAGGTTCAATTCCCAATCAGGGCACATGCCCAGGTTGTGGGCTCGATGCCCAGTATGGGGTGTGCAGGAGGTAGCTGATTGATGTATCTCTCTCACATCGATGTTTCTCTCTCTCTCCATAAAAAAATCAATAAAAACATATTTTTAAAAAATTACCATAGTTTATTTCAGCTAAAAGAAAACATAGCTAGGAAACAGACTATGCTGACAAGGAAATGTCATATAAAAGAAGCCCTAAGTGTTTTTCATTGGATTGATATACAATTTTAGACTTTGCTATTAACTCTTTGCATTAAGCAGTAAACTGAAAACAAAAATATAAATAAGAACTATGACATTTTTAAGTAAGCAAAATGTGCTGAGCACTAGCTACCTTTTTTTTGCATGTTCTATTTTTTTCACTTAATACAACAGCCTTATCATCATTCCCATTTTAGAGGCGAGGATAAGGCATACTAGTCAGGTTAATGTTAATGTTTCCCAGGGCACATCTTTTTTTCAGTGTTCCTTTTTTATCTTGCTTACTTAAAATCATGGTAAATACTCATTTTGAATTATGCAAAAGAAAAGTCAATGGATCATATTCCATACGAGATCCAGGTGTGTTCTCCTTCCAATTTACCTCTTATGAGGCAGAGATAACAGACCCTGCATGAAGCTATATCTAGAACAAATATTTGTCCAATTACAATGTCTTTAAATAAAGAAAAAATATAAACTGTACCATCTGTGTGGTGATTGCTTACAATTCTCTCTATATATTACATAAGAATATTGATATATACATAACATAAATAATATATAAAAATATAACATGTATACTCAAAAGACCAGTACATTTTATGGAAATCAACATTTAAATGAGTTTAGGAAAGGAATGTTTGGAAATTACAGGATATTCTGTTTATGTGACATTAAAATTTTGGTTAATAATGTGTGGGTTGATTTAGTTCATGTTGAATATTTTAAAACCTTGAGGTTTTAAAGAAACATCACATGTACCTCAAAGCTACAATAATACTACTACAAGGTTGGCTATTATACCCTAGTGATAGATCTGCAGCCAAACCACTAAAGAAATTTGGTGCCTCAAACAAAATCGCCCTAGTATTTAGGCATTGTAAGAAAAAAAATAATGGAAAAAAATAGCTACCCAAATGTTCTTCCAGATATTAATGTAATTTTAAATTAATGTAACCCAAGATCACAGGAAATACACGGCTAATCATAGAGCTTAGCAATGCATTCTGAATCCAATGGTTCCAATTTTATTTTCCACAGAATTCATAATATAGCTTAGATCAGACCAGTAGAGGACATTCAGCAGTTCAGAAACTCATTTGTTACCCAAAATTTTAAGTTCTAGTTTTTTAAAAAATGCTTTAAATTAATGGTTTGGAATTTATAATCCTCAAAATAAAAATTAAAAAAGGAAATTCATTATAAGAAAAAAAAACGAGAGAGACAGAGAGTACAACAACAACAACAAGAAAAATGATGCACTTTTTCAGGTTTCTTCTCCCTGCTTGGGTGGGGGAAGAAGGAGACGTAAGGAGACAGAAGCCCCTGTGATGCCCAGGTCAGTAAGGAAAGTCAGCCTGCCCTGTTAGGCTTGTCTATGGTTTCTGAAGGCCCTTCAGTTGGGTTTATTCCTCACACGGTAACTTTGGCAAGATGCAGGATTTAGTCAAAGCCAAGGTTCAGAAATTTCTGGGCATGTCTGAAGAGCAGGTGGGGCTGGGACAGCAGATGTCTATTTGCATAAATGACTAAGGCACCTCCTAAGAAAAACTCATCTTCAGCAAAGAGGAAGCCAGGCCTGACACACTTGACCTGATAACCAAGCCTCAAGGGCCTGGGGGATGCTGATTCTAAATACACACTCCATCCCTCTTGTCCACTCTCGCCTCCAGGTCCCAGGATACAAACCTCCTTTCCACCTTCTATGGTGTGCTGAAAATGCTTTCCCAAACTCATCAGTAACGTTTATTGTTAAAACTAAGTCTTTGTCTCCATCATGGGACACGGTTGTATTAGAGAATAAACAAATCAGGAAATTAATCTATTAAGCTATCTACTTTCAGTCACTGGCCAATGCCCAATATATTGCCTCATGATAGAAGCAGAACATGGCGTATAGGAAACAATCCCTAGTTCTAACCTTGATCACTCTATTTCCATGGGCCTTGGGTTCCTCGTGTAAAAAACAAATAAGCTGAAACAATGATTCCCGGGGCTCTTTCTGTACCAAGGCTATTCTCTCCTCACCCTCAAATGATACAGAATATATATTAGTGCCTATCAGAAAGGGTATCTCATGAGGGAAGCAATTACTGTTGGCCTTCGTTGCCCTTGTGTGTAAATCGATAACCAGCAGAGCCGGTTAGGGCCACAGAGAAAGCAAGAGGTTGTAGGAGGGAAGAGAGGGATCTTACCAAGTAAGAGAAAATGACGGGAATGGAAATCAGGAACTCCTTTGGAAAAGCTTTATCTAATTAAAAATTACCCTAGAGCAGGCTTTGCCTGAGATACAAAACTCAATTATAGTCAAAATTGTTTTACTCCTTGATTGTGTTGTTTGGAAACTTCTCCTCCAACTTTCCATTACAAACAGCAAAACAGTACTTTCCACTTCTATTTCAATGAAAACATATCTTTTTGTACAAGAGTTTTTTCTCAGTAGGGTGTAACAATCACAAATATCTACATGTTTTAACTCAGTACTTATGAAAATAAGAATAAATAAACGTTTTCCTCACAAAATGCTATGACAGAGCAATATGATACCCAACCTGAGAAAAATCAGAAATATCATCCTGGTCCCATGAAATGTGATACATATTCAAAGAAACCCACACTGCTTAATAAAGTAACAGAAAATTGCCAGAAATTAGAAACGAGAAAACTAACTAAAGTTGAAAAGTAAAACCAAAGTAAAAAAAAAGTTAAAAAAAAAAAAATTACCCACAATTTACATATCTTAGAATTCCCTTTATTGGTTAATATAACAAAATAACATTACTTGCAAAGGCTTATAGAAGAAAATTAAAGCCACATCAGCGATTTATTTTTATTACATCAGTGCATTTAGATATGAAGTGAACCTTTCTTTTGGTGGGGGGAGTGCTAAAAAATACCCCCACCCCCCTTTTTTTTTTAACTATAGAAGTACCCCGGACAGTCCAAAGCATTCGGTCCTGTTCAATAGCTAAAGAACCCTCCCCAACCCCGACTCTCTTTAGTTTGGCTTCAAGTCAATGCTGTTCTTCTCATTCCAACTGTCTGGGACATATGCTGGCCCAACCAACAATGGTAAACACAGCAAGCTGTCTCTGATATGGTGCTGATTAAGTCATCTTGTGAACAAACAGAATTTGGATGTTAAGATGCTAAGGAAAAAGAAGAAAAAAAAAAAAACAACTGCTTTCAGAAATTCTCCCTTTGAAAAATATTTGGATTCTCAATTTTAAATTATATGATAAACAAACCATGGGATACTTAAAAAAATACATTCATTGAGGACTGGCCTAGGTTTGAGACACAAAACAAAAAAACAAAAAAACAAGACGTGGTACGTATATTCATGGACCTCACAGTTCCAAAGGATGAAGGGAAGCACAGGGCACAATGGAGCCCAAAGATGAGCTGGAAAATTGTCTCGACAATGGCACTTGATGTCTTACAGGAAAGAAAGGTATAAAACTGAACTTGTGAACACTGTGAATTGTATTTTAATATCCCCTTAGTAAAATATTAGCAAAGGAAAGTAGTATCTTGCGCAAAAGAATGAGAACTAGAGATCCAGTGAACATCATAAGCATTTGGTACAAAATAATTGGAAGGGATATAAATATTGTAGTGTACCTCATTGTTATTCAGAGTGAAAAAATTATTTTTACAAATTGGCATCTTAGATTCTGTTTTGTACATTAGAACTGAGGACTGATTTTTCAGTCAGATCACTAGATGCCAGCTTCCCCTCAGTATGCACACAGAATTGATAAAACCAAATTGTAAAATAATGCCAGAAACACAATTCTTCTTTAAAAAAGACATATATATTTGGAAACTTAAGAGGACTAGGCAAGTCAAAAAAAACAAAAAAGAAAGAATAAAAAAAATCCTCAAAATTGAGAAAACTGTAATGTCTTTTTTATTTGTCTCCAAATTAATACTATTCATAACCTGACAGAGAAAACAAGACAGATTAATTTATAATAATGAGCAATTTTATATTCTTACAACTTAACTTGGTTTTCTTACTCTTAAATTATGCAGCCCCTATAAATAGAAAGATGAGAAGGAATAACTAGTTGTTATCAAAAGACTTACAATCTAAGCAGGGTGACAATCTGAGGGAGAGATGGTAAGAAAACAGAATATGATGAAGGCTATACTAATGAATTGAATATATAATTAGCAATGTATTTAACAGGTGCCAATTTTTGAGAGATTTCTCAAAAGGTATTGCGCTGAGTGCCTTAAAGACATTGAGAAATTACAGAAATAGAACCAAGTAATACTGTCTGTAAGGTTATAAGAAAGACTTCTGAGTCCAAGGTATTAAAGTTTGGAGAAACAATTAAAGAACTCGCAGTAAAGGCAAAAACAAACAAACAAAAATCACAAGAAGATAATCTTTGAATACTTATGGCTAGCAAATAGAATATAGACTAGAAAAATAAATTTGAGACACCTTTAAGGTATAGTCAGTAAGATTTGAAGATCAATTGGATAAAACAAGCAGGAATTCTTTTTTTCAAGTATGTTTTGATTGATTTTTAGAGAGAGCGGAAGAGAGAGGGAGAGAGAGAAAAACATTGATGAGAAAGAAACATAGATCAGCTGCCTCCTGCATGCCCCATATTGGGGATTGAGCGGGACAGCACTCAATTCACTGAGCCACACTGGCAGGGCAGGAATTCTTTAAAAAAAATAAAAATACATAGAACCTTTTATTTTTATTGTGGTAAAAATATATATAACATAAATTTTGCCATTTTAGCCATATTAATGTGGATACTTTGGTGGCAAAAATGATACTCACAATGTTGTGCAGCTATCATCACTATTTCTGAAATTTCCTCATCATCCCAAACAGAAGTCTATATCCATTAAGCAATAACTTCCCATTCCTTCCGGTAACTAATAATCTACTTTGTGTCTCTATGAATTTGCTTGTAAGAGATTTCATACATGGAATCATGAAATATTTGTCTTTTTTAATCTGGCTTCTTTCACTTAGCATAATGCCTTCAAAATCCATCCAGGTTGTAGCACACATCAGAACTTGATTCCTTATTAAGGCTGAATAATATTCTATCACATGTACATGCCACATTTTAAAATCCCTTTATCTGACAGGTGTTTTCTCTCTTAATGTCAGAAATCTGTCCCTTCAAATCAAACGTTCTGTGCGAAAACACTAACTGGGAGCCTATCTTCCATTATTTTATTTATTGTGTGTGTGTGTGCGCAATTTTTATTAATTTATTTTTATACAGATGTTTCTCCGTTTTCCTCCTAGACACCCTATTCCACCCCCACCCCCCAGCACTGTGCTCTATGTCCATTGGTTACACATACATGCATATAATTAAGTTATTTGGTTTATCTCACTCCCGCCACCCCCCTCCCCCTTCTGAGGTTAGTCAGTCTGAACCATACAAGGCAGGAATTCTTTTAAAAAAATCACTGATGCATTTAGATTATGATAGCATTCGTATAGCAACATCAAACTAGTTTATTAATTTTAAAATTGGGGGCAAAAGGGCATGTGATTTATTTTTCTTAAAGAGGCAACATCTTTTGACAGCAACAATGGGAGTATATAAATGTCAATTAACTATTTTCTTAGTCATCACAAATGTTTTCCAACTGTATGAAACCGCATTACAATATATTTAGAAATCTTTGGAAACTTTTGATCAGTAAACACAATCAAACCAAGTAAAAAGGCCAATAAAATATGACCTACGTCAAAAAAGAATAACATTCTTAGGCACTGTAACACTTGTACAATAAAATTATAAATCGTTTTGAAAAGAAATGAAAGGAAATCTAAAATAATGAAAAATGCATCCCATGTTCACAGATACCCCCCAAACTGATCCACAGATTCAATACAATCCCCATCAAATGCCAGTTTTGTTTTGCAGAACCTGACAAGCTGATCTTAAAATTCATATGGAAATGGAAGGGACCCAGAACAGCCCACACAATCCTGAAGAGGAAAAACAATATGGAGGGTGCACACTTCCTGAACTCCAAACTTACTACAAAAGTACAATAAGGCACTGGCATAAGGATGGATGTACAGGTCAATAAACAGAATTAAGTCTAGAAACACAGCCTCATATTTATGGTCAATTACTTTTTCACACAACTTTTAAGACAATTCAATGGGGGGAAAGAATAGTCTTTTCAACAAATGATGCTAGAACAATCAGATATCTAGATGCAAAAAACGAGATTGAAATCCTACCTTCCATCATACACACACACAAATTAACTCAAAATGTATCATGGACATAAATATAGAGCTAAAACTATAAAATTCTTAGAAGACAACATAAAAGTAAATCTTTTTTACCTTCAATTAACCAATGATTTTTTTAAACAAAATCAAAAGTAGAAGGGACAAAGAAAAATAAATTGGTGTACCTCAAAACTAAAACTTTTGTACAGAAAATGATAACATCTATCCACAAAATGAAATAAATGTTTTACAAACCATATATCTGAAAAGGGTCTAGTATAAACACAAACAACCTAATTTTAAAATTTGGCAAAGGATTTGAAAAGACATTTCTTCAAAGATACAGAAATAACCAATAAACAGTTGAATAGATACTCAACATTATTAGTCTTCAGGACAATGCAAATCAAAACCATAATGACAAACAGACCTGAAACATTCTCATAGATACAGAGAACATTTTGTTGGTTGCCAGATGGAACGGGGGTTGGGGAAATGGGTAAAAAAGGTGAAGGGATTAAGAAGTACAAATTGGTTGTTAGACTAACAAACCTCAAAGGTAAGGGAGGTGGGAAGAAATAAACCAAAGAACTTACATGCATATATGCACAACCAATGGACAGACAACAGTATGAGGAAAGGCAAGAGGGGGGTGGGAGTGGGGAGGAGGGGTCAATAGGGAAAAAGGGAGAAATATCTGTAATCTATTCAACAATAAAGATACATTTTTTTTAATTAAAAAAAAAAAAAACACAATGAGATATCACTTCACCCCCACTAGAATGAACGGCTATAATAAAAAAAGGTATTATAACAAATGTTTACAAGCACTTATGACCCAACTATTCCACTACTAGGTATATACAAGACCAACGAGAAACACATCCACACAAAAACGTGTACATAAAAGTTCATATCATGTAATGTATTTCCTACTCAAGTGAATGAGTAATCAATCAAAATAAATATAGAAAAACACAAAATTTGGGTTATCTTGGTCCATCTTAAGTATCTAAGCTTATATTTAGGTAAATACAAAACAACTAGACCATAAAATGTAAATCTTTTGAGATTTGAAGGAACAAGTATTGCATAGACCACAGAAATATTATATTCCCCAAACTGTTCCTAAGTAATTGTCTCTATTTGGCTAACGTTCGTTCGTTCCAGGAAAATAGGTGTCGACTACTCCCACCTTCTACACCACCCATGCAGCAAAGGAGTAAATGGAAAACCCTTGTGGGGACCCTTGGCTCTTCAGCACTCAGAGGGATAAAAGAGCTGCAGTAAAACTGGCCAAGGACTTGGGGAATAGATATGGAGACTTTCTTGGGTGTCAAGATATTCCCCAAACCCACTCCCTCCTCCTTAGTGATGGAAGGCATGTCTGTTCCTCACCTTAATGAGAAGAGCTTCAGAGAACACAAAGAAAAGCTGGTACATTTTCTGAAGTTGTGAAGATGGGGTGGACTGGTTTCTCATGCAGGTCTGAGCACTGGAGGGGATAAAAGCCAAGGCTGAGTGCTGATGGAACCCACCTGGGAAAAGGTGGCGTACCCATGAGCACGTCCAAGGTGGAGCCAGCCAGGGAACAGACAATGACAAGGCTGGCCTGGGACTGCGTTGGAAACTGCCCAAAGTTTTACTTTGAGTAAAGTTTGACTGTAATATTGGTAATGACTGAACTGAAACAATTTGGGGTGAAAGTGCCTTGGGGACTTTTGATGACCTGAGAGTGACCAGAAAGGTCGTGGGACCGACAGTGCCACCCTAGAGTTGGGTCAGACTTCTCCAGGACTAGGTGTGAATGGTCAGAGAGGAAAGAGATTCAAGTTGGTTTTCTATTGGCACCCTACTAACCCACATGTTTTATATAAAAGTTACCCTAGTTGTGAGAAAAAAGAATCAGGCCACAGAGGGACTAAAGCAACATATGACCTTGGTATGATCAGAACTCAGTATTAGTGTGTCAGGCAGGGCTCAGCCTCAGCCTCCACTGCTCAGTATGGTGTCCGATTTAGGGGATTCATTCTGAAATTCAGTCTGGAAATGAGCCCTGATGTACAGCTTTTAGATGATATTGGCAGAACAAAGTCCTCAGGATGTCTTTCTTGTCACCTTTTACCTTTCTAGTTCCTTTAATTATCATGGCCTATGGAAAAAAACCCAATAATTGGAAATACACTACACAGTAATAAATTGCAGGTTTATTTTTAGTAGTAGGAAAATAAGTCTGTTTCTAAGAATTCTGAAAATGAAATGTATAAAACAAAAGAACAACAACAATTAATGACTGGGTCAGGAAAGAATGCTGATCATATAAAGTTCTACATGGCAAATATTATATGCAATAATTCTGGTTCATTATAAAAAGAAATGCTTTCTGTATTTGGAGGCCAATGTTTAGCAAATGTAAGAATATTCTTTAAATACTCTTTAAAGTGTTTCTGGCCTGTTTATTCCAAGTCTTACATATTGTTAAATTTTTTGAACTGCTAGCTTCATTCAAGTTCACCAGGTGGTAGGCGACATTTAAAAATAAAAATAAACACAGGTAAGTGCTGAAACATAATTAAGTATTTATTAAACTCACAATATGTCGAAAGCCTATTATAAACTTAAAATTTGCGTATAAATAAATAAAGATGTTGTCTTTTTGTTTTAAATGATAAAAGTAACAGTATGTTCACGGGAAAACATCCCCACTGGCCACAGGACAAAGCAGAGGTAAGACGTCCTCCCCCTCGCCCCTCTCCCCCACCTTCGCTCCTAGAAGAAGAACCTATTAACAGTTTCCTGTGCGTTCCTCACAGGTCTGACTTTCATGAGATGTTGATTCTGTCTCTGAGTGTTATGGACAAAGCAGATACCAGTGCTAAAGTGAAGAACAAGCATAAGAACTTTGTGTTTATTTTCACGTGTAATCAAGAAAATTCAGAAGGGATGACTGCAAAATATACCAGCAGGATGAGGGTTGGTAAAGAAAACCCCACCAGCTTGCCTCTGCTTTCAAGTCGTCAGAGCCCCAGGATAAAACACAGAAAGTGTTTTCAGATTCTCCTTTGACCTACATCTGCTTTTCAAATTTTAAGTCAATATCACATGGAGAAAAGATCTAGAATGTTGAACTAATAAGACTCCAAAATAGCTTCTTCTGGGTTTAAAAATAACCATAATCATACTATTCCTAAAGTAGCTGGGAATTCAAGCACAGAATCTTCTCTCTTAACTTAAAACTAAAATGTCAATGAGATCCATTAAAAATTCTGATTGGATCTACTGGATTCCTTAATTTTCTACTATTACCCGGTAGGTTTTTTTCATTAAAAGATATTCAGAAGCTCTCTGAATAAGTAGTGATATTAATAGCTAATATTTCTAAATTTCTAAATAATATTTCTAATATTCTAAATTTCTCACAAAGAAATAAAGATGGTTAAACCAAAAAGAAATCAAACAGTACTTATTAGATTTATTCAATTACTTCAAAGAATGATTTTTCACATTGCCCCTAAAACCAATCTGTAGAACCCATTTAGTTTTCTGCTGAATTATGTAGCATTACCAACAATTTAACAAACACATGAAAATGTGTGGGGAAACACTAAGAAACAGAAGTTTTATTGAGTTAAATATTAAGATAAGTGACAGTAAATTTTAAAATATTCAATTTACTTCCAGAAGAACATTTTTCCATATGTGGAATTTGGCTGCTGACTTCAACACTGGAATGCGACAGAAATCAGGGAACCAAATTAAACTGCTGAGAGAGCATATGGAAATTTAGTAAATATTATTTAGATAGTAAAGATGCTTTGGACTTTGGATCACATATGATATTGCTGTCATAAGAGATTTTAACCTTTTTCCAATTTTTGGCCAAACGATAAGACAGCAGTCAAATGTATCTACTCTTACATTTCTTATGCTTGAATCTCCAGGAGCCAAGTTTATATTCTAGACACAATTGCTAAATGAATGATTTGATGAAAAGTAATATTAAGAAAACTACCTTTATGCTAATAAATTCATTCAAATTTTTATAACCATTTTTGCCTACAAGAATTTTGTAAAATCTTATTCTATTCTTACAAAAGATGTAATATAATCCCCTCCTAACATATATTTATATCACAAATGTTACTTTTATTTAAATACAGTCATAATTTGCAACTATAACTTTTGAACTGCCTGAGAAAATATCCTAAAATTTTAAAACACAGACTCAAGTTCTTCTAATATAATTTTTGATGCTAGTATTTTCTCCAAGTAAAAACTATTATAGCCCTGGCCGATTTGGCTCAGCGGTTGGAGCATCAGCCTTTGATCTGGAGAGACCCGGGTTCGGTTCCCGCTAAGGGCATGTACCTCGGTTGCAGTTTGTCCCAGGCCCTGGTTGAGTCGTGTGGGTGGCAACCACTCAATGTGTCCCTTTCACATCGATGTTTCTCTTTCTCTCTTTCTCCCTCCCACTCTATCTGAACAAAATGTTGACAAGTGTCCTCAGGTGAGGATCAAAAAAAAAAAAAAAAAAACTATTATATACTCATTACAGAAAAATAAAAAAGACAAGAAAATAACTGTAAGATCTACTTTTGGAGAACATACATAATGAGGACAAAGTATATAAACATTTTTTTCACCCTGCTATTTTCACTGAATATTATGATAAAAACATTTTCTCATCCTATTAAAACTTCTCATAAATGATATCTTTAAATGTAATAAAATAATCTAGAATGTAGACCTATAATAATTAATTTAACCATAATGAAACAGTTGCCCATTATTTTTAATTTCTTGCTTAAAAAAAAAATCCTTTATTATTACACCTGTGCATGAGTATTGCAGGAAATTAGAAAAAGCAACAACGATCAGAAAACATAAAAACCAATTTCTAACACACAGAGGTTGCCATGATTAAGAGCTTACTATATACTGTTGGATCTTTTATGTATACAGTAGTCCCTCCTTATCTGTGGTTTTGCTTTCTGGGTTTTTAGTTACCTACAGTAAAATCCAAAAACATTAAATCGAAAATTCCAGAAATGAGCAATTTGTAAGTTTTAAATTTTGTGCTGTTCTGCGTAGTGTGATGAAATCTCTAGGATGTGAAGCATCCCTCTGTCCGGTGTATCCACCTTCTATAAGCTCCTCAACCTTAATTACCAAGCAGTTATCCTGCTTATCAGACTGACAGTCGAGGTATCAAGTGCTTCCATTCAAGTAATCCTTACTTTACTCAATCACGGTCCCAAACCCTGAGAGTAGTGATGCTCACCATTCGGATATGCAAAAGAGAAGCCCTAAAAAGCTGGTTACATATCATCAGGTCACAGTGACCTAATGCTATGTCACCATGTGTGTATCTGCTTCCTCTCATCCTGCAGGCATTCCATCCACGCTCGTCATCACAAGAAGGGTGACTACAGTGAAGTATTTTGAGAGAATGGGAGAGACAGAAAGTGAGAACACATTCACATAACTTTTAGTACACTATATTGTTATAGTTGTTCTAATATTAGTTATTGCTGCTAATGTCTTCCTGTGACTATTTTGTCAATTAAAATGCATCAAAGGTATGTATATATAGAAAAAAACACAGTATATATGAGCTCAGTATTATCTGTGGTTTCAGGAATCTACTGGGGATGTCTTAGAACATATCCTCCCCAAATGAGGGGGGACTACTATATACATATTTGTGTGTACGTATTTGTGTATCTATGAACCAAAATGAGATAATATATTCATATTATTTTGTAGCTATATTATTTTTCTGGGTTAACAATCTCCACATTTTTATTTCAGAATAAATTAATTTCATCTAAAAAAAACATCATATTCACACTCAATTCCCCCAAATTGCCCATTAGAATTAGTTTGTTGAAAATTAGCAAAGTCCAATTTTTATTACCCAGACTTGTTGAAGAGTTTCCAATATTTTGCTATTAGTAACAGTGCTGAAATGGAGACTTTTGTGCATAAGGCTTTTTCTATAATTAGAATTGTTTCCCTAGGAGAGGTTCCCAGAAATGGAATTAATGAATCAAATGCCATGAACTTGTAAATCTCTTGATACCTACTGCCAAATGACTTTCCCAAAGCATTGTACCAAATTGCATTTCCAACAGCCGGGCATGAGGGTTTTCTTAAAATGAGCATAGTTAAACATTAAAGGAGACTTTGGACCCACTTTTAATTTGATGTCAAGACACAATGAAATTATACAACTTCATACGATTCCATCATTTATCTGCCAAGTTCAAATCCGTTTATTAAACAAGTACTACCCAGTCGAATTTAGGCAGGGTACAGCACAGTTTCTGCCCACAATAATCATACAATCTACTGCACAGCTGTAATTGATTCACAGCGGATGATGTCAATCTAACGCTGGAAGACGACAGAGGTATGCCCAAGGATTTGCAAGAACAAAGACAGGAATCATCCAACCCAGTTCAAGAAAGGAGAAAGTTAATGAAGGCCTCTTGGATACTAGAACGATGTAGTTTTGACGATTAAGTAGGAGTTAGCCAGGAGAATAAACAGTAGGGAGGAAAAACAGAAGATAGTCATAGCAGAGATCAGCACGAGCTTCAAGAGTAATCTGTAATATGCCCTGGCCAGCATGCTCAGTGGTTAGAGTGTGGGCCTGCACACCTGATGGTCTCAGGTTCAATTCCAATCAAGGGCACGTACCTGGGTTTCAGGTTCAATCCCCAGCACTGATTGGAGCGCATGTAGGAGGCAACCAATCGATGTGTCTCTCTCATGTTGATGTTTCTCTCTTCTCTTCCTCTCTCTCTCTCTCCTCCTCCCCCCTCCCTTCCACTCTCTCTAAAAATCAATGGAAAAATTATCCTCTGGTGAGGATAAACAAACAAACAAAAAAGAGTAATCTGTACTATAACCTGGTATAATTAGGAGAAACTCCCTCAGCCTTTTTTCCTACGTTTTTTCAATGTTTGTGTTATGTATCATTCCTTAACATAACTTCAACAAGGGAGTTCTACAATCAACTGAAAGTGATTCTAGAACAAGAGGCTCTTAGCCTCTTTGGGGGACATTTGATAAATATATGAATGTATTTTTCACTGTCAAAATAACAATGGTACTGTTGACGTTCAATGGTACCACTGATGCTCAACAGTCGAGGGCCAGAGGAGCCTGACCCCCAGCAATGTGCCCCACCCTGCACAGAACAGAGAACTGTGCTAACTGCCGACGGGCCCCGCCCCCTTCTCCACCAGTACTGAGCCAGACGCCAAGTTCCTTCAGGGAAAGACGGTGTTTGACACGTGTTACCCTCGGCGCACCTGGAACACACGGGTGGTAGATATGTAGTAAACATACATTGAATACCTCTTTAACAGATTAAAATAAAAATTAGTGAAACTTCAAAATGAGAAAAATGCTCAAAGCACTTCACCAACTGTCTTACTATTTACATTTTGTAATTTATTACTTACAAAAATAGCATAAACATTTTCCTCACTTACAAAATACTATTATATGCAATACCCAATTTCAGAAAAATCAGAAATATTATTCTGATCTCGTGAAATGTGATGGATATTCACGAACACCCATATTCCTTAATAAAGTAACAAAAAATCGCCAGTAATTAGAAACAAAAAACTTTAATTGGAAAATAAAACTGAAAAAAAAGTATCCACAATTTAAATATCTTAGAACTCCTTTTGTTTTTTGTTTCCGTTTTTTTGTTGTTCACATAACAAGATAGCATTACTTGCAAAGGCTTATAAAAGTAAAATTAAATCCACCTCAGCAATTTATTTTTATTATTTCAGTGCTTAGATATGAACTGAACCTACTTTTTTCACTAAAAATTCCCCACTCCCTCTTTTTCTACAGAAATACCCCATATTGTCCAAAGCATCTGGTCCCATTCAGGAGCTAAAGAACTCGTTTTCTTCCCCAGTCTCTCTAGTTGGGCTTCAAATCAATGATGTTTCTCTCATCACCATGAGGGGCACTACCAGAAAATGATGAGACTGTAATTTACCAGCCTGTGAAATAAGAGCAATGGCAGCCACCTATCTATTTGTTTACATTGGCAGAGAAATAAATCAGCTTTCATTTCCGCAATCACTTGCCCTGGGCGAAAAATTCCTAAAGACCTTCAAGATTGTGAAAACTTATTTTTAAATAACCGTGGCTCTAAACCCCTAGCGGGGGCTACCTGGCATTGAAGCATAATCTTCTGAATCTTAAGACTTAACACATCATGGAAAAGTGCAGAATAAAGTGATCAGTTCAGACAAGTACAGTTTGTTCTTAATTGGTTTACTGGACTTTTTTGAAGTCTGTATTACCTTTAAAATTTTCTTCTTAAAACAAAATTGCCATGATTTATTTATTTATTTTTTTACTGAATCTTTACACACCATTAAAACATAGTCATTTAGCCTTTAAGACAACCATACTGATCTTGGGGAAAAAAAAACACCATAAAACATAGGGTTCTTACGATTTTAATTTTACAATAAAATAGGCCACAGGCAAATAAACATCGTTCTGAGTTAAAAGTGGCAGGAGCAAGGTTTCAGAATTATCGTAAAACAGGAAGGTTGTGAGGGTATAACATAGGATAAAAGCATTTGCAACCCTGGAGGCTTCCTGCTGACTTGGGCCATGCCAAAACACACAAAGGTGCACACACAACACAAAGGCACACAAAGGTGCACACACACAATACCCAAAGGGTGACTTATATGGGATAGCTATTATTTCAAAAGTCCCAGTTCGAGTCGAAGATAATACAATAAAAGATTCAGAGAGTAATTCAACTACTTTTGAAAATAATACGCTGCCAGTACGTTTGGATTCGGAATGGTTTTCACGCATGTGCCTCTGAGCAGTTGCTCTGAAGGCAATGCCATCTGGGAGAATGATCTTCTCTCCTGGATGATGATTCTGCAAACACACATACACACGCTTCGACGCCTGGAAAAAAGGTTGTGCCTCCAGTTTCAGCTTCGAGGTTCTCTCTGAACGATTGCTTCGAGACCACACCTCAGAGAAAAACTAAATATCGGACTGGTAAATAGGGCTCAAAATATACATTGTGGTAAAGAAAATATACATGTGGTCAAGGGCTCTGTACCTACAGTTAGAGCCGTATTCCAATAAAAGGAGTGGGAGAGGATGCCAAATGGAGGTAGCAGTTAAGTTGCTCACCAGAAAAATAAAGAAAACCAGGTCATTATTTTTCCTTCCCTGGAATAAAGGAGCAGCTTCTGCTTGCTTTGGAACACTCACTGTGCAAAGAGAGGCTATGTTGACTCAACTCTGTTCCTCTCAGCAGTCCGGTTCTTTAGGTCCATCGTTTTGTGTTTTGTTTTACTTTGTTACAGTAATTTGGGGGGGGCTAAGCCTACTCAGAAGGTTCAACTAAAAAGAATACAATGCAGAGTATAAGCAAAAAACTACAGGAAGACATACAGACGAATTTCAAAATATTCTGAGGGCTCAAAAAACTTTTTTCACTGAAAATCTAGCCCCTTGCCTAAAGAGCAAAATTACATTTCCAAAAATTCAGATTGTCTACTTGTCATCCTTCATGTTCTTGGCATATGAATACTTAATATACTTCAATAAACTACATGGAGAAATTCAATAAGAAGAGTGTAAATTTTCACATGTTTTGTCACTGCTTGAAATGTTTAACCACAGTTATTAGAAAGTATTATTTGATAATCCCTGGTCAAATGCTTAATCTTTGAGCATGCACAGGCTGGAGAGGAATGCAGCATGAAAGTGTTATTTATAAACGGTGCTAATAATAACAAACATTATCATAATACAGATAAGAACCTTATTTTCTTTTTCCTCAAATGAGTACACATAAAAAACATTCAAGTTTAGCCTCATAGAATAAATGTGACATGCATCTTACTGAGACATTGCACCATGGTCTACTGTAAATAGTGGGTCAAATGAATACAGAATCGCCCTAGGAAAACCATCAACACCGAACCCAGTTCTTAAAGCAATTTAAATCAAAGTTGATTTTCTGATTGAAACTTGAGCAAGAAACTCAAGAATTTGGCATGATTAATTATCAACAAAAAGTTATCTTATTTCCTGGTATAAAAACAGAATTTTTTAAAAATAGGTTTCAGTAAGATGGAATCATATCACACTCACTTGCACTGATAGTTATAGATATATTTTATTTTATTATTATTATTATTTTGCCTTTACTGATATTAGAGAGAAAGGGAGAGGGAGAGAGAGAGAAACATCAATGAGAGAGAAAATCCATTGGCAGCCTCCTGCAGGCCCCCCACTGGGGATCGGGCCCACAACCTGGGCATGTGCCCTGACCAGGAATCGAACCGGCGACCTCTTGGTACATAGGTTGACGCTCAATCACTGAGCTACACTGGCCGGGCAGTAATAGATATATTTTAGCAATTAGGTCCCTTTAGATACACCTTCTTCACTTGGTTTAGAGGACACCACACTCTTAGTTTTCCTCCTACAGGAGCGGCTGTTCTTCGTTGTCCCATTTACTGGTTCCATCACCCTTACTTCTGGAGTTTCCAGGGTTTCATCCTTGATCCTTTTCACTATTTACAGTGACTCCCTTGGTGAACTCATCTAATCTCATCATAAACATCACTATGTGCCGGCTACCCTAAAATATTTACCTCCCTTTGGACCTCTCTCAACTCCAGATCCATATACCCACCTGCTGACAAGCAATGTCTACGTGTACGTTTAAATGATATCTCGAAGTTACTGTGTTTTAAAATGAACTTCTGATTTCCCCTCAAACCCGCCCCATCCGTACTGCTATCCACATTCATCGTTGGCAACTGTCTCCTTCCAGCTGCTCAGGCCCCAAACTTTGAAGGCATCTCTTACCTCCTACCCTCTCACACCCTCTACGTCAAATTCACCAAGAAAGCCTTTGGCTCTACCTTCAGAGCACTGTATCCTGATTTTTTTTTTTAATGTCATCACTACTGTTTCGGCTTCTGTAACTCCACTAACAGTATAGTATAAGCCAATGTCTTTCTCAACTAGACTACCATGGTCCTAAACTAATTCGGATCAAGCGATTCTCTGCTGATGCCCAGCACTGGCCATTTGTTTCGAGTAAAAGTCGTGACCCTCCCAGGTGCCATGTGATCAGACCCTTCTTTCCCTCTCTGACTCCACTGCCAATTAATCTCTTCTCATGGACTATTTATTCTACACACCCTGGCCTCCCTGCTATTCCTTAAATATTGCACGGACCTCCCATCCCAGTTCCCAGAAGACTCTTCCTCAGATCAGTTTATAGCGAAATCCTTTTCCTCCTCACAGTTTCTCACACCCTCTCTTGTTTGAAAATTATCACTTTCCCTTTGTCCCCATCCCACACCTTCCTTCTGCTTAGCTTTTCTTGTTCTCCATAGCACCTACTAACTTACACCATTCATTTATATACTATTTTATTTGACTCCCTCTTTTGGGCTATAATCTTTCGGAGAGCCACGATTTCGTCTGGCTTGTTCACTGGTACATCCCAAGCACCCACAACAATACCTGGCACATACAAGACACTCAATAAATATTTGCAGAATTACATAAATGGAATAGAATAGATTGGGAAATCACACAACGAAATGGAATGGAATGAAACAGAATCGAATGGAACAGAACAGAACAGGATGATACGGCAACTGGTTGTTCTGTTTTGCCCCCCACTTAATATCACTGACGCTCTGTTTCTAATCTCTTAAAGAAAACTCTGAGCACCAAAAGTACCCTATGAGGTGATCTGGATGTTTCAAAGAAGGCATATATCCAAATGATAATAACAATAAATTAATTAACTAATTGTAAAATGTATTGTCTCTCTAAGAACAAAAAAGGAACTAGTAAGAAGGCCAGAACCAATGAGAGTATATTCTTAATTGAGAAAAGCATGAAATTTGATAATCTTATACAGAAAGAGAAAAACAATTTTGGCCAAAATAAGTTTAATGCCTACAATTCTTGTTTATTTCAAACTAACCCATTTCCAATAAGCAACAGTGTGTGTGTACAAATTATGGCTTTTAAAAACTTTTTATTTGGAAATAATTTGAGTCACAGAGAACTGCAAAAATAGTACAGAGAGGACTCAATGTATCCTTTATTCAGTTTTCCCCAATGGGTACATCTTACATAATTATAGTACAATATCAAAACTAGAACTTGACTATTGAAACACTGATACATAAATGGAATCACACAGAATGTGTGTGACATTTTGGGATTGGTATTTTCACTCAGCATAATTTTCTTGAAATCCATCCAAGTTTTGCTTGTATCAATAGTTAATTCATTTTTTATTGCTGTATAGTATTCCTTGGAATGGATAGTTTGTTTAATTATTCACTTGTTGAGGGACATTGTAGAAGTTTACTGTTTTGAGCTATAACAAAAAAGCTACAATAAACAGTTACATACAGTTTTTTGTGTATGTGAGCATACATTTTAATTTCTCTAGGATAAGTTCCCAGAAGTACAATTGTTGGGTCATACAATAAGTGTGTTTTGATATTTTTTGTTAAAAAAACAACAAACTTTTTCAGTGTGGCAGTACCATTTTACTTTCCCATCAGCAATGTAGGAGTGATCCAATTCCTCTGCTTCCTTGTCAGCATTTGGTATCGTCACTATTTTTAATTTTGGCTGTTCTGATATGTGTGTATTGATAACTCATTGTGCATTTAATTTCATTTCCCTTAATAACTAATGATTTTGAACATCTTTTCAGGTGCTTACTTGCTATTTGTCTGCCTTCCTCAGTGAAATGCTTCATTTCTTTTGCCAGTATTCTCATTGGAGTACTTTTTTTTAAACTGTTGAGTTTAGAGAGTTACTTATACATTCTATCTATGAGTCCTTTGTCATATATGTAGTTGTAAATGTGTTTCATTTTTATATAGTCAGGGTTTCACTCATGGACTCATACACTTAATTAAAGCAATAAATCCAAGAGTCCATTACACAACAAATACAACTGTATCGAGATGACTATTGTTGTTTGTTCCTGTAGTTTTTCAGCAACTGCTCATGTTATCTCTTTAACCTTTCCCTGCTTCCTCCGAAAAATATTTTAAACAAAAATATAAATTTTAAAATACAAAATGTATGTAAATGTACATCCTATACTCATTCATGCACATGTATTATGTAGATGCACTACAAACTCATACCATCCCTACACACACACACTACTCTCAGCTTTTACATGCATGGATCAAAATCCTCATGGTCAATTCTTGTCCTTTTGTCACTTGATAGAATATGGACCAATGGGTTCCCTGTTAATATGTTTCTACTAAGTTATAAAAAAGAACAAAATCCTGCCATTAGCAAAAACATGGATGGATCTACAGGATATTATGCTAAGTGAAATAAGTTAGACACAGAAAGACAAATACCATATCATTTCACTTATATGTGAAATCTAAAATACAAATGTACAAACAAAACAAAACAGAAATACTCATACAGGTTGTCCCCCTAAAAATGTATACAGAGTGTCTGTAGATTCTATTACATTAAGAAAATGAAACGTATTTTAATAAACACTGGCTTTATAATTACTCAAAGTTGTGTATACATTTTAGGGGGACATTCTATAGATACAAACTAGTGGTTACCAGACAGAAAATGGGTTGGGGACAGGTAAATAAGCTAAGGGGATTAAGAGGTACACATTTCTAGTTATAAAATAAAGAAGTCATAGGGACATAATGTACAGGACAGGGAATGTCATCAATAATACTGTCATTAGTTTGTATGGTGACAGACGGTAACTAGACTAATGCAAATCATTGTGTAATGTACATAGATATTTAATCGCTATGATGTAACCTGAAACTAATAGAATGCTGTATGTCAATTATATGTCAGTAAAAATATATACATATGTATTTGTAAAGTTCAATAGTAGTTTCTCTTTCACTGAAAATTAAACTTTCTTACTGTATTTGACAAATACTTCCCATTCTTTTGATAATTTAAGAGAGTTCATGCACATAAATCCTTTGTCACAAAATTAAAACCTGTCTATATTACCAAATTAAACCTGTGTTCATGAGTAAGGTTCCAGCCCCTTCGTTTTCCCTAAATTTATTTTAAATGTGAGGTTTTCTGATTTTTCAATCACACTACTTACTCATTATCAGCAGTTACAGAAATATCCCCCTCCTAGTTGTATTAGTTAATGTCCACGTAGGAAAAGAGAACTCGTGCAAGCTCCTTCAAAGAATAAAATGACTACGGCAGAAATAGCTGGAGAAGTGTTAGGAGAGATGGAAGAGAAAAGCGAGGCAGGGGGATAAGGAGAAGAAATACAACACTAGAGCCCAGACGCTGGGTCTGCAGGATGGAGCCAGAAAGCCAGAGGCCACCAAGGTGGCAACAAGGCCCTCAGGTTAGGTTTGGAACCATGGAGAAAATGCAGCCACCTGGACAGATGTGGAGCCATTACTTACCCTGTGACTTCCAGGGCAGAAGGGGGCAGAGTGGGGAAGGAGGTGGGAGGTATACCAGTCCTTCCCATCTACCCTTCAGTCTCCACCCAGTGCTTCCCACTGGCTGAACCCACGAAGGAAACAGCTGGCAAAGGAGCTTGGGAAATGCCATTTGCTACATCTACCACATGCAGGGCGGGGCGGGGAGGGGCGGGGGCTGTCGTGAACAGAATTGTGATGGGGCCAACACCTGGTAAACTGAGTGGAGGAAATGATGTCAGCCCAATTTCACAGCCAGGCTGCATTTCAGCAACTCCGTAAAAAGCTCTAGTGGAAGTTAGAACTACTATAAAATTTAGCTGTATTGATTATCTTGAAAGGTGATTGATTATCCACGGGGTCTCTGATCTCCCGCTCTTCCAGGCTGGCTAGAACTGAGCAAGACCAAGGAATGCACAGCTGGGCAGAAGGTTCCCTGTGAGCGCTCTCAGGTGAGGAATCTGGAACTGGCCCTGGATTCTCCAACTCTACTCCTGCCGGGGCACTTTCTGCCGTGTTTACATTTTATAGCACACTACTGTTTCACACCATTGGGGGGGAAATACCACCATGCAGCACGAAATACCAACAAAACTAACATACTATCCATTTTGAAATGGTAGTATGTTCTATTAGCTTCATCCTAGGTTGTTATAGTCAAACAAAAGAATAAGAAAAGGGAGAAGGAAGGTGTCAGGATGGGTCAGCTTGAAAGAGAAGGGGAACGTCTATTCAATTCCCTTCTGGTGCCAGGTGCAGTGCTGGGTATTTGCCATTCTTACAGCAACTTTGAGGGGTAAGAATTTTTGTTCCCACTTGGCAGGTGACAAAACGAAGAATCTGCTCAAGATGTCCTGAAGTGAGGGTAGGATGCAGTGGGCTGTATGTATGCCTTTCCAGAAGCCAACCTCTTTGTACACCAACAATGTTTCTGTGAGTTTATACTCTTAATTCGTATTCTCATACTGAAAATACTCCCTTTTACTTGAAACAAAATAAATGGACTAAATCTAAGGAGCACATCTCTTTCCAGCATCTATGGAATAACTGGGCAAGGGCACGCAGTGCTTGGCACAAGGGACGGAAGAACAACAGCCAAAAATGTGAGATATTCAAATTGTTCCGTCTTACATATTCCTACGGAAGATCACAGTTGTGTCGATATGCATAATATAAGTGAGAACAGAAATCTGTATTGTTAAGAAAATTTGCAGCGGTAATTGGAGGAAGTAAACTTGCAAGTACTAAAATCAAGAAATTATAATCTAGGGACTCACAGGTCAAAGATAAGAAAGCCACCCCCCCCCCCAATATAAATAAAGGTATTTTGACCAAATATAAATACAAGGATATTTAGGAATATCTTGGCATATAGCAAACTAGTATATAGAATTTCACTAATGAGCACATTATTACCTTGACAGGACAGTGCACACGGGCCCGCTTCATGATTTATTCCATGTCCACCAATCTATATGTATTCAATTTCCTACAATCACCACATGAATAGCCACCTGGCATCTCACACCTCACACCTGGACTATGGCTGTGCTAGGTTCTGGGGATATAAAGTACTGATACCCAGTATCCATTCCCCAGTAACTTGGGATCTAGCACAGCAGTTCCCAACTTTCTCCTTCATGATGCCTTTAACATCTCAGTGATTATTTTACTATACTACTAAGGCAAAAGAAATACCTATTGATTGAATTGACTGAGTGGTCAGATCTAAACAACCTGATATCTATTTATGTCCTAACAACCGAACACCTTTTGGAAACAGCACAACTTCGCAAACCTCGGGATCCGATTGGAAACCACCACACTCACTTCCTGTTCCAAACTGATTCCTCCAAAATACTTGATTTTTATTACAGCAAGCTCCCAAATCCAAGTTTTGCAAAGATAAGATGTTATTAACAGGAATGAAAAGCTGTAACATTCAAACTGTTAGCTTCCTTCAGCTAGCAGTTCACATGGTGTTTCACAGATGCCTCCATGCGTCCACCTGAAATCTGAAATGACCCATAGCACACTTATGAGTCCACCGTGGGAACTGTAATTGTAGGAACCGTAAGCTTAGTGCAGGGTTTCTCTGCTTTGGTGTTGATGGCATTAGGGCTGGATACTTTTTTGTTCCGGGGAGCTGGCCTGTACATTGTAGAATATTTAGGACCATCTCTGCCCCGGCCTCCACCCAATAGATGCCGATAGTACACACCCCTCACAGTTTTGACAATCCAAAATGTCTCCAGACATTACCAAATGTCCCCTGGAGTGCCAAATCGCCCCAGTTTGAGATTCTCAGGTTTAATGGAAGGAATAGATGGGTAAATCACATTTGCCAAGAGACAGCATGACTGCTATGATAGAGGAAGGCCATTTGGCGATGACCTCTATAATGCAAATCCAGCGGTAAATTCTTAAAGCATTTGACTCAGGTGAGGTTCTACTTTTCCACACTTTCCTGTTTTTCTTTCATCTCACTAACCAGTCTTTCTCGGCCTTTTTGTTAAATCCCCTTCCTGCTCTCTAAGTGGTGGAGTGGCCCAGAGCCCAGACCTTGTTTCTTCAGTCACAGCACCGTCAGTGGACTTATCAATACTGTCACTTTAATTACAGTCTATATGCTAATGATGCGAGTGGATGTCTGGTTGGTATTTCACACCCGCAACCCAGTATTGTTCTCATTCATGAACATACCCTTCGTCTAGTATTAACCCTATCAGTAAATACCAGCGAAGTCCATCCAATTACTCAGGCCTAACATTTCCAGAATTATCCTTGAGGCTTCTTTTTTTCTCTAACAAATCTATTAAATCTTGTCAATCTGGCCTTCAAAATATCTTCCAAATCTGCTGCTTAGGTCCAAGCCACCATCATTTCCTTAACCACCGTGACCACCTCCAACTGATTGTCCCGCTTCCCCCTTTAATTCTGCAGCCCCTTCTCCACACAGCAGCAAGACTGGTTTCAAAACTTAAATGAGATCATGTTACTCCCATTCTTAAAACCTCACTTAGACTAAAATTCCATAGACCTTCTTATGGCTTCTAGGACACTCCGGAGCTGACATCTGGGTACTCTGGTCTCCTTTCTCCTGATCTTCTCTCAACCCCCGTCTCCTAAGTCCCACTTTCTATTCCTGGAAGATATCAAGCAAACCCAGGGCTTTTTACATGTGCTGTTCCACGTGCTTTTCTTTCCCATATTTCCACTGCTTGTGAAAGAGACCAGAATAAGTTACCCTCAAATACTTCTCTTTGATATAAAAATGATTTTGAGCTGAAGGCAATTAAGAAGCAACAACTGTAGGAAAAGCTCTCTACCCTACCCCCTTTCTGTAGAAACAGCAGGTATAAATTCTCCTTTTCCTGGAAACAGCCTCTTACAGCCTGCAACAGAGAAACCTGCAAACAAACTTTGCTCCATTAGTTCCCTCTCACATATTTGTCTCCCCACGTTTGCCAGCCTTGGGAGCCTAACATGACTTTCTGCTATCTTGTCTTTTCTCTATAAATTTATTGTTCTTTGTTGCAGATATTACCTAAGTCAAAGTTTTGAGTTATTCTTCGTAAAGGTTTCTCTCGCATGGTATGAGCTGGATTAATTAATAAGCTATGTTTCTCTGGTAATGTCTTTGTTAAAGAGTCCCAGTTGAAAACCTATGGGCAGAGGTAAAGTTTTGCCTCCCCTACACTGACTCATGTGCTTCTTCCAGGTCCTGCTCAAACTCACCTCTTAAGATAAATTTATTTTTTTATGGTTTATTTCTGTACTTTCCATCTTCATTGGAGTGTAGAGTTCATCCCAGCAGAAAATTTTGACTTTTTTTTTTTTTGCTCACCAATACTATAGCCAGTACTTCATAGTATCTAGTAGTTAGATGTAGCTCAATGCCTATTTGTTGACGACATGAACAGCAGAATAGATGAATGCATGTATGAATGAATCAATGTTCCTGCTGAGCCACATGAGTACAGAGAGATTGAACATGTAATTCTGAATGGGGTGGTGGTTAGGGAAAGCTTCCTAGAGCATGTGATGCTTTTAGCTTGGTCTTGAGGACAAGAGAAAGGCAGAAAGGGAAGACCACTCCAAGATGAGAAAATGGGGTTGGTGAGTGAGTCAAAGCTCAGAAGGGTAAAGCACTAAGGTTTGTTCAGGAAATTCCACCGTTGTCCGCAGGACTGAGACACCTGGCAGTATTCCTTAGCCATGCTGTGTCTCTACGTCATGCAAATTCACCATTCGCCTGTTTATCAGAAAATCTCCTGCGTTATTCTCAAATGCAGGCGCATGCCCTTCTATCAATGGTGGATCGAAATCTCGTAAGGTGTGGGGTTGGGAAACTGGGACAGAAACTTAAGGAGAATAAATGGCTAGATAAGTAGGCAGGGTTTGCCCCCCCAAAAATTTAAAAGGTTAGTGTTTGTATGTTTATCCTTCTGCCTGATACTGTCAAAATTAACTAGTTATTAATAACAGGAAAGGAACAAAAAGAAGGTCAGATATTATAGGCATGGCATTTGGGCAGCTTCACCAGGAAGCCACAACTTTGTACTCCCCAGGGAGACACCAGCTCATTCCCCTGCAAAACACTGGGGGAAAGGAGTCCAACAAAGGGAGATAGACACACAGGCAGTGAAGCTGGAGGGACTCGGCAAGGTGCCTGTCAGTCACACCTGAGAACAGAGATCATTGGCCAGAACGGGCATGGCCACGGCAAACCTGAGAACATTTGGGAATATATGATCCCCTGAACAAAGGGATTCTTTCTCTTGTGACTCTTGGCTGTGGGGCTCTCTGGTTCCCGCTTCCTTGCATTCACTCATGTTTCCTCCATAGCCATGTGGCGCTGCAGACCCCACATGCAATGGACTAATGGACTGAAGCAGGGAACACAAATTAAGCTAGCCTGATGCTGGACTGGACTGTGCAGACATGGAACTGAAACTGGACATTGGCTTTTATCTCTATTGAAGCCCCAGCTACATTTCTTCCTTGATGGGCCAAAGGGAAATGGGACTTTGGAAACTGAGGGGTTTGATTCTACGCAAATAAAAATCACTTGTTCTGTACAAGTCTCAGAAAATTCTTTTTTCTCAGGATATGGCAAGAATTCAATTTCCACTAGCAACAGGTGGGGACGAGGACCTCTCCCCAGTGGTAAAATGCCCACCTAAAGATTTTAATTTTATTTTGGAAGTGATGGTGACATTTTGAACTAAGAATTACCATAGTTATAGCATTGTCCCTATTTTATATTATTGAAATTATGATTGCTACATATTATATGATATAAATATACCATAAGTTATTTCATTATTCTCCTATTGCTTCTAATGACTCCCATCATAAATAACAGAGTAACCAACACACTTCTTTATTCATTTTTGAATATTATTCTCTTAGGATTAGACATTTGGTCCTATCAAAAACATCCACTGAGATATTTGTTCCATGACAAAAGATCCTTGAAATATGGTCCTATCAAAAATGTCCATGAGCATATTTGGTCCACTCCAAACTGTCCTTTACATTTGGTCCTGTCAAAACTTTCACACTTAGAAAACACCCGTGAGTAAAATAGTCCATAATGTTTATTTATGCATTTGGTTTATAGGATTAATACAAAAAATATACTATCATGTTTCATTTAGTCCAATAACTATGTTGTGGATGTACTGCCAATAATAACCCTTCTTGCCTTGGTAGACCAGTTGGTGATGGCACATGATCAAGGAATTTTTGGCATGGACCAAAGGTTTTGGTGGACATTTAAGTCAGAATCAACTGTCCTGCAAATCTCTTTTCGGATCAATTTCAATGACTAGATTTCCTCTTGAAAGCTGTAATATTTGAAAGCTCTGATATATACTTCCACTAACCCTGCATTCTTCCAACACAGTATGCTAGTGACATTTTGCCAAACTGTTATCAATTTTTATTATTTTAAAAATCTTTCCAAATTTAACAGATTTAAATAATACATCATAATACTGCTTTGTATTTTTTTTATTATTAGTGATGTTAAACATTGTTTCATGTATTTACAATCACTTGTAAATCTCTATTTTTAAATTGTCTTCATACATCCTCTGGAAAGAAGAATCTTAGGAGTTTCCTGTATGATATGAACACTGTTAACATTGTTAACATTTATCAGTGTTCCTTTATTATTAGTAATATTTATTAACTAAAGCAATATTGTGTGCCAAAAAGGGTTCAAAATGTTTTACATGTATTAGTTCATTCAACCCTCACAAGTCAAAGATTTTATTAATATATTTATTTACAGATGAAGAAACGGAGGTGCAGAGAAGTTAGTAACTTAATGAAGTTACTCAACTATTAAAGGAGGCAATTGAGGTTTTCCTCAGACATACTCTTAACTTCAAGGGAAGAGATCTGAAGGGAAAATTAGTTTAATGTGTGTACATGCTGCCTTTCTTAAGGTTCTATAGCATATTTAAGTCAGGTTCTCAAGTAGGGATTAAATTATCTTGCAGGAGACACTGGGCAATTTCTGGAGACATTTTCAATTGTCCCAACTGAGGGGAAGGTGCTACCTGCTTCTAGAGAGCAGAGGCTGGGAATGCTGACGGACACTGCAGAATGCAGAGCAACCTCCCACAACTGGCCAGCCTGGAACAGCCATAACACCGGGGCTGGAAACTCTCAATCAAAATGGATACATTTAGAATGGAGTTCGGAAGTAGGTCAGAGAGAAAGATTTGGTATCAACCACACAGAGGTACACCATAAAAGGATTCCATTTTCATGGATCACCAGGAACACATGCTGTTATCTACATATCCGTTCACTGGCGGCCTGCATCAGGTTTATGATGAAGCTTTCAGGATTAAATAGACTATAAAAACTGAACATTTAGACACAAAGAACTCATTTATGGAGCATCCTTGATTTTCTAGTAATTGTACAGAGGATGAGAATTCCTGTTTTGAGTCCAACAAAAATAATTCAAAACAAAATTCCATATACTAAATGATTATGCTTGTCACCAACGTGCTTGCAAGAAAACGGGGTCATTGCTGAGTGATACACACCAAAAATACTTTGGACAAATTAGGCAATCTAACCATAGGAAAACAAAATTAAGAAAATATTAGAATGACAAGGGCATTGTATGCAAACAGAGAGGCACTGAAGCCACACTGAGAACCATTACCTCGTGAGCCTCCTGCAAAGGGACTACTGACATGTCTACTGGCATGCCACGGCATGCTGGGTGGTTCAAAAAGTTTCTTCAGAAACTTAAGTGCTACTTTTGCTATTTTGGAATCCTGGCTGGCATGCCGGTTTGCCAAGGTCACGTTCTGCCTGCAAGCCGCAAAGCAAAAGGCACCTGTCCACACACACAAGTAAGGGGCAGGTGCCAACTGAGGGCACAGCAAGAGCTAGTTGCTTCCGGGTGGGGGGGTGGTGTTTAATGACCAGTTGTATTTTATTTTTATTCATTTATTTTTAGTTTGCATTTATTTATTTAAAGTTGTCTTTATTGCTGAAAGTATTACAGATGTGCCTCCTTTTTCCCCCACTGACACCCTCCTCCCCACTCCCCACCCCTCACCTTCACCACACTATTGTCTGTGTCCATTGGTTAAGCATATAAATTCTTTGGTTTATCTCCCCCACCCTACCCCCTTCCCTCTGAGCAACTAGGTGTATTTTAAATCAGTTTTTTAGGGGGAAGAGAGAGTTTCTTGATATTCGGTACACTGTATTCTCATTTCTAGCTGCAAAGTGAAATCGCTGTGGCTGCTGGTGTGGGTCCCCGCGGGCAGAGGTGTGCTCTGCACTCAAGACACGAGACCACTGTACACTGCATGATCTCGGGCACTTCATTAACTCCATGCCCAAGTTTCTTTATCTCTCAAATGGGGGCAATGGGGAAATAACAGTATCTATCTCTCAGGGTTCTCGCTAGAATCTTGCTGGTTAGTACATGTGAAGTCCTTATACGTGTTCTACATATGCTAAATGCTCATCAATACTGGACACTGTGATGTGATTTTTGTCTCAGTCTGCTTGGACTATTATAGCAAAATGCCACAGACTGGGTGATTTAAACAACAAACATTTATTTCTCAGAGTTCTGGAGGCAACAGATTCTAGTGAGAGCTGTCTTCCTGGTCTGCAGTTATTTTCTTATTTTATCCTCACATGGTGGACAGGGAGTGAGCAAGCTCTCTGGTCTCTTCTTAGAAGGGCACTAATCCCACCATGAAAACCCCACCATCATGACCTCATCTAAATCTGAGTACCTTATCAAGACCTCACCTCCTAATAAAATCACCTAGTGGGTTATGCCTTCAACATAAGGATTTTAGTGGAACACAGACATTTAGTTCATAACAGTTTTGCACCGAAAGAAAATACTGTGGTGTTTAAAAAACAAACTTTGAAACACAAAATACATTTTAGTGTTCAAACATTCCTTTCCTAAATATGATAGTGTTAAATAACAAACAAAGTAATCTCTTCTCAAGTTCTGTGTACCTCCTTCATAAAAATTCTGTATCCATCTAAGGATGTATAGGTCTCCTCTGAATTTATATCATCATAATTTACTTTACTTAATATAGTACTGACATTACCTTGAAATGTTAGGTAAACAATTCATACCATTTAACTCTCCATCTGCCCATGCACTCAATCCTCACAATTTTTTTTTAATATGTGTTGGCTTAATCTTGGAACAAGGACTTATTTTAACATCTAGAACACATCAAGATCTTGTGTACCTCTAAGCCTTAGTACAGCATCCAACAAACCGTTGGGATTCAATAAATATTTGTTAAATTATAGAACAAAACATGTTAATAAGGTTTTGTTGACTTGATGACAGTGGTATACATAAGAAACATGGCTCTAACTTTATAGTCTATAAATATCTGTGTACCTTATTATAATCTCCCCATTTATTTTTCTTTTGTTTTATTATTTTAAATGGACTCATTTGGGGTACATGTCTACGAATTTTAACACATGTATAAATGAATATAACTATAGTCAGATTCAGAATACAAAACAGGTCTATTATCCCCAAAAGTTCCTTATACTCTACTCACCCTGACCCCTGGCAACCACTGATCTGTTCTCTGTCACTGTAAATTTTACTTTTAAACATTGAACAAAATTGTTTTAAACTTCTCATTTTGCAATAATTCTAGATTTGCATAAAAGTTGTCACGATTATTCATCAAGTTCCTCTATATGCTTCCCCTGGCTTTCCCTAATGTTAACATCTTATACAACCATGGGACATCTGTCAAAACTAAGAAATTAACATCGATACAGTAGTATGAACTAAACTACAAATTTTATTTAGATTTCACCAGTTTCCCATTAGCATCCTTTTTGCTGTTCCAAGATCCAACCAGGGGTTCCTCATAGCAACTAGTGTCCCTGCCTCCTCAGTCTCCTCCTATAGGTGCCAGTTTCCAACTTTCCTGATTTTTCATGACCTTCCCACTATTTGAAGATTAAGTATTTTATAGAATGTTCCTCAATTTTGGTTTCTCTGATGCATGTGTGTTAGACTGAGGATATGGATTTGGGGGAAGAATGCGAAGAGGTGACAGGGCCTTTTCATCACACCCACATATGCACACAGATCCCATACTTATCACTGGTAAAGTTCACCTTGAGCACGTGGTGATGGGGGTTTCTGCAAGGTTTCTCCTCTGTAAAATTACTATTTCCCCTATCTGTACTCCATTCACTTAGTCACTTATTGAGACACTAACTTAAAAGCAGTATCATGAGCCCTGACCAGTTTGGCTCAGTGGTTAAAGCACTGGCCCTAGGACTGAAGGGTCTTGGGTTCAATTCCCAATCAGAGGTGAGTGCCTGGGTTACAGATTTGATCCCCAGCCCCAGTCAGGGTTGTGTGGGAATTAACCAATTGATATGCCTCTCTCACATCCATGTTTCTCTCTCTCTCTCCCTCCCTTCCATTTTATCTACAGAAACAAAGGAAAACATTAATAAATGGGACTACATCAAACTAAAAAGCTTCTTCACGTCAAAATAAACAAGCATCAAAATGGAAAGGGAACCCACCAAATGGGAGAGCATAATTGACAATGATATATCAGACAAGAGGTTAATCTCCAAAATATACAGAGTACTCATACAACTCAACCAAAGAAAAACAAAGAATCCAATTAAAAAATGGGCAGAGGATCTAAATAGACACCTCTCCAAACAAGACATACAAGTGGACAAGAGATATATGACAAAATATTCAATGCCACTAACCATCAGAGAGATTCAAATTAAAATAACAATGAGGTATCACCTCACACCTGCCAGAATGGCTGCCATCAACAAATCATCAACAACAAGTGCTGGCGAGGGTGTGGAGAAAAGGGGACTCTAGTACACTGCTGGTGGGAATGCAGATTGGTGCAGCCACTATGGAAAACAATATGGTGTTGCCTCAAAAAATTACAAATCAAACTGTATTTGACCCAGTGATCCCAATTCTTTGAATATATCCAAAGAAGCCTGAAATGTCAATCAGAAAGAATATATGTACCCCTATGTTCATAGCAGCACTATTTACAATAGCTAAGCTCTGGACCAGCCCAAGTGTCCATCAATAGATAAGTGGATAAAAAAGCAGAGGTACACAGATGCAATGGAATACTATGCAGCTGTAACAAAGAAAGATCCTTATCCTTTGAGATAACATGAAGGGACCTGGAGAGTATCATGCTAAGCAAAACAAGCCAAGCAAAGAAAGACAAATATCACATGATCTCACTTATTTGTGGAATATAATGAACAAAATAAAGTGATGAATAAAACAGACCCAGAGATATAGAAGTAGGGTTCAGACTGACAAACCTCAGAAGAGAGGGATGGTGGAGAGGGGAGAGATAAACCAAAGAACTTATATGCATGTATACATAACCAATGGACATGGACAGCAATGCTAGGGCAGGGACGGGATGGGGAGGAAGATGTCAATGGGGGAATAAAGGAGAAACATCTGTAACAAAAATAAATAAATAAATAAATAAATAAATAAATAAGTAAGTAAATATCAATGGAAAAATACCCTCGGGTGAGGGTTTACAAAAACAAATAAACGAAGTAAAATTAGCATCATGACTGTACTACTGCAAGCATAGTGTCCATAATCCTAGCATGTGAAAGCTGCTTTCCATATACTTCTCCCCACGTACATGAGACAAGTATCATCACCTTGACTTTAAAGGAACTGATGCTCATGGTAACCAAACAGTGCTTAATTATTATTAAAGTAAAATTCAAGTGCATGAGTATCTGATTCCCAAACACATGGCGGTGTCTTCCCAGACTGACCATTCATTTACCCCAAAATAAATGTCAATGAAAGTGAAGGCACAGACTCCAGCCACTGTTCTAAATATGTAACTCGCATATTTCACGTTTATACCTTAACATACCAACATACTTGAACTGGCATGTTTATTTCATAAGGTTGTGGCTGAGCTGGGTGATAATTAGCAAACTGATAGACAGGCCCCGACATTCGTGCAGATACTGGAGAACATAGATAAACATTACCAAATCTGGAAAGAGGAGGGCTCACTGGAAAGTGAGATCCCATGGGGGATGAAAGTAAATGCATAACCACACAAAAAACTCAGAGTGTGAATGACAGAGAAGTAGACAAAAACTAACGGCAGATAATTATCGGGTAAAAAAGGATTGTAGCTCTCCTCTGTCCACACAATCGGGGCTACAGGGCCATGACTGGCCTATTGCAAAAGATCCCATGAGAACTTGCAGCAAAGCACAGAGGAGATCATTCTAGGCACAAAGAACACCACTGCCTGAAAGTTACGTAGGGACTGGAGGTCTCCCCGGTCACCGAGGCCTTAGGACAGACGCTGGTCCACCTCTTCACCTTGTGGCTGAAACTGAGATGCTCAACTTCAGGATTTGGGCATTTTTAAGAGTTGTAATGCCTGTGGGCACCAAATGGTTAAAAACTCAGATATTATCCTCATCTCTCTGGCCCTTAACTCCCCCCCCCCCCAATAAATTATAGTTCAGATTGAATTGGATTTGTATTCCCCTCTATATTCATAGTCTAGTGGCTTTCCTCTTACTTAAGGGAATTCCCAGGGACTTACAATATTATGGCTACTTCTACTTTTAACTTCCTGTCTCCACTGAATTACTGTTTTCTGCCCCGCATTTTTCACTTTTATCCATGCTCTGGCATTGATCCTTTGCTAACAGAAAGTTTAAAAAAGTGACTTATCCGTTTGCTTCCTATAAAAATAAATCCACTCATTTGTGGGCTTTTTGTGGGAACTGGACTTATTGTAGCATTGGAGATGAAGACTAGAGCATAAACACTGTAAAACAGGAGTATGCGACCTGTCTGCTTTTGAAGTTCGCTGGCTTCTCCCTCTCCTTACTTTTCCATATGTTCTCTGCCCCGTCCCACCTCTTTTCATCCACTTCCATTCCTCCAGGAGCAACAACAGATACATTTCTCCCCTTGTCTTGGCAGAGATTTGCCTCTTTCCTCTCCGGGTCCCCAAGAGCCACGCCTCGGTCTCCCTTCCACCCTTCCCAGTGAGAGGAGGAGGCCTTCGGAGGGGGAAGCACAGAGGCGGCCGTATTCAGGTTACACTTGAAGTGTTTGCTCTACCATTATTCCTGTGGATTCTGTGTCTGCAGTGGAGTGAAAGTATGTTTTGTCCCGCATTTCAGATAACCCCGGGAGGGTGAGAAGGATTCGGAAATATGTTAGTAATAATGAAAACCTAGTAAACTAATTTCCAGGAGAAGCTGAGGACGAGTGTGCGTGGATATAAACACAGTATTCCGCGTCGGCATTTATTTCCGGACGTGTGTAGTTTCTTTTTGTTTGTTTGTTTTTAAATTTTTGCAAGCTTGTAGAGAGAGTAGTAACTCCCTGATTAACTTCACTAATACTTCGTCAATTCCCATGAATTTATGGAGACTTAGGTAGGATTTTTATTGAGCACTGGGGAGTTAATGATGTCCCATTGTCTTAAAATGTTTTAACATTCACGCATATGTTTTCATTAGCACAGTAACATCTTGGATATACAGAATTCTAATCAAATGAATCATTCATGATGATTTAAATTTCTTTATAAGTAAAGGTCGAACATTGGAACTGTAATATATTAGCTATTTTAAATGGGAAATCTTTCTTAAATATACACATAATTCTCATGTTCTTAAACAGAATGCATTGAATTATTACTTAATATTTCTTCACTGACTGCAGGTCATCCTGAAAATGAAATGTTTTATCTTGTGTGCATATAACTCTGTTCTATGGAGGAATAGATCATTGTCCCCCAAATCTAAACAGTCTTTCTTAGTCTGCATTCTCCTACTGTGAGGCAAATTTTTAGTGCAAGCGGTTTCATCTGGGAGATGATTCTCCAAAACACCAGTAGGAGAGTAGGGAAAGAAGACTGTAAAGGAAGGCGGCCAAGAGAAAAGCAAATTACCACTGTGGACAACTGGAGCTTCATCCCCTTGGGGACCTCTGCTGGCCAGGACACAACACATTCTTTAGACTTAACTCAACCAAGAGGCAAGGAAGCTGAGATATTTACACATCAACTCCTGTCAGTCATTGGTTGCAGGCTACTTCCCGGTGGCATTAATTCTCTGGCACTTCTGATCTGTCATGAGCCTGTAATAGGCATTTGGTGTAGGCTTGGGCTACCAGAGAAATCCCTCAGCCAGACCAGGGAACACAAAAATGAAATCGCCCCAAGAGATTGGGTGGGGTACCCACAGCTTCTGCTACAAGCTCCTAACAGGAATGTGAGTTCCTTTGTTTACCATTTCTCATTCTCCTGTGGACCATTTTATAAAAATATGTTTTTATTGATTTTTTTTTAAAGAGAGGAAAGGAGAGAGAGAAAGAAACATCAATGTGAGAGGGAAACATTGATTGGCTGCCTCATGCACGCCCCCTACTGGGGATCGAGTCTGAAACCCGGGCATGTACCCTGACCAGGAATCAAACCAGGACCTCTCAGTCCGTGGGACAGTGCTCAATCCACTGTGCCGCACCAGCAGGGCTCCTGTGTACCATTTTGTACTTAAGCATTTCATGGGTTATTTCTTGCCTCTGGTAGGTTTCCCTTTTATTTTTTTGTTTTGATTTCTGAAGTCCATGTATTTGGAATGTGCATGTCAAAAAGTATTATAATTGATTATGAAATGGAAGTAAAAGCTCTTTTATTATTTACTTATTTATTTTGCTTAAAGCCCCTCTCGGCCGTCCCCAGACAAACATTTGCAGAGTCCAATGTAGCCTTGTGTTGTTTCAAAGATGTTTCTGATACTTTCTCTGTCCTGGCATTTGTTACCAATCGAATTTGCTGGAGAGCTGTGTTCAGGATAGACAAGCTATTACTAAAGAAATGCACAAATGTAGATAGGAATATATCACTGATAGAGATCACAAATGTACATCACAAATTTCGATCTTAAGACATCCTCATTAAAATGACAGATGTTGATCAGGTCCATGGCCAGAATGGGCTTCTTCAGTAATCTAGTTCAGGCAATTTCTTGGAAGGGTTCCAATAGTATTATCTTAAAATACCTCATGTTACAAATAAGAAGAAGAAAAACATCAAGAGTAATACTGACCCTATTAATTTGGAGTGATTTAAAAACCCTATGACTTCTGAATAAAAGGGATGAACTAACTAAATACATCTACTTCTGCTCTCTTCAGAAATGCCATCAAATGGCAGTAAAATAATTAAAATTCTATAAACCACTGATGAGGAAGAAAATGGAAGAGAAGACCTAGAGACCATAGTGCAATGAGACGGTGACAAAGAGCCTGCTGAGCAGGGAGCACACCGCCCAGAGGGAGCAACTGGCAGCCTGGCCCCAGCAGCCCAGGCTCAGAGCCTGCAGGCGGGCAGAGAGGGTGGAAAGCGCAGGGACTGATCTGAGACCTGACTGCAGAGCCCTTACATCTCCATGTCCTCTCCTCTGCCACAGCAGATTTCTCCTCCTGTCCCGGCCCCTTTCCACCCTCCACATGTGCTGTGTCCACTGTCACCACTACAACACTAGCCAGCTGTTCCCTGGATGAACCGACCTGAGCTGGGACCCCAGTCCTAGCAGAATGCAGGGGGCACACGCAGGTCTGAAAAGCAGCACAGGAGTGCCAGTCTGCATCACCTACCTGCCATTCTACTCCCTGAGCTCTGGCCGCCAAGTGTATCCCCCTCATGTGGAATCTGGAAGATTCCTCTCTGAAGACACTGGCCAACCATGAGAAAGAATCTAAAGACACTGGTAGGTAACAATTCCCGCCCCTGACCACATACACACAAACACACACACCAATCAAAGGGCTGCTAACTACTCACGTCTCCTGCCTGGGAAGCCCTCCAGCCTAAACTGCCACACACATAGTGAGTTTTCAATGAGCAAATGTTCTCTTGTGAATATGAGAGGCCCCTACATGCCGCAGAGATCCAAACAAATGGGGCGCTGGGGAGCAGAGAAAAAAAATAAATAAAAGTTTTATTATTGACCATTTATATAGATCTAACAAAGGAAGTTACCTAATACATTAAAATAAGAACGGTCTGCTTTGATAAGGGAAGATACTCAAAAAAGTAAAGAATTCTTGGGAGCTCTGTGGCCTGGGAGGCTCAAGGCACTGAGTTCTGCCTCCATGAGCACAAAGACAGGACTGACAGCTGATGAATCAGGGAGAGAAGTATAAAGGAGACAAAGGATTTTCTTTTTTTCCTCCCCATTTCCTTATTTAGAAGAAATCCATCAATTTGTTTATTCAAGACTGTCGGAAAGCACCATTTACACCATGCATTAACTTTAAGGTTGTGCAGTTGTTTTTTTCCAGTCACAGAAAAGGTTGACTTTCTTCTACATTAAGTTTAAGAGTCTATTTCTTATTTGGTTCTTAACTGCACGCACATCAAAGGAAATAACTGGAAGAAATTAAGATAAATCATGTAACAAGTTCCTCCAGTCTATGTCAAGTGGTTTCCATTTTTATTTTCTGAACAAAAATAGCAATTGGAGTGTAATCACATTCCTTAATAAAGCACATTTCGATGGCGGTTCCAGTGTGCTAGTCAACTGCCTTGTGGTCTAACTTCCACTGCGAATCATTCAAATCACAGTATACCTCAACAAACTGAAGACCAGGACCAAAAAAAGATAATGATAATAATAATAATAGGTGAACAAACTAAGGATGTTTAAGTAAATAAAATATTTTATTGAAAGATATAGAGGTTGTCACTATAAGCATAAAGATCAGAGATAGTTAAAATTGACTAATATTGGAAACATGACTGGCGATAAGTTGAAATGGGAGAAAGAACAGCTCTTTGTTGTAAGCCTTTCTATACTGATGGATTTGATTTCTTAAGACTATGTATCTATATTTATACTCACAACACTTTTACGCATGTTGACATATACTTTATTTTTATACATATACACTTAAATGTACGTTATGCAATCGTTCATTTGTGTATATAATTACATATTTGTATATGTAATGTATATAACATAAACATCCATTATATAAATGTATATGAAATGAAGCACCCAATGCTTTTGCAAACATGAACTATATCTTCAGAAGTTTGTGACACTAGGGGAAATCCCTCGGAGAACGGGGTGAGTGCAGATGGTGAGTCTACAATGCATGACCAACCACCTATTTCTGATCTTTGAATAAAATAAAAAGTTAATGCATGTAAAGTAAGAAACTGCACCCTCTTTCAGAGACTTCTCCACAAGCATTTCTTTTTTTTTTTTTTCCTAGAAGATTTTGCATTAGCAGAAAAAAAATCCCTGCCATCTTACTAAACGTATAAATCATTTATTGGAGCCATGTAGCAGACGTGGCTTTTAGCAAGGGTGTCACTTTTTTGTTCAACACTCATATGTAAAACATTGTTTATTTTCTGAAGTGGTCAGGGGGTTGGCTAACTCCACGTGAACAAGGCTCTCCCTCAGCTGCGGAGGCAGCGTCCGTAGCATGTGGACAGTGCTGTCTTCAGGTGGAATATATATTAGTGTATAACTGTGCCATTCTTAAAGCGCTAAATGACTATTTTAAAAAATAATTCGAATATGAGTTAGGTCAAGTTTTATAAGTAATGAGGCAAATGGAGTAAAATGTTGAATCTTATAATTCGTAGTAAAAGGATACATGTCACAGCAAATCATGTACCACATCAGATCAATGGAAGCCAGTTGAGGATTTTAAACGTTGGTGATTCCAACTAGTTCAAGTCTCTTTTCTCAATAATAAAAACAACTGAAGAAGTAACTGATAAAAAAATAAGCTTTTGCATGAAATGAACTACACAATGGGTATAAGATAAATACACAAAATGCACACAATTGTGACTTCTTCTTCTTTTAAGTTAAGGGCATCACTGGAAGCTTCTCAAACTCCTTTAACAAGCCTTAGGGATTGATCACCAACTTCCCCAATCTGCTTTGGCATCTATCTACATTGGAAATCTATAGATGCATTTACCTGTTACCTACCAATTCCTCCAAACTAAGTGTTTGGAGGAAACTTAACTCAGAATAAACTAAAGTAATATCTCTGTCCTCACTCTGATCTGTACCATCGCTCCCTTTTTTTAATGGTAGGTTACCTACTACCTTCTGATTTGCTTTTATGTCTTGTGCCAACTGATGGCCTGAGGATGCTGAGGAAGGAAAAGAAAGGAGGAAGAGATGAGAGGCACTTATTCCTGAAAGGTTACCTCAAAGATATTTCACCATTACGCAAACATTTTATTTTCCTCTCTCTTTATTTCCTGTCTATTATTCATTTTCTTCTTGGCTACAGAAATTTTCACCCACCCTAATTTGTTTAGCTGTCTGAAACCCCCTTATCTTGAGTCATATAAGAAAGAACATTTTATACCCAGACAAATGCTTGGGATTCAAGAGTCACAGTATGGAAGGAAAAAGACATCAAACAAGAAAATAGAAATGTAAAATAAATACTCTAGAAAAGCTCTGATAACTGAGATATCGATTTTACCTGAGATTTTATTACTCATGTGGTTCCTTTGGCAAATATATATCTATATCTATATCTATATCTCATTCCAAATATCCACCCTCCAGACTGGACAGAAAGTGGCTGAAATCAAAGGAAAGAGCAGTGAGAATGGAGAAGTATCACCTTCTAACGCTTCATGTGCTAAATGATGAGCAGCTACATTCCATAGTAAATCCTTGTTCTCATCAATTCCTCTCTCTCTTTTTTTTAATTGCTTTTTTCTTTTTGGAGAGAGAGGAAGGGAGAGGGAAAGAGAGACAGAGAACATCGATTGGCTGCCTCCTGCACGCCCCCCACTGGGGATCAGGCCCACAACCTGGGCATGTGCCCTGACCAGGAATCGAACCAGCGACCTTCTGGTCCATAGGTCGATGCTCAACCAGAGCCACCACGGCCAGGCTCATCGATTCCTCTCTTTTTGGGTATCATCATAAAATGCATTTTTATTATTAATATTAGTGCAAAGTTATTTAAATATTAGAAACATTGTATACCTTTTAGAATGAAACTCCTACCAAAGAGTATGCTCTCGGATATAATTATGAGTTTGTCATTTTTAATACTCTGAGATTACTAAAAAGTAAGTAAAAGGGCAATGAAAAATAAACATTAATATTATAGATCATATCTCATGATTTTTAAGGGAAGGACCAAAAAATCCATTTGGTCTAAAGACCCAGAAGAGAATTTAGTTCATTTCCTTCATCAGGCTTATGAATAAACAGTTGTTCCTTGAACAACTCCAGGGTTTAAGGTGCTGACACCCTGCACAATCGAAAATGCACTACAACTTTTGACTCCCCCAAAACTTAGCTGTCCCTTAGTATCAGGGGAATTGGTTCCAGGAACCCTGCCGATACCAAACTCCAGGGAAGCTCAAGTCCCTGTAATAAAAAAGGCATAGATCAGTGCATAGTCAGCCCTCTGCATCTGGGACTCCCACTGTAGACCAAACACAGTACAGGTGTTTGTTGAAAAAAATCAGCATTGTAAGTGGACACATGTTGTTCAAGGGTCAACTGTATTGATCTACCTTAATAATTTATAACATGCTACACTAATATGTTACACTAGTATTTATCATTGCTACTTATAATGCCAAAAATATAATTTCTGAAAAATTAATTCATTGACCTAAAATTATTTTAGAGAACAACTCATGGAAACTATATATGCATATATGATGAATATGCCAGTAAGTTTAGAACACAAAATACATATTAAAATTTTTCATCATTTAAATTCCATACAAATATATCAATTCCGGAAACTCGTAGATTGGCCCCCTGAAGAATCTTATTTTAAAACTTTTTTCTGTGAAAATTATGTTCCAAAAATAATTACCGAATTTTGAGCGAAATATCAAACATTTTATCTTAATTACAATTCTCAGAATGACTTTTGTATTGTGAACCCTAATTTAGAGAAAACCAAAATAGAGATTTTTTTCAGTATTATCACAAACCTAACTAACTTCCTCATTGAGCCACAATATTTCTTTGAGTGACTTTCAAATCTAATTTTGTGCCATTACCCAGAGATCCCCAACAATTTTATAAATGCTTCAAAAATTTTTTCAGCATTAATTAGACATAGTCCATATAGCAGAAGGAGGGAGGGGCAAAAGGAGAAACACAAAAATGGTAAAATTCAGATCATTCAGCTTCAACTAAAAGTATGCAAAAGACATGCAAGATCCACTCTCCAACAAATTTTTTTTCTCAACAATTAACGTAAGGTGCAGTCTCAAAGGGTAAAAGAAAATACTAGAAGCAATAGCAGCCTTTAGTCTTTAATCCTTCCTCCATGCTCTTCTTAACTGGAGTCCTAGACCCAGGGCCAGGCTGAGAATCATCTTTCACTATCAAGTCCATGTGAATTTCTAATTATAAACACAAGAATTCATCTACTCGCCATTCAACGATCATCTTCTCCATAAATCATTTCATCTTGCTGACTTTTATTGTTATACTATCTACGATGTACCATGTCGGTCTACATTCGGGCTTGCCTTTCCTTTGATGACATTTTTGCTGAATTCCTTATTGACTAGACAGAGCATTTTTCAAAGCTCTGCCTAAGACCCTTTGCCTCTGAATTAGTTACTCTCCTCCCCGTTCCTGCCTGACCCCGTGTGTCCTTTTCTCTCAGGCTGCACTTCAGGAGGCTGTGAGGATCTAGTTGGGTTTTGTTTCCTTTTTAAGTTACCGAGGCTATCCTAAGCTATAGATGCTTTGTATTACAAATAGAACTGATCCACTTAATTAAAGGCTTCCTGCTGCCGTATAGTCAGCTACTGAGGGAGTTTGAAATTTCAGTCAGTTCTTATAACACGGAGCCAAAGGCAACTTTAATTTCCTTTTGACACCCCTTATGAGATTAACTTTGATAGTATGTTTGGTGACATACTGACAAGAATGGGCTTTTCCCACCGTTTACACCTATTGTATTACAACTCCTGGAGTTGGGGTCTTCAGATACAGATAGACAGGGGGTAGTAATAAAGATAGTGTCAGTTGAAATACCTATGACAAAAATTTCCACCGCTCATAAAATGCCATCCTTGTAATACCCAAGTCCCTGTATGTGAGGTCCCCATGGAGCTGGAATGGTTCACGGGGCAGTGCTCACAACCTGATCCCGTGGGCGTGGGGAGCAGTCAGTGGAAGGATGGATACATCAGTCCAGGTAAAAGATTATTCAAGACTCAAGAATCCTCACATAGTAACTTAAACTACTGCTGTGTGATGCCAGGAAAACATATCAAGAAGTTCATATAATAATCTATTGTGTACTTTGTGAACCTTTCCCATGATTACAGGCTTCCTCGGGGAAGTGATCCCCAATGTGCCCCCCCCCCCCCCAATAACACACAAAAGAATGAGTTCCGGCTGGCAGAGGACTACCCGAGTGACACGCAGAGACTCATGACGAAACTGCGGGCCATTATGCTTTAGGGGAAGAGGGAACATGAGCTGCTGGAGCACAGTGCTGGCTTTGGACTGAGAGGCAGGTGAGCCAGAAGCCACGTGCAGCAGGGAAAAGATACCTGTAGAACAGCAAGCCAAACCGGGAGCGGCAGGTTCTCCAAGAGAGATGGACCCAAGGTCAGAGACTCCAAGGCCCGAGAACAGGCCGTGAGCATCCTGCCCTGCTCTGCAAGGCCAGACTTCGTTCACAGAAAACCACAGCCCGTATTCAAAGAGCAGTCTCGTCTTCATTACGCCATTAATATATTCTGTTTCAGTAGCATTTCTCACTTTAAATGACAGCATACATTATCCATGAAAAGAGGGGAGGCAGAAGTACAAAAAACCAGCAGCTTAAAAAAGCAAAACAACTCAGTGTTTACAAAAAAACAGGAATAGGGCAGAACGGTTGAGAGTGAACATGATTTAATATCCATATGAATGATTTTACTAAAGCCTGAAGATAAATTAGAGAAACAGTTTCTCAGACAGAATTCAATTTTTTTTCCTGAAGACTGCAAAGATTTCTTCGGTGCTGTATTATAAGTTTTACATTAAATGTAGAAAAGCAACTTTCTTTCTGTATACATATATTTCTATCTTTATTTCATATATACTTAAATCACTTAGTTTCATGACAATCTTCTACCCAAAACCTTTAACAGAAATTCTCCATGTATACTTTGAAGCAGGTATTCAGGAGATAGTATTTTATTAAGCAGCGTTATAGTTCATATCTACTCATTCCGATTCACTCTCTAAATCTCTCTCTTCCTCCCTCTCTTTGTCTCTCACAATCTGTAGATACACACACACACACACACACACACACACACACTATATACAGGAGTGGGCAAAAGTAGATTTACAGTTGTGAGTATGCAAAACAGCTTGTTCTTATATTATTATTTACTTATCATTGTATTGTTTATTTGTATTATTTGTCTTCCTTATTGTTGTTTTGCATCCTTACTGATGATTTATCTTTTAGGTAATATCTTTTTCCATATGAACAACTATAAACCTACTTTTGCCCCCCCCTTTATGTTAAACTTCCTCCTTCCCCAAGCTTGAACTTTTTATTTTCAGTTGTACTGATACTTCTTAAAATTGGATGCTATTGACTTGAAGCTAAAATACCTTGAAGTCACAATCCATAATATGCTGCTAGTCTGACTCCAACCTCTGTGCAAATAGTATACCTCCTGGGACCTGGACAAACTACTCACAGCAGAGTGAACCTCTCAAGTCTGACTCGGATGGCAGTCCCGTCACCAAGTAGATGGCTGGAGCAATTTTAGTGAAAAAACCAATGAAAAAACCAATAGTATACATCTGAAGGTTACGACGACGAGTGGTTCTGAGTGTAAAATCCCTGCACTCCTTAAGACTATAGTTAAAATTTTCTTCAAGTATAAAAAATCGCTTTCAGTCCTCAAAGGAATACAGCAGTTAATTAATTTGAATGATCATTTTCGTATTCACTTTATGTATAAATATATGTATACATGTGGGGGTATGTGTGTGCATAAAAGTCCAATGTCCACGTATCTTTTATACTTGATTTTTCTGAGAACAGTTAACCCAGCCAGATGCTGCCACTTCCATTGGGCTTTCTGCCCCCCTACGTTTCGCTGCTTAAGGGTTTGCTACTCTCATCCTTCCCTGACCCTCCTCCTCCTCCTCATCCGGTGAATTGGTCAATGTTTCCTACCAGGCTTCAAGAGTACATGGCTATTTTTCCTGTTCCCTGGTCTATCTTAGGCCCCTAGACAATGTCCAAGGTACTGAAAATACACTTGTCAAACGGTGTATAGTGGCATCACATATGCCCAGACCCGAAGGCTAGGAATCTAAGAGACATTCTAGATTTTTTTCTTTACCTTTGCATTAAATTACGATGTCTCTATTTCGTGTCCATGCAGTTCCCACCACATTATTCCCTCCCTATTTCTGCCCAGGCACATGCAGTTAATAGTTAACAGGAGGAATAATAGTCACACAACTCATTTTAAGGTGTGTCCCATCCTTTACACTGCAGCCCAAGTTACATTTCTAGGAAGTTGTTTCTGATCATGCAGGTCCACTGCTTAAAATCCTCAGAGGCCCATGCCTTTGCATGGAACTAAAGGCCCTCGGTCATCTGGCTCCTGCTGTTTTATAGCTTCACCCCTTACCAGGACAACGTCACAGATTAAGACCTCCAGCCCCCTTCAAACAAAGAAGAACTTCCCTTCAGCTGTGTCCTTCGTAATGCTCAATCTTGCATATTCTAGTTTTGGCCATACATTGTTCCATTCTGTTTCCTCTGCCTTTTCCTCCACTAGAAACAGCGTGCTCCGGGAAGCATCCTTCAGTTCGGGATAAATCCGCAAGTGCTTTTCCCAGTTGTATTGAGAAATAAATGACACAGTCCCTGTGTACGTTTAAGGTGCACAGCATAATAGTTTGCTTTGCATTTATTGTGAAATGATGACCACATTGGTTTAGTTAATATCCGTCATCTACAGATACAACAGAAAGAAAAGAAATTTCTCTTTGTGATGAGAACTCTTAGAATTGACTTTCTTAACAACATTCCCATATAGCACCTTATGGCATTGTGAACTGTAGCCATGGTGTTGTACGTTATAGTGCTAGTACTATTTCTTTTATACCTGGAAGTTTATATTTTTTAACTCTTCTTCCAGTTACCCTCACCCTCAACCCTATAAATGGCTCTTAACTTAAGTTGTTCAGCCTCTATGAGCTTACTTTCCTCATTTTTTTTTTCCTACCACCTACAAAGAGGGTGCTAGGGAGGAAGAAATATAATAGCACTTAATTGATCCTCATGGACTACAACTACTTTTTAAGACATCCTTGTCCCCTTTCTGACTGCCTTACCTAGAAGGTCTAAATAAAAATGAGATAGGACAAGCAATAGATGTTTTGAGCGTGTGTGTGTTTGTTTTTGTTCATAACCTGCCTTTCTCCTTTTAATATTAGCAAAAGAACTTTATGATATATCTGAGTGAAAGCTGAGATACTAAGATCCTGTCTAGTTGTATGCCTGGGAAAAATGTGACTGGAAATAGAAGATCAGTCCTTGGGATAAAGACAAGAATTGGAAATGTGGCCAGATATCTGGGTGTGAGTTCTGGGCATATTGTTAGAAGGTCTGGTTCCTAGAATTTCTCAGCCTAGAGCCTTAATTAACCCCGGAGTCCTCCACATGCTTATCATTTATTTCTCGATTAAAATGTCCATCCTTATCTCCAAAAATGTATTTACTAATTAGATACTTCATGATTTAAAATCTTTCGATGTGTGGTTGTTACTTCTGAATGGTCATAAGTGTGTGTGTGTGTGTGTGTGTGTGTGCACGCGTGCGCACGCACACACTTGGAGAAGCCAACTTAGCCATTCACAGAGAGGCAATTTCTCTATAAATGAACAGATTTCTACACGTGGGCTGTAATATATGCATAACACATTTCTCTCGGTGTTAATTTTGGTCTAACATCCTCCTGATGGTCTTGATTACCTTGGAGACTTACATCCTGTCTTCTGTATATATGTAGTTGTTAGTCACTTCTACTAAGTTGTCTCACCACTGTTTCTCAAGAATGGTAACAGAAGACACAATATTTCAATAACTGATTTTTTCCTTCAACAAATGTTTATTCAACCTCCTGTTTCAAGGTACTTTGCTAAGGCGTAGTTGAATCTCAATCTCATGTGAAATACAAACAAAACTCAGCTAACTTTTCAGTAAAAATAACTGGAACCATTTCAGGATATTAATCAAAAAGTCTTATTAATTAAATGTCTTCCTTTTAATGTATAAGTAAAAAGTATCTTAATATAAGTTATCTTTACTTGTTTTATTATCTTTTTTTCCTTAAAAGTGGAAATCCTAGACTGTTGTATATGATCAGTTACATTATTGATATGGCTACAACTCAAGCATTGTGGGAATCAACGTATCCTGAGAAAGTAAGAGCTCACAAATAAACATGGCGAGGCCATGTGGCGATAAATGCCATGTGGGCTGGCATATTAAAGGTGAAAGTAACAGTAATATATTTTTTAATTGGAAGTACTAGAAGCTTTACCCATTTTGTTTATTTCGTGTGTGGTATGCTAATTAAATAGATGGATGATGGGTGCTGATTCCATGTAAATAAACAATCTGTGATATGACAAATCTCAAGCCATCTAGTTAAGTCAGATATCTCCTTTTCGGAATTAAAATTAAACAAGAAGTGTTTTGCTCCTGAAATCTGTACCCTAGCAGATAGATTCCAACACAGAATCAAACATCCCATCTAACTTTTCCAAGGCCACGCTCCCAAAAGGAAATTACATTAAATGTGTCCATTCAGAATGCAAAAAAAAGAGAAAGCCATCCAAGAATGAGAATTCTAGTAGAATGCGACTTTAAAGACATGATTTTTTTCCCCCCATTACTGGAGCTATCAAACATTTTAAAAGCCTGTTCTTTCATAATTGGATTCCAGATCATTATTTTTTTGGCCAAAAAGAAAGGTTTTCTGAATTCTTAAAATAATTAGGCAAGATTTCAAATCAAATTATCCAATTTCTGGGCTCTGTTTTTCTAAAATGCCTGTTAGAGAAGGCCTGCCGATGACTAAGCTTTGTGTCATTCTCATGGCTTTATTAGGAGAATGTTCTAAGTCCTTCACTTTCTATGTAATCAGAACTATAATTTCTTCTGGTTATTTTAAGACCCAGCTATGGCTAAAGCAGGAAACTCGATTTTATTCTGAGCCCTAGACGTGTGGACACAGCAGAGCAGGGCTCCAGCTCTCTGGGTCATCTGCTCTCACAACCCCCCTGCTCTGTGCCCAAGGCTCTCGGCTACTTGTACTCCACCCTCTGGGTATCAGGTAACTCTTTCCAAGACACTGAGGGTAGTAGGACTGTTATTTTAGAAAATGTGTGTTGACATATCATCACTCTACAAATGAAGAGCTTACTTGCCCAGAGAGTACTACTTACTCTTCCAAACATGAATTTGAAAATCATATTCAACAGAAGGGCAGTTGAGAAACCCAGGTGCCAGAAACATTTGATAAAAAAGCAGAACAGAAAGCTCTATATACATATGTCTACTTAGTTCATCATCTCCCTTAGAATTTTGCAACTTAATTAACCAACTCTAAGCAGGCTGGTTGCCTCTAATTATGCAAAAACATTTTTTTTTTTCTGTGCTGCAAAGTGATATTAATAGTGAGTGACATTTCTGTAAGTAACAGGTAACCCACTTGTACAATCGTGAGCTCTATCTAAAGTACAGAAGACAGAATAAGACAGTATAATAAACTAAGTAAAAATTATCTGCAAGAGGTCTTCAGTATGAAAATAAAAACATTACATCATTACCTTAGGTTTTTGATCTATATCACAAGGCCCTAATACATATGTATAACTAATCATATTAATGAATTAAGTGTATTAATACTTTCAATTTTAAGTTAATACATTGACAAAAAAATACTGTCCTGCCCTTTTTCGCCCTTTAGATTATAATACTCTTATTTACAACTTTTATATTGCTCCTAGAGCACTAAAATGGCATCATGGATCTATTACTTGAGCTTACCATCCAATATGTATATAGTTATACATTTTGAGTTTTTTCCCCCCTCAGTCATATATCTAGTCCATTCTTCCATGCTAATATATTCAGTCATTACTTATTAAATTTAATGACTATAATATAGCATTTCAGAGTATGGATTATGGCTATTGACTTTTGTATTGTCCAATACTTAAATCACTTTCAATTTTTCATGACTATAAATAACGCTTCAAATAAATATGCTAGTATACAAATTCTTGTGCATTTGGTGCAAGTATTTTGGTATAGCGTTTAGGTGGAATTACTGAATTGCAGAGTACGTACATTTTAAATTTTGATAGTACTGCAATTTATGCTCATATAAATTTTTACTTGTATTCTCTCTTCCACTGATAAACAAAAATAGCAGCTCATTGATGTATTTTTTTTTTATCCTCACCCAAGGGCATTTTTCCATTTTTTTTTTTGTTCAGATGGAGTGGGAGGGAGAGAGAGAGAGAGAAACATTGACTTAAAAGGGACACATTGAGTGACTGCCACCAGCACAACTCAACCAGGGCCGGGGACAAACTGCAACCGAGGTACGTGCCCTTAGCGGGAACCGAACCCGGGTCTCTCTGGACCGAAGGCCGACGCTCCAACCGCTGAGCCAAACCGGCCAGGGCCTCATTGATGTATTAATCATGACTGAGTTTAATCATCTACTCATTTATTTATTGGCCATTTTTGGTTCTTCCTCTGTGAAGGTGTTCTCATACCTTTGACCATCTTTCCACTAAGTTAATGCTATTTTTCTTATTGATTTAGAGTTTGTATTGTACCTTACAGATATTAAACTCTTCAGTGTTTGATACATGGTAACTATTTTCCTTCTGTTTGCCAGTTAGTGAAAAATAGTGGCATTATTTGTCATATAACTTGTTATGGTTTAGACATGCCTCTTTTGTAACTCTCTAGGTAGGATTACACTGACAGAGATCTTTCCTAGAATGAGTCCTCATGACTCCATCCATAAGCTCATGGATAGAAAGAGAATTATTTTTGCAAGGCATAATATCGAAATATAATTTCTGCTAGCATCTTTTTCTTTTCGGTCTGTGCAGCGGGGCCTCGAAACCACTCTTTCGGTTCATTCTACATAAAGTGTTTCTTAATAACCTAACAGAGCTGACAAATGTGTGCAAAACTACTAAACCAGGCACTGGGCTGATGGACACAAAGATTCGTTTTCCATCATAGTATAGCTCTAAAGGTCAGGTGACATACCCCCACGCTGAGATCCCTCGCTCAATTCAAAGGGGAATAAACATTTCAGACAGCTGCAGTTTGCTCTTAAAATATTTTTAAATCCCATTTTACTGTTCTAAGGGACTCTTTTCGAACAGATTAAACATATCCCTGCTTTTATTTCATTTTTTTATTTTTTTATCCTCACCCGAGGACATTTTTTGATATTTTGTTCAGATAGAGTGGGAGGGAGAGAGAGAGAGAGAAACATCGACGTGAAAGGGACACATCGAGTGGTTGCCACCCACACTACCCAAAAAGGGCTGGGGACAAACTGCAACCGAGGTACGTGCCCTTAGCGGGAACCGAACCCAGGTCTCTCTGGACCGCAGGCTAATGCTCTAACCGCTGAGCCAAACCGGCCAGGACAAACGCATCCCTGCTTTTAAAGATGCCCACAACAGGAAGACACGGGGCCATGGCCGAGCCCATCCTGACTGCAGTGGTTCCCTTGGGGCTTGTTGGTCCTGATGGGATTAGGCAGCTTTTTTTGTTTGTTGTCTGAGTTCTGTCTCTACTTTCTCAATATCCTGTGGGGAGGGTACATCTTGCTACTGTGCATGTGGCTGTTAACACTGCTTCTAAAAATGATTACTTTTATTTACTGTGCTCACACATTTCTTTGAGAATTAGACATAGAATAGATGTCTCTAGAAAAATGTGTATGTGTACAAGTATATTACTGTGAAGATAATTTCATAAGATTCAGAAACTACCTAAAGGCCATTCATGAATCCCTTGGGATCTCCAGGTTCTTTTTTTATTCATTTGTTTATATTTTACATCAAGCTAATGATTTTGGTTTGTATTAATATAAGTCAATGTAGTTAGAGAAGAAGGGTCACCCCAAAATTAACTGCTGGGGGAGACAGTAAATCAATATAGGAAATACTATGTGAAATCATAATAAATAATGCCCTTTTCGGTTCTCAATGAAATCATAGAAAATATGTGATGATTTGTCTATGGTGAAATGTTCTTACAATCAGCATTGTCGTTAACCTGGTTATTAATAACAGAAAAGGAGCAAAGGGAAGGCCAAATATTCCAAGCATGTCATTTGGGCAACTTGGCCAGAAGTGGCAGCTGTACACCCCCCAGGGAGCCGCTGGTCCATTACCGGAGAACACTCCCCAAAGACCATGGGGAAAGGGGCTGGATGGGGGCCAGCGAAGGTGCTTGCTGTCAGTCACACCTGAGAGCTGGTCATAGGCCAGAACGGGCATGGCCATTGCCAGCGCGGGAAGATTTGGGATACTTCATTCCCTGCACAAAGGAATTCCCTCCCTTGGGCTTCTGTGCTCTTGGTGTGCTTGGCTCTTCAGCACTGGCCCACATGGACCCACACACAATGGACTGGCGGACTGCAGCCAGCCTGCTGCTGGACTGGACCCGGCTGCAGCACGGAACAGAAACTCTGGACACTGGCTTTGCTTCTGGCTCTACTGAAGTCCCAAGGACAGTCCTCTTCCAGGACTGGATTAAGGGAAATGGGACTTTGGAAACCCAGAGATGTAATTCCACTCAAATGAAAATCACTCTTCCTCCTGTGCAAGTGTCAGAAAATTCTTTTTCTCGAGATATCTTGAGGACTCAGTGGGGAAGGTGATACTCCAATCCCCCAATAACAATGTAATTTCAAAAGGAAGAACAGTAAACTCTGTGTGAGAGCATGTGAATGTGAGGACTGAGAAAGTAAAGTGAAGGCGATCATTTACATTTCTGAAACACTGCAGTTCAGCCAGCAGAACTGTCATTGCAGAGAGAACAGGCCGTAGTTCCTCAACGTGCGGAAGATGCTCGTCCTCACTGCCCTGTTTCTTATCAAGTCGGTATCAAAAGCCCACCTTCCACCTGTTCTCATAATCCTAGCAGGAAACTGATGGGTAAGAATGGGAAAAAATAGAGGAATAAAGAAAGGGCCTCTTCTTTCTTTAAGGTGCCCTGGCATCACCTGTGCTCCTTCTACCTCAAAGGTCTTGTCCCTAAAGGTTGACAGATGATCAAATCAGTAGGGAGAAAAGCCTGGTTGAAAACAAGAGAACGCAAGAGGCAGAATATGATGTGTAAGAGAAAAGAGCTCACACTTCAGATCAAATGTAGGGAAGGACGGGGAGAGCTGTGTGCCAGACCCCGAGGGGAGCAGGGAGGAGGGACGGAGGGGAGGAAACAGCTCAGGCAGTCTCTTACTGTTTCGTTCCTTCATTCCCAGTCAACGTTCTGGGCTCTTACCATGTGCAAGCAACTGATGCGTGAACCTCCAAGGGGAGAATAGTAAGGAAATGAAGCATTCTCAGAACTCATTTTCATAATGCATTCTTTGAACTTTTGTCATTCATAGAAACAGAGGCAGGCGACTGGATCTCTAGTCTCCAGAGTAAGGTTCCTGCCCTGCCTCTAAATGGGCAGTAGGAGCTATTGATACCGGACTATGGCTACACATTGGTGAGCTATCAGCACAGAGCTGGTAACTGAAGGTGAGTAGACAGATGAGATGACTCCAGAATGTGTCAAAAATAGTAATTAAAAAAAAAAAAATCCTGAGGGCCCTGGCCGGTGTGGCTCAGCAGTTAGAATATTGGCCAAAGGGCTGTGGGTTTGATCCCTATCCAGTCGGGGTCGTGGGGGAGGCATCTGCTCCACGTGTCTCTCTCACATGGATACTTCTCTCTCTCCCCACCCCCACCGCTCCCTCCCTTCCACTCTATCTAAAAATCAAGGAGAAATATCCCAGGGTGAGCATTAGCAACAACAACGACGACAACAAACCCTGAGGAAGGCAGAATTGTAAGATGGTTCCCATGGAGTTCCCTACCTGGGGTTCTCCCATGATTATGGAATTTGCAGGTGTAATTAAGGTGTGTTATGAATGAAGGTGATGTTAGTAATCAGCTGACTTTAAGATATTACCCCAGTGGCCCTGACCTAATCATACGGGACTCTTTAAGAGAGTCCTCTGACTAGCAGACGAAGAAATCTGAGAAATCTAACGTTTAGAATGGATTCAAGGTGACTCTTTACTAACTAACCACATTGCACATAATAAATTAGGATAACGGAATGTGGCCACTAGAAAGAGGCCTGCTGGAGGATGACGAGTTCACGGCACAGCTGCAAATGTCATTCTTGTCTGAAGGAAACAGCTCCCCAAATCCTTAGGTGTCACTGAAGGATCTCCATATGTGGATTATGACATAGCTAATATTCATAAAAGTAATACTGTACCCTTAATAAAAGTATCATGAAAAATGAAGAGAAGGTCTTCTTTACTTCTTTTAGATAAAGGATTGGCTTTTTAACGTATATGCTGAATATATATTTATGCCGGATAACCCAGCATAACAATGAGGCCTAGAAACATTTAAGTGCAAAGGCGTATGTGCAGTTTAAATATTAGCTGCTATAAATAAACACTTTTCAATTCATTAATTCACTGACTCATCCCACAAGCCTTCACTGAGCAATTACTGTATGTCAGGCATTCTTCTGGATCCCAGCTTTGCTTCTTTGAAATTCCAAGTTTTAATTCATTCAGGGATTTTATTTTTATTTCATAGATATTTCACTTAAATGTTAATGAATGTGTTCGGGGATGGAACCCATTTCGTTCTTGAAAACTGTAACACATTTTTATCTCATCCACAAAATATGAAGCTGATAGCACCCTTCTATCAATCAGCTACACACCTTGGTCGACAGCACGGAGCTGGCAGGGTCCGAGTACCTGGAACCCTGCCTCATGTGCTGGGTGCTCATGCTTAGCCCGGGCTTCCGTATACTACATCTAACACTGGGGACTCAGAAATCTTTGCAAACTGGCTTTCACCAACTAGCCAAGTTGCTAAAAAAATGTTCATTCTCAGAGTACTGAATATTTGTGAATGACTGATGTGTTTTTGGCAAAGAAGTGAATACTTCAGTGAGGCACACTATATTCAGCAATGAGATACACTTAACATATGAAAGAAAAATTTCCATGCATTACATTTCAAAAGATTGGAATGAGAAAGAAGGAAAGAATGCTGTTGCTATCTTGATTGCAACATGTAGCTTTGGCATCATTTAAATATCACCCACAGTGGGTGTAAAACCCAATAAAATATGACTTTACAACCAATAACCAATATAATCTCTTTTTTAAAATTCTAACCATATTAACTATAAACTGGGGTGTAGAAAAAATTATGAATTAAAAAATTCCTAAAGACTCTACAGTATTTATTCCAAAATACTCATTTTATGGAGAAAATTATTTTGATAATTTGCAAGGGAAAATAGCTGGAAATGAGCCCATATCTATTTAACAGTTGATTTACATTCATTATTTTTTTTAAATATTGATTTTAGAAAGAGAGGAAGAGAAAGGGAGGGAGACAGAAACATCAATAAGAGAGAAATATCGATTGGCTGCCTCCTACACACCCCTATATGGGATCAAGCCAGTGCTCGATCCAACCGGTGACCTCTTGGTGAATGGGACAATCAATGCTCAACCTACTGAGTCACACCTGCCAGGCTTGTATTCATTATTTTATCTTATTTTTTTAAATCCTCACCCAAGGATGAGGATATTTTTCCATTTATTTTCAGATAGAGTAGGAGCAAGGGATAGAGAGAGAGAAAAAAAATAAACCACCAATGTGAGAGAGACACATTGACTGGTTACCTCCCGCAAAACCCTGACCAGGGCCCCGTACAAACTGCAACCTAGGTATGTGCCCTTGACCAAAATCGAACCCGCAACTCTTTGGTCTGCAGTCAACGCTCTAACTGCTGAGCCACACTGGATGAGCTTGCATTCATTATTTTAACTGGCAACATTTATTGAAGCATTTGACTAAACTTTTGGGTTATTTATAATAATTTCTGTTATAGTGCTATTTAAATTGAAATTTCTGTTATATTTATTAATCCAAAATAAGACCTAATTTTTAAAAGTTAAATGCAATTCTGAGATCTAGAAAATTTAAATGCAATCACTGGGCAGAGACAGGAAAAAAGTGAACACGTGATAAAAACCTTACATTCATTCTGATGAATAGTAAAGTGATCATCTTCATTTCTAAATGAAAATAAATAACTGGTCCTAAGGTATATCTGAGTTTAGTACATCACATTTTTCCTTCTATTCTATTTCTATTAAAAGATTGCCATGACTCTTGCTACAGGAAGGTAAAATACAAATTTAATTTTAATTATAATGCATGTATTATATATGTATACACATACATACACATGCAAACACATACAAGAGTATATATATATATATATATATATATATATATATGCGCAAAGAAAAAGATTGATTTTGGTGGTTTAAAAGTATCAGATTAAGCTAGATAAGTCATAACAATTACTGAAGAGTTCTTTATAAATAGGTCAAACCTTAATACTTGGGAAAAGGTTAAGATATTTAAAACCAGTCACAGCACAAGCTTCAGAATAAAGTTAAAATAAACTAGAGTAGAATCCGTTTCTAAGTCTAAATTACGTAGTATTAGACCAACCCATTAGTGTGGCAATTTAACCACAGAGTCAAAATTACATTTGGTGAACAAGAAAGACATAATGCTGTGACCTGATCAGTTTTAGGTAACTAAAAAGGTGACTCACTGACATTGACTATTAGGTGGGGACCCTAATAGTAATCTAAGCAACAACCTCCATGGTTTGTAAATGTCAAGAGAAGACAACTAAATCACCTACCTTTACACAAACAGTGACCCTGAGCTAACACCCCCTTAAGGTAAAAGGTCCCTGAGACTAGAGGCTGGTGTTTCTTGGCCAATTTCATTAAATCTGAAATCTTTTAGTACCTTTCCTAGGTCCCTAAAAAGGGAATGAACAAGTACACCCAATGTTCCTGATTTCATAGCTAGTATGTCATGCAATATACTTACAATGTTCTTGCATACACTGGGATTAGCACTGCAGTCTGTACATTTCTGGTATTCACGAAAAAATACAAAGGCAGAGTACAGTCTGGTCTTTAGCACAGGAATGGTGCTTTCTAAAGACAATCAGCAAATAGTGGTGTATGACACAAAGAGCTTGTGCAAGTCTAAGTTAGGAATATGAAAAGTATATCATTTTACGTTTGTCGCAAAACATGGTTTGGATACAATATTCACACAACTTTGGCCTAACCATTTACCTTTCTTCTCTGTTTTGTTGAAAATGCTGTGGCCATACTAGCCTTCATTCTGTAAACAGCCAAATATATTTTGGACTTAGGAGCCTTTGCATTGGCTGTTCCCTCTGCCTGGAATGCTTTTCCCTACATCTTTGCATCGTCTGGCTCTTCTAGTCACTCAGGTCTCACCTAAAATCACTTCCTCATCGGTCATTTAAGGCATTACTAGCAACTCCTTTTTGGTGAGGCCTTAGGATAGTGTTATCTACCTTTCCTTCCTTACTGAATTATTACCCCTCTATTGTATTCAACGGTTCTCTTAAATCTGAACCTTTTATTTAAATTAATCTCAAATTATTTTTTGAAAATCGATGAGCTATATAAATATCGAGCACTTCTCTCACTGAATTTAGTTAAACTTAACTAAAAATCCTTCCTTTACCTTTATAGAATTCCTTTCCATCCCTCCATAAAATGGAAGACCCTACCTACATAAAACAATGCATGGGTTTTGCAGACATTTAAGTTGCAACTGGTCCAAATGCACAACAATGGTATCATAAAAATAGATATTTGAGGACAGTATCATTTGACTATGAGTTTATAAATCGAATATGTTAATTTTCCCCAAACCATTTAATTAATAGTCTCTCCTCTGACCATTGATTTGTAATGCAAACACTGTTATATATAAAGGTATTAAAAATAGCTCTTTATTCTGGTCCTCTATCCGACTGTGTCCCTGCCCAAAGCAACCATCATTAATAGCACCCTGTATGCTTCGATAGCTCCCCTCAACTGCTGTTACCAAACTGCCATTTGCGCACACGTACTCTTACACTGGCGGTCAGACTCCGAATGCATGTTCCCTGATAGATCCTGGTAGGATTTTAACTAAATTTGTCCTAATATACGATACATCTCTAAAGCACAGAAGAAGCTGATATAAGGTATTTGAAGCAGGGAACTGAGTGGTGAAAAAAAAGGGAGATTTGCTTTTTGACTATGTAATACCATTAAAAGTACATTTGACATACGATAAATGAATCATACATATATTTTTGAAGATAATTAGTTTTTTTTTAAAAGAGAGTTTTCAAAATTAATTTTGAAATAACTGACTCTTTAAGGATGTAGTCTTCCCATTCATGGACAAAGCATATCTCAAATTTGTTCAAGTTTTTTTACAGGCTCTTCAATAATCTTATCAATTTCTCCATGAAAGCTTCAGATGCTATTTTATTTTTATTTTTAAAATTTTCTTTATTGAGTTTTAGAGAGAGAGGGCAGGAGAGAGAGAAAGATAGAAACAGCGATGAGAGAGAACATTGATTGGCTGCCTCCTGCATGCCCCCCACTGGGGATCCAGCCCACAACCTGGGCATGTGCCCTGACCAGGAATCAAACTGATGACCTCTTGGTTCATGGGTTAATGCTCAACCACTGAGCCAGCAACCAGGCTGAGTTACTATTTTAAATGGTATCATTTTTATTATGTTTTGCATTTGGTTATTTCTGGTAAAAAGCAATTTTAATTTTTTGTTGCACTCACCTTGTACTGAAAAATCTAACTGAACTCTATAGGTTCACTTAGTTTCTTTTCAAATTCTAGTATCTCTTTTTAAAAAAAAATTTTTTCTTTATTAATTTTAGAGACAGGGGAAGGGAGAGAGAGAGAGAGAGAAATATCGATGAGAGAGAACATCAATTGGCTGCCTCCTGCATGCCCCCCACTGGGGACTGGGCCCATAACCTGGGCATGTGCCCTGACTGGGAATCAAACTGGCGACCTCTTGGTGCATGGGTTGATGCTCAACCACTTAGTCACACCAGCCGGGCAAACTCTTGTATCTCTTACTGAGTGTTCCTATCTTGGAACACTGGCTAGAATCTCCAAAGACAAAGTTCCTAATATTAAAGAGAATGGGTTTTATCTTTATTATTAAATGTAAAGTTTTAGAAAAGATTGTGGTCGATAGCACTTACTTTCTTCTTCTAGTCTCAGTTTAGTAAGAGTTTCTATCCTGGAAAGGGACTGCATTTTATTGAATGTTTTTCTGCATCTAATGAGACGATCATGTTTTTTTGTTTGTTTGTTTTTAATTTAATCTCTTAACAGGATGACATTCCCTGATAGACTTTTTTCCCTTTAAGCATTTTTGTATTCCTGGAAGTTTCTCTTCATAAAACAAAACCCAAATAGCTAATAACATATGAAATCATTCAAGTCCACTGGTAATCAGAGAAATTCACATAAAAAAAAAGAAAAAAAAGAAATTCTGTGCCATTTTTCATGTCTCAACGTGGCAAAAACATCTCAGGTTTGATAATAGCCAATAATGGCAGGGGTGTGGGAAAAATGTTTTTCACATACATGACTGTTAAAGTATAAAGATAATCTCTACTACACATGGGTTCAAGTGTCAAGGAACTTTACAGGTAGTCAGTAATGGAGTAGAAAGATGTTCTCTCTCACAGCTAAAAAACAATTTAATATATGTTCTAGTCACTTGAAAATGAACTCATATAAAGTTTTCTAGAGTTAATTAGAGTTAAATCTATCTTCAGGTTTAGGACTATCGGCGGGAGGGAGGGAGGGAGGGAGGGAGGCAGAGAGAGAGAGAGAGAGAGATCAATGATCTTTTCAGGTCAATAATATAAAAGAATTTCCATTTACTATTGGGATAGTGAATAGTGAGAGCTGACTCTTGATTAAAACCTGAAGGAAGTGATCTTAGAGTGGAACATTGTTTTTAATATATCTAATCATCATTTGCCTGAGGTTGTTTCTATTATTTTCCTTCTTACAAGATACAAGTTAGGTTAAGTTGATATCCAGATAATTTTTTCTAACATTTGCATGTTCAACTTTTAGAAAAGAAAAACAAATGAGTGATTCCAATTAACTGAGTTTATAGCAACCACCGTTGTAATTCTCTGGAAATTGGCTTGAACTAATTCTTATTTCTTGGTAATGCTTAATATAAGAATGAGAAACTTCTAAATCCACAGTCAACCAATCTTGATTTGTTCCATCTCAATGTGATTGCTCCAGCAGTGAGAAGACCCAGCCTGGACTCCCACCACGAGAAAACACAATTGGCAGCATTTGCCAGCCTCGGAAGGAACGCTGGCAGCCATTCATTCCCTGTGCTCTGATACGCCCAGTTCCACAGCTAGGCTGCAGAATGCGGTTTTACTGTCCAACTCATTTCTTGGCTCATATCTTTATTATTAACAAGCTCAATTAATTTTCTGTGCCTTACTGCCCTTAATTTATCCTAACTTGTGCTGAGTTTTAACTCTCAACCGGAGCAAAAAAATAAAAAAACCCAACTACCCTTAAAAAATTATGTATCTTTTCCCTACTTATATTATACCTTCTTCTCTTCACCGTTCCTCTCCCATTTAGGCATAAATATATTTATTTCATTTTTCTCCTTGAATAGCTGTGTATAGAGATTGATTCATTCCTTCCATCTGTTTTTCCCTTAATATCTCACTCTGTGAATTCCCTGTTCTGACATTTATGGTAGATCATTTTTTAAATCGCTGATACCCTTGGCATTCAAAATGTGATGATCAAAGTGTTTACCAGAAAATCTTCTCTTATTGCCCCCTTCCCAAAAAACATAGCCAATTAAATAATGCCCGAATAAACACAGATGAGCTCTAAATAGCAATCAGGGGTGCAGAACTGTTTCAAATTGATACTACTGTTCACCAAAAAAAATCCATCCATTTTTGTCCTTTATATAAGAAAACTGTCTCTACTGAAAAATACCATGAAGAGAAAACAGGATTAAATGTGAAGTGCTGTTTGAATAATACACCTGTAATCATTTGCACAACCAAATGTATCCTTCTCCTTGGATAAAAAGTAAGCATTTGTATTCAGGCACTCTTAAATTAGCTATTTCACACTTAACATTTGAATGCAGACCAGTATCTCATGAAATTTCTTATTGGCATTATTCATTGAAAAATCAAGTCAAATAAGAATATTCCAAAATTACCTTTGTTAAGAATAATTAAAATCTTTAAAGAGTCATATGCATATTGTCAAAGCACTGGAGACCATTCCTGACTTACATTCTATAATGAATGGTTTTCATTTTTGAGTCAAAGGCTCCAACGTCCCCCAAAGTCTGAATTTATCAAATTTACAATGAAACTGAAGACTTATTTTCTACACTAAAGGAATCACTTCTAAAAAATAAAAATTTTATAAAAACAGGCTGTGCAATAGCACTGTACTCTTTAATCACTCCCTCATTTATTTAAAAATAGTGTCAGGGATAAATTATGTGCTAGGCACGGTAGAGAATAAAATTAGAAGTAAAACATGATCCTTTTCCGCTTGGAGCTTATAATATAACTAATTTGGGGGGATGGAGAACACAAATGTAAAAAACCACAGTGTTAAGACAGAAAATGGGAATGTTCTAAGAGTAATAAAGGATTATTGGGGAGGGGGAAGCAACATAACTGGGGAAGTGTTGCAGAAGATTGTGATGAGGGGGCAAAATTTGGTGACATCTGAATTGGCCTTTGTAAGAGTTAGGATTCCTCCCAGTGAAGACTAGCTGGAATGAAGCAGAGAGTATTTCAGAAAAAGGAAATAGCTAATTATTAGTTCATATGTATACACACACACACACACACACACACACACACACACACAACAATAGCAGATGAACAAGAAATCTAGCTTTCAAATATCTTGGGAAAAAATAAAGGTAGCTATTAACTATTTTCCTCAAGCTACACTGGGAATCCAACAAAGCATGTTGGCCAGGCCCTGGCTCAGTCCCAGTCTTCTTGAAGCTCCAGAAAAATTGTTGCTGACAGCCTTCCCCGGCTCCCTGGTCTACCTGCTGATAAAGGCTTCCCCACCCCTTCCCCAAGGCAGAAGTCAGTGGAGATTAAAATAGCCCAGAACACTTCCTGCTAGAGTCTTAGTGTGCTTTCATTCCATCTGACTGAGACCACTTGGAATGTTGAGGGAAAATCCCATGAGGCATCAAGCATGTGAGATAATGTGTCAGTCCCTCAAAAATATGTGTCCATCCTACTGTGTGTATCCGTCGTTGTTCCCTATCCATGAGAAAGCAGAACATGTGGGGGAAATAGTTTTTAAGGGTCACATTGCTGTTTCTCCTTTTTAAAAACAAAACCAAACAAAAACCAGATCTATCACTTCAATGAAATAATTCCTTTTTCAAATACTATACCCATTTCTCACATCTAATCACTCTCCTACCCAATGAACACTATGTATTCTAAATACCTTGTTAAGAAGTTACAGTTCTACAGCCATCTAACAAGTTGCTATTTGACCTGTAATACCCTGAATAAAATACTTGGTGCATTGTAGGTGCTCAATAAATGTCAGTGTAGTAACTACTGTATTTTATAAAAGCATGTAAAATATTGTTTATAAGAAAACGTTCTCAGCCTAGACAGTGTGGCTCGGTGGTTGAGCATCGACCAAGGTACCAAGAAGTCGCTGGTTAGATTCCCAGTCAAGGCACATGCCCAGGTTCTTGGCCTGATCCCCAGTGGAGGCTGGAGGGGTACAGAACGAGGCCAATCAGTTTTCTCTCCCATCGATGTTTCTCTCTCACCCTCTCCCTCTCTCTCTAAAATCAATAAAGAAAAAATATTTTTTAAAAAAGAAAATGTTCTCAGACTTCTAACTTCAGAAAATGAGGATATATTGTTCCCCATTTTTTTTGTCCTCTAATGGAAGAGGAATTATTCTTTTCAGTGAACTAACAGAATGGTTCATACTGTTTAGATCTAAGTTTCAACATAATGAAATAAGGGACAAAGATGAATCTTTAGGAAGGAACATGGTAAGAGATTCTACAAGGTCCTTAATTTCTAGTCAAAGGAATCAATCCTCGGAAGAAGTCACCTGATTCCACAGTCTCTCTTTGGAAAATAGAAAAAATCATGGCTAACAAACTGCCTTCCCCAGGCTTCCTCATCTACCCATTGATAACAGCTCCCCATCCCTTGCACAAGACAGAGGTAAATGGAGACTAAGAGTTCCATAACATTTTCTGCTCTGTTCTAACCATGTTTCCATTCTATTTAAATGAGCCCAAAGGGAATGTTGAAAGAAAACCTACTTTTATTGGGAAGATGTTCTTTATATCTTAGCCTCCTCAAAAGGCTTTACACTGCCCCTGCTACCACTTTCTGTCCCATTCTTCTATATTATTTTTCCTTACTACTTATTACTATCTAAAGTAGCCTTATCTATTCATCATTCAATTGAACAATCAGTCAACCATATGTTTTCTTGTCTTATTTCATAGTTGTGTCCTCCATACAAGAAACAAAATCTGGCACATGGTTGGCTCTCAAATATTTTTAGTGAAAAAATAAACACATAAATGACTATTTCACCTCAGTTTCCAAAGCTTCAAACAATTACATCACCTCCCCAAACCTTCAACCTGGTAATTAAGAGTGGTCAGGATGCAACTGGTCCCTACAATTGCCTCTGCTCCTACTCTCTGAATTTATTTACATCTTGGCTTCTTTGAGCCTACACTTGAATTTCTGTGTGTTTTCTGTTTTTGTCTGTCATTTTGAAAATTCCTAATAGTCAGTGGATGCCTTATATTGAACACAAGCACAAAAATATTTACCTTTTTAAAAGATATTTTTTCAGTGAACAATAAAATTATGACTATTCTTACAGAGCTCTATAAGTTATCCATTCTAAAGCATTTCAATTAACGTGGAACATGAAGTGCGTTAAGATACTACTCTAACATTTTCATCATCTAACAACAAGTTAATAATCAGGAAATATAGAATGCAAATGAAACAGTAAATCACAATTCTAATTTTATAGTGAAATATCAATTACTAAGGTCTGAATTAAGCACAGAATTTAAGTAAGCTAAGGGAACAGTTCTCAAATGTGAAACCACATTTTATTGTACATGAAATTACTTGGGTTCATCTAGAGTTAGTTATACCAGAACAACTTGAAAAGGCTAATACCTACTTTTCTATATACTGAGAATCTGATCTCATCTAAAGCATCAACTTACATTAATGCAGCGTATCTTTTATAGCTGTATTTTACATACTGTTGCAATAAAGCCAGAAGCATTTGTGAAATTATTTTACAGGTACAGTAATTATTAAAAGTAATTTATGAAGTGCATCCACGTATTTCCCCACATCTTATAGCCAACTTGTATATTCATTGTACTTACAATATTTGTTTTTCATAAACCATCTCGTAAGCCCAATCTTCATGGGATTAATAAAAAAAATACTCTATATCCAACGCAGGAATTTAACAGAATTTAGATTTCTTAGCTTAAAAAAAGTCTTAATTATTTTCTTGATAATAGATACATTCTTGCACATAGAAAAAAGAAGAAAAGTGTGTGAGGGTGTACATGTGTGCAGAATATAATGCCGTTTTCACTGGAAAGGTCAGCAGCCAGGAGCCCTATTTATAAGCTATATTAACACCAAACAGAGAGCTTAGCAATGTCTGTTTCTAAAAATAAACGCTGTGTGTCTCTTGTTGTCATCATCAACCAGATATGCCGTGCTCTGTGACAGAAGCATCGGGGCTGCTCCGTGGCCTTTCCACAAGCATCATGCATCACTACGGAAAGGCCCCTCTTTCTGCCAAGGTGGCAGAGATAAACAGCTCTGCAGTCACCCTGAGCACACATTAACATGGCTGCCCCTTAAGCAGACAGTTATCATGTTGTTTTGGCAGCAGGAAGGAATCTGTGGTTTCACTTGAATGTTATTCTTCTTTATTTAAACCACTAGAAATAACCCAAAAATGACAGAATGCTCTTTCTATAAATAATCATTCCAGTGTAGAGTTATATTAGGAGGTAACTCAGATGGCATGATAACGCCTAACAAGCTAATCTTAGACCTGCGATGCCATAAGATAGAAATACCGAGGCTAAGAATAACTGACCCAAAGGAGTCAGCCTGCTAAAGACGGTCGCAGATATGTAGGTATCTGCAGATTTTAATGCATTTAATGATCTTCTGAGAGCTTCTTTCCTCTAGAAAGGCAATCAATTATGTTGGTCGTTAAAATGACAATCAATAGTGCTTTTTTACAATGTATCGATTCATAAAAATGGCTCCAGATTCTCACAGCAAACAAGATAATAAAAAAATAGTTGCTGGAAACCAAAGCTGGCTCTAAAATAATTGGATTAGCATCTGATTAGTTAATTTTATGTGTAAGCCACTTGCAGAACATACAATATTCATGCAATGAAATAAAGTATAAAGTAATAGGTTGGTATATGAAAACAGTGCCATTCACCTTTCACCCATATTGGAACAATACATATTAAAAGGAGGCAGAATCTGCCAGTGTGGCTCAGTGGATTGAGCATTATCCCAGGGACTGAGTGGTCCCGATTTGATTCCCAGTCATGGCACATGCCTGAGTTGCAGGTTTGATCCCCTGTAGGCAGTGAGCAGGAGGCAGCCGACTGATGTATCTCTCTCACACTGATGTCTCTCTCTCTCTCTAAAAAAAAAAAAAAAAATTAAAAAAAAAATATTAAAAAGAGGCAAAATCTACATTTTGTTAGCTAGATCATTCTTTTGGCTCAAGAATTTGATGTTACATGTTGAAATCTGGATTTGAGTGGAGACACACACTTTACTGACACCCCCCCCACACACATCACCACCACCATTTCTAGCTAAAAACCAAGGTGGATATTTTTCAAACATTTTGGTCAAAAGAAGCGGAACCTCCATATTTGAAAAAACTACCTTCTGCTAAAATTATTAGTAATAATGTACAATTCTGAATGTTGCAAACCTTGCCTTTATGATTTACAATGTGTATTGTGAGCACTGGCAAACGTATATCAAATGCACTGGGAATGCTGGTTCTGTCTCCAGTGTCTGCTCATCACTCTGCGTATCATCAGTTTCGTGGAACTTTGGAGTTTGCTTATGTTTGTCTAAGCCATGGACAGTGTTAACTTCAACCGATTTAATTATCAAGCCCTGGGAAGGTGAAATAAGGCTCCTCTAGCAAGCCTCTTAACATAGATGCCTATTTGTGCCTTAAACCTCCCAGGACTCAGTGGTATGCATAGATGTTTGTTTATATATACAGCGGATTGCATATTTTTAGCACCAAACAGATATGATAAACATTATCCTATGCTAAATATTTTTCTCTTTGAGAAAAAATGGTAAACAAGAACAAGTTCAAACCAGACCCTACCAGTTCCTAGCCATGGTGACCCTCAGTAAGTGCCTTTGAATTTATTTCCTCATCTGCAAAACATAAATACTGCTGCAACTGTAAATACTGCATATTTCTTCAAATGCTGGAGCAGATAAAATGATAAAACAATGCTTGGTACAGAAAAAGCTTTGAAATATTAGCTGATTATATCAATAATAATAATAAGGATAGTGATAAGAAATGATGAAAAAATATGGGTTCAATCACTGACTTTTTAAACTGACACTAAACAACTAGATCAGAGTAGAATGTGGTAGAAAAACCATAATAATGATGACTGATGGTGAATCTTTCTCTTTATAATCAAAAATAAGTAGTTATTGCCCTGGCCAGTTTGGCTTAGCAGTTAGAGCATCAGCCTGCAGACGGAAGGGTCTCGGGGTCAATTCCTGGTCTTCCCAGTTGGGGACACATACCTGGGTTGCAGTTTTGATCCCCAGCCCTGGTCAGAGTCATGCAGGAGGCAGCCAATCAATGTGCCTCTCTCACATAGATGTTTCTCTCTCTCTCTCCCTCCCTCCCTTCCACTCTATCTAAAAAATCAATGGAAAATATCCTTGGGTGAGGATTAATAAAAAATAAATAAATAAAAAATAAAATGAGTAGTTATTGATATAAAATCACCAATTCAAAATACACACCTGAATTTCATGTGTAAGCAGATGTAAAAAGCACTGTGAAAAATAAAATTGTAACTGTGTTCACTTCATCAAGAGCTTTTTTAGGTCACCCGACATGGAGTTTCCTGAAAACATTCCAGGTAAACACTTTCATACTAAAGCAAGAACTTCCCAGCCACAATATAATCTAATGGAAATTCAATGAATTCTTCTTGCTTGTTCTTAACTTCAAATTTTGAAAAAACTTTATGACATTCTCATATTTTCACCCAGTTTGAAAATGACATGCCATAGACACCCACCAAAATGTACTTCAAATAATTGAAAATGACACCCACATGGCTACAATTGTGTCATAAATATAAAGTATGAATTAAACTTTTATATCATAAGTGGTAGACCGTGAGGGGGAAGAAGCAAGAGAATGAAGTTCTGGGGTATTTCCAGCCTTATCAACATGCAAAGAGTTTAATCATAAGTAAATGACTAGTTACATTTTGTGGTTGGGTAAATTTCCTTCTTCCTTAAATGTAGTTTTCATTGGATTTAATCATGGGGTATTTTAAGAGCACTGTATATAAAAGGCCGATCGCTTATTTTACTATGAAAAATTTAACATTAAACTAATGAATGGAACTGATAGCCTTATAAAACACTAAGATTTAGTGTTCTAGTCACAAACCATAGCATCGTAGAGTAACCTTAAAATATATATTCTCTGATAACAATGAAAAGTGTAGGTTGTTTAGTATTATAAAAACTTCTGTTTAAGTTAAATTTGTGTTGCGTAACTGACTTAGTGAAAAAAGAATGAAACTAGTGGACACAAGGTGTCTTCTTGTCTTTTCATGTCCTGATCGTCAATCTCCCCAGATCCAAAAAGGGAACACAGTCCATTGTGAGGACACTGTGCATCCAAGCTCACTGACAGTCCAAGTTCCTTTCAAGAACGAAACAGACCACAGCACTGCCACAATGATTTGAAGCACATGCCAAAATATCTTTGAATTTCATCTAGAGGAAGCTTGTTTTTTAAAGTCATTTTCATGGGCTTTTATTCCAATTAAAATTTTTCCAAAGTATTCCAATTCAGAAAAGAACTGTTTAATTGTAGTTACCATTCCAGATTGATAAAATTATTTATTACTGTAAAATGTATTAATTATAAACAACATGCTGGCAAAAAAAAAAAAATTGCATTCTCAATATCTTTAAGATAATACCTTAATGTGTTAAAGTTTATATATTATTAGATAAATTTCTCTCAATATTCTCTGTTTCCCTCAAAGCCAATATTAAAGGAATATTGTATTCAAACTTATAAAAAAATGTTGTAATGTACCAATCGACAATGTTGGTTTTCCTCTTTTCTAAAAAAATTAATTACAACCTGGATAGACCCAGTTTTCTACCACAATTACTTCAGTCTCTTTGCTAGGGTTCCTTCTTTAAAAAAAAAAAAAAAAAAAATTGATTGATTTTGGAGAGAGATAGAAAGGGAGGGAAGGAGGGAAGGAGACAGAGAGACATCAATTTGTTGTTCCACTTATTAATGTATTCATTGGTTGCTTCTTGTATGTGCCCTAACTAGGGACTGAATCCTAAACCTTGGCATATCGGGACAACACTCTAACCAACTGAGCTGCCCAGCCAGGGTTGTTTAGGTTCCTTCTAACAACAAGATAGTATTAAGAAAGTATTTCCATTCAGTACTAGTAAAATAAAATAAAAAATTTTAACAGTGTTTAAATGGATATATAGCTTCATAAAAGTGAAGGTCCACGATTCAATTGAAAGGGAAATTATAGTCTACTTCCTTCACTTAATTAATTATATTTTGTCAAATTAATAGATAAAGAAAATTACAGACAGGTGGGTACTTGAAATGTGGGGGGGAGGGGCACTTTGTAAAGTATATGATTGTTTAACCACTAGGCTGTACACTTGAAACTAATACAAAGTAATACTGGACGTCAACTGTAACTAAAAAATAAAATTTAAAAAGAAAAGATGAAATAAACCAATAGCCAAAGTGTGTTTCAAGATTTAAAAAAATTTTTTAAAAGAAAATGACCAAGAAGAGAACTCCAACCATCCACACATACTCTGAGCAAACCCCGCTGGTGCCTAGCTCACTGCCGTCCTGGCTTTTTCTCCTTGCTCACAGAACCGCGGTCCTCAGCTGTGGTATCAGTCCTCCCTGGTTCAGCCAGGGCCCTAGGGAGCCATCACGGTGGTCCTCCATTCTGTTTTTCAATGACTGGCAAAGGTATTGGCAGGGTGCCAATGAGTTTTGAAGGATGATTTGCTAGAGAAATTTAGGGTAAATGTCCTTCCTTAAGAAAACACCCAAGAGCCCTGGCCGGTTTTGCTCTGTGGTTAGAGCCACGGTTCTCAGACCAGAGATTTGTGGGTTTGATTCCAGTCAAGGGCATGTACCTCAGTGGCAGTTTGGACCCCGGCCCTGGTCAGGGTTGTGCATGGAGGCAACCAATCAATGTGTCTCTCTCACATCAGTGCCTCTCTCCCCCCCCTCCTCCCTCCCTCCCTCTCTCTCTATCTGAAGATAAAATGGAAAAATATCCTCAGGTGAAGATTTAAAAACAAGAAGAAAACACCCAAGAAAGCGAACTTTCTCTCCGATGCCTCTGGAACTTATTAGGCATAAACAGATGCGGTCCCTGGGACTGGGACAGTCGACTGTGACTATGGGAGGAAAGAGCCCTGTGACGACACCAACTCAAGGTCAGCAGAATGGAGCAGTATGAAGGACCCGGACGCTGCTGACAGTACTGACCACCTGGTGCTGCCAAACCACCCTCTAGTTCACTAAATGATACATGTCTTTGTCATTTCCACTTTGAGTCGAATTTTCTATTACCTGCTGTGGGATACAACCTAACGTACACACACTATTTACGATCACTCACTGGCGGCGTTCTGGCACAGTAGCATTATGTGCGCATGTGTAAGAAACACATTTTTAGAAGATATGTGCCTATTATAAAAATTCAAACAAGGTAAAAGAGTATGATGATAAAAGTAAAAGCCCCTCTACTACCCACAACCATGGCCACCCAAACAAATATTTTTCTGATTTATTTCTATCAGATGAATTCTTCTGGGAAATGAATGAACAGACAAAAAATATACTTTTATAAAAATGAGACATACTAAATGCTTCCTTTCTAGGAGGTACTATTTTCAAAAAGAACTAAGATTATATAAACTATTTTCATTTATTCATTTTATTTTTTTATCCTCACCTGAGTACATGTTCCCCCCCATTTTTGTTCAGATAGAGTGGGAGAGAGAGAGAGAGGAAGAGAGAGGGAGAGGAACATCTACCTGAAAAGGACACATCGAGTGGCTGCCTGCCGCACGACCCTAACCAGGGCCAGGGATGAATGGCAACTGAGGTACGTGCCCTTGACCAAAATCAAACCTGCGACTCATTGGTCCGTGGGCGACACTCTAACCACTGAGCCAAACTGGCCAGGGCTAAACTATTTTTAAAAATCAGTGTTTGGAGACCTGGCCCATGTGGCTCAGTGGTTGGGTGCAGTCTCATGCACCAACAGGTCGCTGGTTTGATTCCCGGTCAGAGCACATGCCCTGGTTGCAGGCTCAATCCCCAGTGTGGGGCAGATAGGAGGCAGCTGACTGATGTTTCTCTCTCTATCCCTCTCCCTTACTCTCTAAGAAAAATAATAATAATAATTAATAAAAACATTAAAACATTTATTCTTTTATTGATTTGAGAGAAAGAGAAAGTAAGAGGGAGAGAGAGATAGAAACACTGATGAGAGGGAACATCAACTGGCCGCCTCCTGCATGCTCCCCACTAGGGAACAGGCCCACAACCTGGGCATGTGTCCAGACCGGAAATCGAACCGGCGACCTCTTGATTCATGGGTCAACCACTGAGCCACACCAGCTGGACAATAAAAGCTTTTTTTTTAATTATTTAAAAATCAGTGTTTAGACTCTTTATTTATTCATTCATTTTATTGTCGTTATTATTTTGGGGTGTCAAATAATCTTTAACTGAAAGATTTTCCTTTGTAGTTCTTAACTAGCTGGGTATTCCCTGCATCACTGTTGACATCACCTACGATGTCATGAGGGTGGCCACCATCAACATGGCAACTGAGGACTAGGCAGCTCCTGGGATCTCTTTAATGGTTCAGGAGAGTTCTCTAGCCAAAGATCGGAGCTGCATCTGTTGGGCAATGTTGGCAATCTCATCAAAAATGACATTTCCTCTGTGTTTAATTTTCTTCTTCTTCTTGTCTCTTTACGATTCTTTGAGGGCTTTGATGATCAGGGCTGAGCAGAAGGTACTGCCTCAGTCTGGGTCTGTCCTTAAGAATGGTCAGTTTCACTGTAACCCTCAGACCCTCCCAATCACTGGTTGCTTTGGCGATGACACCACTAACCTTTTTTGGAGACAGACTGGGGGTGGGGGGGTCTTGGGGGCCAGGGCCGACATGGCACCCACCAGTGCACCTTAAGTATACAACTTTGATCTCACTGGGGTCGAACTTTTGTGGCATGGTGAGGCAGCTGGTGTCGGATGAACCCGGATTCGGGACAACCAAAGAAAGCTGAACCTAAGCCTCCTCTGAGCTGAAAGCTGAAAGCTGGAGTCTTTATTTTTCTAACGATATGTTTCTATTTTAAGCAGCAAGGAGTCTGTCCCTGCTCAGGGAGAAGATATTAACACTTTCACTCATCTCTCCATCTCACCTCTCCCCAGCACATCGCATTGCTTAGCTTTATGAATGTTTTTACATGGCCCTGCTTCATAAAATCCACTTTCTGTCCTACAACCACAATTGCTCAGTTGTTTGAATGGATTCAATGTTGCCCCATTAATCTTACTTTGTTATCTCTGCTTCTGATTTCCATGTTTTTGCTTTAAGCTCATCTCTTCCTTGTGTGGGTTTCATTGTCAAGCAGTCTAGTTCATGTGTGAGAACTTCTAACTTGCCTACCTATTTTCCCTATATTTTATGACTGTCTTGTCTGGGTGGAACATTGGATTGAACTTCTAGAACTTGGGAGATTTTTCTTCATTATCTTCTGGTATTAGATATTGGATACCTTTGATGTCTTCTGAAGTCTCAGACATTCCCTTTCTTCCTACCCCCCGCACCTACCACGGATCTTTGCTTTATCTGTGTGAACCCCTGAAGAATTACTTATCATTTGAAATTCAGTAGCCCAGTTAGATTATGACACTGTGCTGAACATTTCCAGCAAGTTTCCCTCAAAGATGGGAGCTCTTTTAATCTGCAGATTTTTTTTCTTTTTCAGTGAAATATATTTCTTCATTTTCACAAAATTATCTTCTGTTTAAATGTTTTGAAATATCAACATCAAAGACATAAATAATCTTTTTGTTACATTGTCTTCCTCATTATTGACTTCTCTCCAAACGCTTTCATTAATTTCCCTTTTTCATTCCCACTAATTGTCTCAAGCCTTGCCTCTTTGTTGGTGAAGATTTTCACTGGGGTCTATTCTGTTTCCTGCTACTTCTAATGAATATTTTTTTGTTCTATAATTATCCTGCTTTTTCCCTTCCCAATCTGTTTCCTTAGATCTAAAATACCTCTTTTTATCTCACTCTATTGTTTCATCATCTCTTCTTTGAGTTTGGTTTTACAGAATTCATGTTCTTATTAAGTTAGGTGCTCTATCTATAAGAAGCAATTATTAGACGACTCCATGGAGTGGGTGAGTTGATGTTTTCTCTTTCGGGGAAGCTGTAAACCTAGCTGGGGGAGGGCGCTGCACGGCAAAGAACCTCGGGCCATCTTCCCAATGCAGGGTAGAGTGCTGCTCCGAAGCCCTCCTTTCGCCAAGGGCCAACGCTGGTTCACCTTCTTACATTTCATTAGCTCCTCTTCTAAAACCTTTTCTACTATTCCTCAGCCGCAAGACTCAACAGCAACAATGAAAACAAACAGCACACAACAAAAGTGGAAGATATCCAGTTTGCCTCTCTCCAGAGTTGGAAAGAATTTTCAGCAAGATGTCATCTTACCCGTAAAAATTCTGAGACCGGGATTCAGGCCCTGTTCGGTCTCTCTGTTCTGATCAAGGATCCCTGCTTCCACGGTTCCCTTGACCATGAGTTCTGAGGTATACTGCAACAGCCATAGCATTTTCTTTGCTCAGTTATCAATAATACCAGGTTGGGGGTGGGGTGAGGCTGTTTGCTGGCTTATACTATTTTAGGATCACTTCATTATCCATCAGTGGTGGGGAATATGGGCTACATTTTCAAATTTCTTATCTCCAAAATCAAAATCACCTTCTAAAATGCATAATTGGGGTTTATTTTAGTCTTCAACAATGATGCCACCTGTGTCCACAGAAATAAAAACTACTCACTCCTGTCCCCCTTCTGAATGGGCCTATTTATAACTAGCGTTTTGATTGCTACCTATCAAATATTCAAAGTGATAGCAGCCTTGTAAGTGAAGATAACCTGAGTTAGAGAACAGCAAAACAGCAATTATGGGGAATACCAGAAGTGATTCTTGACATGACAGGAGCATTTCACAGACGTACATTTTCATAATTAGATTCTGCTTTCCAAGTAGACATAAATGACTACTGAATCTACCACGATCCTTTCCCCTTGACAATCCACACCAAGGGAAAAAAGATTCTCCAAGGGTGCGGATGCATGAAATTCAGGATCGCGGTTTAAATGTTTTTCTTTAATACCCTAAAATAAGAATACATAGTAAAAAGAAAAAGAAAAAAAGAAAGAAGCACTACATAGTGAAAATATTTTCCTCATTGGGATGTATTTTACATTAATGCTGTATAAACTCTAGGATAAGTCTCTCATAATAATGGCTCCAATATCGTCTGGACAGCTCTGTTCAATAAGTTATGCAACATGCCTGGCAACAGAGGAACACCCCAATCTGCCAGTCGCTGCTGAGTGACCCGAGTCAATATTTGTGCACGCTTCAGTTTCTGCCATAGTTATCACTTATATTGGCCCCCACAGGCACAAAAGTGGAAACTAACCTGGCAAAATACGTCACTCATGCTGAACTCCAAGATTCAATAATATAACACTTTTAAAACTAAAAGACATTAGCAGATTACACGGAGGAACCTAGTTCTACCTAAGATGTCTAGCCTGGGTGGGTCAATATTAGGGAAATAAATGGAACAATATAAAATGCTTACAACTCAATAGCATATAAAGATCTCGAGAAAAATGTTCTAATGATGCACAGTATCAATATAACTAGAATAACAACTGGGAACTCTAAAGCAATGGCTAACAACAGAGCAAAGCTTTTTAAACAATTATCACCAGAAATCTGTGGTGGGGGTTTCACTGTTCAATTACATAGTCTACAACCTGCTTGCCTTTGATTATCTTGTAATGAGACAGCTCACAGAGCACACACCTACTTGCACACACACACTAGCTACTCTGATTGACAGTCACAATTGCACAAGGAAATAATTTCATTCTTATCCGACCAGGACAAAACATAGCTGATTTATTAGATAACTAAAGAAAACTTACTATCAAAACATAACAAGCATTCCCCTATGTGACAAATCATCTAACTCCTCTATCTTGATCAGGGAGATAGAGCAAGGTCCTGAAGAGCCAGGAGCCCAGGTTCATTCACTAGAAACATGATGTTCCATTTGAAACTCAGTGAACGCCATGAGGTCAGGAGGAGATCATCATACCTCAAGGTACAGACCAGTGAACCAGCCACACAACGGGCTAGCAGCAGAGCTCTTAGAACACAGAGCTTTGACTCCTAGACCTACTCTCTCCATCTCTCTGCAGTTACCTTGTATCTTTTCTCTTTCCGTGTCTAAGCCCTTCAATCACATCCATGCCACTGGTCCAAAAGGGAGCTGAGCAAGACTTGTAACTAAACTAAAACAAACACACCCCAATTCAGAAATTAAACTTTAAGGACCCCCCTCCCTCACATCAGCGATTCTCCAAGTTTGCTGTACATTCGGATTGCTTGGAAGATTTTAACTATCCCAATACTCGGGCTGTTTCCCATACCAATGAAATGAGAAACTCTGGGAGGAGAACCCAGGCATCAGTATTTTGTGAAATACTCCCAGTGACTCCAAGTGTGAGAGCCAGTTAGGGGGAAGTTCACCAAAAAAGACTGGAGTGATTCCATGTAAGTGTATAGTATAGGAAACAAAATGCTTTTGTTTCCAATTAAAAAAATAAATAGGAATCGGAGTTTCCTTGTTTACACCAGGCAGACTGGGAGTCAGTATCAATCTACATCTCTTTTCATGTAATTGCCCGTGCTTTCGTGTGGCTCCCCGCAGAGCTGACTGCCGCATGGACCGTCTCAAGCACTGTCCTGCTGGAAAATAGTGTTCCTTTGTATAAAAATCATTAAATGTGGGAAAGATAGCTATCTCAGCTGAAGTGGGAGGAAAGTTACAGACAGTTATTCAAGACACTGAACAACAGGGCAGCTTGCAAACACCTGTAGTGGGAGGGAGCCAGTGTCAGAAAGGTGCAGCTTTGCTTCTACCCAATGAACAAAAAATATTAAACTTGCAGCCCAGAGCGAAGGACTAAAAGGATAAATTGTAATACTGAAAAGGTACCTCAAGTAGTTATTCTAAAGAGTTGGTCCATATTTAAAAACTAAAACGCTAACTTAAGTGACCAGTTCCATCAAAAGCACACCAGCTGACCCCCTCCCCAAGCTCTTGCCAAATTCACAACCAGCAAGATAATAACCTGTACTGAAATTCTGGTATGATTGCTTTAGGTAAGCAGATGCTATCAATTAATATAATTCCTGTCACTTAACTGTGAACATACCCAATTGTACAAAATTGACAATTTTATTCTAATTGCATGAAAAGACTGGGTCAACGGAAGACTCTTAAAATCATCATAACTAACCGATGTTCAAGAAAGCTTCAAACATAGATCCCTAGAGGATTAAGGTGTCCAACACTAAAAGATTCCACCAGGCCAACCTGTGGAATATTTCTTTCACATCTAGTTCTACCAAGTAAACACTGCTGTATGTTGCATGATTAAGCCCACACAGGAACTCAGAAGATGTAAGGGAGACCTGAGGTCAATTTAGATGGAAGCATTGATAAGAGGACCAAAACAAACCCCAATCTTTATGAACTAGCTGGAGGAGATCAACACAAAAGGCACCAGGGAGAAATAAGTGACAATGCCTGGAGAGTCTCTTCTTTGAACAAACAGAAACTGATAGAGCCGACAAGCTTCATCTCCCATCAGCACACCTCCTTGGAGGCACCAGCAAACACAGAGAAACTAGAAATTAGAACCTGTTATAACACCGTTACTCTTTAAAACATTGCACCTGCATATCACACCTCTGTGGTGTGTTATGCCACTGCATCTGACTGACAACGTGAGACTCTCCACCTGGCTTTGAGGAAAATGAAAATAACCATCTGCTAATAATAATTCTATTTCATCCTAAATAGTTTCATTTTAGGCTGATGAAAAAAAGACACATTCCGACTACCTTCACAACTCTGTAGCAAGAACATTTCAGAAGGTAGGTCTATAAATAAATGTGCTTCCCCACGAACACTGTAAATTCAAAATCCTCAGGCTGGGGAAGGCTGCAATTTAAACGGCAGCCCCAATATGAACTTACCTGGTTTTTAAAGTCCCATTAGAATACGCTCCCAATCAGTCCTGATCTCCCTTTTCTATTTGCACAGGAAGGCAAAAAAACACCCCCAACTACATTTGACTTGATCCCAGCCCCATCCTTCATCAGAAGCTTGCGATTTCATTCAGAAGCAGCTGGCCCTCAGCAGACTGAATATGCACAGAGACAGTAATGAAAGGGATCGAAGATAAACCCCAGAGACGCACCAAGAAAAACAGCAACACAAACACCAAAAAGCAGCAAACCCTTAAGAGAGGTGTTTTTCTTGGCTGCCTTTCCCCAGCCAGCCCCCTTTCACAGGCGCAATGTCTCAGTTAGGAAAGAGGATCTTACCTGAGCTGATCATACTGTGCATTCTCTGCTGAGCCAAGAGCTGCTCTCGTCCAGCCACCCCATCTGAGGAAAAACACGAGTCACTCTCGTAAATTGTCTGCAGCATACTGCGATCACTCGTACTTCAGCTACATGAAAGATTCATCTCTGCTCAGCGCTGGGGCCCCAGGAGCTACCCTCGCTGGTCCTCCCTCCGCCCCAGGAGAAGCAGCAGAGCGTCAACTTCAACAACGATTTCCTTTCTGTTCAGATGGACACACACTTTTTCCAAAGCCCTGGACACTTTCCCCATGTTACCAACCTGTGTGCAGAGCAGAGAGGACCGGGTGGATGCTATGACTCTCTGGAGTTTAGGTTATCCTGAAAACTAAAAGCAGGTGGGAAATTGGAATGTGCTTCGGGGATATTGCCTTGTCAGAATAAGTAGAAAAATATTAACTCTACCCACGAGAAAAAGAAACCAATTAAACCTGGCTTAAAGTTCTTCACGCTGCTGGAGTTTCGTGGCAAGAGGCGTCAGTCCTGCAAGACTAGAGCTGGTGCCCTTCTCCTATCTGTTTGTGTGTGTGTGTCTTCCCCCCTCTCTGGTCTCTCTCAGCTCAAGTTGGCTAAACCTAGTGATAATCCATTTGCATATGAATCAACAACAGCATGGCCCACAGGCACAGAAATAGAACAATGGTCGGCCTGAGCCAAAAATAGGTCAAGCCTGGCCGAGTGATTGGAGCCTGCATTAATGCATTTAAAAATACCCCAGCAAACCCAGCTGTCCAGCCTCTATCTTTCAAACCATAATTCTCCATTGCAGGGCCTTAGAAGCAATTAACTCTTTCCTCCCTCCAAGCTTGCTCTTCAGTTTCCATACTGGAGATTCACATCCCAAGAAAGGAAGGCAAAATAATAAGAAGAAGAACAATCAAATTAAAATTAAGAAACATGATTCTAAGAGGGCACATGCACATACATTTCATTTCATTTTATTTCTGTAGTATGTGTTTTTGGAAGAGAGAGGAGAGAAGTGCAGCGCTCTGTATTGGTTCTAAAATAATACTGGAAGCTTTTGCTCATAATGTGGTTTCTGCCTCACCCACGCACAGCAATCCTGGTGTTCTATTTTTGTTGCCTGTTTCTTTGGCTACACTGCAGTTGGCTGTAGCACTAGAAGCTTTTCTGCCTTCTAGTTTCAAGACTGACAGGAGATTTAGTAGAGGTAGTTTCAGAAAACAAGCACACTCCAGAATAAAATGTTTATAAAGGACTGACTTGATTTTTTTTTACTTGCTATTTATGTAAGGCAATTGTCCATTTCATAAATCTAAGTATGATGGTGGTACCCACTATCAATTTTATTGCATTCGGTTTCTACATTTAATTTTTAAAAAATCACTTAGACCTGCAATGTTCCCTCTATTTCAGCACCCAGGCTGCATTCGTTTTACCTGTAAACAGAGAAGAAAGTGGGTGCTTTCTTATGGATGGCTGCGAACTAGCGAACATTCACCTGCGGATCAGTAAACAAACTTGCTGAGGCCCCCCCTATGAACCTTCTGCATTCACCCCTACATTGGTTACCTCACTTTTCCTTTTCTTTTTTTTAATTCCTCACCCAAAGATATTTTTCCATTTATCATCAAATACAGTGGGAGGGAGGGAGAGAGAGGGAGACAGAGAGAAACATCGATGTGATAGACCCACACTGACTGGTTGCCTCCCACATGACCCGACCAGGGCCAGGGACGAACGGCAACTGAGGTACGTGCCCTTGACCAGAACCGAACCTGAGACTCATTGGCCCTCGGGTCGATGCTCTAACCGCTCAGCCAAACAGGCCAGGGAGGTTGCCTCACTTTTCTAAAAGAAATCACGTTCATAATGGCTGATATATTCCCAGACCAACACACACATTGGGGAACTCACTTATAAAGTAAATGAACTATAATATGTAGTACTTACTAAGAATTTTATAGTCTGTGAGATACACTTATAACATCATTTCTGTATGAGAAATAATTCTGCATCAGAAATCGAGTTGCTAGCAGCTAGCCACTCGGAGGACAAACGCAAAAGTGGTAACTCCCTTTTCTAAACTAGATCAGCAAGGAAAATGCAATTCCTAAGGCACTCCTAGCAACAGAGGAGGAGGAAGAAAAAGCAGAGTGTTTCCAGATTCCCAGAACAATCACATGGAGGAGGGATCTGTCTATGGTCAACAACAGAGTGCAGGGCCCAGTAAAGAGAAGGAGGAGACAGAGTGTGGATGGGAAAGAGGAAGCATGTCAAGTCATTAGGCAGATCACCCACTGCTGGAGACTGTTCCTCCTTCCACAGACTGACTCCAACTTTTTGCAAAATTATATTTGGATAGATAAATTGCAAGATTTAAAAAAAGAACTTATTCCAAACGTCATTTACTTAAGCTAAACAAGAAAATCTTATGTTCCTGTCAGTGGGAAAAACAACAACTCTTAATTCCATCTGGTATGACAAGTGAACTTTCCCTCAGTTCAGAGACTGGTCTATAGAATTCAAGGGAAGGCAACACTGTGGTCTAGCAATTTACTCCAGAGATGATGTACCAAGCACAGCATTTAGACCTTGGGAGAGATTTAGAGATGATCTGCAATGGTTTCTAGGCTCTCGGTTCCCCCGGGATGCTGAAGTGCCTGGGAGCGAGCTTACACGGTGGTTCTCCATCCAGAAGAGGTTCTCCCTCCAACCAGGGTAGCCACACTCTTCTCTGTCTACATTTGGGTATGTAAGATTTCTTTTGAATGACTAGTAATATTAAAAAACGTTCATTGAGCCCTGGCTGGTTTGGCTCAGCAGTTAGCACGTCAGGCTGCAGACCAGTGAGTCCCGGGTTCGGTTCTGATCAAGGGCACCTCGGTGGCAGTTTGTGCCCGGCCCTGGTTGGGTCACACGGGAGGCAACCAGTCTATGTGTCTCTCTCACATTGATGTTTCTCTCTCTCCTTCTCTCCCTCCCAATCTATCTTAAGATAAATGGGAAAATGTCCTGCCGTGAGGATTACAAAAAAAGTTAATTGAGCCCTGGCCAGTTTGGCTCAGCGGTTTGAGCGTTGACCTGTGGTCCAGAGAGACCCGGGTTCGGTTCCCGCTAAGGGCGCGTACCTCGGTTGCAGTTTGTCCCCAGCCCTGGTTGGGTCATGCGGGTGGTAGCCACTCGATGTGTCCCTTTCATGTACATGTTTCTCTCTCTCTCTCTCTCTCATCCTCTCTCTCCCTCCCACTCTATCTAAACAAAAAATGGAAAAATGTCCTCGGGTGAGGGTAAAAAAAAAAAGTTAATTGAAAACCATTCATCTAATACAGACAAGCTCCCTATTTGACACCGGAGGAAAGTGACAAGACTTGCTGAGGGTAGTAAAAGCAGTCCTTGATGGTACTCCAACTAAAGGGTCTTGCTTAGTCTCCAACACATCACCCCAACTAAATGGGTCTCACATTCACATTCTCTAATCTGCCAACTTGTCCCTCACTAAAATGATGCAAATAATTACCTGAGCTATTCAGAATAATTGTAATATTATCTACTGATGAGAAATGGAACCACTAGCTAATAGTTTCTGAGCGGTTTTGAACAGATTATGCAAAACTAGTGGTGAACATCTGGTGGATAACAAAATCCCAGTGTGGTTATAATATACTCATATATCTTTTGTCACTTTAGGTTTAAATTAGACCCCCCAAACTACTAAAGTCTCCAAATTTTATAATCATAAAAAATAAAACAAAACTTGCCCTGGCTGGTTGGGCTCAGCAGTTAGAGCATTGGCCTGCGGTCCAGAGAGACCGGGGTTCGGTTCCCGCTAAGGGTACGTACCTCAGTTGCTGTTTGTCCCCGGCCCTGGTTGGGTCATGCAGGTGGCAGCCACTCGACGTGTCCCTTTCACGTTGATGTTTCTCTCTCTCTCTCTCTTCCTCTCTCTCCCTCCCACTCTATCTGAACAAAAAATGGAAAAATATCCTCAGGTGAGGGTAAAAATAAATAAATAAATAAAAATAAAACTCCAAAGAATAACTTAGTAATTACCTTATTTCTCAGAGGTTACAGGAAAGGGCATTCCATATAAAACAGTAGAAATACTATGCTTTCTTCATTTTGACCAAGTTATGTAACTTGAGGTTTATTTACATTTCATCCCTGCATCATTTCAGCATTTTTTCCCTATTAGCAGTCTTATCTTTCAACTCTTGATAACAAAAATTCAGTTTAGAGTGAAAAGACTTTAAACGGGTATCAAAAAATAGACACTACTTGTTGCTGAAAGGAAAAATAAGCATCACTAACCGACCACCAGGTATACTGATTACTGTAGTCTCATTATCCGAGAACTTAAATATTTAAAAATTTTAGTTAATTTTTCTTATAGCCTCTCAACAATGTCGGTAAAGTATGACTAGGTTTCTTTATGGGCATTGACAAAACTAATTTACCAGCTTGGGGAAAAAAGTGATATTAAATTTTGTATTATAAGAACCATAAAAACTAATACAAATATCAGGCTAGAATAGATAGGCAGTTTTTAATATCTCAATACAATACATTTTAATTCAATTTAATAAATATTTTGGAAATTGAGCTAAATATTTTACGATTCTTCAAATAAAAAGTAAAAAAGAATAGGAGAAAAAACAGGTTCCTAGTTTAATAGAAAATGGGAAGGGGGATCAAATCCTAATGCAAAATGTCATTTAAAAGTGACTATGGCCCAGCTGGTGTGGCTCAGTGAACTGAACATCACCTCATAGACTGAGAGGTCCTGGTTCCATTCGGGGTCAGGGCACATGCCCGGGTTGTGGGTTTGATCCCCAGTAGGGGGCGTGCAGGAGGCAGCCGATCAATGTTTCTCTCTCTCCTTTCCTTGCTTATAAAAGAAAATATCAATTAAAATAAAAGTGACTATGGCCCTGGCCGGTTTGGCTTAGCAGTTAGAGCATGGCCTGCGGACCAATGAGTCTCAGGTTCGGTTCTGGTCAAGGGCACGTACCTCAGTTGCAGTTCATCCCCAGCCCTGGTTAGGGTTGTGCAGGAGGCAACCTGTCCATGTGTCCCTCTCACGTCGATGTTTCTCTCTTTTCTCCTTCCTTCCCTCCCAATCTATCTAAAGATAAATAGAAAAATATACTCTGGTGAGGATTTAAAAAAAAAAAAGTGACTATGATAGCCCTGGCCAGTTTGGCTCAGCGGTCAGAGCGTCGGCCTGCTGACCAAAGGGTCATGGGTTCGATTCCTAGTCAAGGGCACGTACCTGGGTTACTTGTTGGATCCCTGGCCTTGGTCCAGGTAGTGTGGGAGGCAACCAATTAATGTGTCTGGCTCACAACTATGTTTCTCTCTCCCTCCTGCCCTTCCACTCTTTCTAAAAATCAGTGAAAAAATATCCTCAGTGAGGAATATGACTATGATAATTCCAATTCTAATTCTTCGTATGCAGGTATATAGTCAAAACAAAAGCAATGTATAAAATATCTATAGGGCATCAAAATATTTCCAAAAATATCCTTTGACTCCTAGTTCACAATAACCTTCTCACATCAGTCTATGTCGATGGCTGAAGACTCCACTGGAAAGAAAGCTGCATCACTTAATGTATGTTACCCAACAACGTATCCTCTGCTCAGCTCTGGTCAGGCACAGACTGCTCAAGCTGCGCCGGGTCTTAGGATTCTAGAATCTAGACGCAGTATGATTTAAAACTCTGCCTGAGCCCTGGCCGGTTTGGCTCAGTGGTTAGAGTGTCGACCTGTGGTCCTGAGAGACCGGGGTTCGGTTCCCGCTAAGGGTGCGTACCTCGGTTGCAGTTTGTCCCCGGCCCTGGTCGGTCGTGCGGGTGGCAGCCACTCGATGTGTCCCTTTCACATCGATGTTTCTCTCTCTCTCTCTGTTCCTCTCTCTCCTTCCCACTCTACCTGAACAAAAAAATGAGAAAATGTCCTCGGGTGAGGATAAAAAATAAAAAAATAATATAAAATAAAACTCTGCCTGAAACACTGAATTGTGCTTTACAGGAAAGCTACAAATTAATCACCCAAAACTGGGACTCCTCCGCTCACTCGCTTATTCATGTCATTTATTCTCCCACCCTCACATTTCTCAAACCGCTGTCACAGAAACAGTATTATATACACCTGTCTGCAGGCAACAGGTTTGGTTCCCACAGAGTCCCAAGGATAAGAAAGAAGAGGCAAGTACAGCACACTAATTTTTATTTTGAACTAAATAGCTTATCTGAATGTCCTCTCTCTCAGAGAAACATCACCAATTCTTACTGAATAGTGAATGCTCAGTATACACGTGATTCCTCTCATGAAAACAAAATAATCCATTATGAAATGGTCTTCGGAGAAGGAAATGTTCTGGGTCCGGCAGCAGGTGAAGCGTTTGGGAAGACACATCAGCAATGTGCATTTTATATACAACTATTTTACATAAAGACTATTTGATATAAAAATAAAAATCAACATCAACAAAACCTCTACAAGTGTTGTCCTTGCTTTGATTGAAAATAATTTCTTCCCTAACTCTTCCCTTTCGAATGGGATGTGTGGTTCTATGATTTATTCTATTTTTAGAGGATTCAAAAGCATCAAGACCACCTGGCAACTTCTTAGAAATGCAATTCATTGGGCCCTATGCCAGAACTACTAATTCAAAATTTCTGTGGGGAATCTGTATTTTACAAGCCTTCCAAGTGATACATAATAAAGTTTGAAAAGCAGTAGATAAAAATCATCCTTTCCAAAGCAATGATCCCATAGCTAAAAATATAAATGGATAAAGTATCTTTTTTGAGTCCAATTTCAAATTAGCCAGTATAATTAGAGGACAATTTTTCAAAATTAAATTAAATTAGGTAAGAGACTGAAGAAGACCTTCGTTTGCAGACGAGACCAACACGGTACCCTAAGAAGACAGGCAGGCGTGCACCACTTTGCTCCTCTGGGCACTTTGCTTTAGGTCTGCCTTTCAGTTCATCTGTTGCACATCAGCCCCCATGTGCAAGCTCAGAGCAGACAGCCCAGGAGGAGAAAGCAGCCTGCTCGTGCACAGCCCTCTCACTACAGGCATACGTAAAACTTAACGGTCTTTTGAAGTTTGTTTTTTCTCTGACAGTCAATCATTCACAGTGAACATTTGCTCTTTCAAAATCATAGTGCAAGCTCTGAACATAGTGCAAGCAAGAGAGAGAGAGAGAGAGATGATAGATAGATAGATAGATAGATAGATAGATAGATAGATAGATAGATGATAGATAGATAAGAATATCCCAGCCTCTATTTTCATTTATTTGGAGATAATGGAGTAAAAATATTACTATACAGTTTGATAAGAAACTCTAACTCTAGACGTTTATTTCAATATTCCTTGAATTTTCATTTATAACCATGGATTCAAAGTAATCAACTTGCAGAGTTGTTACAAGGATTAGAGAGTATCATATCATACCTCTCAAATAGGCATTCAATAAAAATAGCTAATGTTACTATAACTAATAATATCAAAATATCCTATAGACCTTTAATTCATAATTTAAAAATATATGGCAACTACTGGGCTGTTTTTCTAAGGAATTGTATAAATTCTAAAGAAGATTATATAACATATTAAACATTGAGTACCTTAGCTTTAGTTATTTATGCTTCGTTTAAAAAGCTGAAAAGGAATTTGACTTTATTATCAGAGCTTAGTACAATGTCTTCAACATAGTATGTCACTAACTGCAATAGAGAGAAGTGATTCCTTCTCCAGGGGACCCTATTACAAGACTAATGATCTGGAGCAAGTCACTAATATAATATTCAACATCTAATAATTCATTGTTTTTCATTTTAGCATATCATATTAAAATCTCAATAATTATCTTCAAATTAATAATAAATCACAATTTTAAAAAGCTAAGTCAATGCATGTCTGAAAATGGATCTTTTGTTGAAATCAAGTGCAGTTCAATTGCACTTTCATTTCTTGCGTTTATTTCCTTGCCTTGTGTTTTCACAGGAAGACTAACCAATGAAAAAGGTCAGACAGCAGACTGACCTTTTTTTTTTCCTTATCCTCACCCGAGGACATTTTTTCGTTTTTGTTGTTGTTGTTGTTGTTCAAACAGAGTGGGAGGGAGAGAGAGGAAGAGAGAGAGAGAAACATCAATGTGAAAGGGACACATCGAGTGGTTGCCACTCACACAACCCCAACCAGGGCCAGGGACAAACTGCAACCGAGGTACGTGCCCTTAGCGGGAACCAAACCTGAGTCTCTCTGGACTGCAGGCCAATGCTCTAACTGCTAAACCAAACCAGCCAGGGCACAGACTGACCTTTAACTGGGTCTAATGTGAGTGAATAAAGTTATCAAATACTTTTGTGTGGACAGAGATTCAAATATTTTTCTTGTGAAGTACCTTAAAGATGTCGGCACTAAGAAATTAACATGGTATAGCCTTTGTAATAGATCTAATAACTGCAGTGATGGCTGAGCTTCTAGAAAAGTCTACTTATCCACTGCATTGTTCTGTTTTATAATTGGTGAATGCCGTTGATTATACCATTTTGACTCAAAATTCTAAAATATAGCTTCAGAATCAACCTTCCTTCTTTGTGAAAGTCACTTGAGAAACATAACACCTTTTCCTACACTGTATATATACAATATTTCTGCCTTACAGGATATTTGTTCCTGTCCAAACATCCACTGAGACGTTTGATCCACACCAGAAGGGCTTTGATATTTGGTCCTGTCCAAACCATCCATGGAGACATTTGGTCCACACCAAAAAGAAATTTGCTGACATGAATATACCATGCATCTCAAGGTCCCATCCTCTGTGCATTTCTCTAACTGTAGGCATAGTTAATATAAACCTTAATCTTCCACAAGAGTCGAACTTCTATCCATCTACCGAACCCTATGTGCAATTACCAGCTAGGCTACAGAGGCAAGAAGGGTTAGTATTGGCGATACAGCCACAATGTCATTATTGGGCCAAGAAAACATGATAATATGTTTTATGTATTAATTCTGTCTACCAAAAGTATAACTAAATATTATGGCCTATTTCACCCCAGTGACATTTTAAGTGTGGACATTTTAGTCAAATATCACGGACTACTGAGCATGAACAAAATATGCTCTTGAAAGTTTTGATCAGAATTAAATTTTAAGGACCTTTTGGCATGGACCAAATGTCTCCATGGGCATTTTGGATAGAACCAAATGATAACTAATCATTATTTCTATGAAAATAAAAATTCTGAGAGGATGCCAATGATGTAAAATTAGCATTCTGATCTTGGCTATTTGGAATACCTCAGATGATTAATTTTCTCTTATTCTACAAGCAAGTCTTCGTATGTAGCTACACCTTCAATACAGATCATGTTGGAAATAAGTGGGATTCTGACCACCAAAATGAATAGTTATAAATAGCACCTGGATGGTTTCTACATTTGAGAGGTGTGATCAGAGTCATTTCCACATGCCAATATAAACTAAGGCAGGCATTACAAAGTCAACCCAGGGCTTTTCACGTCATTTCTCACCAAAAAGGTCAAGTTGATACTTACCATACCAAACCATTTCAATCACCAAGTTAAATCAAGAGCATTCCAGAATGCCTGCTTCTGAAAATAGCAACATTTTTTAATGTTGCAATTACATGTGGACTTCCTAACTCTATCTAGTTGGGTGCCAACTACCAAATTTGAGAAATAACAAAACTCAACACATACTTTACTTATTTTTGCCTGATCAAAATATGTATAGTACTGGTGTATAACTAACGTGCAAACATTTGCAATTGGTCATATCAGTAAGTGTATCAGAGATCTGATGGGCACGGGAGCTTCCCCACTGCAGTGAAGAGAACAGAGAATCATGAGCTCTCAGGCCATTCCTGTTCTCTCGACAAACCTGACTTAAGAACTGAATCTTTTACCTTCTTTGGCAAACTTCGTGCCCCAGACAATTTCTCGGTATTACCCACACAAATCCTTCATTCTTTTTTTTTTTTTTTAATCCTCACCAGAGGACATTTTTCCATTTTTTGTACAGATAGAGTGGGAGGGAGAGAGAGGAAGGGAGAGAGAGAGAGAAACATCGACGTGAAGGGACACATCAAGTGGCTGCCACCCGCACAACCAACCAGGGCCGGGGACAAACTGCAACCGAGGTACGTGCCCTTAGCGGGAACCGAACCCGGGTCTCTCCGGACCGCAGGCCGACGCTCTAACCGCTGAGCCAAACTGGCCAGGGCCAAATCCTTCATTCTTCCATACCTTTGCATGTGCTGTTTGTCTAATCCAGAATGTTCTTCCACTGTTTTCTATTGGAGAACCCCTTTTAATTTTACCAGACTATCATATCTTTCTTTGTCCCTTAAAATGTTTTTCACCTGAAAACTTGTATAACAGACTTTCTTCCAGTTTACACTTGTCAGATAGATATTTTTCTATCCCTTCATTTTAACCTTTTGCTTTCCTGTAAGTATGACATCTATGGCAACATATTTCTTGGGTTGTTTTTCCTTTTCATCTCACAGAAAAGTCATTTAGTAAGTTTACAGAAGGGAATTCACAGTCCTAGCTGGTTCATCATCTTCTCAGGAGAAAAAATAGTAAATTCATGTCATCCTTCAAAATTCTGCCCAAACATTACCTCCTTGGCAAAGCTCCCTGGACCTGCTCAGTCATGAATGAGAGGACCTAATTCTATCCTTACGTCTATCATGACATAATCCACTGGATATCTGAATGATTTGGTTACCTATCTGTTCCCCACACTAGACCTCAGCAAGTCAAGAACAAAAAGTGTCATTTGCCTAGGTACCTGTTCCACACTGCCTAGCAAGCCACCAGCACTCGAAATATCTTGGTTGAATAGAGGTATGTGAATTACGTAAATGTACGTGAAGTGTCTGATATTGGAAATACACTTCCCTTCCTACCTATTTTCACAAATAAATGTCAAGCAAACAGTTTCCAGCATCTTCTGCATCGTGCCTCCCCCTTCCACCAGCCTTCTTCCCCAAATCTAACCTCTGGATTCCATCTTCCTCTCTCAGAAGAGCTCGCCTCACACACCCAACAGGATCCCCATTCCCATCAGAGAGGATGATGCTTACGTTACATGCAATACTTTTCAGGATGATATCATAACCATGCATAAGTTTTGCATCATCCATCTAAAATGCGGGGATTTTAAACTCTATGTTGCTTTATTTTCCTAGGATGAAACACGAGAAATGACATGTTTAAGATTCTAGGGAGTTTAGCATTTCCATTTCTACATTGCAAGTATTTTTACTAAAAAATGAATTTCAGAAATGTTAACAGTTGTTCCTGTGTTCTTCCGGCTCTCTTTGGCTCTGTCCGACGGTTCCCACTGCAATCCCTCTACAGGACACAGTGATGCGACTCTTCTGAAAACATCAGAGGTCTGATCAAAAGATACCCCCTTCACATTCTCACTGACTTGGAGGGCTCCTTTCCAGTTTGCAAAAGATCCTACGTGGTCTAAGCCTTTTGAACGAGGGGCTTTATGTTGATGTGTTTTCTAAATCATAGAGGGATCTATTCTGGAAAACATGGAAACTTTGGTTTTAGATATTAATTTATATTTGCTTCATGAGCACCATGAAATCGCCTTTCTATGAAGGCAATTAATAACAATCTAGCCCTGGCCGGTTTGGCTCAGCAGTAGAGCATTGGCCCACAGACCAATGAGTCATGGGTTCGATTCTGGTCAAGGGCACGTACCTCAGTTGCAGTTCATCCCTGGCCCTGGTCAGGGTCATGCGGGAGGCAGCCACTCCATGTGTCTCTCTCACATTGATGTGTTGCTCTCTCTCCCTTCCACTCTATCTGAAGGTAAATAGAAAAATATCCTTGGGTGAAGATTACAATAACAAAAAAAAAAGATAACAATCTATATTGTGTGGCTAATTGGATGGAGAAGAGGCTCTGAATTCAGGCAGAACTGGACTTAAATTCTGTCTCTGTCACTTATTAGCCAGTTATGAGCTGTATAGCTTGGATAAGTTACCTAACCTTTCAGGATCATAATTTCCTCTTCTTAAAAATGAGGATGTTTAGCCCTGGCCACTTTGGCTCATTGGTTGAATGTCAGCCTGTGGACCAGAGAGTCCAGGGTTCGGTTCCCGCTAGGGGCATGTACCAATAAAAAATAAAAAAAAAATGAGGATGTTTATAACTGCCTTGCAGTATTGTTTTAATATTTATAAGTAGTGAATATAAAATGTCTACCATTATGACAAGAACATAGTAGATACTCAATACAATGTAGGTATTTTTATTATAGCCCATTATTAATACAAAAATCAAGAAGTGAACAATTACATTTCTCTTTTCTGAACTAAGATTCCTTTTTCTCAAGATCAGCTATAACTTTGTAAAGCAGAATATAAAGATCATTAGTTTCCACTAGGAAAAAATGAGTATATAAAAGTTAGATAAGCAAAATCAGAATAGAAATTCTCATCATATTAATATCACACTCCAGGCTGATAAACCATGTGTGTTCGGCAACTAACTGATTCCTACTGTGAAATAAGAAATGGAAATAACAAATAAGAGAGTGAATGGTACATGCCAGGCTAGTTGCTGTATTTACTTTGTAAGGTCAAATCAGATATTTTAATATGAGGAACACAGATTAATAACAACACTCAGATGAAACACAGAACCTTCACTGGGTATACTGAATTATATCTGTTTGTCATTTAACTGCAACCTTGGGATATCTTCAATCCACAATGCATCCCCACAGCTAATGTTTTCATTCCAGATCCCAGGGACTACATAGTTAAAAATCAATAGTTAACATTAGTTATTGTACCTGAAACTATAACAATATGTTTGTTTGTTTGTTTTTAATGAATTGGGGACTGTTGTCTTCTTATTTGACTATATGTGAAGGACATTCTCAACAGTATTTCTTATAAGTAGAAGAGACCCTTTGGAAGTCAAATTCATTTATTTTAAATTCCAAACTATAGTTGGACACAAATTTACCACTTTTTGATTATCTGAATTATGTATAATTCTGTATTGACTTGATAGAACCCAATCCTAGTTAAAGGAAATCAAGTCTAGGAGTCATTAGTGTGCTGAGGGCTTAATGATGGGGAATTCTCGCCTGGCTAGTGTGGCTCAGTGGATTGAACATCGTCCCATGGACTGAGAGGTCCCGGTTCGATTCCAGGTCAGGGCACATGCCTGGTCGTGGGCTTGATCCCCAGGTAAGGGGCATGCAGGAGGCAGCTGATTGATGTTTCTCTCTCACTCAATGTTTCTATTATTCTCTCCCTTTCTCTCTCTCTAAAAAAGATCAATAAAAACATGTTTTAAAAAAAATGACAGGGAATTCTCAAGCATAAGTCAATGCCATCCTCTTTATAAGTTAGGGAGAAAACATTAGCCGACAATAACATTTAAAACCTTCAGGTATTTCATTTCATTTTAAATATGACTTCTCTCAAAAAAAAGATTAGCCATACATATAGCATTACATAAAAAAATAAAAAGTTAAACCAATATGGGGAATGAGAAGTGAAAACCCGTAAATACTTTCAAGGTCTATACTAATGTGGCTACATTTGTATCTCATGGTAGAATATCTATAACCATATTTTTAATACCCAATCATTAGGGCAAACCTATAGTATTTTATTCTCTATTTTCAAATGAATCATGGACTATTATAATATCTCAAAAAATGTTTGAATTATTAAATAGTAGATAGTATATTGGCTTCAGACTCCAAATTTATATGGTTCAAATCAGTCGATAAGAAAGGGCAAGAGTAAGATGATACTAAAAATTCTGAATCTGTGCTGTTGAGTGTAATGGATAGGCAGTCTTGTTATCTTATTGGTTTTTCTAATAATAGAATATATTAACTTGAAATTTTTAGTAATTACCAAAGTAGCATCAGTCTTAGAAAATTTGACAGAAAAGCCCTGGCCGGTTTGGCTCAGCGGTTAGAGCGTCGGCCTGCGGTCCTGAGAGACCTGGGTTCGGTTCCCGCTAAGGGCACGTACCTCGGTTGCAGTTTGTCCCCGGCCCTGGTTGGGTTGTGCGGGTGGCAGTCACTCGATGTGTTCCTTTCACATCGATGTTTCTCTCTCTCTCTCTGTTCCTCTCTCTCCCTCCCACTCTACCTGAACACAAAATGGAAAAATGTCCTCGGGTGAGGATAAAATAAATAAATAAATAAATAAAAATAAAAGAAAATAAAAAATAAAAGAAAATTTGACAGAAAAGAGAGAAAGAACTTTATTTGGAAAAATTTTAAATAACTAAATTTTTGAGGGAAAAAAAATCACTATGTATATCCAGAAATCACTATGTATATCCAGGAGCAATTCTGACTTTCCAGAATAAAGCTTCTTAACACGAAGGTGAACTGAATTAGAAGACATAAGAAAATGTGGCCAGCCCTGGCCGGTTTGGCTCAGCGGTTAGAGCATCGGCCTGCGGTACAGAGAAAATGTGGCCACTCTTCATTCCAGGCACATTTGGCCCAGGATGTTCCTATGATCATGACAACAATGATGTACACTGACATACTTCATAAATCAAAATATTCTATCAAAGAGATCTCCTTGTAGGGGGGTAATTTTTTCTTTTTTTTATCTTGCCTCATTTTCATCAGGTTCTTCACAATTTCAAATGCTTATCAATGCTTTTTCAAATGTCCTTTTTAGTAGCTTAAAATAACCTCTCCCTCATTTCAGCAATTGTCACCTCCTCTTCTGAGACATTTATTCACACACCAGGCTCCAACATCTTCGCTTTCATTTCTTCACACAGAAATCAGATGTCCATTTTCTTGCCCCAAACCTAACTACATGTTCCCTAGGCACTAGTATCCATACTCTGTCCCTTCTTCAGTCTTGCTTTGTAGCATACATCCAACACATAAGTCAGTACTTCTTCCTGGGCTAATTTTCACTGGGAAAACCATATTAGCAGCAGAAGTAACACTTCTGACCAATACCTTAAGAAATACAATAGCCTTTGTTCTGTTCTTAATTTCAAGAGTTTCCTATGTTTATATAACAAATATCGTTTCCTTCCACAAGGATTGGTGCTTGCAGAGGCTTCTGGGGAGAAGGGTCTTGGGTGTTCACACAAAGTGTGACCAGAAGGGGCAGTGTGGCGCACCTGGTATTAATGTTCACTCTGAAACACTTTGATCTTGTGGTCCAGAAATAGGCATCATGCCCTTTGAATCCTAGCACTGTGTCCTTGAAATTGTGCCATGCTGCTCCAGAAAAAAATAATAAATAAGGGCTCAACTTGAATTATGAAGGAAAGTATTCCTTCACAAAGGCATGCTTTTAATCCTCTAATAGACTTTTTATCCGTCTGTCACATTCATTTCTAATACTTAAGCAGCAGGATAACGTCTCAAGTATTTAGTGCTGGAAGACAGCTGAGATCAAGACAAAATTACAAACAATATCCACATAAGGGGGAAACAGAAACATACCCTTGAAATGTGGCCTCCAGGGAGACCCTTTAACAGGACAGGGGATGCCGGCGTTCATTACCAAAGATCAGGTCTGTGGTTCTGCCCCTGTTCTGAGTTCAGACCCCCTCCCTTCTTGCAGGGTCTGATCTTTGCCATGGCCCAGCTTTGCAGAGAAATTGCAGAGCTCGGTGAGACCTGGAGAGGCTCCTGGCTGTGCAATCATACCCCAGGAATACACAACTGAAACAGTTATTTGATGAACATATTCGAGAAAAACAAAACCCCTTTAGAAATGGTGGTGGTGAATACTTAGCGCTTGAAATGACTCACACACAATTACAGACACAGAACCTAATCATTTTTCTGAAAATAAGAGCCAGGATCTTGACGTGGGGAAGCAGCAACCAGACAAAAACCATCACCCCAACATGCGGCCCATCTAGAGGAGAATCCCAGCATTCAGACTGAAAACAGGAACTCGAAGCTGGACTTCACTCCACAGGGTGGAGGTGAGATAGGAACTGAAGATTTATAGCAGGACTCATCATTTCTCATAATAATTTGGCTTTATGTAATAAAATAAATGCAGATGTATCATGTTGAATCATTTTATGATCATCCTAAAGCCTTAGATGACAGAGAAACTTTGCAGGTTGAATCATGGATGCTAGGGTAAAACCTGACTACTGGAGACAGAAACTCTGGTACTCAAGGTAAATAGAACCAACATGACCCTTATAGGACTGTCCAAAGCATTCATAGTTCACAGTAGTGTTTGGTTAAGAATACACATTTGAGTAACCCCAAAGTAATATCCAAGGACGTTAAGTCCTTTATTTATAATTTTTGATGACTACGAAGGAAACAATAAGCCCATGACAATACCTGCATGTCAACTAGAACATAATAATTGCATTCCAGAGAAAATTTGTATTAGGTTAAATATGTACTCTAAATAACTACTTTATGGGATGCTAGGGTTATCAGCAAACTTTTCAAAGCTTACATTATTTTGTAACTGTACCACTCATCATCATCTAGTAGCATTATTAATGTTTATCACTGTTTTTTTATTCAGATGGAGCAGGAAGAGAGAGAGAGAAAAAAACATCAACGTGAAAGGGACACATCGAGTGGCTGCCACCGGCACGACCCAACCAGGGCCAGGGACAAACTGTAACCAAGGTACGTGCCCTTAGCGGGAACCGAACCTGGGTCGCTCTGGACTGCAGGCCAACGCTCTAACTGCTGAGCCAAACCGCCCAGGGCAATGTTTATCATTGTTAACTGGGGAAATAAGTTGGCCTCTCACCCCCACCAAAATAAACAAAACCCACAGCTCAGCCTGGCGAGAGACCACCATAGTGGATGGACAAACACACAAAACAAAACTTGGGTGGAGGAGTAATGGTGTTGAGCCAATGTGAGCGGCAGCACGGCAGGGGCTGCATTTCAGGTGGGTCCTGCAGGAGGTGCCTCCTGCTATGAGCCTACAGTGGCCCAAGGCTGGGCACTTGCACCGTGGTGGGGACTCACTGGATGCAGGCACTAGTCTTCCATTTCGTTTTATTTATTTTTTCCCCTCTATTGATTTTAGAGAGAGAGGAGGGGAGAGGGAAAGAGAGAGACAGAACCATCGATGAGAGAGAACATCGATTGGCCACCTCCTGCACGTCCCCACTGGGGATTGGGCCCACAACCTGAGCATGTGCCCTGACCTGGAATCAAACCAGCGACCTCTTGGTGCATGGGTTGACGCTCAACCACTGAGCCACACCGGCCGGGCTAATTTTCTGTCTCTTAAATACAGTTACAATGGCTCCCACAGGCAGTCTATCACCCTGATCGGTACCTTTTCCCTTTCCCTTTTTACTAAAATTTTTTTCTTCTATTTCTACTCTTCTGGTTTCCAATGCCTGGAGAAAAATCAGGTATGAACCAACACGAACTTTATACTCTTATTGTCTATTTACCAATCACATTTGGTTTAATTTTTGTTACGGGAACATAAGTTGTAGCAGAACAGACTGACCATTAACCCACCCACCATTCTGACATGGGGGAGGTGCTTTGCTCTGCCTACCACACCCCCTTGAAGGGCCCCTCCACATCTGGCCTCTGCATGCTTCTTTCTTTCCTACCCACCCATCCTTCCTACAGCTGGCAAACCAGGACCTCCGTGGCCAGGGGAAGGCACTGATCCTACCTCAGCATGAGGCTGTCTGGCTTTAGAATATTGCAACACGATGCCTCTCACTACACTTCAATTCTAACATCTTGTTATGTATCTGAGGCAAGATGGTGCAGGGAGGAAAGCGAAGATCCGATTCCAGCCTGCCTACAGGGCATTCCAACCTCATGACCTGGGGCACGTTAGCCTCCATTTTATTTATATGTTGGCTGTTACCAAATATCCCTATAGGAGTGCTGCTATGTTGACATGAAATGTCTCTAAACACTGGTACATAGTATTTGATCAACAAATAGCAGCTAATTAATGATTGTCTTAAACCCTTACTCACAATCAATTTACTTTGATCTTAGACAAAATGTAACAAGTTAATTGCAAAAGATTAGGAGAAAAAAATAGAAAGAGTGAAAGGCTGCTGTTAAAAACAGGCAATACTCCAATTTAAAAAAGTTAAAGAATATAAGAATAATGTAAATAATAATGTTGATGACAGCCCTGAAAAAATGTTAAAATTAGATAACGTGTCCTCCATTTAAGAAATCATGGATTAGCCCTGGCCAGTTTGGCTCAGCGGTTAGAGTGTCGGCTTGCGGTCCAGAGACACCCGGGTTCGGTTCCCGCTAAGGGCATGTACCTCAATTGCAGTTTGTCTCCGGCCTTGGTTGGGTCATGTGGGTGGCAACCACTCAATGTGTCCCTTTCATGTCGATGTTTCTCTCTCTCTCTCCCCCTCTCTTTCTCCCTCCCCCTCCCTCTCCCTCTATCTAAACAAAAAATGGAAAAAAAATCTAAAAACAAAAAACAATTTAATATTGAGATAGATTGTGTTCAAGGATAGAACAAAACCAACATTAATTTTAATGTCAATATAATATTAATACTTTTAGTTGACCAGCTAATTCTAAGACGTACATGGGATATCAGCGCTCTAAGGTCATGGCCATCTTGAAGGAGACCAAACTGAGAGCACGTGCCTTATCGGCCTCCAAGACCTATCTGTTACATTACAGAGACAATGTACTCCAGGTTCAGCTATAAACGAGAGAGAGAACAGAAGAGACCAACAGACATTATATCTGAAAATTTTATACATGTTAGTACTAGCTAGTATCATAGACAACTGAAGATTTTCAATTAATGGTACTAAGATGGTTGGTTCTCCATGTTCCACTGCTAGATCCCTATCTTAAATGACACACACATACATATACCCACAGTCACCAAATCAAGGAGATTAATAGTCTATACATAAAGAGTAAACTTCGCCCTGGCTGGTTTGGCTCAGCGGTTAGAGCGCTGGCCCGCGGACCAGAGAGACCTGGGTCAGTTCCCCCTAAGGGCATGTACCTTGGTTGCAGTTTGTTCCCAGCCCCAGTTGGGGTTGTGTGGGTGGCAGCCACTCGATGTGTCTCTCTCACATCGATGTTTCTCTCTCTCTCTCTCTCTCTCAATCCTTCTCTGCTTCCCGCTCTATCTGAATATAAGTACAATAAATAAATAAATAAATAAATAAATAAATAAATAAATAAATAAATAAATGTCCCCAGGTGAGGGTAAAGAGTAAACTTCAAAAGTTTTAGAAGAATAAAATATAAAAGAATATGTTCAAATTCACAGATGAGGGATAGATTGGTTAAAATACAGAAAAAACACAAATCATAAAAAAAGATTAATAAATTTGACATAAAAATACAATTGTACAAACACACCATTAAAAAAGAAAAAATTAATTACATTGGGAGAAAACATTTACAGTGCATTTAATCAACCAATTATTAGTATTCTGAACATACTATTTGCAAATCAGAAAAGATACAATCCAATAATAAAGTGGGAAAATGATAAAAATAGGCATTTACTGAAAAGGAAGCTCTAACATCCAATTTAAGTATGAAATGTTCGAAATTACTAATGATCAGGGAACCCAAAATTACTCCACAAGGAGACACAATGAAAAATCCACTAACTAGGTAAAACTGAATCTAATAATAAATACCAAATATTGGTAAAAATGTTGAGGAGTAAGAACTCATACACATCCACAGCAAACGTTTATTGGTTACAAGCATTTCACTTAAGGAAAGCTACATTTCCTAAAAATATTTCCTTTGAACTGGCAGCACTTTGAATTTTCTAAAGTAACTACATATTCCAGGTAAAATTCTAAAGTGCATCTTGGCTAAGATTACTTTCTCTCTCTCTTTTTGGCTTCATTTAAACTAAATATATTCTTTTCAAGATTTTCTCATTGTAATTCTGCTGTCAACAATGAGGAATTACTATGGCACCTGAAATAAAAGTTGATTTCCAAATTAAGTCATGGAACATGAAAGGAAAGAGCTGATGTGCAGCCAATCATCTCCAGAGTGCAGCACAGAATTAGCAAATGCATAAATCGCTCTTAAAAGTATAGTTTCTTTTCCAAAGACTAGCCTGTCTGTTGATAGCCCTCAGGCAATGAAAGTATTCACTGATCTTTGTCTGTAGTGTCAAAAGCAAGAAGTGTTCAATGCAGATAGAGTCGTTACAGGCAAATACATTTTAACTTAACAAAATGAAAACTACCGGAGCTGGAGCTCTTATTTAAACCATCCAGATAAATATACCACTGGAAGACGGAGCAGAAGAAACGGTATTACTAAATCAAAGAAACTGTATGTGTCCTACAGTTCTCTTGATTTTCATGAACACTTGAGATAAATATAATGTGAAAATAATGACACATATTAAGAACCAACATACGACTAAATTCTGGAAATCTTTTTAAGCTTCAAAGATTCATGAATGCTAGGAAATGTGACCAGGAATGAATATTGAGAGCATCTTGAAGTTCTTAAGTTATAAAAATGTATTTTACTAATAAAGAAACATGGCCCAGCCAGTGTGGCTTAGTGGTTGAGTGACGTCCCATGCAACAGGAGGTCGCACGTTCGATTCCCGGTCAGGGCATATACCCAGGTTGACCCAGGTTATAGGCCTAGACCCCAGTGGGGGGCATGCAGGGGGCGGCCAGTCAATGTTCTCTCTCATCGATGTTTCCATCTCTCTCTCCTTCTCCCTTCCTCTCTCTCTAAAAATCAATAAAGAAAAAAACTGGGAAAAAAAAACCATGGTCTCCAAATGGACATAATTTGATTTTAATAAATACATCATCTCAACTGTATTTGGTAAATTCGGCCTTCTGGTTCCTCAAATAAATATGTATGTGTGTGTGTTTGCTTGTTTATATATAAAACTAATTAACTCTTCCGCCAGCCTTGGTTGAGAAATTTTGACACATTGGATATTGGGCTTCTCTGGACAGCTCTGCACCATCCATGGTCAGTTGTTAAACTGTCAGTTCATGGGTCCAAGCTAGTTCTCAGAGGTTAGTATTATTTCCATTATATTTAAGTTCTTGGAATGATAACTCAAATAGGATAACACAATCTATTTCAGATTGGTCAGCTGACTGTCATATAATTAATAACGATAATCTACTGCATGAAAGATCCATCAGGAGGGATAGATCATGTTATCTTTGGAGAAAGCGTGGAACACAGAGCGGGGTATTGTCAGTGGTCACCTACGCTCTGCCCTGGGGAGAGAGTGCTCGTCCCAGAGGATGGTGAATTCCTGTAATTGGGAACAGAAAGTCCTATTTTTCTCAGCAGCAGAATGTTTCCCTAGGAACTGTTAGATGAAAAGCCATTTGGCATGAAAGATCAGACCTCCAGGTGGCAAACTTCAATGGCAAAACTTTGAAAACAAGAGAAGTGTTTAGTTAACTGCAGGCTTTGGTTTTTTGGTTGGGAATGCACAAATGGAACCAGAGTTTAATTGCTTAGGACAATACAATATATTTCAGAGGCTGTGTTGGTAGAAAATAGAAAAACAAAACCCAAACAAACAAAAAACCTAGAGATAAGGTTATTGGCTCCTAGGGGGAAACATAAGGGGAAGGAAGAAATGAGATATTGAATGGGGATTTTTAAATGAAATTTTACTTTGTGGTATTCTTTAGGCTCTCCTCTATATAATAGTCTAAATTTCTCACTAATGCTTTAAACCTTCAAGTGCATGGAGTTAAATTGACCTTTTAGGGTAGTGAAACGAAGTCCAGAAACCATCAGATGGGTTTGGGGCCAGATCTGAGGTCTGGCCACATCTAGATCAAAGAGGCAAACCCATCCAGTCATCCCAGCCTCATGTTATTAAACAGTCAAACCCTATAACTAACAAGCATGATTTTCAGTCAAAATTCTCTCACCAACCTTTGAAATTATAATCTGGTTTCCTGGAATTTACAGGTCAGAGGTCAAGAGGGTACTGTCCCTTGGAGTAATACTTTTCACTGGGACTATACATTTGACATTCTGGTTAAATTCACCTGTCTCTGTGGGCACTGCTGATGTAGATTTGCCAAGGTAATGCCACCCTGCAGGGACAAGCTTACAGACTCTTGGAGCTGATGGGCTACCTTTTGCAAACAATCTTTACTCAGTGTTTTCTGAAAGCATTTCCCAAGCATAATTTAAATATGATGCCAGCATCCAAAATCAAAATTTTAAAAGTTCAAGTTTGGGACATATTGAGAGACTTCCGGTCAAGATGGCGGGTAGGTGAACGCGGTACTCATCCCCTCCCTCAACCACATCAAAATTACAATGACACTACAACACAACCGTCATTCAGAACCGCCTGAAATCCAGCTGAAGGGAAGTCCTACAACCACAAAATTAAAGCAGCAGCCACACGAGACTGGTAGGAGGGCGGAGGGGACGGGCTGGGCCCACACCCACGTGTGGCGGATAAAAATCAGGAGGACACCTCGGCTGGGAAGGTCCTCCCTGAGGACTGAGGGGCCCCCGTCCCACACCAGGTGCCCTGCTCAGGGTTCCAGTGCCAGGAAGAGAATCCCCATCACTTCTGGCTGGAAAACCAGCGGGAACTGAGGCTCAGGGAGGCTGAGGCGGCTGGAGCCCCAGGCAGCTCCTTAAAGGGCCCGCGCACGGACTTATCGGACTCTCTCCCTCTAAGCTTGGAGGGGAGGCAGCTCGAGGGGCGCCAGAGACATACAGGGAAGAACTGAGCTGTGTGGTCTTGAGACGAAGGCTGGAGAGGCAGCTTTTTCTCAGACAGACATGCTGGTGGAGGCTATTCCTTTGGTGAGCCCTTCCCTGGGGCGGCAGACAGCTGCCATATCTGGGACTCCAGCAACCTGGCTCACACTGGTAGCCCCGCCCTGCTGACTCCCTGACGCCCCGCCCCACCCAACTTTCAGGCCCACCCAAGCTGTTTCCAAAGGCTTTACCATGGGATTTGCCTGTCTTGGATCCTGCTTCAGAGTTTCCTAAAATCTCTCAAACAAGCAGCACCTGGCAGCGAGCCCCATACCTCTCTGGTTAAGTGGCCCCAGGCCTGGCACTAGAAGCAGCCAGCCTTGGTTCATAACTTGGCTTTTCCCGGGTACCTCCAAGCCCAGCACAAGAAGCAGCCATCTGCAGATCACTCTGTAGCCTATGCCAGATGGCCCTGGGTAGACCACAGGCAGAGACTGACCTTGCCCCAGAGCCAGCACACTCAGTGGACAGCTCCAGACCACATTGAAACATCACCACCCAACCACCTCCACAAGTGACACACTCAATAAGCAGACTCAGTGGGTACCAGAGCCCTGCTGAAGTAAGTCTTATTCTGTGTGTTGGGCCCCCACACAGCTGATCCTCCAAGGGAGTCAGAGGCCAGTGGTCACTGGGCACAGCCAGCACTTGCAGCTGATCAGCCTGAGTATATTCTTCCCACTGATGTGCCAACAGCAATCAAGACTCAATTACAACAAAAGGGCATACATTCTACACTAGGGGTGCACCTTGAGGGTCCAGCTGGGGTGATCAAGGAGGCTGTGCCACTGGATCCTACAATAATAGGCCACCCTATGAAGCCTAGGAGACATAGCAACTCTACCTAATACATAGAAACAATCACAGGGAAGCAGCCAAAATGAAGAGACAAATAAACATGTCCCAAATGAAAGAAAAGAACAAAACTCCAGGAAAATAACAAAACAAAATGAAGATAAGCAATCAATCAGATGCAGAGTTCAAAACACTAGTTATAAAGTTACTCAAGGAACTTAGTAAGACATTCAAGGAACTTAGTGAGACCTTCAGGGAACTTAAGGAGACCTCCAAGGAACTTAGTGAGAATATTAACATAAAAAAGGACCAGTCAGAAATGAAGGATTCACTAACTGAAATAAAGAATACTTTACAGGGAATCAATAGTAGAGTAGGTAAAACCAAGAATCAAACCATCAATTTGGAATATAAGGAAGCAAAAAACAATCAGAACAGCAAAAAGAAAAAGAATCCAAAAAAATGAGCCTCTGGGACAACTTCAAGCATGCCAACATTCGCATCATGGGGGTGCCAGAAGGAGAAGTGAGAGAGCAAGAAATTGAAAATGTATTTAAAAAAATAATGACAGAAAGTGTTCCTAACTCTGTGAAGGAAACAGACATACAAGTCCAGGAAGCACAGAGAGTCCAAAACAAGACGAACCCAAAGAGGGCCACACCGAGACACATCATTATCAAAATGCCAAAGATTAAAGACAAAGAGAGAATCTTAAAAGCAGCAAGAGAAAGCAGTTCATTACCTACAAAGGAGCTCCCATAAGACTATCAGCTGATTTCTCAAAAGAAACTTTGCAGGCCAGAAAGGAGTGGCAAGAGATATTCAAGGTGATGAAAACAATGACCTACAACCAAGATTTCTCTAACCTGCAAAGCTATCATTTAGAATCCATGGAAATATCAAGAGTTTCCCAGACAGGAAAAAGCTAAAGGAGTTGATCACCACCAAACCAGTATTATTTGAAATGTTGTAGGGTATTCTTGAAGGAGAAGAACAACAAGAATATTAAAAATAAAATGGAAATTAATACATATCTATCAACAATTGCATCTACAAACAAAATGAGCAAGCAGAACAGAAACAAACTCATAGATACAGCGAACTTTTTGTTGCTTACTAGATGGGCGGGGGCTGGAGGGATGGGTGAAAAAGATGAAGGAATTAGAAGTGAAAATTGGTTGTTAGACTGATGAACCTCAAAGGGAAGGGGGGGAGGGAGGGCGGGTTGAGATAAACCAAAGAACTTCTATGCGTATATGCATAACCAATGGACACCAACAATAGTGTGGGGAAGGCAGGAGGGGGGGCGGGATGGGAAGAAAAGGATCAATGGGGAAAAATAGGGGGGACATCACAATACATCATAATACATTCAACAGTAAAGGAGTTAAAAAATAAAATAAAAAGTTCAAGTTTGGGACTGTATTCTTGATTTCAGAGAAATGGCCTATCACTTATAATGGTGACGTAAAAATGCATTGGGAGGTTTGCCTTATAAATACACAGTTGGATTTCAAGATACAAGACCTAAACTATGTTATAAAAACCACACAGGTAGCCTTGGACAGTTTGGTTCAGCGGTTAGAGTGTTGGCCTGTGGACCCAAGGGTCGGGGGTTTGATTTCTGATCAAGAGCACGTACCGGGGTTGTAGGTTCAATCCCCAGCCCCAGTCAGTGTAATGTGGGAGGCAACCAATCAATGTGTCTCTCTCACATGGCTGTTTCTCTCTCTCCCTTCCACTCTCTCTAATGGTAAAGATTAACAACAACAACAAAACAACAACAACAACAACAACAAAAATGCATGTAAAGGGACTCTACTGCATATCATTGTACCAAAGAACATTCCTAAGTAGGACACTTTCAGATCACACAGCTACATGCAGAATAAATAACGCTGAGATCACAATGGGATGCTCTGGAATATTCGTGATCATAGTGGATTATGCTGATATTTTGCGGTTTATGACTGACATTCATAGAAGCTAGAGCCTAACACAGTCATTCCAGAAGAAAATTTCCCTGCAATGAACAAAGCCCTTTTGTGCTTCTGGTAAAACATGACTCCACTAAGGCAATTAGCTGTTTTAAAAATAAACTAATTCATTTTGGAGATCTGATGTATAATTATGCAGCTGCATGGACTGGGAAGGCATGGTGACTGGCGAGAGTGTTAGCAAAATTAGAAAAAAAAAATGCATCTTCATGCTGACAGCGAAAGCATTGATTTAAAGTCCAATTGCCACCTTTGCCTTGAGTGGAGCTAAAAAATGAACCTCTTTCTAAAATAATACAAAGAAAAAAAGTCTGATAATGATAGTAGGGTATCTCCAGAGACAGAGGGAATGGCAACTAAAAATATTTATCCAGAGCCTTGCTTCTAAGAAGTTTGGCATCCTCTGCAAAATTAACTATTAGATCTCCATTAAAACAAGACGCAGAGAATTTAACTCACTCATTCCGTAGACTGAACTCTTCTGTCCCAGTTCCGGAAGCAGACATGACACTGTGGGCTCAGGGGCAGTGGCAGAAGAGCAAAGGTCTCTTGGTCGACTTTCAGAGGTTTGTGACTAAGGCAGCAGCTCCCTTGGGTGAAAAGATGGCCTGGCCATTAACCACACAGGACCCTTCCAAGCTTTGTTGGGCAAAGGTCTCTACCTGACGTGACACTGCACCTCGCCTTGCTTGCAGCCCTAGCTTCTACAAGACCCACAGGCTCAATTCACACCACAGGTACATGATTTTAAAGTTTAATAACACTTATTTGTTTCTTTCAATTATATTACGTGCTCCCCACTGAGTGAACGCAGCAATATTTGTACAATGTCTTTCTAGATTTCTCTTTTTTTGACCTACCTTCCTTCCTTCCTTCCTTCCTTCCTTCCCTCCTTCCTTCCCTCCCTTCCTTCCTTCCTTCCTTCCTTCCTTCCTTCCTTCCTTCCTTCCTTCCTTCCCACCTCCCTTTCTTCCTTCCCTCCTTCTTTCATTTTCTCTGTCCAAATATCCCTCTCCTTTCTCCCTCCCTTCCAGTAGTATTTTCATTTGCATTCCTTCTTCTGGATCATCCAGATTCTTGCTATGAATATTTTAAATCTCATTGTTTTTGCCTCTGACTTTCAGATTTCTAGTGTTATCTTTTATTAAGAAGTAATTCTCTAATATCCTGAAACAAGATAATATGAATTGCAGCTCAACATAAACATATAAAATAACTGTTACTGGTAATGATCCAGCCCTACCGCAGAGGAAAAAACAAACAAACAACTGTAGTTCAAAGATAATAAAATATATACAAATAAAAGAATATATTAAAATTCTATTATTATAAAATGTTACTTCCTCAGTATCTCACTTTGATGCATTCTAAAAATTAGATACAAACTTTATTTCTTTAAATTTTGTTTCCCTAGGTCTCTGATTTCATCAGCTCAGTGGAACCTTCCCTAGAGGAGATGGTGGCTGGAGTCTCCCAGGGCAAAGCAGATGCTACAGGAGCAGGTACAGGTAGATAAATGAGATGGGAAACCACAAATCTGATTGCTTTAATGTTGCTGATATTCTGTCGAACATTGCATTTAGATCACTTAAGATTTACAAAAAAGGTGCAAGAATAATACAAAGAACTTAATGAACCTAATACACGATATTAAACATTGTGTCAAATTATACTGCTGTTTTTTAATCATAGTTTATTGATTTTTAGAAAGACAGAGAAACATCTATGTGAGAGAGAAGCATCGATCAGTCACCTCCTATACCCATCCCAACCAGGGATCAAACCCCGAACCCAAGCATATACCCTTGACTGAGAATAGAACCAGTAACCTTGGGTGCATGGGACAACGCCCAACCAACTGAGCCACACTTGCCAGGGAATTGTTTATAAATGTATTTAATTTAGCTTCCAAAGTATGTTCTATGCATATATATATATATATATATATATATTTATATTTATTTATAAAAAAGTGTGGTAACAGCTCAAGACTCAATATCAGTGTTGGGCAGGAAGACAGAAATAGTCTTCTCCAGACAAATACTGAAATGCCATCCCCTTCCTTTCCTCCAGGTCTTCTTAGAAGGCCTAAAATAATACAGGATAAAAAGCTGAGAGGCACCAGGGCCTGGCAGCATCTAGTTGTTTGATTTCTGCCTTTTAAGTGATGTGTGTGGAACACCATTATCTCATACAGGGGCCTTATTATTTATTTACTGTACATAATTTACTGCACATTTACTGTGTAACTAATGAAGCACATGGTTCCTCTCAGACTCTACCCAAAGAGGTCAAAGAGTTCGATCCTGAAACATTGTAAGCCCACTTAAAACTACAGTGGAACCTCGGTTCTTGAACTTAATTTGCTCTGGAAGGCTATTCGAAAAGCAATTTGTTTGAACACCAAATCTTTATTCCCATTAGAAGTAATGTAAGTTAAATTAATTCATTCCAGACCCCCAAACAATTCCTGTTTTCTCTGGTCCTTTTTTTTTATCCTCACTCGAGGACATTTTTGCATTTACCTTCAGATAGAGCAGGAGGGAGAGAAGGAGGAAGAGAGAGAGAGAGAAACATCGAGTGAGAGGGACACATCAACTGGCTGCCACCCACATGACCCCAACCAGGGCCGAGGACAAACTGTAACTGAGGTACGTGCCCTTAGTGGGAACCAACCCGGGTCTCTCTGGTCTGTGGGCCAACGCTCTAACCGCTGAGCCAAACCGGCCAGGGTGGTTCCTGTTTTAATCTTTCTTTTAGACAGTACATGTGTAATGTACTGTTTAGTCTATACACAGATACTTCTTGTCTTGAATTTATCGAACAAGCCGTACCGCCTAAAGGAATCACTTTAGGCACTGGCTCCAGGGTGTTTTTCAGGCGGTCAGCATACAGCAGCTTGGCTTTCTCACATATCACTGCCTCCGAAATGCTGTCACCTGCTAACTGCTTTTCCTCTATCCAAATCAACGATTTTTCTACCTCTTCTATTGCTTGTGATCATTGTCTCTGCTCTTCACAACATTAGCACTCTCTAAAAATATATATGTATTTATTGATGTTTTGAGAGAAACATCGATGTTGAGAGAAACATTGATCAACTGTCTCCTGCACGCCCCCTACTGGGGATTGAGCCCACAACCCAGGCATATGCCCTGATCAGTAATCAAACTGGGATCTCTCAGTCCATGGGAGGATGTTCAATCCACCGATCCACACCAGCGATCCACATTATATAATAATAATAATAACAACAACAACAACAACAACAACAACAACAACAATAATTCACAGCACAATTTCCTGGGATGTTAACAAGGGTAACCGTAACCTGACTCACATTCAAAATGTCTTGGCTGTTGAACAACCCTTTTTTCTCCTCTATGGCCTGAGTGATGCTTCTTGTCATGCTGCTGTATCAGCACAAAAGGGTTGTTCAACAACCAAGACATTTTTTTTTCTGTGAAAAACTTGGTCAAGAACCAAATTGTTCCAAATGGAAGACATTCGAGAATGGAGGTTTGACTATTTAAAATAATTTCATCAACAGGTTGATCCATCAGTATGTAACACTAAGAAAAACATAAGGCTTTAGTCAGTGAGAAGTAAACCAATTATATATTACAATAGCTATGAATACTTATGTATGCTGCCAAAGCGACTGTGGGAAAAAAATCAAGGTGCAAAAGAAAACTCTACATATCTTTTGTCTTCACATTTACTTTCAAAGTTTTCCAAAATAATTCCTCCTTCTAAGGTCAGGGGTCATTTTAGTGGCTGATGCTATGGATTGGTTTGTACAACACTTTCCAGAAATGCAGTTGTTGGTCTAAGTGTACATGCACATGTGCATTTGGGCTATGGGGGCACATATGAGTAGAAAAGAAACACTGTCGTGTAGAGAGACTTGAGAGGCTAATGTATATATATAAGTATCGTCAACTGGGGAGAAATTAGAAACAACTGGGTCTTATAAAAGAACCAAAAATAAATGATCTGAGTTAATGTTAGAGGTACACTTTGTGCTGTTTTCATCATACCTACTACATGTTACTTCTTCCCAGACTGGCAAAATTCTCTGCTGAGCTCTGCTAACGCAGAGAGGGCACAGATAATGAGAAGAGTGACCCAAGAATATAGGTATCAAAGGTGTTTCAAATTCCAGCACCTTTCTTCAAAGGTAAGTTTGTTCCTGAGACCAGAGACGCAGCCAGTCCAGTGATCTCAGACCCCCACAATCTGAAAGGTGCTGATGACTTAACTTCATTCTTCCCGGCTTTGCTATTCCCCAGAGAGGTGAGCTTGTCTGGATCGCTCTGCCTATGGGTTGTTGTGCATCCAAGATGATTTGGAAATTGCAAACGGGCCTTTATTCATTCATTTGTTCAATGAGCACCTAGCATACCAGGCACTGTTCTAAAACCCTGTGGAAGACCACAAACAAAATCCACGTTCTCATGGAGCTGTGGTCTAGTGGGGGTAAAAAAATGATACACAAGTACACAAAGAAGTGGAATTCCAGAGAGCAATCAGCGCAACAATGAAACAAAACTGTGTAATGGGCGGCTTAGGAGGCACCGCCATCTAGACAGGGTGGTAGAGAAGTCAGCTCCCTCTAAGGCAGTGACACATGAGCTGTGATTGGACATACATGAAGGAGCCAGCCTTGTAAATACGCAGTTAGGCACATTCCAGGCAGGGGGAATAGACCCTCTGTGTCTCTGCCGTGAAACCAGGCCAGTAGAACTGCAGGAGTGGGGAGAGAGGCATCCAAAAGATGCCTTTGGAGGGGAAAGCAGTCGGAAGCTTCTGATCCTTGCAGATTACAAGGGAATAAAGGCAGAGTCTGAGGGTTGGGGAATGGGGAAGCTGAGGTCATAAGGCGGAAAGAATCTTATTCTCTCCAGGAGCCTCCAAGCTGCAGAGCAGGGAGGGGACCATGCTGGGACAGTGCCTGTCTGGCAGCTAATCAGGAACAGAACCAGAGGAGAGTAGATTAGAGGGAGTGGCCTGAATATTATCTGTGCTATTTCTTACCTTGAAATTTGATTTGAAACCTGCCAGTAACAAACTTTTCTTGGAAGTAGGCAGGGATAGATATTATAAATAAACGTAATCTAAAAGCAAAAACAGGACTGAAAATCGGATCTTCCAGCTAGAGGCAACTAAAGCAGACCTCCAAATCAATTCTTCAGGTCTAGAAGAAGTCCGCAGCAGTTACAGAAAAACGCAGTACACCGCAAGGCAGCAGGGCAGAGGGCCGCTGCCATGGACCCCTTACAATTCTGCAACCCGGTTTGTGTGAGTAGAACCGTTTAAAACATGGGAATGGGCTTTAGAAAACCAGCATCCATGGTCAGGTACAGTTTTTTTTAAAGGTGTCAAATTAGAATGTCTAAACTGGCTGAGTCTTCCAAGCATCTCTTTATCCCATTCCTTTTGGTGACAGTCTCTGATTTCCTCTCCACAAGGGGCTAAGTAATTAACAACAGGCACCTGGCCATAGTTGGGCAAATCCCAATCTCTCTCCAGGAATTTAAAACCAGCACAGAGGACAGCATGTGCAAAGGCCTGGAGTGGGAAAGGTTGGGAGCTGAGTCTGGTTGGATGATATTCCACAGACCCCTGAGAGCTCACTGCACTCATTGAACTAATAGATGCCTTATTTGTTTAAGTTGGTCATACTGAGTTATATCAGTTACAGCCAAAAGATCTTTAGTTAATATAATAACCAGTACTTAATAATGTCATCCTGCTTTGGAATTGGTAATGTTGGAACAATAGATTTGACGGCTGAATTCATAACCCCAAAGTTACTCAAAAGAGATGGGACATTAGATAAAAACTAAAAGATAAGGGATAAAAAAAAAAAAAATGAACGCTGTGGCTAGGCCTTGACTGCCTGGATATCAGATACGGTGATGGTCTGGCCATTGGATCCATCAACGAACACTAAGAGTGGAGCAATGGAAAATGCCTTCCGTTCATTGTGCAAATGTTTATCAAAATGCCTACCCTATGCCTGCCCATAGTGGATTTTCAGACGCTGGAAATGTAGCAGTAAACAGAGGAGAAGGTTCTTGCTCTCTCAGAGTTTCCATTTTCAGACTTTAACTCAACAGACATGTTCCCGTGATATTTTCTCTGTCAATTATTTGAAATAGATGTTCTACCTGCTAAGTGTATGCTCCACCAACTTCAAAGTAGTCAAGCTAAATGGAAATCCCTCCAGGATACTGGCAAGACAAATTCATGCCTCAGGTATTCCCGTCGGCAAAGAAAATGGACCTTCTCAAACTGAAGTGTACAGAATAAATAACAATCATATTGGTAACTGGGTAAATATGCAGATTCTGAGGGCTGATCTTTCTGGAATCAGATCTGGGGAGGTCTGAGAACTACTGTCTTTGCATTTTTAATGAACGCCATGTCATGGGTAAGGTCAACTACAAGCAAATAGAAACCTCAACCTGTCCTTGAGGTATTATGGGAATATTTGTTCACTTACATATTATCACCTATTACATCTATGATTGTTTTCCTGCTAAAGAGCAGAGCTGAATAGCTGTGACAGAGACTGTACGGACCGCAAAGGCTGAATATTTATTATCTGGTCTTTTTAGAGAAAGTCTGTAAACCCTGTGTTGATATTCTCATGCTGAGTCTTTAACCTCTGTAGGCAAAGATACTTCTACCTCTGCATATTAATGATTTTCAAAAATTAATTTTAATTTAATAGTAAGAAACTGAACGTTCTATAACTGGATAAGCATGATGAAAATAAATTCAAGGAAACATCAAGATTATCCAGGAAAATTAGAGTAGCTTAAAATAACTCATTTTTGTCTTGTTTCTTGTTTCTCAAATGTAAAGACATATATACTTGTTTTAGAAAGCATGGAACATTTATAAAATCACTACTAATTAGCAACTTGGAGGTCACGGCTATTAAATTTCTGACATATTTCCTTATAGTCCTCTTCATAATTGGTTTATTAAATCCAAGAAGACATATTTAGGTGACACAATTTCACTCTCAAAGTCTATCTTACCTACAATTCAATAGATCAAAAATAAATACGATGAGTACGATAGCGATAAAGGCCGGGTTCTCCCCCATTGAACTGAGCTACATGCGAGAAGGGGTTGTAACTCCCTCATTTTTATTTTCCCAGCAACCAGGACCCTGCCTGGTACTTAGTAGGGACTAGGACAACGTTGGTGGAATGAATGACAAAGCGAGCTCCTCGGCCGTTCTACTCACGCAGGGGCTCTGCAGGAGCTCTGTGAATCGCTGTCATTCCCGCGGCACAATGAGGTGCCGTCAGGTTGTTACTACTGAACACCTACACACTTTCTCTTGCTCTTCTGAGCTCCCTGTTAGATGTGTCACCGTTTAAAATGTACTTTCTTTTCTTGTTAATGGGAGTTTTGCAAGGTCAACCCACAGTTTCCCAAAATAACACTCTATCTGGTGTTTCCCAGAAATAGCATATACAAATATGACATTTAAAACTGCTCTTTGATTTATGAGATCTGTACTTGATGGTGAATAGTAGTGAGAATTCCCCAAATTTGAACATAAAATTTTACTGCTCTTCCCTGAAGTGAAAGTGGCGGAATATTATAAATAAGCTAACACTGTTCCTCTGTCAACACACACACACACACACATGCACACGCGCGCACACACACGCGCGCGCACACACACACAGAGTAGTTCCACAAACAAAAATCTTCTCACCTCCTCATAGGTTTTGATTTAGTCACACAGGCCAATGAAGTGAGACTAGACATTACAAAAACCTGGTGGTTTTGTTTTCTATGGAAAAACACCAAGTCTGCCACAATTATGTTTGGGTCTGAATTAATATAGAGTAGGTGATTATAAAACTTGAAGGGATGGTAGGATGACTAAGAAACACAGAAAACAAGTCTGGAATGAGACAGATATCAAGGTAACAATGACCTCATCCTTCTAAACCCGCACAGTCTGACAACACAGAGATTTGCTTGTTTTTTATGCTTATTTTTATATCAACTGCTTTTCATCTATACAGTAGTCTGGAGGTACAGAAGAAATGAAAACAACCAAGCACTTAGAAAACGAATGTTACTCAGGAATCAATGAACACTAAATAAGTTCAATGTAATGTTCTCATTTCTACGGGCTCCATTCATTCACCATTCAGGAACTGATTTTCGCTAGAAATAAATTTTGATTTCTATGAGGTGCGAGGCTCTTTGCTAACCTTTTGCTCCAAGGTATACAAACAAAAACTTTCTCCAACAGAATTATTCATAACTGGTCAAAACTGGAGACAACCTGAATACCCATCAATAATAGCATGGGTAAATAAATTCTGATATAGCCATAGACTAAATACTAGTATATAGCAATGAAAATAAACTAGAGGTATCAACACCATGGATGAATCTCCTATATTTAATTTTGAGTGAAATGTCCAGTCACAAAACAATGTACACCATATAACTGTATGTATGTGAAGTATATAAATAAGCAAAATAAAATGACATTCATAGAAAACAAAGTAGAGGTTACTTATGGGGAAGACGGTTGAAATAGGGACTGGGAGGGACCCTGATTACTACCTTTCAAGTGCTCACATTATTGTATTTCTTCATCTGAGAGGTTATAACTAGAATATGTTCATTGAGCACTTTTCTGTATATGGGCTTACCTCCTTAAAAAAAATAAGGAACAGCCCAGCCAGTGTGGCCCAGTGGATTGAGCATCGTCCCCTGGACTGAGAAGTCTGGTTCGATTCCTGTCAGGCACATGCCTGGGTTGCAGGCTCCATCCCCATTGGGGGCGTGCAGGAGGCAGCCGATCAGTGTTTCTCTCTCACATCAATGTTTTTCTCTCTCCCTTCCTCTCTCTCTAAAAAAAAAATCAAGAAGAAACATATTTAAAAAAAATTTTAAGTAAAAAACAAACAAACAAGAAATCCTTAAAACAGCATTTTTTTTTTTTTATAAGAGAGTAACAATGTGGGCCCGGTATCAGAGTAATATCCTTATGCAGTTAGATATAAAGAGTGGAAAAGTGCAGGAAGCCAAGATACAAAAAAGAAGAGGCTGTAACACTCCACTTAGCAAAGATTAAATACTGGGGCATGACTGTGGACATGGGGTTGATATAACATCCTTACTTAAAAGGTTAATATACATCTTTCTTTATATGACAAACATCATTTCCAGCCAGTTCTTTTTTAAATGTGAAGACTAGAAGTTTCAAACTCTGAGGTTTCTGACTCAATAATAGGAGACAGACAGTCATATTAAAAGATAATAATAAGCACTGAGTCAAATAACCACTTACTAATATAGTGATCACGAGCCCTTCACTCAACTGCTCCGGGCCTCAGTCTTCTTCTCAGCCGAATGTTCCACTTGGCAGGAGTGAATGGGACCATCTGCGTAAGATGTTTAGTACAAGCCCGGCCAATAATAAGCCCCCTCATTGTGAGTTATCGTCATCATCATTATACAAAACTGACTAAAGTCATATTAGTTTAAACATTTTTAGAATGATAATCTTTTCAATCAAAGAACTCAGTTTATTTCAAATGTATTACTTTTTCTTACACAAAACAAAAAAGTCACATGTATCCAAACCACAGTTGTACAAACCCTTTACCCAGCCCTCATTTGCATTTTATAAGCCATAAATGGGTAAGGAGAAGCATAATTTCCCCCTAAAAGATTGTTCTCACTAAAATTGCATAAATTCCACTTCATCCCGTGGTTAGATGGTGCTGATAAGCTCGCAAAATAAAGCAAAACTACTCACAGAAGATTTGGTTTTAGTTGATTCGGGAACAAAAGTCAAACAAGAAAATATATTTCTTCTAAAAGTTTATGAAAGAAAAAATCTAATAGTAATGCATTGAAACTGATCTTTAAATAATTGGAGGATCTCTCTTCAGATGCTACCCTGGAGAAACAAGGAGGCAATGCGCCCTTAGCAAAGTGACAATTTCAGTGCGAATTTGCCAGGAAAAAAGATGATAGGAAAAAAGCAGCCCTGGCCGGTTTGCTCAGTGGTTAGAGCACCAGCCCATGGACCAATGAGTCGCAGGTTCAGTTCTGGTCAAGGGCCCGTACCTCTGGTTGTGGTTCGTCCCCAGCCCTGGTTGGGTTGTGTGGGAGGCAACCAGTCGATGTGTCTCTTTCACATCGATGTCTCTCTCTCTCCCTCCCTCCTACTCTATCTGAAGATAAATAGAAAAATATCCTTGGGCGAGGATTTAAAAAAAAAAAAAAAAAGGTAGTTGCTGTGCCTAGTACCAATTTGTTATTTTTATATAATAAAAAATAGAAATCTATGATCAAATAACAGATAGCATAATACTGCTGCTTACAAAATCATGTGCAAATGTTAAATAACTAAGTTACAATTTTATAAACATTTTAGGAATTACTGGATTTAACTAAAACTTTTTGAGCTTTTGGGGTGTTTTTCTGAATTGTAACCAAATATTTTAAAATTCTTCAATTTTACAAGAAACACTTTCATTAAAAGTCTTCTTTTTAATCCCTTTAACATAAACTTACCTAAAATTACCAATATCGATTTTATCATCGAGTAACAGAATTTTATTTTAAAATTTCATTAATTTTATAATAGGATCAATCTGTGTCAGAAAAGAGTTAAATTGCATTCTAGAAATCGATTTATCAGTTTCCAATGTTTTACCAAATACCTAGGACTCCAAATACTTTTTGACCACAAGACTTCTTGCTAGAATTTACCTGACTTTGTTTTCTTTTCCACAGTTAATAGGGTCCCACAGAAAGAGTGAGACTAACTTAATGTTCTCTTTTTGGCTTTTTCGTTCTTCTCTAAAAACCATTGTTTATTTTCTAGCCTATTAAACAGGTTGAATTGCAAGTGTTAGTCACCAGTAGAGCATTAGATGATTTTTATAATTTTTCTGCTTAATCTAACTCACGGGGAAACATAGTCATCTTTCTCTCTAAACATTTCCTATTATGGTTCAAGAAAATCCACTCTTTATGCTAGAATGATGTTAAACACAAAAAAATACAGAAGCCTCTGCATTTACACCCCTCACCAAATGCAGCGGTTATATACCATAATTCCATAAAATTTTATATTATCAAAGAATATTGTTTATTCTGCTCTGAAACCAAGCCTGGCCACTGTCAACAGTTTTAATTCCCCTTTATGATTCTATAAAAGTTAAACTATTAACACAAGTGCAAGTAACACTATGAAGTATCATCTCAATGGTCAAGAGCTAGAATTATACATTGTGTTGATGAAGAACTGTGATTATCAGAAGTAAGAATACAGTGTGCTATCCTCAGTCCTTCCGAGTTAACTTCATCCATAAGGAGTGTGCAAATGCAGACCTGAAATATTTTGATACAGGAAAATCTATGAGGTTTGAAGATTCTGTGGGTTAGATAAATGCCTCTCTCAAATACGAGGGCTGGAAGATATACATGCTGTCAGAAAACTAAAAGGCAATTTCCTTTCCCTTTGACAGGAAGTCATCTGAGGTCGCCCAAGGGGGCACATCATGCTCAGAGAACTCTATTAAGCTTCAGCACAATCCCCCCAAATCTACACTTTCAAATGTTAATTTGTAATTTGAACACCGTGAAAATTAAATCATCATCCTGAACAGGCTGTCTCACTGGCCAGCAAGCCAACCTTGGAGGCCCAGGGCCATTTTCTATGACCACCAATAGTCCATTAGAGTCAAAAAATGAAACATCTATTTTTTAAAAATTGCCTCTTCAGTAAACAGCCCACACATGAAAATAAAAAACCCTAGAAAAATAAACCATTTGACGTGTATCCTACACAAGGGGAATTTTATTTATTTGTTCATCCTTTTCTTAGAAAATTCCATCCACTCTTACTATTCTGGTATACTATTATGCTCTCTTACCTAGTTCCTATCCCACTATGGTATCTTTTAAAAAATCATCTGAGAGGAGAAGAGTTCACTCTTGGCATTCTGACTTCTGTCGGACTTACCTGTTAAAACCTAGTAGGAAGTAATGAATATCAGCACTTGGGGCTAAGGAGAAGAAGAAATCCAGGGGCCTGATGTAAGAGGTCAATAAATAAATTTTTAAAAGAGATGAAAAGATCCAAAGGTATACCTTAACCAACCTGAGAGTTTCGCCCAGCTGGTAAGCCTGCCTCTCTAACTCATGCCAAATCCCAAGAACAACCCCTTGGTCAGTCGCCCATGTCATAACAGGGCAGGTGTGTCTTGGCCAAAGCTGGTGCCGACCGCAGATTTGACCAATAGCCTGGGATAGAAAGTCACCCACTCGAGCTCTGTTAAACTCTACGGAAACCAAGCAAAGAGGTTGTGATCTGGATCTACATGGGAAGTACCTAGAGAAAGTAGAGAACAGAGAACCCTACGTAGGAGTTTTAAAAAATGTTAAGTTTACATAGAACCCACAGTAGTGATTGGTCAAAGTATCAAAAGTATTGTTAATCTGACTTCACTGTATTTGAACTCACAGATTTAGAAGGTCACAGGAATATTAGGTTGATTTTCCTTTGCCTGTGGATTGGTCTTATTCTACCGAGTTAGAGCTAGGTCTCTATTTCCTGGAATAACTTGATGTTATATATTTCTTAAATTCTTGGTACCGGAGGATATGGTGAAACCTGGAATTTTCTTTAGGGGAAGATTTTTAATTACATGTTCAATTTTTTAAATGAATGAAGGCTACTGGGGTAGGAAAGTCAGGTTCAATAAAGAAAGACCTTCTATGGGAATTGGAAACAAGAGTCAACATCTTTTTCTTTTCTTTCTTTCTTTTTTGAGAGAGAGAGAGAGGAAGGAAGAGCTAGAAACATCAATGTAAGAGAGAAACATCAATGTGAGAGAGAAACATTGATTGGCTGCCACCTGCACGCCCCCTACTGGGGATTGAGCCTGCAACCCAGGCATGTGCCCTGGCCAGGAATAAAACTGGGACCTCTCAGTTTATCGGATGGCATTCAATCCATTGAGCCATACCAACCAGGCCAAGAGTCAACATCTTTACTTCTCTGTTATTGCTTAGGGTAGAGTCCAAGGGCCTAACATATTTTATTTTTATTTATTGTTTGTGAATCCTCACCTGAGGATATTTTTTACATTGATTTTTAGAGAGAGTGGAAGGGAAGAAGGGAGAGAGAGAGAGAGAGAGAGAAAGAGAGAGAGAGAGAGAGAGAAACACCCATGTGAGAGAGACACATCTATTGGTTGCCTCCTATACTCCTTAACCGTAAGGGCCAGGGATTGAACCCGCAAGCCAGGTGTGTGCCCTTTATTGGAAATTGAACCTGCAACCTTTGGTTGCATGGGTGGACATTCTATCCACTGAGCCACACTGGCCAGGGTGGCCTAATAAATTTTAATTCAAAGTCTTGGCCAACTAAACAACAAACACTTATTTTTATACCAAGTTATTCTCTTGCTACCTTTAACCATGAATCTTGTGAATAAATGTGGTAAATACAGCCCAACTGGTGTGGCTCAGGGGACTGAGTGTCATCCCATCGACTGAGAGGTCCTGATTCAATTCCTGGTCAGGGCACATGCCGGGGTTGTGGGCTCCATCCCCACTAGGGGGCGTGCAGGAGGCAGCTGATTCCTGTTTTCCTTTTACACCAATATTTCTCTCTCTCTTCCTTCCTTTCTCTAAAAAAAAAAGTGGTGACTATATATAAGCTTAAAAGCTAAGTGTGGACTAATAATTCAAACTGGTTATTTATGTTGTAGAATGAAATTATCTTCACACAACTTATTCAAGTACAACTGTGCTTATTTCACTATTGATATCAACATGGAAATGAAATGTGGGAACTATATTTATGTAATATGTTATTATATTTCTATCCCAAAGAAATGTGGGATATAGAAACCCACAAATATTTTATTAAGTTAAATCTCCCTAGCAGGTTATAAAAAAATCTGCTCTTCCTTGCTTCTTCATTTCATCCTTTGGTTTCATTTTCTAGCTAGAGCTGATTTTTTTCAAAGTTGACACTAATTGATGATAAAGGAAATTTTTAAAACAGCAAGGAAAACACTTTCTAAAGATGCTTTATAGCTCTCAGTAATCTAATTTGTGGGAAATGGAGAGTGGAGCACCATAGAGTGCTTTTCAATAATTTACAGTGGAGATTCATCTCTAAGTTTAGAAACATGATTTGTGACCCAACTGTGCTGTGAACCTATTTGTGTAATTAGATGGCTGGCTACATTCCCCAACCTGGCCCAGTCTTCTTGCACTCTCTTCTGGGTCTGCAATACATTCTGTACTTGGATCCATCCTTTGGAAAATGAGTTAATGAAAACACTTATTTGTAACGTATTTTTAAATTCTGAGTATTACCAAAGCACAGATCTAGCTGACAGATCTTCATTGTCAGAATTTCTCCTTCTGAGTTTAGAGAAGAAAATATAGTCACCCATCTAAAACTCTTTGGTTTGTTTTCATTTCATTTACATGCTTTAATAGTGCAGGATATTTTTGATCATGTAATGAAATCAATGCCCTGGCTAAAATTTCTCTTTAAATGGGAAAAGAGGCCCAGTATATCACAACTGTAAGTATTTCTAGTTCAAGTTTTACAGAATTCATTAAGTTAGACTTAACACTAAACACACACACAACTATCTTAAATGTCATCTTGGACTTAAAGTGAAAAAAGCAGGAGTTTTACTTTTATTTTGCTTTATTTTATTTTACTTACATGACCATACTTGAGCTGCCGAATATTGTTTCTTGCAACAAGCAGGAAGAGATCTGGTGTTTTCCCTACGCTCACTTCATGTCCCTGACTCCGTTTTATTATCCAACTATTGGGCTTTGAATGAAGACACTAGACATGCAGCTTTAAAAGAAGAAAAAGAAAAGAAAAAAAAATCCAGACAACAGACAGCCGTGAATTATGTTTGACCTGTATGCTCAGGGTCAACTCATTAGAAATCAGTTTAGAAGAACGTCAGTTCTGATGCCATCCTCCCCCATTTTCAGGTAAAGAAAACATTTATTTTGCATCTCTGTTGTCAGCATGAACTAAGGTCCACGATGACGTTAATTTATAATGTTCTACCTTACAGAGTTACAGATTTAACCTGATAATGAGATTAACATAATTGCTAAATAACACTTATATGATCGGTTAATTTATCAAATATCACTGTTTTAGGATACATGCTGAAAATAACAGCTGCATAATATGGTAGAAGACAATTGTTTAATTAGCAAATTAATAAAGCAAGTTTCCTGCTATCCACAGGTTTTCAACTGAGTAATAAGTAATAAAATTTTATTTTGTCTGATGGTGACATGTTTTTTAATTGTTTCCTAGAATATATTATGTTCAACTTATAGTAAATGAAAGGATTTCAGAATAAGATCCCAAATACTTGTGTGGACTTTTAAGTTTGTGAAGTTGAGTCACTTATTTAGACTTAATGAGCCAAAGTTACCTAAAGTGGAAAGAGGGGGCAATAGTTAGCCTATCCATATTATCAGATAAAGTATCTGAAAGCATAACACTTTGCAAATTGCAAAGTATTATTCAAATATAAAATACTGCTATTATAAAATGTTCTAAAGCTTTAATCTCAAAATTGTAGTGACTCACCTAAAAATAGAAGGTTAATTACATTGACTAAGAACTGCGATTCGTGAAATTATTAATTCAAATTTATTTTTGAGCTCAAAAGTAAAAAAACAAAATTCTGAATTAAAAAAATACTTTTTTTTTTCCTTTATTGATTTTAGAAAGAGAGAAAGGGAGAGGGAGAGAGAGAGAGAAACATCGATGTGAGAGAATATCGATTGGCCGCCTCCTGCATGCCCCCCACTGGGGATCAGGCCCACAACCTGGGCATGTGCCCTGACTGGGAATCAAACCTGCAGCCTCTTGGTGCATGGGTCGATGCTCAACCACTGAGCCACACCGGCCAGACAAAACTCTGAATTTTTAAATATCCAGTATTTTCATAAAATTAATAAATATATCAGACAAATCTTAGATCTTTTATTTTTCTATATCTAAACTGGCTCTTAATAATTCTATAATACTTTAGAACATTTTAGTAATTCTATAATTTTTAACTTAGGCAATCACAGTTTCTGAGTAATATGTTTATTTTCATATTAGACTATGAGGTTCTCAGGGCATAATCTAATTCTGCTAATATCTTGGCACTTGCTAAATAAATACACATTTCTGCCATTGAACTGAAAAGGAACAATTTCCCCATGTACGTATTCAAGCTTATGAGTTCCTTCCCTGTGTTTGTAGGCAAGTTTACATGGGACTCTGGGTTTCATCGCTAGGTTGCTTGGGCAAGTGTACTGTTTGAACTAGATCTTACTCATAAATCACAACTTCCAGCTGCTAGCTTGGTGAGCATCACACCCAAGGAGAAAGATATTTACTCATCTGTGTCTTAGACCACTGTGCGCTTACAGCATCCCAGCAGGTGTGGCCTTGATCTGTTTAACCACATGGATTTTACCTCTAGAATTAACACACATTCCCTTGTATCAATGCTGATGCGACGCTTAACGCTGTTATCATGTTAAACCTAGAAGTAGGCTAATATTATCAGGGATAATTTAGTATGAAAAACACCTAAGAAATAAGCAGGTGGCGATCTCAAATAAGTATAAAGTAAATTGTAAACTCGGGTACTTTGAAACAGCAGACATACAAAAAAAGCAGTATTTACTCTGATCTTATGAGTAGAGACAATCCTAAGGAAAATTCTGATTGGAATATATAAATTTATTCAATGAGTACTTTATAACTTAATTTGTGAAAAATATCACAGTAATGAGAGAGAAAAAAAGGAAAATCATGTTTTACCTACATTGGGAAACAGAAATTAGTCTGTATTGGCTTTCCCTGATGGAGAGTCCAAATTTATATTCTATATTGATGCAGCTCACAGGTCACCCAGCTACCCACCTTCTCTCTACGTGTAAGAGGTCGGCCTGCCCACCTGGGCTTTCACACAAAGTCCCCTGACAAATGAGGCCCAGACTCCAGCTTGCTAGCCTCAATTGCATCACAGGAGCCTCTGAGATTCTCTTCTTGACATTTCCGTTTGCTATGTAAGAGTGTCATATGTGTTTTTATGGGTCTAAGCTGTTCAATGTTCACACTGTCACATTCTTTGTACTCTTTTGATCAGTTCGTGCTCTGGAAAGATCGCGACATGTGCTCCATAACTGACTGGCTCCCATGGCTCAGCCCATGACTCACCCTGATGCCTTGGTCCCATCATTCCTCACTCCACTGCTGGCTCCTGTCCTGTAACATGACGACCTGCTCCACACCCCCACCCCCGCACACCCCCATCTCCAGGCCTGACCCACACAGCAGATGCGGACTCCAGGCTGCAGATGAATCCCACAGCAAAGTTTCTTGAGACATAATACTTTTGTAAAACATCTCCTTGAGGTTCCACACAGGTCTTCACACCCCAGGATATGCATCGAGCACAGGACAGCTGGACTGGGGCGATTTCCGTGAAACCACCAGGCTGCTTCCAAACCCACCAGGTTGCTGAGCCAGGCTTCTTCCCTGGATGACTCCTTCCCAGGGCCACAGAGTCCTTCTCAAAATGGTCTTCTATTCTCTACGCCTCCCCACATTGCACAGTTCACCAAACACGCCAGTCGGGCTGAATGGAAAACATGGTTTCCCCAAGTTTACCATAGCCAGATAAATCAGTGGCTACAAATAGTGTGCAAAGAGGGGGTGCGCTGTGTCTAGGAATGTACACGTGGGTGGATTGCTACCTGTACTCCTGGTCAGATGGGAGTCTCTATTATTTGTGCACATCTATCTATCTATATGTATATATACACAAACATGCACATATATATGTATACATAACCCATATATTAATATATATCCACATGAAAACACATACTGCATTAAGCTTTACTGCTTTCTCTTTTTTAACTTTATTTTTATTGTTGACGCTATTAAAGGTGCCCTCCTACCTTTGACAGTCCCCCACCCCCGCCCATCATCTGTCCATCACAACACTGTTTTCTGTGTCTGTGGGTTGCATATGTCCTTGGGCTAAGCCTGCTTTCTCTCCACTTCTCGATACTTTCCCCATCATGTGTGTCATGTTGCATTGTACTCAAAGGGTAAAAGTAAAAGATATATAATTGAAAACTTCCTTTCCTTTTCACTAAGAAACTGACCAATCAAAACATAATATCTTCTCAAAAAACATAAAATAAAGGAGCCTAGAATAAAAAGTTTTGCATTAAATAACAGTATTAGTTATGTTTAAATATAAAGAAACAATGGTAGTACAATTCAATATCCAACCTCCATGTTCAGTAAGACAAAAGAAAAGCACTCTTGAAATAAGAAAGCGCTTACTTCTTAATCTTCTTTAAAAGTCCTAACAAATTTATGCACAAATTCCAAGTGAAAATGATAATAATGATGGACTCGTAGGTTATACTCACAAGATACTTGGGTCATTCAAAGGAGGTTACTAAAAGTGTCTATCCTATAAGTAACACTATGCAAAAGTTATGGAGAATGAAAATAACACACACAAGCTCTGTTCAACACTCTACCACCACTGAAATAAAGCCACTTCTGGAGTCATCTACCTTTTCCCAAAAGCAAAAGCTCCCGGCAATATTAATGGTGCCGATATTTTGTCTTTAAAACAATGGCAAAGTTGATGAAGAAAATATCTAAGCACTGGAGTCAAATCAGGAATCATAGATGTGGATGTAATAATGAGGATCAGGCACTATCAATACACCAGTTAGTCTCAATTAGGGAACACTGCACAGTATTCCTGTTGACTGTGCTTGCTCACATATCCTAGGCAATCAGAATTCGAAGGATTTCCAAAAACATTAATTCATTCCACAGACATTTTTGGAAAGCCTAATATTATTCAGACACTAGAGTGTCTGTCTGATTCCCCTTACTTCTTCAATAAGTGGCCACTAGCCTCAGCTTGAATGTTTCCAATACAGGGAACAAACTCTTTTGAGACACTTGTTTCATTTGATAACATCTTTGTTAAAAAGTATTTCCTCAACTGGAATCAGAATCATACGTGAAACATATATAAGAAGCACGGTATTGAATATATTGGCGGTACAAACTGAAGATCTCTATTATCTAAGATACCAGAGATCACTAATGAAATTAAATGTCATAATAAACTGGAGGGGAGGGGGAAGGGAAGGATCTTCACTAAAAATTAAACAAAATATAAAAGTAAGTTGGTCTTACTATATATCTAATGAAATTTAGTTATATTTCCAACTCTGAGCTCTTTCTTATAATGAACAAAGAGTGAATTAAGGACTGTGTTTTTGGGGGAGGGATGGTCAAGCTCTTTTTATATAAACTTTTTTATTTTAATGCTACATACATAAAAAAGAAAGCGAGCAAACCATAGGTATAGATCTCAGTAAACTAACACAAAGTAATCACACCCAGGAAACAAGCCAAATCAAGAAATAAAACATTCTGAAAACTATAGCAGCCTTCCCCGGCCTCTGTCCGCTCTCTGTCACTGAGTGCCTCTCAGTAGCTACCCGCTGGGCTGCTAACACCACGGGTTGGGTTTGCCTGTTTTTAACTCGATAAAATTAAATCATATACTAGGCACTTTTCTGTCTCACTTCTTTCTTTCAACATTGTATTGGTGAGGTTCATCAAAATTACTGCATGCAATAATAGCTCATTCATTTTCATTATTATATAATGTTCCATTATAAGAATATGTCACAACTTATCCATTGTACTCTTGAGGAACTTTGCTGTGTTTCCACTTTTTTGGCTATTATTAATAGAACAACTACAAGCATTTCTGTATATGTAGTTTTGGTAAACATATGTTGGTGTATACATTTATTTGTGGTTTGTATCTAAAGGTATAATACTGGGTCATATGGCATGTATATGTTCAGATTTAGTGTAAATGGTTTTGGGCTTAATTATATCAGCAAAAAAGGTGAGCTCCATAACACAGTTTTCAGGTTGCCAAAATATTCTTGGGCTTTATCCACCCCCCCCCCAAGAGTCTTCTTACTCTTCTGACAGGCAAATTACTCTCCCCACGCCCCACTTTTTTTTTTATCCTCACCCAAGAACATTTATCGATATTTTGTTCAGATAGAGTGGGAGGGAGAGAGAGAAAGAAACATCGACACATCGAGTGGCTGCCTCCCGCACGACCCAACCAGGGCCAGGGACAAACCAAGGTACGTGCCCTTAGCAGGAACCGATCCGGGTCTCTCTGGACCACAGGCCGATGCTCTAACCACTGAGCTAAACCAGCCAGGGCCCCACCCCCCACTTTAAAAAAAAAAGCATTTACCATGCCACAAACATTGCTTGTTTCCCCTTATTGGAAAGTCAACACGTTAAATTCTACCAGAATTTCCGGAGCTTTGCTGTTCAAACTGTTTTCCGACATTACTCTCAGCAAGTTAATAAAATCCAGAATCTTTTCCAAAAAACATAATTTGACTTTGCACAGTATTTGCACAGTATTTGGAGTCCCTTCCAAATGGTATCCAAAAACCAACAGGACACTGACTGAGAAGGAAACCGACTGGGTGAGTTATAAAAACAACAATAAAAAAGTGATGTTAAGTAGGAATATTTGAGTGAAAATAAATTTTATAACTATTCAATTTACCATGAAATACCATCTTCCTTTACTTCCCCCTGCAACCTAATAACTGTAAGAAGTCTAATAATGAACACTCAGCCCAGCTGGTGTTCCTTAGTGGTCAGAGCGTTGGTCTGTCCAGTGAAGAATCTCGGGTCAAAGGCACGTACCCGGGTTGCAGGTTCAATCTCCAGCCAGGTTGGGGCACATGCAGGAGGCAACCAATTGATGTGTCTCTCTCACATCCATGTTTCTCTCTCTCCTCCCCCACCCTCTCCCTTTGACTCTCTAAAAAAAAATAATAGAAAAATAAAATCTGTGGGTGAGGATAATAAAAAATAAATGAACACTCATGTAATTTGAATACAACTGTCCATACATAGAACTTTAAAAGAAAATATACCAATCTATTTCTTGGTGGTGGGATCAAAAGTGATCCTATTTTATTTTAGTACTTTCATTTTGTACAATAAATATGTATTATTTGTATAAGCGGAAAATATCCATAAGGATTAGACTAAAGGAAAATTTCTTCCCTTTCAGCATCGACTCATTGGTCTTAGCTCTGCTCTGTGTAGCTACACAGAATAAATTTAGCTTATTTTCCACATGAGAGCTCTTGAAATAGCTTATAACAGTTATGGTTCTTTCTTCTTCACAGGATAAATACCTCCAGGTCCTTCTATAGTTCTTGCTATGACATGGTTTCAGGACCCTCTGCAACTTAACTACTTTTCTTTGAACATGCTCTAGCTGTGTTCTTCCAAATACATGTTATAATAGAATACGTACACAATGGGTGCAAAGGAAGATTTTTGGATTTCATAAAATCTCTGGTCATCTTTTTTAGATGGATATAGTGATTAATAGTAAAGTCATTGCTACAGTATTCAGTCTGGATAATAAATAGAGTTTATAAGCATTGCAAATATAGACATTGCTCCAATTCATAAAACGAATCTCAACTGTATCATTTAAATATGCATAGCTAAGGTCATTGCTCTGATGTTTAATACATTTCAGACTCTAGGCTACACATGAAGCGAGGAAGGGTGGGCAGAGTTGCATTTCTGTCTTTCCCCTAAATGGACTAATAACACAAATGTTCTACCAGGATTAAATTCAACACATTTTAATCTCTTCTCTTTTATAAACAGTATAATATTATCAGTATTTTTTTTAACTCCAAAACCAAATATCCAGAGGAAAAATAGGGCCAATATTATAGACCATGGTTTTGGAAAGGGGTATAGAGATGTTTCTGTGAAATACAGGAATAATATTAAGCAGCATGTAATTTTCCTTCACAAGGGGGTTATTTTTAGGTGTCAATATATTTCAACAGAAATCATTTTAAACTCTTCTATTTTTATTTTCATACCACTGACTCATAACTAGATCTGGATTTTTTAAAAGGTCAACAATGCCCTAGATATACTAAAGTCAGCAAACATTTCCATTATTTTAACCACATCAATAATCCTATATTATTTTTAGGGTTGCAAGAAAGAATCTACTGACGTGGGAATTCATCATTTATCCAGATATTCAGAACTGTTTTTTTTTAAAATGTAAAGCTCATATGGGCACAAACACTTACTGATTAATATGAAACAAAAATCACTGGGGACATTTTTTGGGTTTTTTGTTTTTTTTTTGTAATAGCTAAAATTGGAAACAGACTAGCCAACATTGGAGGGTAATATGCAAATGTTAAAATAAATTGAGATCATTTATAGCGTTCAGCATACAAGGCTGCCTGGATATTTCGCTAAGTTCAAACAAAAGGAGAGCGAGCGAGAGCAGCAACTTTGCATGTTTGTGAACGTTTAGGAAGAACATGCGAAGAACCATGCTCTTAAAGCTGCTCTCCTCGAAGCAGTAGAGGTGGTAAGGGGGCTTTAGTTTTCTTGTCAATTTACTCTTTTTTTTTTTAATCCTCACGCGAGGACATTTTTTTGATATTTTGTTCAGATAGAGTGGGAAGGAGGGAGAGAGAAACATCGACGTGAAAGGGACACATCGAGTGGTCGCCACCTGCATGACCAACCACGGCCGGGGACAAACTGCAACCGAGGTACGTGCCCTTAGCGGGAACCGAACCCGGGTCTCTCCGGGCCACAGGCCGACGCTCTAACCACTGAGCCAAACCGGCCAGGGCTTACTCTTAATATGATCATTTTTTACAATAAACGTCTAGGGTTTTTGTCATTTGAAACCCAAATGCTAACACTTCATTTGCATGGAGAGCAGGCTGAGAATAAAGGGAACGCTCTCCCTCCAAACTGTATCCCTAACCTTTTACTTTTCTCAAGGCTTGTTACATTTATGCTAATCGGATCCTTGTTTATTTCTTTACTAAGCCCACCCCCACCTGGCACGGGGCTGAACAGTGACCAGTGTTGATGAATGGCTGGCCTTAGAGGAGTGATGTCACACACACCAACCTCGAAAACCATGAATAAAATCTGAATGTGACAATAAACTATTTTGGGCCATCTTCTGAATTCCAAATTAGACACAGTCCTCTAACTTTAGTGGAAGCTCTGTGTATGTGTCTGAGAGTGTGCGAGCCAACAAAGGGTAGTGTTTGTCCCACTGAATTTAAATGTCTCTGCATATTATCCTCTTGTCTGGCCAGATGACAGAGGCCCTTGCCAGTCCCTAAGCTCTTTAAATAGAGACCTACACTTTTTAAATAGAGCTTACTTGTTCTAGAGAAAGGTTTTCTTTCCCTGTGCTCCAATTCTGTTCTTGAAGGAGCAAATGAGCCTCTCAACCATCAGGAGCTCATGCACATACCCAAGATGTGTCTGACTTGTAAGCAGGTTTTTGTTCAAAAGGTTAAATAAAAGTCTTCTGTTTATTCTCTGCATTTGTTTCCAGCACCTAATGAAAAGGTCAAATCATCTTCAGGATATTTCCAACTATTGCTGTCAACTCTCTTTTTACTCATTTAACTGTCCATGCATAAAAGGAGTACTTGATTCAGGCAAGCTGACTTTTCAGAACAGTGCCTTCGTTTCTGACGATTAGTAAACAGCTCTGTCTCTGGGCATGCAGGCGTTCGGAGCGGGTAGGCTTGGTTATAACACAGGAAAACCATCGCTGGCACTGGTGAGCTGTACTGGGCTCGCATTTTCATTAAAAAGGCTCAGAAAGCTCTGTGAACGTCAACTCCTGTTATCACGGGTATTTCTTTTTTTCAGTAATGTCACATGCAATCTAAAACACAGTTATAGGGGCCACCAAGTCCTATATATTTTAGTGTTGCTTATTCTCAGAATGACAGTCAAGGAAATTATTGAGAGAGCAGAAAATTTGCAGCCTGTCAGTTAACTTCATTATATAGAATATAATGTAAACATACAAATAAGTTACACCCCTTGTTCAAAATAGATTCCAGTGGAAAACAATGAAGTAAGTAATCACCAAAAAAGTTAAAGTAACTCAATGTAATTGGATTTATATTACTATTTAAAGGAAGTTGTGACTTGAACTAATAGAAATTTTACCTTCCATGGTTAGGAAAAGCTGATTACAGTTGATTAAGTAGGTAATCTGTTGCCATGACATGATTATTGTCTTAAGAAGAGGTATAATTCATTGTTCTGCACTGTAGATTCTTGTATCATTGATATTGTGAATACAACTTCTTGTCTTTCTATAACACAAAAATTGGTAACTGGACATGACCTTCTTAGGCCATAGAATGATTAAGCTCTTGAATAATTTGAGAAACCTCAGTTAGAATGAACATTTCCAGCCCTGAATCTTACATTAGCTGTATCTTCTATGGAAATGTGGTCCTTAAATAAAAGAAAGGAGAAAGATATTTTCTATTCTTAGAACATTTGAATTCAATAGATAAAAGTCACACTATGATATAAAGATTAGAAACAGTACTTAATGCTAATGAGCAAGAAGATGAGTTAGCAAAACCCCACTTTTTGAAAAATTACAATAGTGTTATCATTCACAACTTATATTTTGGTATCAAACATTTAACATCACTTTGGCACTATTTAATTTCTTTGCTAGTGGCTTCTGTGGATACAGTATAGTATGAAGAACTATTAACCTTCAAGGAAAGAAGTTTTGACAAGGTCAAATTAACCAGAATGTTGTACCATCTCATCCCAGATGCTTAAAAAATGAATGTGTTTGGAAACAACAATTTTAATACTAAAATAAGAATGGGATACACATGTCTAGTGGATAAAACATAGTGATCTCATTTCCCCTTTTGTTTACAAGATATGCCCCCTCAGTATGTAGAAAACATATACTCAGAAGTCTATTCACAGACATTTCATTATTGCTGTTGACAGTAAATCACCATTATCATTAATAGCTACCATAGTCAATTAATCTCTTTTCCTCCTGCTAGATAGATATAGGCATACAATTGCATACGTGTGCATATGTGTGCCTATATGTATGTGCATACAAATTCAAACTGGGTTCTATTGTCATACAAAGCATTTTTGTTTGTTTTAGAGAGAACTTATGTACATGGACAATGGTATGGCGATTGTTGGGGTGGGGTGGGGGGTATGGGGGAAGGTGGAAGAGGTCATAGAAGGGATAAACGGTGATGGAAAAATATACATATATATGTATAAAAAATACTTAGTAGCCCTCATGCACACATCAGAATGCATTAACAAATCTTTACTATAAAAAGCGTTAGGGTCCTAAGGTAAAAAAACAAAAAAGAGACAATACAGTTACATTAAATTACTAAATAATTTTCTCTAATGTCATGACATGCAAAATGAATGCTAAAATATGTTACCCCTGTTGAAACTGCTAAACAAAAGCAACGAGAGGCATTTCCTTAAAAAAAAATCTGAAGTCAACAGACGAGTTTAGGCAAAGTAGGACTTGCCATCCCTAGCTTGCCAATGATTATTAAGATTCTGTCTCAGGTCGATGGACGTACATCTGTATTCAGACAGGGACTGCTGTGCAGTCTGTTTCGGATTCTGATTAAGAGTCAATCAGTCATCAGTCTGGTGTCTGTAGCACACACTGTAGCTGAATCCCTAAATGCGCCCCCTTGTGAATTGTATCAGCCACACATCCAAGTCACCTTCCCGGGTTTGAAGCTGTACATTTGTGACTGGGCTGGGACTGAATGAGCCTCTGGGGATGTGGACAAACCAGCTGCTAATTAACCAGGCACTGGCCTGACTATCTGACCACTGAAAACCCTGGAGAGAAGAAAAAATACACACTTCCCATGGTACTGCAGCACAGAGAATTATAAATAGACATTGCAAAGTAGGAGTATGGTGTAAATGCCTTCCACCCAAAAAATAAAACCTATTACAGACAGTTTGGTTTTATTACTCTGAGAATTGGAGTATTTCAGAAAATACAGGCGCTTATGAATCCATTGATAATCCAAGGTGTCCAGCTGACCGTGCCCCCCACTGCCACCCCGTGGGGATAAAGATGGACACAGCAAAGTGGGGATGGGGAGGGCAAAGAGGAGGAGGGATCACGGTCACATGGAGTACAAGTCTCAGTTTTGCCAAGGGGGCGGGGAAGGAATGAGTATATATTTGGCCTCTTCTTTTGTCTCAAATTTCTTATTTCCAACCATTAATGTGAATTTAAGGCTTCATGAAGTCATGTATTTCGTAAGAAGAATCAGTGTGACAGAAATAATAAATAAATTCCAGTTCTTCCCACCCAGTCCCCACAACTAATAGAGGGGTAGAAAACGCTAAATTTAGGATGGGAAAGAAATTCTGTGTAATAACAATGTGCATACGCAGAGTCATTGGTGGTCCTGTCGTCTGCAGTTTGCTCTCCCTCTGAAGTCTCTGCGCTGGGCACTGAAAATGGGTGAGAAAATCAATTTCCCCTGTGTCCCTACAGCCCTTCTCGCCGTGGAAGTCCCTCCGCTGTGGAAGACGGATGAAAGAGAGGGGCGGTGATATCGTTTGCCTTCTTTTGTTTTAGATTTCTAAAATGTAAGCCTCCTAGGAGTCTCACCTCAAAGCAGGTGAATACTGAAAAATACCTTTGGAATGTAAGATAATTTGCAACCTGTGTTATGCATATGGGAAAATAAAAGCCGAGATAAATCACAACTTCTCATTTCCAAGCAAGTGTCACCCCACCATGCAGAAAAAATATATAGATTCTTATATGTGCATATATATGTGCATTTGTATACTTTTAATTCCTTCTAAACATATTTAAAATTTTTTAACATTTTGCATTGACATACAAGTGCTAAAATATTAAAAGCTCATAAAAGATAAATCCAAAACAGGGAGAAAGATAAATGACAAATGTCCAAGTAAAATATTACAGTAAGAGCTGACCGGTGATATGGGTGAAGTGATGTAATACTTTTAAAAATAATTGGCCAGATGTCCACACAGCACTGGATATGAAAACGCTTATGATGTTGCCATGAGCAACAGAATGACCGGGTCTTAGATATACAAACGTTAGATCTTTGAAAGGACTTTTGAGTCACAATCTGGGCTATTCCTTTGGCTTCTCCGAACATTTGATATTATTATACCAATTACATCGATAAAGGAACAAGGTCCAGAGAAGGTGATTGAGTTGCCAAAGTCTCCACAGCGAAGGGGGGGAGCTGGGACTCGAAGCAAGGTCTGCTTCCCCGAATGCGCTGCTGGGCCATTAACTCTAGGGAATGGGCTTAGGAAACATTAATAAGGAAGCTCAAAGGTCAAGCAGATTTCAGAAAAGATAATATTTAAATATAAGAGTATCAGAGTTCATAAAAGAGACATATGAGACCATAGTAAGAAAGAGGTTTGAGAGGATTCCAGAGCTTTACATATTTTGTCGTGTCTGTTTATTGTGGCAAACATAACTTGTCAGCATCTGAGAGAGAGAGAGAGAGAGAGAGAGACACTAAAGTGTTTTAGAAACTATGTGTTATATGTACTCTGATACTTTCAATCCTGTGTTTAAAATGCTGGTCTAGCCCAGCCAGTGTGGCTCAGTGGCTTGAGCATCATCCCAAGGACTGAGAGGTCCCAGTTCAATTCCTGGTCAGGGCACATGCCCAGGTTGCGGGCTTGGTTCCTAGTAGGGGTGTGCAGAAGGCAGCCAATCTATGTTTCTCTCATGTGGCTATTTCTCTCTCTCTCTCACTCTCTCTCTCTAAAAAAAAAAAAAAAAAAAAATCAGTAAGAACATACTTTTTAAAAATGCTGGTCCAGCCCTGGCCAGGTAACTCAGTTGGTTAGAGTACTGTGCTGATACGCCAAGGTTGTGAGTTCGATCTCCCTGGTCAGGGCACATACAAGAATCAACCAGTGAATGCATACATAAGCAAAACAACTCATCGGATGTCTGTCTCCCTCCCTCTCTCTCTCAAATTAATACATTAAAAAAATAAAAAATGAAATTCTGGTCTCAACCCACTCATATAATTTCTCAAACTACGACCAAGTCTCCTTGTCAATGAGAAGACAGTAGTAATGAGGGCTAGGACGTCTCAGTGGCTGGAAAAGTAATGTCCAGGGTTTCTTCGAGTCCTGAAGACAAAAGGTGGTGATGTCCCCATTAGCATCTTTGGTGCAGGAGCTGCAGAGAGCCCGATGCAGTGGAAATGATGTGCATACTGAGTTTTTACATAAGCGAGGGACTATAATAAGAGAGACAGCCAGTCAGGGTTTAGTCAGGGTCTAATTTGTTGCCTCAATTTAACCTATTTGAAGCATTTCAAAATTTAACATTACTCTCAGACTGTCAAATTACAATTTGCTTCCAGTATTTATGTAAAATTCTTTTTCAGAATTTACAAGAATGAGAGAAGATATGAAGAAGGAGGCAGAATGAATGAAATCGAGAGCAGAGTCACAAAGAAAGCAAGGCAGAGCGAGAAGAAAAGAGACGGAGAAATTGACTGAAAACTCCTTTGTGTGGTAACCTTCCCATTTTCATTCTCTGGGATTCACAGAAGAGAAATACTCAGCATTCTTTAAAACCAGCAGAGCCACTCTGCTTATCAAGTGGGGTCTAGTCATACTCATCCAGAATTATATATGATGTACACCCTACATAAAGCCAGACACTAAGGATGGGATAAAGTCATACCATGATGTACACACTTTACGTCTCTTCGGTCCTTGTAGTGTTCAGAAAATAATTTTTAAATTCACGGATTCCGTTGGAGCTTAACATGACTGTGATACATAGAAAGGGATCATTTAGAATTTCTGTTGGTTCTAAAAATATTATTAAAAGTTTAGCCTCTGTTGACTAAAAGAGATCCAGAGTCATGGAAGTAAGGAACAGACTGACAAACCTCAGAGGGAAGGGGGTGGGGGGTGGGAAGAGATGAACCAAAGAACTTATATGCATAGAGGCACAACCGATGGACACAGATATTAGGTTGGGAAGAACAGGAGCGGGGTGGGAACAGGAAGGAGGGGGTCAATAGGGAGGAAAGGGGGACATCTGTAATACTTTCAACAATAAAAAAAAAGTTTAGCCTCATAATGTTAGAGAAATTTAGAAATTTAGGGAATAAAAAGATAAAGGAATTCTCTCCCGGGAATAACAACTGTTAACAGTTTGTCGTATATCCTTCCAGATCCTCTTTTCTAAGTATTTATGTGCACACAACTATATATAGATAATATAATATACGTAGCATATACTCTCTTTTCACTTCTGCAATATGTCTTGGACCTTTCCATGTCTAGATATACGTCTCTAACACATTCTAACGTGTGGATACATCATAATTTAGTCCATCTCCAATCATTCTGTGATTGTAAATAAAAAACCTATATATATTAGTTTGCACACAAAAATATATAAATATGTTCACATGGGAAGTTGATTCTAAAAAGTTAAATTGCTTGCAATATATTGTATTTAGAATTTTAAATGACAAATTGGCCCTCCAAATGTTTCTAATAATATATCAAGTACCCCGATCCACAGACTATTATCAACACTGGGTAATGCTAATCTTTTAGAAATTTTTACTAATGCTCAAACTGAAAAAAGGTGTTAATATTTTTATCAAGCATATATCATGTGTTTATTAGGCATCTGCATTTGTTCTATGAATATTGTTTTCATATCTTTCATGCATGTTTACTTTGGGTTTGTCTGATGATCTACAGGACCACTTCATATATTCATTTATCTGTTTATGGCAAAGGTTCACATATTTACCCAGCATCTAATGTATATGTTACAGATATTATCTGTCTACAACATGTCAAGTTTGTAATCTTTTTCTTTATGACTTCTGAAGTGTGTATTTTGACCGCAGAAATTTTTTAAAACACAGATTATAAATGAGCTCATAGAGACTCAGATGGGTTTTAATGACTTGTCCATGGTCACATAGGTAGACATGTGATTCAGAGGGTCTGACTTCAGCTGGCAAGTTCCTCTGGCTAGCGCTCAAACAAACTACAGTAACAAAAAAGGCATATGATATTTTTGGCAGGCTTTATCTTAGTGTTCTTGAATATATTACACATATATAAACACACACATCCCCCCACACACATATCCATACACTCTTTAAAAATTCTCCTTCTCTGCTCATACATAAAAGACGACTTTGCACAGACCATTTTAGCTTCAGATGAAGTGAAATTGAGCCTAAAATCAACTTTAATTAAAATCAGCTTAGAAAACCTGATACTGAATTGCCAGGGCTAGGAGGAGATTTGCGGAGTTTGAACTAGTAAGTAAAACCTCCAGTCCCATTGGAAGAGAGCCTTAAAAATCTCTCTCCCTTCACATTATCCGCATCCTAAAGAGACTCATTAGTTAATAATTGTATGTAAGTGGTATTAGTATAGTTAGATTTATTCACTAGTAAATGATATGTACCAGGGTTTGAATTTCAGGATCAGCAACCCTATTATTTCCATCACATCAAATCTATTCTTTATTTATCTACTTCTTCCTTTAATAACCAAACAATGCTAACCCGCATGTACATTTCATTATCTGGCTACTAATACATGGGTGATTTGAATCTATAAATAGTATATTAAAATAAAGCCTAATTTAGCAAATGCAACTTTTTTTGAAAACATTATCTGCTGCATTTACAATTTACAAGGTACAGCCATTTTTAGCAGATGTTAAATGTTTTATACCCTTTCTCTTGCAAAGAAATGAAATATTTATGATATATGTGAAGCATCAAACAAACATTCCCTGACCATAATTCCACAACTTAAAATCATTGATACAGATAGATAGCTTCCTAAAGATCTATATATCTTGAAATTAACATGAAAACAAAGCAACCACATATGACTCTTTGTAAAGAAAACAAATGGAATTGAGGAATCTCTTCCCATTTACCTTACAATTATTCACAAGAGTGCCAACTTTCAACAACTAGAGACTTTTTCTGTTAAGGTTAAAACCAAACATTTGAGGTTGGTGACCAAAAATTAATATTTATACAATTCTATTTGGAGTAGAAATCTCCAAAAAAATATCGTTTCAATCAAACTTTGATTGAACAATAATACTTAAGACTTGAGCAGTAATAGATTTCATAAAATTTACTTTTTCTCATATGTCACTGCTTCAAAGAAAATTTGGAAGAGCCCTCAATGTAAGCATTGTACATGTCTCACTATTGGTACTATTACTATTAGTACAGAACAAATATGACTTATTTAACTCTAGTTGACATAGTCACTGTAACCATAGACTTTGATCCTCCTGCGCAGAACCCTTCCTTTCAGATGTTTCAGGCATACGACATGAACATTCAATTTCCAGCATAATCCTCAGTGTTCAGGAGGTGGAAAGAAGCATTAGTCCTGATTCCAGGTGAAGATGCATTTGAGTTTCAGCAAAGGCCCAGGATCTCAGGGGCTGGAGACACTTGTATCACTAGGCTTGTGATGAGAATTCTACGTCAATTTTTACAAATGTTTCTCTATTCATTAACTCAGCATTTACGTACTGTCTACCATATGCAAAGCTTTATTCTAGGCTCTAGAAATGCAAAGATAAATTAGTTAAAATATATACACTCATGAGAGTTCTAAATCTATCAGAAGAAACAGATAAATATAATGGTTACAAAACAACAGAGAGTTCTACTCAACAGAGTTATGGACGAGGGCACTGGGCAAGAAAGGCAGAGGATCTGAGGTGTTCAATGCTGGAACACCACTGCCCTGATCAGTGCTGGAGCCTAGTGGGTCTTCAATAAACGTGTATTGAGAAGATAGCTGGATAAAAGTTTGACTCTCCTTTGGAGAAAGAAAGCAACAACTGAAAGACACGATTAGACAAATAGGACTAAACAGCTGGGCCAAGACACAAAGGCATGGATTCATGTTTTATTCAGGACCCTTCAAATAGCACTTGTGCAGGGAGAATGTGGGGAGGAAATCACAGGAGATGAGGTTAAGGAGGTGAAAATGATGCAGTAAGGAGTTCCGACTTTATGACGTATGCAGTGGAGATGGTGGTCAGCACAGTGCTCCATGCGTACAGAGTTCTCGATAAATGCTTGCTGAATAAACTGACTGAATGATTTTCTCATGATAGATAAAGAAATTAATGCTGAGCCCAGCCGGTGTGGCTTACTGATTGAGCGTCGCCCCATGCAAGGAGAGGTCACTGGTTTGATCCTGGTCAGGATGCATGTCCAAGTTGTGGGCCAAATCCCCAGTGGGGGGCATGCAGGAGGCAGCCAATCGATGTTCTCTCTCATCAATGTTTCTATCTCTCTCTCCCTTTCCCTTCCTCTCTCTCTAAAATCAATAAAGAAAAAATATTTTTTTAAAAAGAAATGAATGCTGAAATATGGAGAACTGTTATGTAATTCACAGTCATACTCACTATTGCAAATACTGTACAGTATTAAAATCAGTATAGCCCTGGCCAGTTTGGCTCAGCGGTTGGAGCATCGGCCTGCAGACCAGAGTCCTGGGTTCGGTTCCCGCTAGGGGCACGTACCAAAAAAAGAAACAAAAAACCAGTATATAATTTGCTAACTCAGCAAGCAGTTACTTAATGCTTAGTTTTTTAAAAGCATCATGAAGGTACAAAAGAATAACAACAATGTTAGTAATAATGTTAGCAGCAGCAATATGTACATCAGGAAGGATGCATTGCATGTATTTAATCTTTTGTTTTCTAAGCCAATCAATAGCTACCATCTTTTTTGTTGTTGTTGTTCAGATAGAGCGGGAGGGGGCTGGAGAGAGAGAGAGAGAGAGAGAGAGAGAGAGACATCGACGTGAGAGAGACACATCAAGTGGTTGCCACCTACACGACCCCAACCGGGGTCAGGAACAAACCACAACCGAGGTACGTGCCCTTAGCGGGAACTGAACCCAGGTCTCTCCGGACCGCAGGCCGACTCTCTAACCGCTGAGCCAAACCGGCCAGGGCAATAGCTACCATCTTCTTTAGTCCTTCCTGGATACAGAAGTTAGAGTGGTAATGGAGATATAATACATATGTATTAAAAATACCCCCAAATTAAAGCATAACAGTTTTTGATCAGGTATCAAAATTAGTGACATAGACAAGGGAGAAAAATATGGCAAAGTTACACAGGCATGGTGTAACAACATTATGAGAGTCATTTCCCAATTCCCATGGCCTCATCTGTCTGAAATGCTTGAAAATATCTGACAGAGGAATCTAAGGAATCTCTCCCACTTTTTTTTTTTTTTAAACAGCTTTATTTATTTTTTCTTTATTGATTTTAGAGAGAGAGGAAGGCAGAGGGAGAGAGAGGTGGAAACACTGATGAGAGAGAACATTGATTGGCCGCCTCCTGCTTGCCCCCCACTGGGGATCAGGCCCACAACCCGGGCATGTGCCCTGACTGGGAATCGAACTGGTGACCTCTTGGTGCATGGGTCAATGCTCAACCACTGAGCCACACTGACAGGGTCACTCTCCTACTTTTTTTAATCCTCACCTGAGGACACTTTTTGCATTCATAGAGTGAGAGGGAGGAAGAGAGAGAGAGAGAGAAACATCGATGTGAGAGAGACACATCGACTGGTCGCCACCCACACAACCCCAACTGGGGCCAGGGTCAAACTGCAACTGAGGTACGTGCCCTTAGCAGGAACCGAACCTGGGTCTCTCCAGACCGCGAGCCAATGCTCCAACCGCTGCGCCAAACCAGCCGGGGCAAATCTCTCCCACTTTTATGCCCTCATAGAAATAACACAGTCAAGGGCCTCTGACATTTAATATATTGTTTGGTATGATTACTGTATCTAATCATTAATTTTCTTCCATCCCTTGGTAGGTTCCTTAAAGTCCAATTCTGTTGCATCTTGTACCCACAGTGCCTTATGCATGTAGAAGCCGTTTCCAAGCAGTGTGTGTCTCAATAAGCCAACTTAGTGGGTTTGGGGACAGGCTGGATTGAGGGGAGAGGGGAGAGGCCAGGAGAGGCCAGGCCAGGCTGGAATAGAACAGAGAATGGTGAAGGTATTGTACAATAAACTTATGCTTCAAATACAGGTATATGTGTGCCTATCCAATTTAAAATTCTTTTATTACTGCAGGTTGTGATCCACAAGTTTGAGCAACCCGAAATTGGGAGAATAATTAGAAGCTCCTAGTTCACAGGGTTGGCATTCCGGGCTCTGTGGACTTCACCAAACCTTTCGGACACCTCAATTCCCTAATGTGAAATAAGGACAATATTCTTTACATCACAGAACTGTTACATCTTTTAAATCTTAAACGAGCAACATTTGATGTGCATATGAGTTCCTAACACCCAAGAAGCATTAATAAATTGTAATCTTCTTTTAGATTACTATTCTCTAGGAAATTTTATTTGGATGTAACTGAAATGACTTGTTTTAATATTTTCATTAAATACTGAAGAAGAAGAAAAAAAGAAGAACCCAGTCTGCTGAGAAGAGTTTATATTTGATGTCAGCTTTCAGACTCAATTGGAAATGTATCTAAATAGCATAGGAATTCCATGATTCAGTTCAAACATTTTTTGAATTTCTGCCTCTCCAAGTTTAAGCTTTATGCTTTGCATTCATTCCTGATTTACTTGCAACAACATGGGAACGTTATATCAGAACATGTAATCTATATTCCCTTTTGTTTTTATTGCAAACATTACAGTATATAGACAACTTTAAAACTACACACAGACAGTCACACACTAATCAATCTTCCAGAGCCATCTGCAATGGAGAACATGGAAGAAACAGTGAAAAGGAACTTTCTACAAAAATCTAAGAATAGATAGCACATTTGTGGCTAAGGAGAAACCAAACATAACACTCAAGACGTGCACTTGGCTGAATTAGGGAAGGTGTTGGGGAGGGGCATAAGATAAGGAGAAAGCAGACAAATTAATTATTATTTATTTTTTCATTCAACAAACACTAAGCATTTCTTGAATCCCTGCTTCATGGCAGGCATTCTTCTTTTTTCTTTATTGAGTTTAGAGAGAGATAGAAACCACAATGAGAACATTGATTGGCCGTCTCCTGCATGCCCTCCACTGGGGATCTGGCCCACAACCTGGGCATGTGCCCTGACTGGGAATCGAACCTGTGACCTCTTGGTGCATGGGTCGACACTCAACCACTGAGCCACACCAGCCGGGAACCAGGCATTATCCTTGGCAGTGAGGAAACAGCAGTTCCCAAACAATATCTCTGTGTCTATGAAGTTGATGCTCTAAAACGAGGAAATAGTTGACACACCAAGTGGAGATAGTCCTTGCTAGCTGGTGATCAGCGCTGTGGAGAAGCGGGGGAAGGGAAGGCAGTGGGGGGATGCTTGGCCAGAGGGGGGTCGCTCTGTTATGCAGGCTGTCAGGAACAGTCTCTCTGCGAAGGTGATACTTGAGCGTCAGGTCAGAAGACTGATTCACAGAGCTGCACAGACATTTGGGAGATGAGACATGTCTCTAACCAGCGGGAGCAACCAGGACAAACACACCGAACTAGGGGTGTGCTTGGCATGTCGGGGGTACAGCAAGGTTTCCACTGTGGTAGGAAGGGTGGCAGGAGATGAACGAGAGAGCGGAGACTCTTACAGGCTCTGGGAAATACTTCGGCTTTGACTCTGGGAGAGGTGAGAAGCTACTAGAGGGTTCTGAACAGCGGGGAGACGTGACAGGACTTTTAAAAGCTCGGGCTGCCGGGTTTAGAATCAACCAGGGCCAGCAGGAGGCTGGGGGCCAGGGAACTTAGAGCAAGAGCGAGCAGATCAATGAGAAGACCATGCAATAATCCAAGAGCCACAGCAGAGGCCAGAATCAGCAGGGCTATAGCACGGCGGGGAGCTAGGACTCAGTGATCGCTTGGGGAACGGGAAGGAGTCAGACCACTGCCTGAGTCAGTGTATGTGCAGCCAAAGAGACTGCCTGAGCTAAGACAGAAACAGAAAAGTGGAATTCTAGAATGAATGAATGAATGAATGAATGAATGAATGAATGAATAAAAAAGAAAGAAGGAAGGAAGAAAGGAAGGAAGGAAGGAAGGAAGGAAGGAAGGAAGGAAGGAAAGGAAGGAAGAAGGGAGAACAGAGGGAGGGAAGGAGATGAATTATGCAAATATTTATATTTTAGAAACTCAGAATATATCTTACCCCCAGTCCCGGCAGTGGTGGGTGGGTGTCTAGGCAAGGCGCGGCCATGGAGAGATGGGGCTTTAGACATGGACAGGTACCTATAGTCATTTAAGGTCTTAACTTACCACCACAGGAACTTGGGGATCGACCAGAGCCTTCAATTTGAAATAATCAGTCAGTTATTAGAGGCACAAAGTATATTAGGTGGTGTCGTGCCTGCAACAATTGGTTGTTACTCTCCAGCCAGCTAATACCAGCCAGGCAATGAAGGTAATTGTACGAAGGATCAAAGAGTTGAGCTCCTACAGCGAAGCCAGTGCATACGTTGCCAATATTTCATCATTCAGAGTTATTTTCCTTCTTTTCCTAATATGAAAGCTATAAAAGGAGAGAGAAAAAAAGCGCAGCCCCTGAAAGTGCTATTGTTAAGACCGAAAACTAATTAGTCATTGCTTCCCAAAGTGTTATGTGAAATGTCTCCAGAAATAATGGTCTGCTTTCTCAGATTTTATAGGTTTGCTGAGTCTAGTGTTCTCTGGAATTTCCTGTTTCCCTTGCTAGGGAAGATTGAGTAAACTTTACAAGTCATCTTGAATAACCCAAACCTTTCAATAAAGGCAATCATTTGTGGATTCATAAAGTATACAACTAGACTTGAAATAAGGATGAGAGTGGTAAATAAAAGCAGTTCCAAGATTGTGTATATAAGTGTGACTAAACTTTTTGGTTATTATATGCCTGAGGTCGTCATTTTATACTCTTTGAAGATGCTGAATGAAAAATTCACATTTCCTTTTAGGGTGTTCAAATGTCAAATAAATTATGGTCTCAATGTGGTAACCTAATGCCCCTAATGTTTGTAAATAATTTGTGCCAATTCAATTGTAAATTATATAGCTATCCCTGGATAAAAGTCGCTGTATGATATTAAGTACCATTGTCATTGTACTTTAGTAAAATATTCAGATTGTATGCTTCCCATTAAGATTAGAAAACTCTATTAGCATTTGTGGAAATGCTGTCACTTATATGGAAACTCACTTGGTAAACTGGCACTTAGAGGGAGAGAAAGACACATGACTTCTGCTGGGCAGCTGCCTGCAGAGGTGCCCATGAACCAAAGATAATAAACATAAACCACTGACATTTCTCTTCTAAACCTCTTGATGTATGCCAATCACTTTCCCGGGATTACTCGACCTGATTCCGTCACACGTGGCTCATAGTTATGCCTGACTTATTCAGAAGAAATATTATGCATGGGTTAATCCCAAACATCAAGTGCAAACAATGAGCCTGCGTGACGGCAATTGTGTATCCACGTATCACTGTGCTGATACACGGGGTGTATTCCCCACTCAGCAGCAGTGACTACTCAGTCCAGTGATGTCCAAAGTAAAAGGCTCTCTCTTCTGTTGTCTCTTCCCAAGTTGAAAATATGGGCCGGCTTGCCAGAAGGCAAGTTGACATGAATTCATTACAAGGGGATGACTACTACAGTATAGCATGGACCCGTTATGGGACATCTGATGATGCCACTTATATGTACTGATCACAAAGACAGTGTTAAGAAGATTTGCAGTTGGTTCTAGAAAGAGCCCAAACCTTGGATGGAGCTTGCCAGGGAGAAACTTCCTCTCGATATTTTCTATAAATGTAATGTATAATGAGCATTTCAATGTTCAGTCTCCAGAATCACAACCCACATGGCACCTTCTGCTTCTTGCCAAAGCTGCGATAATTCAGTAGTAACTGGAAAAGGAAGACCCTGCTCTGGAGCCCCGTGGAAGAGTTCACCAAACATTAAAATATGCCTAAGAGGTCACCCACTGTGATATTTTGAAAATGCAAAATTCACAGAAGTGGACAAGCTTTGCGACAGGAAGGTGAGAAAGCAGCTCTCTCCGGAACACCTGTTACCTGCCTGCACAGTTGTGAATGAGAACATGTCAGCCTCCAGCTCTGCATTTGTCTCTTCATGCTGAGACTAGTGCTTGTAGAATAATCTTATCTTATCCAACTTTCAAAATAGAGTCCTTGTGATACATCTCAGATGCAAACTGTTATTTTACAACCATTTCTACATTTGCCGGAACAAAACTTTCTGCAACAATAACTTTGTTAATAATAATTTTGCATTTTTTCTGAGAAAATTTAATCTACTTGGACACAATCCAACAAGCTGTCTAAAAATTCCTATCCAATTAATTTTCATAAAGCAAAGGTTCAACTTTCTGAAGACACTTCTGTGATAAGAAAAGAATGTGTCTATGATGCCTAGAGATTGAAATTCATAATAAAATATTTTCTTAAGTCTTTTCCAGGTAACCTATAGATATCTTTGTCACATGATAGAAATACCATGTAATTTGAATACACAAAACATTCTTAATTATATAACCATAAAATATCATTATCATTGTTATTGCATCATCTAATGATTAAAGCCGAATGGTGGTAATATCCCATTACATTTTTTGATGACCTTATTGTAAAAGTCATATAATCACTTAATGTCTATAAAGGAAAAATTTTTTTAAATGCTAGATGCTCTCCTTTTGTGAGGAATGCTGTCGTTATAAAGAAATAAGGAAAAGAACTCTAAAAAATGAAGCCTCCATATAAATGAAACCTCAATAAGCATAAAATACTAAGCCTCTAGAATTTATATCAAATTCTACATTTTTCTACCGATTTTATCCTCCAAATATTTAAAGGAAGAATACTATCATTCTTCCTATAAGATGTGACTAAGATAATCAAATCCCAAACTGAGGAAGGCCTATTTCCCCCAAAACTTCATAAACAATTTTTATATAGGAAATTTAATTACTGCATTGAAGGAAAGTAGAGAAAAGAAAAACCTACTATTTCCCAGTACAGTGTTCCAGAAAATGTATGTGATTTCTATAATCACATATTTTAACTTCATACCAACCTGATACAGTACGTATAATTATTCCCATAACACAAAGAAGAAAATGAGATCCAAATAATTTAAATAACTTGCCCAATGTACACAGTCAATATTGTATTTGAACCCAAAACAGTTTGCCTCCAGATTCTTTTCACTATACCATAGTAAAGAGGATGTTTTAAAAAATAGCTCAGTTGATCGCCAAGTGAGTAACAGCAAACATTTGAAATTGATCTGACTCAGGTGAGAAGTACAGCTCTTTATCATTAGATTGACGATCAATCACATGAAACGCCATAACTTCAAATCAAGGAAATACAAGGTCACGCTACAAGATTAAGAGTGAAAACAAAATTACAGCATGATAGTTACAGGTAATATGCATCAAGATCTTCATATTTAAGATACGGAGTTCTCTCCTTCTGTTCAATGATGTTTTTATGCCATGGTTATGCTAGGTAGTCTCCAGTGTAGTGGCCGACATTCATTCTCCCTTTGTAAGTGTAAGCAATCCTCCCAGCGAGACATGGAGATCTCCCCTCTCCTTGCATCCGGCTTGGCCCAGGGCCTGCTCTGAGCCACCGGAGGTGGTGTTAGTGGTGCTGTGCCGGTTCCGAGCCAAGCCTTTCAACACAATTCACCTTTAGGACACCCGGACCTTCTGCTTTCACTCTCTCGAGATCCAGCCCCAGGTAAGAAGCTTGGGACTGCCAATGACAGGAGGCCACGTGGGGAAGGGCCCTGGATAACGAGAGGTCACCCTGGACTCCCATCCCCAGCCCAGGTTGAATGCCACGAGAGCAGAGAAGGGCCGTCCTGCCAAGTACTGTCCAAACCACAGAACCATGAGCAAATAATTGTGTGTGTGTTTTTTAAAGTCAGTACATTTTGGGGGTTATCTGTTACATACCAATAGAGAATTAAAACAGTGGTTAATTAGCCAAAGAACAGATGTGCATAACCCATAGACACAGGCAACAGTGGGGGATGGCCAGAGGGAAGGGGGAGGTTGGGTAGAGGTGGTTAAAGGGGTGGGGCAAATGGGGACATCTGTAATAATAGCTCAACAATCAATCAATCAATTAATCAATCAATAAAATCGCAATTAATTAAATCTGTTGTTTTAAGCCACTGCCGTAACCATTTTATGAATAAAGCCATCTCCTGATGCAACGTCTAGTACCCAGAAACTAAACTTTCTCAGTATCGTCAGAGGAGAAATAAATTAGGAATACTGATTTTCTAAAACCTTACATATTTAGAATTTCCCTGGTGTAAATGAAGCGCAGCAAATACACACCCAAAATGGAGGGGTAAAAAAAGAATTATTTGTTGAAATTTTTACTCCGCAAAAGCTATTAGGTTTTAAGCATTCATAAAAATAATCAATGTATATTTGAAACAAAAACAAAAGATACCTGTTCTGAATAAACTTGTAGTGTTCCAGGTAATTGGATTGTAAAAAACAAAAACAAGTATTAATAAAATCCGCTAGTTTAAGCCCGTTATAATTTTAGTGAAGTCTATCTCAATTACCCAATAGCAGTCTGCTATAAAGTGACTCTTGATAGAAAACTGATGTATTTGTAGCTATTAGGTCAGTCGAAATCTTTCCACATTACGCTTCGGGGGCATACACAGAACTATTGGGTTGAAAGTTTTAAGACCTAGCCCCTTTCTCCTCAAACTCAGGCCTGTGTAGAGACAGTGAAATTATAAACATAAACTCCAGATAGGAAATGAGTGTAGAGAGGGGAAAAATTAACCTTCAACCCAATCCATTTTGAGGTTAGTGGCAGTTTTTCTTTCTTTTCTTTTTTTTAAAAAAAAACAACAGCTAATGACAGGTTGGGCTGTGGCCTGCTGCTCCTTCTCCCTGCGTCCAAGTCCAAACCCCAGGGTGATGCCTTCCTTTCTCATGACCTCTCGCCAGACTTCTGCTTTCTTTCCCCACAGGCTGGCTTGCCCCTTTGAAGATTCTGCTTTGCAAAATCAATGCCTTATTCTTGCCTAGTAAGAGCGCTCTTTGGAGATCATCATTAGCAGTCCATGGACGGAAGCTGGGTACAGTGGAGTCAAGGGGGATTTTCCTCCTGTGTGTAAGTATTTGTGTATAACCCACTTCTGATTTGCATATGCATTCTCCCGCCAGGCAACCGCGCCTGCCAATAGTACATCGCTAGTCATTATTGCTGATTGTTACTGTCAATGGTTTTTCCTTTCCATCCATTCTCCCCATCATCACAGTTCGATCACATTCCCTTTACTAAAATGGTATAGGATTGAAAAAAACAACCAGAAGAGGGAGAAGTTGAGGAGAAGGGGAAGAGTTTATAGCCCCTTTTCTCACCGTTTTATTGTCCACTAGAAGACCAACACCAGGCAAGAAAAAAATCTTTAGTGTTCTTGGAGGGAGCATAAACTAGAACGAAAGCACACACTTCCAGATGTAAGCATGTGTCCTCTTTCTATCATCTGGGAAAGTAAATAGAGTACAAGTAGAATAATAAGATCTACATTTAGACACGGTGAGAAAGCGAAAGACTATGCAGTGGCCTCTTAAAATAGATGACAACAGAGAAGGACACTAGCCAGCCACAGAAAAACAGGGCCAAGGCATTAAAGATAGACCCAGACCAGGAGCCACCACCCCCGTGATCCCCTCTGGGGATGGTCCAGGGCTCGGCCTCCACAAACAGGAACAGCCGGACCCTCAAGATTCAGGGCTGTCCTTCCCGAGCCTGTTTCCACTGGGGGGCCCCGTTAACCTTGCGTCCACCCTGAGTCCAATCACGTGGCCAGCCGAGGTTAAGAGTCTGTTCTCGGGAACCTGACTGCTTACTTGTGAGGTAAACTCACTCATCCGTGACCCTGAGCTGCCGAGAGGCCAGTGAAAGAAATCATTTAGGAAATTATGTTCTGGAAGTTTCACGTTATGAACGTGTGAATCTGTCTCCCGGCTAACAAAGTTACCTCATTGGGGAAAATGTTCCCTGTATCTTTCCAGACATAAAAATAATTGCATTTTTTTCTTTCTTCCTTCCCTGTTTTTTTTTTCCTTTCTCTCTCTCCTTCTCTCTCTTTCTACCCACCCCCCTTCTTTGTGTTTTTATATTTGCCCATTTTAATGGGAGTTTTGAGATACACGATCTTGGGGGGAATTGTTTTGAAATGTACTTCTTTCTTAGTAACTACTTTTACACTCCATTGTTTTCCTGCCATGATTCCAAATGGGGAATCATTTCCTGAAAACCCTGTAGAATCAATTAGCTAAAACAATATTTCTCTGGTCTCCTAAGAATAGAGTTTTCATTAAGAATCCACTCACTGGAAGGGTAAGGTGTGATGGGACAGAGTGCAGAAGGAACATTTCTGAGCAGTAAAAGTGAAAGCAAATCAGAGCAATAAGTCAAGGAGACATGATGTGTGTCTGGCCACGTCCACACTATAGCTGTGTCTTTTCGTGAGCTGTGACCTCCGCGGGGAATACTCCTCCCACAGACCCTCTGGGGAGCAGCTTGTTTCTCATTCAGGTATCAGCACAAATGGCACCTCCTTGGAGGGGCACCCCTGACAGCCCCAGCTAAAGCCAGCCACCAGGTGCCCCTGATGACTCACTTTGCTTTCATTTCTCCTGGACAACAGTACTACTTTGTATCTCCTTATTCATTTTATTCTCCTCCCCTCTACTGCCCAATTAAAAGATGAGGTCTAGCCCTGGCCGATTTGGCTCAGCGGTTAGAGCATCGGCCTGCGGTCCAGGGAGACCCGGGTTCGGTTCCTGCTAAAGGCATGTACCTCGGTTGCAGTTTGTCCCCGGCCCTGGTTGGGTCATGTGGGTGGCAGCCACTCAATGTGTCCCTTTCACGTCGATATCTCTCTCTCTCTCTCTCTCTCCCACTCTATCTGAACAAAATACGGAAAAATGACCTCGAGTGAGGATTAAAACAGAAACATGAGGTCTATAAGAGCAGGAATCTTATCTTCTTTTTCACCACGAGCCACGAGAATATCCGACAGATTAGGTGTTTTACAAAAACGCGAAGCCAGTGACTAGACAGATCATTGAAAGAACACTTTCACGAGACGTTGCTTACCCCGCAGCATCTATTTTGCGAGGTATTTGTAGGGAAAACCCACAGGGAGGAGAAACTGCAGTATCACTGGTGCACGCTGCGGCCGAAACCCTTAGGAAGCAGGGACTCTGTCGATTGCAGATTTTTATGCCAGTGCCTGAACTTCAACTCCAGCTGACTGACTAGGACTTTGCCATTACGGATGACGTGAGCTCAGCTCCAGCAATCACAAAGGGTAACACGAGAGAAGTCAGTGGTTTCTCCAAACAAAGCCATTGCGGAAGTCTACCTATCCCTGGGCCTGAATTCAGACGTCATGTCAACAGTCCAGAAAGATAAATAAATCATCCCGGGTAATCAGAGCGTGTGCTTGTCCCCAGTGCGGGAAACTGCATTTAGGAAGAGAGTGTTTGTTCCTGCCTGGCCTTCCACACGACTCTAGCAATTTCTCTCATCTCAGTGGTTTATGGGTTTTGTTTATCCCACCGAGGTCCATTTCTCTGTCCCAAACGTCTCTTTAGAACAGCAGAGCTTTTCATTTTTACGAAATGGAGGCGGTGGCTCGTGCCCGTGCCCGGGGCTGGAACCTGCAGGTGCAGACCTCCTGGGCTCCCGGGCAGCCACCCTGGGGAGCCCGCCCTTCCCGAGCCGGGAGCAGGCCCGGGAACTTTTCACAGTCATGGTGAAGGCTTGTAATTTTTAATGAACCTGCCCAGTGACATATCCTTGCAGCTATTTTCCCAAAGAAACCAGACGCTTTTATAAAAATGGAAATATTTTTAGGAGATCTTAGCAAAAGAAAAGATGTGTTAAAAAAAAAGATGTGTGTGTGTGTGTGTGTGTGTGTGTGTGTACTATGCTTCTTCTGGAATGTGTTTCCTTTGGTTTCCAAACCTCTTCAAAGGTCTAAAAGACTTATTTCAATAACAGAGTGTAATTTATCATTAGTAAATTCTCCTCTTTAAATAGAAAGCACTATATAATAAAAGGAGCAATAAACAGCATGTAGAATAGAGTCGTTGGCTCCTCTTCGGAGAGTCTGAGTCGTGTCTAGAGAGGAACATATTGCCACAATTTGGAAAAACTGAAACTCATCGCACATGGAGGCAGCAGGAGACAGTCTTTGCCTGACAAAGGCCTGAAATCTCATCTACAGTTTTACCTTAGCTGTGACATCCTGACCAGTTACTTAAATCCTTTAAGACGTAATTTCTTCGTTTGTAAAATATGAATAATGATATTTACCTCACAAAGTTATCGTTTGTGTTTTTAAACCTCACCCGAGGATACTTTTCCATTTATCTTCAGAGAGAGTGGGAGGGAGAGGGAAAGACAGAGAAAGAGAGAGAGAGAGAGAAAGAAACATTGATGTGAGAGAGACACATCGATTGGCTGCCACCCGCCCGACCCCAACCAGGGCCAGGGACCAAACATGACCAAGGTACGTGCCCTTAACCAAAATCAAACCTGAGACTCCTTGGTCTGTGGGCGGACACTCTAACCGCTGAGCCAAACTGGCCAGGGCTATAGTAAGTTTTTAATGATATAAAGTATTTCTCAGTACATTAATAATTGATACTTGTATTTAGAACTAGCACCATTAAAATATTATCATCATTATTCATACCGTCATTGAAAGGCATTTTTCTTCCTGGCTGTAATGGTTAATTTTACGTGTCAACTGGACTGGGCTAAGGGATGTCCAGAGAGCTGGTTTGTCCAGGAGAGTTTTCTAGAAGAGATGATCATGTGAATCAGTAGACTGAATAAAGAACATACCCTTACCAGTACTACACAGAGTCGTCCTACCCTCTGAGATCCTGAACAGAAAAACAAGGCAGAGGAAAGGTGAATTTGCTCTTTTTAGCTTCCACGGGGCATGCATCTTCTTCTGCCCTCAGAAATCCTGATTATCAAGCCTTCAATATCGGGACTTCCTCTGTCATCCCCATCAACCCCACCCTCTGTTCTCAGGACTTCAGACTCACACTAAATTATACCACCAGCTTTCTTGGTCTTCTAGCTTGCAGATGGAGGATCATGGAACTTCTCAACCACCATAATCATGTAAGCCAATTCCTACAATAAATCAATCTGTTCTCGCTCTCCTTCTATGTAATATCTATCTATCTATCTATCTATCTATCTATCTATCTATCTATCTATCTATCTATCTCTTCTCTTGGTTATGGTTTATTTTTTTTCTCAAAACCCCAAATATATTGGCCATATGTGCATGATAAAGTGACAAGAAACCAAGTCATTTCTTGTCACAGAATAAGGAGAAACAATGTTGGGACACAATCAAAATCAATCACCAGTCTCCAAAATACTGTTCGTAAGTATTGGGAAAGAACTGAGTTGTTTGGCTAGTACAGAGTGAAGAAAGGAAGGAAATACAAAGATGACCCAAGCTGGCCATTCAGATATATTGCATTCTCTATAAAGATGCTATGTGTTGTGAGGCAGAACACAATATCCTCAAATAAATGGATGCTCAAAAGGAGGAAAATTACTTGTCTTACTGAATAAAGTCTTATGGGAATCCATACTTATTTATTTTTAAAATAGATAGAGCTAAAATAAAGTATCTGAGCACAGACAAACAGTTGGTGCTGGAGTGTTGGAGTATCCAGAGCAGTAAACAAAAATTTTATGGAGAATCAACATAAGATGAACCACTTGGACTTTTGCTATGTGATGACTTCATCAAACAAAAACAAAAAAACAAAACCTTACCATCCATCTGCTATCATAATAAAGTCAATAAAGCATGGAATTTTATCACTAAAAACATAGAAAGAATATAGTAAAAAGATAGTAAAAAAATAGTCTTAAAAAGGAATACATTTAATTTTATGAAAACTCCCCATATTTTTCTTATTACTCTATGGTCTGGTGAAAATATCTTCAGAGATAAGCACATATCCATGGATATGACTTTGGAAACCACCTACATAAATATTTCAGACAGCCTGCAAACAGCTTATTTAATTAATTTATTGGAAAAAACTTTAGATGTTTGTGTGGCTATAGTTTTTTTGGTTTGTATATTTTTATAATTTTTTTAATGAGTAAGTTTTTATTTTGTGAAAGAAAAAAAAATTAATATAAAGGTAAAACCAATAGCCGAAATACTAAGATTTAGTCTCCTGAGCTTTACTCTCTGAGGCTGACACTGCAGTATCCAGTCGGTCTTCTCACTTCAGCTCTGCCACAGAGGCTGGGGAACTCCTCTCTGCTTTCAGCTCGGACGGGATAAAAGGGCTGAACTTGTCCTTCACCCCAGAACAACTAAAACTCTGAAGCAAACAAAACCCAAAACAGAAACAATGGTTTTCAATATCCTAAACTCAAGGCAACAAAGACAGTAATCCTGACAGATGGAAAAATAAATGAGATGAACCCTACAACTTTCCAAGTTGTTGGCATGAGAGAGTTTCTAGGCAACAACGCCGGCAGGGAACGCCCAGGAGGAGTCCGGTGGACTACCAGACTTGAGGACACAGATCTGAGATTCTGAGAAGAAGGCCGCTAAAGTTTTCAGAATACAGTACCAGAGGGAGGAGGGCTGCACAGAGACAGAACTCTGAGAATCTATAAACGGTTTTTGCTAAGTATTCAGCACAGTACCAGCCCCTACATATATGTGAAGAAACAGTCTGAGACAGAAAAATATGCGCATGAAAAACCTAGAGGTAAGAGTGAACAGCACACACATAGGCTAGTAGTAGTGCCTGCTCTCACTATTCAGGCTAGAAAACCTCATAATATAAAGAACTTAGGGAAGGGTGCCCGGAATGGTGTGTCAGTACTGGAAAATAATTAGTCCAAAATTAAACACTGATGCAGTCCTGCCAAAAAAGCAATTCCTGAAGAAAATAGAACTATTTACATACAATTTTACTCTATGCCAGAATAAAGCAAGGTTTGCAGGAATATAAAAATGTCCAGCACCCAACAAGTTAAAATTCACAGTGACTGCCTTCCAATAAAAATTTAGCAGGCATTCAGGAAAAAGCAAAAATTATAACCCATAGGAAAAAAACAATCAAATGACAGCACTGAAACATGCTAAAATTAGCAGAGAAGAGACTAAGGCAGTTATTAAAACTGTAATTCATATGTTGAAAAAGTTAAGTAGATATATAAAAGACATAAAAAAGACAGAAATTAATTTTACAGAGGTGTAAATTACAATGTGTGAGATGAAAAAATTAGTGAATTGGATAAATGGCAGAGTAGACAATATAAAAGAGAAGATCAGTGAACAAGAATGCAGAGCTGTAGAAATTATCCAAATGGAGACAAAGAGAGAAAAGAGAATAAAATACTTCTAATTAAACATCGATGAGTTATGGGGTAATTTTAAGCAGTCTAATATATGAGTAATTGGAATCCCCAGAGGAGGTAGGAGGGGAACAGAAAAATATGTAAAAAAAAATCATCTAAACGTGATAAGGTCTGTGAACTCCAAGTACAAGAAACATGAAGAAAACTGTACTAAAATACATCATAATCAAATTACTCAAAACAAATGATAAAGAGGACATATTTTATAAATCCAGAGTAAAAAGACACATAATGTAGAGTAACTAAGATAAGAATCAAAGCAGATATCGCATTGAAAATAATATGAACAAAAAGACAGTGGAACTTGTTTAAATTTGGAAAAAAGAAGACACAAAGTTGCTATCAGAACAAATTCTATAGATATTACAAAGATAAGGCAATGATATGTGCAACTTTTTTCAAATAAATCGGACAACTTAAAGCAAATGGACAAATTTTTTGAAACACTACCAAAGTTCACCCAAAAAGAAATAAGTAACTTAAATAATCTTATATCTGTGACAGAAATTAAATATTTAGTTTACAACATTCCCACAAAGAATACTACAGGCCTAGCTGGCTTCACTTGAGAATACCATCAAACATTTAAAGAAAAGATAATATCAATTCTACACAACTCCTCCAGAAAAATGAAGAGGAAGTAATACTATCCAACTCTTTCTTTGAGGCCAGGATTATCTTGATACTAGAATTTGACAAGGATGTTACAAGAAAACTATAGATTAATATCCCTTATCAACATAAATACAAAAATTCTCAATATATTAGCAAATTGAACAATATATAAATAATACAATATTACCAAGTAGTGTTTATCCCAAAAATGCTCAGATAGTTTATTTAGCATTTGAAAGTCAATCAATATAATTCACCCTATCAGCAAAAGCAAAATAAAAAAAGACCAGTATCACTTTAAAGTTATAACAACAATCAATCCATATTGAGAATCCACAAATCATATATAAATACTTTGAGTTACTTCAGAATCAAAACTTTTAAAAAAAATCCTCACCCAAGGACATTTTTCCATTTATCATCAGATAGAGTGGGAGAGAGGGAGAGAGAGAGAAATATCGATGTGAGAGAGACTCATCAGTTGTTTGCCTCCTTGGGCTGACACTCCAACCACTGAACCAAACCAGCCAGGATGAGAATCAAAACGTTTGAAGAATCTTTGAAAGTAACACATTTTCAAAACTTTAAGCAGATACAGTTTCTAGAAAACAACCGATACATCACAATAAGTTTCTTGAATACTAATTTTAGATATTTCCCACGACAAGGGAAAAATAAGAAATTAAAAAAAAAAAAAAGCAAAACCCAGAATCAGCATTCTTTAGGAGATTAAATTTTCCTCTTCATCATTACTAGAATGAAATCAACTTAAAAGATAAATATATTAGAGACTGTGCTCAGCATAAACCCCACCCCTCAGGACCTCCCTCTTCTAAAGTTTTGAGTTTATTCAGTTTATTGGTCAGCAGCTAAATGCCTCACTTGTAAAATCAGGAGAAAACAACAGAAAAGCAAAGAGAAGAAGTATGGGGAACTACAAAATAAGAAGAAAAGTAAGAGGTAGACAGGTCATAGAATAAAGAGGCAAGGTAGAAAGGAATGGAAAATAGGAAATTAGGACTAAATATGAAGGGATTCAAATAAGATTAATCTCTAAAATAAGGATGGAGAGAAGAAGATGTGGAGGAAATAAAACCTTCTACTTCCTTGTTAAATATAAATTCCAACAGAGTAGTCTCCAAAAATAACAAATTGCCTTTTTTCTTCCTTTTCTTTTTTGTCTTTTTAAAATCTAGTTTATTTCACTTAGCATAATGTTTGCAAAGTTCACCCATGTTTTAGCAGGAAAAGAACTTCATTCCTTGTAATGGCTGAATAATATTCTATGTATGTACATCATTTTGTTCATCCAGTCGTTTCTCCTTTTTAAAAATTTTATTGAGATATAATTGACATATAGCATTATATTGGTTTCAGTTGTACAACATACATATTTGCATATATTGCAAAATAATCACCATATAACGCTAGTTAATATCTATCACCACACATAGTTTTAAATTTTGTGATGTAGCCCTTTCTTCTTTAAGTTATATTTTTCTTAATTTCTTCTAAGAAATGTTTATATCTACCACAACTATGTTTATTCAGTATATGAGCGTAAATGTTGATATTCTTTTTTTTTCTTTATTGATTTTAGAGAGAGGGAGAGAGAGATAGAAACATCAATTGGCTTCTTCCTCCATGCCACCCACGGGGGATTGGGTCCATAACCTGGGCATGTGCTGTGCGTGACTGGGAACTGAACCGGTGACCTCTTGGTGCATGGGTCAATGCGACGCTCAACCACTGAGCCACACTGGCCGGGCTTGATATTCTTAATATACTGTCCACATAACTTATTCATCAAAGACTAGACCTTCTAACTTAAAAAAATCAAGATGTAAAAATTTGTGATATTTTATAGGCCATTTTTTTTACTTATAATTTATTTCTTATAAGGTATTTTCAGAGCTTATATAACCAATTTTAGCTATCTAAAGCAATCCATTTTGGGCCATGGCAAAACAAAATGAATGGTAAGGATAAAGGAGCTAGATCTCCATTATTTTATAAGAAAGAGTACAAAAGTTACTTTTTCCTTTGTTTATTTTTATTCCTCACCCAAGGATACTTTTCTATTTATCATCAGATAGAGTGGGAGGGAGGGAGGGAGAGAGACAGACTGACAGAGAGAAATATCAATGTGTTAGAGCCACATTGACTGGTTGCCTCCCACACGACCCGACAAGGGCTGGGACAAACTGCAACCGAGGTACCTGTCCCCGACTGGAATCGAACCCACAACTCATTGGTCCACGGGCTGATGCTCTAACCACTGAGCCAAACCAACCAGGGCCCTTTTATGTTCCTTTAATAGACATTTTCTCCCAATCCTAAATTTAAGATTTATCCTATGTACCTTACAAAATATTATGTACTGTAATCATCAGTATTTTTGTTATAACTTTACAAAAGTACAATGAAAGTAAAATTTCTCTTTAACAAATGAAAGAAATATGAAAGTTCTATTTAGTGCAAATATTTTCCTAGGTTTTAATCCAATATATATATATATATATATATATATATATATATATATATATATATTTTTTTTTTATCCTCACCTGAGGATATTTTTCCATTTTTTTTGTACAGATAGAATGGGAGGAAGAGAGAGGAAGGGAGAGAGAGTGAGAAACATCGACGTGAAGGGACACATCGAGTGGTTGCCACCCGCACGACCAACCAGGGCCGGGGACAAACTGCAACCGAAGTACGTGCCCTTAGCGGGAACCGAACCCGGGTCTCTCCAGACCGCAGGCCAACGCTCTAACCGCTGAGCCAAACTGGCCAGGGCTAATCCAATATATTTTTTAAAAAATGTTTTAAAAATGTATTTTAAGTTACTAGCAGCATTCTTACTTATATTGCTTAGTATTTAGACATCATTTATTTCTAATTTCTTCCCTCTGGCTTTCTAATTTCCTTTGAAATGAAGTCTCTCATGTGTGGTTTTAATCTGAAGTGAGTTTATTATCAGTTTCATTTAATCTCATCACAATTAGCTTACATAATATTCAAGGGAAAGTATGAAACTATGCTCAGCCCACCTCCAAGACATGTCATCTACCACACGTAATCATTATTATCTAATGGCCGAAATGCAGAATATCTTGAGTTTAATTCAGCCTACACAACAGACTTAGCTCTATAGTGAAATAAAGATGTTATTTTACTCATCTAAATGTCGAAGTATGCAGCACAGTGATCCCCCAGGCTTCTCATCATGCTCTTTATTACCATCTATTCCTCTAAGTATCCATTCATTTCAAAGATTTTCCCTAGTAAGCAAATTCTGTAAAGTGGAAACCAATATGATTACATGGGTTTTATAAGCAAAGACACATGTAACAGCCAATCAGAGTTTCTACTGTATACGAGAGAGGTTATCATATTCTGTTAATGTAGCAATCAAGAGTGAAAAAACTCAACACTGTTAGTTCTCTGTAGTCCTAACTGAAGTATAAGTTTTTTTTTTTTAATATAATTTTTTATTAATTTATTTTTGTTACAGATGTTTTTCCTGGAGTGTAAGTATTAATGTTGGGACTTTTAAGTATTAAGAAGAATACAAAATTGTAAGTTAGTGGACCTTTAGGGTCAGTCCAGAGATGGACGCTAGCTGGCAATCATTAGTTCAAAGAATCCTGTTTTTTTCTTATAGATTTTATATTGAACCTAGAGAAACAGAGAATTATAGTATCGTACTTAATGCAACTTTTTCTTTTTAATATTTTTTTATAATTGATTTTAGAGAGAGAGGAAGGGAGAGGGAGAGAGAGACAGAAACATAGATGTGAGAGAAACATCAATCGGCAGCCTCCTGCACGCCCCCTATTGGGGATCAAGCGCACAACCCAGGCATTTGCCTGACCGGGAATCAAACTGGGACCTCTCAGTCCATGGGATGACGCTCAATCCACTGAGCCACACCAGCCGGGTTCTTTTACTTATTTTTAAACAAATTTTTCTTCTAGCCAGGCACCTCATGAAAGACCTAATATTGAAAGGAGGTTGGGTCACTGTCGTGGCATGACTGGGATCCTTCTCAAAGGTGAGGTACCCACCAGCACCAAACACTCTGGGCTGACACTCTGCGCTTGTTAACACTACAAGTCTATGCTGCAAATGCTTCTGCTGAGCAGCTTAGCACCTTTTCACTTTGCAAGAGAAGGATTTTCAACACTAGGCTTTGATTCTCAAATACTTCCTTGACGAAATTGTAATTCTCTAGAGCTGTCTCTTTTTTTGCTTTTCATTCTTTCTGACAAAGTGAAGTTTTTACCCCTCATCAAAATAATGCACTTTCAATAAAGCTTATTTTTACCGTATTTTAAAGAGACCATTTGCGTGGTAAGAATATCATTTGGAAAACTTTTTCAACTTAAGAGTACTTTAAGAAAGAAGTCTTAATATGCATTCCTATTCCCCCATGCTTGTGTTTCATGATGTCAAGCCTCTAATTAGAACCTCTAATTCTTTCTTCCTGAAGCAAAATACTCTTTTTTTTTGTCCTCACTCGCGGACATTTTTGCATTCATCTTCAGTTAAAGAGGAAGGGAGAGAGGAGGGGCGGGGACAAATAGCAACCGAGGTATGTGCCCTTAGCAGGAACCGAACCCGGGACTCTCTGGTCCATGGCCAATGCTCTAACCGCTGAGCAAAACTGCCCAGGGAGCAAAATACTCTTAATATAAAATAAAAGTAACTATGAAGGGAATAAATATTTAAAAGAATTATTTTCCTTGTAACTTTACAGTATGTTCTATTGCTCTATTGTTACACATTCGAAATGAGATTTTAAAAACTAAACTAATTTAGCCCTGGCTAGGTTGTCCTGTTGGTTGGAGCGTCATCTGGGCACCAAAAGGTTGCAGGTTTGATTCCTAGTCAGGGCACATATCCAGGTTTCTGGTTTGATCCCTGGTCAGGGCCCATAAAGGAGACAACTGATCTATGATTCTCTCTCACAATAATGCCCGCCCTCCCCCTTCCTCGTTCTAAAATCAATTTAAAAAATCAAAAAGAAAAACCATAAAAAAAAAACTAAACTAATTTAATGAAAGACATAAAATTGATTGAGTCCTTAAAATATAGTATCTTATCAGTGATAAGTACATACCAGTGTGTATGTGTGTGACTGTCATGCTCAGAAAGCATTCTTTGTCAAAACAGAGTACTGTAAATTATTGGCACACAGAGTTTGAGACCAGGTTCTCGTGACTGATGTCAGAGCGAAAAGCCCCAACAAGATGGTTCATCTAGTCCAAGCTCCTTTCTTCAGTGCGAACATTGACCAATACCCTCTCATTTTTCAAAAGAATGAATTTAAAGAATGATTCTGTTTTTCTTTCTTAGCAACAAATAGATGCAGTACCTTCAACTTAAAGCATTATACATGTACAATATTCACCAACACAGTGAGGAAAGTAAATGATGATTCACTGTTCCAAAAGAACTAGTCTTAGATTATGATTTCACACCAAGAAAAACAGACAGAAATCCCCTAAAAAATGAGTAAATAAAAATGTTGAATTAAAAATTAAAATGAACACTAAAATACTTTTTAGTGTTCATTTTTCTATCCTTTTCTTAATTAAACTAAATCCCTTCACTATTTCCCTATCTTAAAACAAGCTATAATCCTAATTACAAAAAGCTACTTCTACGATTTGGGGGGAAATGATTAATTTAGCCAACATGTGAAAGTTTTCCCCCTACAACCACACATAAAACATAAGGAAGTACCGCTTCCAAAAAAACTACAATCATATCACTTTTTCCGAAATTTAGTTTACTGTGTAGAATCACATTGCTAACCACATTCCATGTCTTTATATTTCCTGATGCAAAGGTAGACTCAGAAGAGGAAATAAGCTTGCATTTAAACACGATGCAAGCGTAATTAAGCAAACACTGTCTTCTGAAGGGAAAAATTAAAACATCAGATTTATAGCATTTCACGTGGTAGAAGCCACTTCTGAAGTCGGGGCAGTTTCCGAAGGTTGAGAGGTGAACGCGGAGGCCGTCACTCAGCTTTTCGTTAGTCTCCAAGAGGTACCACTGTGGCTAATTATTTTCTCCTATGCTTCTGTCTATAAGCATTACACTTTTCACTTTTCTATGAAAAAAAGGCCCATAGTTAATGAGAACCATAAAGATTCCTTAATCAGCTTATACTGTGAAAGAGTATTAAAGTCTCCACCTTCACAACAGGCACATGAAATACACACTTTTATGATATATTACTAGCACAGGAACTTACATCTCTCTCCCCTTGAACCACCTGCAAATTTTAATAGTCATGTATCGCCAGGGTACCAGAAACTCATAAAAGTTTAACCTGCTAATTAACAAGTGGGTAAAGTTCCAGCCCTGCACCATAATGTGTTTGCTTCCAAGGCACAGTCAGCAAAACCGAGAAAATATTCCCTTGATTTTTTTTTCCCCCAAGGCAACTATATTCCAGGCCCGATCCCTTACCAAAGTCACCGAGAAGATAAAGCACACACACAAATGAAAAGCCATGTCCCTACGGAGGGCAGAGAGGTAGTGAAAATGTGGGAAGTAAAAAAATGTGATGATGTACAAAAGGCTGCTACCTCATGGATTTTATTTGGACCAGGTCCCTCTCGTTCCACATTCAATCTGTACCTCTCCGGGCTTCCTCGCGCTTCAGGTCTGAGCCAGAGGCCGCCGCAGACATTTTTATATATTTATTAGGGCTGTTTGTTCTTCTGTAAATATCCAAGCCAGCATCCCCAATGCGGGGCCTACCAAGGACATCTAAAGAAAGCGCTGTGACATGAGCAAGGAAAAGGCTCCCTATTCTTTCCCGGAACAATGCCGATGGCTCTGGCCACATTCCCCTAAGATGACATCAGCTCTGTGCGTCCCATGAAGGGCCCATGAGTGTCACGGCCCTTGGTCTCAGTCCCAGCCCAGCGCGTCATGCTAGGAATTACTACCATATTAAGAAATTGGTTATTTTTCTGAACTTATAATACCAGGCAGAGCTAGTTTCTTTTTCTAGTGTTTTATTTATGTGAACTAGCCTCCTCAGAGGGTAATTAAAAGATTTATGCCAGAAAGGTAGTGGAGGTATTATGTGATGTCTGACTTTTTTTTCTTTTTTTTTGAGGCTGAGAGAGTATCTGTATATGTAAAGGCCAATAGACAGTTAGGAAATGGTTCATTCATTTGCTCATTTTTTTTTTGTTAATCCACACTCTAGGATATTTTTCCCCCATTGATTTTAGAGTGGAAGGGAGGAGAGGAGGGATAGAGAAAGAAAAGGAGAGAAAAAGAGAGAGAACATGGATGTGAGAGAGACACATCGATTGGTTGCCTCACACACAATCCTGACTGGGGCTTGGGATCGAGCCTGCAACCCAGATACATGCCCTTGACCGGAATCGAACCCGAGACCCTCGGTAACTGCTGAGCCAGACTGCCCACGGCCATTCACTCTTATTGAATGCTTTCTAAAACTCAAGAACTAGGTACTGTAGGTACAGTGATTAAAAAAAGGCAACATACCCCCACCCTCCTGTGTCTGATGGACACTGAAGACAAACCATTAGATCGGTTCTTCAATATTTGCTGATTTTAACAACATTCATTCTTTTCTAGCATCAAGTTGACAAACTAGTAATAACAATAATTCATATGCACTGAGTACTAACTTTATGCCAAGTATAACACTAAGCATTCTATCTACCTCATCTCATTTAACCCTCTCAATAACTCCATGATACAAGTAAAATGTCCTTGGGTGAGGATTAAAAAAAAGAAAAAGAAAAGAAAATGACAATCTACTCAAATAAAGACATTGTCTGCAGAACTTTTATATCTAGACAAAAGGATGCATAATCAGATTTCTTTTAACAGCTGAGGATAGCAGCAGTCTTTGTTTGTCTTAACCATCTCAAGAACACAGTCCTGGCTTACGTCTGAAAACTAGTTTTGTGCCCTGGCCAGTATGGCTCAGCGGTCAGAGCATCGCCCGGGACCAAAGGGTCCTGGCTTTGATTCCAGCCAAGGGCATGGACCTCGGTTGTGGGTGGCAACCAGTCGACATCAATGTTTCTCTCTCTCTCTCTTTCTCTCTCTCTCTCTCTCTCTCTCTCTCTCTCTTTCCCTCCAGTTCTATCTGAAGATTCAAGTGAGGATTAAAAAAATAATAAAAAATAAATAACAAAACCTAGTTTTGCCAGGTTTACTATTGTTCTGTGGAGATGACGAGTCCCCGAAGTGCCAACATTAGACTCATAACTGCTTCCTAGTTTTGAGAATTTGAACATCATGTAATTTACCAAGTGCCTAGACATATTGTACTAGGGACTGTGTGAGCCATGGGCTATATGTTTTTTCTTAAAGAGCTTCCTCCCTGAACTGACCAATCACTGAAGGCTGAGCACTGCCTTTGAACCTCCCCTTCCTGTTGGCTGCTCACACATTTTTAGATTCTTTGTTTGCCTAAATAGATGTTACCCTACTTTTACACTTGTTACAGTAGCTTGAGACCTAAGAATGGAATCAACAATGAGGAATATTTTAATGCACAACATAACATTATTTGTCCCTGGTAAACAAGGGATTCCTACTGCAGAGGATTTTCAAAAAACACTTGCCTTTGACAGAGAAGAAATAACGTTTGGATCACAAAATCAAGAATCAAATAGAACTCAGATGTTATTCTAGAAATAGAGCAAAGAAATCAATATATAGGTCAATAAAACCTGAAGATTAGGGAAGTTGAATCTTCTCCAACACACTGAGAGGGAAGTGATATCTAGAATGAAAGAAAAAAGAATCAGATCTTGGAGTTGGAGAGATTTAGAAAGAAATGTATACAATGATCAGAAATGTCAATAAGAGTCTACCTAAGCTAGTTCCTACGTTTATTGGATACTTTTAGTTGCTTACAGACATAGTTTATATAGTTATATGACTGTTTTCATGTCATGTAACCAAGGTGTTTGATTCACTGAAAAAGGTTTATTTATTACTTCTGAAAACTTACTTTGGGTGAATAATTTTTTTAAAATCATATTTATATACATGAAAATAGTCATTCCTTGCTGTATTTTATTTTATTTTATTTATTTATTTTTTTTTTATCCTCACCCAAGGACATTTTTCCATTTTTTGTTCAGATAGAGCAGGAGGGAGAGAGAGGAAGAAAGAGAGAGAGAAACATCGACGTAAAGGGACACATCGAGTGGCTGCCACCTGCACGACCAACCAGGGCCGGGGATAAACTGCAACCGAGGTACGTGCCCCTAGCGGGAATCGAACCCGGGTCTCTCTGTACCGCAGGCCGACGCTCCAACCGCTGAGCCAAACCGGCCAGGGCTCCTTGCTGTATTTTAATAGCCAGAGAAAGGTGACTGGTGGTGTGTCTCAGTAGTTAAGCATCAACCCATGCACCAAGAGGTCGCTGGTTCGATTCCCGGTCAGGGCACATGCCCAGGTTGTGGGCCTGATCCCCAGTGGGGGGCATGCAGGAGGCAGCCAATCGATGTTCTCTCTCATTGATTTTTCTATTTCTCTCTCCCTCTCCCTTCCTCTCTCTCTAAAATCAATAAAAAAAAAAAAAATTAAAAAAATAAATGGCCAGAGAAAGCAACCAAGATAGAGATGAAGGCCTGGCTGCTGTTGCTCAGTGGTTAGTGTCGACCTGTGCACCAGGAGGCTGTGGGTTCAACTCCTGGTCAGGACACACACCTGGGTTGCAGGTATGATTCCTGGCCCAGGCTGGGGTTCATGCGGGAAGGCAACCAATTGATGTTTCTCTCTCTCATGTTGATGTGTCTCTCCTTCTCTCTCTCTTTCTCCCTCCCTCCCTTCTTTCCTTCCACTCTTTCTGAAATCAATGGAAAAAAATATCCTCAGGTGAGGATTAATAAAAAGAGAGAGAGATGAGGAAGTGAAGGAGGGGAAAGAAGGAAGAGCAAGAGAGAACAAAAACAAAGAACTTATATCTCTCAAGATAGAGATAAGAGGGAGAAGGAGGGAGGGAGAGAGAGAGAAAACAAAGAACTTAAAATTCTAGCCATAAGAAAAATGTTACATACATTATGTTATAGTTCCCAGATCAAAATTAGACTTCTAAAAATTGTACATCAAGGGTGTTTTACAACAATACTCATCTTATAAAATGTTTGGATGAAAGCAGGGCTATATTTGGTGTTCACTATAATCAAAGTTATGAACAGTCACACAATAGTGAAAAAATTAAATGAATCATAAACCATTTGGTCGTGAGAATATCATTATCTGTTTAGAATGTTTAGTCTAGCCCTGGCTGGTTTGACTCAGCCGTTAAAGCGTCGGCCCATGGACCAGAGAGACCCAGGTTCGGTTCCTGCTAAGGGCACGTACCTCAGTTGCAGTCTGTCCCTGGCACCGGTTGGGGTTGTGTGGGTGGCAACCAGTCGATGTGTCTCTCTCACGTCGATGTTTTTCTCTCTCTCTTCCTCCCTCTCTCCCTCCCCCTCTATCTGAGGATAAATGCAAAAATGTCCTCAGGTGAGGATTAAAAGAATGTTTAGTCTAAAAACTTAGGTAACAGAATTGCTTTACTTTTATATTTCAAACATATATTTATAACCAACAATGGTTTCAAAGTAGTTGTTTATTTTTAAAATTTATTATTAATTGTTGAAAGTATTACAGATGCCCCCCTTTTTTCCCTATTGATCCCCTCCTTCCCACTCCCACCCCCCTCCTGCCTTCCCCAGCCTGGTGTTCTTGTCTATTGGTTGTGCATATATGCATATAAGTTCTTTGGTTCATCTCTTCCCACTGCTCTGACTCCTCATCCCTCTGAGGTTTGTCCCTACTTCCATGACTCTGGATCTCTTTTGGTCAACAGCTTATTTTGTTCATTATATCGCACAAATAAGTGAGATCCTGTGGTATTTGTCGTTCTGTGATTGGCTTATTTTACTCAGCATAATACTCTTCAGGTCCCTCTATGTCTTCTCAAAGGGTAAGACATCTCTCTTTCTTACAGCTGCATAGTATTCCATTGTGTACATGTACCACAGCTTTTTTCCCCTCTCACCCAAGGACATTTTTTTTTTTTTTTTTTTTTTGCATTTATCTTGAGATAGAGCAGGAGGGAGAGAGGAAGGAAGAGAGAGATAGAAACATAGATGTGAGAGAGACACAATGACTGGTTGCCACCCACACGACCCCCAACTGGGGCCGTGGACAAACTGCAACCGAGGTACGCGCCCTTAGTGGGAACCAAACCCAGGACTCTCTGGTCCATGGGCTGATACTCTAACCACAGAGCCAAATGGGCCAGGGCTACCACTGCTTTTTTATACACTCATCTACCGATGGACACTTGGGCTGTCTCCAGATCTTAGCTATTGTAAACAGTGCTGCTATGCACATAGAGATGCATATATTCTTCTTAATTGGTACTTCAGGCTTCTTAGGATATATTCTTAGAAGTGGGATCACTGGGACAAATAGCAGTTTCAATTTTAATTTTTTGAGGAAACATCATACTGTTTTCCATAGTGGCTGCACCAGTCTGCATTCCCACCAGCAGTGCACTAGAGACCCCTTCTCTCCACATCTTCACCAACATTTGTTGTTTGAGGATTTGTTGATGGCAGCCATTCTGGCAGGTGTGAGGTTATACTCATAGCTGTTTTAATTTGCATTTCTCTGATGATTAGAGATGATGAGAACTTTTTCATGTCTCCTGGCCATTTGTATGTCCTGTTTGGAGAGGTGTCTATTCAGGTCCTCCATCAATTTTTAATTAGATTGTCTGTCTTCCTTTTGCTGGCTTGCATGAGTACTCTATACAGTAGTTGTTTCTAGGACAGCTTTTTCATAAACCCAGAGCTGAGCAGAGGCCAGTTGACCTCTCCTTTTGCTGGGTTGCATGAGTACTCTATACAGTAGTTGTTTATAGGACAGCTTTTTCATAAACCCAGAGCTGAGCAGAGGCCAGTTACCCAGAGGTCTGGTTGGAGCAAAGCAGGGGACTTCAGGTAACAGCGTTGACCTCATAGAAACCAAGGGTAGAGAAGCTCTCCATAGGCATCAGAGCAGAAGATACCTCACTATTGGGCTTACCGTTGTTGTTTTTAATTGTTTTTGTGCTACAGGCTGAAATGCTAAAGGTGAAGATGAGATTAAATTATTGTCAAAGTTTTAAGTACGTTAAAAGAAAAACCTCAAGTGAAAGTACTTTAACACTATCAATTATGTCTTATTTGTCTTTTCAGTATATTTTTTAATGACTTCAATGTAATTTTCTTTCTTTTTGATGTCCCAACCTCCATTATCTTAATGAAAGTGTGACCAGGTAAGCTAGACATTATGTGTCAGATCTGATCAACAAGAGTTGCTCAATATGAGAAGGAAAGGAAGCGAGATGGTCATTCCCACTGCTCCGTGGCTAACAGGTGCTTCAACCGCGACTCTGCTGTATTTCCACAACAGTGAGCACAAAAGATAGGTGATTGTTGGGGGGCTGTGGAGAGATGCTGAAAGACAATGCAGAATAGGAATGAATGATCAGAATTAAATATGCCAGAGGAATAGCTGAAAAACTAGAGTTGTTATATGTGTTTAGGTAAGAACAGATATATGAAATGAGCCTGCAATTAGTTGCATTAAGAAGAGCTGAGGATAGTCTACCAGGGTTTCATCCCCAAATGAGGCTGTCGGTGTATTTTGTGTTACTAAGCACAGCTAGTACATGATACCTGGTTTAAACATAGAGAGTAGTAGAATTAATTCAACGTTAGTCATTATGGTATACACTTGCCTAAGCAAACAGGGCTACAGTATTGATAACTTAGTCCTGCCCTTGTAGAGCTTACAGTCCTGCCAGCATAAATCGCCAGTACACAACCTATGCTCCTTCTCCTTTTGACTTGATACTGCTCCTGCAGTCAGTATATACCATTAAAATTATATTTTTTTCTGTTTTAAATTTGTCCTTCCCAGGTAAATTATAAACCTCCTGAAATTAAAATTATCTTACATTTTTGCTGGTCATCAAACTGTAGCTAAATAGATACCTTTGGGTGAAATAAGTAGATATTAATCACGAATATAATACCATTGGATTTCATAGCATTACATTCATACTGTTCTAAGTACATGAGGTCAGAGAAGAATTTTAAACACATCCGCTGCCTCACCTTTACTGTTCCCTAATCACGCTCCACTCTGTTTTCTATCTCGGCCTTTCTGTTCCTCCAACTCACCACATTCCACGTCTTCAAGTCCTGCAAGAAGAGTGTTCCCTGTGCCTGGCAGCTCTCTCCCCTCTTCATGTAGCCAACATTAATCCTTTCTCAGCTGGATGGCCACCTCTTCACAGGTGCTTACCCTCACCTCCCTAGGATGGGTCAAGTCCAGTACCCTCACAGCCAGCTCTTCCCCTTCACAACACTCATGGCAAACCGTAATTACGTTCTCTTCTTCTATAATGACCTGATGGACATACGTGTTGACCTTGAAAACAAGAACTCGAAACCTAAGAACTGTTTCTGTCTTGCTTACTATTTATGCACTGGCTCCAAGCCTGGGATGTAGTAGATTCTCAAGAAATGTTCATGAGTGTGGCCAACCCACCTACAGTCATTTACTTGTTATTAACATACTCTTCATTTATTTACTCAGTAAGTCATTCTGCCATTCAATTCTAACACATATATACAGAGCGATTACTGTGACTAGACACGGTGCTAGACTCTGGGACTACAAGCAGGTCCTGCTTTCAAAGGGCACACGATCCAGAAAATATACAGGAAAATCATGAGTGTAATAAGATGCTTAAGGTTTATGATAGGAAGAAATATGGAAGCACAGGGAAAGAAATAGTAAAAAAAAAAAATACTTATCTGTTCTTCCTCCAACCAATAAATTATTATTGATCAAATCATAAGACCTATTATGCCTTCTATAATAATGATGATTTAACTATAAGAGTGACTGAGTTTCATTATTGTATCTTGTATATGTTTCTGTTTGAAATAAAATGGCAAATTAGCAATATCTTACTATGTAAGGATATACCTCACTACATTTATATACGTAACTGGGACACTTAAGTCTGTGTGCACACACAGTCAATATAATTCCCTGCTGCAAATTTGTAAATAAAGAAATTTAGTATTCAACTTTCAAATCATGCAATCAGATGTACAATAAGAAATGAAATGTAAACATATTTCCCCAAGCCACTAATTTGCTATCAAGCAAAGACTTGAAGGACCAGGCTGACTCTGACTCATAGCTATGTAATTCTGTGATTGTGTTTGCTTAAGCCACATGCTAGCGTTTTATATAATCACTCTGTTTAGAACATCAGATTTCCTGTGGATTTTTTTTTTAGCCTTGCTATGACGCCCAAAATTTTCTCTCTGAAGGTTAATATAATGTACATAGCACTTTATTGAGTTTTTTCTTCAAAGAGGTGCCTAGCCAATGAAGGAGGGCATGAAAGCAACCTTTCATTCAACTGTTTTATGTGCTGTTATACATAAAAAATGCATTCCAACCATCAGCAACCCCAAATATTAACCAGTCCCCCACCTTCAGATTCATTATCCACAGTGCCACAAAAGTCAGTTTTCTAAACCAACAATCTTATCATGTCTGAGCTCTTCTGGTGGTAGCGCTCCAACGCATTCAGGATAAAATTCATGTTCCTGGGCTTAGCAAAGAGAAGCTTCCATGAACTGGACCCCCATCTTCCACTCATGCTCACCCCCAACCTGACCCGATCGTGCATTTTACACTCTGCTGATACTGCAAAGTTCATAGTTCTTCTTACTCGCCATACATCTCATGCCTTGGTGCCTTTGTTCACGCTCTTCCCTCGGCCCAGAACTCGCTCCTCTCCTGGCTGGGATTCATAATCAACCTCTAAGATTTGCTTCAAGGATCCTTTCCCCCAGGAGGCCTTCCCTGAGCTCACTACCCCAGGCTGGGTGACTTACTCTGTTCCTCAGAACAGTTAAGATGCCTATATTCTACACTTATTATTCTGTATTGATATGATCTGCTTACCTGTCATACTTCTGGCTAGACGACACAATCCTTAAGAACTGAAAAACAAGCAAGTATGTCTTTTTTTTTTTAATCCTCCAACCCAAGTCAACCATGGTGTTTAACACAAGATTGGTGCTTAATAAATATCAGTCATTTCCTTTCCCAAAAAGATACTGAAGGGATTTATAAACTAGATTGGCAGGAGAGGAATGGGAAAAGCACATATTCAGTTACAAATCAGGAAATAAACAGAAGAAATGCCACTAAGGAGCATCTGAAATCAAGCCTGTAGGAGTTGAAAGGAGAAACAATCAATTGAGGAAATCAAGGAGGCCTTCCTAAACAAAAGTTCTATTTGAATTGGGTCTTTTAAAAATGAGCAAAAATCTTGATAGGAGAAAATGGAAAGAAGGTCAGAGGAAACACCTGTATAAATAAATCCCAGAAGCAGGTAATGACAGACCGTGAACTATGAGCAGTAATGTTGGCCAAGAGAAGTATAGGGCATTGAATAGTGTGGAATAAAAATAAAAAGGAGTTCAGGATCGGGCTTAGAACACGGGGTTCTTTGAAGGCTCGTACATTTAACGAGTTTAGTCTTTAAGGTGCAAGTAAGGCACAAGGCTGCAGGCTTTTGAGCCTGGTTTTGATGAGAGGAAAGAGCATTATTTTATTTTATTTTATTTTTTTATCCTCACCCAAGGACATTTTTCCATTTTTTGTTCAGATAGAGAGAGTGGGAGAGTGTGTATGGGGGGGGAGAGAGAGAGAGAGAGAGAGAAACATCGAACATCGACATGAAAGGGACACATCGAGTGGCTGCCTACCGCACGACCCAACCAGCAGGGCCGGGGACAAACTGCTACCGAGTTTCGTGCCCTGAGCAGGAACCGAACCTGGGTCTCTCTGGACCGCAGGCTGACGCTGTAACCACTGAGCCAAACCAGCCAGGGCATAAAGAGCATTATTCATTGTCTATCTAAAGCTGCTGAGTTATCTCCTGTCACTATCATCACCACTCCAGCTCTGTCATTTTGTGGGGCTAACTGGGATACACTTAGCATTATTATGCAAAACACAAAGATCTCAGGTTAGAGAAGGTGCAGAAGAGCTGGGTGTTTGCAGGGGAACACAGCCACCTCAAGCCTCAGGACTTCTGCTCCCACTCTTCTCGACTACGTGTCAGACAAGGTGAGCAACCATAGAATAGCATAGCAACTCCGCACACAGGGGAACGGGATGCTCCGTAGCTGTGTAATGATGAGGGAGGAGGTGTCCTATGATTACAAATGCTTTTCATTGAGCACTGAAGGAGACCATCAGGTCATCTGGTTTCCCATTAGCCTGTAAATCCACAACCGTCACACTTTAAGTAAATGTACAATGCTGCATAAAATTCTAATTTCCCATAGTTTTCAGAAAACAAATATCTGATATGCCACCAACAAAAGGATTACAAGTAATGAAAACTGGGGAAAATATAGGAAGACTTATTTCCTCTAGAACAGCCACAAACAGCCTACATATGATTAAGTCTAGATTTAAGAGTTTCCCATCATTTTCATACCACAACTAAAGTTTCTCAGCCTAGCTTACGCAAATTGGACTGCTGTGTTTATTTAACATCTGATAGTTTAAGCTAAACACTCATGCCCCACTCCATTAGGGAAAGAAAAACCAAGAGGAAAGTTACTTTTACAAAATACAGGCTTGATTTGCGTGACGCAATCTCTAGTTCTTGAAGGAGACGATCATTGAAGGTCACTCTTCCTTGTCCAGGCCTTGGGACCACTGGCTCCCCTCACACCTCTCACTTCTTTGTCCCCCGCCCTCCATTCTTGATTCACCTAAATCCACCTATAATTAGAAGCAGGTCTTTCACTTTTCCTATCTCTCACTAGTCAGCATCCTCTCCCATTCCAGAAACTGTCCACTAACCTCTTACCCGCTCTCTTCAGGTCCCATCCGCAGTCTTGCGACACCCTGTCACTGAATGTCCCATGTGCAACTTCACTGTGAAATGAAGAGGTCATCTGATGGGAGGGGCACTGCCAGCCCCAAGCGCCCACAATAATGCACTTGTCCGACACCCATGCCGGGGTGGGGACCTTTTTTTCTGCCAAGGGCCATTTGGATATTTATCACATCATTGGCGGGCCATACAAAATTATCAACTTAAACATTCGCCTGCTACATTTGCTCGGGCTAAATTGGTGAGGCTGTGATGTGAGTGGTATTGATTTCTCCGGCCTCATAGGGCCCATGGGCCGGATGTTCCCCACCCCTGGTGCTTGTCTCCCATCTCAGGAGCAGGATGTGACCTTCCCCCTGTCAATCACTATCCCAGCTAATTCTGCTGAACAGCAATGTATTGGCCTCCTCACATGTTTCTAATCGGATCAACCAAAACATCTCCCCCAACAATGCACCGCATTGTTAAATTCAATTGAATTTTACCTTGAAATTAAAAAGGAGAAATAAGTTCTTTGGCTACATCTGCCAAAGGCTTTATTATTAATTGTATCTCTTCACCTTCTCCTAAGACATGGCTCCAAAGCAGCATGTCACTTCTTCTGTCTCCTGTTATCTTCTCCGAGTACCCATACGAGCCACCTTGACACAAGTCATCAGACACACTCGCCCACGTCCTCTCCAAATCTCTGCCGTTTCGGACTCTTCCTTTGGGTTCCGAGGGGAAGAGGCCAGTGTAAGTACGCCCTGGGTGCCTTTACCCAAGGGTGGCGATAAGGGGGTCCGTGACCCCCTAAGCAACTTGGCTGCTGTGCATCTCTGCGATTCCCCAGCCCGAAGAAGTAGAGAAAGAGGTGTGATTTCAGGCTGCCCACTACGCAGGTGCCTGGGTGTGTTCTGTGGCCCTGCCCTCAGCCTCTGTCCTGACCGGGCGCCTATGAATGTCCTGGAGAGACAGAAGGGGTGTGGTGCTCTGTCACACTCTGCAAGACCCCCAACAGTCTGCGGAACCTCAAGGGGGAAGCCCGACCCTTCCTCATTACAATGTGCCCCTAATGCTCCTGGAGCAAAGGCGCTGCTTGGGCGAGGAGCCTTGCAGGGGAGGCTTGTGCTCTTTCAGTGGAAGTCCCTTCTGGGTCGCTCTGATCTGCTGTGTCCCCACTGGCTGCTGTGAGGTCCCCGGTCCACAAAACGACACATGAAAGTTGACTTCCACTGCGGTTTAAACAATCAGTGCCGTAGGTGTCAGATTTTGAAATCTATCTTTAGCTGAAATTTTCCATCGGCTTCAGTTTTTCCTTCTGTACCTTTTATATCTTAGAATTTTGGGTTGTGAAATTTGGAAGGAAAAAAAAAAGTGTCCTTTTTGTCCTTTTTGTGACACTGGGGATCACGCTCAGCCTTGTAAATGTGGCACAGGAGGGTTTTGCAGTTTTTCCATATTGTTTTACTCAGTACCACCTGATAAAAAGCTTATAGAAATTAGCTTTGCCATACACCGCTGACCTGTGGAGTCATTTTTCAGCTTCGTGAACAAGTCCAAAGGAGAGGAAATTATTTTTTATTAACCAGGTACTAAAAACTAAAGCTTTTTATAAGGGTTGCTTGCTTCTTTCCACTGAGACCAGTAGGCAAAGGCAAAGAAATCCAACTGCAATAACTTTGCCCATAGGCGGCTTTATTAAAATCTATAAGGTGAAATTTTTAAATAGAATCAAATCATCATAAAATATGTTAGGTATTTATGCTAAATACAACTGTTATTATACACCTTCCTCCTGTCACACCACCCTTGGGAGAAAAGGATTTTGTGTGTTTCAGAAATGTGCTATTGTAAGGTGCATTTGGGTTCCTCTAGTTAAGGTCAAGTTGCATTTTCCATTATAAACCTGTTTCTAGGGGTTCATTACTTTGTCATAAAAATCTGCTTGGGGCTGAAATATGGTATATAGAGTCTTAGCTCAGCAGCTCATTCTTTTAAAAAATGTATCAGAATTGGCTAACCTTGGTGTAGTCACACTTAAATGATAAAATTACGACTGAAATATATCTTAAGCAGTCCAGTGGACTAACACAGCGCAACCATTGAGTTGAGCGAAGGATCACACCCACAGTCTCTGTCTTTTCACTTGTCAAATCTAAGGACCTATGAAGCCACCACGGTGCTTCTAAGCAGGGGAGCTGGCAAACATTTTAAGTTGTCAAGAGACAAAGAAAGAAAATAGAAAAATTAGCAAACTCAACTCTAAGGCAGTGTTTTACTTTTTGAGGTTTAAAGTAATAGTTTCCCAAGAACAAAATATTATATTTTTTTTATCCTAATCTGAGGATATTTTTCCACTGATTTTCAGACAGAGTGGGAGGGAGAGAGGAAGGGAGAGGGGTAGGGGGGAAACATTGATATGAGAGAGACACATCAATTGGTTGCCTCCTACACAACACCTACTAGGGCTCGAACCCCAAAAGAAGTATGTGCTCTTGACTGAAATCGAACCCGAGACTTTTTGGTCTGTGGGCTGATGCTCTAACCACTGAGCAACTGGCCAGGGCAACAGAATCTTATTTTGCTTCATTAAAGTTCCCATTGAAACATCTTCTTTTCTATGGGGAAGATAAGAAGACATTAGGTAAAATATAAGAAAATACTGATAAAGCTCCTTATTAAATAATGCTCATCTTTTTAGATAGTGTTCTGAGTTGTCGCCTATTTGAAAATACTGTTCGTTGCCCTGGCCGTGTAGCTCAGTTGGTTAGAGCATCTCCCTGATATGCCAAGGTTGTGGGTTTAATCCCTCATCAGGGCCCAGGTGAGAATCAGCCGATGAATGCATAATCAAGTGGAACTCTCTCTCTCTCTCTCTCCCCCTCCTCTCTAAAATCAATCAATCAATTAAAAAAATTTTTTTCTAAAAATACTGTTTATTGAAGCACTTGTAGCAATTAGCTATAAGTTAAGGGCGCAGAGGATATCTTCTGAGTTCAGGGTTTAGAAATAAATTCTGCTACCTGTAACACAAATTACTTTGGGAGAAACATGGAATTTAAGATTTTGCATTGCAACCTTGGACAACCACTTAATCTCGGTGGGTTTCATATTCCTCGCCAGTAAGGTGATGGAGCTGCATGGGTAAGTCCTGGAATCCCTTCCCGACCCTCACTGTAGGGTGAAATATACACACAACACTTGGTTTGCAGGCCTTCTATTTTGTGACATTGTTAAAATCACCCCTTGGGAAGCTTCCTCTCCGGCCCTCCTGACTGACCAAACACTACAAATTATGTCAACATAATCGGGCACACGGAATTTTTGTCTAATGGTCTCTGATGTAAACCTTGCTAGAACTGACTTTTTGCTATCAGGTACTGGAGTGGCAATGTCACAATGTATCTATACAGCAGAATGTTTAAAGATCACTTACATTTTAAATTTTCTATATATTAAATAAAATTTTGGAAGCATATTACATCTCTTAACGATGTCTGGCTTGAGGTTAACATTAAAAGAAGTTTGCATTCTCAAAGACATTCATTAACACAGGGAGGAGGGGAGCCTAGACATTTTCTTAGGAGGTGGTGGTGTTTAACTTTTCCTAAAACAGTAAATACAGCGGACGGTCCACCTGCCTAAACCTCACCCGGGGAATAATCTCTACGCTGATCACGCAGGATGAAGAGCTCACAGATTTCGGATCTCCACTTCCAGATCGCGTGACGTTTTTCTTTCCGTCCTACACAAGCATGTGCTTGCAACTCGGTGCATTCTGAGATCAGAATACACTAGTGTGTTTACCAATAACTTTCTTAATGAACTTAGTGCTAATATATCCGTATCATCCTCTTTTCCTGAGAAACAAGACTATGTGAACACCAACACACAGTGGCCACTCCTCTCTGCCCCGTCCCCTCATACACCACCACCCTCCGCTCCCTGCTTCTAACCAACTTCTATTCGCATCCATTAGCTCCCGGAATCACCTACTTCCAAGCACCCCAAACCCATTTCCTCTGTTCCCTTCTTGTTCTGCCCAAAGATAGGAAGCAGAAATTGTTTTGTTTTTTGTTTCCCAAATGAGCATCAACTTCTCTCCTTGGAAAGGGGGTGGGGTAGGCAAGGAGAGAGGGAGGGCCTTGTAGGAGAGATGGCAGCCATCACCCGGAGCCCGTGAACGCTACCATCAAAGCAAGGGAAAATGAATCGGGAGACTTTGTATTTCCAAGCAGAACATGCTAACTGGAGTACTTTTCCCAAGCAGAATTCCAGTATTTAACCATCTTTAATGTATTGGCTGACACAGTTATTATCACTAATCAGACACCACCTGGAATGCTTAAGCCTGGTCTCCATAAAGAAGTATGAACCTTAGGGGCATCCTCTCTTAATAGTGCCAGTTGGGGGTAAAAATGAACACCTTGACCCCTTGGGTTCAAATGAAAAGGCAAGAAAAGCCTCAAAGGGTAAATAAGGTCACAGAGGAGCTGTATGGGGATGGGGGAGTGGGAAATATCAACTCCTCCTCTTGGTTTCTAAGCTGCTAGGGTGATGAATGACCTAGTCGCACAACCCGTGTCTCATACAATGAGCTGAGTCCATCTAAACTATTCCTTGTTCTCGCTCCAACATCACCCCGTGAACAGCTGCATAGAGCATACCATTTCTGCAATCATCGTATATATTCCAACCTGTTTATTATTTGTCTCCCTCACGAGAATGCAAGTTCAGTATGAGCAGGGACTTGGATTTTTATTCGCATCTACTCGCAGTGCGGCACAGGGCCTCGATAAACATGTACGGGAGGAAGGGACAAAGGGAGGGAGGAGGGGAGGGAGAAGCAGTTAGGGAGTAACGCCAAATAATTTCACAGGCAGTGTCAGGACAGTCTCCTTAATGAATGATAATAGAAGACTGCACTTTCCTGACAACCTTCCCAATAGAATCAAAAGTTTAACTGAAAATATTATAATTCATCTGAAATAATATAATGGCTTTGGGGGAGCAGTGGCTGAAAGTGTCATGTTTAAAAAGTCTTACATGTGTTGACAATGTCAGGTTTGCAACACAGAATATATCTTTTATGTAATAACGAGTAACACTGGACATCCGAACTCTGGGGAGAAGAACCCACTGAGAACATGCTAACAAAGAATGGTCTCCCTCCCAAAAGGGTGCAGGGGTATTTACAACAATTCCCCTTTGGAAGGCTTAGGTTGCTGAAAGTATAAATGTGAAAATGTCTGGAATAATTCATTTCTGCTGCAATTCTACAACCTACACACACAAGACTACCACACGATATACTCATATACATATGCACATCATTTCCCAACAGGGAGAGCATGCAAAGTGAGTCTCCATCCAAATATTTAAGGATACTACTTTATATTTATGTAGAGTTTCACACAGCATCTCATTTAATCCTCGAAACAATCTTGTAGTCAAGGTGATTGAATTACCCCTATTTTAAGGTTACGTTACTTGCCTGGTCACACTGGCAGGACCATTATTCAAGGCTTGAACTTACTTCAACCATGTCTAGTTTATTTAACTGCCTCTCCATACCACGGCATTTCAACAAAAATAATCCTCTCTCGATAGGATGTCAAACATGGTGAAATTATCCACTTAAATTCACATTATAAAATGACTATCCATTTGATGAATTTTTCTGTAAATCATGTCAGCTATCATGTTCATCAGAACATTGCTAAATTTCCTAATATTTGTGTTTTTAACTCAGTGAAGGTTTTGTTTCATTTTGTTAAAATATGGTAAATAAAAGTTAAAAACTAAAATACATAACTAATAAGTACATGAACAACTGTGTTATTGATTGATTTGTAAAGTGTCCTTTGATACAAGAAATCACATGCTGATACAGTGAACAGCTCCATGAAACCCTTACCTTGACAGCTCTTACGTAGTAGAACTGTTATAACTGGCATGGGTGAAATCTACAGTGTAGTTCTTAAACAATGAATTCCCTCAGAGAAGGAATTCAGTGTATTGTAATAGCTCTCAACCCTTGGATCTGCTTCAGAATAACTTGTGGAACTTTTCTACTGTTGTTAATCCTCACCCAAGGATATTTTTCCAGTGATTTGGAGGGGTGGGAGAAGGGGAAGAGAGGCAGAAACATCAATGTGAAAGAGACAGATCGATGGGTTGCCTCCCACTCGAACCCCCACAGGGACCTGGAATCGAACCTGCAACTCAGGTATGTGCCCTTGACCAGGAATTGAACCTGCAATTCTTTGATGTGTAGGCCAACACTCCAACCACTTAGTCACACTGGCCAGGGCTAACTTGTGGAACTTTTAACACACACACACACACACACACACACACGTGCAACCCATCTCTGAATTACTACTAAATCAGAATTTCCTAAATGGGGCCCCTATGTACATGGTTTAAAGAACTAACTCCACAGGGGATTCTGATTAAGAATCAGATTCAGAACCATCGCTATAAAGTATAACATTCGTTTCCTCTGACAGTTTGTGAAATAGTAATTTATGGCATTATACAAAGAGGATGCTGAGAAGCATCTCCAAGGATTTCAGCCTGTGCTGCCTCTCAGCCGTCACACCACCACCCCTCCCAACATGCACAACTTTCTCAGCCTCCGTTTCAATTTGTTCAACTCCACAGGGCACCTACAGCATTCTGGTAATAAAATTAAGAAGGCCCCCCCCTAGTCCTGGCATCCCTTTAGCAAACAAGGTCGGACTGTAAAAGATGGCCCATCCTGAATATTCAAGGCCCCTGGTAGAAATGCTAAGTGAAGATTATTTAAAGAAGTTAAGTACACAGAAACCCGACACACTCATTTTTAATGGGGAGGTAGACCGTTGTTTATTTAGCTTTAGAAATCTATCCTAAATTTGGCTTTATGGAACCAAAAAAGTCTAGCCTTAAATGAACAGACCGCCTTCCACTGTCCAAGGGATAATTTGAACTTCACGGAGACATGTCTATGAGCGGAAATAAAAATAACTCACGTTGAACTCTAAGTACTACCCCGCTCGCATTTCACTCGCCACAGGGCCCATTGTTCCTCACGATGCTCTTAGGCAGCCCTGGGACGTTGTCACTGAAACAGTTTCCCATCGCCAAGGAGAGGAAGGCCAGATGATTTCACTGGAAATGCATGCACCAAGCTCTCAGCATCCGGGAGGAAAGCAGCCCGTCAGCGTGGCAGGGTGGGAGACGCAAGGTTGTCCCTCACTGTCACTCGTGTCTCGGCTTCAGCGCCCTCTCCGCCTGCCTTCTGAACAAAAGTCTACCCCAGACCAAGTGTTCGGCTCCCCCTTCCCCACACGCCCCAGCCATTCTCTTAAAAACTTCACTGTAAACTTAGAAATATTTCAAATATCCAAAGAAGTAGTAAAAATAATATGAGAAGTATGCCCGATTTAATATGCGTTAATATTGTGCCCAGCGGGTGTGGCTCAGTGGACTGAGCGTCGTCCCATAGACTGAGAGGTCCCGTCTGATTCCAGGTCCTGGCACATGCCTGGGTTGTGGGCTCGATCCCCAGTAGGGGGCGTGCAGGAGGCAGCCGATTGATGTTCCTCTCTCACATCAATGTTTCTCTCTCTCTCCCCCTTTCTCTCTCTCTAAAATATCAATCAAAACATATTTTTAAAAATAACTACATAAGCCCTGGCCGGTTTGGCTCAGATGTTAGGCAGTCGGCCTGCAGTCCAGAGAGACCTGGATTCGGGGCATATACCTCAGTTGCAGTTTGACCCCGGCCCTGGTTGGTCGAGCGGGTGGCAGCCACTCAATGTGTCCCTTTCACATTGATGTTTCTCTCTCTCTCTTCCTCTCTCTCCCTCCCACTCTATCTGAACAAAAAAATGGAAAAATGTCCTCGGGTGAGGATAAAAATAATAATAATAATAACTGCATAAATAAAATGGGTTAATATTTTGCCATATTTACTTCAAATCTCTTTCATCCTTCCTTCTCCTTTATCATCTTGCTCGAATCCATTCTATGGAAATGTCCTTGATCACATCAGGCCAAACTGATCCCTCCTGCAAAACTCCTTTTCAGTGAGTTCTCATTTTGATCAGTTTTATGTTTTATCTCTTATCCAGTTTAGGTCTCACAGATCTTACTAGTTCAACTCTCTCTGCAGCTTGGCCTGAGTTAATTTATTTCCTACTTGCTGATCAAGTATTTTTCTTCTGTCTTGAGTCAATTTATGGTTTTATTTTTTAATCCGTTTTATCTAAATTTTAAAAATTATTGGCACATAAGTTTTTCATATTTCCTTATGGTTTTAATATCCTTATCAAAGCATTATTACACACATTCCCATTTCTAACAATGTTTATATGTATTTCCGCAATTCTTTTTAAAAGTAACTGTTGGCAGAATTGGACTATTTTATTAATCTTTCCAATAGTTTCTGTCAATCATTTCCAAACCTACACTTAGCACCTCCCACACTTCATGCCTTTTGAGCCTTCTGGGGAACTGCTGACTCACACTGTCACATCAGGCAAGTAAACAGCGTCAGCAGGAAAGTATGTTGAAGGGTATCTCTTAGCTCTCCTTTGGCTCTTTTTGTTGTTGTTAATCCTCACCTGAGGATAATTGTGCATAGATTGTTTTAGAGAGAGTGGAAGGGAGAGAGGAAGGGGGAGAGAGAAACATCGAGGTAAGAGTGACACATTGATTGACTGTCTCCTGCATGACCCCAACTAGAGCTGGGGATCTAATCTACAACCCATGTATGTGCCCTTGACCAGGAATTAAACCGGTGACCCTTCGGCTCGGGAGCCGACACTCTAACTGCTGAGCAAAACCACCAGGACTTAGCTCTTTTCTTTTCCAGCCTACATTGCATCCCACTAAGCCCATTCTGTGTGAAAAGGTGAAAAACCATGCCCTCTAAAAAAGGAAAAAAAGCATAAAATGCAGACTCTAACTTCAAAACCTTTGCTGACAATAAGGTAGAATATGAAAAAAAAAGTCAATAATGAAATGATGTAGATGTGTGACATACAGATGTTAAGCCCCTCCAGTTCTGGAGAAACTGTATTTCTTGGACAACAGTGGTCAGGGAAAATGACAAGATGAGAATCAAATTTAAGCTAAAAATCTAATAATGATAATAATAGCAACAGTCCTCATGTACCAAATACCTATGTGTCGGTAACTGGGATTAGCACCACCCACACACAACATATACGTGTGTGTGTGTGTGTGTGTGTGTGTGTGTGTGAGTGTGATTGTGAATACATAGCAGAGTGTCCACAGCAAACTTGTGGGTCATCATCATGATCCCAGTTTGCCAGGGAGTCTGCAGTTCAGGTGAGTGCGTAACCCACTCAGGGGACACTGCTTATACATTGTGCTGCTGGGCTGAGAACAGAAATCTTTTCACTATATCTTGCTCATCTCATTCAAGAAGGTGTCAGCTAAGGTATGAAGATGAGAACGTCATTTCATTTAAGAAAAAAGATATACGTAAACATAAAAGTATGGGAAAGTAGCCCGGCCGGTGTGGCAACCTGGCTGAGCGCCAACCCAGGCACCAAGAGGCACCAGTTGGATTCCCGGTCAGGGCACATGCCCAGGTTGTGGGCCTGATCCCCAGTGGGGGGCGTGCAGGAGGCGGCCAGTGGATGTTCTCTCTCATCGATGTTTCTATCTCTCTCTCCTTCTCTCTTCCTCTCTCTCTAAAATCAATAAAGAAAAAAAAAGTACAGGAAAGTGAAAGGTACATGGAGGAGACAGTGACTAACAATAGAGGCAACATTTACTAAATGTTTACTTCCTGCCAGGTTCTCTCTGAACACTAAACCTGTGTGAGCTCATTTAATCCCGAAAACAATCTCATTAGGTAAAAGCTATTATTGCCCTCATTTGACAAATAAAAAACAAAGGAACAAAAAAGTTAAGTAGTTCACCCAAGGTTGCCCACGTAGTGAGTGAGGGAACTTGGATTTATAATACCCAGATGTCTCACTCTGGGGCAGCCATTCTCAATAGTTGATAAAGATGACAGAGTAGAGCCCTAGACAGTTTTGCTCAGTGTTTGAGTGTTGGTCCGCAGTCCAAAGGATCATGGGTTCAATTCCCATCAAGGGCACATACCTGGGTTGCAGGTTCAAAGCTCGGCCCTGGTCGGGGTCATAAGCAAGGCAACCAATCAATGTGTCTCTCTCACATTGATGTTTCTATCTATTTCTCTCCCTCCCTCTCTCCCTTCCACTTTCTGTAAAAAAATGTAATGGAGTCCTGGCTGGTTTGGCTCAGCAGTTACAGTGTCAGCCCCCAAAGAGTCATGGGTTTGATTCCGGTCAAGCGCACATACCCCGGTTGCGGTTCTGTTCCGGCCCTGGTCGGGGTCATGCAGGAGGCAACTAGTCGATGTGTTTCTTTCACATCCATGTTTTGTCTCTCCCTCCCTCCCACTCTATTTGAAGATAAATGAAAAAAAAATATCCTCAGGTGAGGATTAAAAAAAAAAAGATGAAAAAGTAGAGACATTTTTGGAAGGTCGTTAGTGCCATTGAATCTAGTTCGCTATTTCCAAGTGTCTTCTGAGGAACCCCATTTGCTTGACACTCAATAGCGCTTGTGAATAACAGGATTAGAGGGCCCATGAGGGCGGCGCAGGGTTAAACCCAGGTGCACAGGTCGTTTTGCGGCAGAACTTCTCAGAGCCTTTAAACGCACCACTACGCAAACTTAGATGACCAAGAAAGGGATACAGTGCACAATCTTTTGTAATCATCTATGACCAAGAAGTAGCTCTTGTTTTTCAGAGCAGCAGGTGACACTTGGTGTCTCCTGAATGACTTCTCCCCGGTCACACAGCGGATGGTGGTGAGCCAGAAGCCAGAACCGCAGGTCTCTGGCTGCTGGGCCAGACCTTGTCCAGGCGCAGACAGTGACAGGTCTTGAAATACATCCCATGGAAAGTGCACTCCATTTAAAGACTTTATGAGCAGGGACCATCAGGGTACGGAATATACCGAAGTGGAGAGACTTCCGCAGCTGTCACAGAACAACTGAAGGACTGAAATGGCATGCAAAGTGGCTTAGACCAGGAGGTGGCGGAGAGGAAGAGCAGGAGGCAAGAAATCAAACATTCGGGAACAGAAGTAAACCTCCAGATCCTAGGGACTCATCCTTCCTGGGAGAGCCAGACCCTGCTGCCCGCCTGGGATCCCAGCGGTCCTTCCGACGAGCCAGGACTCCCAGGAAACCTGCCCTCCTGCTGCAGGCAGCAGTCAGTTGCCAAGAGCCAGGCAAACATCATTTCCTCGTTATCTAACAATTACTTTTAAATGCAGCTTGCCCAGCAAAAGCCAAGAAAATCATGGTCAAACCTTTAAACAAAGTTTTGGTTCTTATCCTGATCTCATCCTCTCCAGTGCCCTTTCTCAATCTCGCGTGCATGTGTGTGTGTGTGCACGTGCATGTGTGTGGTCTTTCTCCCCCCAGGGGCAAGCACAAATGACATCTAAAAAGATCTTATTATTTCCAAAGAATTGATATGTGTAGAGAACATATTAGTCATGTTCACAAAATGCCAAACTAAATATTAAAAACTCTATCCTGCGGCAGTCACACACTCTTGAACACGTACAGCCTTAAAGAACAACTTTTATTAACCCACCCTTTCCTTTGCCGCATTCACAACAATCAGAATCGTTACAGCTTTCAGAATATCATCTGCTATTGATCATTACTCCACAGGTCCTTTTTCAGCTTCCTGTCCTTTTCCTTCTAGTCACTGAGTCCAGTCGCCCCCCAGTACTCAGTCTCTTTTCCTTGTGCATATGAGCTCCGCCCCACCGCCTTGTGGCAGAGCCCACCAGCTAACTGCGAAGAGCTTCCCTCCTCCTACCATACGCATCCCGGCCCCCTTGCAGTGAGCTCAAGCATCAACCTTCTCTCCAGAGGAAGGCGAGCAGGTGCCACGGCCGCTCCAGACCCAGGCTCTGCGGGAGGACCACGAGCGCCCTCCCCCCCATGCGGTCTCCTTTCCCGTGCCCTGGCGACGTGGGAAGAGGGGTGGGAAATTTCAAAACTACCATCCGTGTGGGTCCAGGAAGGACACAGGAGAGGAAAGCTGTTGTGCTCATTTAAACTCCAATAACCCAAGGACTCTTATGTAAATGGGAAACGACATCTCATTGTGATCCTCCACTGACACTGTGCGGTCCTTCTGTTACCATGCCTACCCTAGCTGAGCAGAGAGATGAGCTGACACCTTGAAACACAATGGGACCATACCACGGGCTCCCCAGCTTGGATGCTGGCTTAGAGGTCAGAATCGGGAGCAAGGAAACAGATGTAACAACTGCAAAGCTAGCAGTTCGTGCCGCTGGAAAACACCCAGTAAACCCGAAGCCTACAATTACTCCGAAGGCAAACCGAGGCGCAGTGACCGTGCAGCGCTGGGGGAGAAGCTTCGAGAGGCCACTGCATCAGGGTGTGGCACTCGTCCCTTGCTGCTTTCTGTGCAGTATGACGAGAAAGATGAGCTCAGGCGAAAACGAACTAGTCTGGAGACAGAAATGAAAGGGAGCGCAGAGTCCCCAAATTTTGGACTTTGCAAAACTATAAAATCAGACTGCTTCTGTTCCCCAAACAGCAAAAGTAAAGATAACTGTCAAAGGCTTTGAAAAAACCAAAATCCATGAACAATCCCAATGAAACCAAAAAATTGAACTCTGTGACAAAAATAAGGTTGTAGCCAGCCGGTGTGGCTCAGTGGTTGGGCACTGACCCATGCACCGAGAGGCCGCTGGTTCGATTCCCAGTCAGGGCACATGCCCAGGTTGTGGGCCAAATCCCCAGTGGGGGGCATGCAGAAGGTGGCCAATGGTGTTCTCTGTCATCGATGTTTCTCTCTCTCCCTCTCCCTTTCTCTCTCTAGAAAATCAATAAAGGAACTAATAATAATAATAAGTTTGTAGCGAGGGCCACCGCACCTCAGGCCCAGGCTCTGTTTCAGTGGATTCAGGATGGGCCACCACTAGTTGAGGGAGAAAAACACGGACAACAGAGGGAAGAAAAAGAGCAGAGTTAACAAGTGTAGAAAAACATGGAGTGTGGCCAGAGAACTCATTGAACGCAATACATCAGAAGCTACCAAATTCATGAGAGGACTGAGAGAATCTGAGAGCCTTTGGGAGAATAGCGAAGTTCGCTCAGGGACATTTCCTTGTGGCATTCTGAAGCTCCATCGGACTCTTGCCTTCCTCACCCTCTTCTCCCAGCAGAGAGAACAACCCTGGGGCTCAGAGCTGATGCCCGCGGCTGCGGCCTGGGACGGCCATGAACCCCTCCGTGGCCACCTTCCTTTCCCCACCACCATCCTCAGACATGTTCGTGGGGCGTCATGAACAAGGGAGAACTTCCCAGAGGACGGAGGAAGAAGCCACCGAGAACACGGAATACTCTGGGAATCATTTTTGGGACCAGTCTCCTTTGATTATCTTAGCCACACATTCAAACACACTGAAATGTTTCTGGTCGGAATATTTATATTATCTTTATAAAGCAATCTTCATGGCTAAGTGACATAGATTTTTCTTTCCTGGACAAGATGACCCCCCATATATCTTTTATCTATAACTTAAAATGTCACTACTAGAATTTAAAATGAACACTTCAGGCCCTGGCCGGTTTGGCTCAGCAGTTAGAGTGTCAGCCTGCGGTCCAGAGAGACCCGGGTTCAGTTCCCGCTAAGGGCACGTACCTCAGCTGCAGTTTGTCCCCAGCCCTGGTTGGGTCGTGCGGGTGGCAACCACTCGATGTGTCCCTTTCACGTCGATGTCTCTCTCTCTCTCTCTCTCTCTTCCTCTCTCTCCCTCCCACTCTATCTGAACAAAGAATGGAAAAATGTCCTCCGGTGAGGATAAAAAATTAAATAAATAAATAATTAAAAAAATAAAATAAAATGAACACTTCAGGAACCTGTATAAGTACAGGAGTCACTGAGCTCCGGCGATCCAATGTGAATGGAAAGCTGTTTTTCCTTCGCTCCCCCCACAGGTTATCCCCTTCCCAGAACCTAATTTAAAACATACAAAAATGATAAGATTTTTTTCAAATAGTGAGTTGATATAATTTTTTGTTTCACCCGAATACACATAGTTCCTAACAAAGTATATTACTACATAATACTCTTGGAATTAGTATCAAAAATGTCAAGAAAGGAGGTTTTTTCCCCCCAGTAAGTTATCCCTATACCAACTACCATTATTATTTTTTACTTTGGCCACTGACAGGGAGAGAGCTTTAAGAATTCACACTGCACCTTGGCCGGTTTGGCTCAGTGATTAGAGTGTCGGCCTGCGGTCCTGAGAAACCCGGGTTCAGTTCCCGCTAAGGGCACGTACCTCAGTTGCAGTTTGTCCCCGGCCCTGGCTGGTCGTGCGGGTGGCAGCCACTCGATGTGTCCCTTTCACGTCGATGTTTCTCTCTCTCTCTCTCTCTCTCTCTCCCTCCCACTCTATATGAACAAAAAATGGAAAAATGTCCTCGGGTGAGGATTAAAAAAAAAAAAAAGGAATTCACACTGCTTTACTTATTTCTAAAATTCTAAAGATAAGCAACGTTCCTACCCCACTGGCTTGGCGAGGAGTACTATTTCAGTTGGAATTTCTCTCTGTTCAGCCTACCTCCTTCCTCATTTTCTATGAGTAGTCAAAATAGCAGAGTATCACTTTTGGAGTGACATGGCATTTCAGGAAAAGCCCACACGACAACTGTTTAAAATATTCCCTGCAAGCTTCTGACTGAGAAATACAACACAGGCAACTTGGCGAAGCCTTCAGATTCTGCAATAGCAGAGGAGAATAAGATATGGGAAGTCAAAAAAAAAAAAAAAAAAAAGACAGCACGATGAGTCCGGCATTTAATTGAGCACCTTCTACATGCACGTCTTCTCCCGGGGTGCTAGCTGGCAACGTAAACATGAGAAGAACAAGAAGAGTTATGAACAGAAAAGATGTGAGAGGGAACGTTTTCCCTTGACCCACCCAAAGCTGAAACACACAAAAGGTTAAGGCTATTAACAAAGGGGGAGCTCCACAAGAGGGACTGGGGAACTACCCCCCAAGCTGCCATGTTAACTTTTAAAGCAAAGACAGAGACAGGCACTCCTTTGAGCAGCGATAACACACTCTCCCTCTTAGGCCTTCTATCCTCAGGAGCTAAAGGTCACTACCCCTTTTCTAGCAGCAGAAACAGATCTGAAACTCACCATCTCCATAAAAGGCCAGACACCAGAGCCGCCTAAGGACATGAAAAGAGGGATGACTGCTGGATTGGGGGAAGGGAAGAACATGGGGAGAGAGACCTAAATGGTAGGGGACCCATGAGGGATGTCTCTGCCAAAAGCAGAGAATGGATTTGGCCACGTGGTATGTCCCAACAGACTAGGACAAAATTCCATGAGGAGAAATCAGCAAAAGAGCTGAAAAGACTAAAGAAGGCATTCTGTCTAGAGTCCTCTTCACTCTGGGGACTCAACAGGGTTGGGACAGAGTACTCGCCATTGGGGAGAGGGAACACTCTCCTTTCCAGCTGGGACCTCATTCGAGTAGGTCATTCTATCACCCGACCTGGGCTCCACAAAAGGGACTGGGGAACACCCTCCAAGCTGCCACGTTAACTGCAATGTTCATGTAGGTGTTTAATTCACTCCTCTGGTAGATGGGGACAAATGAAGAGCAGGTTCAAGGGTTAGAGTGACCTGGCTTTTAAGTTATGGTTTGGTCTCAAGGTCCTTCTGGCCTTGAAAAGTGTAAGTGACATGCACAGTTCCTGAGAGGCCATTTCAAAATAGAAATTACAAGATGAAATTTCCAGTGCAATGGGTTCAATGAAAATAAGACCCCATTTCAAGATGGAAAACTACTGTCAATGGAAAAAAGAAACAAAATTAAGTGAAGAATGAGGCATTATCTGAGGGAATGGCAAAGATGCACGACGCAGGTGCCCAGGGTGCACAGTGCAGGGCTGCCGCAGGCTGGGCAGGGCTGGCAGGAGGACTGATAAAGAGTCTACACAGGTGTATGGTGTCAGAGGCCCAAACGATGGATCCGTGGAGGTTCAGAGTTTGAGAAGCGTGAAAGCTCCATTGATGAGTTATGGCAGATGGGGTCTCACCAGACACAGATGGAGGAAGAAGATATATCAGGAAATCAAAATGGTAATGACCAGCCCTGGCCAGGTGGCTCACTTCGTTGGAGTGCTGTCCCCTACACCAAAAGGTTTTGGGTTTGATTCCCTGTCAGGGTACATACCTAGGTTGTGCATTTGATCCCTGGTTGGGGCACTTACGAGGAGCAACCCACTGATGTCTTTCTCTCACATCAATGTTTCTATCTCACTCCCTTCCTTTCTCTCTAACATCAATAAAAACATACTGTTGGGTGAGGAGTTTTTTAAAAAAATGGTAATGATCAAAGAAAATAGAAGATGAGTATCATCAGCTGAATATTGAATGGTACAATTTTGCTGGAACACAGGGTCCATTAAATAATAGAAATAGCCCTGGCCGGTTTGGCTCAGCGGTTGGAGCGTCGGCCTGCAGTCCTGAGAGACCTGGGTTCGGTTCCCGCTAAGGGCACGTACCTCGGTTGCAGTTTGTCCCCGGCCCTGGTTGGTCGTGCGGGTGGCAGCCACTCGATGTGTCCCTTCACATCGATGTTTCTCTCTCTCTTCCTCTCTTTCCCTCCTGCTCTATCTGATCAAAAAATGGAAAAATGTCCTCGGGTGAGGATAAAAATAAAATAAAAAAAATAATAGAAATAGCTTAAAAGGTAGCCTTAGGTGTTATGAAGTGTGACTTTTTGACAAGCGATGGAAAACGACTAAAAATTTGCAAGGACAAAGAGGGCTTAGTGAAAGCTCGTGCTAGGGAATTCTTTCCTCCAGCCCTTCCAGATGTCAGCAATGGCCGCAACACCATGAACAGAATTAGAAAATAAAAGGACCAAGACTTCCATGCAGGCTAAGGCTGGAAACAAAGGCTGGGATCACAGTCATGCTGTTTAGAAATATTCTCTAAAACTAACTTGGAAGAAAACTGCCATCCAAACAGTTCTGGAGGAACAATATCCTAAATATAACTTTGGTCCTTAAATGAGTCAATTTGAAATTTGTTCTATCTAGTTTAAGGTTTTTCAATAATGATTCCCTGTGAACAGAAGAAGCAGAGAAACGGCTCCAAACTCAGGCCAGAGAATAATACAACGTATCAATCATGATATACACAAAATGTATTTCCAAAATACAGACAAATTTATTTTTGCAGACTGACATATCCCTGACCCAAACTGTAAACTGGCTATATTCACTAGCATAGTAACATGAATCTCTTTTCTTTTTTTTTATCCTCACCCGAGGACATTTTTTGATATTTTGTTCAGATAGAGTGGGAGGGGGAGAGAGAGAGAAACATTGACGTGAAAGGGACACATCGAGTGGTTGCCACCCACACGACCCAGCCAGGGCCGGGGACAAACTGCAACTGAGGTACGTGCCCTTAGTGGGAACCGAACCCGGGTCTCTCCGGACCACGGGCCGACGCTCTAACCACTGAGCCAAACTGGCCAGGGCAGTAACATGAATTTCTTATGGTGCTATCATCCAAAAGGAAAATGATGGGATTTGAGATGCATGAATGCTGAAAGGAGAAAGATTTATTGAACACACACCTATCTAAGCATAATTAACAGTCTCAAAATACTTGTGCACTGGAGTGCGCTTATTTCTTACCTGGAGCTATAATGCATATATTTGATTCTATCATTTTGCAGCAAAGTGCCAACAATACACAGAATTAAAGACTCCACCAGAATGTCTGTAACAAAGCAATGAACCTTTAAAAAAAAAACACCAAAACACATTTTAATGCTCCTGGCAACCACAAGAACTCAAATACATGATTTACAACGTAGTGGGCCAGAAATAAAAGGATGGAAGGATTCTCTTCAAGCACAGACTCACATTTGCAATGGTAAAGAAGAACAGAAAGAGCTCACTTTTTACCGAGTCTGATGTTTCCTCTTCGGGAGTCTAACATCTGGAGGAGACAAGCATTTGCCTTCCCACCAGACTGAACGGAAGGAACTGGGACAGGCAGAGAGTAGGGTAAGAAAAAAGCCCTTCTGTCCTGGTTGGGTGGCTCAGTTGGTTGGAGTGTCGTCCTTACACTAAAAGGTTGCAGATTGGATCCCTGGTCACGGCACATACCATGGGTTGGGGTTCAATCCCCATTTGAGACAAGTTTGGGAAGTAACTGATCAATGTTTCTCTCTGATATCGACATTTCTCTCTCTCTCTCTCTCCCTCCCTCCCTCCCTCCCTCCCTCGCTCCCTTTACTGTCTCTCTCTAAAATCAATGGAAACATATCCTTGGGTAAGAAGTAAAAAAACAAAAAAAAAAAACCCTTTTGTTGTTGAAAGTTCAGGCCTGAATATAAACATGACCTTCCGCTCCACCTTCTTTCTCTCCAATCCTGGCATCAAGCAGAACAGAAATCCACAACGATGCTGGGTATGGCACATGGGATTACACAGCCCTGCTGCTTCCCACCTGAGTCATCTCGGGGCATTTATTTAATCTCACTGAATTCAGGTCCCTCATGTTTAAAAGTGGAATGTGATGACATACTTCAAGAGGTTGCTAAGAGAACTCAGAAGTAATATCTGTAAAAAATATTGAATATAAGATTTTTAAAAAGCATTCGTTTCCTATGTTTCCCTTCATAAATCTGATATATTCTCCTTTTGGAAATAACATATTTATTGTAGAATATTAAAACAAATAAAATTATCCATAGTCTTCCACCTTAAATGAGTAGCTAAAATATTTCTGCCTCTTTCAATCTAATCTCTTTAGCATGTGTATATGTGTACAGACATATTTTTTTTCAAATAATATTTTACAAAATATTATAAAACATGCCTAGTCTGTTTTATAAATAGTACTTTTAAGAATTACAGAAATAAAAAAAAAATTGGAGTACCTTCATCTCTCCATCCTTTCTTTCATTGATTTTTTTTTCTTTGCTTTCCTGCTAAAAAGACCCATTTTGCTTTGATGTTAGATATATTATCTTCAAGCTCTTTCCTGCTTTGTTTTTTTTTGTGTTTTTTTTTTTTTTTCACATTCAATCCTTTGATCCATCTGGAATTTATTTTCGTATATAATGTAAAGTAAAGGACAACTCTATTTTTTCCCAAAGACTCAGACAGGTTTTCCAGAGACATTTCAGAAAGAATCCTTCCTTTCTTTACTAGCTAAAATGCCACTTTTATCACATGCCTGAAGAGAGCGCCTAAGTGTTTCAATCCATGTGCCAACTTGGATGGCCTAATGGTGCCTGTTTCAGACCGGGTGGGGGCCCGGGGACAGGTACTCAGCTCGTTTAGCAACGGTGCCTGCCACGGTGAGGAAATGGAAGAAGATGGTAACCAAGGCACCATCCCTACGCTCGTGATTGGTTTCTACATCTCCCAGCTCGATGCCATGGCAGCTTGATGCTATATTTTAGCATCTGGTAGCCCAGGTGCCCTTTCTTTCCCTTCTTCTTCTTTAAAAGATCCTCACCCGAGGATATTTTTCCAGTTATCTTCAGACACAGTAGGAGGGAGGGAGGGAGGGAGGGAGGAACATCGACGTGAGAGAGACACATGGACTGGTTGCCTCTCGCACGGCCCTGACCAGGGCCAGGAACTGAACTACAACAGAGGTACGTGCCCTTGACCGGAATAGAACCCGAGACTCTTTGGTCCATGAGCCAGGGCTCTAACCGCTGAGCCAAACCGGCCAGGGCTCATTTCCCTTCTTAATCAAATTATTTATGGCTGTTCTTTAATGTTTATTATTCCAGATGAATATTATGTTCTCTTTACAAGTGTCTCAAAGAATTTTGTTAGAATTATAGTAGCAGTAAATTTATTTAAAAATCTGAAGACAAATGACATCTTTACGACGAGTCTTTCTAGCCAGAAACACAAGTTGGTCCATTTATATAGTCATGTATTCTTTCAACTAATGTGTGTGTGCATTCGCACAATATACATATACATTCACATCTAGGTTTTTAAAATTATTATGTCTATACTTTCTTGTTAAGTTTGTTCCTGTATATTTCACTTATTTGTTATTATTGTGAATGAAAATATGTGTCTATTACATTTTATACATGATTATTTTATAACTACTACTTTTATATATATTTTAAATCCTCCTAACTTACCATTTTGTCATGTTATTTATAATAATTTTTCTGTGGACATATTTTGACTCTTTAGGTAGCCAATGATATCAAGTCTGCAGTCACTAGAATTCTGTCTTATTTTATTCTTTGTTTTGTGAATCCTCACCTGAAAATATTTTTCCCATTGATTTTCAGAGAGAGAGTAGAGGAGAGAGAGGGAGGAGGAGATAGAGAGAAACATCACTGTGAGAAAGACATATTGATTGGTTGCCTCCCACACTCATCCCAACCAGGCAGGAACAGAACCTGTGACACTTTGGTGTGTGGGCCAACATTCTAACCACTGAGCATGCCAGCCAGGGCTAGAATTCCATTCTTAAACTTGTTCCCTTCTTCATTGTCTTCTCCCCCTTACTCAAAATCAAACCTTTCCAGGATCCTGGTCTTCCCTGTGCTATGCACATCCTGGTCTCCGGTCTAGAACAGTGCTGGCCACACAGATGTTCAATAAAAAGTTGGCAAATGACTCTGTGGATTGAAATAACAATCTTCCAAAAATAACAGCAATGTCCTCTTCATATTTTTCAGAGTTTTTTCTCAAAATTTTGGCTCCTGACATAGAACCTCAATAATACTATGGTGGCGGTAAATATTTTTCTTATTCTTCACTGAGAATGTCAGTGTTCGTTTTCTATTACATATGATTAATGCTTAAAGATGGGGTTAGGAATAATGTGTTACTGTTAAGAAATCATCTTTCTATAACTAATTTGTTTCTTGGTTAAAAAAAAATTTTTTTTTAAATACATAATGCACATGGACTCCATATGGAGATTTCCTAAAATGACTACCATGTAGGTTTTCTTCTTTAGTCCACCAAAGTGATTTACTGTTTCTGTAAAAATAATGATTTTGGAGGGTGGGGTGTTTGCAGACTTCCTTGAGATACTGATATTGACACTGACCAGTAAAACATCTCTCACACAGGAGCTTGTATTTAACCTCTGAATCCACAAGTCTGTCTGAGGCTTCTGTAAAAACAAGTTTGTATTTAATTGCCTTTTAATGAGAAGGCATTCGATTTTTTCATGAACTATACAAGAACCCACATACCCGAGGCAAAAAAAGAAAAAAAAGAAACAAGCAACCGAAAAACATAAAACGCTAAAACATTTTCTAATAGTCAACATACTGCCAAATTCCGAGATAAGATCCATATTCTCAAAATGTATGTTTCTTACAGTATCCTCTTGTCTACTCTATTAAATTTGTCTCTAATCAGTATTTTATTTAGAAAATTATTCCCTTCATATCCTTTCCTTAGCATTATATGTCTAAATTTTTATTGGATGGATAGTTTACTTTCACTAAGGACTTGATAACAAAGCATAGATATAAAATTTGCCTGTTAGTTACAGTTCTCTCCTATTCTGCACATCTTGACACATGATCTCATCATCGCCATTTTTCTTAATTGTCAGTAATTACAGTTTTGAGTTCCTTTATGATCCAAAAATTTATGTCTCTAGTATTTTTTTATTTAAAGCTTCATTACTAATTTCTACTTTATTATTGCTTTATGTTGCGATCATGTAAACTGTGCTCTTTCTAGTTTGAAATATTTATTCATTCACATTAATTACCTCCTCCAAGCTTTTCCCCGAACCATTTGTCAAAGACCTAGAATAATTGTGTTTCCAACGTAATTCATCTTATTTTTCGAAAGCTGTGCTCTATAAATATGGGGAGACAGCTTTCGAGAATCCAGAGAGCTGGAAGTGAAGGTACTGGGTGGGACCCCAGCACACTAAGTCCTCTTTCCCCCAGATAAAGACGCAGCTTTGCAAATAAGCTTCACTAAAGAACCAAAACAGCGCCTAGAAGATGAGTCCAGAGATCATGAGGGTACGTCCTTCTGGAATGATGATGGAAGCCTACGTGTCAACAGATTCCAACGCAGCAGGAGCTCGGCCCCCCTTTCTACTCTGTGAGGACCCCATCCGTGCCAGGAGAGTTCAGGGCATCAACATTCGGGCAAAGGAGAAGCCTCACAGTAATTTGCTACATTCATCCTCTCTGTTCAGCCATGAACCTTTGGCAAATTTTATGACAATTAATGTTTTGCCCTCTTCCTGGCTAATCTGAATCGTCCAACTGCCAAAGCAATTTAACCAATACAATTAAATGTGCTGCTCTTTCTTTTGTGTTTTTTTACATACAAAGTGTCCCAATTGTGTTCTCACTGTGCATATTTCTATATTATATAAAATAAGTCCGCTTTTCTCATTAAATGTTTTTTAAATTTATATCCTATGAGTTGTTACATTGATTTCCCTGCTTGAGTTTCCCCAATCTAGTTTAACCCATTATTTGCTTTTAAACTGATTGTTGGAAACAGGGTGTTTTTAAGCCTAGTCTGAAAGAACCCCTTTGTGTTCGAAAGTGGAAATTTGAGGCATTTGTATTAATTGGCATAATTAAATATCTCATTTTACCTCAGGATCAAAGGCTTTATTTTATGAACTCAGTTGGTTTTAAAAATGTAAAAGAAAAATTTGTTTCTTTATTGATTTTAGAGAGAGGGGAAGGGAGAGGAAGAGAGAGATAGAAACATCGGTGAGAGAGAACATCAACTGGCAGCCTCCTGCACGCCCCCCACTAGGGATCAGGCCCACAACCTGGGAATGTGCCCTGACCAGGAATCGAACCCATGACCTCTTGGTGCATGGGTTGACGCTCAGCCACTGAGACACACCCAGCTGGGCCGAACTCAGCTGGTTTTAGAGCAAGGCTAAAAGGAGTTACTTCACTCATTCCATGCAGGTGGGGAAGAGCATGCAGAATATCATTCCCACTTTTTGATGACTTCCTTGGATAAGAGTTAGTCGCAAGATGCAAATCCAAGGGAACTGCAGGGAGTTCAAACAATTCATTAGGAATTCTGTTGAGTCTACAGAGAATAAAGATCCCTGTTCAATAGCCACAGGTAAGAGTCAAGAAACAGGGAAATCATAACTAGTTTCCAGGAATGTGCTGTGAGCCCAGGAGAAATGACTACACAGTGAAAAAGGATATCAATCCCCCCAGGAAAATACAAAAATTAATATTGAAAAAAGAATTCAGCAATGTTGTGACAGATTCTGAGACTAACACAAGAAAAGGGTTGCATACTGACGGTTAATCTTAAAACTTAAAAACTGATTGTGAAGTTAGATTTTTGTGTGCATCTGAGTTCAATAAAACACAATTGGTGGGCTACCCAATTCCTTACCAAATTCAGTTCAATTTCTGACACAGAACAGAAGGCCACATAGGGATAGAATAGTGCTATAGCTTCAAGGATCCATGAAGAAAGAGCATCGATTTCCTTAAGATGCTCACAAAATGAACAGTTGTCCTGTAGCAAGACAAAACTGTTGTCTCTGCCGTTTATGTGAATTTGGGACCTGTCTGCTACCCCAGCAAACTTAATTGTTCGCTCCACTGAAAGAAATACTCGAAACTAAACAGCAACCACTAATGTAATATCATACAGCTACAACTCCAATCTATACTTAGCTAAGAATCGATAAATCCTGACCTAGAACATACTAAAAACAATGTGGCTCTTAGACTCATTCTCTTAAGTGCATCTTCTATTGTTCAGAGAACCAAATTTTTGAGTGGTGACTTTCAAAGGTATTACTAAAGAGAGGAGTTCGTTTTGAATTATGAAGTTATAAATTTCAGTAACTGCACCTCAAATAAAAACACAGACCCCGACGTGTAGTGGGAATAATGATTTTTAGATATAAATCTTTCAAAAAACAAGCTTTGGTTTAATTTCAGTATTTGAATAGACCTGATATGCCCATAGATCAAATAACCAATTACAGCTTTAGATAAAATTGAATTAAGAGAGGCTTTCCAAATTTAGTTCTGGTAAAAACAATACAGATGTCACTTAATAAAAAACAAGCTCCCTTTGCTATCTGCTCCATCGCTTCAGTGACTCAGACGCACTGGAGTGAAGGCGTGTTGTTTTGTTTTGGTGTGAGCTCTGCTTTATAAAATGCATATGTTTATTCCAAAACACAGACTAGGCATACACATAAACGTATTTATATGCATATGAATACATGTGGATAAATATATGTCTATGTTAGATATGGATATATATATAAAATTCGCCATATTCTGGTCAACATCCACAGGAAAAAAATTAGATTACTAAAATTTGATTATCTGTGGTTAGGTTTCTCCCCCCCAATTATTCGTAATGTGAATTTCATCCACTCCTAGTTATAATTTCTGGTATTATCATGAAAGTGCTGTACTATGATATGATCAACAGTGAAGTAAAATAAAATATATTTTCCAAATATATATAAAACACATAGTTTTGTAAATATAAAATACATGTAAAAATATAAAAATATAGTATACTGAAAATATATATGTGTATATATGTATGTATATGTACATCTCTAGTTGTGAGTATGTGAAATATAGTTTATTCTTGCATTATTATTTATTAATTACTGTATTATTTTCCACATGAACAACTGTAAACCTACTTTTGTCACACCTTGTACTTACATATATTTTCAGAAATTTAGCTGTGGCATTAGTTTATACTTGAAGGAACATGTATATTTCGATTAATAATCTCTTTTGTATTTTCCTAAATCTGAATGAAACCAGTCACATTTGCCAGTCCCTGGGGACACTCTGTATAGGTTCACTAGACAAAGAGTGTCGCCTAATTTAGCAATGATGTCCCTCTGTTATTTCAAGTCTCTAGATTTACCAGTTTTGTTACACCTACTGAGGAATCTAACACCTTCATTGGGTTTTCTGAAATGAAAGTTAAGCATTTCTCAATGTGTAAAATCGAAACACTTCCATGTTCCCTTGTCTATTTAAAGGCCCAAGTTTCTTCTTTAAATATGGAGAAGTGATAAAAAAAAAAAAATCCTTATCTTTATATGAATAACTGTAGATTTTTAAATGCTTACAGACATCCTTGACAATGAATCATTATTACATTATTACTATCCTTGGAGGATGAAACACGAAAGATTGATCAGAATAGTTCCCAAAATATATCCTCAGCCTCCCTGATTTACTGGAAGAAAAAAATACACCTGAGCTCTGTAGGCTGATATTTAAATTTCAAATCATAATAACCCTTTGCCACATTCACACTGATAAGAGAATTTAAGATTTACATTGCAGTTACTATCTTTGCCACACTTAAGCTTCAACTAAAACAAGTATCATGAGTATATATGTGCACACTGAGTAATATTTTCCATTCTTAAAGGAAAAATAAACAGAAGAAATTTTTCTAAGTAAATAAGAAATTAATATACAGTAATTAATAAGTATTACCAACCAGTAAAACACATATCATTTTGCAGGTAAAACTAATGCTTATTTTTTAAAGAAAACCTTCAGAAAAGCAAGGGAGCAATTTTTTGAGACACTGCATTATTTAGGAATTAAAGTGACTGTCTCGGAGAAGTTCTCGGCTAGAAATGAGCAAAGTGCTGGCCCATCATAAGTTTCCAGGCTATTCACTGATTCTCAGCCTCAGCATCTCTGATAGCTCTTCCTTAATTTCAGCAAAGGCAAGGGGACATGGTACCAGCATTACAACCAATAGCCAGACGCTGGTGCCAATATGGTGCCACAATTATTTCATGATTTCCAAGATCCCACAGCAATAAAAATATACAATAATTCACTCAATAATGAAATAGTACAAATGAAAATATACATCATTTTTAGATGAATCAAAGCCTTCTGCATATGAAGCATGGAAAAGATGCATTCATTCTATGAATCAAAATTAAGGCACGAGAGCAAGTTTAGGATTCTTTTATAATATTTATGTCTCAGATACAGAATTATTACAAATGCACACATTTCAAATCATATTTAGAAGAGAAACTCAACTAATTCTACTTCTGGAGTGAATTTATTTGGGAACATGTGTCACTGGGTAGAGGACCTCTTGCTTCACAGTGTCTTTTGGCCCAAGCAAGATCAAGGTCATGCCCTAATTGTTGCCTTTCATGGTGACCTCTCATGTCTCTCCCTCCCTCCAGGGCCCTACTTCTTAGACCACCTCCTTCTTAGACTCGTTCCCAACTCTTGCTTGTTCTTCACACACAGTAGGTCTGGCTCAGAGGAGTCACAAAGATCTCTTGACCTCTTTTTTAAAAGCCATTCAATAACTTTCAATATCAATAATCAACAGATTTTCAGGATCTTGCCTATTCTGCCTAAAAATTAATCTGTTACACAGAAATTTGCATAATACACTATTTTCATAATTATTTTTAATAGACTTATTTTATCTTCAAAAATTACATTAACATTAGAGGACAGATACTAATGCCTTTTCTTATATGAAGGAATAGATGAAAAGTGGTGAAATGACATGACAAGGGTCACGTAGCTGATTAGGGTCAGGCAGGATTCAGTCCTGGACTTCAGATTCTCACTTCAAGGCTCAAAGACCCAGGCTAATGTGACTATAGTTACATACCAGGGTTGGATGCTGATTAAAAGGAGGGCAGGTTGGATATTAATATCCATGCACCCCTCAGCCAGGTGCCAAAGTGTAGGGTCCCATCTACCCCACCTGTATGGTGGCCCAGCTAAGGGAAAAAGGAAGGGACAGCTTATTAAAAGCTTGCTATACACCAAGCCCATTCATTATATAAATTATCTACTTTATTCTTGCAAAAAACCTGACAAAACAGGTGTTTTCATTCTGATGTTATAGGAGAGAAAACTATACCTTTATAAAGGCTGACTGTCAAAATTCATTGTCCATACTCTTTTCTTGGAACATTGCTGCCTCCTACTACACATGCTACAGGAGCAAGAAATATATAGAGAGAGATTTAGGGTTTAATAGGTGTGCGTGAGTGTGTGTGTGTGTGTGTGTGTGTGTGTGGTGTGTAGAAATCGAGAGAATAGTTTAGTGAATAAACATTCATCCAAATTAAAAGAAATACATCTAAAAGAGAACTAGAGAACTAGTCACATTTTAATTCCACTTTATGAGTTTAATAATTTTTATATTCTAAAACTTTTTACGGCACCAATAAATTATAATAAATGAATATCTGCCATTATTTTTAGAAGTGCTAAGGTTAAATATATAATTACAGAGTGTTTTCATATTTCTAAAAATATCAAGTATCAACCCCCAAAAATTCAAAGGGTCACCAGTATAAGTCTGCTATTTCTTTTAAAAAGTTAACATATCTTTAATGCCAGAAATAATGCATTATAATTTTTTATCAAAACAAATGAAATTTCAAGGCAAAGCTGAAAAATGTCAATGATTAATAAGAAGGGGCTACCTCAAGGGTTCAGGTTCTGTATGTTCCCTTCAAAGCTCCTTCCATTTCACTTGAATTTCAAGGGAGTAGCATTCCAAACATGGAACTTAAACACCTCATTTCGGCCTGGAGTCTCTAACTCACTATGAAATCCCAATAAAGTAGAAAAATGTCTTCAACATTCAAATGAAAGTTCATAAAGATTTCTGAGTTTCTTGGACACAAACTCAACAGAATAGTTGTTACCATCATTGTTAAGACCCTCCAAATACACATATTTAGGCATCATAATAACCCCATAAGGTAAGCAGTGTTATTATTCCCATTTTAGAGATGAATAAACTGAGACAGAGACATACTTAAATAATTCTTTGTCCTTTTATCTTGGTTATAAACAATATACTGTAGGTCCTCATTAAAATTTTTTGAAACAAGATGGACTCCGCATAAATAACTTTAGAGTAAATAAACAAACATACACACCTTTTCTTACTATGCTATAAAAATGACATGCTCATTACAGCTCAGCTAGAAAGTACTACAACTGCAGATTTAAAAAAAAAACAAACACAAAAACCTGCCCAACCGGTGTGGCTCAGTGGATGAGCATCAACCCATGTACCAAGAGGTTGCCAGTTTGATTCCTGGTCAGGGCACATGCTCAGGTTGTGGGCCAAATCCCCAGTGGGGGGCATAAAGGAGGTGGCCAATCGATGTTCTATCTCATCGATGTTTCCATCTCTCTCCCTTTCTTTTCCTCTCTCTATAAAACCAATAAAAAATAAAAACAAACAAACCCAAGTCTTTTGGCTCCAATTCATTTATGTTTTGAACAAAAATTAAACCAATGACTATGTAGATATGAAATTTCTAGTTTACTAAAATCCACTGTTCTGGATAGAGAAATCATGTATATGGTTCATGACTGTGCTGCCTGTACAAAATGTCTTATCCTTCTTACAATCTTAATACCTAGCCACTATCATTGTATTGCCCCACAACCAAGTTGGCCAGGCTGTTTAGCTGGTCAAGAAAGCTTTATCTACTGGCCCTCATAGATTATGGATTAGACTAGGTCTCATCTAAGCCCACAATGATCTCGTGTTTAAAATTTTTGCAGAAAATAATTATTGCTCTGTCCCTCTCACTTTCCTCTAAAAATGTTTCAACCATTCAAGAATGGCCCTAGGAGTGGGAAAGGGTGTCTCTACTAACCAAGTCAAAACCTATAAAATAAATAAAAACTATTGTTTAACTTCTGAAGTGATCTGGAGCTAGGGGAATCCAAGTCTGGGAAACGGATTACTCTTGGCTCAAAAGCTCACCGCTGCAGGTTTAGTCATTGCTCCATCATGCCTGTCCTTGTTCTCAGGACTAAAAAGCCCTCTGAAGACTAGCAGGGGGAGCTACTCTGTATGGCTCACTGGTTTCCATGTAATTCATCCTACTAGGACAGTCTGGGAACCCCCCAGCTGTAACCACTATGTTCAATCTCTCTAGCTCAATGGTTCTCAAATCTGCCTGCACATTGGAATCACCAGGAGAGCTTTCAGAAATGCTAATGCCTGGGCCTCGCTGAAGACAAAATCAGCATTTTTTAGGTGTAACTTCCCTGGGCTGACTAAGTTCATCCAGATTCCATGAATGTCTCATTTGTAAGAAAATAACTAATTCAAGATCATCAGTGCCATTGGGGGGTACAGGTCAATTTCAATTCCAAAGGGTCCCAAGGTGGGCATAAGATCTGCCCCACCTAGAGAATTTGCTAACAACAATAGAGAGCATCGATACTTCAGTGCCCAGATTAAGCAAAGACATATGACCAATGTCAAAAGATCTCTGAATTGTTTTTGCTCGTTGTACAGTAAGTTATCCAAGAAATGGAACCAGTATATATTTTCTTGCCCATAGTATCACGTCAGTGGAAATTGATTTGGAGTTCTTAAACCATGTGAGATACTCTAAGGAGGAAAAAATAAAATCCTTTATTCCTTAATTATTAAAATTATATGAGGAGGATGAGAAAGAACATATGTGAAGGAAAACAGCAATTAATAACACACCCATCTTTTCCTGCTTTTACATCTGTATAGTACTTTCAATGTAGTCAGTTCCTAATTTTGCTTCTGGCTTTGTTGTAGGATCCCTGGCATGTCTTTATATATAGAACAGACATTACAGATATGAAAATAGACATACTATTTTATAGAATCAATGAGAGAAAATATACACACAAATGATACTTCATCTCAAGCACTCATTTAGTGAATTCCTTTAATCAGAATTTTAGGAGAAAAGTTTCATTAAACATCCATTTATCTTCCTTCTTAACATGAATTTTAACCATTAACAATAACGGTGCTAGAAGCATTCTACAGAATAAATAATTAAAATAAAATTTTAACCATTAACAATAAAGGTGCTAGAAGCATTCTACAGAATAAATAAATAAAATAAAACCTCTGGACCTAAACATCGGCACGAAAGTTGTTTTTGAACAGACAAATGTATCTCTCCATATTGTTAAACTGAAATCCATACCTTGATTATTGCTGCAGAGCGACTGGCAAGGTTTATTTAGCAAATTTCATGCCAAGCTTCTGAAGTATGCACCCTACCCTTTTCCACACATAATTCAACATAAACACTTCTCTTCTGACAGACATTTTGAAAGATCAAAGTGCAGAACAAAGGCAAAGAGTGGCAGGAACGCGAGTTCTGGACCGTTGAGATGAATGGATGGATTAGCCAGAAAATTCACGATGACACCTTGGACCTGCAGAAGTGGTTCTGTTTATGTGATTACAGTTTCAATGCTTCGGAGACCCAGAGCTCTGAGCAGCAATCTTCCTCTCTGCCCCTACAGGAAACCCTGCAATATTTCAGAAAGCTCATCCATCACTGCCAATCAGTGCAGTTCACCTGACATCTCATTATAGGTTTTAAGCAACTGGATGTCATCTAGAAGGGGACAAATAGTTCATTACACAAACCATTATGGACCAAATAGAACCCTTATGCAAAATGCATCAAACAAAATCCGGTGTATTGCCAGCAAGGGCTAGATAAAAGTCAAATAAAATAAACTGACTCTTGTGGAATATGCTTCTTACTAGAGCACAATGATCCAATTGCCTCACACTTATGATTTACAGACTTATATTATAAGAAGCAGTGTTGAGCTTGCTAAACAAAAAAATATGGTTTTATGCATATATACTTGAAATACAGAATTAGATTAGGAGTGAAGTTTTAACTACATGGGCTCTCTGATGTAGGAGTAGAAAAAAAAGGGGGAATGTTTGGGTTCACTAGCTGGAGTTCAATATTTTCAGCAATTTCCAGCCACCCTCTAAATTAATGTTTTCAGCAGTGTCGTATACCATCATGTTGATTTCAGAATATGGCAAAACATCAAAATCCTGGCCAGTGTTACTCCTTTCACTGCTAGCTTGAAAGGATATGCAATTAATTATATTGCAGATTTATGGGATTCTAACTAGAACCACACTGACGGGCTTGCTTGAGTCCAGGAAGGAGGTAACCCACTTGGGGCTTGGAGACCCTATAGCACTACGTGCACAGTGGTTCGCTGGAATAAATTACTTTCTTAAGAGCTTGTGCTCCAGTCTATTAAAATTCATGCTTTTTTCCTTTTCAGTATCATTATCTCTATGGACAAGTTGCATTGTAGTTACCAAAAAATAAAAATAAAAAAAATAGGAACTAAGAAAGCAAGTCTCAAAAGACAGTCAAAAAAAAAACAAACCACGACTTTTCTTGAAAATGCTTTGAACCTACCAAAAAAAAAGTATTATTGCATTGGCAGGTGGTGGGAAAGTTGACCTTATAATTCCTTCCCACCCTGGAATGATTTAAAGATTCTATAAACCTTTTCTCCCCTCGGAGCAGCAGTCTCCCTGATGCCAGCATCCCGTTTCAGGATGCCGGCAGGGACGGACACACCGAGTGGCCCACACCCTCAACCATCTCTCTGGGTCTTGCCTTGATAGGCCAGGGGACGCTTTTCATGACATTCTCTGCAAAATCCTCAAAAGGCTTCTGGAATAACCAGGCCAGCGATCTTGACTTAATCGGCCTAGGGTACATCCTCCTTTGGTGCAGGGCCCAGAGCACCGAGGGGAAACTGTCCGTGCATCATTAGAAATGCCCCCGAGAAAGTCATTAAATCCATAAAGATTAGAAATGAGGCTCAAGATCAAGCATTCTCAGGGTTACAATGTAAGGACATTAACTTACAGATATTTAACAAAACAAGCACAAAGGAATGAGAAAAGGAAAAGGAAAGAGAAGACAGGACCTGTCATCTAACCCTCATTTTATTTTTGGACAACAGGATACGCACATTATTACAATATTCTAAATACTGCTACAGAAACTAATGGCGTAAGTTGTTACGTACCTTTTCCTTGAATTTGAGTTGACAAAAAGGAAATACTTCTAAGTGTAAAATATGGTTTACTTAAGCATCTCAATGTTCTATTGTTTCACAAGACAGAATGGACTCAACATTTTTCATTACAGAGAACTAAGCATTTCATCTCACTTTTAATTCAAAACCATAGAGGAACACACAGCATGACCTAGTCAATTTTTTTAAAGTCTGAAGTATGGATAATGTGGGAGTATTTTTCACTTGAAAGACATAAAGGATACTGAAGTAGAACAAAGGTAAAAGATTAAGAAAACCCTAAATGTCCCATATATAAGTGGTGTGAAAGCAGTTAGCCAGGTGGTAGATTTTCAGGGGCTAAAAAAAATGGGTTTAGTGGACTCTTAAACTAGTAACAGATGGACGAAAAGGTAATTTATAATCTCTGTGTCTGGTTATTTATAAGAATTTTTGTCAGTGGCAGCGTATCCAAGCATAAAGCTGTGCCCACAGGGTGAGTTTAACAATCCTAACCCCTGTTCTGATCAGAGGCACCCCAAAGAGGCATGTCTCTCTGCGACTTGGCCACTGGTCATTCGAGGGTTTCCACATTCCGTTTTTCTGTCCCTGAATATATGCCTGAAACCTGGATGTTTTCTTTCTTCTTCATCATAACACCACCATCGTCATGAAGCTGAGACAGTAGAACGAGAGAACCCTTACAGCCAACACAAAGGGGCCAAAGAAGAAAGGCATGACATTGAGCTGGTGTTTTTTTTCCCCTCCATAAAATTAATTTACACCATTTTCCCCCCCCAGAAAAATAAAGCCCATTTTATCAAAACAATAAAGTTATCTTCATAAGCGAAGAGTTTATGTGAGAGGCATAGTTCTTATCAATGGAACCAAATGGGGTGCAGAAACCAAACAGTGTTTTTCTAAAATGTATGACAAGTGTGATGTCCGGCCATGGTAGTACCACAGATCACCCACTGGTCTGCGACACGTGGTTAACTGTGTGGAAGACAAAAATGAAACTGGATCCCTACCTTATCCTGCACACAAAAAACCCCTAGTGGATTTAAAGGTAAACTATGATAGCTAACTTTAATTTTAGAATAAATACCGGAAGATAGCTTTATGACCATGTTCATAAAAAGAAATTTCAAACAATATATAAAAGAATATTAACCGTTAAAAGTAAAAAAAATAATAATAAATTTGAATCCATTAAAATTAAAATCTTCTGTTTATCAAGGAACACTACTAATAAAGTGAAAAGACAACCTACAGTCTGGGCAGAGGTATTGGCAACATAAAATTCACACAGGATCAGTATCAGATTATTCCAGCAACCTCCATACGTCAGTAAGATCTTGTAGAAACAACCCCAAAGGAAAATAGACAGAGGGGTCTTTCCCATGAAAAAGAAAAACAATAACACTATGTTAAATAAATACATCCAAGGATATTCAGCTTCATGCTAATCAGGGAAGTGCAAACTTAGATCCCACTAATACCTCAAGATGACCAAAGTGAAGAATTCTGAATACACAAGTGTTGGAGAAAAGGCCGAGCAACAGTGTCATCTCAGACACTGATGATAAGCTTATAAAATTGATTCCAGACATTTTTTTGTTGTTGCTAATCTTCACCTGAGGATATTTTTTCTATTGCTTTTTAGAGAGAGTAGAAGAGGAGGAGGAAATGGGAGAGAACGAGAGAGAAACATGGATGTGAATGAGACACATTGATTGGTTGCCTCTGGAGCCAGGATAGAACCTGCCACCCAGGTACCTGCCCTTGACAGAGAATCCAACCACTGGTGCCTGGGCCAGCACTCTAACCACTGAGCACACTGGCCAGGGTGATGTCAAATGTTTTTGAAAGTAATTTGGAATTATAAAATTTTATGTATGCATATTATGACTCAGCAATTTTACTTCAAGATCCAAAAAACAGCTACACATACACCAGCAAACATGCATAAACAGCATGTTTAGAAGAGTAGTGACTATAATAGCAAAAACCTTAAACAACATAAATGCCTATTAAGAAAAGAGATAAGCAAATGTGATGTAGTCAACCAATGAAATATTAAAGTGCAGTGCAAATGAATAAATTTTAGCTATACCTTATAACCTTAGAATGAATTTCAAAACAAAATATTCAGTGGAAAAAGCAAATTCTAGAAGACTGCATATATCATCATGCTACGTTTTACAAAGCTCCAAAACAAAATAGCTAAATGAAGGATTGTCTCAGAGTATTTACAGATATAGCACATTTTTACAAAAACAAAACAAACAAATGGGATGAGCAATCCAAACTTGGCAGGTAATAGTTATCATGGAATTGGACTGGTGTAAAACGGTACCGCATATACCGGTAATGTTCTTAAATGGGCTGGTGGGTTCACAAGCATTCATTTTATTATAAATTACCCCTTGTGTATTCTTCTATATGTATAAAACCTGACATTAAAAAATGGCAAATACAATTGGAATTTCTAATGTTAAATTTTATATGCATAAAAGAAAGAAGGAAAAATGTTGGCATACCTTTTTTGTTTGGTTTGCATACGGTCTTTACTAATTTTTATGTCATTTAAATTTCAAAATGATATATATCATATAGAAGACCTGGTACTCCTTTCTTGAAACATAAGAGGAACCGGTGAAGCGGAAGTACAAGCTGCTCCCTCTAGTCCCAGTGTCCCTGTCTAGTTTGATTCATTCATTATCATGCTGGTCCTTCTAAATCAGCTGAGCTTGCCATGCCTTAGAATGAACTGGAATTTACAACGACTCTCTTGGAATGGTGAAATTAAATATGATTTTATTTATTTATTTTTTATTTTTTTGATATTTTGTTCAGATAGAGGGAGAGGGGGGAGAGGGAGAGAGAGAGAGAGAAACATCGACGTGAAAGGGACACATCGAGTGGCTGCCACCCACACAACCAACCAGGGCCGGGGACAAACTGCAACCGAGGTACGTGCCCTTAGCGGGAACCGAACCCGGGTCTCTCGGGACCGCAGGCCAACGCTCCAACCGCTGAGCCAAACCAGCCAGGGCAGATTTTATTTTTTTCTTATCTGTGATTCTTATCCTTCTGTGGTGAATATTACTAATGAAAAGGAAACACAAACATTATTTTGATGGATATTCCAAGAGAAAAATAAAGAAATCTCATACGGAGGAGAAGAGAATGAGAAACAAGTTATCTAGGAAGGCAGTGAATGCTAGATGTTATGAATCCCATTTTAATAAAACTAGCCTGATTTATAACATTTTAATAAATATGTTCCAACCAAAACATTTTACAGAGTTGTTTTCTCATTAGATCAAATGGAGTAAACAAGAGGCAGAAGATGTAACTATTGAATTAAAAGTATCACTTTTACATAAACACAGAATAGTCAATTCCTTGGGATTTCAAACCGAGGAAGGAACATGAACTAGGTGAACAGCTAGGAGCATTTCTTTTAGAGACCGAGGGAGAACTCTGCAATTGCAGAGATGGAAAGCTGCCTTGTAGCAGAGGCCTAACCTTCCTGCCAAAAAATATCATCATCTGTCAGCATCATATGTTCTTAAATTTTTTTGAAGAATAAAAAGGAAATGGTGGTTATGAAATTTATGCATCCCACCCTTTGGCTCTCAGCCCTGCTCCTTTGGAGTGTATTCATTCATGTGAAAGTTCATCAGCCAAGGAGGTTCTCAGCCAACTGTGACTAAAAGGCCAGGGCCCATGGAAGTATAAGCATACGTCTTCACTGGCATTGCAGCAAGTTATTTGGGGGCAGAGATCCTCCACTGGAGCAAGTTCTAGGTCCCACATCTCAGCTAGTGGCCATGATCTAGAAACCTTATTCTCCATGTCCCAGGCTATGCCAGCCATCATTTTCTTCTCAACACTCAGAGGATGCTGCCAGCTAATAACTAACCGTATGTTCTGTGATGGAACCTCTACTTCCAAGAGTCACATAATAAAGAATGTGTCATTTTCTTAGGAAGCCTTGCTCACAAGTGCTCTGCGGAGCAACATCACCCATTCCCTCCCGTTTACATACCTTCAAACAACACATAAAGCAATGGAAGCAGATAAATGATGAAATCACAGTAGTGGGAATGAACATGGTAATACTGGTCTACCATTGTATTATTCAATCCTACTGATGATTCTTGGTTGCTCTGGGAACTCACAGAAAACCAAAACAAATGGACGGGAAATTGACAGAAAAAAACAAAACATGAAAGGGGAAAGGCACTAATGTGAGATAATGCATCAAGCATTAAGTTACAACGGTTTAACTTCTCCTGAACTCTACTTGGACATTACTATTATTATTCCTATGTTAAGATGAAGAAACTGCCTGGCTGGTGTGGCTCAGTGGTTGAGCATCAACCCATGCACCAAGAGGTCGCTGGTTCGATTCCCAGTCAGGGCACATGCCCAGGTTGTGGGCTCAATTCCCAGTGGGGGGCATGCAGGAGGTAGCCAATCGATGTTCTCTCTCATCGATGTTTCTCTCTCTCTCTCCCTTCCTCTCTCTAAAATCAATAAAGAAAAAAAAAAAAGATGAAGAAACTGAGTATTTCATTCTAGGAACAGGTTAACTATACTGTATCCAATGACACAGCTAATCAGTAGTAGATCTGGTGTTTAAATTCTACAGTATGTGTTTTTCCTCACTTCTAGAATATGGAATTGTGCAAATTCAGGTTCTGTTTGCCTATGCATGATATATGGATCCCACAGTCAGGCATTTCAAAAATAAACTCATTATTGCTTTTTCCCTTTGACTCGATTTCCTATTCCTAGGCTAAGTATTATTACAGAAAGATCAAATAATTTTGCAAAACGACTTGCCATACATAAACTCATGTTGATGTTATTCTCTTCAGCTGAATAATTTTCATCTGATGCCAAGAGATCTCTATACCAGGGATGGCAAATGTGTGGAGCACACAGCACTACTTCTGATTACCCATGCCAGGGCATAGCTCTGTTAGTTATTCACACTACATTGGCCTGAGAACCCTCAGTATCCTGTGCAGCCACTACCAATCAATCAGAGTTAGCGTGGAATCAAAAAGGTATATATACACCACTTTTGTCCCATCTCACGCACCACAGTGGTTCCAAACTTATCAAAACCAATCACCAATCATATCCCTCTTCTACTGATTCCCATAACCCTGTAACCTAGGAAACAATGTTCTTCCTCTCGGTCCCATCTCTGTTTCTTTAGTCTTAACCCCACAGTTCACTCTGGTGCACTTCCGACAAATTCCCTAGGATCTTGTCAAATGCAGTTTAGATTCCTTGGGTCTTGCTGGGGCCTGAGATTCTGAATGTCCAGGCAAAGCCCATGTTCCTAGTCCCTGGACCACACTTTGAGTGGTAAGGCTAATTCTCTCCATTTTCTGATGGCCCTTGTTCTGTCTCCTTAAGATTTCTTTTCTTCTTTCTTGGCCTTAAACATTGTTTTAAATTTCTAACATTAATAAACATAATATTATGTTAAGCATTTATTCGGTTCCAGTCACTGTGCTACAAGCCTTATTTAATTATCCCAATCCTCGGAAAAATCCACGAGAAGGTTTTCACTTTACAGATGGGAAACTGAGGTCCCATCACCCACACCGCGCAGCCAGCTCGGAGCGGGATTCGGCTCACGCATTTGGTTCGAAGGCCTGGGGCCTTCACCGTGGCAATCCTGCCTCACGTCCATGTGGCTGAAGAAGCCAGTGACGCCAACCTTGCATCTTGAGAGTCGGTGGCTGAAAGGTGTGATAAATACGGGGGAATGGCTGCCGAAAGAGGGATTACGAGCTACTGCAGGAAATCTGATAGAACATGAGAGGGTAAATGCAAAGTAATCTGATACAGCCCATGCACTCGGAATTAAATTTCTGAACCTGAAGAATCTTAAGAAAAGTTAGACTTGTCCTGGCCTGTTTTGTTCAGTGGTTAGAGCATCAGCCCAAGGACTGAAGGGTTGCGGGTTTGATCCTTGGCCCCAGTCAGGGCGTGTGGGAGGCAACCAACTGATGTGTCTCTCTCACGTCTATGTTTCTCTCTCTCTCTCTCTCCCTCACTTCCTCCCTCCCTCCTTCCCTTCCACTCTATCTAAAAATCCATGGAAAAAATATCCTTGGGTGAGGATTACTAAAAAAAAAAAAAAAAAAAGAAAAGTTAAAAGTTAGACTCAAAAAAATATTCATGGTCAGGCATTTCACCAGGGGAAAAAGAAATCAAACCCTGGGCAGTTCATCTCCTTACCACGCAAGTCATTGAACCAAGGGACACGATGGGATGTCCTTTATAGAAAAATGCAAAAGCAGGGTTCTCAGAATGGAGATCAGGCGCCTCCAAAAAGAAGAGACACCTGGCTCTGTGGCCTTTGGTCTATATTTATGCCTTCCTCCGTGCTCAGGCTATTGGCCTTCTCTAATTAATCCATACAACACTGCACTTCTGAGGGGCAAATTAGAAGCAGAAAACATCTCCATTTTGCAAATAGGAAGCAGATGCAGTGACCTGGCGGTTCTCAGTGAATCAGTAACAGAACTTCACAGTCCAGCCTGACTTAGACCCCTGATTTGTCTACAGCGCAGTACCAAAAGCAAGCCTTACAAAACAAAAACAAAAATGGATCCTTTCTTTATTAAGAAACTGAACAACCAGGAGTCTCCAAAAATTCTTTTCTTTCTTTTTTTTTTGCTAATGAGGGCAAATTCTGCAAAACATGCAAAAATGTGCCAATTCTTTCTTTAGGATTAATGTATTTCTTCTGAAACACAAAATTACTAGACAGAAGTCTTACCCATTAATCCTCACAATTAGCTTCAGAAGTATCTGAGATCAGACACCAGGAAGTGAACAAAAGATACATACCTCACTTGACATCAAGAAAAAGTAAAGAAGGAAATTGTATGAAAATCCACTGTGGCTAAAATAAAAGTCATGGATTAAAGGCTCTATGAAAAACCACCTTATTAAATCCTATTCTTCCTTTAAAGAGATAAATAGAATTAGTATAATTAATGGCTGTAATTACTTTTATAATGTGCTTTTCTTGACATAAACATTCTTTAATCAACCCAAAATGCAAAAATGCTTATTAGTGAGTTAACTAATTTTAATAAGCTTTACAGACACAGGTCTAAAACTTGCCCCTTTACAGGCCTGAATCAGTCTAGCATAAATTTTTCTCCCATAAATTCAACTTTTTTTGGTAATTATCAGGCATAGGTTTTTACTAGAAGAAAGACATAAACTAAACAACAATGTATATATTTTTTTACTTTAAAAAATATTAGCCAGAACTATCATTACTCCAGATTGCTTTACCTTCAAAATATGAGACTCATGAAAAATTCTTGCTAAGAGAGCCACGCAGCAGGGGAGCTGGCCTGTGAAACTTACAATCACCAGCATGAGACGTTGGTGCCTATGTGAACAAGGATTGTGAAAACACAAATTTCACTATTCCTGGGTCATTTCTTACTCATTCTCTGAAGAATGTCACTGGTTTTAAACTTAATACTTGTACTCGTGATAATTCCCAGCTATGTCTATCTAGATCTAGGTATAAATGATAGAGATACGGGTTGTTGTTTTTTTATGCCCTTATGAATCATGAATTTCTAAGTTCCTCAATGTTTAGAATCTATACCATAATTCTGATGACTGGGCCATATTGTGTTTCCAAGTTACTAAGATTTATATTTTTATTAAAAACCAAGGTTCTTCCACCAATATAATGTAAACACATTTCACTGTCCTCTTACGCGGACATACAGGAAAACTAGGGTAGAAACACATACGCATCACAGATTGCTGTTCTGTGCCAATAGAATCCTTTAATTTTTGCAATTCTGTAGGAAGATTTGGAAATGAAGACTGGACGATCATGGATGCTGAGAGTCCACATGACCAAATACGAAAGTTTAGATCATTTGCAGCCTAACAGCTCATTCTGTTCTTGCAGAAACAATCCATAACCAGTGAGGAGTGCTATGACTCCTAAGAGAATTGAGAAATCCGCTGGTGCTCCATTTTGTTCCCCCCAAAGCGACTCCCCAGAAGCAGCCCAAGTTAGCTCAAGACGGTGGCCCATGCTGAGTCAGCACCCGTCCTTGAACCAAGAAATTCCAGAAGGGTGGGAGCTGGCAAGAGGAGAAGGTTAGAAAAAAGGAGGACTTGGAGGAAGAGAGCGTATTATGTACTGACAATGGGTCTCCCGGGTGCATCAGAAATATGGCTTTCTGCCAAAATGTTTCTCTCTCTTTCTCCGGAATAAAGGAAATAGTACATTAGAGTTTTTCGTGGACTATGGACAATTTGGAAAATTACACGTTTGCAACAGTATTGCTCTGTGAATTAAAGTTAAAATCTTTTCCTTAAACAGAAGTAGTATTAACTATATATTCAACAGAAATCTAACCCTCAGTGAAATTGTATGCCTTGTGGGTCAGTTACAGTGTTTCTAAATAAGAGAAATGAAAGTTTCTTTTGGTTTCCCTGGTGTAATATAACTGAAAGTAATTATTTACCAAATACACAGAATGAGAATGTTTAAATTAAAATTTAATTTAAAGGTTTAAGTTCTTCCTGGGGGGGCCAAGAGAGGGGGAGCTGCCCAAACAGGAAGTCAACGCCCACCAGACTAGATGTCTTAAAGGGGCAGAAAGCACTGGTCTGGGTAACTTCAAGGTGTGGATGGGATAACAGAGATCAGTCACCATCCATTTTCACTTACCTGTATGTTGTTTGGGATTTTCAATGACTACCTCTAATCTTAGTAATTTGTAATTGAGAAGAAAACCTAGTTTCTCTCCTTGCTATTCTTGACCAGAGAAAAAAATAAATAAATCCTTTCAGCCTTAAAAAACTTCAGGATAGTCTTTAAAATACATTATTGTTAATACTGATCAGGTACAGAGACACAGAACCAGCTAGGGAAGGAAAAAAAAACGTGGCTAACACTTTCTCTAATGCGAAGAAGAGGAGAAGCAGTATTCTGCTCCTGGGACCAGGTTATTCGGGGATGAGCCCAACGAACTGAAAAACTGCTGGTAACTGTGGCATGTCACGAAACTGCTTCCAAAGTGGGATAATTCTTCTGCCATGTTTTAGGTATGTGCCAATCAGTTCACCAAGAATTATGAACAACACGCACACAAAAAGATGCTCTAGACACTGTGGGAACAAATAAGGAGAAAAAAATCATCCTAGCCCTTGGAAAGTACATGCTTTTACTGGTCAAACAAGACAAATGAGTAAGAATGATCAGTAATGTATCATGTAATAACTTTGAAATGAGTGGAACCAAGAGGGCTATACTAACCAAAGAGGGGGAAGAAATTATTCCCTGGAGAACATGAAAATCCTCAAGAAGGAGCTGAATCCTTCCTGCAAGTGGGCCTTGGGGAAAGGGCAGCACGTGAGACTGAAGTGGCAGCAGAGGGCGCTGGAGAGAGGGGCTTGGAGGGACAAGTGGTGAGTCAGGGACGTTCCCTTTCCCAGAGCAAATGCGGGGCCTCTGGGAACTTTTGGCTGAAGAGATGTTTGAGAAAGTGTAGGCGGAAAGATCAAAGTAGGCGCAACGGTCAGGAGGTCAATATATAATAGCCTAGTCATGAGGCCCATAGATGTTCCTGGAACAGGGAAGCAAAGACAGAGAAGATGCTCAAACTATTACCAGTAAAGACTGGGACGGAATATAAAAATAGAAAGAACGTCCAAGTTTCCCTTGTGGAAAAGGAGGGAAATGACGACACAAAGGAAGTCCACTTGGTGAGAGATGGGATGGATGTGTTCGGAAATGTTTAAAAGTAATTGAAAACGTGTATGTGTAGGGTAGGAGGTCAGGACTGAATATTAGAGTAGTCCCCACCTAAGCTGGAATTAGAGTTGAGTCCAAGAAAGTAGAAAAGCTTTCTTAAAGCCGTCTACAAAGAGGAGAGAGAGGATCGAGAAGGAAGGTGTGGACAGGTCTGGGAGGCTGAGGAAGCTGGCAGTAGAGAGATGATGCTTCGGTGGGGGAGGGAGGTGGGTCAGCAGCAGCCTCCACAGAGAGGAAAAGGAGATGGAAAAAATGCTCTTGGGTTTGGTTAGAAAATGACGGAAGTTGCCTTGGTTGATCACTGGAGACCGAAAGCAGGTCCTGAGGCTACTGCTCCATAGAGGGTCACTGTACTATTCTTTCTACTGTGTGACCTGGAAATTTTCTTCCTTAAGTTTTAGAAAATGAGAATGAAAGTTGAGGAAATGAAAGTGAAAGGAAGAAGGCAAGTAAAATGGTAGTTTAGAAACAACAGCAAGTATCTCTTTGTCCCTCTCCCCCCACCACCCCAAGTTAAGGAAGAAGTACAGCACTGTCATTAAAAGGACAGACATGTGTGTTCAAATATTATCCTTGCTCTTTATTAGCTGCTGTCCTGGGCAAATCATTTGATCTTAAATACTGACTATAAGGTGAGTACTTTAACCCTGGCCGTTTGGCTCAGCGGTTAGAGCGTCGACCTGCGGTCCAGAGAGACCCGGGTTCGGTTCCCACTAAGGGCACGTACCTCGGTTGCAGTTTGTCCCCGGCCCTGGTTGGTCATGCGGGTGGCAGCCACTCGATGTGTCCCTTTCGCATCCATGGCCCCCCCCCGCCCCCCCCCCCCCCCCCCCCGCCCGCCCCCCCCCCCCCCCCCCGATCCCACTCTATCTGAACAAAAAATGAAAAAATGTCCTCAGGTGAAAAAATGTCCTCGGGTGAGGATAAAAAAAAAAAAAAAAAGATGAGTACTTTATCTCTTGAACACGGAGCATGTGACAGGTCATTCACATACATTATTTCATTTAATCTTCATATTCTTATAGCATGGTTTTCACAGAGCTCAGTTTTCCAGTTCAGGAGGACCAGTGAGAACACACGTGTCTAAGGTTAGAGTTAGTAATTGGAACCCCTCGGAACCCCACCTAGCTCTGTGGACTCCAGAGCCTTCGTTCTGAACTATTAAATGATAAGGAAAGGGAACAACTAAAGGTAACATGTACTCCATGGTACTCTGTGTTGGGTTCCTGAGCATAATAAATACCATACCCAAGATATGAGTGCTTCCTAGATCTTTGTATCTGCTCTGATTTAACATACACTCAGCCTACAGCTGTCTCAAAGTCAAAGTCAATGCCTGCAAGAGCCAGTGAGGTAGCACATGAGTTTAGGGGGCTGGACAGCTCACTCCAACTGTGCAATGGGGTTCGAGATGTAGTCCCTACTCAGTAGTAGTCATCAGTTGCTATGTTTCATGGCAGTGGAACCAGGCTTACAGATCTTTAATTTCTCAAGAGTATGAAAATTTTTTTGCTGACAACGAATCCAAAGTATTCTAAAGCTACTTTGTAGGGCAAAGAACACATGGAAGTCCTCTGAGCTGGGCTGCAATCTCAGCATGACCAGACACAGATTCACTTGTACTTCAGCAGCCTCGAACCAGCCATGTTCTTCATATCTCCTGCAGTATCTGACAGAGGGATAAAGGTGCCCAGAAAATGGCATGTCTGGGGACAGTGCCTAACACAGCAAGTCCTGTGTTTCCTAAGAAATACCCACAAGCACGTGATGACACATTTTGCATTGTATTCAACTTAACACACAGCCTCGAGTGACTGACTAATGCTACAAGGGATACAAACGTGTTGCTTCCTAAGTGCCGGATGTGGTTCTTTTCACAGAACAACTCAGTCATTTGAAGAACTGTATGAGCTAGGTGCGTTTATCATGCCCATTGCATAGAGAAGCAAACTGAGACGCAGACAGATTAAATAGCATACTCAAGATCACAAAACTAGCAAGCTTCAGAGATAAGATTTGAACTTAGTAGTTTACCTCCAGAATCTGAGACCTTCACCCTTTCTGACACGACCTTCCTAAAAGCAAACGGGGACAAGGGGCGGGTGCTGCCGTGCGGTGTGATGTCACCTGGCTCCTCAAAGGAGCTGCAGTAGAGATTCGTGATACTTCTATTATTAGCATTACATATCACATTAACCACCTCAGCAGAATGGAACCTCATGTGGTAGATATAAAATACTCCAAATGTTGTTTTCCATATCATTTCTGCTCACACCAGGCCACCAATCTATACTTATACAACAGCTAAGCAGTATTCTCAAATTTTTAAGTTCATATTATTTTAACGCGTTACAGAAAAATACTTCAGGCATCCATGAATGTGAGGATACAGGTATTGGTAACTACACATGTATAAAGTCTTCCTGGAGGCTTTAATATCATTTCATATGTTTTTCTTTTTCTTGGAGATTTTAAGTCTCAGTTTATTACTGCATTTGATCAAAAGAGAAGTTCCTAACAAAGTAATATTAAGGGATATGTAAACATACTTATCAAGTTCTTAGTGTTCTCATCTACTCCCATATTTCATCAGCCATTTTTAAAATTCCAGCCTCCAGAAAGAGAAACACTTGTCTGAAGATGTTTGGATTGCCCCGGCTTTTAAAAATCAATGTCAGTTTGCATAAAACTAGAAATACAAGACATTAATGTTTCCAAAAGTACTTTTCAATATTCCACTAACCATTAACTACTCTCTCAATGTAGCCACATCTAACAAGCTGAAAACTATTTATACTTTTAAAGAAACAAAAAAGAGCCTTTTTCCCTACTCCCAACATTCAGGGGAAAGTCAGTTACAAAATCCTTTTTGTCTAGATTACTGCAACTGCCTACTAACTCCCCCGACATTCACCTGAGCACCTCTCCAGTCCTTTCTCCACAGGCCAGCTAGAAGGACCCTTTCAATAGCTAAATTGTATGATGAGGTCACTGTTTTACTTTGGCCTTTTAAAGCCTTCAGTGTACCTAGAAACGAATGCCACCTCTTCACAAAGACCTTTCTGACCTGGTCCATCACCTCTCCACCAGCATCTTAGCCCATCTCCTCCTTCACAGTGAGATATCGACATACCTGCTCAGTTCCGAGAATAAGCCAAGCTCTCTCCTGAATTAGGGCCTCTCCTACTCTGTCCCTTGCCTAGCAAGCTCTTCCTCCCGTCCTTTGTGTGTCTGGGGCCACCTAAAGTTACCTCCTCAAAAACATCTTTCCTGACTACCGAGCCTAAAGCTGATTCCAAGGGTTCCGCTTTCTGTTCATTCTCCTTGTGACCTGCCAGGATGCATTTGCTTTCTGCTTATGTGTTGTTTTATCTGTCTTTCCCTTTGGCTCTGTTCCACAAAGGCAGAAAGTGTGCTTGTGTGTTCACTCCTGCAGAGGTGGGGCCCCACAAAACGCCCGACACGCAATTAGCGTGCAGTCGAAGTGTACTGCGAGGAATGAAGGCAGGAGGAAGGGCAGGAGAGGAGAGGGAGGGAAGAAGGGATGGGAAAAGAAAACCTAATTTAACTGCGAGGTTCACTCAAGTTTAATTTTGTTATTATTGGACTGTGAGGTCTGTTCAGACAATGGGAATGTCTACTCAGACAATTCTCAAGTTATTTCTCACCCTTTTTGTCTACACTTTTTCACATATAAACTAGATTGGCTATGTAGGAAGAATTTCAGAACCAAAGTAAATATAAGACACACTTAAAATTTGTTTCAGATAGCTACGCCAAGATCAATGCTTGTTGATAAGATCCTAGAAGGGTGTTAGTTCGAAGGTATTTTTGCAATTAAATGACCATATAGAAAATGCCATCAACTGTGAGCTAAGAGAAAGCTAGTAATTTCTTAAAATGACCTGAAGACATATAACTTAATAATTTATCTTTTCAACCATTATTTGGTGTGTCTGTCCACAAGACTAATAATAGTTACATAAAAACAACTGGAAAAACAAAAACACAAAAAACAAATCCACAATGTCTATATCTCACAATTCAAAAAATTCTTAGATTTTTTAAAGTTGTACATTCCTAATTATTCATACATTGAACAGAACACTGGCATTGCATTTGTATCTATCACAATCCGATTCTTCCATGTAACCTTATAAATTTATGAGGTTCTGGGATTCGTATTCCAATTTCCTGGGCCTTCCCCTTCCCTCCAATGTGCAAAGAGAGGTTGTGTTCTTTGACTGTTATCTCTACCTACAAACCAAGCCTTCTAAAGGAAAAATGTCGGGAAGTCTTAAGTGAAATTACTGCTACATCCCCCTGTAAATGGGCCTCGATATCCAGAGGTGGGAAGGACAGCAGACAGGGAGGACGGGATGATTCATTCCAATGAGCCGCTGAAGGAAAGCCCTCAGCTACGGAGATCCTCGGATGGGTCCTTAAAGTCAGGAGGTTTAGGAAGCAATATGGCATTCCTGGTCCTTGAAAGTTACTGCAGTTTGTCTGAGAAAGTTAAGACCTCTGAGAAGATGTTGGCATTTCGAATAAAAACACATGTGCTGCCCTCTAGAGGCTACAAGGAAACATGAATCGACCTGAAAATCCTGAAAGGGGAAAAAGTCAAGGGAAAGAGGGCAGGACGCTTAAGTTGATCTTCACTGTTTTTCTGGCCAAACATTTTCCATTTAGTGTCAGACTTTAAGTTTGAGGAGTAAGTGAATACAATACAGAGGAAATTCTGAATCTGCTGCAAATAATAATTCTCTCCCAAAACACAATTCTGGGTCTTCTAATTTTTTCTTTTTTAGTTTTTTTACATGCATTTTTAAACAATTTTATTGACTGTTCCAGTACATAAATTCATCCATTTTCAGAGTACAATGAAATGATTCTTTTTTAGTATAATTAAACCAGGTTGTGCAACTACCGCCATAATCCAGTTTCAGAACATTTCCCTCACCCCCACTAGAATCCTTCCTGCCAATTTCTTAGAAAATGCTAATCCCCATTTTCTCCCAAGTCCCTGGAAACCACTAATCTACTTTGCATCTCCATGGATTTGCCTCTTATTTCATTTTTGAAATGTGAAAATCTGCAGTGAAACATTCCATAACACAATTATTAAGACAAGTCTCGCTTTTTGCAATGCTTCTCCTTCGAAATGTCCTGCTTTGACCAATGTCATGAAATCGAATCAGAGTTTCAGGGGCAGGACCGATATATACCTACTTCTCAACGTCTCACAGACTGTATATTTAACCTTCTGTCTCTAATGTCTACATAAAAATGGACCATGGGTATATTTTTAGCAACAGTCTATTTCAAAATAAGGTTTTACATCCCATGGTTTTATAAAGGATTAAGGGCTTTTATATTTGCCTCCACTGGGTAGAAACAATCCACTTTTAATTAACTATAGAAAAGAAATCCTAAATTATTCTCTTTGGTAACGAGCTTTTTAAAAAACCTCCATTTCGAATCTGTTGAGAGCATTTTGATTCTGGTGGCATGACACAGACCGCGATGATGAAAGTGAAGATTCCCTCGAGAACCCCAATTCTGGAAAGGTCAAGATCAACGGCTCCACCCAACCTGTCCTCTGGGGCAGGAATCCTGCTCTGGAATTTGCTGCGTTAACCTGCGCAGAGCACCTAATTTTCTGTACTATTACCTCATTCATACAATTGAAATAATAAGTCCTGTCAGTGTGGCTCAGTGGCTGAGCGTGGACCCATGCATCAAGAGGTCGTAGGTTCGATTCCTGGTCAGGGCACATGCCCAGGTTGTGGGCAAATCCCCAGTAGGGGGCATGCAGGAGGCGGCCAGTCGATGTTCTCTCTCATGGATGTTTCTATCTCTCTCTCCTCTCATTTCTTCTCTCTGTAAAATCAATAAAGAAAATAACAATTGAAATAATAAGAGTTGATTTGGGTGGAAAAGTGCTGAGATACAGTGATACCTCGGTTCTCGAACATAATTCGTTCCAGGAGGACAGTCGAGAACCGAATTGTTCGAGAACCGAAGCAATGCAACCCAATAGGAAAGCGTGACTCCACAAAGCGTGACTCTCTCTCTGCACTCACACTGATGACGCAAGCAAGGCGCGCTGGGCCGAATGAACGCCATTCGGCTCAACTCGGCTCATCTCGGAAGTTCGAGTTCCAAATATTTGTTCGGATTCCGAGACAAAAGTTTCTCGAATCTCCTGGTCGAATACCGATTTGGTCGAAAACCGAGGCGTTCGAGAACCGAGGTATCACTGTATGTGCCTGACATAGCCCACAGTGACTGCAATCAATATCACTTGCATCGTATTTTACCAAGGATCATTATCGTCATTTCTGTTTGGATAAAGAACAGACCTGTGATTGGCAACAGAAAAATGACTGACCATAGGCAGACTGAGTGAGGATTTTTAATTATCAACTTGTATCACCTGCTGTGTGGGACTTCAAGGCCAGGCTGTGGTTGCAGTTCATTCCTAAGCCTCAGGAACAGACCGCAAGGAAATCAAAGAGGCTGGTCTCAGAGAAGGTAACAATTAACTGCAGGGCATGTGTGCCAAAAATGTGCTGACCTACTCTCACACTTCTTGCATTTCCGGTTTTTTACTGCCTTCCTGCAGGCATTTCCCTCACCGATCCCAGCAGTAAAGTGCCGGCTTCACAAAGGTCAGATTATGGAATCACAGCAACGTGGAAGTGGAATAAATTTGGGTCTGGGTTAGCGAAATAAAACAAATCAAACCAATCACAAAATGAAAGTTGAGTATTAATGGTTTGATTTTTGGGTTCCCTTTTTCCCTAAGCAATCTATGCTTTAAAGCATTATTAAGTTAGGAACGGTACCTATCTTTGTGAATCAAAACCAGTGGAGAATCAAACCACTATAATTAATGTAACAAGGCCTGCTGACTCACCTCCACTAAACTCAAGCCCTAAAAGCCCAAATCTGCACATTAATTGCAATTAATGCCTCTCTCCTCTTTCAAGCACCATGGAGCAGAGTTTTATAAACAGCAAAGAGTGTTAATTTAAACAAAATATAAAAAGCCAATTCTTTCTAGGTGGTAAAGCTGGGTCTGCATATTTTCATTATTACATAATGGTTACCTTTAGCCCATAAACTACAAGGTCATAGTAAGGTCACAATGAAGTGGCAAATGTAATAACGGAGAAGAAAAGTAACTAGAGACCATATTTAAGATGACTTTTCCCCAGCTTGGTAAATGAATATTCTTTTAGTGTAGCTCACGCAGTAGCGCTGATTTAAAATAGGTTTTCTGTTTAAATCATTAATCTACACTCTGTATTATAATATTTCTTAACTTTTCTTTTTAGTGCTTTCCCCCTCCCTCTTTAACATACACAACCCCGAATTTGCTGTGGCCCAAATAAGAGTGAACTTGAAGGTTAAAGCCATCCTTGGCTTAGAATGTACACATGCAAATTGAAGAATATGAAACAGGTCACTGCCAGACTCTTTGTGTTCCTAAGAAAAGAGCACCCCTGTGCCAGGTGATGATAAACTAACACCAAGAATTAATCTGCTAAAAAGTTGTGTACTTCACTTTATACAAAAGCGCACCACCTGCTTTTACAAGACTAGTCTGAGATCTTTCTATTGTTGGTCAGTGTAAGAACTGTGTTTTTCATTTATATACTGTTGATACCCAAGATACTGCAAATAATGTCATCAATTTCCTTCAATTACCTCATAAAGGATTCATTTGCACTCGGGGAATAAAAAGGTTGCGACAGTAGCTTCAGGATCACTCAGCAGCAAGAATCCACATTAATAACTATGCTCAGAGGCACAGAGGGAGGGAAAAAAGTCATTTACTTAACATTCTTAAATTCTTTGTGGTATAACAAGACTATGTCATGATTTAGGGTTAAAAAGTACCGTTGTTTTGCTCCTGAGAAAAGTCTTTCATAATCTACACATTTCTGTGACACTTGGAGTTATGAGATCGCAGGCAACCTTTAAATGTGGTATCCCCTGCTGAAAACCCCCCATCCGCCTTCAGAGGAGAAAGAAAACCCGGATATTACTTTACTCCTGAGACTCCAAATAGCCCAGGCCTCATTGTACAAAGACGTTTCTTTATAGAATAGTTAGATAGCGCTGCTGCAGAAAATAACTTTTGTATGCCTATATGGTAACATAGGTCATGGAGAGCTAATTAGGCATTCTTCTTTTGGTTTGATTACCTAAAGAGTTGGTTTTGTAATACAATAGCACGTGAAGGTCAGTATGATTATGAGAGAAACCTTAGATGCTGTGACAAATCCAATAACTATCAGGGTATTTTGTTCATAGAAGTAAAGCATTTCTCAAAATATTGTGCTGATTTGTTAAGGTACCGGGAGATACTCTGCAGGCTGCAGGCTGACCTGCTCACAACACTCACAGTGTCAACAGTCTTGACAACGAGACGGTGTCAACCGTCCCGGCTGTCAACAGATTTCCTTAGAAGATACAGACTTGTCTTTGGGAGTAAGGCAGAGACTAAAATAAGGATAATTATGTTGAGGTACACAAAAATCTGAACCCAGGGAGAAAAGACAAACATCAGTCTGCTCTTTATTTATACTCTCAGCTTCACCCACTGGGTGTAAGCAATGCTGATCTTTCATACGGGAATTTTAAGTCCTCTTTCTGTAATTCCAACCCTCCCCTCCCCCCCCCCCCACACCTCCCCCAATCTAACAGGTTAACTAACCATCTTAGCAGAAAAGACTTTACTTTCAGGTTCATGTCTCCTTTGAGCATTTAAAACACAGGGCGATTCACATCTTACAAGGCCATGAATCTTTGAAATGAACTTGAGGAAAACTTGCAAGAGACCCAAAGCTCCTGCAACAAATGTAAGACTGCACTGCCCTCCAGAGGTGACTTCCTAGCAAACACTTCTCATCAATCAGTGTGAGGACCAAGGGACTGTGAATGCTGAGGCAATACTCATTATAATTTTACTCCTGCCAGCCCAAATATTTTTTAAAATCAACACCTAAAAATCAGCAGCAAACTACTTGCTTTGCCCTAAGCAGACTAGTACATTTTCTTGGTTCTTTCATCCTGCCTCATTTCCTTTTGTCCTGTTCAAAAGTGCTATTCGCTAGAGCTTTGCCAAAATGTTAAATATGAATTTTCTGTTGGTTGGGGGGTGGGGTGGGGGGGGCAATTTATTCATGTGTGCTTGTCAAAGAAATCAGGCAAACTAGGGGACCTAAGGACACCTTTGCAAAACAGAACCCTCGGAGACGACTTGAGGGCACAGAAAGGGACAGTTCAGAAAATGATTATTTCACAGTCTGCTGGCATGATAGAAACCGAAGTCAGTATCAACTATATCTTGTAAATATCAAGCATGGTTTACTTTCCACAAAGGGATAATTGTGATTATTTTGAGGCCGTCACATAAGAAGGAAAGGTAAAAGCTACTGTTTATAGGTTACTAGTAAAGTCTTTTTCAAAGAGAGAGTTAATAGGGACTTGAGGTTCCGTCGGAGAGGCTCGGTCACAACCCGACAGTCCCGTGAGTCAGACAGGGACGCGCTTGGGCCGCACTCGGGGACAGTGCTCTTGCAGCGCCGGCGGTCAGGTCCAGAAACCCTCGGACCCCGGGAAGCCGCCGGGACAACAAAGCCCAGGCGGTGGCTGCCCAGTGTCGTCATGGGGATTAGGCGGGGGTCAGGGCTTCGTGGCGCCACCTGCCCGGCTATGACATAAGCTTATATCCGACATAAATCTTACCCCCTCTGTTTTGAAAGCAAATAATAAAAAAGTTGTTCCATGTCTTTGACCTTTATTTCTGGGAAACGGATTTTTCCCTCCTAGCCGTGGAATGCACTCAGCATCCCCGGTGGGACAGGCTGAGAAGCCCTGTCACAGAACACATGTGTAAATATCCACCTTCTCACTTCCAGAGTGATTTGCATCTGCAACGTCACTAAATTTTATTTTCCAAAGTGCCTTAAAGGGAGGAGGAAAGGGAGTGTGAGAAGGAAAGAAAAACAGAAAGATACCTGAAGGAGGAAATTAAAACACCCTCCTGACAAAGGTACGCACCTGAGCAGCAGGTGGCAGGGAAACCAGAGGCGCTCAGCACTGCCCCCCGGAGGCCAGGGGGTCCCCCACAGCCCCTGCTCCTGAGCTCTTTCCTCCGCCTGTGGGGTCCAAACACTCGGAAGACTGCCTCCCCCAAACAAACTCTTTCTGAAACTTGGCCATTACATGACTTGAAAGGGCAATGGAATGATGTTTCTAGAACTTACTTGAGGAAAGACAAGGTGGTTAACTATAGATGTAAATCACTAAATTACACACATGTGCAATAATGCCAGGCATATAGATCCAGACTTCAGGGTAAAAACAGAAAATAACAACAGGTAAAAACCTATTGAATTAGTGTACCACATTTCTATACTACTTCTACTACTACTACTACTACTACTACTACTTCTTCTTCTTCTTCTAATTCTACTATTACTACTTCTACTACTAATACTGAATGCTGACCAGGGCTGGCTCACAGGAAGTACACCCTCAGCAGGTAGAGGACCTCCTAACACATAAGCACTTCTTAATACTCTTCTAACACTCTAGTGTCTAAAGAAAAGAGCAAGGGAGCCCTGGCTGGTTTGGCTCATTGGTTAGAGCGTTGGCCTGTAGACCAAAGAGTTCAGGTTTGATTCCGGCCAAGGGCATGTACCTTGATTGCGGTCAGACCTTGGCTCTGGTTAGGGTCGTGCAGGTGGCAACCAATTGATGTATCTCTCTCACATCGATGCTTCTCTCTCTCTCCCCCTCCCACTCTGTCTGAAGATCAATGTAAAAATATCCTCGGGTGAGGATAAAAAGAAAAGAAAAGAAAAGAAAAAAGCAAGGGAAATGTACTCAGTATTAATAGTGAATAGCTACCAAGTTACTTGAGCAAGGGGTCTGTTAAGAGGCTCTTTCATTCTAGATATTCTCCCTAGAAAGATACATTTTATTGTTTTTTGTTTTTTGTTTTTAACTTCAGAAATTATAGGGGAGGTAGGATCAAATGATACATTTTATTTTCTTCATAGTGATATTCTTGTTGGTACAAAGAGTGAAATCCAAGGACCCATTTTTCAGTCAGGAACTTTGTAATAAAAAGTGTAGCTAATATAGACAATATTAGGATAATTAACAAGACATGATCTATAAGGCTTTAACTGCTCTGAAAATTATAACTAGTATAAAGAATAGCAAATATGTCTCCCAGTTCAATAGTCACATGTTGATTAAGGTCCTACTACTTGCTAGGCAGTGGGGATATGGCAGTGGGGATATGGCAGTGGGGATATGGCAGTGGGGATATGGCAGTGGCTTAAATAAAGCCACTGACGTTTACTGGGGAGAAATACAAAGTAAACTGTAAGACCCACATAGAGCCCTGGCCGGTTTGGCTCAGCGGTTAGAGCGTTGGCCCGTGGACCAGAGTCCTGGGTTCAGTTCCCACTAAGAGCACGTACCTCAGTTACAATGTGTCCCTCGCCCCGATTGGGGACATGTGGGTGGCAACCAGTCAATGTCTCTCTCACATTGATGTTTCTCTCTCCCTCCTGCTCTATCTAAAGATAAATGCAAAAATGTCCTTGGGTGAGGATAAAAAAAACCCATATAGAAGGAGTTAGCTCTGCATCCCTGTTACAGAGGAAACATCAGGCAGCAAAGAGGAGGGCGCTTCTGCGTGTGTGTGTGTGTGTGTGTGTGTACACGTGTGTGTGTGTGTGCACAGAAACTCTTACATAGGTATTGGGTAGGACGTCTCTAGTGAGGTGGGGAGAGCTATGTGGTGTATCTAGGGACGAGAGAGGAAGACAAGGGAAGGTTCCAACACGGGGAACAGGACGTGAGAAGGCTCCAGACCCGTAAGCACACGCAGTGCTCTCTGGGCCTTGGTACGGACTGGACTTGGTACAGACTGTGAGCGAGAAGGAAGTCACTAAGAAACCAACCTGAGAAGTGCAGTTGTCCATGTTGGGGGTGATGACTGCTCTTGAGTTATAGGGACAGTCTGGGACACGGTGGCCACAACTTGGGCTTGAAAACCATATCTGGAATAAAATAATTTCTGCTCTTCAATGGCATAGCTGCAAGACTGGTTTAATCACTGCATTTCTCAGGCTCCGCTTAAATGGCCATAAACCCACACTGCAGTACTCTTGTGAGGATTAAATAATACAAAGGTACCTAAGATTGTTCCTGGGTTACAGTAAGTGCTTAATAAATAATAGCTGTCATTGGAATAGTGTTGTAAGCAGCTGAAAAGTGACTTTCATGTGAACTTAAGCAGGAAACAGGAGTTTTACAAGGGCCGAAGAGCAGCGGAGGAGGAAGTTGGCATGAGGACAGGTTTTGAATCCCGAAGATGCTAAGGAGCTCTTGGTATCTCGATCAGCCTCCCAAAGTGTCCAGTTCAGAACAGGGGTGCGATTTCATAAGGAGAACCTGGTGTACAATAAAAATACCTCATTGTAATAGTTAAATTATAACCCCTATAGTGTGACTGATGAAAAATATCGGTATCACTCAGTAAAAATTAATGAGTCTGTAGGGTAGTGGTTCTCAACCTGTGGGTCGTGACCCCTTTGGGGGTTGAACGACCCTTTCACAGGGGTCGCCTAAGACATAACAGTAGCAAAATTACAGTTATGAAGTAGCAACAAAAATAATTTTATGGTTGGGGGTCGCCACAACATGAGGAACTGTATTAAAAGGTCGCAGCATTAGGACGGTGAGCAACCACTGCTTTAGGGTCTGTGTGATTTAAATGCTCCCAGTAACCTATGAATACAATATTAAACTTATTTTAAAAATGAGAAACTGAGGATCAAAGAAAATAAAAATGTGTCCAAAATCACACATCCAGTTAAGTGTGCTCAAACCCAATTCATGTTAAGTGTTCAAATAATGTTTCTCCAGTGACCATATGGATTTTAACACCAAATTTCATGTCTACATTGCTGCTTTTGCCCCTACAACTCATTAAACCAGACAAATGTTTCCCAAATTCTTCCTATTGTAAGAGTCAGCTGGGATGCTTGTGGTTTTCTCCTGTGTCCCCCTGCCAAACTCAGACTCCTTGGTGGAGCAGCCTAGAAATTGATATTTTTATTTATTTTTTCTCTAATTTTTTTTTCTTTATTCATTTTAGAGAGAGAGGAAGGAAGAGGGAGAGAGATAGAAACATCCATGAGAGAGAACATCGACTGGCTGCCTCCTGCGTGCCCCCACTGGGGACTGGGCCCACAACCTGGGCATGTGCCCTGACCAGGAATCAAACCAGCGACCTCTTGGGGCATGGGTCAATGCTCAACCACTGAGCCACACCAGCCGGGGAAATTGATATTTTTAATAAGTAATCCAGGAGATCTGTATTAGGAAATTTTGAGAAACATTGGGTGGTTGCTATACAATGCCCTTTTCTTTTTTTTAAGTGTTGTGTGTGTCATTTCTTTTTTTTTTAAATATGTTTTTATTGATTTTTTTTTAGAGTGGGGAAAGGGAGAAGAAGAGAGAAACATCCACGTGAGAGAGAAACATGGATCGGCAGCCTCCTTCACGCCCCCTACTGGGGATCGAGCCTGCAGCCCAGGCATGTGCCCTGACCTGGCATCAAACTGGAACCTCCCAGTCCATGGGACTATGCTCAGTTCACTGAGCCACACCAGCCAGACTACAATGCTCTCTTCATTTCGACTATAACTGCTACCTAGCTGTCTCTCTCTTTTAAAAGGGGAAGAATATATGGCACTTTCAACCTTTTACCTATTTCAAAACCCAATACTTTGAAAAGGCACAAGGCCCTGAAATACAGATTTTAAAAATGTTGCAATGTATCGACTTTGTTGATTTTAACTGAATGGGAATAAACACAATGTATGTGGGAGTTGTTTTCAGCAAGTGTTGTTTTCCCATTACTGGCTACAAATCTAGCAAATCTCTAAGGAAGGATTTTCTAGTATTGGACTTTTCTACATAGACTTCATTATAAAAAACATCTCCTCCTCCTAACCTCCTGCCTGCAGGGGGTTATGACCAAGGTCTCATAGTATCTAGAGGCGTTTCTTCATGTTTTATTCCTTGGTAACATAATTAAGAGTGTTGCTGATGAAGTGTTCGTTTTCCTTTACTTTCTTGTAAGAGTGGGAAAACAGGTTTCGTTTGGAAAGTTCTAATATGTTTTAAAAATACACACTGCTGGGTATTCTGGCAACTGCTGAGTGGTGCACACTTTGCGGGGCTGGTAACTAGGATTGGATGGTGTTACATGAAAACGGTGAATAATTATATTTTTCACAAAGTTTTGTGTTCTAAAAAGAAGTGCTATAAACCATTTCCTTTGGTGTGGCACAATGAATAAGAGTAATTTTAAACTCCTGTCCCAGGGTATGATGTAAAGAAACTGACTGGTAGGTACCGCCAGATCATCCTAGGAATGCCACATCCATGAATTAGGGAAAAGTGGGGAGAAGTGTTTCAATCTAGGAAACAAGGTCAAGTGGCAGACGGCTATTCTATGGCTCTCGGACCAAGAATAATGATATTCACGCTCATCCTCCGGCTCCCAACGAACCATGGGAAATTCCCAGCTCCTCTTGCCTTGAGATTTCAGTGACTACTAATGATGAGCATTGCTAATCACACATACTGGTGGCTATAAATGTACAAGATAAAAGTGTCTTTCAATCTTATTGACCATTAGCTATCAAAAAAGCAGTAACGTTCTACATATGTCAAGTTGGGAAGATTCTGAGAGTATGTTTACTAAAAAATACTACTTCCTGCTTAGAGGACTTGTTTTCTTTCAACGAGAACAAAAGAACAATGTGGAAACCGCAACACTTCTCTTCAACCTAAAACAAATGGCTCTCAGGAAACATTCATGTTCACTTTTTAGTCCAACATAAATAAAAGGGAAACGTTGTGTAATGGAGGTTGGGCCATCCAACAAAAGCAAAACTCCTGGAGCTAAAAATAGCATGTGGCAAGTTTTTGAGATTTATAATTATCCAAATTCTCTCATAAAGAAATAGTCATAAAGATGTGATGACTTCGGGTGATAATTGTTTCAAAGCACTGTCGAAACAGATATACTTTGAAATTGTCTAATGTCATTTATTTGCAACATCAAGCTATCAATTGCCAAAGTTTTATGAATTACTTTAAAATGCAAACAGTTTTCAGTTTCCTAGCACAATTATGTATGTTAAGAGGAAGAAAGAAACTTTCCTCATAAGGACAAAGAACATAATCTTTCTTTAGCAAATGATTTTTAATTAAACTAATTACATTTAGCATTCAAATACAATTTAGAATGTCTTTATAGTTTTTAAATTAGCATCAGTCTACTCTAGTCTTTCTAGGAAACTTTTGAGAAAAATTAGTCCCTAAAAACTAAAATTAACCTTGAAACTTAAGATGTTGTTGCTGTGTTTGGAATATAAATATCACTATACATGAGGCTTGAAGAGAAACAGACAAGAACAATTAACTATAGAATCAGACTAAAGCTCCTTGGAAAAGATTCAACTATAATGTGTACCAAGGGCCAGCAGGGGGAGTAAAATCCCCAAAATACAGGTAAAATAAGAGAAAAATGCTGAATGGAGGTATAGCAGGGACCAACCTGAATCAGTCATCCAATCAAACAAGAATGATAAACAGATTCTTCATGGCCCTAGCTGAGGATAAAATGAATTTGAATGATTTTTCATTCATCTTGTGGGAAAAAAAATCACCTCTTTTTATATATATTCTGGGAAGCAAAATAAGCTAACAGGGAATTTCTTCATCAGTACACCAGTACCTAAAAAAATTGTCTTGTTTTTTCATCTTTGGTTGACTAATAAAGAGAACAAACAGCCCCTACTAGAAGACAATCAAGTACTTTTTAAAAATTAAGACAGTTTTTGTTGTTGTATTTAATCCTCACCCAAGGATATTTTCCCACTGATTTTTAGATAGAGTGAAAGAGAGGGAGAGAGAGAGTGAAAGTGAGAAACATTGACGTGAGAAAGAAACATCTGTTGATTGCCTCCTGCGTGACCCAGGCTGGGGATGGAACCTGCAACCCAGGCACATGCCCTTGACCAGGAATCGAACCAATGAATCTCAGTCTGCAGGCTGACACTGTAACCACTGAGCCAAACCAGCCAGGGCAAAATTAAGACACTTTTTAAGAGCAGTTTCAGGTGTGTAAATCATGTATTATTATTAAACAAGAATTTTTTAAATCAACAACTTATTGAATTCCACTTGTGGTCAGCTAGAATTATGATTCCAAAAGTCAAATAAATGGCCTCTTCACCAGGCCTTTGCACGTGTGGGAGAATGACAAGACCCACAGGGTTTAACAACCGAGGAAGCAGAGAAGAGGGGGACATTCTGAAAGCAATGAAGAAGGGAGCCAGGGAAATCTTTCTAGTAACAGGTTAAAAAGTATTCCACATTCATAATGTTTCATGTAAAGTCATTTTACACATAGGGATAAAAACGATCTAGAAAAAAGGAAATCCTGGCCTTTGGAAACACGGTAACCCTTTCACGTCACAGAATGACCAATGTACCTGATTAAAATATTACCTGTCAAACCTCTCAGGAGCACCTACGACTATCTGACAGGTGTTTGTGGCCTGGTTACTTTACTACCTAATGAAGGCAGGAAAGGGCTGGAGATTCCATCCTTCCTCCTTTCCATTAAGATGTGAGTCCCTGCGGTTTTAGCAGAGGTGCCACATTCCCCAGATGTTCTGTTGAATGACCTCACTGATGACTCTTCAATAGACTTTGCTCTTCAAAGACCACATTTCCTCATGTATCTTACTAATCAACCCTCCGACGTTGGTGAAAGAATTTTTTTTTTAAGTTAAAAAGGGAAAGAGTTTTGCTAGAAAATCTTCAACTGTGCAGTTAGCACTGAATTCGATAAACAGTACATTCCTAGTCACAGCCACCAAAATCCCAAGTTAAATCTGTGCCCTTGGAACAAGGCCAAAATGCCACAGCATATCTGCACTTTGAACAAACGGCACATTTTTAATCCTGTGTTTTTCTGCCAAAACAAAGACTCAAAATATGCAGATTCTATCTTCCCTGAAAACTTTATCATGGTAATTTGGATGCAAAGGAAAAACAAAAAACAAAAAAACTTTTGAGACCAGCAGAATGATAGATTTGCTATTTTAGCATTAATGCTACCTCAACTATTTCTGGAGGTCAGATGTACACATGGACATCCTGACGGCCACTAGCGCCATCCGACTTGAAATCAGATGCCTACATTGAAATTCTTTGCTACGTGGCCAATATCCTTCACTTTTCAGCCTCAATTTCTTTATCTGTCGATGGGGATGATGATATCTCACAGGCTTGCTGGGAGGAGCCAATGAGACAATACATAGAAACTGGTTCTACAGCTAATCAGTAAATGATTCTCCTACAGTGAAACCTACTAGACATTCGCACCTACTGGATACAAGATACGAATCACGAATTTGCCAAAGGAAAATAATAATTTTTTGAAAAACATATCTAGCTTTCACTTATAATGTGATATGTTCTCATTTGGGATATTAATGACAAAATTCTGTAGGAAATAGAATATTTTCTGTCAAATATACCATTCTCCCCACCTAAATAATTACTCATTAATAATCTTTCTACTGAATTGCCCACTAAAGAAAAAATTCTAGTAAAGGCAGCTATAATCTGGTCAGGACCCCAAAGAGTTGAATTGCTGAAAAACATGACGTTTCCCAGAACTATTTCTAGATTATATGAGACTATGACTGTAATGATAAATATCATCTGTCCCTACTTTTGACAAAATACTATGATTGCATTTGGTGGAAACAAATACATAAAGATAAACTTACTAAAATGAACATAATTTTTCTCAAGGAAATGCAGATGCGTGTAGATACAATGCATGTTACAATGGTTGATCTTTTACTGAATCGAAATAAAGTCAAGAAGACAAAAGAGTCTTCTAGGCCAGGCCAAGGTAGACATTTATTTCTTATGCTTTATATTCTGCTGCCTGTCTTTTTAAAAGAATATATTTTAACCACATTCAATTTAAAAATAAAAATGTGAATTTGGATTTTCGTTTTAATTTTGATGTGAGGAAGAGTTCCTTCTCTCTGTGAAAAGTCTGCCAAGAGCCATGGCTGAGCTGCGCACACCATATACTCAGACAAGTGTTTTCTGTAGGTAATCTGGAGACTCTGTTGATTTCAAATGTGCCTAATAGTGTTTCCATTAAATTATGTGTAGCGTATTATAACTGTGCATTAAGAGTTTATATACCATAAATTCCCTAGGAGGTTTTAAATAGCAAGTTACTAATTTCCTCCCTTGCCAAAAGTTCATAAGGCATGAAGTATTTGCTATTAAATAGCTTCTATATTTCACTTTAGGGAACACCAAAATATTTCCCAATGGGTGACCTTAGTGATCTAAGCATTAAAAATCTTGCCCTGGTCAGTGTGTCTCAGTTGGTTGGGCTTCATCCAGGCACAGGAGGGTTGTGGATTTGGTTCCGGTCGGGGCACACGCCCAGTTATGGGCTTGATCCCCAGTGGTGGGGGGTGCAGGAGGCAGCAGATGGATGTTTTGCTCTCACATTGATGTTTCTCTCTCTCCCCCTCTCTTTTCCTCTCTCCCTAAAAAAAACAAAACAAAACAAAAAAAAAACTTAAAAAACAGAAACAAAAACCTGATGAATAAGATGCCATGGAGATATGTTAAGACCCCATGCTGCTGAGTTTGTTTTGATTAAACAGCCCAGCTTTTATTGAGAAGGATTAGATTAGGTATGCACATGCGGTACAGAGATCCTCCAAATGACATATAAGGGACTTGGTGAATTGTTACTGGGAATCTTTTGTCAGGACTTTCATTCTCTGAAGAGTATTTTGAGCAGCATGTTAAGTGTCCTTGACAAAATTTCTCCCAAGAAACTTTTCCTAATTGACAATATTGACAATTACCACCTGTTAATTGGACCTCTGCGTTGACTAGATCTTTCAGAAGATTGTGATGCCTCTCTCTTCGGCGGGGCCCTTGACCCCTTGCTTTCATACAACTTAAACAGTAAGCTTATGTAACAGAAACAGACAGTGAATCAAATTAAGTAGACGTGTATTTAAAAGTGAGATGTTGTTTCTATTAATCTGTAACATGAAAATAATAACAATAAAATGAGTAATTTATTGGGAACTTTCTATGTGCTTGTTAAATATTTTACAGTAGTATCTCCTTTAAATCTTTCAGCAACCCTAAATGTGAACACAAGTATAATTCTAATTTTATAAATGAAGAAACGGAAGCATGGAGAGGTTAAGAAATGAGCCTCCTTAGTAAAAAGGGAAAAGAAAAAAAAGAGAGAATGTATTACATTATTCTTAGGATAAAAAAATTACTGAGATTCAGAAATTCTCATTTCTTGTCGAGAGGGAAACATGGACCAGATTTGCTCTCCCAATTATACATGGACAGAAGTTTCAAAGCAGTGGTTTAAGACACAACGTCAGGCCCTGGCCAGTTTGGCTCAGCGGTTAGAGCATCGGCCTGCGGTCCCAAGAGACCCAGGTTCGGTTCCCGCTAAGGGCACGTACTTCGGTTGCAGTTTGTCCCCGGCCCTGGTTGGGTCGTGCGGGTGGCAGCCACTCAATGTGTCCCTTTCACGTCGATGCTTCTCTCTCTCTCTCTTCCTCTCTCTCCCTCCCACTCTACCTGAACAAAAAATGGAAAAATGTCCTTGGGTGAAGATTAAAAAACAACAACAAAAAAAGACACAACGTCGGGTAACAAACTCAGTGATCACTGAGAGATGCGACATACACTAAGTACCGAAGACGACTCCACCTTCCCGCCTGGAGACGGCCCGTGTTAGCACGGTGAGCGGGAACTCGGAGAACTCAGGCCCCCAGCCGAAGCGACACCGGTGAACATCTGCACTCACCGCGGGTTCGCAGGAGACAGTGACGGGAGGGGAGACCGGAGCACCGAGGGACAGAGTTCCAGGGCTGCACACAACATCCCTCAAATAAGCAGCGGAGTACTCATCAGTACACGTGAAGGAAACCACCAGAATGTGTGAGAGGGAACAGTGCCCTGTGTCACAAAGGGATAGAAATGGGGCTTGTTTCCAGCAACCAAAGGGTAAAGCTCCCGAACCATGGGGCACTGGATCCGGGAAACGGAAGGGTGCCCCGCAGCGGGGAGGAGGAAGCCCAGACAGCACAAATCATGCCAAACTGGGACCAAAAGAATAAACTGTTTTCATGAACTGGACTGTGTCCTTGGGCAACACTCAAGAATATGCACAGGAGTACGAAATAAATCCAGCATTAAGGAAGGTGAAATACACAATGCTTGGCATATAACAAAAATTACCAGACATGCAAAGAAGCAAGAAAATATGACCCCAACTAAAGAGAAAACTTTATCAAAACAGGCCCAAAACTGATAGAGACTTTAGAATGAACAGAAAAAAACACACACATTAAAACAGCTATGAAATTGTATCCCCTATGTTCAAAAAGTTAAGTAGTGACGTAAAAGATATTAAAAAGAACCAAATGAAAGTTCTAGACATAGAAACTACACATCAGATCAAAAACACATTAGATGGAACTAAGAGCCAATTAGTCAACTAAGATAAAAAGGTTAGTGGTGATCCAGGGGTCAAAGGACAAATCAGAAGGGAGATGAGAAAGAATTCTGTGGCATCAAAGCAAAGGCAGCAGGTGCAGAGATAACAAGTGGGACTACCCCAAATTCAACAGCTTCTGCTCAGCAACGGAAGCCATCAAGAAAATAAAAATGGCCCTGGCTGGTTTGGCTCAGCGGTTAGAGCGCTGGCCTGTGGTCCAGAGAGACCCGGGTTCGGTTCCCGCTAAGGGCATGTACCTCGGTTGCAGTTTGTCCCCGGCCCTGGTTGGTCGTGCGGGTGGCAGCCACTCGATGTGTCCCTTTCACGTCGATGTTTCTCTCTCTCTCTCTCTTCCTCTCTCTCCCTCCCACTCTATCTGAACAAAAAAAATGAAAGAATGTCCTCCGGTGAGGATAAAAAAAAATCATAACCAAAAAAAAAAAAAAGAAAAGAAAAATGCAACCCATGGAACTGGAGAAAACATTCGCAAACCACATATCTGATAAGAGTTTAAATGATAGAAGAAACACATACAAGTCAATAGCAAACAAACAAAAACTTCAATCTGTAAATGGCAAAATCTTAATAGACATTTTTCCGGAGAAGACGTGCAATTGGCCGACAGGCGGATGGAAAGGTGCCCCACGTCGCTCACCATCAGGGAAATGCAAATCCAAACCAGGACAAGACAGCACCTCAAGCCTATTACAGTGGTTATGATCAGAGACAAGAGATAACAAATGCCGGGGGGAGGTGGAGGAGAGGCAACCCTGTAGACCGCTGGAGGGAATGTAAACTGCAACGGTCACTATGGAAATTATTATGGAAGTTCCTCAAGAAATTAAAAGTAGAACTACCATGGGATCCAGCAGTCCCAGTTCTGGGTATATATTCAGAAGAAACAAACCATTATCTCAAAGAGGTATCAGCAGTCCCATGTTCGCTGCAGCACTATTCATTATGGCCACCAGCTGGAAACCACCGACGTGTCTGCCTAGGTGTGAATGGATCACGAAAACGTGACATAGATGTAGAGATACACGCATATACTGTAGAATATTATTCAGCCTTCAAAAAGAAAACCTCGGCAGTTGTGACAGTATGGATGAACCTTGAGGGCATTATGCTAAGTGAACTAAGCCAGACGGGAAAACAAGTACTATATGGTATCTATCACTTATGTACGGAAACTAGAAGAACCTGTCATGGAAACTAAGAGGAGGAAAGTGGTTGTCAGGGGCTGTGAGGTGGGGCAAATATGTAGAGGTTGGTAAAGGGTACAGACTTTCAGCTATAAGATGAATAAGGTTTGCAGATCTAATGTATAACATGTTGACTATAGTTGATAACACTGTATTGTATTGGATCACTGCAATTTGCTAAGAGGGTAGAACGTGAATATTGTCACAAAAAGTAAACATGTATGGTGATAGACATGTTAATAACCTCAATGGGGGAATCCATTCACCTATTCACAATGTCTATGTATATCAAATCATCACATTGTACATGTTAATAAAATATATATTCTAAACAGAATGAAAATGAAAACACAACATACCAGGATCTGTGAGATGTAGCTAAGGCAGTAGGAGCAATATTTAAGGGAAATTTTTTTTTAAATACTCATCCGTGGATATTTTTCTATTTATCTTCAGATAGAGTGGTAAGAAGGGAGAGAGAGAGAGATTGATTGGCTGCTTCCAGCACGCCCTGACGAACCGCAACCGAGGTATGTGCCCTCGACTGGAATTGAACCTGTGACTCATTGGTCTGCGGGCTGATGCTCTAACCACTGTGCCAAACTGGCCAGGGCTTTAAGGGAAATTTTACAGCACTAATTACATACATTAGGAAAGAAGAAAAATCTCAAATCAATTACCTCAGCTTCCATATTACAAAACTAGAGGAGGAGGAGGAGCAAGTGAAACCCAAAGCAATTAGAAGAAAGGCAATAATGAAGATCAGAGTGGAAATACAGGAAGTAGAAACAGTAAGATAACAGAAAATCAATGAAACCAAAGGCTGATTATTTATTAGAATATAGAATACTGGTAAATGTCTAGTGAAACTGATCATGAAAAAAGGAGAGAAGACACTAATTACCAACATTAGGAACAAAATTTGTGACATCACTTTAGATTCTACAGATATTCAAAGTGCAATAACAGGATATTATCAACAACTTTATGCCTATACATTGGAAAACTTAGACGAAATGGACAAATTCCTTAAAAAAAAAAACCCACAAACTAGCAAATTAAAAAAAAAAAAATAGTGTGAATAGTACTGTATCTATTAAAGAATTTGTATCTTTAGTTAAAAATCTCCCCATAAAAAAGCTCCAGGCTCAGGGGAAGTTCTCTGTTGAAATGTGCCGAATGTCTAAGCAAAAATAATGCCAACTCTGTGCAAACTCTTCCAGAAAATGGAAGACAAGTGACTCCTTTCAAGGCGTGACATGAGACCCGCCTTACCCTGACACCAAAACCTGACACACACACAGTGCAAGAAAGCAAACTGCAGGCTGATATTCCTCAAACAGAATCCATCAATATGTTAAAAGTATTATATACCTTGATCAAGTGAGATTTACACCAGTAATGCCAGATTGACTTACCATCTGAAAATCAATGAATGAAAGACACCACATTCATAGCTTAAGTAAGAAAAACTACATGATCATCTCAAGAGAAGCAGAACAATTCTAAACAAATGATGGATAAGTTACATGGAAACAGGTGCAAATTTTAAATGTATCTAAAATAAAGGCCTTTTAGTCAATGAAACCATCAAATATGTATTAAGTGTCTAATATGGACCTGAGCCTAATTCCCAGTCCAGTAAATATTAGGCGGAAAGAGAAAACCTCTGCCTCAGTGGAGCTTACACCTTTTTCCTTGTTACCACAGCATCACAACATCATCATTCCCTTTAGTCTGTTCACATCTTCCTGTGAACAGGGTGGCACTCTGCCAGCCACGCCCACTTGCCACCATCGCGAGTTGCTACTACCTTCGTGGTATGGCACCACTACTTTTACTCAAATGGTTATACGCAGATTACTTCTTCACCACAGGCCTGTGCACATTCTATTTCTAATTTCTTAGATCTGAACTACCTAAAATACCAACATTTTCAATTCCCCTTCTTGTTTAGTGGAATGAAGACCCAGCTCGGTTACAGTTCAAGATAACAACACAATAATGAAAAACAATAGTCCCTTCGACGAGCATAGTGCTTTGCACTTTTGAAGCATTTCCATGTGGATTCACCATAATCTGATTTGAAAACCGTGAGCTCACTAGAGAAGGTAGCAATCTCTTCATTTCCTTGGTGAGAAAACTGAAGTCCAGAGACAGGAAGTGATTATCCATCACTCACAGCTATAGAATTTCTTCGCGAACACCAAGGGTATTTTTCATCTCTTTCAAGTTTCAGAAAGAGAGATGGTTTCATAAACATGCACATTCTTTCTTGCATATAGTGGCACATGCCCAGTTATTTTCTAACCAGGCTTCTCCAAATACCCTCGCAATAATGACATCCTTCCAGGACGGCCGTGAAGTTTCCTACCCGAGAGCAGTGAGGTCCACTACGGACACATACACTTCTCAGGCCTGACTCTGCTGCAAGGGGCCCAAACTGGCTGAAGACTGAGCAAGTGAACGTGTACGGAAAATTCCCCATCGTTATAACAGTAGATTCCAAAATACAAACAACATTCACTACGCTTTGACAAAGTTCCTCTGTAAAAATAAATTCTCCTCACTGAAAGCACTTTTTGAAGTTTTATATAGGAGCGTTATCAAAATAAGTAGAGTTTTAGCTCCCTCTCAACTTAGCTAGAACAGTTCTCTTCATTTAACAGAGGCCAACCCAAAATGCTCAACAGTATCTTGGATCTTCTTTTACCCGGTTTCAGTAGGACTACCTCTCTCTGTGCAGCTGACAGGAAGACATGAAGAAAGGTTTTCCTCTGCTATAAATAAAATGCAGAAGTATGAGAAAGAAGGGGCGTTTGAAGTTGGTTAATTTGCTGTTCCTCTTTTAAAAGTCAGGACATCGACTGATAATTCAGCAGAGTAAGTTGTTCATGGATTTCTCCAAATGATTGCAATCTCAGGGAAACGATCTTATTCTGTCACTATTTCTGAAGTAAATTATATATAGTCCAAAATAATGTCATTGGAGAGAAACTAACAAAAGCATTAAGAGATTATGTTTCTAGGCACACGCAGGGCTCATTTTACTTTAATTATACAGCTCTTTAATTTGGTAATTATAAAATATTCCCTGACAAAATTAGTTTTAGTGACAAAGTTAGGCATGTAAATTTCACACAGCCACTACTTCTTCTGACACTCTGTCAGAATGTCACGGTTTTTAAATAATGACGGTACGTGGTATGGCACCACTACTTTGAAAAGGAACACATCCCCGAGAACTTAGTGTTCCGTTGGCTTCCTCAAAAGAAAAGGGAGGAGGAATAAACAGGGGCAATAGATCTGCCGGCTTAGGAAACATAAAATTAACATCACAAAATTTCAGCTTTCACTCATCAACAGCGGTGACATTTTCATCTCTAGCCACCTCATCTTGGAGAGTGGCTTTTAGAACTAGTCCACACCAGAGGAAACTAGCAATAATTACTCACTTTCTCCCCAATGGCTAGGAGTAAAATCAAATTTCTATCAGTTTTATTCATTAAAAAATAGAAGGGATTGCCGGGCTGGTGCGGCTCAGTGGTTGAGCGTTGACCCACGCACCAAGAGGTTGCCAGTTTGATTCCCTGTCAGGACATATTCCAGGTTGTGGGCCCGATCCCCAGTGGGGGCATGCAGGAGGCGGCCAATCGATGTTCTCTCTCATCAATATTTCTATAGCTCTCTCCCTCTCCCTTCCTCTCTCTTTCAAATCAATAAAGAAAAAAAATAGAAGGAACTGACATATATTCACAGTGAAAAGTGCCTTGTTATTTTAAAAAACTTTTACTGATTTTTGAGAGAGAGAGAGAAGGAAGGAGAAAGGCAGAAACACCAATATGTTGTTCCACTTCTTTATGGGTTCACTGGCTGATTCTTGTATGTGCCCTGACTGGGGACTGAACTCTCAACCTTGGTGTATGGGGACGATGCTCTAACCAACTGAGCTACCCAGCCAGGGGAAAAGTGCTGATGTTAAAATGAAGACACTCTTATTTACACTGCAGAGGATGATACGTTAACAGGGCTCTGTTCTCAGAAGGCATGACACGTGCCTGTCTGCTGATCTGTACTTGCCTACATGGGCTGCATGTGCCTCAGTGTTCGGATGTGAAAACGTGAGCAGTTAAAACAGAGGCTGCCCTGGCCAGTTTGGCTCAGTGGTTAGAGCGATGGCCTGTGGTCCAGAGAGACCCGGGTTCAGTTCCTGCTAGGAGCACGTGCCTTGGTTGCAGTTTGTCCCCGGCCCTGGTTGGTCGTCTGGGTGGCAGCCACTCGATGTGTCCCTTTCACGTTGATGTTTCTCTGTCTCTCTCTTCCTCTCTCTCCCTCCCACTCTATCTGAACAAAAAATGGGAAAATGTCCTCGGGTGAGGATAAAATAAAAATAAAAAATAAATAAATAAATAAATAAATAAATAAATAAATAAAACAGAGGCTAAGAGATAACAAATGGATAATCAGAGTTAAGCAACATCTCGTGGGGAAGTTAAAATGAGGCTAGCCCAACATGTTAATAATAATAATAATGATAATAATAATTAGTTATTGGATCCCGAGACAACATGTGCTATGTGCTCTTATATTTCCATTTTACAGGTGGGGGACCTGAAGCACAGCCGGTGAAAACCCTTGTCCAAGGTCCACAGCCAGCCAGTTGAGTGAAAATCTGATCCCAGACAGTCTGACTAGAGAGAGTGCCTAATTTTCTTAAGGAAAAAACTTTAAATTGTTGCATGAACTTTAAGTAATTATACAAAGTACGTAGTTGATAATATTAGTATAATGTCATGAACAATAAAATAAAGAAGTGAAAAAATGTCCACATTTGTGCAGCTCAAAAGCTTTTGGAATTACACTAATGTATGCCACACACTTGTCCCTCAGGCAGGGATTACAGGAAATTGTGATCCCTGTCCGCTCGCGACTCCTGCTGGCAGAGGGGGCGTGATGGTGTGGAGTCATCCTGTGCACAGCGTGCTCTGTGTGCGCCTCTACTTCCTTCTGTGAGAGCAGTCTAAGCATTCTTAGAAGGACAAACTGCTTCAGCAGCTACCCCCACCGCTCACCCGAGAATACGTCTACTTTCCCTAGTGACCTCTTCTATAATGTTCTTCTTGCATTTTTGAAATTAACACCGTCTCATTCACCCTTTTCCTCTCCCAGCCTCCAGCAGAATCTTGGAGGGTCAGGCAGTGAAAAAGAGGCCCATCGCCTTGTGTTGGACTAGGCTGGCAGCAAATGCATCTATATCAGGGCTATCCTGGGCCTGGTGGAACCCTGAGCACGCCCAGGAGCAATCCAGGAGGAGTCGGGAGACGGGATCTCTCCGGCTCCGTCCTCCCAGCCGAAGGAGCCAAGACAAGAACACAGACTTGCTGGCGCCACGAAGACTGTACGGCTAAGAAATGGACAAAGTGAACAGAACCAAAGAATGAATGAAAGGAAATGGATGAGTCTAAGGCAGAGAAAAGGATCTATGATAGAACAAACATAGTACCCTCTTCTTGTTTAATTTCTTTTAAACAATTTATTGAGCCCTGGCCAGTTTGGCTGAGCGGTTGAGCGTCAGCCTGCGAACCATAGAGTCCTGGGTTCGGTTCCTACTAGGGCCACGTACCACACACACACACACACACACACAAATTTATTGTATTTATTGGGGTGACATTGGTTAATAAAATTATATAGGTTTCAGGTGTATAATTCTATAATACATCATCTGTATATTGTATTGTGGATTCACCATGCCAAGTCTCCTTCCATCACCATTTATTCCCTGTTCCCCTCTACTACCTCCCCCCAACCCCCTTTCCCTCTGGTAATCAATATATTGTTTTCTGTCTATGAGAGTTTTTTTTACAGAAATAATTATTCTTTATTTATTTTAGAGAGAGAGGAAGGGAGAGGGAGAGACAGAAACATCGATTAGCCACCTCCTGCATGCCTCCCACTAGGAACTGGGCCACAACCTGGGCATGTGCCCTGACCCGGAATCAAACTGTTGACCTCTTGGTGCGTGGGTTGATGCTCTACCACTGAGCCACACCAGCCGGGCTTTGTTATTTTTTTTCTTTTTCTTAATCCCTTCATCTTTTCACCCCATCCCACCCCCTACACCCTCCCCTCTGACAGACATCAGTCTGTTCTCTGTATCTATGAGTCTGCTTCTGTTCCGTTTGTTACCTTATTTTGTTCATTAGATTCCACATATGAGTGAAATCATATGGTATTTGTCTTTCTCTGACTGGCTTATTTCACTTAGCATAATACTCTTCGGGTCCATCCATGTTGTCTCAAAAGGTAAGATTTCCTATGGCCTAGCAATATAAGCAACTAAATTCGGCATGAAAAATAGACTTCACACTCTGCAGTAAATACTTTGAGTCGGGATCTTTGTGTGCATTTCTCTTCTCACAAGGGATGTTTGTGCAAGTGACCTCCACTTGCACTGTGAAACAGATCCCCAGTTCCTCATTGCTACAAGGTGCATGCCAATCCCTCTGGCCCTAACAAAACTGTTAGCTCATGTCTATTGTATGCGAAAAGAGGGAACTTCCTTTAGCTTCTACACAAAGAGTCAGGTCAAAATGAGAAGTGGTGTTTTTCAACCACTTAACCACCAGCTTGACTTTTTCAAAACTAGTATACAGATGCAGTCATTGAAATCGACAGAGGCTCAGTGATTTACCTACAGTCGCACATCTGGTACAGAGTAGCCAGAGGCACAGCCGTTGATTTGGATTCTGCTGCCATAGTCCTCTTCCAACGTGCTCTCTTCTTGAAACATTGTTTGACTGTGAAATGCACTCACTGATTTAAACTATTTTTCTTTAATTTGATTAGAAACATTATATGCTAAGAGAGAGGCAACCATCAAGTTTAAGTGAGCAGGAAGGGGATTTTTAGAAACATTACACAATCATACACACACACACACACACACACACACACACATCAGTTCAGCTATAAATTGTGGACTTCTGGAAACAAAATGAAAAATCGGCTCTGGGGTGGGATGAGGAAGCCTCTCAGGGGAACTCTGGTCACAACACGCTATAATGTTCACTGGTCAACCTTATGCACCAGAATATTCTGGCTGTTTGTGTGAAAGTGTTTAAGTGAGGAAGTAATCAGAGAAATTATTTAGTGTCTTCCTCTCTTAGAAAGAAATGTAATTAGAATTTTTAAAGAGGCATTGGTTTGAAACAAGCTTAAACTTTTTAATGCCTGGCAAGTGTGGTCCCAGAAGCTGCACTGAACCCGAGGAGGCCACTTATGTCCCAGCCCTGGCTCTGCGACCTCCGTGTCGGATTCGAGATGTTTTCTAGACCTCCCTTTCGAGAGACTTTGTACGGATGGTCCCCACCCCACCCCTAAACTCAAGTTTTGTGACCATATGTTTGCAAAAGATATTGTTCTTTATTTCAGGTAATATTAAGAATCTATCAAGTGCTGCAAGACAGTGCTAAATAATGTAATATAGAATGAAAAGGGGCCATTATGGTTCCTGTCTCCAAAAAATTTACCATAGTCCTGGCCGGTTGCTAAGTGGTTAGAGCATCAGACTGCCGACACAAGGGTCTCATGTTTGATTCCAGTCAAGGGCACATACCTGGGTTGCAGGTTCTATCCCCAGCCCTGGTCAGGGTCCTGTGGGACCCAAGCAATGAATGTCTCTCTCTCTCCGCCCTTCCTCACTCCCTCCCACCCTATCCAAAAATCAATGGAAAAATATCCTTGGGTGAGGATTTTTTTAAAAAAGGTACAAGAAAAAAATAAATAAAATTTATAATAGTCCACTATTTCTTCATCTCATGTAGGATGGTTAATTTATTATATTTAAAAATAATCATTGTTCCAATACACCCAATAGGCATTTTTGCTCCGTTGGTAGTTAAACATGACAGAAACCAAAAGAAGAAAAGTTAAACATTTCTGTTACATCTTGCAAGCTATAGGTTGAAACAGTTACATTTTACCACACACCTAACAGTTCCATTTTTGTCTATGATTGTGAGAGCTATTTTAAGTTTTAATTGAAAACTTGAATTTCCTAAAAATAAGGTAACTGAACATATTGCCTTTTCTTTTATATTAAAAAAAAAATCCATTATGCCAATAGTATCGGGATTTAAAAGTAAAAGATAATTAAGCAAGGGCATCTAAAATAATTGAAATTCAAAATATATCACAAGCTTGATTGTTTGACTAAAATTAAACAACGAACTTGAATAGAACTGCTGGGAATGATGTGAAGGAACAATGAAAACAAAACCACTGTGATAAGTTCAATCAGGTTGGGTCTCTTTTTATTTCCCATTTGCCTTTTGTTACATGGACCTGAAATGCAACACCTATGATCAGTTTCTCATCTCTGTTTATGGTTGTGCTAACAGGGAAATTGGTTGTTAATTGGTCCACCTGAACTGTGTTCCTTTATTGCTTGTGTCTCCCTCCCTGATCTTAAATGTCCCTGTGATTCTCCTCACGCTTATCTTCCCTGTGTTAGTAAAACCAGGATTGCCATGGAGGGAAACTTACTGCTAGGCCGTTTGTTTCTGATTAGTCTTTCTACACGCTCCAATTTGCATAACTTTATTGTTTTGTGAATTCTACACTTGTGAATTTCTTACCAAGGCACCTGCCAGTGTAACAGTATTTAAGGAACTGTCAGCAGTTTCTATTTTGGGGTTCTAAGTTGGCTACAAAAATCCACTCTGGGTTGACTTTTGGCATGTGTTCTAGGGTAACAAACCAAGACTGAATTATTTTTAGAAAAGGGGGAGAGGATGAAGGGGAAATAGTTTTTTTGGTTGGGTTTTTCTGGTATAGACATAAAATAGAAAACAAAAATTCCTGGTTTCAGAAGTGTTTTGAAGATTTCTCTTAGGTTTTTCTGAAAATACTCCTTTCAACCCATTGGTTGACACTGCAGACTCACACTTGGAGGAATTATAGCAAAATATTAAAAGGATCTGTTTCATTTACAGGCAAATTATCTCATACGGTCATTAACTGTAATAATGCAATAGCCATTTTAAGAGAAAAAATGCCATCAATTTAGTGAAGATTATACTAAAGCCAGGAACAAATTTCAGGTTTCTGGACAGTGACTAAGCATCTGGTTCTCCCTACCTACCTACCTACCTACCCAAATACACACTCACTATCATCAAGAGCTCCAGCAAACTGGGAAGAATTAGAGATACTCTAAGTTTCATTGAGGTTTGAGGCTTCATCTCTGGAGAGAGGTCTTCACTATCTAAATGTTTATTGGCAAGCAAATAAAAAAAGCTCATAAGCATATTTAGAACTTTTGCAAAATTATAATTGGAAAATTTTCCCAAAGCTTCAAGGCATGTGAGGTAGGTATCATACCCTTCCCATTACACACACACACACACACACACACACCCCTTAGAATGAACCAATACACTGTATACAAAGTGTCTTAGAAGATAAGAATTTTGTAGTTAGCTAAATGGTAACATAAATTAATTAAAACTTTCTTGAGAAACTTTTTGGGGCCAGGCATTAAGCTAGAAAGTTAGATTAGCAAGTTTATATAAAATACTGGGGTAAGGAAGAAAGTGTAATGTGAAATTGAAAAAAAAAGAAAAGATATTAAAATTAGACTGGTAGGAGAAAAAAATGGTGGCGGAGTGAATGGAGCTACACAGACCATCTCCCAGGGCCAAACTGGATTTACAACGAAAATACAGACAAATCATCAGGAAGGAGCCACCGAAAGGCAGCCTGGAGGACCACATAACCAGGGACACCGACTCAATCCTGGTAGGCTTGCGAGGACGCGAGAGGGGGCGAGGAGCCCACGGTCCGCAGGGGCCTGGGCGGGGACCAGGGGACTCGGCTGGGACCAGGGGCTCGGCGGGAAGCTGCTGCCTCGGCTGGTGCCGCAGACTCGGTCGCCCTTGGCTGGAAGCAGCGCCCTCGGGTTAAAAGTCCCAGGCGGCTCCACGACGCAGAGCTGGGACAGAGGCTAAATTGGCAGCAGCCACTCACCTTGGGCTCCGGCAGAGGAAGGCAGACTGGCCTGGAACTGTGTAGGGACACTCGGGTTTTGGAGGGTGCTCAGAGCTTTTGCTGAGTGCAGCCACGCAGGACTGTGGTCATTTTAATCCTTCCCAGGGCCTGGAAAGAGGCAGCAACCCCTCCCACGGAGATTCAACCCCACCTGGTGGCCATTGAAATGCTAATTGAGGCCCATTACCAACCAGCAGCTGCCCCACCCTCGGGAAATCCTCTTACACTGAGCACCTGAGTGAATTTTTCAGGCAACTCAGAAACCAAGTGTCTTCAGGTGACCACTACTAATAGCCTCCAGGCAAAAAAAAAACAAAAAACAGCTAGAGGAAATTTAAGACTTAACAGTGGTGGTTAAAGTGGGTCCTCCCTGCCTCATCCAAACCCAGGAGAGGGAGCCACAAACAGCAGAACACCAACACCCACAGGGAAAATTTGGCAGACTCCAAAGCCCACTGTGATAGCCAAAATGGTGAAAAACAGAAACAAAAGCCAAATGAAAGAACAAGAGACCTCTACTGACGATGAGATAAATGAGGTGCAGTTAGCAAGTTAACAGAACTAGAATTCAGAGCCATGATCTTGAGGAAACTCAACAGCATGTGTAAGGACATGAGCACCATGAGTAAACACATAGAAATGTTGAAAATCAACCAGTTGGAAATTAAAAATGACATATCAGAAATGAAAAACACATTGGAAGGTCTAAAAAGCAGAGTAGAGGAAGCTGAGAACCGGATCAGTAAATTAGAAGACAGGGTAGAAAAAAATCAACCAATCAGAAAACCGAAAGGAGAAAACGATTAAAAAACAGGAAGACAGCTTAAGAGAACTGTGGGACAACTGGAAACGTAATAATATTCGCATCATAGGAGTCCCCGAAGAAGAAGAAAATGAGCAAGGGTTAGAGACTATATTCAAAGAATTAGTGACAGAAAACTTTCCTAATTTGGTGAGGGAAGAAGGCATTCAAGTTCAAGAAGCACAGAGAGCCCCAAGTAAGAAGAACCCAAATGGGCCCACACCAAGACATATAGTAATCAAACTGCCAAAAATTAAAGACAAAGAGAGAATCCTAAAAGCAGCAAGAGATAACCAACAGGTTACCTACAAAGGAAACCCCATAAGGCTCTCAGCTGACTTCTCACAAGAAACACTACAGGCCAGAAGGGAATGGCATGAAGTAATCAAGGCCATGAAAAACAAGGATCTGAATCAAAGACTACTCTACCCAGCAAGGCTATCCTTCAAAATGGAAGGTCAAATAAAGAGCTTCCCAGACAAAAAAAGGAAAAAAGGCTAAGGGAATACATTAGCATCAAACCAGCACTGCAAGAAATGTTAAAAGGACTGCTGTAATTAGCAGAAGAAATGGGAAGAAAAATATAACCACACTAAACAAAAATGGCAATAAAAAGTACATATCAATAATCACCTTAAATGTAAATGGATTGGATACTCCCATAAAAATACACAGAGTAGCTGACTGGATAAGAAAGCATGACTCATTTATATGTTGTTTACAAGAGACCCACCTCACAACAAAAGACTCACATGGATTGAAAGTGAAGGGATGGAAAAAAATCTTCCAAGCAAACAGAAAGGAAAAAAAAGCTGGGGTAGCAATACTCATATCTGATAAAAGAGACTTCAAAATGAAGGCCATAACTAGAGAAAAAGAAGGTCACTACATAATATTGAAAGGATCTATCCAACAAGAAGATATAACCTTGATAAACATATATGCACCCAATATAGGAGCACCAAAATATATTAAAAATCTTCTGGAGGACTTCAAAGGAGAAATCGATAGCAATACAATCATAGCAGGGGACTTCAATACCCCGCTGACATCACTGGATAGATCCTCTAGACAAAAAATTAGCAAGGAAACAGAGACTCTAAATGAAGCACTAGACCAAATGGATTTAATAAATATCTACAGAGAATTACACCCCAAAACTACAGAATTCACATTCTTCTCAAGTGCACATGGAACATTCTCAAAGATAGACTGCATGTTAGGGCACAAACTAAGTCTCTACAAGTTCAAGAAGACTGAAATCATATCAAACATCTTCTCAGATCACAATGGCATGAAACTAGAAATCAATTGCAAGAATAACATACAAAGTCATTTGAACACATGGAAGCTAAATAGCGTGTTATTAAACAATGAATGGGTCACCAAGGAGATCAAGGAAGAAATCAAAAACTTCCTGGAAACCAATGAAAATGAAGACACAACAACACAAAATCTATGGGATGCAGCGAAAGCAGTCCTGAGAGGGAAGTTCATAGCACTACAGGCCTACCTCAAAGAAACAAGAAAAATCTCTAACAGACTATATAACGTCACAACTTAAAGAACTAGAGAGCAAACAAAAAGAAAACCCCAGAGCAAGTAGAAGGAAGGAAATAGTAAACATCAGAGCAGAAATAAACAACATAGAGACCAAAAAAACAATTCAAAGGATCAATGAAACAAAGAGCTGGTTTTTTGAAAAGATAAACAAGATTGATGGACCCTTAGCTAGACTCACCAAGTAACAAAGAGAGAGAACCCAAATACACAAAATCAGAAATGAAAGAGGAGAAGTAACAACTGACAACATAGAAATACAAAAGATCGCTAACAACTACTATGAACAATTATATGGCAACAAATTCGACAATCTAAGAGAAATGGACAAATTTCTAGAAACACAAAATAGTCTCCCAAAACTGGACCAGGAAGAGATAGAAAACTTGAACAGACCAATATCAACAGAATAAATTGAAGATGTAATCAAAACTCTCCCAGCAAACAAAAGCCCAGGCCCGGATGGCTTCACAGGGGAGTTTTACCGAACATTCAAAGAAGAACTAACACCCATTCTCCTCAAACTATTTTAAAAAATTCAAGAAGAAGGAAGACTTCCAAACTTGTTTTATGACACCAGCATAATTCTAATTACAAAACGAGAAAAAGACACTACAAAGAAAGAAAACTACAGGCCAATATCCCTGATGAACATAGACGCCAAAATCCGGAACAAAATACTAGCAAATCGGCTCCAGCAATACACCAAAAAAATTATCCACCCTGACCAAGTGGGATTCATTCCAGGGATGCAAGGCTGGTACAATATTTGCAAATCAATAAACGTGATACACCACATAAATAAAACGAAGAATAAAAACCACATGATCATATCAATAGATGCCGAAAAAGCCTTCGACAAAATCCAGCATCCATTTCTGATAAAAACACTCAGCAATGTGGGAATAGAGGGATCATATCTCAACATAATAAAGGCCATATATGAAAGACCTACAGCCAACATCATACTCAAAGGGCAAAAACTAAAAGCATTTCCCTTAAGAACAGGAACAAAGCAAGGATGCCCACTTAGCCACTCTTATTTAACATAGTACTGGAAGTCTTAGCCACAGCAATCAGACAGGAAGAAAAAATAAAAGGGATCCAAATTGGAAAGGAGGAAGTGAAACTGTCATTATTTGCAGATGACATGGTACTATATGTAGAAAACCCCAAAGACTCCATCAAAAATTTACTAGACTTAATAAATGAATTTGGCAAAGTAGCAGGATACGAAATTAACGTCACAAAATTGATGGCATTCTTATACACCAATGATGAACTCACAGAAAAAGAAACTAAGAAAACAATCCCATTTACCATTGCGGTAAAAAAATTAAGATACCTAGGAATAAACCTAACCAAAGAAATAAAGGACCTATTCGCAGAAAACTACAGGTCATTGAAAAGAGAAATAGAGGAAGATATAAAAAAGTGGAAGCACATACCCTGTTCATGGATTGGGGGAATTAACATCATTAAAATGTCCATATTACTCAATGCAATCTATAGATTTAATGCAATCCCCATCAAACTACCAACAACATACTTCACAGAACTAGAACAAGTACTTCAAAAGTTCATATGGAACCAAAAAAGACCTCGAATAGCCACTGCAATCTTGAAAAGGAAGAACAAAGTTGGAGGGATCACATTACCAGATTTCAAGTTATACTACAAAGCCACCGTAATCAAAACAGCCTGGTACTGGAACAAGAACAGGCATATAGACCAGTGGAACAGAACAGAGAACCCAGAAATGGACCCAAGGCAATATGCTCAATTAATATTGGACAAAGGTGGCAAGAGCATACAGTGGAGTAAGGACAGCCTCTTTAATAAATGGTGCTGGGAAAATTGGACAGCTACATGCAGGAAAATGAAACCAGACCATCAACTTAAACCCTACACAAGAATAAACTCAAAATGGATAAAAGACTTAAATGTGACTCATGAATCCATAAAAATCCTAGAAGAAACTGTAGGCAACAAAATTTCAGACATCATACGCAGCAGAATTTTCACTGATACATCACCCAAGACAATAGAAACAAAGGAGAAAATGAACACATGGGACTACATCAAACTCAAAAGCTTCTGCACAGTGAAAGATACAATCATCAAAATGGAAAGGCTACCCACTGTATGGGAGACCATAATTGCCAATGATGTATCAGATATGGGGTTAATTTCCAATATATATAGAGTGCTCATACAACTCCAGAAAAGGAAGACAAAGAACCCAATTAAAAAATGGGCAGAGGAACTAAATAGACACCTCTCCAAACAGGACATACAAATGGCTAAGAGACATATGAAGAAATGCTCATCATCACTAATCATCAGAGAGATGCAAATTAAAACAACAATGAGGTATCACCTCACACCTGTCAGAATGGCCGCCATCAACAAATCATCAAACAAGTGTTGGCGAGGGTGTGGAGAAAAGGAGACTCTAGTACACTGCTGGTGGGAATGCAGACTGGTGCAGCCACTAGGGAAAACAATATGGTGTTACCTCAAAAAATTAAAAATTGAACTCCCATTTGACCCTGTGATCCCACTTCTAGGAATATACCCTAAGAAGCCTGAAACACCAATCAGAAAGACTACATATACCCCCATGTTTGTAGTAGCACTATTTACAATAGCTAAGATCTGAAAACAGCCCAAATGTCCATCAGTAGATGAATGGATAAAAAAGCTGTGGTACATATACGCAATGGAGTACTACGCAGCTGTAAGAAAGAAAGATCTCTTGTCCTTTGAGACTACATGGAGGGACCTGGAGAGTATCATCCTGAGTGAGGCAAGCCAAACAGAAAAGGACAAGTATCATATGATCTCACTTATTTGTGGAATATAATGAACATAACAGTCTGAGGAATGGGGTAGTCCCAGAGACGTGGAGGTGGGGTACAGACTGACAATCCCCAGAAGAGGGGATGGTGGGGGAGAGATAAACCACAGAACTTATATGCATGTATGCATGAACAGTGGTCATGGACAACAAACTGGGGACAGGGCGGGGAGGGAGAGGGAGGGGGAATCAGTGGGGGAAAAAGGAGAAACATCTGTAACAAAAATTAATTAATAAAAAATAAAAAAATAAAATAGAATTAGACTGGTACTAGATATTTTGAAAACTTTTAAAGGTTGTGCTGAATGACTATTCAGGCTGAATAGAGTTAATGAATCTTAGCAATACTCATTTTATTAAAGCCTCGTTTGTGATGAAGGAATACATATAATAACAATATAATGGATGCTCTGAGTGGAAGATTTAAAGTCAATATGAATTTGTCACTGACTAAATACATAATATTTTTTAGTGTACCTAACTTTCTTTATAATTTAACTATAGGCACTAAGTGACATATCTGTTCATTTCCATATTTTTTTGCCAGTCTTCAGAATAGACTGGTTGTAACTTAGGGATCACATCAGATATATCTTCAATAACAATGATCTTTAATTTGCAGATTTCTTAAGTAACCGATGCATTATAAGCATACATATTCTGAAATATTGGGGGTTATTTGATATATGACCGTGTATGTAATGTATAATCATTGTCTTTATAGGTTAGTACTTTCACAGGAGATAATGGTCCCACCTGGAAACAAATCTTGAATTCAAGTGCTCTTTGTTCTTATCTCTCTGCTATTAAATAATAAGCAAAGTATCTAAAAGAGAATATTATATAATAAGAATTACTGGACTTGATTCTGTTCTCAGATGTTCAGGTTCATGTTGACTTTAAATCTTTTACTCAGAACATATATTGTTGTTGTATGTATCTCTTCATTACAAATGAGGCTAAGTAATTATGCAGAATATTAGCATATTTGTGCATAGTGATGTGAAATGAATTCTGGATACAAGAAAATAAAAATAAACTGATATTCAAAAAAAGAGAAGGTTATCTTCAAAAGATGTAACCTGCAGCCATGCACTGTCTACAGGAGACACACTCTGGTTCCTAATTTTGAGCAATCTGATCCCTCTGGCAATGGCATCATGATTGTGGAATGGGAGATACGGGAATATCAGAGACCAATGTAAGACACGGAATCACACAATACATCCCTCTGAAGACCTACTCACCAAGCGGCCTTCTAGTTATCATTTAATTTCCCCTGTAATTTCCAGTGACACAGCACTCAGTAGGTTCACATGTCTAAGCTAAATCATTTGGAGCAAAGAATTCTTCTTGCAAACCAATCTATTTGCATTTTGGTCTATACATTAATGTCTTTCGAGTTTGGTTAATGCAAGCACACCCATGCAGCTCTAGTCCCAACAGGCTAATCAAACAAGTGTCTGGGTCTCTGTGGCTAGGTGCACACCCCAGGCCCTGCGAGCGCAGCCCTGGTGTACAACAGGCACTTAGTAAACAAATGACTAAAGGCAGCGCCACCTTGCGAAAACTCTTGGTAGCACGCAGAAGTTGCTCTAGTTTTCTTTCCAATCTCAACAGGAACTAAAGTTCAAAGAGAAAAATAATTATGGTTTAAATTTTTACCATTTCTTTTCATTTTAATGAACTCTAAAATAAAAAATGAGCTCAAGCAAAGAGGTCTCTAAAACATACCTCATTTCCACTCTGATGTTTTCCAGTCGTAATTATGGCTTAAGTAAATATTCTTTAAACCATGTTAGAATTTTTTTTCACCATTTGTAAGGCAGCCTATTGCTGAAAGGCACCTTAGAAAACTTGTAACACAACCTCATCTTTTACAAAGGGGCAAACCGATGTTATTATTTTACCTAATCCTGTAACAAGAAGAAAAGGAAATAAGGACCAAAAGTAGATTAAAATAACCAAGAAGTGGTTCCTCATTAATTAAAATCAGGAAGTTTGGTTAGTTTGATGTTAGTTAGGAAATACAAAATTATTTCCCAATAACTCATATGTATATTTTGCTGTGTATCCAACTTTACTGGTATAGGCTTTTCAACTTTACCTTCAATATTCTGGTTATTAATAGTTTTAATTAGCTTTTTCACATTTATGCAATAATAATAAACATAGCAAGTTCCTCAGAAATGTGTTTTTCTTTTAGTGTTTGTTTTCTTTAGCACAAAAAATTGTACCCCAAGAGTGAGGTGTTACCCACTCCATAGTTTGTTTGGTTATTGTTTTAATTATAATAACATTCCATGTTTTGGCTTCCAGTGTTAGGTTGAACCAAAGGCAAATGCCATATCTGTAGGTCAAAAATGGTCAAATAACAATTTCATATGTTTCAAATTAATATTTACTGAAAAACATAGTTTTTACTGCAAATTAGCCAAACGATAGCATTACATTTGCTGGCCAAATGACATTTTAGTTCTCACATTAATTTAATTTATAACAAATAATTATGCTTAAGAAGTAAGTTTGCTTCTCTAAACACAAGCATCTATAATCATATATGTCCTCATGTACTAATGAAAAATGAAAAAAAAATATTTCCTTACTAAATGAAGTCTAATAGATAAAAAGTCAAATTTAAATGAGCTCAAATAAAAATCTATTTAAGAATTCATTTATAGATGTCTTGTCACATATCAAAATGGGTTTTAATGGGTCATCATGAAATGGGAAATGTGTGTGAGGGTGGATGTTCTTCAACTTTTAATTGCTTTAAAGGGTGACTGAGGTATCCAAAATCATAAGAAAATAGTGAGCTTATGGAAAACAGGGCATTGAAGGGGAAGACCTGTGTTTACCTGAACAGTCTGCAGGGCTTAACCATCTAATCACAACTAGCATCAGCTCTCTCTGGATTTCAGCTATGAAGATCTCAGATTTCCAAAATAATGTCATGCTCTATCAAGGGAAATACAATAAGAAATAAATGGCTTGCAAAGATGAACTTGCATTTAAAGAATACAGCCCAGCCCTGGCCAGTTTGGCTCAGCAGTTAGAGCGTCGGCCCGCGGACCAGAGAGCCCTGGGTTCAGTTCCTGCTAAGGGCACGTACCTCAGTTGCAGTTTGTCCCCGGCCCTGGTTGGGTCATGCAGGTGGCAACCACTCAATGTGTCTCCCTTACATCGATGTTCCTCTCTCTTTTCCTCCCTCTCTCCCTCCCGCTCTGAAGATAAATGTAAAAAAATGTCCTAAAGTGAGGATAAAATATATATATATATATATATATATATATATCCCAGACACAATACGACTCTTAACTAGCCTGTCTAACAGAATTTTAAAAAAATATAAACAGTTTAAAGGGGCTGAAAAATAAAAAATATATATTCATTTTGGTGACAGATGGACCACGTGTACTGTGAATATGTCCCCTCTTCCTAATCAGACCCTTTGCTCCAGGTTCTGAAGACACGCCAGCATTTTTATTGTATGAGACAAAGTTGGAACAGAGAAGTGGCGAAGAGGAATTGAGAACAGCTCATTCCTAAAGAGAAAGTGAAGCCTCTACTTCATTTGCATAAAAAACCAAGAAAATAGTATAAATACTTCTCAATATCTGTGACCCAACTTACACTTCCTTTGAACTTCCCTTGTCCAAAGCAATTTGTAAAAAGTCCTAAGAATACTGTTGGTAAGACAAAATATTATTTTAGGTAATTTGATTCAAATATACATTATGTGAACAATGTAGGTAGGAAATTTCAAGTTGAAGTAAGTTTAAAAATGTAAAAACAAGCCATTGTCAGACAAACCTGCAGTCTGACATCAGACGATAACAGATCTTTAAGTTTACTAATAACAAGACAATATTAAATAAAATTGGTGGTGAATAAGTTCACTCGTCCTGTGTCCAAGTCACACTAGACCAGTTGGTCACCCGAAAACCACTTTCACTATTTACAACATCTGTGTATCGTGCACAAAACTCCACTGAATTTATTCACTTTCATCAAATACCTGGGATTGAGCAAAAAGGAAAAAGAAAAACCTTATGGACACGGACGATTGTGGGGTGTGGTGGGGGTGAAGGAGGGTACGGGGGGATAAAGGGTGATGGACGGAGACTGGACTTGTGGTGGTGAACACATAATACACTGTGCAGATGATGTGTTATACAACTGTGCACCTGAAATCTGTATAATTTTGTTAACCAGTATCCCCCCAATAAATACAATAAAAAAAGAAAACAAATTATACCAATGATGAAAAGTTAAACACATGTCAAATTATTATTTTTGCCTATATTATACTAGGCCTTGTGGTTTTACCACAACTTGAAGTGAAATATCCCCAAACTTCAAAATCTTCCCTGCTTATTTAAAAAATAAACAAATATAAAAGCAAAATACTTGTGCTGTAAATTCAAATAAAATGCAGTGGTAGCTTTCATATTACTGAAACAGCCTTCAAATTCAAAGCTACTTGCCTCTGTATAAACCTGACAATTTTCCACTTCATCAGGAGAAGGTACTAAATTTCTGCATCTCATGAAAATGATCTTATCATCTTAACTTTTAATCTGTATTTTCTTTAGGCGTTTTATTTTATTTTATTTTATTTTTTGGCAAGTGGTAGTAGGATAGTGGATGTATTTTCTCTTAAATCCCACACAGATATACTAAATAATGCCAGTCTCTTTCTATATTTTATTATCATTTAAATTCATTTTGCTGAATCCTTCCAAAAATAATAAGTACATTGCAGTACATTATAGAAAGTTAAATAATGTCCTTTGATTAAACTGTTTTACTTCTGGCTGTTCTGGTCACTTGGACTGGTAAACTTGACAAGATGAAATCAGTACCATTAGAAGGAGAAAATTAACAAATCAATATTTTGTTCACAATGTCAACAGGGGAAACTGTAGGCCATTTTTTGTTTGTTTGTTTTCTTCATTGTTTTTGAATTTAAAAGTAGTTTTCAAAAGCACCGAGGATCAACAAATAAGCTAACTATAATACTTCCATTCACATACTTTTTCTTAACCTTAATCTTTCTCTGGGTAGTCTATTACATAGACTTAAAATTATTCGGACATTTTTGTTACCTTTCGATACTTATTCCTTTTCTTTCAGGCAATGATTCATCTTGTACCTGCAGGTCAGTTGTCCCTAATATCCATGAACAAATTTAGCTCTCCACTTATATCCACATTCAACTCTGAGTGTACAGCGTTAGGAGGATGGCAGAACCGGAAAAGGGTTCACTGTAACTTTAAGAACTTTCAGAATGTATCCGTCAGAAAAGAAACTTTATACTCTTTTCAATTTTAGCTTGAAACAATCTGTGCTATTTTAGCATTTGGCGTGGCTGTCTCATGTCACTTATCACATTATAATTATTTCTCTAAACAGTAAAGTTGTTTCAGGGACCTCTAAGCTCCATAAGGGCATGAGCTATTTCTTATTCATCTTTTTGTGCTCTAAAAAAAATGCTCCTAACATTTAATGGGCACATGAATCACCTGGGGACCTTGTTAGAATGCAGATCCAGTTCCTTGGTTCTGGGACGGGGCCAAAGCCTGCGAGTCTGACCACCTGCAAGGTTATGCTGCTGCTGCTGGTCTGAAGACCCTGTGAGTTCCAAGGTAGACAGTACCCTCAACAAGCCACGAACCACTAAGGGATTCCTTTCAGTTTTCTTTGAAAGAAATACCTCATTAGCCATGGTAACACTGAATACCTATGACATGCCCAATACAATGGATAATTCTCACATCCTTGTGAGGTAGGTAGTAATATTATCTCCATTTTACAAATAGGGAAATCGAGGCTCTAAGGCAGTGGTTCTCAAGCTTCCTAATGCCGGCCCTTTAATACAGTTCCTCATGTTGTACGTGGGTGTATCTGCATGTGGGCGGACCCACCTGGAGACGGATAGAGGAGCGGTGTCTCGGTTCCTAAGACCATCAGAAATGTGTGTTTTCCGACAGTCTTAGGCGACCTCTGTGGAAGGTGGGGAACCGCTGCTCTAAGCGGTAAAATACTTTGCCCAAGTAATGAACCCAGGTTTGCTTGATTCAAAGGACTCAGCTCGTATTCACATCAACATGTTTCCTCTGAGCATCTTACAGCCATAATAAATGAGGTTGTTCTGGGTACACTTTCTCTCCTGCTCTCTCAGGGAAAACAGTTCAACCTCCAAGGCCCAGCAGGACGCTTCTTGGATTCCTCCACTGTGGGTAATTTCCTGGTTTCCCCTCAGGCTCCCCAAATATGTTCATCCTGCTGGTGTAGCACTTGACAAAGAGGATTGTCACTACCTGGGCAGGGTCCCCGGTCTTCCTTGCCAGTTATCAAATGTAGTCTCACTCATTGTCGAAACTCCCAAAACCAGTCTGTGGCTCCTGATTGAGCGGCCTCGGCGGTTACTACCAAGACAAACCCAGCAATCCAATTCATCCAGGGAGGAGTTGATCCCACTCATGGTTGAAACTCAAGCACTGAGAGCATGGAGTTTTTAAAAGATATCATGCCCAGGCACCATTCCCAGGGGTTCAAAGGTGTCTGATGTGGGTTAGAGCCCAAGCATCCGCAGGTCTGTCCAAGCCCAGGGGGATCTCAGGTGCCTCGCTGATGGAGAGACTCTCTGATGGAGAGCCGCAGAGGACACAGTCAGGGCCTGGGTGTTCACTCTGACGGACATGAGGACCCTTTGGAGGCTTTGACAAGGTCCCTCAGGTTGACGTGTTGAGAAGAGTCTACAGGGGAACAGCGGCCTAACCCAAGTGCTGGGCTATCAAGTACTAACGGGCTAAGAGAGAACAGTGGTCCGGACCAGGGGAGTCGCTATGGAGACGATGAGAAACAGATTTGAGTCCAGGTACATTTCCACGGTACAGTCAATGGGAATTAAAGACAAATGGATGTGCGGTCTGGGACATAGAAAGGGATCAAGGTTGACTCCACAATTTTTGGCCTGGGAAACCGGAAGGCTAGGCTTTCTACTTAGAAAGACAGGGAAGACCAGCAAGGGTAAGTGACATGTAAACATTTGACACTATTCATTCCAGAAGGGGGCCAACTCAACTGAGGACAGTGTTATTTAAAAGAAAGCCTGTCTTGCCCTGGCCGGTTTGGCTCAGCGGTTGGAGCATCACCCCATGGACTGAGAGGTACAGGTTCAATTCCCGGTCAGGGCACATGCCCGGGTTGTGGGCATGCAGCAGGCAGCCGATTGATGTTTCTCTCTCTACATATATATAAAATCAATAAAAATATATTTTAAAAAATCAATGAAGCCCAGCCGGTGTGGCTCAATGGTTGTCAATCCCATGCACCAAAAGGTTGCCAGTTCAATTCCCAGTCAGGGCAAATACTCAGGTTGTGGGCCAGATCCCCAGTGGGGGGCATGCAGGAGGCGGCCAATCGATGTTCTCTCTCATCAATGTTTCTTTCTCTCCCTCTCTTCCTCTCTTTCTAAAATCAGTAAGAAAATAAAAATAAAAATAAATAAAATAAAAAATCGCCCTGGCTGGTCTGGCTCAGCGGTTAGAGCATCAGCCCACAGACCAGAGAGACCCGGGTTTGGTTCCCACTAAGGGCATGTGCCTCAGTTGCCAGTTTGTCCCTAGACATGGTTGGGTCATGCAGGTGGCTGCCAGTCCATGTGTCTCTCTCATGTCAATGTTTTTCTCTCTCTTTTCCTCCCTCTCTCCCTCCTGTTCTATCTGAAGATAAATGCAAAAAAATATAAATAAATAAAATAAAAGTTAAAAAAATAAAATAAAAATAAATAAAAGAGAACCTGTCCCTCAATAATGAAATTCTGTCTTTGTCAGCGCTCTGCCTCCTGATGCTGTCCTCCAAGCCAGGCCCTCCCTTCCGTTGACGACGGCCCAGTTCTTCCCAAGTCCTCCTTCCCTCCTAGACCCTTTCCCGTTTTCCCCAAGCTTATTTTTGATGATTTTTCTCAAGCAGGAACATTATTCTTGTTTCTTCCTCCATCCTGAGACTAGCAGCTATTTTTCTCTCCCACAGTGACCCCAAACTTTGCCCTCAGAGCTATTCTTAAATCCATGCTTACTATTATCCATCTCTGTCTATTTTCCCCTGTGCCCCCGCTTCTTGGGAACTCCTGCTGAATTAGCAAGCCCCGTACCGACACACCCGGAAGGTTTAAAAACACAAACGAAAACACTCTGCCTCTGCCCAGTGAATAAAACCTTTTCAATAAGAAAATATAATCTCTTGCCCTGGCCAGTTGGCTCATTACACTGAAAAGTTGCATCTGTTCCCAGTCAGGGCACATGCCTCAGCTGTGGGTTCGATCTCAGGTCGGGGTGCATGCTGGAGGCAACCGATCGATGTTTGTCTCTCTCACCATTTCTTCCTCTTTTATAAAAAAAATATTTTTTTTCCCTTTATTGATTTTACAGAGAGAGGAAGGGAGAGTGAGAGAGAGAGAAACATCGATGAGAGAGAACATCGATTGGCCGCCTCCTGCATGTCCCCCACCAGGGACCAGGCCCTCAACCTGGGCATGTGTCCTGATCGGCAATCGAACTGGCGACCTCTTGGTGCATGGGTCAATGCTCAACCACTGAGCCACACCAGCCAGATGCCCTTACTCTCTCTTTAAAAATCTATAAAAAAAACATATCTCTGAGTGAGGATGAAAATATATAGTATCTTGGTAAACAGATGAGGGCTGCAGTGTATCAACAGTGATATGCTCTCATTAAGAGCCCTGGCCAGTTTGGCTCAGCAGTTGGAGCTTTGGCCTGCGGACTGGAGAGTCCTGGGTTCGGTTCCTACTAAGGGCTTGTACCTCGGTTGTAGTCTGTCCCCAGCCCCGGTTAGGGACGTGTGGGTGGTAACCACTCGATGTGTCTCTCTCACATCGATGTTTCTCTCTCTCATTTCCTCCTTCTCTCCCTCCCACTCTATCTGAAGATAAATGCAAAAAAAAAAAAAAAGTGTCTTCTGGTTAGGATAAAAAAAGAAAAGCCTGAAAATTATTTTCCCTGACAACCAAATATGTATCTAACTCTACTCCTAAAGGAAAACTGGACACTGGTATCTAATGTGACAACCCTCAATAATTAGCTATTACATGTGAGTTTATGATGATGAAAATCATACTCAATAACTCTTCTTCAATATCTAAGACCACTTTTCTCCTATGTCCAAAGTCTGTGATTATGAAAAAGGAACAAGCTGAGAAATCCAAACTCTGATGCTCACATTTAAATCTTTTTTTTTTATCCTCACTCGAGGGTATTTTTCCATTTTTTTGTTCAGATACACTGGGAGGGAGAGAGAGGGAGAGAGAGAAACATCGATGTGAAAGGGACACATTGAGTGGCTGCCACCCACACGAACCAACCAGGGCCGGGGACAAACTGCAACCGAGGTACATGCCCTTAGCGGGAATCAAACCCGGGTCTCTCCAGACTGCAGGCTGACGCTCTAACCGCTCTGCCAAACCGGCCAGGGCTAAATCTTGAAGCACTGAACTAGAAAAAATAATTTTCTGGTTACGCCACAGCTTTGCAAATGAGCAGAGTTCAACGTGGCTTTCATGTCAGCTTTACCTACAAACGAGACTTTTCTACATGTCGTTGTCAGAGGATGTTTCAAATAAAAGAGAAAGGGCCTTGGGAAGATTTGTGACATGGGAGCTATACATTTCTTCCTCTAGAAATGTCAAAGGAATTCTCATCTAGAAGAAGAATAAAATAAATTTAACTAGTTTGAGATATTAAATATCTCGTTGAAACTGAGGCTAACACATAATGGAAAGCAGAAATAGAATTTTCGCACTACTTTTTATATAAGTTCTAAGTGAAGTATTCAGTTACAAAAACATTACAGCTCTCCAATGTCAAAGAAATGATGCCAACCACACAATACGGTTCTCTTCTGCATCGGGCGGCATCTCATCGGGGGCTCACTCTACCATTGGATGGAAACTTGTCTCAGTTCAAGAAAGAAAAGAAAAGTTCATCAGGCCACTATGCATGCACTACCTAAAACAGACATGAACTTGAATCTGCAAAAAGGCCCAGTATATAATGTTATTCTCAAATGGACTAGCCCTTCTAGAACTCACCAATCATACAGCTTCAAGAGTGTTCTCTGGACCAAATCATGTAACGGCTTTCCATTTAATTTTATTGTCCCGGTAATTCCATGATCACACACACACACACTGTTTTTTAAAGCTTACAAATGACCCTCTGGTTAAAATAAAATTATCTTTAACAACATTAAACCATAATAGCCATTTAAAATAGCCTGTTACTGAGTTTATCATCAGTTTTGAGCTCTTCATATGCCCTGTTCTCTTTTATCTCACTTGGTGCATGGAACATGATGTGTTGAAAACACATGCAAGACAGGTAGGGAAATGCATGAGGTACATGGATGATGAGCAATGGATAGGATGAGAAGAACATGCAGGTTCTGAAGGCCCAGATTTAACCAGGGGGGGTGGGTAGGGGGTGGGGAGGAGAGGAGAATAAGATGAAAGGAAAGATACAGGAAAAAAAAAATACTTGTGGATACTAAGGACAATTTTCATCGGCTCCACTATTTAGACTCAAGTCAGCTCTGACTGTGACAGTGGGAAATTTCTCAGAAATCTATAGAACTTGCCATATATAGATACCGATGTAGACATAGATAGCCTTCCTTGGGCCCTGAGGTGTGGACAGAGAAATCTCTTAGTTTGAACCATATCCAATTGCCTGACCTACAAAAACAGCCATTGCCTATGATTCACTCAAGATGCATATTTTTATAGTAAATGCTAATGATCTCCTGACTGTTCCCCTTCTCTTCTCCTCCCCACCATGACTGAGAAAAATAGGCTGAAAAATGGGCAATTGGAAAGTTCTCTTAAAGAGGCTAAGGGGCTGCGTGGGGTCCCAGTGCTGGGCACAGGCGGCTCTGGGACCAGCGATCGGGGTGCTCTCTCCCTGCCCACTGCTCCGTCCACCCCACCCGTGACAGTGGGGGGCTGCAAAGACAGAAACCAAGTGGAAGGAAGAGGAAATGTCACACTTAAGTGCACACTCAGAATTTCACTGAGGAACCAAGTTACAGCTACCAAAATAGAGCTCCCTCCCTCTTCATGTACCAGAGAACAATGAGGAATAAAAAATGAATCAGCAGAAAGACTGACAGCTCCTCAAGCTCCATGAGCTAGTGGTGTTTTTTAGAGCAAATTCCAAGCTTGCCAGGTGCAAGAGTCCTGGGCAGGTAATTAGCCGACGTGATTGACAATAAGGGATACTTTAAAGAGCCACTCGTCCTGCCGTAATTCGGAGTTGGCCAGGGGAGCCAGGGCGAAGGGTTTTATGCCTTGCTCATTATGACTGACCCGAAACAGGAGAGCGCAAACCGTGCACAGGGCAGCTCCTCCTTCGACTGGAAGTTAAAGACAGATTTCCAAGTCTGATGGATGTGTCACCAGTGGATTTAATGAGAGGTGAGCCATGGAGCACAGGGAGGAGAGAAGATCAAAAATACAGTCAAGAATCTGATCAACCCAAAGGACATACGGAGATAATATGGGTGTTGGGGGAATGCTCAGAGCTTATTGGAAAGATATTCAGAGATCTCTTACTAGCCTCAAACTCGCTGGGATTTAACAGGCTGCTACTGGACGCATCCTTGGTGATGGCCCGGGCACTCAATGTGGCTGAGCGTCCCGAAGACTCTTCTCCCACAGCCTCGCCGGTGCGCCTGTGAAAAGCCAGGCCGCCTCTGTGAACAGCAGGTGCAGAAATAACTTGGGCTGTAGATTGAGAGAAAATCTTTTGTTCCCACCATCATGAGCTGTTAAAGGTTATAAAACGTGGAACTGAAAATCGGTTCACAACAACGAGAACCTGCTGGACTAACTAAAATAGCTTCTATATGTGAAAAAAAAAAAAAAGACTTTTCTCACTCAGTTTGTGCTCCAAGTGGGGGGCGGGGGGCGAGTAACTGCTTTGATGGTCTGCTGCTAAAAGCAAATGCTCTTATTTTTAATAATCGGAAAGAAGACTTTTCAAAATTCTTCGATCACAGTTTCAGTAATATTTACGTCTAGCTGTAGACTGGCAAATGCATCTCTGCCTTCCTTTCAAAGCTGGACGAATAAAAACGTTTCTAAGGAGCATACAATGGGGTTGCCTCTTCAATGTGATCTTCCCTATATTTTTGCCAGGGCAAAATTACAAGCAATACATTAGTGAGTTGTAAAAGTCAAATAAAAAAATTAAGTTTAGCCGCGTTTGCCATGGTAATTTCTCATTCCAATAATGATGGGAAACTCATAAAAGGCAGGCATTGCAAGAAGAGCAAATTTGTGAGACTCAGTTTTAAAGTTATGAGAGTCAACAAATAACAAAGTTTTCAAATATTTTATTTGATCTGAATTTTTTAAAAATCTGGCTGGCATTGGCTTAAACACCTTCACAAGTTTCCATTTTATTGGTTGTTAGAGGAGCTTTTATTGGTAAACATCTTGTGCCTACTTTTAAACTGTTCCTTTTGCTTTAAGAGTTTATGTTCAGATGCATAAACATAAACAGGGGGAGAGCACTAAAAGCTACTTTAAGGTCTGAGAAGTGATTGTGAAAGTTTTACTGAACCCCAAAATAATCCTCACCGGCAATAGAAACTACTTGTGTAATGAATAATAAAGAGAACGTACAAAAAAAGAAATACCATAAACTGTTTCTGTTTCAACCATCAGGTATTTTGAGGATTTTCAGCTTAGAATTGTCAAGCACCCAACAATCATCACAAGCACTACTAACAAATGTTTCATCTTTGTCCATTTCAGCACAGTCACTGCAATGGACAGAGGACTCTCTGCCTTCCCTGACCCTCAACAGAGCTTCTGACTGAGGAGGTTCAGGGAGGGGCCTGAGTGTCTGCATTTATTACATCTGATCTGATAGGGGATGCAGACCACTGCTGATCTGAGGTCCAGACTTTGAGTAGCAAAGGTGTAGCACTATACTAGGCAAATATTTTTACATCTAACCTTCTTAACCACCCTGTGGTATAGGTAGCATTGTCCCCATCTACCAAACGAGGAAACTGCAGAAAAGAGATTTCATACTGATGCCATTGCAATAACCTGGTTACTAATTAGCACCAGGAAGGGAGCAAAGGGAAGGCCAGGTGGCACAGGTATGCCATTTGCACAGTTTTGCCAGGAAGCTGTAGTTTAACATTCCTCAGGTCTGTTCCCTGAGAATTCTGCAGGAAGGGGCTGGACAGAGGCAGTCTAGATGCATGCCTGTCAATCACATCTGGAAATGAGTAACTGTCCAGAATAGGCGTGGCCGCCACAAGGGCGAGAAATCTAAGATATTCTAAACAGAGGGAGTTGCTCTCTTGGCCCCTCTTGCTCTGGTGCTGCTGGCCTGACCCCTGGCGTGCATGGCTCTCATGCTCTGCACTCGCCCACGTGGCTCGCGAGGACCACACACGCGGTGGACTGATGAACTGTGATTAGCCTGATGCTTCACGAGACTCAACTCTACCATAGAACAGAAACTCTGGACGCTGGCTTTGCTTCTAGCTCTGCTAAAACACCAGCTGCCCCCTTTCCAGGACTGGCTTAAGGGAACTAGAACTTTAGAAACCGAGAGATATAACTACATGCTAATAAAGGTCACTCATTCTCCCACGAGAGTCTCAGAAAATTCTTTTTCTTGAGATAGTGTAAGAACCTCACTCCTTAGAGTAACAGAGAAGGGCAATCCACACAATTCTCCGATAACAATACCACTAGTAAGCGACAAAACCAAAATATAAACCCTGATCTTTTTAAAGCCAAAGGCCCTTGTCTACAACATTTCACTTCCTTTTTCTCTCAAGAAAAATACATCTCACTATCAGCAGTTGGTGCTATGTACTTACAACATGCGAACCCAAGATGAACCAGTTGAAATCAATGTAGAGAAGTTTAAAAATCCAGATGTGAGGTCCCACCCCAGTAAAATTCTTTTTGCAATAAATGTGGTAGAAATGGAGAATTCTGGATATCTCCACCGTCTCCACAGGTGACTATGGGATGACTACAGTTACTCGTTTTTTAAGCCATCTGGAGAGAAAGCCCACTGTGGCCAACGACATGTACGTTCCACCTGTTACTGGAAGTGACAAGTATGAGGTGTGGGTGCTGATCCGATATGGGGGCTTTAGGGGACACATTTCATCCTTAAAAAAGGTTGGGCGTTTACTTAGCAATTTCTATCGGATGACAACACACAAAATGGAATCCCCCAATGAACCCCTAGGCCTGCATTATAGTCCTTTTGCAATTCTCCTTCATTTCAGGGAAGGCTCAGATCCCAGAGTTGCTGGCCTACCCAGCAGGTGTACGTAAAAACCATTCCATTCCACAACCTTCCCGGGAGGCCAGGACACTGGGACGGGGCCAGTTCTGACTCGGTTCTTTCCCTCTGACTCCCATGCTGCGTCGACAGGGGGCACACGTCACAGCAAGGATGGGATCAGTCAGAGCTCCTCCTGAGGACGATTATCATATTTTCTGGAGCATAACTAAGGCAGGCCTCTCTCCCTCTTCCTGTTTTTACGGCAAATTTTTTCAGTAGCACCACCCACTGTCAAGGACATTTATACTGCGCCATGTGTGCAAGAAAGAACAATAAAATCTATGAAGAACTCTCAGCAGAACAAAAGTGGTTTAATGAAAAGAAACGAGACACGGAGTGGGGCCTTACACCACCATCAGTTTTCCCCCCAGGAGCAAGTCCTCTCAGCCTTAGCAATGCCACAGGGGCGTTTCACCTGCCTCGCCAGCACTCGTAGTCAGCAGCTGACTCGGTAGCCGTCAGAGAAAACATACTCAGCTCCAAGCTGGCGTGTCATCAGTGACAAACTGGACCCGGTCATTCAGCCCATGTTTGGGAAGATATGTGTAAGTCAGAGAGTCTTTCTCTTTTTTTTAATCCTCACCAGAGTATTCCTTTTTTACTTTTTAATTCTTAGAGAGATGAAGAGAGAGAGAGAGAGACATCGATGCTAGAGAGAAACAGATCAGCTGTCCCCCACTACACACGCCCCAACTGGGGATCCCGCCTACAACCCAGGCATGCGCCCTGGCCGGGCATTGAACCGGAACTTCTCAATGCACAGGACAACTCTCCACCAACGGAGCCGCTCCATCTGGGCAGAGTCTTTCTTTTTAGTGAACATTAGATGTGACTAGATATTCATACGGTTTGTCTTCTCGTGTCTTCCAAAGTTTGCTTTAAGATTCAAGTTTATCAGACAAAAAGTCCAGTATCCTTAATTTCAGCTGTTCCTTATTCGAAGTGTATCGAGAGCAATGCTCTCAAAACAAGATAATAGTGACTTTTTGGAATAATTAGAAATCCACGTCTATTATTGCTTTCATCAAGAAAATCTGGCCATCAGAAGTAAAAGCATAATACAAAGTTATATCCAATTACATCTTTCATTCGCTGTTTCACACATAGGGACATTTTAAAAATTTTTTTAATGGAGTCTTACTCCAAACAGGACCCCATATTGAGTTGGGAGTCCAGCACAGCACCAAACCAGGAGGCAATGCATTCCTCCCCCGTGAGGTGTTAAATGCCACCCCTTCTCCAAACTTAGGGCACTGCATGTGCATATCTGAGCGCATCATCCCAAAGAAACTGCAAAGTTATCCGTGAACATACTCTGTTGAGATGAGACTTAAGAGTACTGATTAACGGAAACAGCTCTTCAATGCATATTCGGTAGCACCTGCCATTCCAATATGGTCCCTGGACCAGCAGCAGCAGCATCACCCAAGAGCTTGTTAGAAATGCAGAGTCTCAGGCCGCATCCCAGACCTGCTGAGTTGTGTCTGCACTTTATCAAGATCTCCAGGTGGCTCGAGGCACTGGTGTGACAGTTACCAAGCCGGGCGTCTTCTTTTTCAGCTTCATCCTCAGAACAACCCTATTAGCTAGAGAGTCTTCTTTTCATCATGACCACTTATGGATGAAAATATAAGACTCAGAAATAACCTCCTATGAGCAGGAAGAAACAAATGCAAACCCAAAGCGATCGGATACAATAGGCCAACTTGCTTCTCTCTGTTCTGCAGTCTGTAGGCAGAATGTCTTCATCCAGAGCCCACAGATCAGGGTTAGATGTCTGCAAAGTTCGGTGCACATTTCTCATGAGAAGGTTTATATTTTCAGAGTCTATGTCCTAAAACAGTTTAATAATCACTTCTTCAAATCCTCATGGTAGGTAGGTAGAGGAGCAAACAAACAATTGCAAAGCAATCCGCAAAAAATAAAATAAAAAATTATTTTCTTAACATTAATACTCTAACCCTTGAAATTTGAAGAGGACCACTACTAATGAAAAAGTCATATTCCAAGCAGCATTGTACATTTACACATTTCCTTTGAGAAATCCGCAGTCACATACTTTTTCTGCCGTGCTGATTTTAGGATGTTTAAGAAATTAAATAAAAGGAGAAATGAAAATGGAGTACCCTTCGTGCTAAAGCTTGAAATCTCCCTAAAATCCAGCTCAACACTCCAGATTTGAAGAAACACAGCGGTCAAGGGCATAGCTATTGCAATTCATCCATTATCTGGGTTTGAATTTTAGCTCTACCTCAGGTTGCGTATGGAATCTTGAAAAACCATGTGGTTTTCTATACCTCAGTTTCCTAACTCAGAATGAAGAAAGAATAGCGCTGAAGACAATGCTTCTTATTTGATGAGATAATATAGACCGTGGCCTGGTGACATGCCTGGCAATGTAGCAAGCACTCAATAAATGCAGTCAATTAGTATTAAAAGTGTAGCATCTTATCAGTGATTACTACATTAAGAAGAAGATTACTGGAGTCTTCCCAGGGTCTAAGAAAGCTAGTCATTCGATTTTCTAATCTTTGTGAATAAAGCAAGGGCGTTTAAGGAGTAAGCACCAACCCAAAAGCAAAGGGAAGGAAGGGGAGGGGCTGGCTGAATGCTTTCGGTTGGTTTTTAGGCTAAATCAGTGTTTCTCTAAGTGTGGTACCCAGACCCGCAGTCTCTCCTTCACTCCATACTTCTCAGGCTCTTCCCCAAACTTGCTAGAGCAAAACTCTGTGGGCGGATCCAGCAATCTGCGTTATTGCGCGAGTCCTCCAGCTCATTCTGATGCAGACTCAGGCCTGAGATTCCCTGATGTTCGTGGACAGGAACTCTGGGGGAGACCATCCCCGACAGCAAATGTGCCTCCACCCAGCCCCTAAAGGTCTCTCTTTGGTGTGTGGACACCCGAAGCTGTGATTAAATCGCTTGTGATCTGTGACACATGTCACAGCGTCTTCTCTGGAAGAAAGTCAGAGGAGCCCTAGGAGGCCATGGAAACACATATCTGCATAAACAAGCAGGTCTCCACTCCCTGCTGAGGCTGTTACTCTCCTAGCAAGTGCCCCCACTCACCAAGGGGATTCATTCCATCACCGAATTGTGTAGTGCTGTGAACACGGACATCAAAATCACAGGCCATTTTCTACAGGAATACATTTCAAGTGTCTGACCCTAGCTTACGGCATGTATTTTACTAGGGCAGATTGGACATCTATTGAGCATCAAAGCCGAGAGGTATTAACTCATCAGCAAAATGAGAGAGTATAAAGCACAAAGGTAGAGTGTTGACTGTGAAGTCTGCTGTTTGTTTTCCTAACCCAGCCCCTCAGTTATGAGCTCTGTGACCTTGAGCAAGGAATGAATCATCCTTTGCCCCAGTTCCTTTATCTCCTCCGTGGGAATAACAATCAGAGTACCCATCTCACAAGATGTCAAGGATTAAAGGGATTCATACGTGCGAAGCACACAGAACAGCGCTGACTCAATCAATTCTCATTTTTTTAAAAGGTACATGAAACCAAAAAAGAGTTGGTTTCTTCTGTCTTTGTTAGTCGTATAGAAAGGAATTCATTTCCTTTAACATGAGGATTTAGACAAATGCCTGATGTATTGATATTCTAAACATCTACAAATATTAGAACCTTTATGGGGCTCTGGTTACTTTTATTTCCTGCACTTTTACCAGGTTTTCAACCAGATTGCTGAGAACCACGGAGGACAGGGATCTTTCTTTTGTTTCCTTGCATCCCCCCGAGCCTTCTCCCTAGCAGCCGCTAAAGACATGTTTATCTGTAATAATACAAAATGAAGAATTAAAAACTGAATTATAAAACACAAATTTCAGAATTCATTTCATTTTAAAAAGACAGGCGCAAAATCAGAAATAATTCCTGTAGCTTAAATATGACTAAGCTTATTTTGAATGTATTGCTAACAATGCATTTGCCCATCAAGTAATTTCTATAGTGTCAACCAGAACAACTCAAGCTAGTTGTCTCATGGAGCTAGAATTAAATCACCTTCTTTTTTTTTTTAATCCTCACCTGAGGACATTTTTCCATTTTTTGTTCAGATAGAGTGGGAGGGAGAGAGAGAGAGAGAGAAACATCAACATGAAAGGGACACACTGAGTGGCTGCCACCCACACAACCCAACCAGGGCTGGGGACAAACTGCAACCGAGGTACATGCCCTTAGCAGGAACCGAACCCGGGTCTCTCTAGACTGCAGGCTGACGCTCTAACTGCTGAGCCAAACCAGCCAGGGCTAAATCACCTTCTTTAAACATTGCAAACAACCCACTCCTCAATAACATTAAAACCCGTTCCTGGCACTGAACACAAAGACCAATGTTGCAGAATCCAGCTCTCCTAAAACTCCTATAGGTGGTTTCACTGATGCTCCAAGGGACATGAAGAGAGTTTGAGCCTGAAATAAAATGCCTGCTTCAATTTATCTCCACATTTCTAGGCGTCCCACATCAAACATAACTATACATAGTAGGGTCTTCGAACTGCAAGTGCAGTCTAACTTATAATTTATTTCCCCACTATTCCTGCCTCCTGGAATGCTTCAGCCTAAAGCACCATCTTCTTTAATAAGTTTGGTTTAGAAACAGTCACCGCAGATCCACTGCCAAAGAGACAGTGTCCCCTCGGCCGGGCTGTGATGTGGAGATAGGACAGGCATATTGCTATCTCCAGAACACAATGGCTTCCCTGCCCCCAACTCCCTCCCCTCCGTCTCATGCTGTTAACTGCACAACTATGGGTTTCTATAGAACCTGTCACCAGGGAACTGTCCAACGTACTTTGGCAAAGGAATTATTTCACCCTGTAAGAAAAGAGGGAAGGAGGATGCTAAAAAGAATAATCTCTTGCTTGGATGCTGGCCATCTAATTAAATTTAGAAGAGTATTGATTCTGTCCACTTAGATTAACTTTAATTTTATATATAACCAAATTATAGACATAAATTAACCGATAGAGATCCCTAAAACTCCTCCAAAAAATGTATCAAATATCTCTAAATGAAATTTCCTCAGTGAATGTGATTGCAGTCCAACTTGGATGGTTGATTATTTTCCATTTTAACATAAAATTCGTAGCACAAAAGAATAAATTGAGGCAGTGTATTAAGTATAATGGCAATCGCATGATTTAGCAAAATAAGAAAGCTTATTTTCTAATAACTTTCTAAATGCTCATTAAGGGTAGGTTGTTATTCCAGAGATTTATAAAATATTCAGGAGAAGCATTTAAATTAAGTTGATGGCATGTGTAATAATTTGTCACCTCACACATTACACATTATAAAAGCATTTGCATGTATTAAAATCCAAATATTCCAAAGTTCACACGTGGTGACAAGGATGTCAGATCCTGATTCCTAGGCTTGGCTAACCAATATCTGCTTAGAGTGTTGCATGTTTTCATGAAATGCTGAGCAAGAGGAAATGAGCAACATGTTTGGATCCGAGTCTTAATAATTTTCAATGTCAGATCATAAATCTCCTGAAAGGAAAATATTAAATTCTAAAATCACTTCTCAAAGAATTTGCAGCGTTATTTTCTTCCACTTATGGGCTACATAGCTCCAATTTTGTTATCTCTGAGTTGATGTGAGTATCACTGAGTCAGAAAAACACAGATGGACCAAGTCACTTATCCATATACTCCTACCAACTTTCCACTTGACTGCTTGCTGTACAATTTCTGATATAATTATCACCCCTGATATTGAATATTTTCCCTGAAATTGGCTAAAGTGATCTTAAAATGCATAAATGACAGAAAATGCAGATGGTAAATGAATATTTTCTTTGTAAAACTGAACAGTTTCCAGCACCGTCTTCAAAGAATAGAACAAAGAAATAGGTAACTATGCATTTAAGGAAATATATACCTTCCGTTTAATTTTCTAAATCTCCATGAATTATAGTAAAATAAATCCGAATGAGTTTTAATGGCTATGAAGAATGAAGGAGATAGAACATTTTGTCCTTCTAAAAATAGATACTCAATGTCTCTAACCAACTTATAAAATTGCTAGCAAATTGTGTTTCTTGAACCTTTTCAAGGGGACCACTTTAATCTTCTAAGAGATGGTTGTCTAGGGCAAGATATAAAGATTTCTTACCATGATTACTGTTTAGAAGCTAAAAATAAGCCTGGAAGAAAATTGAGATCAAGCAACTTCCTGACCTAGTACAACAGTCTGATTTTTATCAGTTCCCACTCAAGGCTCAGAGGGCTGTAAAGACCACACAGAGGACTCAGAGCCCTCAGGGCAGTTTGCCTGTAGAGTAATCAAGCCTGAAAAGTTTAGAAATTAAGTAATGTCTGTTCATAGAGGACCTGTTAGAGGAATTTTAGAAAATCTGTACGATGAAATATTATGTAGCTGTGAAAAAGGAGGCAGAGAGGTACTTAAATATATATGGAACAAGCTCCAAGAAGTACTGAAGGGAGGGGGGAGAAGGCACAGAAGATGTGTTATAGTAGGTTAATGTTTAATACACAAACACAGAGCACACTATTTGGAGGACTACACAAGGCAGGTAACAGTGACTGATTCTGAGAGAAGACAGAAACAACCAAGGAAAAAGCAAAGGAGATATCGACTTCCCACTCTATGGCTTTTCTATCTTTGAACTTTGTACCAATATATCTAATCCATATTTGAAAATCATATTTAATAGCCCTAGGAAGAGACTAACATCCAAAAATATCCAGCCAAGTTAGTTCTTCCCATCTAACTATATGCCTTAAAGGAGTCAGGAGGAAAAGCCCTAGAGTTTCCAAAGGATTTCCATTTCTTCTTCTCCTCACTTGCCAGGAAGTTCCACATAGCAAAGGCTCTTTTACTGTTGGGTAAACATCTTTTCCATCTACTTTTGGGACTGTTAAAGTAAACTTCCCACAGTGGCACACAGAAGGCGGTTTGGTGGCAATAGACATTTCCCTTCTACATCACTCTCCATGGGCCTCCTTACAACATCTTCCCCAACCAAGCACACATTCTGAGTTTTGTTTTTTTTTTTAAAAAAAGGTGCTAGTATCCTCATTAAACATCCAGTCCTCATCTCTAAACCCTTCTATTTAGGAATTCTGAGGTCAACATTACACCACTGTCCCCATACGTTAGAGAAAAATTCCCCTTTGGGTACAGTCCTCCTTGAGGACTGAAGGTTCTGGGTAAGCAAGACAGAATGTAGTGCTGGGCGTGAGGGCACTGGAGACGGACTACCTAAGTCTGAACCCTGGATTTGTCACTTACTAGGTAAACGTGGGCAGTTTACATAACCTCTGCAGACCTATTCTCTCATCTGTGAAATATGGGTAATAATAGCATTGCCTAATCTGACAGCACAATCTTTTATTCTGTAGGATGCAACCTATTAGTGGGAGCAATAGAATCAGTTTGCTCAGTCACAACTGGCATTTCTTTAATGGAATGAAACAATGAAACGGAATACAACAGAAAAATATCAGGAGTTTTAAGTATAGTAAATGTTGATCATAAATATTTTCCATTCACACAGAAAGAATATATATATATTAAATCTCAACTTCTCATTGGGGGTCATGTTCAAAAGCTTAAAGCCTCTGTTATAGGTTGACTATGAAGGAAAACATGTATCATTAAGTACGGAGTGTGCAGTACGCTACCAGCCCTTAGTAAGCTCTCCAAGTGCTGCCCTCTGGGATCTTTGTTATAATAATGATAACCTATTTTAGTCATCATCATCAGTTGCAGAACTCAGAGAAGTAAACAAAAACTATCATGTATAATTGATGGCAGCAGAAAATTATATAAAATGAAGATCTTATTGAAGTTTAATGATATTAAAATATCTATAGAAATAATTGTCAATGATTACTTAGAGAAATTTTAAAAGCAGAACATGGAAATAATGTAGTAGGTTTTATGTAACATGCTTCAGGTAAGAGAGACACTGGGTAGAGGGGCCCTCAGCAATCTGGTAAATAAATCTGGGGTGTGTGTGTGTGTGTGTGTGTGTGTGTGTTCAGGATTCAAACAGGTTCATGATGATCTGGAGACAATGTCAACTGCTCTTTCCCCTGATTCCAAGGAGAGGTCCATCATTAATTCTACATCTCATCTGCAGCCACATGCAGAAGAGAGGGGACTGAATCCGCTTCGCCAGTGATCCAATCTCCGGCCAAGGATATCCCCGGCTCTTAGTGGTAACTGCTGCACAGTAAGAAGACATGGGAAGAGCCTTGGCAGGGTAGCTCAGCTGGTTAGAGCACTGTCCTGATACACCAAGGTTCTGGGTTCCATCCCCAGTCAGGGCACAGACAAGAAGCTACCAGTGAATGCATCAGTAAGTGGAACAACAAATCAGTGGTTCTCTCTCTCTCCCCCTTCCTTTCTATCTCAAATCAATCAATCAAGAAAGAAATGTGAGCCCTGGCCGGTTTGGCTCAGCAGTTGGAGCGCCAGCCTGCGGTCCGGAGAGACCTGGGTTCGGTTCCCGCTAAGGGCATGTACCTTGGTTGCAGTTTGTCCCCGGCTCTGGTCGGTCGTGCCGGTGGCAGCCACTCGATGTGTCCCTTCACATTGATGTTTCTCTCTCTCTCTCTCTGTTCCTCTCTCTCCCTCCCACTCTACCTGAACACAAAATGGAAAAATGTCCTCAGGTGAGGATAAAAAAAAAAAAGAAAGAAAGAAAGAAATGTGAGGAGTTAAACATGAGTATCATTTAATTTTTATGCTCATCATTGTAACTTGAAAAATAAAACTAGCATTCTGGCCTGGACGGTATGGCTAAGTGGTTAGCATCCACCCATGCACCAAGAGGTGGCAGGTTCGATTCCCAGTCAGGGCACATGCCCAGGTTGCGGGTCCAATCCCCAGTGGGAGGCATGCAGGAGGCGGCCAATCGATGTTCTCTCTCTCTCTCTCTCCCGCTCCCTTCCTCTCTCTCTAAAATCAATAAAGAAAAAAAATTTTTTTAAACTAGCATTCTGAGTTGCACATATGTTCCCTAGGAGTCTGGAGTCTGAGACACAGGCTAATTCTCTCTTTACTGACCAGTTTCAGAGCCGCACAGCTAAAATAATGTGAACAGTAAGAGACACTGTCACCCTGAGAAACCTTTCTGAGCTACCAAATACAAAGAACGATGTATTCTAGTGATTTTCAAAGCTTTGGTTAGTGGCAGAACCCTGTCTAAATGTTGTGATATGTAAAATAGAAAACTATGACTCCTATAGCTGGCACAGGCCTTGGGGACAAGGGTAGGGGTATGTGTTGGAAAACCTTCCTCATCATTCCCCACCAATTCCTTCTCTTTCCACACGGCAGACCTTGAAGGAGCTCGGTGGGGTAGTTTGAAAGCCTCTATTCTATCTGTGTAGTTATCAAAACTATTGTGTGATCAGAATGACTGGGAAGCTTGTTAGAACCCAGAAGGCTGGACTCCACAGAGTCTGATTCAGAAGACCTGGTATGACACCTGAGGATATGCTTTTCTTACAAGTTTTCCAGGTGATGCTGAAGCTCCTGGTCCACTGAGAACCACTGTCCCATCATCTCTTCAACACATTTGGCTAAATGAAATGAAAACAAGAATCGCCTGTATTTGATTCCTCTGCAACTAATTTGAGAGACTTAAATATTCTTATTCCAATAGCAGTCTAAACACCCAAGGTATAAAAGTCACTGAATCTGAGGATTACTTTTTCAACCACGCAGTTTTTAAATCCTAGTGATTTAGCATCATTAACTGAGAGCACACTCGCCAGGGCAAGAGGGGGCTCCGGGAAAGTGCAGCAAACGTCCCTTGAGTTCTTTAGGTTCTGTTTGTTGACAGAACAATAAATGTTCCCTGTTTGGAAATAATCTCCAAACGTTTCCTCTTGTTTAAAGTGCATAAATTTTTAACAAACGTGGTGCACATACTGTAATCTATGACCGAATGGAGACCTTTCTTTTCTTGGGGAGAATGGAAGGATGTTATTTTGGGAACAGAGAGGCCACCTTTTACTATTTTTTTTTCCTAAGTGGCAAAATACTGTAATAAAGTATTGCTCAACTCAGACTGAAACAATTTTCCCATCTGTCAAAATATTTTAAATAGTATCAAGCTGGTATTACTTTGTCAAAACATTTCATCAGAAACAGTATCTAAATTTAAACAAGCAGTTCCTGGAACTATGTAAGTAAGGTGAAGAAATTGTCACTGACAAAATATATTTTTTGGAAAACCCATAGTCTCATTAGAAGGACCTTGAAGGAAATGGGTGCACAGACCAAGGATAAATGTACACTAGGTACAGAAAAGTGACTACGGCATAAAGGGAAAGACATCTCATTGTGCTAGAAATGACATACTTCGGTTCTTAACCCACCGTCTAATGCAAACCCAGCTTTCCAAACAGTTCTAGCCGGTCCCAGGAAACGACCACAGAGGCAATGCAGACTGGAGTGAGATCTCAAACGGCATAAGCAGGAACTTGGGATTTGAAGCTGATGCTAATTCTCTCCTCACCAGCCATGTAACTTTGTTCAGATTTCCTGATGTTTCTGGACCTCAGTTTCCACATCTGCACACACAGGTACAACCTGTCCTATAGAGTGGACTTAAGCTATGCCACTAAGAAGGTATTTGATGGGCTCTACTTACTCACCTCTGTGTTCATTCATAAAAACTCATTAATCGCTAGCATTTGAGTTTAAATTAGGCGACAGTATGAATAATGGCTGGCAACCTTTCATATTGACAATATACATAACATATTCTTGCTTTATATATTCTCCACTACTTTTTGTTATGAATCTAGCACAAGAAAAGGATCAACAGAACATTCTTTCCAAGTCAGGCCCACCTAACACTTTTCCCCAACAAAGTAGTGCATCTTCAATCATCCACAAAGGCTACCAAAACCTTTACATCTTCAAATAATTTAAAACCCTATCATGCACTAAATGCAGGTCAAATATCACTTAGGAGGGAGTATGGTGTATCTGTAGTAAATGATAAGGCCGTGAAATTTCCAAAGAGTAAATTATTACAGATCAGAGTTCAACTTGAACTCTTTCCACACAGGAGTTTGCCTCTCTTGTACGTGGTCAATCAAATCTGCATGACTCTGACTACAACAGGGCTAAACAGTGACATTTCTTCCTCTTGGATGTTTATAGTAGTCTATGTTGGCTTGGTTTGCAAATCTCACATTCTAAGTATTCTAGATAGCGAGAACCAAGTTCATGAAATGAATTAAAACATCTTTAACAATCAAAATTGGTTTATAATGCAGTTATATTTAAACTAGTTGGAATGTAAACATGAACTAAGGTGGAGTACTCCAATTTTTATTTAACTTGAAGAAATTGTTTATGCGTACAGAAGAAATCTTTCGTCATTCTTCAGAATCATAGCATTACTTTGAACAAAGAATGCAACTCATTTTTAACATGTATATGTATATTTTCTAGTTTTAGAAATATTTCCCTTCCAGCTTTGCATGACTTCCAGTATTTCCATCACCTCGAAGGGACATGTGGCCCGATGGAGTTGCAGGTGCATAGCTCTCCTTACCCACAATACTGGTTGGTGTTAGTGATACATGTTGCTTTTATGTGATTACTGTTTTTAAATATCACCGTGATTTTGACTGTTACGATTTTCTAATGTTAGAAACTATTTTTAGAATCTAAACATGGCTAAGCATTTAATTTCAGAAAATGACAAGATATAACAAGAACAACTTGGGCATTTTTTTTAATGGCCTTAAACAATTACCATCATTTCCACAAAAATAATTGTTCAAGATGATTCTCACATTGAGACTTCCTATGACATGGACACTAGGCTGGGAAAGGCAGGAGGGAGATGGGAGTGGGGTCAATGGAGAAAAAAGGGGGACCTCTGTAATACTTTCAACAATTAAAATAAAAAGAGCCATCCTAATAGGCATCATGCAGAAGTTTCATTGGTGTGCCTTCTACTTCTATTTGTATTCTTTTTTTTTAATCCTCACCTAAGGACGTTTTTCCATTTATCTTCAGATAGAGTGGGAGGGAGGGAGAGAGAGAAACATTGATGGGAGAGGGACACATCGACTGGTTGCCTCCCACACAACCCGGACTAGGGCCGGAATGAACCACAACTGAGGTACATGCTCTTGATTGGAATTAAACCCGTGACTCTTTGGTCTGCGGGCCGATGCTCTAACCGCTGGACTGATCAGTGTAAATGACCATGCAAATTGCTGCGTCAATTACTGCGCACCTGACAAAACTCATTCATGGTGGAGCCAGGATTTGAACCCAGGAAGTATGGCTTCAGAGCAGGCAGTGCTGCCAACCTTCCCCCAAGCCCCCCATGAAGGGTAGAACTGTCCCTCTCAAAGAGTATACAGTCTAACTCTGGGTGGGGGAGGGTCAAGATACAATTACACAATGCATTTGATCAGAAAACTGAGAAATGCAAAGTTAATAAATGGAAGATGTGGCACAATGTGAACTGTGTGGTCAGCCTGAGGACTGAGGCCACCAAGGGCTCAGACGACCACGAGGACTTCAGCCTGTAAGCACTAGTGGACAGGGGCGGACTGGAGTGGGAGGTGCTCCCCATGTCTGGCATAACAGGAGGGATGGGAGTCAACACTCTGTTTGGAGTAAAGAATTTATACTAAAAAATATCGATGAAGCTAGAAAAACAGTTGAAAAAACTGTCTTGAATTCAAGTCTGGAGTTGTTAAGACATAATCCTGCCAACATTGCTATCCATCCAAGGACTGTGAGCAAGAAAGTGCCTGGACCAGAAGGTGTTTGAGAGAAAAGTATTCAGCAGAAGCGTGGACAGCAGTGGGTGAGGAGAGACCAAAGCTCCAGAATCTACTGGGCAATTTCAAATGACTCCTACCTTACTCAATGTTAGTTAAACTTACCTTACCATCCTCTCTTCTTTTCTTACAGAAACCACAAAAACACTTCGGAACCATGTAAAAACACTTTGGGAACATGTCTAATGCTCTTTCACCCGGATTTGCTTCTGAAAACGTGCCAAGCAGATGCTGGTGGTGGTCCCTTCACACCTCCTGCCTTTCCCCTTCAGTGTACACTGGCCAGACTGATCTCCAATGTCCAGCAACTTCCTTTCCAGTGGCCAGAAGTGCCAGAGACACACATCCCCATGTCCCCCTGAGTCCTACCTACCCAGCACAACTCAAAGGATGACTCGGGTCCACAGCTGGCATGTAAATATCTCAGCTCCCTCACGGGGGGTAGAATATCGCTAAAGTCCGGGTTGTACACTTTCCCTCGGTTCCCCAGTAGAATGAACCTTTGGTTATCCAGCATAGCAACCTCCTTGATCATCATATTATGTTTGTGGCTGCTTTCCATTCCTTCTTTCATCTTCCCCATCCGTGTCTCCTGGGATCTCTTCCCCAGTAAATGACGAGCCTGAGTCCTTGTCTGGCCCACAGGAACACTTCGCATGCGCCGAGCCCCGCTCATCCCTCACACATCTTTGGTTTCCTTCTGCCACCGGCCAGAAGAAATGCTCTTCTTCGAAGGGTGTCACCTGATTACATTAGGCTTACCCAGATCATCTACATATTTTAAAGTTAATTGAATTGGGATTTAATTACATCTTTAACCTCCTTTCACAGTTGTTCCCAGATAGGGTTTGATTGCAGAGCTGCGGTGGAAAGGGGAATCGTTGGGGAGGGTCACCTTTAGAATTCTGCCCGTCACAGTCCCCTAGATCAGGGCTTGGAACTGTGAAAGGGGCGGAGCTTCTCCGTGCACAGCCGTGGAGCAATCTCCAGGATACAGGACCCAAAGTGAGGTGTGGAACAATATTTACAGCATAAACTTTTTTTATAAGAAAGAGGGTGGAACAGGGAAGATATATGCATTTCTAATTTTTTTTTAATCCTCACCCAAGGATATTTTTCCACTGAGTTTTAGATAGAGAGGGAGGAGAGGAGGGCGAGAGAGAGCGGAACAAGGATGTGAGAGAGACACACTGCTTGGCTGCCTCCTGCATGACCCCGACCAGGGCCAGAGATCACACCTGCACCTGAGGTACTTGCTCTTGACCAGGAATCAGACCTGAATCTCTTCAGTCCTCGGGCCGATGCTCTAACCGCTGAGAAACCGGCCAGGGCACATTTTCCAATATTTTCAAGAAGAGAGAATGGAAGGATAAATAAAAAACAAAACGGGCAATTTATAGGGGAGGAAGCAAGAGGAAACAAGGCAAGGACGAAAGCTATACTTTCTGAATGTACCTGTTTTGTGGTTTATACTTGAGAACCATGTAAACGTCTTATATAATTAGAAGACGAAATCGAATAAATGATAAAAATAAGGCAATTTCCAAAGCTTAAAAACAAGCTGGTATCAAGTTTGTGGTGTAACTCCTTAGAGAAGAAACATTTAGAGTGTTTTAAATCACAGTATTCCTAAAGATTCTTTAGGGATAAAACCCAATCCCATTAAGAAACCTTAAACTGCAATCAGTAGTCTTGTTGTCAATGTTAATATTGTATTGCTGGGGTTTCCTCGCACCTCCGATTTATGAAATTGTGGTATGATACACATGACGTAAAAATGACCGTCGTGACCATTTTTTTTTTTTTTTAATCCTCACCCGAGGACATTTTCCCATTTTTTGTTCAGGTAGAGTGGGAGGGAGAGAGAGGAACAGAGAGAGAGAGAGAGAGAGAGAGAGACATCGATGTGAAAGGGACACATCGAGTGGCTGCCACCCGCACGACCGACCAGGGCTGGGGACAAACTGCAACCGAGATACGTGCCCTTAGCGGGAACCGAACCCGGGTCTCTCAGGACCGCAGGCCGACGCTCTAACCGCTGAGCCAAACTGGCCAGGGTCCGTCGTGAGCATTTTTAAGTGCACAGCTCAGTGGTAACAAGCACATCCACGCTGCCGGTGTTCATCACCCCCGACCCTCTGCAGAGCTGCTTCCCGCCTGCACACCTGAAGCGTCACACCCGCTCCTCCTCCCCAGCCTCTCCTTTCTCTCCTTTCACTACCCAAACTAAGTACCTCAGGTAAGCAGAATCGTACAGTATCCATCGGTCTTGTGTCTGGTTTATCTCACTCAGCATAGAGTTCTCAAGGGTCACTCACATTGTAGCACATTTCAGAATTCACTTACTTTTTAAGGCTGAATAATATCTCTGAGAGAGCACGTGCTTGTGAGAGAGAGTATGTGTATGTGTGAGTGTGTGTATGTGTGTGTGTGTGCATGTGTGAGTGTGTATGTGTGTGAGAGTGTGTGTATGTGTATGTGTGTGTGAGTGTGTATGTGTGAGTGTGTGTATGTGTGAGAGTGTGTGTGAGTGTGTGTATGTGTGAGTGTATGTGTGTGAGTGTGTGTGTGTGAGTGTGTGTGAGTGTGTGTGTGAGTGTGTGTGTATGTGAGTGTGTGTATGTGTGTGAGTGTGTGTGAGAGTGTGTGTATGTAACATTGTGCTCATCCATGCTCCCTGGATGGTTATCTGGGTTGCTTCTGTTGACAGTGGGTGGGGAAGACATCAGATGTTAGCCCGGTGGGGTGAGGCTGGACCTGGGCTCAGCAGCCTCTGCACATGAGTTCTGGCTAGGAAAGAATTCAAAGCAAAGACTCAAACTCTAAGAGAACATTTATCTAGAAAATCACAGAGGTAGAAGATGTAATCTGTAGAAGAAATGAGCTTAGGAAACAAGTTACAGAGGCAAAGGAAGAGCCCTTGGAGCTTAGAAGTGAGGAAGTTGAAAGTCAGTTCTCTGGGAGAAGGAGAAGGCGCGGTGTGCTCCTGGGGGGCAGGGCAAGCTGGGTCCTCTGTCCTAAGGGTTTAAAGGTTCAGATTTTAGGGGTGGTCCCAGGGAAAGATCTTCATAGAATATTCATCAACTTTCCAGGTGAGTCCCTTCAGGGTTGTGGTCTCCAGAGATTGACTGGCCAGTGCCCAGGGCAGGGGGTCATTATTCAGTGCAGTGGTCCTGAGGTCAGCCTGGCATTGCCTGTCTGGGTTTGCTGCTTTTTTAGGCCCAGAGCTGAAATACAACTGAGGTCTAGATGTTATCTCTAGGGAGCAAAGGTCACGGGGTCTAAACCCAAAGACCAGTGACATGCTATGGCAGGAAAGGCTACCCTGGGGATGAGGTCCCAACCTACAATTGTCATTGCTAGGCATCCGGGACTTTTCACTCTGGTGACCTTCTTTTGTGCCTGGTCCGCTGTCCCTCCTCTGTCCATGTCTGTCCAACTGCCTACCACACACACATTCATGACTTAGCTAATGTGAATCATGTTGCTATGAACAGGGGTATACAAATATCACTTTGAGACCCTGTTTTCAATTCTTTTGAGTATATAACCAGAAACGGAATTGCTGGATTATATGGCAGCTCTATTTTTATTTTTTGGGAACCACCATACTGTTTTCCAAAGCAACAGTTTCCAGTCCCAAGAACAGTGCACGAGTTCCAATTTCTCCACACCCTCACCAACACGTATTTTCTTTTCAATAGAAGCCATCCAACTGGCATGAGGTTTTACTCATATATTTTTGCAAATCATTTCTAAGACCTCTTGGAATAAAAATAATATTTAAAAAACAATGCTTAATTTGCTTCTTCTTCTTTTTTTTTAATCTCTTCCCCTCCTTTTATTCTGCATGTCCTCAATCCTCGGCTTCCTTTTCTCTGATTTTCTGTGTTTATATACTTGTGTACTTTATGATTTTGGACTACTTGCTAGTGTTTCATGTGTATTTGGTTCTGTTGTCCCACAGTGTGGTTTTTTGTTTTGTTTTGTTTCATTTTTTTAGTAGTAGGGAATATGGTTTACACTTTCCTAAATCGTCTCTAATGAAATTATATCAAGAAACACTTCCCTTTTACAGTACAATTATAACAAGTGCTCAACTTTTAGCTTATTAACTCTCGGAGCAGTATGCATATACCTTTAGGATTGCAGGAACCTATTATTATTTTTTTGCAGGAGCAGCAGTTGATGCTTGTTTGATGGACCCTGCAAGAGCGTTCCAGCATTCAGGTGACATTTCTTGAGCTCCTACTGTAGGGGGTTCTTGACGTCTGCCTCTGCAACACCCTTAGTGATGAATGGTGACGTCCAACGTGGGTGAGACCCGTTTCCGTGGCGACTTGGGGGAGGGGCAGATAGGACAGGTTTTGGCAGGAGTTTAATACTTGGGGGCCACTCCTTCGGCAGGTGAGGCATCCAGTCCCCAGCCAAAGACAAACACTGGGGATTTCAGGCGATGGCGGCCGGTCGTAGCCTTTCTGGGCCGCTCATCGGGCCACCGCTCGGCCAGTGCCCCGGGAGCCTCCGAAACAGCACAGACTTTGTCCGTCTTGGACCACAAAGCCACAGCCTTGGACGGAAGAGGGCTAGGAGTGCCAGCCCCTTTCCAAATTCGAAGTTTTTCTACCACTGCCACTAAAAGGTGAAAATAACTAACTAACTAGCCCGACCGCCGTGGGAAAGCCGCGCTCCAACCCTCCCGCCGCCCGGCTCGGGCCATCCAGGAGGCTGGGCAAAGGCGCCCCGGCTGAGGTGCCAGCGCAGCAGGACAGCAGGCCCTGACGCCGCCGGTGACTGGGACAGGGTGGCCCAGGGCTGGCCGGCCAGGGCCTGCCCTGCACTGGGACTCGGAGTCTTGATGCAGAAAGAGGAGGCCCGGGCACGCTGCTTGGTGAGAAATTATTCCGCACACTTTGGGACGGGTCCAAATTACAGCCTGAGGACCAGCTGCTCCAGTTGGCCTGGGAGTAGTGGGGTTTTTAAGATGCTGGACATTTCATTTCAAAATTAGGACAGTTCTCCCCAAACCCTGACAAGGTGATCACCGTAGAACCCAGAATACACGCAGTTACAAGCGGATCTTCTATTGGGGTGGTGCCCCTCCCCCCAACATTGTTCAAGGGTCAGCTGTACACTATTTGGGGTTCTGGTGTCTGCCTTTTCCTCTAATGAAATGGGATCGAATTGAATCTAACCTGATTTACTCAACTTCAATGTAACCTAAGCTATTTAATCTAAACTAATTTAATCTCATCTCATCATTATATAATCCAATTTAACCTAGCTTATTCATATCAAATTTAATTAATTAAAAAATTTCAAATCCTTCTCCATATTTTAAAAATGAGATTTCCCTCCCTCCCTCCCTCCCTCCCTCCCTCCCTCCCTCCCTCCCTCCCTCCTTCCCTCTCTCCCTCCCTTCCTCTCTCCCTTCCGTTAATCCTGACCTGAGGATACTTTTTCCATTGATTTTTTTTTTTTTTTTTGAGAGAGTAGAGGGAGGAAGGGAGTGGGGAAGAAAGAAACGTCCATGTGAGGGAGACACATCAATGGTTGCCTCCCACATGACCCTGACCAGGGCCAGGGACTGAACCTGAAACTGAGGCATGTGCCCTTGACCAGGAACCAAAGCTGAGACTCTTTGGTCCACAGGCCGATGCTCTAACTGCTGAGCCAAATCGGCCAGGGCTTAAAAATCAAGATGTTCAATTTCTCTTAAGAAATCAAAAGAGCTGGCAAAACTGGCACCACGTTTGCGCACAGCAGCAGTGGTCGCTCCTGCCATTCCAATGGCCACTGGGCACCAAAGCTGGGCCTCTTTTGTCACTTATCACATGGTCTGCGCTGTCATTTTCCTAATATCTGGTGGTGTCAACTCATCTAATACCTACTTGACCACCAAAGGGTGTGAATTTGTGATTCCTGTTTTACCCATTGATCAGTCCAATTAAAATTAAGTAAATTAAATTAGATTACGCTGCATTAGATTCTATTGGATTAAACTAGATTGGATTGACTGGGAATCCAATCTGCTACCCTTCCATGCACAGGATGATGCTCCTACCAACTAAGCCACACCAGCCAGGGAATTTTTGCAATGGCTTATGTAACCTGCTTTGAATCGGTCCTTCTGTTCGCTGTGTGTCTTTATTAAGGTAGTGGGACGTCAGACGAAACGTGATCTTTATAAAATGATGCCGTCTGCCTGTTAAAATCAGATCTAACCCTTGACACTCCTTGGAAAAGGCAGTACATTCAGAGGGAGACACAGCACCAGGAAGAGGAAGACCTGAATTGCAGGGTGATATCTGAATTTCTAGGAAAGTCACAACTTTGGGGACTTCACGTATTTTATTGGTAAAAGTCTAGATAATAAATAATGTCTGACCTATCTAAAGAGTGTCCTGAGAAGCCTTCAGATCGGAACATGTATGAATAAATCTCGCGGCTCACGGGAATCAACAAGGGAAAGCGCCCAGGGGAAGGCGAGCTGGTGCCGTTGCCTTCTGCAGAGCTGGAGGCACGATCGGAGACCTCCTTCACCACAGTCCTCCTTGGCCACCGAGTAAGCTGTGTCCTGCTTCCTAGAGCTGGCACCGACGCCTTTTTCAAATGATGTCCAGCCACGCATTTTATTCAGTGACAACCTTTCTTCCTCTAGCCTCTCAGATGAACAAACACTTTTTTCCCCCCTGACTGTAAAAAAATCAAATTAATGTCACCTTATTTCAAGACAAAAAATCTGCAATGGCAACCAGACCCCAAACACCATTTGTATGCAAAGAGAGTTAAACTACTGGAAAAGTAACTTTGCCTGTAAAGTGTGGTATCATTAAACACAACTAAATTTGAAGCAGAAGTAATAAAAAAAAAAAAAACATATCTGGAAATGTGATAGGGTCCATTGCGCTTCTTGATGAGATTACTTGCCTCTCCAATACATTACCCAAAGGCGCTTACAAAACTGGGAATATATTACCCCGGAATTATCAGAACTTTTCTAAGTAGGTCAAATTTTGAAGCAAGAAAAGCTTGAAATTTTATGCAGTGTTACAAAAAAAAATCTTAGAAGCTGTACAACCAAGGTGCTAATAACTTTTTAAAATAAAATTTTCTTTAAAAAGTCTTACTCTTGCATAAACATTAAATGCCACTTTAAAATGCAGAGTGATACACCTGAGGCTGTTCTTTCACTGTCGTCTGAATCCCGTTTTTATTGATAAACTGAATTTTCATTATAAATATCTTTATTCATTTGGAAACTTGAGGAAAAGTTGGATCTGAAAAAGTTTAAAATCTATAACTCTCATAATTTTGAATCAAACAGATTTGATACCGCCCTGGCCTGTGTCGCTCAGTTGGGTCCCGTGCACCAAGGGGTTGTGGGTTTGATTCTCAGCCAGGGCACGTGCCCTGGTTGCCCACACAATCCCCAGTAGGAGGCGTGCAAGAGGCAGTCAGTCGATGTTTCAGTTACATGGATGTTTCTCTTTCTCCCTCTCCCTTCCTTTCTTTCTAAAACAAACAAACAAACAAACAAACAGATTTGATACTAATTGTAAATATAATATACTTTTTCTCCTACTTACTAGATTTTCTTTCATGATGTTATTACAAAACCACATAATTCTGGTACAGTGTTTTTAATAAAATGTTACTTTTCTTAGACGTAAATCTAAAATAGCAGGTTTACTATGTGTTTTTGTAACTTTTCATATGGGAATATTAAAAACATCTAGCAGCTATAGGCTATGCCCAAGACTACCCCATGTAGCAACATTATCACATACAAACTGACTTAAGAACCTAGACAATCAAGTCAAGTACAAGTTGAATACAAGAATGTTAATCACTATAAAAGTAAACATTTCTTTGGAAAAGAACCTCAAGGAGTAAAATGTTCATCTTCCTTAAATTTCTAATGTTATGTTGATAAAGGTTAGATACATATGAACCACAAAAGTACTTGTGAAAGTAAATAATACTAATATAGACCTGTGTGGCTGACACCTGCCATGGTACCTGAATAGCCCACCATTAAGCATCACTTTAGGTGCAGGCAATGCGGCCCCCAGTGAAGATACCATCTGGGAGTGAATACATTAGGTCAATAATAGTGTATTGTGAATTACTGTGAATAGACAGGCTTAACACATAGCATTACTAAGCAGCAGGCCTCTGAGAAAAGGGATGTAGAACTTAACACTGAAATTGGGGTGAGGGAGGAAAGAGCAGAGCGAAACCCCCCAGGCTCGGGCCCTAACAGATAGGAAAGAGGTTCCTGAGGGTTAAAAAGAGAGATGCTCAAAAGGCCGAGAAAATGTTCTTGAATGATGTCACACATTATCTGGACCACCCTCTTATTATTTTTTAATCTTCATTGATCTTTAGAGAGAGAGGAAGGGAGAGAGAGAGAGAGAGAGAAACATTGATGAAAGAGAACATTGGCTGCCTCCTGCATGCCCTTCACCAGGCATTTGGCCCACAACCTGGGCATGTGCCCTGACTGGGAATGGAACCGGTGACCTCTTGGTACATGGGTCAACACTCAACCACTGAGCCACACCGGCCGGGCCCACGTTCTGATTTTAAAGAGGAGAACTTTTAGGACCAAAGTAATGATTAAAAAGGAAATGGCTGTTTCCAGATCTTAGCCATTGTAAATAGTGCTGCTATGAACATAGGGGTGCATATATTCTTTCTGATTGGTGTTTCAGGCTTTTTAGGATATATTCCTAGAAGTGGGATCACTGGGTGAAATAGAAGATCAATTTTTTTTTTTTTTTTTTTGAGGAAACACCATATTGTTTTCCATAGTGGCTGCACCAGTCTGCATTCCCACCAGCAGTGTACTAGAGTCCCCTTTTCTCCACACCCTCTCCAGCACTTGTTGTTTGATGATTTGTTGATGGCAGCCATTCTGACAGGTGTGAGGTGATACCTCATAGTTGTTTTAATTTGCATCTCTCTGATGATTAGTGGTGTTGAGCATTTTTGCATATGTCTCTTGGCCATTTGTATGTCCTGTTTGGAGAGGTGTCTACAGCCCAAGTGTCCATCAATAGATAAGAAGATTAAAAAAGTGGTGGTACATATACATAATGGAACACTATGCAGCTGTAAGAAAGAGAGATCTCTTATCCTTTGAGACAACAGGGAGGGACCTGGAGAGTATTACACTAAGCGAAATTAGCCAGTCAGAAAAACACAAATACCACATGATTTCACTTACTTGTGGAATATAATGAACAAAATAAGCTGATGAACAAAATAGACCCAGAGACATAGAAAGGAGTGTGGGTCAGACTGACAAACCTCAGAGGAGAGGGTTCAGGGGAGGAAAGAGATGAACCAAAGAACTTATATGCATGTATATGTAACCAATGGACATAGACAACAATGCTGGGGGTGGAGGGTGGGATAGAAAGGAGGGAAAATGGAGAAACACCTGTAACAATAAATTAATAAAAAAAAAAAGGGGGGGGGGGAATGGCACCCTAGAAACAAACTTGCCTAATGTCAACTTCTGGTTCTTCTGATAATTATACACCTTCTGATTAGGACTAAAAACTTGTTCCAAGTCATAGAAAAATTCCAAATAACAGTGTCATTTTTTTTCAAACCACATCATATTTACTGTCCCAAGAATCCAACCTAGGTTTTAATGTTCCTCCACTACAATAATGCACATTGTAAAGATAGGAAGGCAGAAAAGGCACATTAATTGAAATAAACTGATAGAGGATTTTAAAATAAAACTAAGTAAAACAGTAATAGAAAAGGTCATAATGTTTCTTTTTAAACCCCACCATTACCCATGGCGGTCCCCAAACACAGTATCACTTTTATCCTTACTTTCTTCCTTTGTGTGGCTTCAACATGAACCCCGCAGGAAGCCTCTCAAATATCCGTCTCTCGTCCTGCCACCTCAACAATGACCACATCCCTACCTGGATATCTGGAATCACCCAGAGAGCAAACCCTTACATGTCCTGCTGACATGGTAAGTACGGTCCAGATAATGAACATGGTACCTACCCTTCTTGAAGGCACAACATCCAGCTGAACCTCATTCTGTGTGCTTCTCATCCACTGACCCCTTTTGGCTTCTGTTAATAAAACTTCCACTCCACCCCCATGTTTAAAACACCGTCATCTTGTCCACTCTCTCATCGATGTTTCTAGTTCTCTCTCCCTCTCCCTCCCTTTCTCTCTAAACATCAGTAAAGGAAAATTCTAAAACACCATCGTCTTGATCATAGTCTCCTCCTTTATCCACAGGTAGTCACAGAACATGTCCACTTCTTTCTAATGGTGTCACTGTCCCCACCCTTGGTGTGAGGCCTTGCAGTCACCTGTCTGCATTTCTCAACAGTCGCTGAGCTTGTTTTATTCTTTCCACCTTCCCCTTGCCAGTTCATCCTATGGGTAGAGATATTTTTTAAAACTGTGGTCAAACAAACAAACAAACAAACACAAAACATGAGATCTACTCTCTTAGCAAATGTAACAGTAGCAGTTCAATATGCAACAGTACAATATTCTTAGCTATAAGCATAATGTTACACCTCAGATATCCAGAACTTTGTCATCTTGCTTCACTCAAACTCTGTGCCCTTTGAACAGCAACTTCTGTTTTCCCCTCTCTTCAGTCCCTGGCAACCACCATTCTTTTTTCTTTTTATATGAGTTTGACTTCTTCAGCTGCCTCATGTACATGGACTCAATGGTATGTCCCTCTGTGACTGGCTTATTCCACTGAGCATAATGTATTCAAGGTTAATCCTTGTAGCATATGACAGGATGTCTTTCTTTATGGCTAAGTATCACTCCATTATATATACCACCTTTTCTTTCTTTGTGTGTGTGTGTGACAAATATTCCTTTTTTACTTTTAAATTGCAGTTGACATATACTATTATGTTAGTCTCAGGTGCACAACCCCATGATTAGACATTTAATCGAGTACCCATCTAACATCATATGTAGTTATCACAATATCATTGACTATCTTCCCTATGCTGTATTTAACATTCCTGTGACTTTTCTATACCCATCAATTTGTCCTTCTAAATCCCTTTACCTTTTTTACCCATCCCCCCAACACCTCTCCCACCTGGCACCTATCAAAACGTTCTCTTATACTGCCTTTTCTTTACCCATTCATCTGTTGATGAACATCTAGGTTGTTTCCGCCTCTTGCCTACTATGAATTAAATATTGCAATGAACATGAAAGTGCTAATATTTTTTCAAGATCCTGATTTCATTCTTTAGCATAAACACCCAGAAATGGGATTGCTGAACATATGGTAATTCTATTTTTTTATTTCTTAGGGAACTTTCTACTATTTCCCATAGCAGTTGCCCCATCCCAATAGCTACTAATAGTTCATAAGGGTTCCAATTTTTCCACTTCCTTGTCAATACTTGTTATTTCTATTTTTTAAAGAATAACCCTCTAATAAGTGTGATATATCATTGTGGTTTTAATTTGTATTTCCCTGATGCTTAGCAACATTGAGCACCTGTTCATGCACCCATTAGTCATTTGTATGTCTTTTTTGGAGAAATATCTATTTAAGCCCTTTACCCATTTTAATCAGATTACTTTATTTATTATTATTATTTTATTTTGCTATTGAGTTGTAGGAGTTCCTTATATATTTTGGATATTAACCTGTTATCAGATGCATGATTGGCAACACTTTCTCCTGTTCCGTAGGTTGCCTTTCCACTCTGTTGATTATTTTCTTTGCTGTGCAGAAGCTATTTAGTCTGATATAGTCCCACTTGTCTATTTTTGCTTTTGATGCCTGTGCCTTTGGTGTTATATCCACAAACTCACTGCCAGACTAATACTAGGAGTTCACAGTTTCAGGAATTCTGTTTAAGTCTCAAATCTATTTTGAGTTGATTTTTGTGTATGGTTTAAGATAATGGTCTAATTTCATAGACAGACATTTTTAAAAATCTAATTTAATACTTTGTTTAGGTATACATATATATGTAGTCAACTTCAATACAAATTGAAGAAATAATAAACAAAAGGGTAGAATTGTGTTTCCCCTGGAGGGGTGGGGCAGGGAGTTACACAGGAGGCTTCTCTGATAATAGCTCAATTTCTAACTTGGTTATGAGTACCTAGGAATTTATTATATTCATACATACGCATGCAATTCTAGATATCTGAACTAATTTATAATAAAGTAAAAATAAAAATGTTTATTTTTAAAGGAAGAGTTAGGTCCTCATAGGGTTTTTAATCAAACTAATACATTTTAAAATTATGTTTTAATGTTGAACTCCCTGATACATACTTTAGCACAGGAATGAACTCTGATGTAAAAAGTCTAACATCCATTGGGTGGAGCACTGCTCTCTTTTTCTAACCATATGCATGCATTCTGTTGCAAATTGGTTCTGCAGAGGCAGTTTACAGAAATGCACTTTACTTTCATTTACTCCTTTCTTTCTATCAAGTCTCTGGATGAAAATATCCAAAGACTACTACCACATAAACATACTGTAGACAATGACAGACACAGTGAGAGATCCCCACCCACTTGCAGAAAAACTCCCATGAATAACTATGGTGGCTGATGCCTCATAGTGGCACCGAACAGGCTGCCTCTCAGTCCATGTCAGGCTCAGTGTTATTGACATTTCATGTCAAATAAATCTCCATTGTGTGAAGTTGTTGTGTGCATTGCACACTACTTCTCAGCATCCCTGTTCCCTTCCCCCTGGATTATGGAAGTACACCTTGCCTCCAGTTGTGACATTCAAAAATATCTCCAGATATGGCCAAATGTCCCTTAGAGGATAAAAATGCCCCCAGTTGAGAAGCACTATGTGAATGGCACCCCCAAGAGGTGCCCTCAGCAACTCCCCAGGAGCCTTGACATTGGACTACAATATGAAGAAAGTGCTGATTTCAAGAGGTTTACACTATAGGAAACTAAATTTAGACCAGCATAAAGAGTTCATCATTATTTCATTGAATATTATACAGCTACATGAAAATAAAATAAGAAAATATATAAATATACTGCCACTAGGAAACTAACAGGACTCTTAAATATCAGTTTTCATGCATTTATTAAATTAGTCAATAGTAAAACTGTCAATATGTTAAAATGAAATAACATTTTAAAGAAATTACATTTTCTACCTCTTTATTCTATGCCAATGAGTTCCACATTACCGAATCCCATATGTTTTTGATAATGTATTGGCTTATTTTTTTCAATCCTCACCCGAGGATACGTTTTTATTGATTTTAGAGAGACAGAAAGGGAAAGAGAGAGAGAGACACTTCGATTGGTTGCCTCCCATATGTGCCTTGACCAGAGATTGAACCCACAACCTACATATGTTCCCTGACCAGGAACTGAAACTGGAAACTTTTTGGTATATGGGACTATGCTCCAACCAACTGAGCCGCCCAGCCGGGTGGTAATTTCTTAGCTTTTCATGGATACAGGTAATCACTCCTTCCTCCTGCGTACTTTGTGTTTTCTGGTTTTCCTTGTTCTCTGCCCACTATGTCCTGGCTTCCAAATTTTGGAGTTTCCGGTGGTCGAGCACTGGGCCTGCGGCAGTTCTCACCTGTGCCATCTCTCCAGGGGATCACATCCAATTCCACGGCTTCACATGCCATCCAAGGACCTCAGCTGCCTGCCTGACATGTGCCCTTAGATACTGCAGCAGCATTTCAACCGAGATGTCCAAGCCTGCTCCTCTGACAACTTCCCCCGTCACCGGACATGAAATCCCCCTGACGCAGCTGCTCATGTCCTAGGATCACGATGGACGGTTTCCTCACCCTCGCCTTCATTTCCAGTTCTTTACTAAGTACTGATTATACAAGATCTCTCAACTCCGTCTGCTGTTCCCATCCTCCAGGCTCTATTCAGTCCAGGCTACCACCGTTTCTAGACTAGCCTACTGTCAGAGTTTCCTAACCTGTATCGGTGTGTCTACTCTTGTTCCTGGAGAACCTGATCTCCACCGTGCAACTAATTTAAAAGTAGTCTTCAGATCATGCAACTTCCTGTGTAAACATCCAATCACTTCGGATTGCACGCAGAACAATATGCAACCTGCCATCATGACCTCCTGGGCCCTGCACAATCTGGACTCTGCTGCTGATACCTCCAAGCAACTGTCCCCCTTTCCATGTTCCAGCCATGCTGGCCTTTGCTCTTTCCCAGAGAAGCCAAACTCTTTACCACTTTGGCATATATGTAGTTCTCCGTGTCTAGAAGGATCTCTATGTGGCATCCTGGCTCATCTCCCAGTGAACTTCTTTTGAGAGAGACTTCTCCTGATCCCCCAAATTTATATATGCCATGCTGTGTTAATATTTAACACTGATCCATCATATCATATCATTCATATCATATCATCCATACTCACACCCCTATGGGCTCAGTATTATTTACGGGTAAAGAAATCAAGGCTTAGGAAGGTTAGTAAAATACTGCAGATCACAGGGTAACGGGATTTGGACCAAGGCTCTATTACCATAGAATGAAAAATGAAAGATTGTGGATCGTATCAGATTGCCCGATGAGTCAATCATTTTGTACCTGATGTTTTCATTTTTAGCTGGTTATTCCAGACAGTGCCCCTTTTAGTGAAGGAAAAAAAATTTCAAAGCACCATTGCTCCACTGGAGAGGAAAAATGTCTCCAAAGTTGTGACACTCACCTCTCTCTTCATTCACACATTTGCTTCTATTTTTACAGTCGTACCAGCAATCTAAAGGAAAAAACACCGAGCGTCAACTCCAGGTTTCTACCGGGTCTGGCTGTGTGTGTCCCAGTTCCTTCCAGCGCCTCGCAGAAGAGTCAGCCAATTTTTATTTCTGCAGCGCATCCATGTTTATCATTTGTTTTACAACAGCACTGCATGTTCTTGAACTGGGACTTAGATGAATTTCACCCATCGTTTACAAAAACTCAAGAGAGACAAATGGCCTTAAAAGCAAAATCCACCGCGGAGGCATAGTTAACATACTAAAAAAGCATTTCTGTTTTCGCTCTCCCGGTTCAATATTTGCTTCATTAGAGTGCTAACTCTACCCCCGGCCCGCCAGCCTCTGTATGGGTTAGGATTTATGACAAATTCCCAGCTTATAACGAGCCATTATGAAAATCCACCGCGCGAACGCTATTGCTAGACAAAAGCTTTTCCATTTAGCTTTAAAGGAACATTAATGACTTTCACCTTCAGGAAGGCTAAGAGCAAACTCATGGACGCACTTTAATTGCACGAGTATGAAAACACTGACTTGTGATGGACACGTGCTTTAAGAAGTGGTGAAGTCAAACAGCCCGGGAACAAAATCCTGGATGTCTCTCATTAGCCGAGTAATCAAAGTAAATTGCTTACTCTCTCTGGGCCCCAGGTCCCCTATCTATAAAATGAAGACACTAATAGTCAGGGACACATAGGGATATTAGGTTGATTCAATGGGAACATCACCCAGCGCAGTGCCCAGCACCTAGCAAATGCTCAATGAATGGTAGTCATTAATATTTTAATTAATTTGAAAGAGAAGTAATAAACTGGGGAAGAGCCCCCCCCCCCCATCTTCAGAATTGCACTATATTCATTACTAATGAAAAACTATCTAGGCCGGTTGCGACCCTGGAAGGCGAGGCAAGCCTGGAGACCTCTGACTCCCAGAGGACAGGATGAGCCGGCGAGGATGTGGGCAGCCTCCCAGCCCCAGCTGGTTTGCCTAAATCCAAGGACAACACACCCCCCTGCAGGGATTAGAGAGACTCATGAACCTTCCCTCGGATCAACTGCTCCTTAATCTGAGAGCTGAGACCAATTTCTACTCCCTGGTGCTCACAGGGAGAGGGGTGGACAGACACACTCTGACACTGTCTGTTTTCTGAGTCGTTCAGGCTGGTGAAGGGCAGGGGCGGGGCCTTCCCAGGGGCCTGGGTGCTGCTAAGATATTTTGGTGGAGACTTTCCTTAGCCTCGCATCACCAACGAATAATAAGGAGAAAAACAACGGTCAGAAGACAGCCTGGTGTGCTCAAACCCGGGTTTGGCTTTCTGTTTCAACGCATCTCATCTTCACTATCGCTCCAATAATCGCATCGAACAGTCTGTGGCTAACCCACAGGGAGCACTCTGTTCCCCGAAATTTGCGAAGTCTTCCCGGGGATGGTTGATCTCATTGTGTCCTGCCCTGGAAAGATCAGTACGCTAGTCGTCTTCATTTTCAAGCGTGGAAACCGAGGCCCAGAAAGGTGAGGAAACGTCCACATGGACACTGAATTGTAATGGAAACAAAATCTGACCCCAGACAGTCTGGGTCCCCAGTTCACAATCTTAACTACTGGCCCCTAGTCCCACTCACACTGATGAAACCACCAGTGAAAACCTGGTCTTGCTTTCTCAAACTCCGAACTGGATTTTCTGTAGTGCTATTTCTCCTTAAAGTGTCTGACTGAACTGGTGCGAGCCTTCGGGGTATTCTCGGCCTCTTCCATTCAGTGTTCACAGTGGGTCCCTTGCAAACACTGTGAGTCACGGAGACCAAAGCAAGGGAACATGCCCTGGAGGTGCGGGTGACACAGGTGAGCCTCAAGCTCAGAACTCCTGAAGCTGTGTGATGGGTGCTTGGGACACCTACTGTGCACTCTGCTGTTGCTTGTGTCTGAGATTTTCCACAGTAAAAAGTTAAAAGCAATAAAAATGTCAACCACAAAGATCACTGAAGCTCTCAGGCTGTTTCGAGATCCTGAGGGGCATTCTAGCTCAGAGTCAGTGCCTCTGCTGACCAGTCCGGTCTAGATTCCGAGAACTGAGAGTGTAGAAACATTTATCAATTTGTTTTCCTAATACAAGAGCCTGTCCCCCCGGAATACCTTAATCTTGTCCACCTGGGACCATCGAGACATTCCCAGAGTTTCTCTGACGGGTACGGCTATTGATTGTGAAACCTTTTGCTTCCCTCCTCCTGACGGTTTCTCTTTGCACAGCCTACTCAGTCCTAGAGACTATTTGCATAGTCAAACTTTAAAATTCCCACCCCGATATCCTTTTCACGGTTCTCTGAAAAAAATCAAGAGAGAGAAAACTCACCCGTTCTGTTGTGCATGCCTTCTCTGCCAAAGTGTGCTGTGGTTTCGCAAGCCAGCTCAGTCCTTCTGAACTTTTCTGTATCCGTTATAATATTAAAGAGCCACCAGGAAGGGAAGTGGTTAGTCAACTTGCTAATTTTATCAGTCCCTCCCTCTGGTCAAATAGTACCTGATGCTACAGACACAAAATCCGTTCTCCAGCTCAGCTTCCTGCTACAGCCCGAGTTTATGAAAACGGCATAACTTGAAGGGAAAGAGAGTGACAGTATCTAGTTCACACGCACGAGACAGTTAATGAATGAGCATTCTATTACTATTAATAAGAAGCCTCATAGACTTCTACAGAAACCAGTGATTCAACAAGACGAGGAGGAGAGAGAGCCTGTCAGCTGCACACACAGTCAGCTGGGTGGGAAGGGCCGAGACTTTTAATGCCATCAGAGGACGTGGGGGAAGTAGCAGGCGTTTCATTTGTTGATAAATTATTCTGCCCTGGAAGGGAGCCAGTTTCCCAGATACAGAAACTTCTACCACTTGGGGCCCTGACTCAGACTATTCTTCCTCTGAAGTCGAGCAGTTACAACAGAGGACAATGTAGCAGATACGTGCCTCTGGGTGAGGGGAAAATAACATCCTTTGAAGAAGCTAGGAATTGTTTGTTTTCTAGGTGTAAAGACCTGTAATGAACGAGAATAAAAAAACAGAGCCTAAGACAGAGTTTAATGACATAAAGCACTTTTGATATGTTGATAGGCCTGTAAAAGACTGCAACATACAAACCACTGTCACCTTGAACCCCTCATAATTGCAATTTTCTGAGCTCCTTAAACGGTGGCATTTGAATGAACTCTGTAGCCATCACTTTGAAATGTGCCTTTCTCCCCATATCTAAGGATCACGACAGTAGGGAAAAGAATGTCTGAAAACCACATCATCATTGAAGGCTCATTAACCGTTGCCTCTGATTGGCTGAGAAAAGGACCCTTCCATGCAGTTCTTACATGTTCACATATAATGACGGTGTCACCAAAAGACTTAAATTTGGTAAACTGAGGCAGGTTAAGGAAACCAGCAACTGACTACTGTCACCCTTCCCTGCTTAGTATTCTGCCCACTCAAAACTACTCACTAATGAATAAGGGAAGGGAAAACTCTGGAGAGCTACCGCGTGTATTTTCTTCCTCCACAGTGTGTTCTCCAGGTGGAACTAAGGAAGCCTGGCACACCGAAGGGAAACCCAGCGATGCGTCCCTCCGACATCTCACCTGCAACTGCCCTCGAAGAGCAAAACTGCGCAGTGCTCAGCCCTCGAAGCCACATCTTTATATGCGTCTGAGTTTAGGTGAGACCAAACACCTAAGATCAATATTTACCCAGGTGATCAAGCTGCCTCCATCCCTCCCACTCACATCTGCAGCTTCAGTCTCTTCATGGAAGGAAGAGCAAAAGATGCAGGGTTCCAGAGAAGAATGAAGGGAGGACAAAATGAAAAAGAAAGAGAACTACCCTCCTTCTCTCCTTCTCTAACACTCCATGCAGCCTCCCCAAACGTCTACACCCGGGGACACCTCCTCGGCCTCTTCCGGCAGCTGTCCTCCCCATCCAACACACCGACGTGCTCTCTCTGAAATCCCAGAGCACATTTCTTTATCCTCGAAGTCCAGGCATAAATCAGCTCCATGCAGTGTCACTCTAGGAGACTGGGAGCCTCCTCAGGACTTGCATACATCTTCGATGCGCACCTAGAACATGAAGCTATCAAGCACAAAGCCCCACAGGATATGTTTTTTTAAATTGGTTTTTAGAAAGAGAAGGAGGGAGAGAGAGAAAGAGAAACATTGATGTGAGAGAGAAACGTCGATCAGTTACACTTTCTGACCAGGAGTCGAACCTGCAGCCTGTGGATATGCAGGACAACACTCCAACCAACTGAGCCACCTGGCTAGGGCCAAAGCCCCACTTTCACAGTTAAGTGTCTTGCAGTGCCTCTTTGGCTAACCTACAGTGAAACGCATAGATTCTAGATCCAAACTCTACATAGTGTGTGTGTGTACATTTTTTAATCCTTACCCAATGATGTTTTTTTCTATTTATCTTCAGATAGAGTGGGAGGGAGGGAGAGAGAAACGTCGATGTGAGAGAGAAATATCAACTTGTTGCCTCCCGTACAATTCTGACCGGGACTGAACCACAGCCGAGGACATGCCTTTGACCAGAATGGAACCTGACAGTCTTTGGTCCACGGGCTGACGCTCTAACTGCTGAGCCAAACCAGCCAGGGTTATATAGTATTTTTTAAAAAATCAATAAAGTGCCCCCAGGCTTGAGTCGTCACCATTTAAGAAGTTCTCCAGTGTTTGCTCTACTACCAGCGGGTAAACATGGATGGAAGAGGAGTAATAAGAAGCCAATCCTTACAAGAAGGATAGGGAAATGAAGGACTGGAGGGTGCATAGATACCACAATAAAATCTAGTTCCGAAATAAGAAACAATAAACCAGACTTACAGGCACATGATAAAAGAAAAATAAAATTATCTGAAGCCCAGATAACGTTAATGCAAACTACAGACTACAGATGTAAAGAGAACATGAATAATGATTGGTATTCTCTGAGAACTATGCCTTTATTCATAAAAGATTCGAAAGGAGACTCACCTTTCCTTTTTTCTCTAGTGAACAAGGAAACTTCAAATACACAATGATAATGCTGTGTGTTGGTTATTCATGTGCCATGAGCTACACTGTTGTCGGTGACATGGTTTGCCAAATGGTGAACAATTAATTCATAGTAAAGTTTCTAATAATAAAACATGAAAGTATATGGTGGTCGTAAAAACTATTTTCATATGTGCAACGGATTTTGTTTCCAGGCTCAAACAATTAAAAACAGGTATTTCACCCAAATGAATACCCACAGGGACATCTGAAAATGCAGGACACAAGAACAATTCTTCCAGGGGCAGCCCTGTCTGTCACATTATGAGACCCCTCACATCCATGAGACGGGCTCACTATATGACAGTGGCACCCTCCAAAGCACTGTAGCACCCAGAAAACACGCCCACGAATTTCCAAACCTTGCCTTAGGAGCCAGCGTAGCACCGTTGCAAACCACTACCCCAGACAAAACTCCAGCCTTGTACACTCGGCTGGCTTCAGGGGTCGGGCAGGACCGTGAGGGAGTGGGGACCCAGGCAGGCTGCAGGGCACGCAGTGTGGGCTCAGCGAAGGTGGGCCCCTCCACCCCAGGACAGGCTCCTGCCAACTGTGCCACGAGGGCAGTGCAGAGGCCCCCGCTCTCAAGAGAAAGTAGACATCTGGATTTTTTTTACATGAAATATTCTTTTATCAAAAGATTGGCACTTTTCAGACCATAAAACTGTGTCTGCAGGCCAACATGATTTTACAAACGACGTTTATAAAAGATGTAATGTCAAAGACATGATATGCAGTGTAACAAGCAGATGACCAAGTACTTTGATCCATTTTGTAAAAACAAGTATATGTGAATTATATAGAAGAGAGTCTGGAGTGTCGGCCAACAAACATGTTAACAAGAAATTTCTAGTAACAACCAAATTAGAGACAGACTCACAGACAGAGCAGGCAGACAGCTCTGGTGTGTGTGTGGGGGTGGGGTTGGGGGGTTGGGAGCGTGGAGAGGTTGAGCCAAAAAGAAAATAAGAGAAAGAACTCACGGACATGGGCAACAGTGTGGGGACTGTGGACAGGAGGGGCGTGGGGGAAAAGGAAGAGGGTATAGGGGGATAAATGGTGATAGATAAAAATAAAGAAAAGGAAAGTTTTCAGGACTAGAAAAAAATTCTCTATTGATACATATATTTTTACATTTTACTTTCCAGTACTTTCTAATCTTTCTAAAACGAACATGTAAGGTTTTGCAGTAAGAAATGAGTGATCAGAAGTATAACTAGTTTTTGAAACTTAGAGGGTGGTAGGTATGAAAACCTCTTTGAACACATTCAGAAAGGACCACAGCCCTGGATGGTTTGGCTCCGCAGTTAGAGCATCTGCCCACAGACCAATGAGTCACAGGTTCGATTCCGGTCAAGGGCACGTACCTCGGTTGCAGTTCATCCTCGGCCCTGAGCAGTTCATCTGGGAGGCAACTAGTCGATGTGTCTCTCTCACATCGAGGTTTCTCCCTCTCCCTTCCTCCCTCCCACTCTATCTGATGATAAACAGAAAAAAAATATCCTCAAGTGAGGATTAAAAAAAAAAAGCAGCAGCAGAAAAGACCACAGTTGAAATGGACAAACAAATGAAATTCCTCTCAAATAGTCAATTCTGTTTGATGTCAAGCACTGGGTGAGGACCAGATATAAAAATTAAGCTGTCTGTAAATCAGAATACGGATGTGCTCAAGTAATTGGACTTATTACCTTGTGTTCCAGATATATATGTCATTATTTTATCCCCTTTATTAGATAGGCAGACCCACAGGCAGGATCTAAGACTGAATGTATGACATAGAAAGCACTCTAATTGTGCGTGATTTAAAAATATCAAGGGCTTTAAAAGAGGTAAAAAATAAATTTCTCTATGAGCTTAATAATAATAATAATGTTAACCTTTAAAATAAAGACGCTTTAATAATTTAATTGCCTTTTTCCTATTTACAAAATTAATATTAGAAGCTGAGTCATGTTGGAATTCAATAAAATTATTTTATTAACTTCCTCTATGGTTTAGGAAATACTTTATAAAACCTCTCTTCTCCAGTCTTATCCTTCAATCTGCTGAAGAATTGGACCACGTTTTACTCCTATAAAAACTTAATTTCACCCAAATTAGAAATGCTTAATTAGAAATGTTTCAAAGCTGATTCTTCTAGGCACCAAATATAACATCCTGGAAAAATAAGCTAACATCTTTCAAAAATCATACATAATAAAACCATTTAAAATACACATGTATACACATTAAAAATTCTGTAATTGCTGTTTTTTTGGAATTTATACAAATGTACCAACAGACTGTGTAGAAGGGAACTTTGAGAATCATAATAACTCGTGTGGAAACTATGATAGGGTTTTTGGAGATGGCATCTTTCTTGTTAGGACACACAGTCGTGCCAGTGTTTACTTGGAAAGAAAAGGAAACTCTCCAATCTTAAGCTATATGCTGACTGGAGCTTGAGTCCTTAAATACGTTTTTAAGTTTATTCATTTCAGTTCTGCAGAATCAGATTATACAGATGTGAAATAAATCTTTCCCTCCAGTTATATCTTTCGATTGTGATGACAAAAGCAGATGTTTGCAGTTTTGGAAGCTGCTAGTTCGACACCGTTGGGGAAGCCAAGGTGAACAACAAAATTACCAATCACCCAGCGCACAAGGAGGTATGAAAACCCCATCAGCATAGTATCATGCAGAACATCTTTCAAAGGAAGGAATCCCAGATGTAGTCTCTACACACTGCTTTAGACATTTGATTAAACTCGCCGCTAAGGTGATTACTTTTAGCCAAGGTCTTGCTTATTAACATTCCTCCAAATACATTTTTAAAAACGGGGATTGAGTAAGTTCTTTTTAAATTTTGGATATTAACCCCTTATCAAATATAGCAGCAAATATGTTCTCCCATTGAGTGGGTTGTCTTTTCATTTTGTTGGGTTCCTTTGCTGTGCAAAATCTCTTTAGGTTGATGTAATCCCATTTGTTCATTTTTTTTCTTTTGTTTTTTCTGCTGGAGGAGACATATCAGAAAAAATATTGTTATGAGGAATGATTGAGATTTTATTGCTTATGTTTTTTTCTAGAATTTTTGTGGCTTTGAGTCTAACAGTTAAGTCTTTAATCCATTTTGAGTTTATTCTCGTGCATGGTGTAAGAAGATAGCCTAGTTTCATATTTTCTCATGTATCTGTCCAATTTTCCCAACATCATTTATTGAATAAATGATCTTTACCCCATTGCATGTTTTTGCCTCCTTCGTCAATTATTAATTGACCATAAGGGCATATATTAATCTATGGGCTCTCTATTCTGTTCCATTTATGCTAGTATCATGCTTCTTTGATTATTCTGGTTTTGTAGTATAGCTTGATATAAGCTAGCATGATACCTCCAAATCTGTTCTTCTTTCTCAATATTGCTGAGGAGTTACACAACTGAACACCAACAAATAAAATAAAATAAAAATAACAACAATAAAAAAAATCTAACCACAATCCAATTTAAATAACTGGCAAAGGAGCCGCATTGACACTTTGGCAAAGAGGACATACAGATGGCCAACAGACATATTACAAGATGCCCAATGTCACTAATCATCAAATAAATGCAAATCAAAATCACAATGAGATATCATTTCATACCTGTCAGAATAGCTGTCATCAATAAATCAACAAACAACAAGTGTGGGTGAGGATGTGGAGAAAAGGGAACCCTGTGCACTGTTGGTGGAAATGCAGACTGGTGCAGTCACTGTGGAAAGTAGTATAGAGTTACTAAAAATATTAAAAATAAAACTGCCTTATGACCCAGCAATCCCACTTCTGGGAATATTTAATTAAAAACAACTTTTTTTCCTTTATTGATTTTAAAGAGAGGGAGAGAGATAGAAACATTGATGAGAGAGAACATTGACTGGCTGCCTCCTGCATGCCCCTCACTGGGGATTGGGCCCACAACCTACCTGGGCATGTGCCCTGACTGGGAATTTAACCGGCGACCACTTGATGTATGGGCCAACACTCAACCACTGAGCCATACCGGCTGGGCATGGGAACATACCTTAAGAAACCTAAATCACTAATTTGAAAGAATACACGCACCCCTATGTTCATTGCAGCATTATTTACAATAGCTAAGATTTGGAAGCAGCTAAAGTGCCCATCAGCAGATAACTGGATAAAACAACTCTGGTACATTTACACAATGCAATACTACACGGCTGTAAAAAAAAGAAGGAAATCTTACCTTATGCGACAGCATAGATGGGCCTGGAGAGTATTATGTGAAGTGAAATAAGCCAGTCAGAGAAAGACAAATATCCTATGATTTCACTTATATGTGAAATCTAATATAAAGAAAATAAACTAACAAAATAGAAACAGAGTCATAGATACAGAGAACAGACTGATAGTTATCAGAAAGGAGGTTGTAGGGAGAGCCGGGTGAAAAAGGTGAAAATTAAGCAAAAAAAAGAAAACAAACGGAAAAAACTCTCACAGACAGACAGTATGTTGATCACCAGAGGGAAAGAAGGTGGGAGGAAGTAGAAGAGGTAACGAGGGGATAAATAGTTATAAAAGGAAACTTGACTTGAGGTGGTAAAGACACAATACAATATACAGAAGATGTATTATAGAATTATACCCCTGGAACCTAAACCTATATAATTTTATTAACTAAATTAAATAAAAAAGAACCATCCATCAAACTGTAAAACAAACCAACAAACAAACAAAACTGAGACTGGCATACAACATATATAGTACTTTCTTAAAAAAGAGAGAACATTCAGAATGTGTGTGTGTGTGTGCTCCTCAGTAAACATAATAACAGTATTCAACTTCAGAAGTAATCAAATAAAAGATTAGCATTTTTACTATCAATTGATGCTAAGATATGATGATGACAAGCATATGATGTAAAAACCATTCTCATATATTACTGATAGGAGTATAAATAGATACACCTTTCCTAAAAAAAATTGTTCACAGTATATCAAGAATCCTTTAAAAAGTTCACACTCTTTGAGACTGACTCTATTTCTAGAATAATTTCTAAAGAAAAAAAAAATTAAAGAGATGTGGATGGTGATATATGCAAGTCCATTACATTACACTGTTATTTTAAAATGTTGTTGAACACCGGCAAATTGTGCATGTACCCCAAATATGGGGACTAGTAGAAGAAATTATGGTATAATTATATGATTAATTATAATATAACTTCTACAAATCATAATAATGATATTTAATGACATAAAAATGTTTATAATACAATATTAAATAAAAAGATACAAAGACATGTATGCATTATCATCCATACACTAGAACACAAACACACTCCACCCCTGTCCTCACACCTCATACATGAAACGTACCCACAATACATTTCATGCTTCAGTCCTTAATGTAGTCAATAGGTTCTTGGAAACTGAGACTTTAAGCCAATTTTACCATAGGCTAATTGATATAAATAAGAGTTACATTCCTAGGGCATATTTCTGGTCACACAAACATCTAAATCCTAAAGTTTCAAATACTGCTAATATTAAACATTGAAGTAAATGTGTGAATTACACATACAATTAAGAAAAGATGAATAAAAACAAGTAAGAGAATTCTTTTCTACCCTGATTATTTCAGTTCAGGGTCAAGGTTGCTGGAGTCTCTCCCAGCAGCTCAAGGCACAAGGGGGGGGAACCAGTTCATCGCATGTAACTGAAACTGTGAAAAGTGGAACCTTGGATAAGGAGGAACTACTGCACCTTAAAAACAGATGCCTGGCCGGTGTGGCTCAGTAGACAGAGCATCCTCCCAGGCACCAAGAAGTCTCCGTTTGATTCCCCATCAGGGCACATGCCCAGGTTGCAGGCTCGGTCTCCAGTAGGGGGCATGCAGGAGGCAGCCATCGATGTTTTTCTTTCTCTCCCTAAAAAATCCATTTAAAAAAACGACAACGGATTTTTGAAATCCACATCCAATTTACTTATAAAATGAATGGGCAGATGTTTACCTGCGACAAGTTACCGTGAAAGCAAGCGCAGAAGAAAGAAATGTACCTTTGTGTACTCTCCATCATACCAGACACCGCAAACTTCCAATCGTTTGCTTTTCACAGCAATCTCGAGGGTTTAGTTTTCTCCCATCTATTTTACAGATGGGGAAACTAATTTACCCCCAATTTAGGTAAATTGGCCAGGATTCCATATTTGGTAAACGAAGAACCAGAATTTGCTACAAAAACAACGTCTGGTGCAGGGAACCAAGGCGGTTCACCTGTGGCAGTCTGACCTGTACAAACGAGGCACACGTCTTGGAGAATCATGAGATAAATTAGATTGAGAATGAGGACAAAACTTGTTTCTCTCCTCTGTCCTTACTGGGGTGGGAGAGGAAATACGAGCTAACAGAGAATCGGAAAAAAGTGCGCACTGAAGCCATAACTGAGGCCCTGTTTTCCAAAGCGAGAGTCATAACATATGACATGAACTCGTAAAACAGAAGTGCTTCCCGCTTCCTGAGCCACCGCGCGGCCAGGGCTTAATTAAACACAGATATATGCATAGGTGTGTATTTAAATGGGCCTTTTTTACCTTTTATTTTTAAATGCTAAATAAAATTCATAGTTATGTCATCGCCGCGAAAGGGAAAAATTGAATTGTTAAATAATATATGGTCATAAAATAAAATATTACAAAAAATGTATGAGGACAATAGTAAAACTGTCTCAGAATCCTACATTACGAAAATAGCCATCATTACAGTGGTACCACCCAAACTTCTTTCTACTCACAAACATAAAAACATAGTAGCTCATTTATTTGTGGGATATAATGAACATAACAGTCTGAGGAATGGGGTAGTCCCAGAGACGTGGAAGTGAGGTACAACAATCCCAGAAGAGGGGGTGGTGGGGGAGAGATAAACCACAGAACTTATATGCATATATGCATATGTGCACGAACAATGGACATGGATGACAAAGCTGGGGACAGGGTGAGGAGGGTGGGGAGGGGGGTATCAGTGGGGGGAAAAAGGAGAAACATTTGTAACATAAATAAATAAATTAAAAAAAAAAAACATAGTAGTTCTTAAAATGAAGGTTGGCCAAATTGTATAGTTAGTGACATGGTACAGGTTTTTTTGTTGTTGTTCGGGGGTTGTTGTTTTTTTTTTTTTACCTTACAGAGAGAGAAAAAGGAAGAGAGAGGTAGAAACATCAATGTAGAGAGAACATCGATTGGCCGCCTCCTGCAGGCCCCCCACTGGGGATTTGGCCCACAACCTGGACATGTGCCCTGACCGGGAATCGAACCGGCGACCTCTTGGTGCATGGGTCTGTGTGCAACCACTGAGCCACACCATTGGGGCAAGATGCAGGTTTTGAACAGACGTCTGTCTAACTCTCAGAGTAACGTTTGTTCCACCTCCTCCTTTTGGCTGGGTGGAGGAGTGGGCAGAATACTCCACAAACACAGAGGGTAAAGAGGAGTTGTTTTGATTGGTTGTTTTAAATATTTTTCCAAAATCCAAAATATTAGATAGCTGAATCTGCCACTTACCACTGTTTCCCTGTGAGCAAATCATATCATTTCCCCAGGCTGAATGTTCCCATCTGTAAAATAATGGTGATAACTTCCAAAAGTTCTGAAGAAGCCAGGGACTCGGCGACTAAGTGGATTATAACCTAGTATTTAAATCGCTGTTTGAGAGCCGTGTGCGCTGACAGCCCATTCTGCAAAGACGCACTGTGATCAGTTTACCAGACAGTAGTCCGCCCCGTTATCCTTTCTGCTGCAGGAACGAGGCATTCCACCAAGTTTCAAAATAAATCTCTAGCCCTAGTTTGGCTCAGCGGTTAGAGCGTCGGCCTGCGGTCCAGAGAGACCCGGGTTCGGTTCCTGCTAAGGGCATGTACCTCGATTGCAGTTTGTCCCCGGCCCTGGTTGGATCATGCAGGTGGTAGCCACTCGATGTGTCCCTTTCACATCGATGTTTCTCTCTCTCTCTGTCTGTCTCTTCCTCCTACTACATCTGAACAAAAAAATGGAAACAAAAAAATGTCCTCGGATGAGGATAAAAACAAACAAAAATAAATCTCTAACTCACCTTTGACTTTTCTCTCTCTTCTTACATTTTCCCGTGCCCTACTATGGACGGTCGCCTTGTGCACTTTTAGCATTAGGACACCAGGATCAGAACAGGGTCCAAGGGTTTCACATGGTCCTTCATGCTTCCTAAATGCACTGCCTAACATCATCCAGAATATTGCTTTCAGCCCTAGTTCCAAGGACGAGCCTGGATCATTCAAGCTCTCCTGGCTTCTAACTGGCGCTGCTCCCGTGGAGACTGGGTTGCACTAAGTGAAGACTTTGTCCTCCACCAGGAAGAAAGAGGAGAGACGCCCAGACCATTTCGTCGCAGCCCCGCTGTCAAATGCAGTTGCCACATCCTTGTGCCTCCTGGCATCCAAAGGGGCAAGTTCTTCACCCAGTCACCCGTGATCCAAGTGAGCTGAGTTCTTAAGGAAGGTTCACCAATGGATGAACACTTTCCCTCAGTGCAAACAGGTGACATCCCTTTCTGGGAAGTCCCGGACCTCGCGATAGGTGCTGGACAATGACCATGACGGGCACTGTCCTCTAGGCCCCTGAGAAGCACCATGCTTCTGTATGTCACTAGGGTGTCTTGGGCACCATTTGGGGATTTTCCTGAGAAATAGCCATATCATAGTATCACTCACTATGTATACAGTCCTGGGAATGTTATTAAATGTTCTGGCTTTTATTTGTTCATTTATAAAATGAGGCTAACAATATCCATTTCATCAAATTACTGTGAACATGACATAAGGTCCATTATACTAAGGGCCTTCACACAAAGACTAGCACATTATAAATGATCAAAAATGGATAACTACAATGACTACAACAATGACTGTGTGTGTGTGTGTGTGTGTGTGTGTGTGTGTGTGTGTGCGTGTGTGTTCGGTCAAAATTTCTTCAGGTGGCTCTAGGCTCATTTTGGTCCTTCTTCTACAAGCTTTACTACACATTTTAAAAATCCTTTTAAGGTCCCTAATACTTTAGAATGAGGAATAAACATGTACCTAGTTTCAGGCAAACAGTTGTTTAACAGAAGTCCCTTCAATGTTTAATGACTCCCTCTCTCTCCAAGTTCACTATTCTTCACTGACTTTTTAATCTTGATAATCCATCAGGGTATATTATTTATAAAAACCCATCAGGGATAAAGAGAAGAAAAGAAATTTTATTCAGGACACTCACTCTAACCTTGAAATGTTATTTTCTGAACATTTGTTCTGCTCACTGAGCAAATTTTAGTCTCCAAGTTAGATGTCTAAATGCAGTGCCTGAGCTCTGCTTAAAGGCTAAAAATACAGACTTCTGCACAAGGTGATGGTTACAAAGGAAGGTGTTTAGAATATGGCTCAATAGAAGCTAAGGTAATTGAGCCTCAGCTATATAGTTCAGCCATAAGGATTTCTCATCTACGCTGAAGCTCTGAGTCAAATCTTAGGCTATTATCCTTTGAAATACATTCTACTTGAAAAGAGAGTCAATTAAGTGGTTTCCTGAAACCCTTCATGAGGTCCTCAATTTTTACCATTTGAAGACTGTAAGTCACAGAAGCCTTCGTCAGAGTCTCTCTCTGAAAGTATGTATAAAAGCGTACTCCACAAAGCATACCAAGTCTGAGCAGCCTCCAATATTTTCCTTCTCTTGAGTAGGATCTACTAATAGAAATCAATGAATAGTTATCATGCTCACTAATACCACTTAAAGCATGGCCATCATATAGAAAGTTTATCACCCCGCAGCACACGTATATCACTTTGCCCGATGCTGTTCTGAACTCACAGACAAAGCTCTGTTCTTGAATCTGACACCGGTCTTCTTCACCACACCTTCCAAAAGTCAAGTGCCAAGGTCGGGATGGAAATAGCAAAATGAAACAAAAGTCTGAAGTGTATACTTCTGACTCTGTTTTCAAATGATGTGACATCCACTTAATTTTCAAATTTTTATTTCTTTTTAAGAAATTGAAAATGATAACACTGAGTGAAGAAAGGGAGATTGGGACACATAATAAAAAATGTGATCCACTCATAGAAAATATGGCCTCAATGAGTGAGTTAATGGAAGAAGTCATAACGATATTAGAAAATCTCAATAGGTTATTATATTATTCCAATCCCCTCTTATCCCTTCTTTAAATATTTATTATATGTAAGTTTCATAAGACTACCCTGTTTTTCCAATACTTTATCTCCAATCCCTAGAAACGTACCCGACACAGGTAGTTTCTTAATACATATTTGCTGAATGAATAAATACATTTTCATTTTCTTTTCATTTCCTTTTAAACTTTTCAGTCATGTTTGTGATAATGCAAAATTATTTTCTAAAACCTCTGAGAATTCTCCTTTCAACACTCAGAACTCCCTTTAAACATTAGAACGAGGAGATAAGTGGGGAGTCATAATTCCTTAATGAAATTTTCATGTAAAAATAATATTTGGCCAATTTACACACAGTACGTCAATTAAGCCTTTGAGAATACTAGTTTCTAGGCAACATCTGTCCTTATTAAATAGAGAAAAGGTGAACATACACACTGGACACACATTGGACCAATTCTTCGTATTACCCTCATCATGATGTTACCAGGTAGAAAAGACCAGAAAGGAAAAATTTCCCCAAACATTTCATTTAATCTTATACCATACCAATCAGAATTGCCTGCACATTTACTTTTCAGTGAAAACAAGAGTAAAATGGGTGGTCCGGAAGCCAAGTAGGCAGGCAGCACCATGGCTAACATAGGAACAAAACCATTTTTAAATTTAAAGGTGGTTGCAACCCAGATAGCATTGGGTCAAGTACATTTCATTAAAAATAGTTTGTTACATTCAAAATTTCTTAGTAAATAAGCTTTTATTTGTGCATTAAAATGTTCTTTCTTTCTTTCTTTCTTTCTTTCTTTCTTTCTTTCTTTCTTTCTTTTTTTTTTGCAGCTGTTTAGTTGTGTTTTATTATGTGGGGAATTACATGTTATCCATGCCTGAAACTGAAGTTCAATACCTTACCTTTTTTTTTTTTTTTCTAAAATGTCATAAAGTATACTTAAAATTTCCCACATCTCTACATCTAGATTTTTGAGTTCCAGATATGGACTTTCAGAACAGAAAAAGCAGCTCTTATTATGGGGTTAAATGTTGAATAGGAAAAAAAAAAGTCATTTTTCTTTCTCAAATTACCAAACATCTCTTCATACCCCTTTCGAAGTGACTTTTGAAAATAGAATGTGAAATGCATAAAAAATTATGTCTCTATATGCACATATTCAGAATATCCTGAAGCATTACTTCAGCAGAAAAATTCCTGATGGTTTAAAGTCAATTTAAAACAAACAAAAAATGCTTAAGAAATAACTGCATCTTATAGAATTTCAAGTACTTCTCTTTTACCATGTTACATAAAAGGCATATCTAAATTTAGACATATGTAGATAAACACACTATCCCTGAAAAACCCTAGACCACAGAAGTTCTAGGGAAAAGTCTGTATTATGTTAAACATGAGACTCCATTTCCTTGTTTTGAATTATTGGTGCTGCTGTGGCAACAGAACAATAGAGAACTTTGTTGCACGCTCAGCAGAGCTATTTATATTATTTAACCTCTTCCCTGGGAGCTCTTCCTCTACTAAGTTCTTCCATTATTTTAATAAAGCAGTCCATTCAAAGTTTTTAAAAATACTGTTGCTAAATGTGAACAAACAGAAGTTACCTTTCAACTGTTCAGAGCAAACATTCTGGACATGAAACTTAACTCTTGATGTGTTTTAAGTAAGTGAAAACCCTTTCGCAGATCAAGGAATTCTGAAATATAAAAATAATTTCCTGTAACTGAAAGAAGTATCATGTGATTTCTAAAAGCTCTGAAAATTTACTGAAACATCCAGAAATGGGAAATAGCTAGTTAAGTAACAACTAAAATACTTCAAAGGATAAGAGATTCCGACACAAGGAAGGTTTAAGAGGGAGTTCCTTCCTGACTATAGGACGAAGCAAGTGCAGTTACACAGACCTGGAAAAGGCCTAATTTAACTAGTTGCAGAAAGGTACACATTATTTAAAAAGTATGTTTAACAATTACCCTCTGGAACAGGTAAATTAACCACTCAAAGAGATGAATTAGTCAATTTCATTTAAGTTGGTGATATGTTAAACTATAACTCTAAGTATCTTTCATAACTTTAAAAAAATTTTTTTCTGTATCGATTTGACAGAGAGAGAGAGGAAGGGAGAGGAAAAGAGAGATAGAAACATCGATGAGAGAGAACAGTGATTGGCTGCCTCCTGCATGCCCCCCACTGGGGATCGAGCCCACAACCTGGGCATGTGCCCTGACTAGGAATCGAACCAGCGACCTCCTGGTGCATGGGTTGATGCTCAAACACTGAGCCACATCAGCCGGGCATATAAGCTTCTCTTTTAATTAGTAAATTAGGTAATCTTTTTGTTGAATCAAAGGTAGGACCTTTCAATAGAACATTCTGAACATAGTAACTAAAATTAATTCCCATATCTGGAAATTAACAAGGGCAGTTGAATGAAGTTAGAAAAATGAGGAAATGAAGGAAGAAAATAAAACTACCAGTGAGTCTTCTCAAAGGACCAAGAAAATGCTGGGGGTTGGGAGTAGTGCAGGACAAGGTATTCGAGACAGGCAGAAGCCATCAAGATAGAAGAAAAGGACTACACATTCTATATATAAATTAAAACTCCACTTTTCCAGTTTCATCTGTCATTCTCCCCCAACGCATTCTACTCCGCGTACAAGGAACTTCTCATTTTGCATTAAACTTGCCAAGACCTTGCACTCTCCTGCCCATCAGTGCTGTGTTCCCCCATCTGCCCTTTCTCCCCTCTAATTTTTTTGCCGGCAGCCACGCCACTTTAGACTGGAATCAACCGTGTTCTGTCAGCTTGCTCAGTGTCCCCCACTCAGCAGAGCTTGTCACTGCTTCTTCAACATCATAGGCCATCATTCCCACCTCCGCTTGTGTTTTCACATCATGTCATTCTGAAAGTGTTTTTCTCTAGTTGTCACACGATGCTGGAGCATCCTCTAGGGCAGAGTCCACAGAACACTCATTCATTCATCTTTGTACCTCCATTGTTGTTTTTAAACTTGTGCTGTGATTGCCGAATGACTGGTAATAATAGTATCAAAGTGAATTGAAAATAAATGCTGAAAACTACAACATGTTTCAAAAAATTACCATGTTTCTCCATGTTTTAAAATGTTAAGTGTGCCCATATAATAGATGCCACAAGAAATTTAGGGTATAGAATAAAAGTAATAAGAATGCAAAAGACAAATTTAGAAGAAAAAGACAAAGAAGCCGTTTTTGTCACTGTCTATTAAGATTACTAGCAAAGTTATTTAGGCAATATTCTTGTACTAAACTTTTTTTCCATAGTGAATATTATAAAGGCTAAAATGAATAAACATTATTTCTGGTTTTATATTTGGATCATAAATAAAAGTAAATCGGATAAGCTGTCACTCAAACTATTCATTATTTCATTATAAAATATACCACCACCCACTTTTTATGGAAGAGAAAAAAATCACATATTCTCTCTTATTAAAACCTATGCCCTCTAGAGGTGCTTTGTCAAGCTGAGGAATGGCATGTCAGGAGACATAATATGCTGCAGAGGCAGATGTCCCCAATCAACATGCATGTAGAATGATTAATCACAACTCAGAACATTCCTGAAAACTCAAGCGCCACACTTAAAAAACAATTACGAAAGACATGTGAAAATAATATCAAGAAGCTGACACCTGCTGAATGTATTGCCCAAGAAATTCAAAGGACTGTTTGTAGAACAGGAGAGGGTTTTGTGTTTTGCTAGGTTCCATATAAGAGTTTAAAATGTATTGCCAGAGGAAATACTGTGCCAAGATCCACACCCTCTTGGGTGAGCTTCCCCTGCCTTATCCTCCTTTAATATGAACTACCTATTCGATACATATGCCTAGCCTATCATCAGTTCCATTTCTAGCTTCATAAAGAATGCAGTGTTTTGCCTTGGCCGGTTTGGCTCAGGGGTTAGAGCGTCAGCCTACGGTCCAGAAAGACCCAAGTTCGGTTCCCACTAAGGGCATGTACCTCGGTTGCAGTTTGTCCCTGGCCCTGGTTGGGTCATGCAGGTGGCAGCTACTCGATGTGTACCTTTCACATCAATGTTTCTCTCTCTCTCTCTTTCTCCCTCCCTCCCTCCTGCTCTATCTGAACAAAAAAAATGGGAAAATGTCCTTGAGTGAGGATAAAAAAAAAGAAGAAGAATGCAGTGTTTGCCTGGCCGGTATGGCTCAGTGGATTGAGCATCATCCCATGGACTGAGGGGTCCTGGTTTGATTTCCAGCCAGGGCACATGCCCGGGCTGTGGGCTTGATCGCCAGTAGGGGGCGTGAATGAGGCAGCCAATTGATGTTTCTCTCCTTCATGGATGTTTCTAGCTCTCTCTCCCTTCCTTTCTCTCTCTAAAAAAAATAAAAACATATTTTAAAAAATGTAGAGTTTATCACACTTAAGCATGTTTTTTATTTTATTTCATATGTAACTCCAAATAACATATAGCAGTGTAAACATTTTTAATATTTATCCATTATTTTATATATCTATATATGTCTAGTTCATTCATTATCAAAGCCACATAATATTCCATTCATGAATATTCATCAAATTATCCATTTTTCTATTGATGGATATTTAGTTTGATTCTAGCTTTTCAGTATTATGAACAATGTGGCAATAAATATTCTTTTACAAGTCCCCTTGAGCACATATGAAAGAGTATCTCTATGAGATTATATCTTCCAGAGAAATTGCTGGGCCCTTAGAAGATACACAACCGCACTCTAAGGTTGTGTGAAATTTCCAACTGCTCCATATCCTACCCAACACTTGGTGTTGTTGATCTTTACATTCTGCCTGAGGGGTGCATGAAATTGTATGGTATTGTAGTTTCAATCTGCATTTATCCCCCCCCCCCCCTTTTTGGCTGCTTAGTCGCCATTTAAATGTCACTGAATCAGAATTGACTGTTCTTGTTTGTTCTGCTACCCTTGGGGTTACTTGTCTTTCTTCTTGATGTCCCGGATGCTAGACTTTGGTCACATTTATGTCACGCAGATCCTTCTCTGATCCTTGACTTGTTTTTTTCTGCCTTCATTGTACAATTTTAAATTTAATATTCAGAATTATTGTTGATAATTATCAACAACCCCTTCCTTTGAGATTAGTGCCTTTTTGAATTTTGTTTAGAAAATTCTTTCATGTGCTATATCATAAAGATACCCTCTAATTTGCATTGCAAATTTAAGTCCTTAATTCATCTGGAATTGCTTTTGTACTTGTATAAGATAGGGATACAATTTCAACTTTCTGTCCCGGTGTTATTTATGAAATAATTCATTCCTTTAATGATCAGCAATGCTACCTCTGTCACACCTGATTTCCACGTATACATTGTTGCATTCTGGGCCATCCAGTCTTGTCTATTTGGCTATGCACAATATACAATATTAGGGTTTTATAAGAAGTCTAGGTATGTTATAATGATATTCTTCCCACTTTGTTGTTTTTTTTATTCAACATTGGGTTTTCCTTCCTTTTCCAAATACATTTTAAAATATGCTTGTGAAATTCCATTTCAAAATCTGTTAGAGTCTTGATTAGAATTTCATAGAATCCATAGTTCAATTTGGACAGAATTAACAATTCAAAAACATTCAGTATTCCGATCATGCAAATAGTATGTGTTTTTTTAATTTTTTAATGGCTTTCATTAAAGATCATATTTGTACACAAAGATATTGTGTGTGTTTTATTAGATTTATTCCTGGATTCCTTTTATTTCTGTGGTTGTTACAGATGTCTTCAATCATATTTTCTACCTTTGGAAATACATCTTCTTGATCCTTCTGTCCAATCCCATCATACATTTTAGTGCTCCTTATATGCATTTTGGTTATGAACAAATGAATGACAAACTAATCTCCTTTTCTATAAAATGGTGTGACATTTAAGTGAGAAATAAAATTCTGTAACTCTGGTAAACTATAAACATATTAATGGGAATCATTCTGTTTTAATATCAATTGACCTAAGGTTAATATATGAGAAAAATTCAGGCAAGAATTACCCCAAATTTTATAGACTAATTTCAAAGGAAATGGTGTAAGGAGGAGGGAAATGTTCAAAAGGTTGCCTTTCAGACAACTTCGAGAAGAGAAAGATAAAACCAAATCAGAAAAATTTAAAAACAAATTAAAAAAAAATCTCATTCATAATAAAGGGACTGGATTTATTTACTACAGAAAAAAAATTCCACTGACTCTAGAAGGGGTTTTACTGCTGCTACTACACATGCTGTGTATGTGTGTACATTTAATTGACTATGTCCCCATTACGAAAGAACTAATATTACAAGGTTAAAATATAACCAGGAGACTGACAGGATTGTTACTTTCTAGATGAGAAAGGCACCCCTACAAAACTAAAATTTTTAAATAATTTTTATTTAAGCTAGAAATGTTTGCTCCAAATGTGAAAACTTTCATTGTTACTATAGGCAGCACTCATCCTACAAATAAAAATAAAAACAAAAACATTTGGAATATTGCTATCCTATGACAATCCATTGTGTCGCTAACATTCACATTTCCAAAATTCCACATAATACAAATGACAAGTTTTGGTGGTAAAAGAGTAACTGGGCTTTGATGCCCTACCATTTCTCAGTAGATGTTGCTCTTCTCCACCCTATTTCAGAACTGTTTCTGGTATATCTCACTCTTCCCTCCCTAAGAAGTTAGAGTGATGACTTCTTCATGCAGGCACGCACTGATTCATCAAACATGTATCCAATTCTCTCGATGCGCTGAGCACTTTGTTAGATGCTAGAGATGCAGAGGTGACTGGAAGGTGCCTGCTTCTGCCCTCACGGAAGCTTGTAGGTCCCTGGAGAAGACAGATATTCAAGAAGGGCTCACCATTCTCTGCTGAAGTGTTGCAAGGGAAGAACAGGTGCTGTGAGCACAGCTGGGGATCTGAGGGACAGGGTATCATGGAATGCTCACCTTGAAGAAGTGCTGTCAAACTAAGGTTTGAAGCAAACTTAGGTATTAGCAAGAAAAAAAAGTTCAGGCTCAGGGAATGGTACAGGGTGCATGACATGTGAGATCACAGCATGCCCAGGTTCCAAAGTTGGTCTATACAGCTGGATCAAGGAAAGCAACCGAGAAACTAGTGCAAGTATTTGATCTTTGACTTCTTACGCAAACATATGGCAGCCTGAAACACATGGGCTTTCAGGTCCAACATAACGAGGAGAGGCAGAACTGGGAATTTCTAATGTTTTAAGCTGTGGATCGTTCTAAGAATATATGTATGTACCTAAAACATACTTAGGCAAGAGAGATTAAATTAATTCACAAATAGCTCCTATTCACATAGAGTATATGTGTAGGTATATACCCACATATGTAAGTCTCCAATAAATGAGAATGTGTAATTCTTTTAATATCACACACTCTATACTTACAGCATCTATATTTCTTCCCCTAAGTTCAGTTTCTACAAAAAGATTTTGCTAAACAATAATGATATGTAACAATGGTGAGAGAAAACCAAAATTAGGGATGTTTGCAACTCAGACAAACTTTGTAGAAATTATTTCTTCTACATTTTAAAGAATTTCCATATGAGAGTTATTAAAGGAAATTAGTATTCTTTCCAGATTATGTATAGCATACCAAATCCATTTTAATGCTACATTTGTTCTTGCCAGGTAACAATGTTACAACAGAAATCAAATAATATAACTATAGGAACATTTGAGTAACTTAATTTCAGAAATAGTCAGTAGAGCTGGTAATTTATTTTTGTCTTTTCATTAAAAGAATAAACAAAATGCTATTTCAAATGATGATATAAAATTCACGCAGACTTCGCTGTTTTTTGGTTGCTGCTGTTGTGTTAATCCTCACCTGAGGATATTTTTTCCATTGATCTTTGGAGAGTGGAAGGGAGGAAGGGAAGGGGGAAGAGAGAGACAGAGAGAGAGACATCCATTGGTTGACTCCTGCATGCACCCCTGCCAGGGCCTGGGATCAAACCTGTAGCCCAGGTATATGCACTTGATCTGGAATTGAACCCATGACCTTTCAGTGTGTGGGCCAATGCTCTAACCACTGAACTATACCGGCCAGGGCTTAGTTGGTTTTCTATTCATTTTATTTGGCTTTTCTAAACACCAAAGAAAAAGGAAGCATCTGGTCAATAATAATTCAGAGGTGCACACAAAATCTAAGCAATTTTGTCAGAAGCAACTGTGACTAATAATTTAGCATTTTTCTTCCTGTTCTTTTAAAAAAATATATACATTGAAAGAATTCATCCATTACGTTTATAATCTACTTTTTAAAAAGTGGTATCATTCAAAAGATGGGGCAGATAACCTATTGCATGAAGGTGTACTATTCCATAGAAGTAATGCCTCGTGTAAACTTGGCCTTTTTCTCCATGAGGAGGCATCCCAATGTTTTTTCTGATTTTTTTTCTGTTGCTCTTAATAAATAATGCAGCATTGAGGCTTTCTATTCTATGCCTATTCTCCTAATAATGTGGGAAAGCGATGGCAGAAAATTGATAGTAAAATAAATCACCCTTCTTCTCTAAATCATCTTTTTAAAAATGTATGCAAACATTTATTGAGGTCCAACTCTACGCCAGGCCCTTGATAAGCACTGAGGATCCAGGGATGAATGAGAACCAGTATCAATCGCCAGGTGCTGTCTATTCCGGTGCTTCGCGACTGAAACGATTTGCCCCACAGGGGACATCTGGCAATGCCTGGGCACATTTGCAGTTGTCACCACATGGGGGAAGTTCCTACTGGCATTTAGTGGGCAGAGGCCAGAGATGCTGGCAAACATCCTACAATGCACAGGACAAGTCCCATAGCAAAGAATTATCCAGCCCCAAAGGTCCAAAAGGAGAGAGGGGATAAGAAACCCTGTTCTGCTCCTTGCATGTGGTTCTGTCAAATTCAAGAGATCGTCTCACCCCAATGATAGCAATTAATAAATTATCAAAAGAAACAGGTACACCAAGAATCTTCATGATGTTTAAGTGAACAGACGGACGCGGTTCCCACGATCATCTTTCAAACACAGCGACTCCATGTGCTGCGGAACGAATTCTGGAGACGGTGCGTGCGGGGCTGACGTCCGGGGCCCACGCTCCAGGCCCCAGTCAGTGTTGCTTCTGCTCTCTAAACCTTTACACTTCAGAATTTTCTCAGGCAAAGAAATAAAAACAAGGTATTTTTAACTACCTGCTCAATTGCTTGGAAAATTACCTCTTAAAACATTTAAACACCCACTTCTCATTTTTTCCAAAGCCCTAGAGTGGCCAAATGATATCAATCACTGAAATGCCTTGATGAGGAAATGTAATTTTTCAATATAGACAGCTTGTTTTATTTTTCATGCTGTTTATTTTAGAATATATATATATTCTTCATAGTACATATACTATATGTACTATATTCTTTACAGTATATATAATACACACACACACACACACACATCTGCAGGACACATATTTGTAACTTTGCTTCAAACCCTGCCCCAGCACCTTCTCTGAAATTCTAGAAGACTCCATTTTGATAGAACTGCATAAGCCTTCAAAGGCAGCAAACTCATCACTGTAATAAAAATCTAACTAATTGTAAGTTCTTCGACCACAAATGCAATATTTATTAGGCAAAAGAATCCTGATTTTGTGTAACGCTGTATGTAATGAGATTGTACAATTCCTTTAGTCTTCCAGTTGTTCAAATCACCATAACACAGCTGGTGGCCATAAAAGCTACCCGATTGTTTTCTCACTGTCTGAACCTGGAAAAAATGGTCCAGCTCCAAAAAGTTGTTCTTTTGTCTAAGTTCCTTTCAAGTGGTTATCGATTTAAGTAAGAAGTCAAAGCATCCCATCAGTAAATACCTCATCACATAAAACATCAAATACCAACCACCCCCCATTACTGGAAACGCTGGTTTGGAAAATAAACAGGGCAAAGTGGCTCGCTGCTTTTAATCAGTGTTAATGAATGCCATTAACTCAAACTGCAAACTCCCCGCTCACCAGAAGTGAATTATTTAGTTCCAAAATCCTTCCAATGGTTTCTTTTTCTCTTTAAACTTTAATTAAAGTCAACCACATTTGAAAATTGAGGAGCCTAAGAAAGAATTTTTCAGAAACAATTTTTTTTAAAAAAACTTTGGTTCTGGCAACCTCTCTGACACTTGAAAATTCTTCAATTCATGTGCAAATGCAGTTTGTGTAACTTAAATATCCATAAATAAAAGAGGGGCAAAATTCAAGCTATTCAACAAACTTTGATGGAGAAATTTCAATGTCTAGAATACTACAGTACATGAGAAAAAGATATAGTTATCAAAGAAAGTATCAGCTCAAGCAATTTATATTTTAGTTGTATATTTGCCAGCATCTGGGCTAAAGAAATGTACATAGACTCTCTTTCTGACCTACCTCCAGTTTCTGGGTGTTCATCACCAACACACAACAGCAAACAAAACCATTTGTGAACTGATACAATGTTTCTCTTTAGTGGGACTTCTGATTTTTAAAAAAATAAGGTCTGATCTCCAAACTTAAAACTCTGTTAAAGAATACAGCATGAGCATCGATGTGCTCTCTCATTGATGTTTCTATCTCTCTCTCCCTCTCCTTTCCTCTCTCTGTAGAAATCAATAAAGAAAAAAATTTGAAAAAAGAATAGAGCGTGAGCATGCCTGGCCAGTGTGTGGCTGAGTGCTTAAGTGTCAACCCATGCACCAAGAGGTCGCTGGTTTGATTCAATTTCCAGTCAGGGCACATGCCCAGGTTGTGGGCCTGGTCCCCAGTGGGGGGCAAGCAGGAGGTGGCTAATTGATGTTCTCTCTCATTGATGTTTCTATCTGTCTCTCCTTCTCCCTTCCTCTTTAAAGTCAATATAGAAAAAAATTTCTTTTTAAAGAATATAGCATGAGCAGACAAGCTCATATGATATTATTTCCAACAACACTTTTGTGTGTATTATCATTTTTGCTATTTCAACAATCATGAAGATTATTATAATTGAAAGTTAAACCTCCTATGATTGAAACATCCAATATTGAGTCGTCCTTGTTCTGAAAAAAGACCAAGTTTTCTTTTTTTATACTTCCAGGAACCTTTTTTTTTCTTTTTCTTTCACCACCTAATACACTGAAATTAAATCAAACTCACTATTTAAAATAAAAGTCCTTGACGCTCTTCAGTTAGCATCAGGACTCTTAAACACGTATGCTTCGGACTTACCAATGCATCTTGATGGCCATACACAGACACTTCTGGGCACAGTGTTTAACTCTCCCTAGAGTAACTGGATAGTTTTCCCTTAATGGCACTCAAGTATATCACAAAAAGTCAATGAAAAAAGATGTGGCCGAACACCATTAAATGCAGTCAACATTTAAAAAAGGACATATAGCTAAATTTCTAAAGTTACTTATATAAACAGCTTTATCTTACCATTTAAATTTTGTTGAACTGAAACCCAAATTTGAAGCGAGGGCTTTGTGCTGTCAATAAGACAGTAAATTATTCTTCCCCATAAGAACTAAGTCATATAGCAGGCATACATGGGTAAGACTGTCTTAACATGGATCATCCTTTCTAAAATAGAAATGTGTTAATCCTTCAAAATGAATTCCTGGCCTCTACATCCATGTCCCTCTTACATAATGAGTATATGTACAGTCATTTTTAGCAAGCTAAAATCTTCCATACCTAATTTTACCATGGCTGTAAGAAAGTACTTTGCTTGTACAATAGCACAATACATTTTTTGAAATGATGATGTGTCTACAGTTTCTTTAAGTTAAATATGTATGTTTACCCTGTTTGGTTCTTTTTCTTATTATTGATATTTTAGAGAGAGAGAGAAAGAGAGAGACGTATGTGAGAGAGAAACATCTATTGGTTGTGCACCCCCCATGGGGAATTGAACCCTAACCTTTTGGTGTATGGGTCAATGCTCCAACTGACTGTACCACCCAGCCAAGACTGTTTTGTTCTTTGACCCATTGGTTATTTATGAGTAGTTGTTTAATTCCTACATATTTGTAAACTTACCAAATTTCCTTCTTTTTTTAAATATCATTCTATTGTGGTTGGAGAGTATACTTTGCATTTCAATTATTTTACATGTACTGGCACTGTTTCATGACCTAGCATATCCTATCCTAGAGAATTGTCTTTGTGTACTCGAGAATAACGTTTACAATGTTGCTGTTGGGTGAGGTGTTTTATCAGTTTTTGGTAGACCTAGCTGATTGTAGTGTTATTAAAGTCTTCTATTTTCTTGTAGATTTTCTGTTTACTTTTTCTATCCATTAGTAAAAGTGGTGCGCTTTCCAACTATTACAGTTGAGTATATTTTTTCCCTTCAGTTCTGTCAGTTTTTGCTTCATAGATTTTGGGGCTCTATTATTAGGTACATGTTTTATATTTACTGTATCTTCTTCGTGGATTGACCCCTTTATCATTATACAAGTATTTTTTTAGTCTCTAGTAACATTTTTTCCCCTAAAGTCTACTCTGCCTGGCCTTGGTATTGCCACTTTAGGTCTCTTTTACTTATTGTTTGTACTGTATAATGTTTCCCATTTTTTTCCATTTAACCTACTTGTGTTTCTGAATGGAACGTGTTTCTTGTACAGAGGATATAGATCGATGATGTTTTTTATCCATCTTGCCAATATATGCCTTTTGATTTATTTTAGCCATTTATATTAAACAAATTATTGCTAAAACAGGATTTATGTCTGCTATTTATTATCTGTTTTCCATGTCATGTTGCTTTGCTCCTTTGTTCTTCCTTTACTGCCTTCTTTTGTGTTAGATAAGTATGTTATAGTGCACCATTTTCATTCCCTTGTCACTTCTTGTAATATGTATTTTTTTTCTTAATCCCTGGGGACTCAAGTTCTCTTAATTTACAACAATCTAGTTCAAATTAATGCTAATTTAATTTCAATAGTATACAAAACTTCCGCTACTATATAGCTTTGTCCCCTTCCTGCTCCCTTGTATTATTTTTGTAAAACAAATTACTTCTTTATATACTATAAGTACAATGACATAGTTTTAAAGTTATTGCTTTATGCAGTTGTCTTAAATCAGGAGAAAAAAAATGAGTTCTAAACAAAAATAAATGTATACTGTCTTTTACATTTATCTATATCTATGCAGTTACTTTTATCAGTGTTCTTTATTTATTTCTTCAAGTGGATTTGAATTGTGGCTTAATAGGCTTTTATTTCAGCCTGAAGGAATTCCTTTAGCATTTCTTATAGGGCAGGCAAGTCTGCTAGTGATAAATTCAGTTTATGTTTATCTTGGAATATTTTATTTCACCTTTATCTTGAAAGACAGTTTAGTTGGATATAAAATTTTTGATTAATAGTTTTTTAGTGCTATGAAAATGTTTCTCACTGCCTTCTGGTCTCCAGGGTTTCTAAAGATAAATCAGCTGTCAGTCTTATGGAGGATCCTTTGATTTGATGAGTCACTTGTCTTTTGCTGCTTTCAGGATTCTCTCTTTGTTTTTTTTTTGCTTCATCAGTTTAACTATGCGGTATCTAGGAATGGTATTGTTTGCATCTGTCCTACCTAGAGTTTTCTTCAGCTTTTTGGGTATGTTGATGAATGTCTATCATTAAATCTGGATAGTGTTCAGCCACTATTTCTCGAAATGTAATTTTTGCTCCTTTGTTTCTCTCCTGCTCTTTTGGGACTTCCATTATGTGCATGTTGGTATACTTGGTTTTCCACAGGTCTCTGAGAATCTTTGTTTCTCCTCATTCTTTAACCTCTCTGTTGCTCAGACTGAATTATCTCAATTCACCTAGCTTCAGGTTCACTGTGTTTTTCTCAGCCAGTTCATATCTGCTGTTAAGCTCCTGTGGTGATTTCTATTTGGTTCCTTTTTTTTTAAAAAAAAAAAAAAAAAGGTCTAACTCACTACTGATATTATATACTTGGTGACACATTGTTATCATATTTTAATGCTTTAGACATGGTTTCCTTATTTTTAAAAACATATTTACAATAGCTGATTTAATTTATTCCTCTAGTAAATCCAATGCCTGGGCTTCCTCAGGGAACGTTTATGTTGCCTTTTTTTTTTCTTGCTTATGGGTCACACTTTTCTATTTGTTTCCTATCTTGCATTCTTATGTTGAAAACTCGGCATATTAAATAATGTAATGTGACAACTCTGGAAATCAGATTTCTCTCTCATCCCCAGGGTTTGTAGTTTTGGCTATTTGTTGTGGTTATGGTTGGTTGCTGCTGCTGCTGCTTCTGCTGTTTTTTGCTTAGCAACTTTTCTGAATTCTCTAAAATTTGTATTTCGTCATGTGTGGCAACTGAAGTCATTGCTGACTTGGATTTATGATCAACTAATGATTAGACAAAAATTTCCTTAATTTCTTTAAACCAGAATGTGTCCCAGCTTTTGCCAAGGGTCTCTGTATGCATATCAGGGCATGGATTCAATTCTCTGGAGGGAGTTTATAATTCTACCTTAGTTCTCATTTCCTGCTGTGCAAAGGCTCAATATCTGACACATGAAGGCCCTCTCGGGTCTTTCCTGGACATGTGCAAATCTCTACAAATTCCCCTAAAGCAGACCCCGACAAAAGTTCCATTTTTATAAAAGCAAGACACTGAAGTATCCTCAATAGAAATTTTCTTATTAAATGACACAGGACTTAAAAATATTAGCTAATATTTTTCTGCCTGGCTCTGAGTGAATCATGGTCCTATGCTTGTCAGAACGAATTTCTCTCTGCATATTTCATAGATGATTTAAAAGACACAGAACCTGATCCAAGCATTAAAAGTCAAAATGTTACAATGGTTGCATATTTCAATAAAACTGTGAAGACGACAGTGTCCAGAAAATGCCAAAGTGCTTCTCTCTTCAGACTGAAATTCTAAACAGTTGTATGGGAAGTTCCCGAGATCAGCATCTTCTCCTGTAGCCCGCTTCCCAGCCCGAGGTTTTTGATTTTCACATATGCTCAGCACATATCGCTTATTTAGAGAAGGGCTTATATAACCAAAGGCTTTGACTTCACAGGCTTGTCCAGGGACCTTCTTGTGAAAGGATAATTGAATTTTTCCACTGCTGCTTTTGCATTCAGAGACCATCTCCTGCATGCTCTCCAGGAGGATGAGAAAGAGCACACCATTATGTCAAACACACCCAATTCTTTCACTGTCAGTCACTAGAGACTCTTTCTTGTCTTAGGACCTTTCTGTAATCAATCAGTCATCTTTCTATTTTGTCCCCAGATATAAAGGTAAGAAGGGGTTAGCCGAATAAGAAAATAGCTTGAAACTTGATATGTCAAAGTCAATTCACACATTTTAACAGTTCTACCCAACCAAATTCCTACAAAATGAGAATCTGCTTTTAAGATGAGTCACTGGATTTCATGTTATGCTGATGAAAATTAATGTGTTGATATTTTGCGTATGAAAGCGTTTAGTTAATAAATAATATCTGGCTTAAAATTAGGTGACTGATGACCATGGTTGGATATAATAGGTCTTTCTAAAAGATTTTATTAAACCTGGCAACAAATAAATAAGTAAATTGATTTTTATCAAATGATACATGGATAGGGTAAGAAATCATTACAGGTCTACTCTATTTTTAACTCTTTGGAAAGGAAATAGGTATCATAAGTGGGAAAATCTACTAATGAAATATAAAGTGTAAATTAAAGCACAAAAAAGCCAAGAAAGGCAAAAGTTAGGATTCTCAGGTTAAGAACCATTTAGTTATGTTAAACTTGCTAAGTGTTTAATTAAGCTATTAAATGTGTGTTTTAATGTGCCACACATGAAATACAGGAGTTAATGTTTCTATGAGAATTTAACTTCTACATTTCTTTACTCCCTCACATTCAAATTTGCAACCTCTGAGTTGGGCTAATATACCACTTTGCAATGAATTGCTTTGTTTAGTTTTATTTTACATATTTTTAAAAAAATTATTGATTGATTTTGGAGAGAGGGGAGAGAGAGAGAGAGAGAGAGAGAGAGAGAGATTTATTTTTCCATCTATTTATGCATTCATTGGTTGATTCTTGTATGTGCCCTGAGATCGGACCTTCAACCTTGGCATATCAGGCCTATGCTCTAACCAACTGAGTTACCCAGCCAGGGCTGTTTGGTTTTATTTTAAAAAGAAAAGAATAAAGCAATGGACAGTATTTAGTATAATTCATGTTTAAATGGTCCTTGTTGGTTTTAACAATAATACCTTTTTAAGGGAAATACATCAAAGGATGTGTTTGTATCTTTGCTAGGGCCAACCTGTTTGACTAGAGATCTTTTTTTCCCTAGATTGTATTAATTAAGAGCAAATCACTATGTTAAAATTAATCAAAAGGAATACTCATTTAGTTGTATCATTTTAGTTTTAGAAAAAGTAGCCACAATGCATACACAAAAAATCCTTCAAGTGTCCCTGCTTTTCTTCAGCAATAAGTAGAAAAAAACTAAGGGAGTATGGTCACGCACCACATGAGGACTTTGGTCAATGACAAACCACAAATACCATGGTGGTCCCATAAGATTATAATGAATTATTAGGAAAAAGTGTGTTTGCCATGTTGAAAGGCAAGGCTGGACCCAACGAAGATGCTGAATTTACTGCTAGCTCTGGTGGTTTAAACAGAGAGGATCAGCATGCTGTCACCCGCCCTCTCTCCCTTCCTGCTCCCTCCTCCCTCTGGCTCCTCCTTCCTCCCTCCACAGCCCTCCCCCGCCCCTAACCTAGGAGCATATGGGCACACACATGCATGCGCACGCACACACACGCACACACACGCACACACACACACAATATCTTTTATACTGTATTTTTACTGTACTTTTTCTATGTTTAGATACACAAATACTTACCATTGTGTTCAAATTCCCTATGGTATTCAACACAATGACAGCCTTGGAGCTCAGGAACAGTAGGCTATACCATGCAGCCCTGGCGTGCAGTAGGCTAGACCACTGAGGATTCTGTAAGCCACTCGGTGATGTCCGTGCCATGACAAAACCGCCTCAGGACCCTGACTCGGAACGTACCCGTCATTAAGCTGCACATAACTGTATGTCTTTGACTCCACCATCTCCACTCCACAAGTGCTGTGCGATGTTGTCATTATAATATCACGATTTTACATTTCTGTACACCCCCACTTCACCTAGCATACTCCGTCCCATGTAGTCAGAATCATCATTACTTCCCACTTATAATTAACAGCACTAGTATTTTTTATGTAGGAACCCTATAACAGGGGGTATGTATAACAATCTTAAACACTCAACACAGGGGTAAGGAATAAAAATATAAAAAGCTGGGGCAAGTTATTAAGAGATAAAAAACCCTATATCCGCCAGGATGGCAAGGTTTCTGAAGAGCCAACAATAATGGTGAAGTCATCTAAGCAATTAAAATTGTTTAAGATAATGCTATCAGAGCTACCTTAATCATGTCACTCCCCTGCAGAAACCTGTCAACTCTCATCACAGCCGTCGTAAAGCGGCCTGGCATCTAAGGCTACCCGGGGTATGGCCATACACCATTTCCAAGCCCAAAGATTGCCCGTTATTTTCATGCATCTAATTCTCCAACTAAATCAATCGTCTCACTCATCTCCAACGGCTCCTCTCTCATCCCCTTGTCTTGTTAATACCATGGTCCTGGCCATGCCTGTCACACAGCTGGGTCCGATCCATCCTCCAAGAACCAACTAAACTGCTCCTCCTTCATGACGCTGACTTTCCCTGTTCTCCGACCGGAAAGGACTCTCTGCCACCTTTATACCACGTATAACCTGTCTCCTTACTCAAATACCGCCTCTGCCTACATTTTGTTTCTTTCTGTACATGCTATCAACTAACTGGTTAGTTCCCTGAAAGAAGTTATGGCTTTTTTTTTTTGTTAACATCCTGAAAACACCTACCTTACTCCCTACAACCTAATCTTCAAATGTCTGTTGAATGAACTTATGGACAAACTCCTGATAGACAAGAATCAGCATGTCATTATAAAGCAAAGTAGGAATGGGCCGTTTGTTTGTTTGACTTGTGAATCAAGCCTCTTTTTTTTTTTTTTTAAGAGACATGCGGTTTTTGTTTGTTTGTTTTTTTATCCTCACCCGAGGACATTTTTCCATTTTTTGTTCAGGTAGAGTGGGGGGGAGAGGAACAGAGAGAGAGAGAGAAACATCGATGTGAAAGGGACACATCGAGTGGCTGCCACCCGCACAACCGACCAGGGCCGGGGACAAACTGCAACTGAGGTACGTGCCCTTAGCGGGAACTGAACCTGGGTCTCTCAGGACCGCAGGCCGATGCTCTAACCGCTGAGCCAAACCGGCTAGGGCGAGACATGCGTTTTTTTAAATTAATTCATTTATTTTTGTTACAGATGTTTCTTTTTCCCCCACTGATTCCCCCTTTCCCCTCTTTGCCCGCCCTGTCCCCAGGTTTGTTGTCCATGTCTACCCCCTCTTCTGGGGATTGTCAGTCTGTACCCCACTTCCACATCTCTGGGACTACTCCATTCCTCAGACTGTTATGTTCATTATATTCCACAAATAAGTGAGATCATATGATACTTGTATTTCTCTATTTGGCGAATCAAGCCTCTTTAAATAGCACCTACCATTTATATGTATGTGTGTGTGTAAGCAAACACCCATCATTTTGCAAAACACACGTTAAACATATAAAATGTTCAGTCTGTGTATTCCAGTTTTGATTATTCATGGCATCATTTTCCTTTCCAGAGGTTGATAAGAGCTACTCATAAAATGCAACTCCACACAACAGTATTTCACTTGGTACTACTGCATTTAATAAAGCACTTAAAATTCATATGAAAGCACTACAGAGTGCTCCAAATTACGGGAATCAAGTATTTTAAATGTGTGATTAAATATGCTATAAAATTATCCTTTAGAATACGTACTTTGTTAAAGAACATATGTTCTTCCTCAAATAAATAACTTGCTATTTTGAACTATTACTCAGCCACATACTTCCTACAAGCTACCAAGGTTACCTCAGATAAACCTTGATTTTACAATATTTGAAAGACTTTCCTCCGCTACTCTATGCCAACTGAAAATTCATGACTCATAGGTGAATGGCAGGAGCTGTCTTGGAAGTAATTTTTCCTTAATGCAACCAGCCCGAAATAAAATTTATTTTGCAATTAATATATTTTAAAAACCCCCCAAACACATGATTTTGTTTGCTTCACAGCAAGGATAAAACAAACATTGGTATTACCTCCATTTTTCAGAAGATGTAATCAAGCCTGAGAGAAGTTGAGTGCTGATCCAAGGATGCATGGCTAGTTAATGTCACTGCCCAGATAGCTAATCTATCCGTACCGGCAGATTTCATGTGAGATTTGAGGCACTGAATTAGTCACCCCTCATTTCAAATAAAAATGTCTTTGGATAGCCATTTCTTTAAAAATAAAAGCTGCATCCAACTTAGCCAATTAACTTGGTAGGTCTTCCTTCTTGTGATGTTTTTGGTCATTCTTTTTTCATTTGATCCACTGACTATGTTAAGTTGGAAACTACTGAAGTCTGTTGAAAGATTGGAAAATCTGAAATCAATGCACCATGGTTAAACACCGTGGTAGAGACAGAGCTGTGTGTTTCCAAACCCGTTTCCTTTTCTCCCAGGGCACAGCACTAGGTTACATTTCCCAGGCTCCCTGAAATTAGGTGGATCTATGGGATTAAATTACAGCTGAGGAAAGGTGGTCAGAAGTGATGGCCAACACCTCCAGACCTGCACTGAAATGCCCTTCATGCAACCCTCCACACTCTCCTCCTGTCTACAGCCAGATGCAGGGGACTCACTGGGGACTCCGAGGTGCTCATTGGCAATGATGCCACTCAAGGGGAGAAGCCAGAATTCCTGAATGACTGGAGAGAGCAAAGGCTCCCAATACCTGTCCCACTACCACCAACACTGACTTGGACTGGATGATAACATGGCCAGAAGAATCCGTTATCGTATGAAGCCATCCAGATTTGGGGCTTGTTAGCTATAGACACCTGCCTTAATTTAAACATAAACACATAACAATTCCTCTTTTAAGAGACATTTTATAAAGAGAGGTATGTGGTTTCAGGTACAGGTTCCCCAGCTATTATTACCTTTCAGTATCAATTAACTGCTTTTATAAGTGTGCTTTGGTGTTACATAATTTCGACACAAACAAAGAAATAAATTCAAGGTGTTAGTAGGGATTATAGATAGCTCCTTTGAAGCACGAGATTAATAAAGTGTTCTTAATTGGTGTATCTTTAAAGTTATTCTTGACAATGTTTCATGCATCTTAACAGATATAAATGTATATGATAGGTTTGTTATATAGGATATATAATTAAAATACTCCTGTATAGTTAGAGAAATATTAAAAATATAAGATTTAGATGTATAATGTTAACATTTTAATGACACAGAAAATGCTATTTTTTGCACAAGAAACTGGAGAAGGTTGACACACACCCCAGCTTTCAGACAGTGGTCCATGGTTTCCAGACCATTCCCGAATCTGTGACTGCGGTGACCCAAGCCAACCTTCTGGACCGAGGCTCATTGCCACCAGTCACAGTTACACATTTCTCATGTTGGTGGCCTCAGACAGTTCACAGTTCTTTGTCCAACTTCTCTATTGTTAGCTTCATGCAGGCCGAAGGTTTTCACTTTTACTTATTTTATATTGCTCAGTGCTGATAAATGCTGAGTGTTCTCAAGACCAGCTGACTGGCATGGAGAACTATTTGTAGATATTTTCTTGTGATAGTGATAGAAGTGAAAATCTAGAGGAATATAAAAATGCAAAGCATCATTTTTGCAAAGCATACTCTCAAGGGACATAAGCAGATACAGGGCACATAAATTCCCTCCTTTAACTCAGATCTCAACTATAACAAAATAAGTTTCTGACTCGAACTTCATGGTAGTTGCAAAATGGGAAAACATCTAAACCTAAAAGCCACATAAACACACATACAGAGTCACTCAGCTGTCATCACTCACAGAGTTAAAGCATATACATTAAACAAACATGTGTGAATGAGGTGAAAGCATTGAGTAGACAAAACATTAAGAGCTATACATCCTTTCTTAAATTGCAGATACAGTCCTACCCACAAAAGCTCAAAGGATCAGCTGCTGGTGTTGCTTTCATTTGTTTTTATTAGAATCACAAAATTTTGTTCTTAGAACCTTCCCACCCTTTACCTGCCCCAAGTTCCACCCTAGAGCTTAATCTAGTCCAGGCTTTGCATCTGGATGGTGACTCATTGGATAGAAAGAGTTACTGAGCACCGACACTGTGCCAGGCCCTCCTCTGCGTGCTAGAGAGACACGGTGGTCTACTCATCTTGTGCTCATGCTGCTGATGATCAAGAAATGCACACATTCAACCCATGGCTACGAGTGAGCACAATGGATGGTAGAAAGGCAAGTGGTAACAACCACCCACAGCTACGGAAGGAGGGTTTCAGAAACCTAAACCTGGGAAGCTGCTGAGTAAGAAGCACCATCTTTGCCTTTTGCTCAGGACACAGATTATACTGGAGGAACATGTAAGGCATGTTACCCAGGAAAAACATTCTATTTTACCAAGATACTAGTTTCTGTTGGGGGCAGAAATCATCACTCCCTTCCAGATACTGCCATTAAACTCAATGCTGTTTGCTCTGATTTAACTACACCGGCCCACCCCAACTTCCATTACTACCTTAATTCAAAAAGATAGAAGCATTTTCACAAGTCTTACACAAGTATATCTTATTATGTATGGTTTTCTGTCTGACTTCTGTAGTCCACTACTGCTCCCGTTTTTTGTTTTTTGGTTTTTGGCATGAGCCCCTAGTGGGAACCGAACCCGGGACTCTCTGGTCTGCAGGCTGACGCTCCAACCGCTGAGCCAAACCAGCCAGGGCGACTGCTCCCGTTTTATTTTGTTTTTATATTTAGTGCAATTCTATCTACATAATATGTGGTTGGCCTTTTTTTGCTTTCACTAGATTGTTACTTGCTTCAGAGCTGGAAAAACATTAATTTTATTTTTTTATTTCTTCAGCCCCTGGGGCAGAACTTTGTCTAAACTTGGCAGGCATATTTATAATGGGTTAAATCCTTATTTTACAACCATTTACTTAGTTTTCTACCTGCAGAAGGGGAACCTATCCATTAAGAGGAAATTATCAGATATTAAAAAGAAATGTCAAAGACACTAGGTACCTAATTACCTAATTATTTAATTGATGCGTTCCCCCCAAAGAACAGAAAGATCATGCATGGATAAGGAAGAGTTAATGTGGGGCGGGGAGGGCAGATGTACATAGCAGCAAACACTGGTAAGTTTGCCCACTTGAAGGAAATTTAAGAAATAACCCCTGGAAAACGACCCACTTAAAAAACAGATACTTAGAAAGATTTTATTAAAATACTTAATTTTCTATTTAAAACTCATTAGACTTTTGCCTGCTTTAAATATATATATACACACATATCCTGAAATAGAGAGCTTTAAAAATATTAAATATTAAAAACAAATTAAGATTTTTCTTATGAGCTTTGTAATAACCACTGTCATAGTTTTTTCCTAATTGTATCCCTAAGATTCCAGATGCAAGAAGTTTGAATCTTAGATTCAAAACTAGAAATGTAAGTGATACCAGGTAGTATAGTAGTTTATATGATTAAATTACAAAGCACAAAATAATTTTTTCTCTATTTTCAATTGCTGCACAATGACTGTCTTTAGAAAATTTATTTGAATAAGTCAAACAGTGCTGAATAAATGTTGACTGAATACATAAATTAATTACTGAATGAAAAAATTGAGGTCTCATCTTTAACATGATACTTGGCACACAGTAGATCCTCAATAAATGTTCAATGAAGCCAACTCTCTCCCACAGCCGGTGAGAAGATCCTTGAAGAATCAATTCTCTAAGACTTCTCTTGCATCTCCTACTTCTACCTCCTCTATTTCATGTAGTGCATGGAAGAAACTGACCTTTATTTGAAATATTTCGGTTGTAAAACAATTATTAAATCAGAAAGTAGAATAGCACGCCTCAATCCGGTAAAACCCTCAGTTTTCAAGCAACCACAGAATGATCTGTTGGCCTTTATAAAAATTCATGTATCACTTACATTGGGAAAGAAACAAGCTGAGCACAAGGTGACGCAGCGAAAGACACGGTGGAAGGTGATGGCTCAAATCTGAAAACAGTGCAGCGAAGTTTCACGTCGAAAGACCACGTCCAGTGACCACGAGGGTCCCCTACCCGCCCCTTGCTAGATAGGTACTTTTCGGAAAATTCTTCCCTAAAATGTCTTAATGTCACCGCAGCACAAAACTAGTTAAAGCAGAATCTGTTTATTTGGAATACAAATATTGATGGTAGTCCAGTGTTCATTGGCTTCTCAATTAACTGGAATATGTAAGAAAAGTTAAATTCTTTTCACTACAGCAAACCCTATTTGTGATTTTAAAACTTAAGAACATCAGATAGCAAATTCAATTAGTAAATTTGCAATGGCTTTCTTAGTCTACCATATTTTAAAAATTTAATTATCTTAGACAAAACTTTATTAGTGAAGTTATACATAATGCATTTTTATGTACCTAAATTAAACATTTTAAAGGCCTTAAAATAAGCATTGCATATAATTTCCTGTTTTTCCAAGGGGCTGGGGGAGAAGACTATTCAGATTCTCTCCATGACTTTTAAATTTTCCACATACTCTTAGTTTTTGTGGAAATACTTACAAACTAACCTATAAGAAGGACATGAACACAACCTTTAGTTTTTAAAGATCTTTTATTTTTTAGAATATTAGATTTATTATTTGTGATTCAGAAAGAGAATCTTCTTTCCAATCTGTTTCTTTTTAAAATTTTTTTTTCTTTATTGATTTTAGAGAGAGAGGAAGGGAGAGGGAGAGAGAAACAAAAACATACATGAGAGAGAACACTGATTGGCCGCCTTCCCCAGCCCCCCCACAGCCTGGGCATGCGCCCTGCTGGGAATCGAATCAGTGACCTGCTGGTGCCTGGGATGATGCTCAACCACTGAGCCACCCTGGCCAGGCTCTCCAATCTGTTTCTTATCTCTCACTTTCTTACTAATAAATTTATCTTTCTTTTTAAATGGTAGGGATTGTCCTTAGAATCTATGGTGGAAAAAAATGAAACAATATGTTGTAAAGAAAAGTATCATCCACATGAATTAACTGTATGGTTGTTATAAAATAAGAGATAATAAAATGTCTAGTAAAAGTGAGGAGCTGAAGAAAGGGGTATGGCCCCCATTTCCTTTAGCCCACTTCTAAGAAAATCCCAAATATCTGTCTCCACTCACTATTCCCCATTCCTTTTTCCCCCATTTTCCCCTAAACCATTTCCAATGTGACTTAAAGCTGAACCTGCCTCATAAAATGCTAGAAGCAATAGTCAACCAATTCGGCGACATTTCATTGAGTTGACTGCTGTCTTCTCAATTTCTTCACCTCTTGGCTTCCAAAACACTGCACATTTATGACGTCTCCTACCCTGGCTCTTCCTCTGCTGGTTCCTTCCATGCTTTCATCCTTTAAGGAGAAATACCCCAGTGCTCAGCACTTGGCCGTTTCCCACGATCTGTTCACATTCAGTTCTTCAGTGACTTGCCCCATTCCCATGGCTATAAACGCATCTCTACGCTAATGACTGTCCACTCCAGGCCACTCGTTAGACTCTACACACACACATCTAACTACCTACTTGACATTTTCATTTGGATGAACATACATCTCAAACTCAATCTGCCCAAACTGTATTCCTGATATTCCCCCCAAGACCTGCTGCAATGTTCTCGTCTCAGTTGATGACGACTTTATCCTCCTGGTCACCAAGGTCAGAATCATTAAAACAATCTTTCACTTTGCTTTTCCATCATACCCCACATCCAGTTCATGAGAAAGTCTGGTTGGCCCGAGCTACCCAATCCTTCTGCACTCCTACCCCTTGTAAATAAACTCTTCTGCTACTGCCAACCTCGCCGAGCGATCACCTTCTCTTGCCTCTTGATCAATCTTTTTCATTCACACACACTCCCCCATCTACTCTCCCGAGGAGCATGTCATCCCTCAGTGTACTGTTTTGGAATGGGCCTTCATTTCCATCAACAGCTTACACGTGAGTCAGCTCTCTGTTACTTCACCAACTCTCTCCTCCACTCACTATGCTCCACACCAGCTTCCTGGTCTTCATCCAAACACCAAGCACGTCTATGGAAGCAGAAAACAGGTCAGTGGTCGTCATGGTCTGGGAGGAGACCATGGGGGTGGGGGATAACCGCTCAATGATTCTCCTTCTGGGATGATGGAAATGTTCTAGAACTATTTCGCTGTGCTGGTTGCACAACACTGTGAATGTACTAATGCCACTGAATTACACACTTTCAAATGGTTCAAGTGGTGACTTTTATGTTATATGTATTATACTACAATGTTAAAAAATGCCAAGCACACTTTCTACCTTTGCTGTGGCGGCTTCCTCTGCCACAGAGTGCCAGTGCCCCAAATATCCACTTGCCTAACTCCCTTCTACCTGTAAGTTTTTGTTCAATATCGCAGTTTCAATGAGGCAAACCCTGAGCACCCTATTCACCATCATGAACTGCTCTTCACTCCGGATAGTCCTAACACTGCTCAATCCTTATTTTCTAACATGCTGCACAACTTATCTGTTGAATATACGAACTGTTTACTGTCTCCTTTGCTAGCCTGGAAGCCCCGTGAGGGCAGGGGCCTTTATCTGTTATGCTCAGTGGTGGGTTCCAGTGCCCAGATGAGTGCCTGGTGCAGACAAACACTGCAAATATCTGTGAATAAGTGCTCTCTGGTGTTCCCAGAGATGGGCAATGGTGGAACCGTCACGGTAACCAATTTCTGGAAACTGTTTAACAGCCTGATTTATGTGAAAAATAGATGAGGCCTACTATGAGCCAGGCAGTTTGCCAGTGGTCAGGAATGCAGAGGTGAGCACAGTCCCGATACACCCTTGTAAGTGCAGCGGGGGCTTTATGGAGAATTCAGTGCAACAAAATAACCGAAGAATTTAAGTAGTTGGTCTTGTTTGCTTGTTTGTTTAGCTTCACTCAGGAGAAATAAAGCTCTTTTTTTTTTCTTTTCATTTTCATTCCCACATTCCTCAAATGATAACCTTAAAAGTAGCCTCAGTATCCTCCAAGTTGGCATTTTGGAGTGATTCGTCTGAAAAAAGGTGCAGTTGGGTGGGCGCCCCCAAGACAAATCCTTAATGAGCCTGAGGCTACTGAGGTAGAATATTTGTTTGAGGAGCAGACAGGTCTCAGTGTTAGAAGTGTCCCCATCCCTCGGGAGGTCTCATAGTTCCCAGATACTTAGAAAAGATAGGGATCGCAATTCGACAGGGTGTCAGACAGATGAGCCATTTGATAGCAAAGCTCAGAGCCCTGCCTGCCGGCATCCTGCGAGGGAGGAGGAATTAGTGCTAAGCACCAAAGCTTGGGGAACGGCAGCATCTCCCCAGCTGTCCCTGAGTGACACCAGCTGCCAGAGAAGCCACCCAAACGGAATTGCCACCACACGCCTCAGTGAGGATCCCAGGAGAAGGGAATCACATGAACTGAGGTTCAAGTCCTCTCCACCTTCCACTTTCCAATACCAAATAGGCCATGCGATGCTCACAGGTATGTAGGAAGAAGGAGGACGCTCCAAGAATGGGTGACATCCGCCCTCTGCTCAATCCTGGCTCCAAAAGCAACACTGAAGATTGAGTTCCTTCAACACCTCGTTGAGCAGCACTGATCTGTGAGCTCCTAGAAGACGAGGGTCTCACGCCCGCTGCCTGGAACCGCTGTTGTAACTGGCACACCCCCTTCACCTATCAACGTGTCCAGAGATGAACGGTGGCTGAGAACGAGATGCATGCAACTCTGTTCACATTTCGCGGTATTTAATACTCACCTAGAGAAATACCTCTTCAATTCAGCTGCCAATATGCACGGTAGTGGGGTTTTGTTTTTGTTTTTGTTTTGGGGCCTGGCAATTTTGTCGCCTATTACTAGAGCTCGGGTCCCCGATGCAGAAGCAGAATCTCATTCCTACCCTCGAGTCTGCCCTTCTCCTGCACAATTTGGTTTTCCTGCTCAGCTGTTCACTTGCTCATATTTGGGAAGTTACTCATTTTATTTTAAAACTTACTTTTCAGCTCTTGTCTCAAAAAAGCAAAAGCCTTACTGTCATGCTGGGTTATTCAGCGACAATCTATTCCCCTCCATGGGATAAGCTCAGCCCTCACCCCCACAGCTGATCTGCTCTGGGAGCTGGATTACTGCCTCATAAAACAGCACAACAGTACTATTATCACATAATCATTATCATTACCTCACTTTCAGCCATACAGATCCTTCCAATCCTGAGCATCCAGCCTACTAATCGTGCTGTATCTGTCTTCCCCTGCTGTGAAACCGGGGTGTTCCATTTCCACGGAAGCTTAATGCAATCACAAATGGAAAAATCAAATATATTTTTTTAACTAGGCTGCATTTTATCAATACCATTGTGTTATACAGGAATTTTAAATAGCTCTATATTTCATTCAAACAAACAAAACAAATGGGTGGGTAGCAGTGGGCATTGGTCTTAGCCTAGGTCCTTGTTTTCTTTCCCAATTGTTTTTCTATTTGTTTTTTCCTGGCTTTCATTGTCTTCTTCAGGCACACTGAACGAAACCCTTCTGACTGGGGCCCCTCCATCAGCAACAGAACTGTCCCACCACGAGTGGAGTACTGCCATCCCACCTCGATTTACCCAGAGGCCAGAAGTCATCACTGCCTAATTGGGATATTCAAGGTGAGTGACTTCCTTCATCACTGGGACCAAAAATGAGCCATTCTGACTCCATGCGGAAGCCAGGGCTCGTGCCTCCAAACATGGAAGAAGTAGGCACTGGACTGCAGTCCTCACACCATACACACACACACACACACACACACACACACGGCTAAGAATAATGTTAAAGCACCATCAACTTCATATGATTTAAAATCAAACTCATCATTTCTTTATGTCCATAGAACTTTTGTTTTTTATGTGTTTTCCCACTTGGTGTTTGCTTTTAACACTAAGACAAAAAATAGAAAGTAGCCCTGGCCAGTTTGGCTCAGCGGTTGAGCGTCAGCCTGCGGACCAGAGAGTCCCGGGTTCGGTTCCCGCTAGGGGCTCGTACCACAAAGAAAAAAATAAATACAGTAACGTGGACAGACTGTTAAAAAAAAAAAAAAAAAAAAGGAAGTAAAAACATACATTCAGAGAATGGCGGAATGAATGAAACAGTGAAGAAAAAACTATAATCACTAAAATTCCAACCACTCCCAAATAATCACAGTTCATATTTTGGTGCCTAATCTTCTACATCTTGTTATACATAAATGGCTGAAACAAAATATTTGTTTTCCAAAAACTTGAGTCACCCAGCATGCATTGTTGTGTGCCCCCCCTTTCCATTCTAAAGGAACATCATAAATTGACCAAGAAATTCACAGAAACTTCACTGCAGACTTGAGAGCCAACAGGGACATTTGAGGAAAATGTGAGAAAAGCATCTGAAGTGATGAGATAGGGGGAAAGTAGAAGGCAGAAAAAGAAAAATATAAAAAGTAACATTTTACTGGGCTATTACTCTGAAACAAAGACTAAAGAGAAAACAACTGATAATGGCCCTAATCCTTAAGAATGGAGAACGGTATAAATGCATGTTATAAATTCCTCTCTAAACAAGAAAATGAGGAAGAATACAAAAAAAAATTGAGGAAATATTACACATGGATGATGATCCATTATCAGATTAGATCAAATCAAGGGTTCAAATTCAATTCCGTAAGATTCCTATCCAGTCATTTTCCCCCTCGAAACAGGTCAATTAGACTCCTGCTTCTTCCTTTGATTTAGGGTTTATAATATCTGATAAAATTCTGCCCATGTAAAAATAGCACAAGGATTAATCCTAAGAAAATAATAACTGTAAACCACACAATTTCAATTCTCCACCAGATGGATCAAATGCCTACATATAGCAGAAGGTAGGTCAGAGGCTCAGAAGCCTCTCAAAGAACACCAAGCTCGTGGGGAGACCCTAGGTCGGAGCACGTGACGGAGCACTGTGCACTGAGGAACGACGAGCAGATGCCCCAGTGGCTCCCTTATCCTGGACCAGGGAAAACAGAAGATCCAGAAGGATCTGAAACAGGCAGAGCACCCTCCCTAGTGCTTGGAAGCTGGCTCTTCAAAGGCCATAATCTAAAACTCAATCCATGCTATTCCCAAAGGGCTGCTGAAATCCCAGAGCTGAGTGTCCTCACGGAGTAACAAGATGGCATAGATAACAGAAGCAGCCCCATGTCCAGCTAGACTCATGCTCTGCCTCAGTCCCCTCCAGATCACAGCACCTCCGCATGGCATGTATTTGAAAGCTGCTGCATTTCTTGCCCCAAGAAGCAAGTCCCATTGCCTTAGTAGCTATGGCGCGTTGAGACTTACACTATAATTAGCAACAGCATCCAGTCAGGTGTAAAACCAATCTGGTGCTTGGGCAATTTGGTGTCGGAGAACACAAACCTGGCACATAACTATGGGTGGGCCAAGTGACCCGAAAACTTCTACTGAAACTGTATGAAAATGGCATTGACTTGGAATTTCAACTGAACAATGGCATTGCCTTTTAAATTATTAATAACATAAAAAACATTTTCTTTATTCTGTTGTCTTACTGTGACACATGTGGCCCATCTACAGTGGAAACCACAGAGAGGCAGCAGTGTGAGGAGGCCACAGGTTACTTCCGATAAACTGCCATTAACAATACCTGAACCAGCTAAGGGGCAGAAGAGCAGAAACAACACAGAAAATCAAAAGGAGCTTCATGGAAGGGGAAGACACCTTTCCTCTGTTAAACACCAGGGGAAGCTATGAACCCTCCTATAGATAGAATGGGGCATTTCTCAGAAGGAATTCCCAAAGAAAATATTAACAGATCACATTTTCATTTGAGAAGAGATGTGCTCTCTGAATTTTCCATATATATTTACTTCTGTAGAGTAGCCATTAACCACCTAAATGGCTAAAGAAACATAGTTACTAAACAGTCTAGTTGAGCAGAAAGTATTTTTACTTTGAACTTACCCAAATTTTAGCCCAGCTGAGGGTTTCCCTGACTCTTAAGGCGCAGACAGGACTGCCTCCTCAATTCCGGGCCCTGGGAAGCCCTAAGTCTCCTGAGAATATCTCCTAAGTCCTGGAGTAACACTGTCATGATCTGGACCGTGTGTCCAGCGAGGACAGTGGTGCTATTTGATTTCACGTGGTCAAGGAAGGTCTCAGTGATAAAGTAGCAGCATATCAGCCAAGACCTGAAGGACAACAGGAGTAGCAGATGTTGCAAATATCTTGGGGAAGAAAGACAGGAAAATGCAAAGGTCCTGAAGCATGTCTGTATTTGCTGTATGCAAGGACCAGCAAACAGGCAGGGTGGAGTACAATAAGCAAGGGAGAGGATTGGGGGTGAAATCAGAAATATGTATGTGAGGTGTACGTCACTTACAGCCCGATGGAAGTCGGTGGGGATTCTAGATTCTGATCTGATGAGATGAACACTGGACAGTTCTGAGCAGAGGAGTAACCCGAGAGGATCACCCAGTAGGATCGCTCTGGCTACACAGTATGAAAACATTAATCACAGGGGGGGTAGGTAGACACAGAAATTAAGTTAGGAGATTACTGTGAAATTCCAGGCATTATTTTTCTCAGAGGAATTCTCCCACCAGCTGTTCAGAAAATAGACTAAAATATTCTTCATATTTTTACAGTAAAAATAGAAACTGAACTGGTGAATTACAAATTACAAATAACTGCAGTCTTTAAGTAAGTTCCAATAAAAGGGAGGCATCTTTTCAGTAGAGGAAAATGCAGTATAAAAAAGGAAATCATCACACAATGCAAGTCCAGCGCAAGAAAAAGATAAAACCCAAATTACAACCAAAATTCATAATTCTAATCTAGTCATTTTTGGTTAAAGCTTTCAAAAACACTCAAGTAGGAAAAATTGTGAGGAATACCATGGTACTTTTGATTGTATAATATTTGCAGACTATAATAGAAAATAACTAAATATTTAAAAAATAATTAACTCCCAAATGCTCATATTTGGACTCCAAATAGTATTTTTCTATTACCTTTATAAAGTTCCAAGTGAAAAGGTCTCTTCTGACATTTCTAAGGAAATGAGACCAACCACATGGACATAAGAAACACTGGAATTTGTTGGATTAAAGACTTAAATGTAAGACCCAGAACCATAAAATACCTGGAGGAAAACACCAGTAGTAAACTCTTTGGCACTGCTCTTAGAAATAATTTTTTTGGATATGTCTCCTTGGGTAAGGGAAACAAAAGAAAAAGTAAATAAACAAATGGGAATACATCAAACTATAAAGCTTTGTACAGCAAAGGAAACCATCAACAAAATGAAAGACAATCCACTGAATGGAAGAAGATATTTTCCCATGTTACATCCAATAAGGGTTAATATTAAAAATATATAAAGAGCCTGGCCTGTGTGTCTCAGTGGATTGAGCATCATCCCATGGACTGAGAGGTCCTGGTTCAATTCCCAGTCAGGGCATATGCCCAGGTTTTGGGCTTGATCCCCAGCAGGGCACGTGCAGGAGGCAGCTGATCGATGTTTCTCTCTCACATCAATGTTTCTATCTCTCTCTCCCTTCCTCTCTCTTTCTAAAAAAAACAATAAAACATATTTTAAAAGATAGAAATAAAAAATATATAAAGAACTCATACAACTTGACATCAAAAAACAATAACCACAAACATTCTGATTTTAAAATGGGCAGATGAACTAAACAGGCATTTCTCCAAAGAGGATACATACTGACCATCTATACTAATCGTCAATGCCATTAATCATCAGAGCAATGTAAATTAAAATCACTGTGAGATATCACCTCACCCCTGTCAGAATGGCTATCATCAATAAAACAACAAATATCAAGTGCTGGTGAGAGTGTAGAGAGAAGGGGACCTGTGTGCACTGTTGGTGGGATTGGAAATTGGCGCAGCCACTGTGGAGAACAGTATGGAAGTTCCTCAAGAAAAGTGAAAACAGAACTACCACATGCCCCAGCAATTCCACTTCCGATTATTTATCTAAAGAAATCCAAAACACTAATCCAAAAAGACATATGCAGCCCTATGTTCACTGCAGCATTATTTCCAATAGCCAAGATATGGAAGTAACGATTGGATAAAGAAGATGCGGTACATATATACAACGGAATATTACTCGGCCATAAAGAAGAATGAAATCTTACCATTTGTAACAACATGTATGGGCCTATAGGGTATTATGCTCAGTGAAATAAGCCAGAGAAAGACAAATACCATATGTTTTCATTTGTATGTGGAATCTAAAAAACAAAATAAATGAACAAACAAAACAAATTAGATACAGAGAACAAACTGATGGTTGCCAGATGGAAGGGGGACTGAGGGCTGGGTGGAAAAGGTGAGGGGATCAGGAAGTACAAATTGGCAGCTACAAACCAGTCACGGGGATATAAGCACAGGGAACACAATCAATAACATTGTAATAACTATGTACGGTGTCATATGAGTGCTAGACTTATGGAGAGGATCATTTTGTAAGTTATATAAATGTTTAACCACTAATCCACACACCTGGAACTAATATAATATTGGAAGTCAACTTCAATTGAAAACAAATCTTTTTTAAAAAATTAAATAAAAACTCAAAAAAAAAAGGAAACACTGGTATTTGCTGTCCTGAATGAAGTCCAAATTATCCCACGGAAATATATGGCACAAGTCCTAGGAAAGGCAAGCTGTACAAGGATTACTCTTTCTAAATTTTTTTTCTTTATTGATGTTACAGAGAGAGAGGAAGGGAGCGGGAGAGAGAGATGGAAACAATGATGAGAGAGAACGTCGATTGGCCGCCTCCTGCATGCCCCCCACTGGGGATGGGCCCACAACCTGGGCATGTGCCCTGACCGGGAATCGAACCAGAGACCTCTTGGTGTGTGGGTCGACGCTCAACCACTGAGCCACACTGGCCGGTCTGATTCCTCTTTCCAAATATGTCATCTCTCACATTTCAGGCAATATTCCTTTAAACGTTATTTGTCTTTATTTACCTTGGAAATTTTATCCTGTATCATGATAAAAGAAGAATAAAATTCCAGGAACTATTCACTGTTCCCCAAAGGCACTCCCATTCTCCTGTGGCAACTTAATATATTTGAAGCTGAGCCCATTTTTTTATTAAACTCTAGGAAAACTCTGCCAGGTCTCTGCTCAAATTTATCACTGTATTTCTCTTTCCTATCATCTGAAATGTTTTTGAAGAAAATCAAAGGTACTTCTAAAATAGAACTTTATTTTTAACTTCTTTTACCACTTGAAAAGAACAGGGTTGTCAATGACGCTGATCTACGGGTGAAGGCAAGAAACCAAGGCGGTCAGGAAGGCAGCTCAAAGTTTTCACAAAGTCCTCGGGCAGCTTTTATGTACATCAAAACGAAAGCTACGGCCCTGCTGACTGAAAGCCAACATCCACCCCCGCCTCTCCCTGACCCCCGTTCGTGCTGTGTGGTTGCAGGGGCTCCTCCTTCCCCAGCCAGGATTCATGTTCCCCCTTTGTGAGCAGAAGGTCTGTTCAAAGCAACGCAGATAAAATGGGGTTCCTTCTATTTGGAAAGGCCGTTTAAACTATTTTCAAAGGATGTGGCCTTCTGTTCGCTCGGGATCTCAGTTTTCCCCAGCGAGCCAGGGTATTCTCTCACCTCTCATTGCGGGCGCTGCCTTTCAGGGGAAGGAGTTAGTGCCCAGTCTGACCCTTGAAAGTAGTGTTATAAAGTAGGCAATTTCCCACCTACGTGAAAGGCCAGCGAAAGATCTTTAAGATGCACTTAAAACACCCGTTAGCACGAGATGGGCTGTGCCCAGGGTTAAAAATGATGGGCGAACCACTTGTAGGCATTGCCATTACGGAGATGAGTGCCTCAGGCAATGTCCTGACGCCACCAGAGCCGGAGTGCGGCCCCTGGAGTCTGCTCCATACTTCCCTAATAGGCCTGGAAGCTACAGACAATTAATTATTACATTATGTAACTCCCACTGCTAAAAGTTAGTGGAACAGTCTACAGTTTTCCTGAGAGCACCGCTTTTCAGCTCGGGGTGCAATTTCATCAGCTCACTCGTCTGCATCTTCATGCTACTTCATCCTGGCTTCCCAGGGTTTTCCTTTAATTGGCTGGGCTTCCTCTGCCCTCCACCAGCCTGACTGTCATTCCCGGGTTTCCCGGGAAGGTGGCTGACTCGGACAGGGGCGCCAGTGTCTCAGATACGTGAACCCGCCTAAAACTTCCATTTTTAGGAGATCCACCTATCTGAGTTAATAAAGGCACATCTCTGCAAGCTTTGGAAGTCTACACCGAGCCAGAAGCGCCAGAGGAAGCAGTCACATGCAGGGGAGAAAGTACAGCAGGTGGCTGTGCAAAGCCTGTCGCTATGGGAACCAAAAGACCTGACTTCTCTGCCATTGGTTTCACCACACGTCTGCAGGCAGTGCCATCGCCCTGAGCCTCAGTTTACTCATCTATACATTAGTCATCTCTACTCCAAGGTTCGGACCAGAGAGAAATAATAAAGGGCACAACGCTTTGTAAATTATAAATGCTCTAGAAATTAAGGGATTCGACTGTTCTTAGTATTCTCAAACCCTAATTTGCTAATCATGGTGAAAGTATACAGCTCTTGAGAACTTGATGATTTTTTTTTATTAAAAAGTTAATTAAGAAGCCTCTTATTAGCATGTGCAATCAAGCTCGCTGTTCTAATTGGTTCGCTGAAATTTCTACTGCTAAAGTATCATGGAAGGAACCACAATGGAATCTTGAGTAAGTGTTAATTACTTGGTATCAATATGTATTGAGGGATAACCACAAGATTTATGGCCACTGACACCACTCAACTCAGCTGTCTGCTCTGGACAATCGTCCGGGACATTGACGTGAGGACACTATGCAGCCACCCAAGTCTCAACCTGTCACCTTTAAACAGGAGAGCTCAGTGGTCATAGGCAGCTCCCCATTTCTCCTGGGCCTTAACCCACATCTCCAGCTATTTAGAATCATCTGAGTTCCTGACACTTACCAGCCCTAAAATTGAGTTCAACTGCCTACATTTAGACTTGCCTAGTCTTTCATCGATGGCACCATTAATCTCTCAACAACCTAGGTTAGTGCTTCATCCATTCTTCCCTCAAAATGTCTCTCAATAATTATTTTCTTTTTTTCTGACCATTAACTCCCTAGTGTTCCTTTATTATCTCAATCCCAGACTAACAGATGTTTCCTCATGAGGCTTTTCTACCTCTGAATTCAGCCCTGTGCTCGGTTCCACAAATAGCAGGATTAATTTTCTTAAAATCCCACTTTCAGGTGTCACCCAAATAACCAATACCCAGTGTCATGCCTGGCTTTAAAAGTTTAAATCCACCCTGAGTGATTTTCCCTAAGTGAAGTCATTCAACAGCAAAACATTTCCAAGCTTTAATAAATTACAGTTAGTAATCTGGCTGGGTCAATAATATGTGACTAGACATTTCCACATCATAAGAAATATTTAGCATGGTGCTAAAAATAACTACTCATCATGCCTTCTGCAAATATTGGTTATGTGTACACGAAGGAAGGGGCTGCATCACAGGAGCTCCCCGCAGCCTGCTGCCCAGTACCCCCATGAGCAGCACAAGCTGGGCCTGCCAGCCGGTCAGAGATGTGAGGTCAACCTGCACTGGTCACAGGAGCAAAGGACATGCCCAGCGTGGTCTTAAGTGGGCTAAGATCAGGGCGACCAACTGTGCCTGTTGGCTGGGACAAGGAGGTTCCCAAGACATGGGACTTTCAGTTTTGAAATTGAGACAATCTCGGGCAAACAGGTGAGCTGCTCACCCTAGGTAAGACCATGATCAGTGACCCCCTAGCTGTAGAAGAACAAAGCATGATCAATCGGGTCAGGGAAGTCAAAGCCACGAGGGGTGGGCCAGAGTTCACAGTGCCAAAGGCCAAGGAGAAGTCACCCGGAGCATGTTTCGCCACAGCTCACTGTTTCCAATGCTTTATTTACCCACCCCACAGCTGTGCATAATGAATCTTAATGCAGTCAAGTGTATGAACTGCCATCTGACACGACATGAGGTACCACGGTCTGTGTTCACTTCATCTATTTGGTTCACTCCAGGACAAAATTCCAAGTGCATCCAAAGTGTACATGGAAAATTCGATTTTATAAGCCACAAACCTGGTTGTGTATGCAGTGTGACTATCTTAATTTCCTTTACACTGAACTTAATATCTACCTTAAATCCCCAGTTCCAGATAATAGCAGACAACTTAATTGAGTCACTTCGAGTAAACACAATCAAGTTAGCGATTACTCAGTTATTTCTGATTTAAATTCTGTCAAGCTTGGAATGAGATACGCAGGTCTTCTAAGATCCCCCAACATCTCTAGGGTTTCTGGGTCTGCGAACTGGAAAAACCCGGGGCCCTTTTCAAAGTCCAGCGAGCATCACAATCTAGCAATAGCCCTAGCCTCCGATGCAGTAGGTCTGGGGGGGGGGGGGTGTGCCCAAGAGTTTGCATTTCTTGCACAGTCCTAGGTGATGCTGATGCTGTTGGTCTCAGGGACCACGTTTTCTGTTGTTGTTCCAGTCATTATAATGCTGTTTGAAAGTTTTCTTTATTAAAAAAAAAAAAAAGTGTTGAATTTATAAAGGTCACATTGGTTAATAAGATCATATGGGTTTTAAGTGTACAATTCTATAATACATCTGTATACTGTACTGTGTGTTCATCACCCAAAGTCAGGTCTCCTGTCACCATTAATCCCCCCTTTATCCTCTTCTACCTGCCCCCACCCCCTTTCCCTCTGGTCACCACCATAGTGTTGTCTGTGTCTGTGATATGTTGGTGCTTTTTTTTTTTGCTTTTTTTGGGGGGCTTAATCCCTTTACCTATTTCACCCAGCCTCCCAACCCCCTTCCCTCTGACAGCTGCCAGTCTGTTCTCTATATCTGAGTCTGTTTCTATTTTGTTTGTTTATTTTGTTCATTAGATTACACATATAAGTGAAGTTATATGGTATTAGTCTTTCTTTGACTGGCTTATCTCACTTAGTATAATACTCTTCAGGTCCATCTGTGCTGTTGCAGCAGGTAACATTCCTCTTTTTTTTTTACGGCCAAGTAGTATTCCACTGTGTAGTGGTTTAGAGCCCTTCTAGGTGACTTTAGCTGATAAGTTTTCTTCCACTCTCTGAACTGTCTCCCTGGAGCTTTGGATCTCTCCCAGGGGCAGAAACAACTGCAGTGGGGTAGAATGAATGCCTTCCCCATCCAGATTAGGGGAGGTGTCCAGCAGTGTACACCGGGAAACACAGGGTGTAGAAGCCCTTCGACTACTCTCTCAGCGTTCCTCTCGCTAGACCCGCAGTGCTGTTCTTCAGCACTGACACACAGCTCCCCCTGGATGCATCTCGTAGGTTGTCGAGGCGTCGTGCAGAGGAAGGAAAAAGACTTGGCAAGTAGTCTAGAAACTTCTAAGTCAGGCTTCGCTTTTTCACAGCCATGCGACCTTGGGTAAGTTCCCCTGGTCTCGGTTCCTCATCTGTGTTCACTGCCATGGCAACTGCACGGGATGCTTACAGGACTCAAAGGGAATGTTTTACAAGAGGCTTTGAAAATTTTTAATGGTTATATTGAAGGTAAATATCCGATATCATGCACATAAATACCCATCAGCCTAAATAGTTAACTTGATAAAAACTAGATATTTTTATATACGGCAAAACGGTATGTATCTGCGGTATACCAACTGTGCACACCGCTTCCCAACTCCACATTCAATGATGTTAAGTTGGTAGCTTGAAAACAACAAATGCTACAACTCAGGTCTTGTGTGCGGTGCATTTGTTTGTTTTCAGAGAGCTAGTTGTTAAATATTTGCCAGCAAACCATCATTTGTGTACACGACACACTGGGTCTCCAAGAGGTGGATTTGATAAAGTGATAAACCTACATCCCTTTTATACCACACAAAAACGCTGTCATTTAAACCAAACCTACTTGAATACATACAAATATGGTGCTTTACCAAATTCTTGCCTTTATCTGTGGCAGTGAGTTCCATCTAAAGTGGGATAAGAACCCACTGGGGCAGGTGTTGAAAATGCAAATAGGACTGAGGGAGGGCCCTGAAAAGGCCTTTTTCACAAGCTCTGGCGGTATCCCACACAAAAGGGCCCAAGATAACAGGTGGTGCTGGGGATCAGACACAAACCCCATTCTGGTTTTCGGAGTCCTCCATCTCCCTGTCACAAAATACCTTCTCCCCATCTCCCCTGCTCCCCAGGGCATGTGTGCCCTGAACTGAGAGCTCCCATCGTCACTCTTCAGCAAAGAATCCTTGATATTTTGTTTTGCCCTATTTGCCAAGTTTCCTACATTATGGCTTGAAAGCTCTCCAATGTGGACCCTGAGTTGCAAAAGAAAGTAGATATCATAGTCTCTCGTAAAAACAAACAGTAATTGTTTCACAGGCACATGCCACGAAGCAGGGCCTATTGACATCCTGGAAAACGTGGCAAGGAAGGGGGTCAAAGGAGAAGGGTGGTCTCCGTGTGCATGGTGCCCCCACCAACTGCAAAATAATGCTGAGAGTTTTGCCAAGGCAATTTCGCTTTAGCCACAAAAGTCTTGCTCTATAAAAATAACTTGTTTTAATAAATTAGCTGTCAAATCCTTGGGGAAGCCAACCATGAACAATTTGTTGTTGGTTAAATTTCCATTATTGTCACCATTTAATCCATAGGTTAGTGATTAATGGTTTTGGAAGAAAACTTGTTTGAAGCACAGAGAATGAAATCTGTTAAGCCAAGTAAGACCCGACAAGATTCATTTCTCCGGGGCCTCAGCCGTGCTGAAACCGCCGAAGCATAATTAATGGTCCGGGAGATGAAACGGGACTTCTGGTCTGTCACGTCTCCTCCGTTTAAGTCTTCAAAAATGAAAAATAATGACTAAAGGTGTAAAACAAATTGCCTGATAGGGGGAGAAGCAGAATAATCCCATTAAAATAATTAGAATTTTGTCTCGAATTATTAGACACTGCCGTTTCATTGGAGGGAAAGCCCGGTCTGGGGTGATCCTCTGATACACGTGGGCAGCACTTACATCACGGCCATCAGAAATGCTGGAAAGGGTGTACTTTCTAACGCTTGATCAGAAGCCTCTAGACAAGCTTCCCTCAGGATTAAAAGGCTGCTTTGGGGCGACAGTCGTTCAGAAGTTCTATACTTTTAAATAAAACAGCTTGTTTCTTTGGTTTAAAGAGGAGCCTCCTACATCCCTGAACAAATAGTACAGAACCCAACGTTGAATCGTTATGATGAGGCCACACTCGCAGACTCATAGAAACTGTGCAAATACACCAGACTGGAAAGAGGTCGGAAGAGAGACCGCGGCTGATCTGTTGGGGACAGGAGGCTGCGCACTGCGTTTCCCACTGTGCGGTCCCCGTAAACGAGGAACTGGGCAGTGGCTCAGGCTCCACGCACAGCCTGCGGGTCAACAGCCTGCGTCCCCGAACCGTCCGCAGGTAGACCGCTCTTCGGATCCAACCAATTTAATCCAGCACACTGCTTTGGAGCACCTACGAGGAGAAACCCGTTTTGCTAATATCACGAGGAGCGGACAGCAGTCAAGGAATCGTCAGAAGCCGTATCATCGGGAAACCTGACGGCCGGTGGGAAACAGACGTGAATAAAAAGAACGAGGACTGAACAGTCAAATCTGAAGCTCCGGAACGCACTGGGGAGGCAGGGACTAGCTCCAAACGGGGACAGGCAAAGGGGTCACAGGAAAGACAGCAATAGAGAGAAGCCTGCAATGTTCCGAAGACGGGGGCCTGCAGCAGGGGTTGAACGGGCACATTCGGAAGGAGGGCGACTCCACTAACAAGGGAGCAACAGCGAAGAGAGGCTCCCATACCGCACATTACACTGCACCGGGGCTGCGTCTCCCCTCCAGCAGCTCGCCTGGCGGGTAGCAGGCGCTCTCCATGTCTGAAGAAGGCAGTCTAGCCCTGTGGTATAAAGGAGGAAGAAGGCTGCAGCTGGGGCAGCAATGCGCGTATGCGGCTCCACCCAGGAGATACCCAGTGTTTTTACAGCGACTGCGGGCTCAGTCTCATTTTACAAACAGGCGCTCAAACGCCAGGTCTCATCATGGCCCTGAGCAGGCAGCACGAATCACAGAGGTGCTCGCTCATTATTTTATCATCAATGGAAATGAATTTGCTCTCATTTAGCTGTTACAAAAATTTGTCTCTCATTTATCAGTGTCTATCTTTCCATGTGTTCATACGTGATTTTACATGTTTTCATCAGTTTTACAAGGGAATGCAGATATGATTTCTTGGCTACCTAAAGAATAACAAAAATGTAAGAGAATATTACACTCAAATCAAATCCTACTTTAATTAACACAAACAAGTAAGAGTTCGATTAGCAAATACTTTGGGAAGAGGGTACCCAAGCCAAAGCCAACATACTGAAAAATGCTCTATTTTCTCCAGCATCTGTGTTTCCCAATCCCTGGGTAACTCATATAGAGAAGCTGTCTCTTCACATAACATAGTCCTATTTTAAAAAATGAAGAAACTAGCCCGGCGGTGCGGCTCACTGGATTGAGCCACATCCCATGGACTGAGGGGTCCTGTTGGAATCCTTGTGAGGGTACATGCCCAGGTTGCAGGCTCGATCCCCAGTAGGGGGCGTGCAGGAGGCAGCTGATAGACGTTTCTCTCACATCAATGTTTCTACCTCTCTCTCCCTTCCTCTCTCTCTAAAATATCAACAAAGTATATATATTTTTAAATAAACTCTACTCTTACCATTCCACTTTAACCAGTATTTATTCACACTGTAATTGAATCAAAATATTTGTCTTTTTAGAGCTCTCTAATTGTAAATAACTTTTTTATTCTTAATAAGGAAAGGCATTGTCTCACTTTAAAGGACTCCTGGATATTTAGACGGTCTGTTAAGCCTACTTAGTTGGTTCTCAGGTTGTCCTAAACACCAGGCTGTATGTTGTGGCTTCCGGAGTGGGGCACAGCCCCGTGGAAGGAGATACAGCTTTAGCCTCATAAAGTGGGGGAGGACTCAGATGTCCCTTGCCTGTCACCCAGTGGGTCTGTGCAGTGAGAAACCCCACACAATTGAACACAGCAGCCATGCTCGAAGGACACTCCAATTTAATTCCTTTGGGATGACTTGGGAAGGGAGGCACAAAGCATGGTCTCCATAAGCCAGACCGGCTCCCTGCTCTTCTGGGACACTGGCTAAGGCTTCTGGAAACTTGAGGGAATAGAACAGCATATGCTACATCTGAAGGGAGCCTGCTGATGCAGGTGATCCCCAGCGAAGGGCTGTCTGCCAGCAGGTCCCTTCCCTCTAAGCTTGTCCCCAGTGGGCTTTCCTTTCCCAGGTATAAACTAAGCCCCATTTAACCTTAGCTTCATCCCCTTTAACCTGAGCTTTTGCTTTTATTTAAGACTAGGCTGTTTATATCGCTATTTAAAATTCCTGTCCTGTAATCTTGCTTATCTGCAATGTATAACTCTGTTTCCCAGATCATTTCTGTCTGAGATTATGAAGTATCTAACAGATAATTATGTTGTTGGGCTTTAATTTCATTAATAAAGCTATTACAGCACCCAGTAAATACAGTTGATAATGACAGGCTTTTTAAATCTACTTAAAATTTTTTTTTTCCTTCATTGATTTTTTTAGAGAGAGAGGAAGGGAGAGGGACAGAGATAGAGACACTGATGACAGAAACCGTTGATTAGCCGCCTCCTGCATGCCTACCAACTGGGGATCTGGCCCACAACCTACCTGGGCATGTGCCCTGACCAGGAATCGAACAGGCGACTTCTTGGTGCATGGGACGATGCTCAACTGCTGAGCCATACTGGCAGGGCTTAAATCTACTTTTAAGAGTTTTGTTTATCCACTTCACCTACTTCCAAGATGTGGCTTAAAACATAAAAGGCCAAAATCCATTAACAATGTATAAAAGTCAAAGTAAAATAATAAAGAAGAGAACACATTGGGAGACCAGGACTGGGGTACCCCATATGAGCACAATGCCTAAGTCTGGGAGCTCACAGAACCTAAAAGGTCATTTAGGGTGATAAATGTTCTGTGATCAAAGAGGAATTTATCACATGAATCTTTATAATTCACCATGCAACACAGTGAGTAAGGTCTTTAATAACAGCCTTCATAATCCATGCAAAGGCATCCTACAGGGTCAGTTCGTGGGCCAGCGACCCAGGTAGTGGCACAGTGCCTCAGGCTTAGAAGAACCTCATCCTTGGTTTAATGCTCTGCAGTTGTTGTCTTGAAATTAAAAATTTTTTTTGTTCATCCTCACCTGAGGATATTCTTTCCACTGATTTTTTTTAAAGGGTGGAAGAGTGGGAGTGGGGGAGAGAGATCGGTTGGTTGCTTCCTGATTGCATCCCAACTGGGACCTGGGATTGAACCTGCAAACCAGGTATGTGGCCTTGACCGGGAATCAGACCCGTGGACCCTTGGGTGCACAGGCCAATGTTCTAACCACTTAGACACACTGGACAGGGTGAAATTTTTTTTTTTTTTAACAAGGGCTCCCACATTTTCATTTTGTACAAGGTACTGCAAATTACTGGTCTCATCATCTTTTAAACATCTCGTTCTTATATCAGCCTCTTTGGCAACGGCAAGTACCGTATTTGTAGAATGTACCCTACATTTTTTTCTAAGGATTAAAAAATAATTCACCATGGATATAGAAACACTCTCTGCCAAACCCACTAATCTGAAATCTTATAAACGCTAAACATAAGAATAGAATTCTTTTATTTTGGAAAAAGAAAAAAGCCATTATTTTTCTCCATTCATGTACTTAAGCTCAAGACACGTCTGATCAGAAACAACACATTTATCATGATGTTTTCTTAGATGTAGTTAGAGGCCTCGTATGTACAGTCTGTCAATAGACATCTAGTTTAAACTCAATTACCCCGATAGGGGAAGCACAACGGCACCAAAACGGAGAACTTGATCTCTGAGTGATGCCTTCCATGAGTGTTTCCCTTGATCTTTTTGTCTTAAGAAGTAAATTTTTTAATGTGTTCAAAGGGAAATACAAATCCTCAGAGGGCATTTGGTACCTTCCTCTGCCTTCAGATCTGTTATAATTACTCCTCTTACCAGAGGGATGGCCTCCCAGCCTCTTCTTTATGAATTTTTGTACACAGTTGAAAGACATCTGTCCCCTACATAGTACATCAGGTAAAAGAGAACTCGGCAGCAGCTGTCTGCATGATTGAGGAGAAGAGTTTCTGCATGTAATAGCACCGGAGCCTCCATGAGCCCACCAAGTACAGCGCCAACCGCTGCTGGACGGTGTCTAAGGCACCAGATCCAGGATCCCTCCATTCTCATTTAAACAACTGCAATCTCCCAAGCACAGTGCTAGGCAGATACATCACTGGGCAAGACTTCTCAGCCTGCCTGTAGCTTAGAATCCAGTGGGCAACACAGACTAGTAAGTAGATAACGGCCACACTGTACGTGTGACATGGCGGAATGAGAGTGGTGGAACCAGGGAATGTTTCTCCAAGAATGGGACATTCAAACTTACTTTAAAATATTTAGCTTTATTATCTATTCAGTATTGAACTTAACAGGTGAGGTTTATATGTGAGGCTAGAGGCAGACTTACTCTAAATTAATGAACCTTAAGTTCGGGGTTCTTTACTTGCACAGGCACCTTCTAAGACTTTTTTCTTTTCTTTTCTTTTTTTTTTTACTAAGTTTGTATTTGTAATCCTGCATCTCTTTTCTTTTTCTTTTTTTTTTTTAATCCTCACCCGAGGATATTTTTCCATTTTTTGTACAGATAGAGTGGGAGGGAGAGAGAGGAAGGGAGAGAGAGAGAGAAACATCGACGTGAAGGGACATTTTCAATGACAGTATGCATCGATATTATTTTGTTATTACTTCTGAGTGTACAGCATAATAGTTAGACAATCATATACTTTATAAAGTGCTCCCCCCACAATATTTCAAGTACCCACCTGGCACCATACATAGTTTTACAATAGTATTGACTATATTCCCTATGCTGTACTCGACAATCCCCGGACTATTTTGTGACTATCAATTTGTAGTTCTTAATCTCTTCACCTTTTTTACCCAGTGCCCAACCCACCTCCCCTCTGACAACCATCAGTCTGTTCTCTGTATCTATGAGTCTGTTTTGTTGTTAATTTTGCTCTTTAGATTCCACATATAAGTGAAATCACATGGTATTTACCTTTTTCTCTCTGACTTCATAATACCCTCTAGGTTCATCCATGCTGTTGCAAATGTTAAGAGTTCTTTCTTTTTTAAAAAAAAAAAATCAGCTATAAAAAAGGATGTATCTCTTTTCTTAAAGAGAACCCTCAAACTATATAAGATCCATAACCCACAAACCTGGGTCCTCCCCTGCAGGGGTCATAAGACTTCTGACCTCCCCCCAGAGTCCCTTTCAGAATGACAGGCTCACACAGCTACATGCTGTTCGCTAACACTAGTTCCATTGTACTACCTCGTGGACTTAGGAAGACGACAGGACTGGTCTAGAAGGCTGCAAACTTTATCCTCTTCAGCCTAATTTTCTCAGACAAAACTCTCTTCCTGAGCTCAAAGTCATGGTGCTCTTTGCAGCCTTCCTAGCAGGAGGGCACATGCCCTTCATGTTGATCCTAGAATCAGAGAGGTAAAGGGTAAAAATAAAAGGAAAAAGGTGTCGGGTGTCCCTGGGATTTCTCACTTCCTGGTTCCACCCTACAGCCTGCTTGAACTTTCTAGACAACCTCACTGGAGGGAAGGAAACATAATTTGCCTATTTTTCTCTAGAAATATTTCCCTCTAATGTCTCGGGATTCCTTTATAACAGTGCCAGAGAAACATCAGAACTGCCGTGTGGGTGCAATTGTGTTTTAAGAGAAGTGGTATTATAAGATGGTTTTCCATCAGAGAACTGTGTGCCCATCACAAAAATGAAGTTTTAAGTTTCATTTTCTGTAAGTTCATCTACTTTATTCAACAACGAAATGACCTATCAATAAACATGAAGTTAGTTATAAAGTACTTGGCAATAGTAAAAATAACAAAATCAGAATAGGAATAGTGTAATTCTTGGAGCATTCAAGGACATGTGACTTCTTAGGACATGTGACCACAGGCTTTAAAGGCACCTGCAGTCCTTCTGCCACCGAACATTAACATCCGCACCAGATAAAGTGTGGTGATTAGGAATTGCGAGCTACAGAAATCCGATTCACATGGTGCCATTTCCAGCTAAATTTATTTTGATTTATTCTAGATAGAAATGCAAAGAAATTTTTGAGCACATATCTGCACTAAAGAAGATTGCCACGAGACTTAAATATAATTATTATAACACAAGGGAAAGTGAATAAAAAAAAATGTATTAGCACAGTGGCTTAGAAAAAGAGACATCCAAAACATATAATTCATTTGGTAAGCACTAACAGGTCACGCTGTGTCAATGGAAGAGAGCAACAGAAGTTCTCAAAATCTTAGGAAAAATTCTTTGGACGCTAATATTACACAAAAGCTATAAAAATAGGCAGTAGACTGAATTTTTTATTAATACTGAGGGACCTTTGGCTAGGTAGCAGAAAAGTATCTTTGCAAATGCCTTTCTCCTATAAATTTGGAAGTTTTATCAGATATGGTTTCAGGCTCTTTACATGCATCTAAGAAGAATGTTGATCATGACTTGTTATCTTGTAAAATAGTGCAGCCGTTAAATGTTTATATTTTGATAGCATCTAAGAAAAACGAGCTGTATGATGAATGCATTTTGGGTGTAATTCTGCACTTTTAGGCAGTTCGGTTTCAATGCCTTACCAAAAATGAACTTAAAATATCCTTTGTTCTGTCACAAACTAGAACACTTACAAGGTATCAAACGCATCTTGTAGTAAAAAGAGGCAGTAACAGTGAATTTTTTAATGTTCATTTTTTTCTTAGGTAATTTTATTCCAATAATTGGATTCACCAGAAAACTAAAGAAAATATTCAAAAGTATTAGGAAGATTCTAACAGAAGGTGAGAAGTCTAATTAGATTTATGGCTGCCCTCGCATAACGTAAGTCCCCTGATCAATATTTCCAATAGAAGGCATTCACAGCAGATTCTCATGCATGCACTCCACTAACCTTCTAAATACTTTTACTTGAACGTCTTGCCCTTCAAGGGCAAATGTATGGAATGATACGAATCTCCTGCACATCCCCTGCTACAAACCCCCTTTCCCTGCATCCCACTAATAGGTCTTCCTCTCTCCATCTCCGCTTCCCTCCCAACCAGAGCCAGAATGACCTTCCCCTGAAACACAAATCTGATTATGTCACTGCTCTATTTGAAACTCCCCAAACGTTTCCAGTTTCCCTTGATTCACTCGAATTTGGCTCCCGGCGCACCCTGAGATTCGGTCCCGGCTCACATAACTGCTGTATCACTCTCCACACTGTCTCATAGTGTAGGCTGGAACCAGCCACGCTGAACTGCTCCGAATTCACAGATGTAGCAAGAGCTCTCTCATCTTGTCCCCCGCCAAATCTTGCCCCAATTCTACCCCCATTCCTTCGCTTAAATCTCATTTCTACTGAAGCCCTGGATGAGCTTGTGTTCCCATAGTATTCCACACCTTCTTTCTCATACGTCTCAACTTGCCACACGCGATTATTGTTTGGGGGCTGGGGGGTGGGGTGCAGGAAATGCTTCTTCCCCATTCTTGAAGTTTCTCTCAGAGAGGGGCAATCCTAGCCTGACACTCTTACTCTTCTTCCAAGGGGTGACTGCCCGGGTGAATGTTTAAAGGACAGCTCAGTGTCCCTCCCTGTGTCCTTCCTGGAAGCCTACCACTCACAGGAGCGCGTGCTTTGCTTCCAGATGCTGTCTGTCCCTGGGCTTCTCTCCCTGGAGGAGCCCACCGTCGGCCCCACCCGCAGGACAGTATGACTGCATCTCATCGTATCAGGGAGCCCACTTGCCCCTTGATACAAGCTGCACATTCTAATACCAGCGACCTCAGTTAAAAGGTAATATTTTTTGTTTTCGATCCACCGTACTCTTCTTTCATTTCTCACAAAGGGACAAGGAGTGATATTTATTGGGAACTCTCAAACCCGCAAATTATAATTACATACAGTCTTTGGTGATGATCCATAAGCTCAGAAAGGCAGAGACTATATGTCAGCTTTACTGTTGTGGTCCCTCTAACCTAGCAAGTGCCTGGCCAAGTGGAGGTACTCCATAAATTGTTGTTTATTGAATAAATGAATAAATGAATAAATAATCAGATGACATCCATCCAGCTCACTCATTAATCTGGCTATTACCACCAGTAAAGTTGTAGCTACTCTACATAATATTAATATATTGATTTTTTAGAGAGAGAGGGAGGGAGAGATAGAAACATTGATGTGTGAAAGATACATCCATAGCTGCCTCCTGCACACCCCCACCAGGGACCGAGCCCGCAACCCGGGCATGTGCCCTGACCAGGAGTCAACCCCAGGACCTTTCAGGCCATGGGACGATGCTCAATCCACTGAGCCACAGCAGCAGGGCCTTAATGTATTTTTTACTTCCAAACCTCTTCCAACATTTTCTATCTAATAAATTTTAATTCTCAACATAAATCTGATACACTTTAAAAATTACTATTAATAGCACTCTATTTAAATAAGCACTAAATTGGAAACAGATGAACCAGCATATTAAGAATTAACCAACTTAGCCCTGGCTGGTTTGGCTCAGCGGTTAGAGCATCGGCCCGCGGACCAGAGAGACCCGGGTTCGGTTTCTGCTAAGGGCATGTACCTCGGTTGCAGTTCGTCCCAGCCCCTGTTGGGGTCGTGTGGGTGGCAACCAGTTGATGTGTCTCTCTCACATGCAAAAATGTCCTTGGGTGAGGATAAAAAAAAAAAAGAATTAACTAACTTAAATATATATATTACGGACAGTATTTGGATGTCCCCCATTGCTCCCCCCTATACCCCCCTCTGCCCAGACCCTACCCCCCCAAAAAAAGAATTCACAAATTTACAGGTCATTTTCATCCATTAGTTCATTGCAGAAAAATCACACATTTAAAAAAATGTTCAAACAGCAATTTCACCAACAGTTTAGCCTTAAACTTCACACACTCTAGATTGATCTTATCCAGGAACACACAACAAAGCACAGACATGTTAGGGTTAAGAATAATTGAATTAGTGGAAAGAGGCAAGTTAGCGTTTTGGAAAGAACTAATAGGTTAATGAATTACATTATAAGTAAAGTTAAGAGGGACAGATCACTTATTGTATTTTGAGAGTTTCTGGAACTGTCATCTTTAATTTTAAAAATTTTTATTGAGCATAAGAACAGATGTTAATATTCTAATGTACTGCTAATACATTTTATAAAATTACTATTTTATATTTAAATATATATTTTAAAAGGACTGATACAGTCCTGAATATATTTTCTGACTTCTCATTTAAAATCATGAAACAAGTTTCCCCTTTGATAAAACAAATCTATAATTTTATAGGATCTACCAGAAAAATATAAATCATATAATAGAAATATCTGGCAGAGAATGCTTTTTTTCTTGTAAAGTATCTGTTATTTTAAGTGAAGAATGCCTGCATAAACTATTTTGTGGCAACTTCATTTTTATTCATTCAATTATATTTAAAAGTCCATGTATATGCATGAATACATAATTAAACATTCTTGTAAGATGTGTTTCTAGACTTGAAGAAAAATATATATATATTCTCAAAATTTGAGAATTATGATGCTGCTGCATGAAACAGCATACAGGGTTATATGTCAATATCTTCCTTTTGTATTCCTGGCAAAAGGGAAAACATTCCCCAAAAGAATTATAAATGAAGATCTAAGTGGTACAGGACAGGGAAAAAAAATGTGCAATAAGCAGAAGTCTTTGGGATGTATTTTTAAACAGGAGGTTTTGAAAACTCCAAATTTAGCTTCATAAAAAGAGGTAGTGCAAGTGTGAACACGTGGTCACTTTGGCATCCTCTGTGCGAACTTCTCTCTTTACCTATATACGGACATAAGCAAGCCTCAGACATGTGCACAGCAGAGATCCCCCAGCGCTGTTTCTTCACTGTCGGTCAGGTAGTAAAATATCCTCATGTTCCATGAAGACATCTCCACCATGCACCTACCAAAACAGCCTGCTCAAGAGAAGTCAACAACTTCTTCATGTAGATACTGAGCAGTTTAAAGGGAAAGATCGGTGGTTTTGTGTATTTTTTAAGCCAACTATTTCTGCAAAGATTCGTCAGTTTGACTAAATTTTCATTATCTTTACTTGGGTGCATTTTTTTTTTTTTTCATTTCCCCTTCTTCCTCTTCTATTCCCCATATTCTCCAATTTCCTCTCAGATATTTGTATTATTATTATTATTATTATTATTATTATTATTATTATTGGTCTCAATATCCTTCATCTTTCCCCGTGTAATCTCTTTCTTATTATCCTTTCTCCTTTTTCCAGGCCCCCTCTGGCCTTTCTCTCACTACTGTAATTACTTTCCAGCCTCACATTTCTTTAGAAACTCAATTTCTAAGACATTCTCCATTCGCTTCTAGTTCTAAAGTCCTTTGTAAAGAAAATACAAATGAGCCCTGGCCGGTTTGGCTCAGCGGTTAGAGCGTCAGCCTGCGGTCCAGAGAGACCCGGGTTCGGTTCCCACGAAGGACACATACCTCGGTTGCGGTTTGTCCCCGGCCCTGGTTGGCTGTGCGGGTGGCAACCAGTCGATGTGTCCTTTTCACATCGATGTTTCGCTCTTTCTCTCTCTCTTCCTCTCTCTCCCTCCCACTCTATCTGAACAAAAAATGGAAAAATGTCCTCAGGTGAGGATAAAAAAGAACATATAAACGAAGGTCTTCGTTCTCTTAGTTATCACAGACTCGGAGCAGCAGTGGAAGAAACAGCAAAGGGTCCCTGTGTGTGATGTCACAGTGGCCCGCAATTCCAGGGCACACCAAACGTCCTCTGCTGTACGCGCATGGCAAACACACCCACAACGGGGGAAAGAATCACACCTGTTCACGTAGGACGATTTTTGCTAACAATTTAAATGTGACATTCTATTTCAAGGGTGCCGTGTGACTTTCAGTTCAATTTTCAAGAATTTGGGTCCCTAAAGACCTTTTTGAAAGAGCAACAATTTAAAAAGCCACTTACAAAGGAACTTGCAAACACGTTCGTCAGTTCAGAGTTTAACTTGCAAGTAACATCTCCATGACTACTTGAAACCAAGAATTATAACCCATCGCAGGCAGAATATGAAAAGAAATCTTAATAACTGGAATGGGTCCAATTCAATTTGATTTTCAAGGTGTTTTTGTACTTTAAGAACTAAGAGATTTCTTACATCCTATAAAACCTATACCTTTCATCCTTAGTTTTAGAAGAAGAAAAAAAGTTATTTCTTATTATCAATGATAAACTAATTCATTTCTGTCTGAAACTAGAGTTATGTGAAAAATTCATGATTATTACAGTAGAAATAAAACACAATATTCTTTTTCATCAATGTTGCAGCAAATGGCAGTATTTCATCTTTCTGATTTTTTTAGAGAGGGAGGAAGGGACAGAGAGATAGAAACATCGATGTGAGAGAGAAACATTGATCAGTTGCCTCTTGCACGCCCGCTACTGGGGATGAAGCCTGCAACCCGGGCATGTGCTCTGATCTGGAATCAAACCGGGACCTCTCAGTCCATGGGACAACACTCAATCCACTGAGCCACACCGCCCCAACTGTATTTCATCTTTTCTTATGGCTGAGTAATAAATATTCCATAGTATTCATGCACCACACTTACCCAAGGTTAGTTTTAAATGATAGTATCACAATGAAGAGTACTAGAATCTTCTTGAGACCAAATATTTTGCACTACCGTGTTTGTTAGCATTTTCACTAAAGCAAGCTCCAATTGTATTTCAATGTGGAATGCCACCACCCAATTTAGTGAAGAATTTCACTTCCTCAGGAAGCAGAGGAACAGTCCTCAGACCAGATATTATATCCTTCAGCAAGAATTAAGTTGGATTTTGCCCAGGGAGACTAACCCCCTATCTTTACAGCGTGAAAGTGAGCACCACCGCTCTTAGTTTGGTCTTGGTTCCCACTGCCGGAGGGGCGTGTCCCCTCACAAAGGCAACTCCTCTTACAAAGCAGAGGGCTGCAGCCACACTCACCAGAGCTCTGACTTGGAGAAGGGTGAGTGTGCACCACTGGAGCCTGGAAATGACGTCACCGGCTTTGTAAGATGTGCGGAGACCCAGCCGGGTGCATAACACAACACAGGAGGAGCTCTTTCCTTCCCAGCTTGTCTACGGCCAGGATCATTCATAGGAAGTGCACCAAGACAGGACACAATTGTGAAATATTACAGTAATTATAAATGTAAAGTTGTAATTATGTGCTTTTCAAAGCATGTGTTTTCTCGGCCTACTTGGAAATAAAGTGCTAAAATAAAACGATAAAGTCAACCAAAGGTATGTGACCATTTACCAACCATCTCACATTTTAATTTTTTTTTAAAAAAAACAATGTTTGTAAGAGAAAAAATGCACAACACTAGAGGCTTCTGGAGCAGGACCAAAGTGATGGTCCCAGTGTTTGGAATCTGATTCTCATTCCTGGGATACTGAGCTGACTTCAGCATGCGCCCTCCTATCAGGATACAACAGAGGCAAAGCCTCATTTCTCTTACGTCAAAGCCCCTGAAACACTAAAGCTCCAGAAACTTCAAGTAATTGTCTACTTAGTCTCTTCCGCCTGATCATCAACCAACCTTCCCTATCCATACTGAACCCCAAACACAGACTCTCGACTCTTAGTTAAGGTCTGTGTACTCGTGTTTCTGTGCAAGTTCTCATACCATCCCCAGCCTAAGACACCCCTTCCCTTGCACTTGTGCAAGCCAATCCATTCTTCGAATCCAGTTTGCGACTTACCCCTCCCTCAATGAAATCACGAATACACATGTATTGAGACATCGAGGGCCATTTCTACAGAACTGATCATATCTATCCGTTCACACCATTAGTCTATGGCTCTGTTTGCCTGGCACGGTCCACCGTTTAGAATAGTCATGACAAATATGATTCTATTTTTAACCCTTTAAAATACTTTTATGTAAGTATAATCACAAAATTTTTTACTGGTGCAAAAATTAGTAATGGTCCACGTCCTCCCCTGTCATGAAAACTCTTGGTCACAATTACGGCATACATTTAATGCTCACCTAACACATCACTGCATTTTTCATTTGTTTAGGTCTTGAGAAGGTAATGCTTTCCGAGGAGAGTGGACATTCCTGTTGTCATTTGTGTTGCTTTATACACGTGTCAAGCACTATGTGTATATATGTGATGTGCGAAGTGGGCATTTTTACCCCTTGTGTACAGGGGAGGTGGTCGTGATCGAACAGGTTACGAAGCAAGTGAGCAGGAGCTGACCATCAAAAAAAGACCTTCGGACTGCAAGATACCGCTCCTGCCTCACTCCTGTTGTGAGTAGCAGCCTCTCAATGGCATTGAAAGTTTAAAATCAATTATTATCAAAATATCAAAGTGAAAGTGTTCTGAGAGCCAGAAAACTGTTCAGCAGATTAAAAGTTTTCGGTACAACACCGGAAAGACCAGAGAGAGGAAAGTGTTGGGCAGGAAAACTTTTCAAGTAATAACAGTCATTCTATCACATGGGGACACTGAGAGTTTCTTTCTTTCTTTTTTTTTTTTTTTAAGACTAGACAACTCTCAATTATGCTTTTTTAGTCCTGGACAAATGTTCTTCAACACTCACCCAAATTTTGGCAGATGGCTTACAACAACAACAAAAAAAGCATCTTCTCAATTTTTATCCACAAGTCTAGCAAATGTTCAAACAATAAAATATAAGTTAGGGAAACTTTAGTAACCATCAAACTAATTGGTGGGTATTTTAAAAGTGCTTCAGTTATCCTATTACTTCCCCCTATTTCCAGGTTCACTACAGCACAGTCTACAGCATTAATAAAATATCCAATGAAAACAAAACATAACATTTCCAAATAGAACTACGTACACCTTTTAAAGTATGAGGAAGATATACTTTAAAAATAATTTCCTTACCTAATTAGTAATCCAAAAATTAAAATTAAACTACAATTAGATAGTATGTCCCTATTATGTTTTTCATTTTTCAAATATGATAAGCATATAAGAAACTAGACATCTTTTATTATATCATCAACAGGAGCATATGTTTGACACAAATTTCCAGAGAATATTTCAGCAATGTGTGTCTAAAGCCTTAAAATGTTTATATGCCTTGACCCAGCAATAATCTCTAAAATGTATAACAGGCAAATGGTAGAAGATATGCGCAAGGATTTATGGGCAAAAAAATTTTTAATAAATAATTTATAACAGCCAAAAACTCAAAACAACCTAATTATAAACCAACATGAGTAGATTGATAAAAATAAATCATGGCATGCCCATATAATGGAAGCTAAGCTAAAATCTAGAAATCCCATTTTAGAATACTATTTCATATCATGAAACATGTTTGTGATCTTTGGCTCATGAGAAAAAGTTGAAAACAATATATGCCCTAATTTGTGTTTTGTGTTTTTTTCAAATATTCAAAGTCATTTCTGCATTGGAAGGGAAAAACAGAGAAGCAAACAAACAAAAATGACCCTGGAAGATCCACTATGGGTGGACAGTGCACTCAGGTAATTATTATATCCTTAGGAATGGGCACGACGAACTTCCAAGGTGACTCAGTTTCCCCCACCGTCTGGCATTCACTCACTTCTGTCTATACCTCCCACACGGTGTCCAGGTTGGAAGGTGGGAATAACGAGTACAGCAGAAGGGACAGTGTTTCTTCTCTGAGGGTAGAGCATTAATCTTTTGCAACACTGACTCTGGAGAGGCAAAAGTCCTGCGAAGAGGCCTCCGCGGCAGGAACTCGGACCTCTGCTGAGAGCCAGTGACGAGCTGAGGCGCCCACCCCACAGCCATGGGAGGTGCTATCTTAGAAATGGGTCCTCCAGGCCACTCAAACCTTCAGGTGACAACAGCCCCCGCCAGCAGCTCAACTGCAATGCATGAGGGACACGTGAGGGACACGTGGCCAGAGGAGCCCAGCTAAGCCACTCCCAGGCTCCCGACTCTCAGAAACTGTGTAAGAACGTCAATGTCGATTTTAATTAAAAATTAAATTTAAAATCTAAAAAAAAAGAAAGAAAGAAAGAAAGCATTTTTTAATTGCAAATACAAAAAAGAACATCCATGTTTTTAAGTTATTGAATTTCAAGGTAATTTGTTACACAGCAGTGGTAACTAATAAACTGTGTTTCACTATACATTCTAAGTTGTTATGGATTATAAGTACTGCTCTTTGAAATTAGAGAGAGAACGAAATGCCATTTTAAAACATTAGACATTGTTTGTCAGTGTAGTCCTAATATCGATTTTTAAGATTAACCCCAGTGTCAATTTTTCAAGCTAAACGTTTCCAAAGAATTCTCACCAGGTAACACACACATCTAGTGCGGCGGCAAAGAGGCCCAGGTGATCTACAGATCGCATTCTACAGCTGCAGTAAATTAGAAAGCTGAAAAAAATACCTGGGACGGCCATTTGCAAATAAGTAATAAAACTAAATTAACTAAATAGTCAATGCAAACATGCAAATGGTGTTTTTAAAAGAGAACAAACTATAAAAAAAAAACAGGAGGAAACAATACTAAAGACAAAAACAATTTTATATATATATATATACACACACACACACACATATATATATATATAAAATAGTAAAACATGTATAAACCAGGTAAATAAAGCCAAATGTATTTGGAGGGGAAAAGAAGAAGAAGAAAAAAGAAAAGGCAAACCTCTGTACTCAAGAAAAGAACCAAAAAGTAAGATAAGAAAATAAAAGAGAGATGAAATCACTAACACAGGAGAGATTAAGAGAATTATAAAGTATAGTTAATTGGTACAAAAAAAATTTAATTTCTTTTTTTAATTTTAATTTTCATTTTATTTTTGTTACAGATGTTTCTCTTTTTTTACCCCATTGACACCCTCCTCCCCATCCCCCCCTGCCCCGTCCCCGGCTTTGTTGTCCATGTCCATTGGTTATGCGTACATGCATATAAGTTCTGAGGTTTATCTCTTCCCTCCCCCACTACCCCCTCTTCTGAGGGAAAAGTTTTTAATTTCAATGACATGAGAAGGTTCCCCCAGAAGAGCAGAGTATATACATAAACAGACAAGTTCACAAAGCAATTGAACAATTACTGTCAGAGGTTGCAGACCACGGTGACGTTATGTGTTAGTTCCTTTAACCACTGAAGGAATAGAAAAACATGAAGATTTTTTATTTAAAAATCTAGTTTAGGGTGTTAAAGGAACCCTTACCTTTCTGCTAGCTGACAAGGTAAGTTTGTTAGAAAAAGGTCCCCTCCTCAGGACACTTTACGGCCTTCACCTGAAAAACTGTCACGGCTGGACAAATTACGGCAAGAGAGGTGACAGTGAGCAAGCTGTACGATCACAAGTGATGGGCCTAGTAACCCTTATACTAAAACCTGGAACACAGAAAACTCCAGGTCAGTATCATTTATAGACACAGAGGCAAAAATGTCAGATGAAATGCACATCACACCCAGCGGCATATTGACATAATAATAAAACATGTCCAATTCGGTTTCTTTCAGGAACCCCAGAACGATTTAATATTGAGAAACCTACTAATAAACATCAACAAGTCAAAAGCAATGAAAACACAACTACCCCCTCAAAAAAAAAAAAAAAGCAGTCATCTGGATACACGTCCACAGATCACTAAACCAGGTTAGTACATAATGTGATAAAGAGTATCTCCACCTTAGAGTCAGAAACTTATTAAACATTTAGCAGAGTTACCTTGAATAATGGCAGATGTACATATGCCCTTCACTAAACAAAAGACAAAGAACTAAGATTTATAAATATTGGAATGGCAGGTTATATGTGCATATAATCTTGCTGCTTATCCTTAAAAAAAAAAAAAAAAAATCAAGAGATTTAACTGAAATCCATGAAAAGTAAAGAGCGTTTGCTAAACTTTTCAATATGCCACCAACAGCTGGGAAGTTTTCAGGAAAAAACCTCAATTACAGAAAACCAACACTATTTCAATCTTCTTCCTCTTCTCCCTCGCCCGCACACACACACAAATCTCATACTGCCTCACATCTGGAAAGGAAATTACGGTTATTTAATAAAAGGAGGAAGGGGAAAAGGGGCCTTCTGCAGAGGTACAGGCAAGAGAAGCCACAGTGAAGAATGACACAACTCTAGAAAGCCATCTTCTATGTCAATCTGATATACAAAATGAGAAATATTTCATAAATTGTCTAAATGTTTATTTGCTTGATTGACAATAACAGCTTGGAATGTGCCAACCGATCCCAAGAGTACACAATACACATTTTCAGGCCAGTGCCTGTCTTTTCTTTGGGAAGACAAAAGCAATACAGTCCCCCACAGGTGAAGAGAATAAAATGTTTCCCTGATTTTCTTTGGAGTCGCTAAACTCTAAAAGTCACAATGTGCTGGGACCACATTTTAATCACACAAGAACAATGGCCCTTTTTGGTGCCAAGTGCCAAAATCTCTTTGAAGACAATGACACTGTCACTTCTTCAGATGTTCAATATTTCCTTATTAAATCGTGTAAACAAAGCTGACTAATTATTGAATTACTAAAGCCTAATACAGTGAAAAAGGAACACCCACATTAGCATAAATATGAATACATTTGGCAGAGACAGATTTCACATGTCCCTTTTATTTCCACAGCACGAACGACAACACCTTACACATGAACAGAAAGATGACGAACACTGACTAACAGACTTTGGGTCATTTCCCTTGTATCTCTCCACACAAAGATCCTCTCTGGGCCGTTATAGTGTCTCTCATCTGACGACAGCAAGTGCTTTCTCCCACTGGGCCAAGTGGGTATCAGATTTCATACTTGAATCTGTCTTAATCTAGAACAACTGTATGAGCTATGAAAAAGGGAGTTAACAAACTATTTAAATATAATGCCATGTAATAGCTTTTTAGAAATAATTAGTTTATTGGAAAGTAATGTTTTTAATCCATTTCTGCTTTTCTTTTTTTTTAAATCCTCCCCCGAGGATATTTTTCCATCCATCTTCAGATAGAGTGGGAGGGAGAGAGAGAGAGAAACATCGATGTGAGAGAGACACATTGACTGGCTGCCTCCTGCATGACCCGACCAGGGCCGGGGCTAAATCGCAGCCGAGGCACCTACCCTTGATTGGAATCGAACCTGCAACTCATTGGTCAGCGGGCGGACGCTCTAACTGCTGAGCTAGACCGACTGCCCAAGGCCATTTCTCTTTTTCATTTCCAGGAAACAACACATAACACGCACTATTCACTAACAGACAGCATAAGCCCATTATTAAACCATAGTACTTAAGTACACACTTTCCCATTTTTTTATATTATCTTTCAAGAAGCAGCATTTTATGGTTGCAAATGTAAATAATCACAACAATATCATCTTCTGAAATAGTCATAAATACTCTCTTCCATGATGCATCAATTTGCTTTGGATGGACAGAATCCCAACTAAAAAGTCAATGATAACCACCTGCTTTATTTCCCGCTGCCTGTGACACAAGGTGTGGTATGAGCTGCTGCATTCATTACTGAATTTCTTTACCTTATTACCTAGTCTTTTAAATAAAGGCATAAATATAGGATGGAGATTTTGGTAAGTTTTATAAACATTAGCTTCCTATGATGCTTCCTATCACACAAGCTCTTACCTAGTTTCTCCAAGCACTATGTTCCAGTATAATTCTTACCAACATATTGAAAAGTACCAAAATGAGATTTTCCCCATTGGAAGGATGTTTCCTTTTAAAGCAGTTATAATGCATTTAATGAGTGAAGTGAGAGAGATTAGACCCTTCCCCGTATTAATCTGAGTTTAAATTCCAAGAAGCATCACCGTTATCCGAGGATGGACAGAGGCATGTGGCTATCTTTGCAAAAACCCCTCTGGTTAAGTCAAATGCCACTTTTCACAGCTTAATGGGCAGAATTAAAGAGCATGAGTCAGGCAGACCATTAAAACAACAGTAGCTTCCAATTCCGAGTCTGCCACTTTCTGTATGATATTGAATAGTTATATTCCAAACCCACTGCTTCTTTGTCTGTAGAACAGGACCAAAATACACACCGTATAATGTTACGCATAAAGCTTAGAGGCAGTCCTGTATGGAGTGATCAGCAGAATTCCTGGCACTACAGGGAGAGTAAACAAACCTATAGCTATTATCACAGGGAAGTGGGTTCTAGCCTCACTCATGCTGCAGACACAATCGCCTCTCCTCTTTGAGCTGGGTGAGGGAAGAAACCGGTGGGAGACTGCTAAGCGTGCGATGCTAGAAGGCTTGGAGCCGTGGGAAAAGGATCACACAAGAAATCCTTCGGAGGAAATTAGCAATGGATTACCTGCTGCTCGGGAGATGTCTCAAGAAACAGAGAACACTCCACATGTCATGAGAGATGAGGGCTTCAGGATGCTTCCCTCAGAGGTGGGGCCACCATTCTAAACAGACCTGCTGGCTTCCCGTGTCAGAAAAGCAGGCTGTCTCTGGGCTCAGGCCTTCGAGTACGGTGGCCCAAACACTCAGCTTTGCAATTTTATCTGAGTCGATTGAGAACCGGATGAAATTAAAATTCTGCTAATTATCAGCACGAGTCTAGGAAACTCAGTCATCGGGCTAACAGAGAAAATCCCTTCTCGAAGAGCACGGTCATAAAAGTAAAATCACCAGAAATACCACATGAATAATGGTCTGTGGACAAACAATAATTCAGTAACTATTATCAGAGTTTATAGTGATTAGCTCTGTGGAGAAGAAAGTGAAAAACGAGCCAAACCATCTTTCTACAGGTAAAGCAAACATAATTATAAAATAGAGAAAATCATGGTCCCTCATAAATACACTAGGTTTTAAGAAAGAATAAGGAGGGTTTGGTCATGAATATCCCTCATCATTATTTAAATGCCAAGCCTAAAAATTAACCACTGGCATACCATAACTCTTGAACAGTACTCTCCCCTGTGAACAGATATTTCTGTAACCTGTTAAAAGTATTCTTTGTCTTACCCTAGAGGAAAAAAATTATTAAAATAAATTAACATTTTACTGGGTCTTTAATTGGAAGTGGCTGTTCTCAACAAATATGTTTATCAAACAGTGTGACTGGCAAAATGTATTACTATAGCTGTAGTTATCCAAATTACATGCTGTCTAAAGCAAAAAGGGCAAAAGCCATCTGGCTCATATAACTTGCATTTTCTAGACAGCTTGCAGCTGGTTCTGATTAAGCAGCATCTCAGAACTCTGAGAGACCTATTTTTATCCCTGGAAGTATTATTTTTAGGGCTCACACATCCAAGGCACAAGGCATTGGCATTAATAAGTGAACAACTATCTTCGATAACAAAAAGGTTTACGTAGAATTGTGTTTGCTCTTTAGCTGTACAAGATAGATGGTGAGTTGGATACGACAGCCTGAAACCTAATTTTGAGATACCACTCCTCTCTGGATGTTTTCCAAGGGAGAAAAAGATACCTTCTCTGTCTTACGAATAATCAAAAGGAGATAGTTCAAGAAACATTATTTTATCCATATTAGGAGGCTGGTCCAATTATTATCCCATTATACAGGTGAGGAAACAAAGGTTGATTGAGGCTAAATAACATGCTCAGTATAAAAAAGGCAGTGAATGATGCAACTAGGAATCACACCCATATCATTATTAAAATGAATTGTAATGATTCATTTTATCATAATAAAATGTAATAGTATTGTATAAAGAAGTAATACATTTGAATGGGAGAAACATTAGCACACTCTAGAACGAAATCTTAGAACAATAAAGATGATGAACTAAATAAGGACATTTTTTTCTTTTACTTTAAATCACTATAGTGGTATCACCTATTATCCTCCTCATCGTCAGCCTAATCATCAAATTAGGAGGAAGTCAGACTTAGGTGCTAGACAGAACCATGAAGAAACTACTTCCATTTCTAAAAAGAAATGGGCATTTTAATTCTTTTTTCTTTTGACTGCTCTGATTGGGTATTTTCTGCTACCTTGTCTTCCAAATCACTGATTCGATCCTCTGCTTAATCAAATGTACTGTTTGTTTTGATAGAAACTGCATTGAATCTATAAACTAAGTACAGGTCTTTTTACTTCCTTGGTTAAATTTATTCCTAGGTATTTTAATTTTGTTTTTTGATCCAGTTGTAAATGGAGTTGTTTTCTTTCTTTTTAAAAAAATATTTTTTCTTTATTGATCTTTAGAGAGAGAGGAAAGGAGAGAGAAAGAGATAGAAACGTGGATGAGAGGGAACATCAATTGGCCACCTCCTGCATGCCCCCACTGGGGATTGGGCCCACAACCTGGGCATGTGCCCCACAGGAATCAAACTGGTGACCTCTTGGTACATGGGTCGACGCTCAGTCACTGAGCCACACCAACCGGGCAATGGGGTTGTTTTCGCAGTCTCCCTTTCTGATAGTTCATTATTGGTGTACAAAAATGCAACCGATTTCTGGATATTTATTTTGTATCCTGGTACTTAACTGAATTTATCTTATCAGTTCCAGTAGTTGTTGTGTGGAATCTTTAGGGTTTATATATACACAGTATCAAGACATGGGCATTAAAAATTTTTTTAAGCCCTGGCCGGTTTGGCTCAGCAGTTAGAGCGTCAGCCTGTGGTCCAGAGAGACCCGGGTTTGGTTCCCGCTAAGGGCATGTACCTCGGTTGCAGTTTGTCCCTGGCCCTGGATGGGTCGTGTGGGTGGCAACCACTCGATGTGTCCCTTTCATGTCAATGTTTCTCTCTCTCTCCCTCCCATTCTATCTGAACAAAATATCAAAAATGTCCTCAGGTGAGGATTAAAAAAAAAATTTTTTTTTAATCCTCACCCAAGAATATGTTTTTACTAGGGGGCGGGGAGAGGGAGAGAGACATTGATTGGTTTTCTCCCATACTGGTCCAACCAGACATTGAACACAAAACCTAGGCATGTGCCCTGACTGGTAATCAAACCAGCAACCTTTTAGTGCATGGGACAATGCTCCAACCAACTAAGCCATACCAGCCGGGGTAAGACATGGGCATATTAATTTTTATAGTCCTCTGACCAAGGGACACAGTCAGCGAAGCTCTGATCTCAGTAAACAGCCTGATCTTGTAACTAAAGAATTCTCCTTGACCTTTAGCTCAGGCCATGTTCCCCCATGCTCACTCCACCACAGCGGTCTGCTGTCCCTCAGACCCTCACTGTCCCTCTTCTGTCCATAAGTCATCACATCATTCCAAGTCTCCTCCCACTTCCCTCCCCCCCCCAGCTAAATGCTGCCCCCCACTTTTCTCACTCCTTCTCCATTATATACTCACACAAAACTGTAGTCGCCATAATAAAATCACAACGGCCACACTTTAACACATCCATGCTATATAGTACCTTAAACATTACTTATTTGAGTCTTCCCAGCTAGAAGGCAATGTTCAGGCCTTTACTGCACAGGCTGCATCCTCAGAGCTCAGCACAATGCCCACCACTCAGAAGTGCTTGCTGGATTCGTGACCTCAAAGGTCATTCTTTCCAGGGACAGATTTAAAACACCCAGGATCCCCAGTTTTCTCCAGGTCAGAGTTTGCTTCCTGTTCATCGTCAATTAAGTAGACACCAGCAAACTCCTAGGTAGTTTTGTCATAAGGACCAAGTCAAATAAGGGCCATAAAATATCATGTAGCAGAAGGAAATCGTGAAGGTATCAGCACGTTCACTGACATTCATCATTTCCACAAGCATGGGGAAAAGGCGGTCATTTCAGGTGTCCTTGACATTGAACCTCCCTCAAGCTGCTTTAAAATGTGGATGAAATGCTGCTGTACAGATCACCACTGGCGGGATTACCACATCAGTGACCCAAGACTGACACTCTTTCTTTTTATTATCAGACATTCTCCTTCCACAGCTATAATTACATCCTTTTGTGTTTCCAGGGGACGTTGCATGCATTTTAAGTCATTATGGTCATATTTACCTTTTGAAGGAAAGGCCACCCTTTCTAAAAATGCTGGGGAGTAATTCATTCCCATCCTTGACGTCACTGCCGTGCTCTCCTTACAAATAAATACCTTCTGATGGTAAAAACAGATAGTAAGGGATGGCTGCCAAGTTCCCTCTCCTCCAGACTGTCATGGAGGGTTAAGTGTTAAAATGATGAGCTTGGCTATAAATAAAAGGGATTATTTCATTATGAATAAATAAAAATTGTCAATGTATAGCATGAGAAACTACTTCATGCCCAAATTTAATGGGAAAGGAGAAAATTTCAATTTAACTGACTATCTTGAGTGGAACACTATTCATATTCATTTAGTTTTGGTTCCACATAACCCAGCAACTCCCTAAAAACCGAAAACAATACTTTCCTGATTCTGAAAGTCTAGTGTCATAGGGTACAAAGAAAGAAAAGGAAGTGATTGGTTTAAAGTAGGCCTGGTAAATGACTCAATTACATTACAATGAACTCTTTTCAGCATCCTTTAATTCTAAAGGTAAAATTTGGGTTATATTCAAAAAAGATTTAAAATCATGGTACAAGCTAACTTACCTTACATTGTCTGAAATAAAAAAACACATAGCCAGAACTTATATTCCTTATTACATAAGCAATAAATGCCCAAAGCTGATGATTCTAATAAAATATTTACTGAATTTGAATTCTTTGAGAATTAGTAATCACATTATAAATTTAAATGTATATTATTCAACTTTCTTTCCTTTCCTCATTGACAGCTAAATGAAATGTTTCTTTAAATTTTCTTCCTATACTCTATGCCAGTGATTTCAACCCTTTTTCATCTCATGGCACACACAAACTAATTACTAAACTTCAGCGGCACACCAAAAAATGTATTTTTTGCCGACTTGACAAAAAAATTGGGTATAATTTTCATTCATTCACACCGGATGGCTACTGTTATGTTGGCTATTGTCATTTTTTTTTTTATTTGACAAGCTAAAGGAAAAGAGATCAGTGCCCCCAACTAAATAGTCGGGCAACTGCATGTTTTAAAACACCAGTTGAACATCGCTGCTCTACGCTATCAGTGATGACTTGACTACTATTGGAGTGGATACACTTGGACACTTTGGATACAAATGACTAAGCCCACCCCATGAGTTAAAAATGATCTCAGATGGAGGAAGTTAATTTTTGCTTTGTTTGTTGCAGGTGGTGTTAGGGTAGAAGAGGGATGTTGAGGTAGAAACTGTGAAAGGCTGTGATTTGGATAACTAATAAAAACATTTGATATGGTACGTATATACAGTGGAATACTATTCAGCCATAAGAAAAAATGAGATGCTGCCATTTGTAACAACATGGATAGATTCTGAGAGTATCATGCTAAGAGAAATAAGTCAGACATTAAAAGTCAAGAACCATGATTTCACCCGTATGTGTGATATAAAACTGAAAGAAACAAATAAACAAACATGAAAAACAAACAGCCCAGCTAGGGTGTCTCAGTGATTGAGTGTTGACCCATGCACCAAGAGGTCGCTGGTTGGATTCCCAGTCAGGCCACGTGCCCAGGTGGTGGGCCTGATCCCCATTGGGGGCATGCAGGAGGCAGCCAATTGATGTTCTCACTCATCGATGTCTCTCTCTCTCTCTCTCTCTCTCTCTCTCTCCTCTCTTCCTCTCTCTCAAATCAATAAAGAAAAAAAATTTTAAAAAAAGGAAAAAAAAAACAAAAACTCATAGACACAGACAACAGCATGTTAGTGACCAGAGACAAAGGGTTGGGGGAGGTAGTAAACGATAAACAAAGGGGTCAAATATATGGTGAGATAAAAGATTTGACTTTGTGTGGTGGGCACACAATGCAATATACAGATGATGTATCATAAAATGGTATACTTAAAACCTATATAATTCTATTAACCAGTGTCACCCCAATAAATTTAATTTATAAAAACATTTGAGGGAGGGGGGCTAGGTGAAAAAGGTGAAGGGATTAAGCAACAACAACAAAAAATCTCATAGATACAGACAACAGTACGGCCATTACCAGAAGAAAATGGGGGTGGGGGAAGGTAGGACAGGGTACAGGGGGGATAAATGGTGATGGAAGGAGACTTGACTTGGGGTGATGAACACACAGTACCATAGACAGATGACGTATTATAGAACTGTACACCTAAATCCTACTTATTTTTTTTAAGCAATGTCACCCCAATAAATTCAATAAAAATTCAAATAAAAAATTTTAAGTTGTCTCTCAAAGGCAGGATTCAGTAACTTTTCTACATCACATTTATCATGCCTCTCTCTACTTCTCTCCCAAACACTTCTTATCCCTCCACTCTTAAATGAGGTACTAAATGGTTTATCTGCAGTAACCCATAGGTAAACCAATTCTATTAAAGAGAATCACTTCACAGTAAGTGCAGTACTTGGAACATGCTTTAGAAAGGTCTGTATAAGAATTTCTTTTAGAAATCTGAGTCACACAGCTGTGCTTTTCCTACAAAACATGAATAAAATTTGCTTTTCAAAAAAATCAGTATCACAAACATAAAGATTTAATAAATATAAAACAAAAAATTGTAATAAGTAAATGTATGTAGTATGGGATATGATATGTGAAATAAACAAAATACTTATTTCTTTATAGTTATGACTTCCTGCTTATGTATATATTCCTAATAATGAATCTTTTCTTCTCTATACCTTTTCTTATTCCTAAGTAAATATGTTCTTATAAGATGTCTCAAATAACTCTTTGAATGAGGCAGGGCATATATTAAATACAATAAACACTTGCAGTAAACTTATTATACACGCCTGCTACTCCTCTTCCTGCATGGAACCTGCCCTAAGTCACAGAACTTAGAGCACTAAAACAATTTGAGTGTGCCCCCCAAAACATTGTGTTCCCCAAAAAGAGAATTTGAAAAAGGCCATCCATTATTCAAGCCAGTGGCCTTGTGTAACCCCGTTATTTTTTATGATTCATATAGGAAATGAACTCCTCATTATTCTTTCATCTCCTGTAGCCGCACGAATAATCGAGTAATTGAAAGACTGAAATTTAAGAAGTCTCTATGGGACTATTTATTTCCCTACAACTCCACCTTTTTTTTTCTTTTTTAATAATGGGATCCCAGCCAAGAGAAGTGTTCTCATATATAAAAAGAATTATACAAAAGAGAAGTCCAAAGACAATCTTCCATTGGGATTTGTCATTTACGTCATCACCGAAGTCCTCCTTATTCCAAACCTAATTTGCAAATACACAAATATTTTTAAATAAATAGAAAAAATTACTTAGAACACTGAAATAATAAAATAAACTTTATTCTGCATATTAAAAGTAGGGCTTAAATAACTGATGTAAGTGGCAGTCCAGGAATAATTACTATTTAATGTGTTTATGTTTTACCTTTAAAACTCCTTAGCACCTTTTATCCACTTCTTTTCACAGTTAACAGCTGCCATGATAGAGCCATAATTCACATGCCCAAAATGATCAGCTAAAAGTTTCCATGGTTATGGAACACAGATTGTTTTCCACAATTTCAACCAGGTTTTAAAAGTATATCGTTTTCTCCACATAAGAATTTCTCACTGACCTATGGTTGGTTTCAAAAATTAACTACCAGTAGACATCAATGACACCTCTATGTTTGTGTCTTAAATATACCCTAAATCCTATCAAATCCCAGAAATATTATCAATAAGTGTTTGTGCATCTCCTAATAAAAGATGAAGGCATATGTGTTCCAATTTCCCTGTAAGTTTCAAATCTTTTATAAACCTTTTAAAAATAAATAAGTAAATCAAATATAGAATTACCTGGGTATTGTCACAAATAATATTTCTGACTGGTACATGTTTACCTTGACATTTCTCTAACAAGTATTGAATATTAAAGAAAACTACAGAACTTAATTGGTAAGTGAAAAAGATGACACAAAATATAACCCTGAATGAGAAGATTATAAGATTAGAAAATGAAATGTTCTCATTTTATTTTGGAGACAGAATAGTAAACATAATTAAAATGAAGCTTTCATGAACTACAAAATGCATTTTAGAAAAATAAACAGATGAAAATATACTCTTTTCTGTGCTACCAGATATCAGTATTCACCTCTCTTTTACAGTTTTTATCACATTACAGAATAAATACCTCTTTACATGTTTGTTTTCCCGGCAAAACTTTGATCACCAGGGGTGGTAAAATTGGGTAATTCTAATTTCTATATCTGCTTTTTTTTTTTTATCCTCACCCGAGGACATTTTTCCATTTTTTGTTCAGATAGAGCGGGAGGGAGAGAGAGGAAGAGAGAGAGAGAGAAACATCGATGTGAAGGGACACATCGAGTGGCTGCCACCCGCACGACCAACCAGGGCCAGGGACAAACTGCAACCTTTTTTTTTTTTTTTTTTTAAGCACATTTGGCATAATGATTTTCGAAAAGGATAACTGAGCCAACTAGATTTTTAAACATGTCATAAAGCATTAACCATTTAAATAATGCAGTGATATTTGATTTGTAGCAGATTGATAAATAAGAACAGAATTTCTAGTAAAGTATCCAATTATATAAAGAAGGTAATAATATGATAAAAAGGAAATTCAAAACAATGGTGGGGGTAGGAGGGAAGAAAGCCATTTAATAAACAACAGTGAGATAACTGGTTGATATTTTGAGGGAAAATGGAGCAAACATTATACCATACTTTATAATTATAATACTAATATTCCCCTATCTCTATATATCTGTACATATACATATGTGTATATCTTTATAAGTATGCATAATATATATAATTTAGCTCATAAAAATAAGCATAATAGAATTAAGTATTTTTTAAAGAACAACCGTTTTCTAAACCTTGAGTCAATGAAATAAACAAGTATAAATTTTGTGTGACGGACTAATCTTTAATACTAAGAAAAGTAATAGCCATGGTAAAAAGAAGCCAACATGTTGCAGAAATATATTTATCAAATACAAGGGATAAAAGGTTGATTTCCATGTTACAAAGACAGGATAAACAATCTGACAGAAAAACCTAAAAGCCAGAAGAAACATAGTGAATAACAAAGACATGCACACAGGGAAATCAAATTACTAAGCACACAAAGGAAAAAGAACATTCAAGCCTCTTATTTATCAAAGCAATGCAACATAAAAGAACAATGGAATACCATACTTTTAAGAATAAATGCAAAATTTCTAGAAAACAATATCCAACACTGTCCAGATTTTTGGAAAACTAAAACTGATATGGCCATAGATTGTTGTTGGCAATTTTTATTAGAAAGCAAATTGACAACACACTTCAAAAGCTATTTTTTAAATATATTGTTTGATCTATAAAAATATGAAAAACCCTTCAAGTTAAAGAGCAGAAAGTTTAAACCGAGTAAATAACTGCAAAAAAAGGGGAGGGTGGAGGAGGCGAGGTCCAATTCAAATAAAATTTTGTGGTGAAGTAATTTATAATAGCAAAACTTTATCAATCTAGCTCTTTAACATCTGAGGAATAATTAGTTAAGCTACCAATTATTCAACAACCCGTCTTGAAAGTCACTCGTGAAAGAACGCATACGTGGAAAGGCTAATACACCCTGAAACTGAATATGGTCCGAAACTGAGAAAAGAAGTTGCACAAGTTGACCAATTAATTTGCTCCTTTTATTAAAAAAAAAAAAAAAAAAGCTTAAACCAGCTTTAGTTCTTGATTTCCATAAAGAAAGAATTTTCCCATCAGTGTTTTTAATTTGGTTCTCATTTATTTACTGTACTAATTTTTCCATTATTCTTTGCCTTTTCTCCATTTTATTTTTTAATTTAATCAATTAATTTATTTTTGTTACAGATCCTTTTCTCCATTTTAATGCCAGGGTAAGTACTACATGGTACCGCATCCCAGAAATCATAATTCCTTTCAACAGAATTAGTTTTGTTTTTAGCTTTGGCCTCATATGTGATCCTTCTGCATGGCCCTAATTTTGAACATCTACAAATCATTTATATCGTTTTTCTCTCAGTTTTTAATTGTGGAATAAACCAAAGTACAATCAGAAAGGAACTGTGCCTCAACATAAATTATCTGTATGAATTACCTGAAAAATACAGTGCTCCCTCTACTCGGAGCCTGATTAAGGTCGCCACGTGTGACCCCACCACCAGTGTCCCCCAGCTGCACCCGGAGCAGCCGCTGTGCTGGGGTCCGTCCGATGCGCCAGAAACAAACTGGGAAGTGGTGTGTGGGAGGAAGGACAGTGAGAAGTTTTCAAACATATTCCCTTCGGCATTCAGCATACTCTGTTATTCTAATTATTTTCCTGGTATTTCTGTAGTCGAATTAATTATTACTCACACTCAAGCAAAACGTTTGGGTTCCCCCGAAACGTTTCCTTCACTATTCCCTGCACATGACAAAACTGGCGTCACCACATCACCCCCCTTATACACAAACACAGATACATTCGATTGTGGCCCTTTCTACTTGGCAAATCGTGGCCCTGGGTGGTACATTATCCTACACGCCTCCAAAATACCCAGCTACTGTCTGCTTACTGACATCTGCCAACAAGCAGAGGACTACTTTCTCACTATTTCCCTTCCAATCCGAGCGACTGTGAGCACAGGACCACTGTGGCACCTCGTCCAGGGCCAGTGGTGAAGACAGTACACAGAGTCTGGCAGTGGGGAGTGAACTGCTTGAAATCACACAATAATTTCACACAGACAACCAATGAAACCAGGTTATTTATTTTAAAATTTATTTATTTATTTATTTTTATTGATTGTTTTTTAGAGAGAGAGGAAGGGAGAGGGAGAGAAAGATAGAAACATCGATGAGAGAGAACATCGATTGGCCGCCTCCTGCATGTCCCCCATTGGGGATCAGGCCCACAACCTGGGCATGTGCCCTGACCGGGAATCGAACCGGCGACCTCTTGGTGCATGGGTCAACACTCAACCACTGAGCCACACCAGCTGGGCCCAAGTTATTTATTAATATCAAATTATACAAAATTAAGGCTCAGTTCGCGTCTAAAAATACAAGCCGGGAACACCTCAGAAAAGATCTTTCTAGTACAGGTTTTCCTAAATAATAGCATCCTGAGAAAAACACTTAAAAATACAGATGATCCTTGATCCATTAACCCAATTAGGAGTGTGAATACGATTGAACAGTTAACATGTAAACAGCACGTATGGTGTTTCAGACACTGTTCTACACTACTTTACATGGGTTAATTCAGTGAATTCCTCGGACCTTTTAAGGCACATATCATTAATTACTCTGCCCATTGTACAGATGAGCAAACTGAAAAAGAGAGATTATGGAAGTCAGTGTTGGAACTGAATTTCACCCCATGTACATAGCTCTAGAGCCCAGGGGCCACCCGCTGTGGACGTGCCCACCTCTGTGCTGGTTCCCGTGTGCCATCTCTTAGCTTCCACTGAAACAGACACGTGACATGCCCACTAAGTGAAAACACGATGATGACTGAAGAGACATCAGCTAAACCACTTCTCCAGCATCAACTTATCTGAAAGATGATGATTTCGATAATGGTATTGGAACATCTTAAATCTTAACAGCTTGAAACATAAAATCTCAAATCTACATATCAGCAATTCAGTATCTTTTTATCTAAATGGACTTGAAACTACTAAAAGGAAGCAAAAAAACCTAGTAACCATAAGAATAATATCAGAGGCGAGACATGCCTGTCCAGAACATTCAAATATTAAATTACTTTTCATTTATCTCTGAATTGAATACGCTTGTAGTACAACAGGCTCCACAAAGCAAAAAATCCCTTAACAGATAGGAAACTATTAAATGTTTTCTGGGTTGTCATAGGTAACCATCTTAAAGACCTTAAACGTAGAAGGTAAAGAGATAAGATAACCATTTAAAAATGTCTGGGGAAAAAATGAAGTCGTGAAATCTAGTAGAAACCAACCCACATCAAACTGAAAACCAATTAAAAAGTCCAAGAGAGTTGTGTGGCCTGAAATTTCACTTAGTTCCACTGGCCCAGAGGAAAACAAAAGCAGGACAAACAAAAGATCATTTGAATCTGCCTAGAGATAGCTGGAAACATATTTATTAAAATATAACAGCGGGCGCTGGCAGGGAACTAGAGTTTAAACAAAGATGGCAAATAGAGAGGTGAAAGTCTCCCCCAGCTTTCTCTTCTTGAAAATGTCAGAAGAGCCCTGGCCGGTTTGGCTCAGCGGTTGGAGTGCTGGTCTGTGGACCAGAGAGTCCCGGGTTCGGTTCCTGCTAGGGGCACGTACCAAAAAAAAAAAAAAAAAAAAATTGTCATAAGAAGAGGGCCTGGTGATGGGAAAGGAGAGAAGTTACTCATTTCCCATTACTGAGAGGTAGGCATATGTACCAGGTGTCAACTCATTACCAGCTGCTTAATTGCCATTTGTTTTCCTGAACTGTAAATAATCACTTGCCTAGCCTGACTTGACTACCCTTCCTCTTTTTCCTCGATCCAGGAAAATGATGAGAAAATCACTCACCTTTCAGGGGGAAAATTGTAAATGACATCGGTGTCAGAATGCACGTGGGAAAAGCAAGAAAAACAGAACAGACGGAGATACCAGAAGGTGAGCTAGTGGAAAGGAACTGCTTCCTGTGGGTGGGGCAGGGCCCCTCTGATGGGTCACAGTCCTGGAGGAAGGCCTGGGGTCTCAGACACACTGGTCAGCCAGTCCCCTCTGAGGACCAGCCTGCGTGGAAGTTGGGTGGAAACCTGCAGCCCCACACTTCTCCGTCTGTACCTGGGTAGTGACGAGCACACTTCTGAGATGTCCCAAATTAAATTAGAGAGGGCCAGACTGGGAGAAAGTGACAAGAGCCGTTCACCAGCCCGGAGCGGTGAATGCACGCTGGAGCCCTGAGCAGCTTACAGCGTCCACCAGACGCCACCACGCCCCGCGCACCCGTGAGCTTTCAGGCCTGCTGCCTGGAACCGGTGAGACGGAGCAGAGCTGTCTCCCTTACGGACTGCTCACCTCTCGCAGAGCTGCCCCCACTTCCACGGTCCCTGCCCACCTCACTGTGGCCGATGCAAACTCGCACAAACAGCTCTCATTCTCTAACCTGCAACGTGTGGAGAGCCCGTCATGTCCAGGACGGTGGCCGTGCCGCCTTCTCCACGTGGCGCTGCTGCCGGTGGCTCAGACAGCACACCCAGGACCTGGTCCTCTCCTGGCCGCGGTCGGCTCAATCGAGCCTTTCTCTGAGAACAGCTTGGGCCACGGAAGTACTTTTAGCAGTGGCTCAGTTCAATAGGGGGTTGGCGTGGAAGCCAGGTTCAGCCTTGGGTCCACAATATGCTCTAAACCCCAAGAGTATCTGTAATAAAGCAGTTGTGCTGATCCCTTTCTATTCTATTTATTTCTTTGCAGCTAAGGACGTGAGAACGGAGTAGTACCTAACACTCTGGAATCCCAACCAAATAGAAAGCAAACATTTTAGCTGGTTTTCCAAATTAATATTAAGTATGGAGAGCTAAATTTTAAAGAGATCAAGGAGCCCTGGTCAGTTTGGCTCAGCAGTTAGAGCGTTGGCCCACGGACCAATGAGTCGCAGGTTCGATTCCGGTCCAGGGCAGTTCGTCCCTGCCCTTGGTCGGGGTCGTGCAGGAGGCAGCCAGTCCATGTGTCTCTCTCACCTCCATGTTTCTATTTCTCTCTCTCTCTTCCTCCCTCCCACCGACTCTATCTGAAGATAAATAGAAAAATATCCTCGGGTGAGGATTAAAAAAATAAAATAAAAGGGAGCAAGAAAACTACCTAAGATACAAAAGCTGAGACAAGGAACGAGGGTGAGGGGTTCTCTAAGCAGCCCTGGCAGCTTCTACAGACCAGCTCACCAGCTCACAAGCAAGGTGGTCAGACTTCCCGCCCAAGTGCCATCCTTTCCGGGACAGCTGAGGAACTGGGCATGGTCCCCTTCTGTGTACAATGAGAAGACTGAACCCAACCCTCTGTGGAGCACCTACAGGTAGCAACACCCTATGCTGTTCTAACTAACATTAGCTGGCTTTGGCAGCACCTCTAATGTGAAAAATGAAAACCCACGTCAGTCCCACAACACAAGACTGAAGTCAGCCAAGAGCCGGAGCAATCTCTCTTCAATAAAAAAGAAAAAAAAAGAGCTGTTGACCTGCAGTCCTTTAGAAACTGCTGAGGAAGGAAAGAGTTACAATAAGGAACTGAAATAGAACACTGTGAAAAAATCGGATACAAGAAGAATAAGCACTGGGCTAAAGGAAAAGTAGTCTCTCCTTGTATTTTTGTAAAGTAGGGACATCCTTGGAAATATTTTTAAAATATTGACTCTTTAATTGCCCAATGGTGTCAGCTCACTACAAAACCCAACAAAATCCCAAATTGGCTTGCAGATGAATTATGGCGTTTAGGGCTTATCCAGAATCCAATGTGATCCTACAGATGGGATGAGCCCAAGTCGTCAGAAAATACCAAGAAACATTTGAGCCAGGCCAAAAAGAGCTGAAACGTTCCACCGACGTGGAACCCACACGTCAACAAGAAGTTTTCAGTGGAAGATACAGCTTTTGAGTGCAGTTTTCCAGGGATCCAGCCAAAACACAGAGATTGTTGAAAAAAGTTCTCAAACCCAAAATGGTTCCAAATAGAGGTTTATATGAGAGTGGCATTTTGCATGGAAATTTATCATTCACAACCATTGGGTTCAGTTGCTGATCCCATTACATCAAAGGATCTTAACTTTTCCTGGAAATTCTTTACAAATGACAGGTGACCACAGTCTGAGCAGAGCTAGAACTTCTGGGCATTTTTTAAAATTTTAGTTAACTGCTGACAGTACTATAGATGTCTTCCATTTTCTCCCTTTTTGCCACTCTCTACCCAACCACCGCCCCACCCCAGGCCCTCCCCATGCTATTGTCTGTGTCCATGGGTTATGCATATAGACGTATATGTTCTTTGGTTCATCTCTTCCTGTCCCCTCCTCTCCAACTCCCTGCCCCTCCCATTGAGATCTGTCAGTCTGTTTCATGCATCCATGCCTCGGGACCTATTTTGTTCATCAGTTTATTTTGTAGAACTTCTCTGTATTTTTAAACAAGTCAATTGTTTCAATGAGATAAGTACATTACTTCCACCAGACAGATAATTGTTTTCTTGTTCAATTGCATTACATTTGTGTATCCAGGTATAAAATGTTACAAATGGAAAATTACTGAGAAGCAAAGCAGTTATTAGTGTGACTTATAAATGGAGCAAGTCATCCCAAATGTTTCACTAGTGCTTTTTGTATGTGCCTGTATATGTAGATCTTATTTTTACATCTATTATGTATCTCATCGCAAAGCAGATAGTAAAAGCAAATGTTTGTGCCTATACACAACAGAAACAGAACCAAGATAAATAGCGAAATGTCTGGGACATAAATAGACACAAAAATAAAATTACTTCAAAGATGAATTCCTCGCCTTCACAAGAAATCCATACCGGTGAGGTCTGCGGGAAGTAATGATAAATAATTTTAAAGTATTGCTGTTGGAAATCACTAATATTTTTAGCTTTTACTTTGTACGTAGAGGAATTGATCTAGGAAAGTACATCTCTGATTATGGTTGTGACACTGTTTATTCCCCGAGAGAATTCTTAGCTGTTAATGGTGCCCAATTAAGGAGCCGCAAAGCAAATACAAGAGACACTGAATGACACAAAGAGCAACAGCAGCACTTGGTGAGTTCAAGGCAGAGGATGATTTCCAGATGGAAGGTGCACACCGCGGACGGTCCCTGAGTGAGAATGACCAGCGTGTTCTTGCCCAGCAGAAAGTAAGAAGGCAGACAGTTAGAACCATCAACAATATCTAACACACAGTGCCTATCCTGGGGGCACAGTGCGTGCCACTTAATTTCAAAAACTGTTAGATTTTAATGCCAGTACTTTAATGTCTTTGGATTCAAGTGTATGACAAATATTCTCCAACTTTAGAATAGTTTCTGTGTCAAACATACATGTTGTACATTTTTAAAATAGAGCAGTCATATTTTTTCCAAATTATCTTTAGAAATTCACCATATTTCAAGTTGTACAGGCAGGGAAAAAAAATTGTTAAAGGGTATAGACTGCAATTCATTATTTTGATTTTACATTTTATTTTCCAGTTACAGTTGACATTCAATATTATTTTCATTAGTGCCAGGTGGACAGCATAGTGGCTAGACAATCCCGTGCTTTACACAGAGGTGCCAAGATGCCACAGCCAGCCTAACCCACACAAGCTGCTCACCTCACGACAGCTGCTTAAAGTAATTTCACGTGAATCTCCCATATCACTTGAGAGTCAACGAGACCCAAACCAACATATTCTCCCTCAAAACTGGCTGCCTATTTCTCCAGAGAAACAGCAACTGATTACAAGGAACTGGCTGATGCGACATGGGGGCTGGCGAGTCCGAACTCTGCAGAGCCGTGTCCCGGCGTGAGTGCGGAGGCCAGCAGGCTGCTGTAGCTCAGCCAGGGCCCAGGTTCCAGGCCCGAGCTCTCCGGCAGGAAGCCTCCTGTGCTAGGCAGGCCTTCCACTGCTTGGATGAGGCTCACCCACCTCGCGGAGTTCAATCTGCTTTCCTCGGGCTGCAGATTTCAATGCTAATCTCACCCTAAAGCCCACTGGCAGAAATCATTTCTGACCAAATATGGTGGCCCTTGGTGACCCAGTCAAACTGACACAAGAAATTAACTATCACACTATGGTTTTTCTTTGCAAACATTTCAGACTCCTTTCCCTTCGCATTCCCACGTCATTCTCTCAGTTCAGGTCCCTATGATCTCTGATTTTCAGCAGAAGAATATAAACCAACCACTCCCCCATCCTTTGGTTCAGGCATCAGTGGGTATGCTATGGATACACTTATGTTCAGAAATGTTTTCATCAGATCATTAAATTCTATTCCTCAACTCACAATGGCATCTTACTCTAAACAGACCCAATTTTTTTTCTTACAATATATGATTCTACACAATCCAGTCCTCTTTGGCCTACTGACTGGTTTCTGCCATCACTCTCCTAATTCAGAACTTACGTTATAACTGGCCAATAGCTTGAATACCTTCTTCACTCATGAACTCCCATCCTGCCCTCAACATACCCCCCTTCTCACGAAGGCTCCGTGTGTTCACTCTTCCTCGCCTACCCCAATCCCATCTACTCAAGGTTTGTCTCTACCTTCAAATCTTTTCAGAACTTTTCCTATTTCTCCAAACAATATAAGTATTTTAATTTTATAACCCTCATGTGCATTTAAGTGAAGCAAAATCACTGTTCCTCTAAACCACTCTGTCTTGTTCTCTAATGTATTTCTATCGCACACCCCTCTCCCCTGGTTCCCAATCTCACCCTATCACCTCCAAATGCACACTTTCCATGAATCTTGGGCTGAAAATCTTTGACTCTATGATATTCCAAGCACTGTGTAAGGCAATGGATATAAAAGAAAGTATTGCTCTCAAGAACTTTACAGTGTGATAAGAGAGACAGACCATTATTGAAAGTATGTAGTAATGAACTGCATGCAAAAACAAAGCTCTAAGGAAAGACGAGGCCTGTAGCAAAGGGAGAAGCTAAATTGTCCTAATAGGACAAGGGGGTGAGGGATAGATTTAAAAGGAGGAGCAGAGGAAAAAACATTTCAAGTACTGAGAATAACAATGCAAAGAAATACAGACTGAGAATATACACAGAAGAAGCAGTGAAGAATGTATCTAGATAGATATCTAGATAGATATCTAGATAGATAGATAGATAGATAGATAGATAGATAGATAGATAGACAGACAGACAGACAGATAATGATGAGACATTTACCACAATGGCAAACATACTGGGTATAAAGAACCAGAACTCGGACACAGGATGGTTGAAAAACAAGAAACTTAATTCAGCAGAAGAATCACTGAGTAGTAGGTACTGAGCCCCAGAAGCAAACATGTCTGTAATACCGCGAATGCTAAGTCACAGCCTGAGTGGAGATGAGAAGCAGGCATGGCTGGGGCATGGAGCCAAGCCACTTCTAACCAAGGGAGTTGGAAGTCCCTAGAGGAGAGTTAAATTTTTGTTTGTCCCTTATTCATGATCATAAAGAACAAAGATATCTCATAAATCATTTGGTGACAAATCTAAGCTCATCTGGTAACAAAAACTGGCCTAAACAGACACGAAGCTCTTTATTCTTTATCTCATTTAGCATTAATATCAATGAGTTCTACCGCACAAGTGTTAATCTGTATTCTTATCATCTCTGCCTCACCTGGGAGCTGTCTCAGGTCCCATGAAAGACGACATGATGTGTAACGCAGGGTCCAGGCTCCTCACTACCTTCCCCAAACATGAGACATTCTTCATTACAAAACACACCAGGCCCCTGGGGTTTGGGATAACATTCGATAAACCTCAGATATGGAGGTTTCACAGAATCATCAGATGCACTACTGTCCTCAAAAGGGGTCTATTGTCCAAAAATGATTTCAGAGTCCATGGAAGAGCCACTTGGAATTGTTTTGTTGAAGGGGGGAGTTTCCAGTGCCATAGACATTCAGCTATTACCCGTGTTTGTCATCAGGGACAAAGTTTATTTTACTCACATAAAATTAGTTAAAAACAAACAATAAATTGCCAATCTTGAACTCTAAAGTCAACCCTTTTTCTCCCCTTATGATGCCAAGAATACCAGAAAAAAAAAAATATTGTGAAACAGCATTCTCTTTGCCTCCTCTAACCTTAATAGATGGTTTCCTGCAATTGTCTATTCAAATAGAAAATTAATTTCCATGCACAGCTGGAAATACCACATTAGCAAGTGAGGAAAGCATCAAACACCAGAAGATTAAATAAAAAGTGGAGGAACTATAAAGACTCAACAGAACAGAACTTGCTCAGTAAGACGGTCAAGTGCAGCAGTTTCTGCCTGTTTGTTTAATGTCTGAACACATCTTCTCAAGTGAAGTGGCCACCAGCAAGGAAGACCTGGATCCAGAGAAACGACCAGGGAACGACATCACTCCAGAAGTTCTCCTGGTGCGGTAGGAAAGAAGAAATCTACTGACAGAATAAAAGAGGTCCTCGGAGCCACACGACCCGTATGTGGGGAAGACAGTGCCACTTACTTCGTGACATCTAACCATGGGTGTGTCTGCTTTTCCTACTGTAGGGTGATGGGGAAGTTCTGGAGAGAAACATTGGTGATAGTCGCACAATAATGTGAATGCACTGACTGTCATTAAAGTGTATACTCAAGAAGGGTTAAAATGGTAAATTTGATGTTAGGTCTATTTTATCAAAATAATAATAATAATAATTTTAACAATATACAAAAAGCTTTGATAAATCAATCACCAAATAGAGAAGTCTACAAGAAATACAGGCAAAGGGCACACAGAAAAATTCAAAACAGGGGAATGAAATCCAATAAATATATAGAAAAAAATCATTAAGAATGCGAGTAAAAATTACTACAATATTATGTTTAATCTTTCAAACTAGCAAAGATTAAAAAGACTGAGAATTTTTAAGTACAAAACAGTTAACGGGTATAAAGTACAGCATAGAGAATACAGTCAATAATATTGTGACAATTATGTATGGTGCCAGGTGGGTACTACAAGTATCGGGGGGAACACTTTGTAAAGTATATGACTGTCTAGCCACCATGCTGTACACCTGAAACTAATAAAAAATAGCACTGAATGCACACTGTAATTGAAAAATAAAATTTTTTCAATGATTGAGAATTATTTTTTAAATAAGCACTTTTCTCTACCCACTGACAAGATCAGGCTTTTTGTATACATCTCCCTCTACCGGCTTGGACGTAATGGGTACCCCCTGTCTACTCGGACAGCTATCAAGAAAAAGCAGGTTCACACCAGCGCTATTTACAATAGCTAAGATCCGGAAACAGCCCAAGTGCCCATCAGTAGATGAGTGGATCAAAAAGCTGTGGTACATATACACAATGGAATACTATGCACCTATAAAAAGAAGCATCTCTTACCCTTTCACACAGCATAGATGGTCCTGGAGAGTATTATGCTACGTGAAATAAGCCACTCAGAGAAAGACAAGTATCATCTGATCTCACTTAATATGTGGAATCTAATGAACAAAATAAACTGACAAACAAAATAGATCCAGAGACTTGGAAGCAGGAAACATGAGATTCCTGAGGAATCTCGGAGGGAAGGGTAGGGGGAGGGGGTAAAGATAAACCCAAGAACTTATGTGTATATATGCATAACCAATGGACACAGACAACAGTGTGGGGAAGGTGGGGAGGGCAGGAGCGGAAAGGAAGGGGCTCAATGGGGGAGGATAGGGGGGACATCTGTAATACTTCCAACAATAAAAATGGAAACAATCAATAAAAAGGGGGAACATATGCAATACGTTCAACAATAAAGATAAATTCAAAAAAGAGAAAGAAAGAGAGCGAGAGAGAAAGAAAGAAAGAAAGAAAGAAAGAAAGAAAGAAAGAAAGAAAGAAAGAAAGAAAGAAGGAAGGAAGGAAGGAAGGAAGGAAGGAAAGAAAGAAAGAAACAAAGAAAGAAAGAAACAAGAAAGAGAAGAAGAAAGAAAGAAAGAAAGAAAGAAAGAAAGAAAGAAGAAAGAAAGAAAGGAAGGAAGGAAGGAAGGAAGGAAGGAAGGAAGGAAGGAAGGAAGGAAGGAAGGAAGGAAGGAAGGAAGGAAGGGCAGGTTCGCGGTGGCATCTGGGGACTACTTACTTCCTGACACTGTAACTGCCTCGGGCAGTGACTTGTGTGGCCAGTAGTCAACTAATAACCAAACGAAAGAGAATAATACACTTCGCACAAACATTTTAAAAGCAAAGCAAGGAGAGAGAGAGAACAGCCCCTCAGGAACCGCCACACAGAAGGGCAAGCCAGGTGCCCTGCCCACGTGGAAGGACAAACCCACGAGGCAGACACGCACCCGCCTCGGCTGCTGCCCGGACCCCGGGTTTTAGGGCGAAATGAAACACCTCCAGCAGCTCCTGATACAGGACCGACCTGTGTAAACGGCGACAGGGAGCACGTCCCATGAAAACCAATGTGTCGCGAAGGCAAGGATAAAGGAAAACGTTCTACAGGAACATGATCGTTGCAGGACTTCCCAGCAGGTGGAAGCCTGAGCTCAAGGCAGCAGGCACGTTTCTGGACGGAGCATGACAGGGCTCCAAAGTGGCGCGTCGCGTTATGAAACGCGGGGTCACACCCCTCTGATGTTTGACAAACAACCCCCAGCACCCTGAGCTTCAGTAAACCCTCTGGGACCTCTACCTGCAGAGGAGGGGGAGGAGGGGCCGTTTAATTACCTGCGCAGCTACTCCGTGCAGAAGGAAGGGAGTAGCTGGACGCAGCAGGAGCTGAGTAAATATGTGTTCAACTGAACTGACACTAGTGGAGGCTCAGAAAGGTGACCTGTACCTACTGAGGAAACTGATCATGATTCCGACTTTCCACCTGACGTCGCCTGTGGAAAACACCTGGCCTTATCTACAGAGAGCGGTGAAGGTTCTGTCCTTTTCCACTTGGGATCACAAGTACCACCCACCCACTGGGTATGGTGCTCAGAGGCTTAGTGACAGTTCAGTTCCCCAGAATCAGCATCTTTGCCTGAATCTCTGGTGACTAAAACATAGACGTTTTAAAGCATGAGGAGGAGAAATGGGGAAGCATAGGTGGTCGAAACGAGGTTCCTAACAGGTGACAGATAAGCCACCTCAAGGAGACCCACTCAGATAACCTGGGAGTCAGCCTCTTCCGGTGCCCTCCTCTGGAAAGGATGCTGGGACTCAGTGGGTTTCAAGCTTCTTCAACTCCTACTCACACATATGAAAGACACTGCACACTAAATGCACTACATTTACACGTACACAGAAACCTATACAACACTCAAACCTCAGTTCACATATTCATGCTTCATTTTATAACGTGTGTGTACTCCGGTGTGTTCTGATGTGGTTTATTCGGTGTGTTAACTGCCACCTACTAAATAATCATAAATAACTAAGAGTTCATGATACCCAGTGTGGGAAACACTGGACTAGGTGATTTCTTTCCAGTTCATTAAAAATAATCATGCTTTTAATAAGAAGCAACCTAAAAATACCCAGCACTCCCAAATACTAGTTCCTCAACGGCCTTTCCAAAGCTAATTCTTGAGTGAAATGATATAACCTCTATGACACCTTTGCCTCCCCTTCTTCCTCACAGTAAATATCCCTGATCCCTTTCCACTGAGAAGGCTTTCAAAATGATTTTTCTCAGGGTGCATAGCTAAGCCAAACCTGACAGCAGAAGTGAGCACATGGGATTTCGCAATAAAAAGTTAAACATCTCCCAGGAAACTCCCTTGAACCCACAGTCAAGTCCGTTTGAATCTCTGCAAACGATCAGGCTGGTCAAGCAGCAGCAGCAACCACAGAAACCTTGATTTTAATTAAATGAGAGAGCTTTCAAAGTAGAGGCATTCTGCCTTCCAAACTATAAAATATGTTTCCCGACATAAAAATATTCTGACTTTCTAGAGTAGCATCTATTGTCACTTTTGTAGATTTTCTTAATTGGCTGCCTTCTGCTGCAACACCCCCTACCTAATCATTCCATTTCCATGATCTTGAGCAATGCCCCACGCTCGTGGTGTGAAGGAATCTCTGGTGGGAAATGGCTGTCTTTGGGCCCAACAACACTTCCCAATCACAAACCTGGGGTTTTTTCAGTACATAGCTGGGGAAAGGCCTTGTCTACTTCTTCCCATGATAGCTTAAAAACCACCTACATCCTGGTCTCCTCCAAGGCATTACAATCTTCACACGGAACCCTGAGAGTATCGTTTGTGTTTGCCAATTAATTCAAAATGCTTTCCTCTAACCCCTCTCTTCGTTGGAAAGTCTGCAGGATAAAGAAGAAATAAATTCCACATGTGTTTAATGGCATTTGGATATTTTAATCATTACAGTTTATACAACAAAACATAAGGCCTCAATTTTTAAAAGCACTTCAATTCATCACTTTGAAAGAAATACGAATGTCAAAGAAATTAGGTCCATTGTAATCCTGCAATCAAAGCATTCTGTGTATTTCCCAAACTTGGCAAGTCGCATTTTTATTTTTCATGTTTGAACTACTAATTCTGGAGGAAAAACAAACACCATTAACTTCCTCTTCAATCACTAGCTGTCTGTGCCATGTGTTTTTATCGCTTCCTGCCACAAGGAAATATGGCCGAGACAAAGAATGATATTCAAAAGAGAGTTCTCTGGGTGACTTGAAAATCAATCTTTCAGGACTTGAGACACAGTGTAAACATATTTAAATAAAGGTACAGAGTGATAAAACTACTCAAAAAACCTTCTCTTTTTGTTTTATTACATGATATCATCTAATACTAAAAACAGGTCTGCCAAGATCATTTGAGGAACAAATGGAGTTGGTCAAGTTAAATAACTTTTTTCACCCATGCAGCTGAACATGGAAGAGTTAGAATTTAAATCCATTCTGTTTCATACCCAACCTCATGGTGGAAACTATATCCCACTTTTCCCAATGAGCCCTTTGATCAAATGGTAGGTTTCATTTCAGCCTAGTTTTCTAGCCATGATGGGTATTGTGCAGGAGTGGTGGAGAGAGTGATTAGCGGAGGCTGTAGTTGCTAAGAACATGGGGACTGATGTATCAATCTACACCCACACTTGTGTTCAACAGTTATTTACTGAGCCCTAAGCACCAGGTAATGTACTATGGACTGGGGTCCCAAACAAAGATGCAAATTATGGCTCTTACCCTCAGGAGTTAGTAAGACATTAAAGGGAGCTGCGTTAGTCTGCTTGGGTTGCTGTAACAAAACATCATAGACTGAGTGGTTTAAACACCAGAAACCTTTTTCTCACATTTCTAGAAGCTGGGAAGTCCGAGATAAAGGCACTGACAGGTTCAGTATGTGGCGAGGACCCTCTTCCTTGCCTGCAGGTATCTGCCTGCTGTCTGCTCACAGGGTCTCTCTTGGGTACTTGCTCATGGAGAGACAGATCTCTCTTCCTCTTCTTCTAAGGGAACCAATCTCATCACGAGAAGGTTACCCTCATAACCTAATCTAAAACCAATCATCCCGGAAAGGTCCCCACCTCCAAATACTATCACATTGGGGGCTAGGGTTTCCACAGAGGACTTTTGTGGTGACATAAACATTCTACCCATAACAGAAACCCAACAGGGAAAACAAATGGTCAAATTAGCTTCATATATGTAATTAAAAAAAACATTATCATTCAATTACATTAAACAAACAGTTATTGATAGTGAGAGGAAAATAAAGTTTGTTCAAGCACTTCAAAATGGTTTTCATTATTCATGTTTCAATTACATTTTGTATTTGTTGTCAATATTCTTCTGTATTAGTTTCAAGTATACAGCAAAGTGGTTAGACAATCATATACTTTATAAAGAGATCCTCCCTATTATTTCCAGTACCTACCTGGCACCATACCTAGTTATCTCAATATTATTAAATATAAGGAAGCATATTTTTGACTGTGAATAAAATCCATAACATAATCAATATTCTCCACATTTTACATATAAGGAAACTGAGGTGCAGAGATGCTAATTTGTCCATGGGGCAAAAAGAGAGAAAGATTTAAACATGCATCTACCTAGCTTTAAAGCCCAGCCTCTTTCCACTAGAACAGGAGAGCTGTAACCCAGGGCAACGACAGCCTCCCCAAGTGCCTCTTATAGGGTCTGCATAGCACGACTCTCCCTACTGAGACAGAGTCACCCCGAGAGCCAGGTGCAAACACACAGCACATACCATCCCTCTGTGTAGGAGACAACTAAGGTCTGAATGCTGGGTCCATAAAAGCAGGTCAGGGATCTAATTAAATGCACATTTCCTAGACCAGCCTGTCCTACCTAGAAAGGAGAACACTCCTCCCAGTAAGACAGGGGAGCCGCTGATTTCATGGCCAAATAGAGTATGACTATACTTCTCATAAGACTCTTCCATAAGCTGAGCAATAGGAGAAAAAAGATGGGTACCTCTTTTGAAATATTAAATCTGTATTTTAAAAAGTATGTTAATGCTGAAGCAAAACTAGGATGTTGACACAGAGCACATTTATCTTTCTACAGCTCGGAGAAAGACTGTCACTCAGTGAATGTCAAGGCTACAGCAAAAATTTAAGGGTATACATCTGTTCTGGCACTTTGTATAGTAGATGCTTAATAAAGATGCTGGGGGCCCAGCCACTGTGGCTCAGTGGATTGAGCATCGTCCCATGGACTGAGAGGTCCCAGTCAGGGCACATGCCTGGGTTACAGGCTCCATCTCCAATAGGGGGCCTGCCGGAGGCAGTCAATCAGTGTTTCTCTCATATCGATGTTTCTCTCTCTCTTCCTTACTCTCTGTCTAAAAAAATCAATAAAAACATATTTTTAAAAAGTATAAATAGTTTAAAAAACACTAGGGATGAATGGGTGGATGAAAGGATGGATGCAGGGAAGGATGAATGCGTAGTGACACTAATTGGTCACATTTTGAAATGTCATTAAATATCTCATTTTACTTAGGGTTTTAAAAATAATTTTCTCACCTTCCAATTAAACATCTGTCCATATTTACTCCTAAACCTAACTTGGACAATGGCCAAAGGGTCTAGGATTTTTTTTGTTTCCAGAAAAGAAATAATGACATGCTATTGCTTTACTTATCAATTTTTTAAGTTTGGGGTTCATAAAAATACTACCACAGAACTTACATGCATGTAGCATAATCAATGGACATAGACAACAATGCTGGGAATGGGGCGGGGCTTGGGGGGATCGAGAGGAGGGTGTCAATGGGAGGAAAAGGAGAAAAGATGTAACAAATATAAATTAATAAAACATAATTTAAAAAATACTACACTTAAAAGGAATTTAGGGAAAACAGAAATTACTGAGAATGAAAAATAAGTGTATGTGTAGATGATAATATAAGAGACTTTTTAAACTAGGTAATTTTGCTTATTAGTGGTGCAAATTAGGAAAGATAAAAGGAAAACAGACGTAATGATCTTTATTTCAATGTACTATTATTTAACCACTTCACTGATAATGTCGAAAGTTTTACAGAGAGAAAATGCTTTTCTTTCATCTTGTTGGTCGTCATTTTTCTTGTTTCACAGTCTTATTGTCAATGTCTTTCATGTTGCATTATCGGGGGTCTATTCAGAAGTCAGTTCCCATCACTTTGGGGAAAGACAAGCCATATATTCATACACACACAGGGTGGGGCAAAAGGAGGTTTACAGTTGTTTGTATGGAAAACAATACAATAACTAATAAATAATACAAGAATTAATAACTGTTTTACATACTGACAAGTTCCAACCTACTTTTGCCCCACCCTGTATAGACACATGCCTCTAGTCATTCACCCACATGGTCATACATACAATTATATATATATAGATCTCTCTATTTATAATTTAGAAATAAGACAATTCATGTGTTAGCTAAACATTTACCTGCAAGTTAAACTTCATGTATTGCATATGCACTCACATAAAAATATCTCACGCTCATACAGACGTGAGAAAATCACCTCTTTCGAGAATTCACTTAATGAATGTGTCTGGGCTTTCAGCACCTGCTTTGCACCTCAGTAGTGTGTGAAAGCGTGGCCGGGACAACTCAGTGTGACTAAGTGTCACAATGTCGGCAGTACTGCTGATTCCTCTCACACGGTGGTCACACCCGTGCACCTGTGCTCTGAGCCTACAGAGGGCCTCCAGGCCTCCCCACACCCCACGGGACCTTGCCAATCTCTGAGGATTCTGGCTCAGCAGGCTCAAGTGGGGCCTGGGAACTTGTATATTAAGAAACTCCATGTGGCCCTGGCCGGTTTGGCTCAGCGGTTACAGCGTCAGCCTGTGGTCCACAGAGACCCGGGTTCGGTTCCCGCTAAGGGCATGTACCTTGATTACAGTTTGTCCCTGGCCCTGGTTGGGTCGTGCGGGTGGCGACCACTCGATGTGTCCCTTTCATGTCGGTGTGTCTCTCTTTCTCTTCCTCTCTCTCCCTCCCGCACCATCTGAATAAAAAATGGAAAAATGTCCTCAAGTGAGAATAAAAAAAGTTTTTTTAAAAAGAAACTCCATGTGATTTTTATCAACAAGCCTAAAAACCACTGACATCCAGTATGGGAGACAGTGCGTTGATGGAGAAGTCTAGAAATGTGGTTCACCCTGGACACTAGGAATATCTCATGAGTAATGAAAATTTGTGTAGACCGTGGCAAACCACAGAAGACTTTGAAACAGGAAATAGATTTGTGCTTTAGTAGGAGTCACTAGGCAGCATTATATAATTAGGCAGAATTGACAAGAGACTAAAAATAGAAAGACTAGTCGGGAGCCTACTACAATAGTTGTAGCAAGAAATAATGAGTGCTAAAGGTTGGCAACAAATATAGAAGACAGAGTCCATCAAGATTCAAGCCAACCTGATGTGGAGGAGTGCAGAGTAAGAGCTTCAAAAATGCACCATTGTTTTAAGCGTAAGTGACTAAGAAGTTATCTGTGATGTTCATAGAAAGAAAGAAGGTCAAAAATATATAGACCAGGAGAAATATGAATAAATGAGTGGCCACTCGCTGGGACAGGAAGCAGAGTTTTACTCCCTGTGCTGCCATCTCTTTGCTAGGAGATGCTGGACACATCTCTTAAGCTCTCTGAACCTCAGTATCCTCATTTATAAATAATGCTAGTAAAACCAATTTTGCAGGATTGCTGTAAAGATGAAATAAGATTAAACATAACACTTGATCCATAGTAGGTGCTCAGTAGACAATTTCATTGATGATTACTTTTACTTTCTCTGACTTTCACTTTCAGTAACTTAAAACCATTCCAGACACATAGTAGGCACTCAACACACTTGTTGAATGAATGAATCACTATTGCTATTACAATTCTACTGAAGACTGAGAAAAGATCCTAGGATTTGCCCATGAGACAATAATTGGTACACTTAGAGATTGCTTAATGCCTGGGGGTTTTGAACACGTGAATAAAGTATAAGGCCAATAATTTTGGTGAGGACATTCTAAATATAGTAGTATTGTTGAGAAAACATTTTCTTCGGTTTTGTTTATTTTTTTAAATCTGCATGTTAAACAAATAAGAGCTTCCAGCTAGAAAACAAAAATCACGTTATTACCATTAACCGTTTTAAAGATACCTCATGCTTTAGAATTTTTATAGTATATTATTTCATTTGATCTTCAGTTAAGAATTCCTTGAGTTAAGGAATTCAGTTACTATTATCATCATTTCTATTTTTATTATTATTTTAATATGTTTTTATTGTCTTTTTAGAGAGAGAGAAAGGGTGAGAGATAGAAACTTGAATGTGAGATAAACATCAACTGGTTGCCTCCTGCATGCCCCCTACTGGGGATCGAACCCACAACCCAGGGATGTGCCCTGACAGGGAACTGAACCGGGACCTTTCAGTCCTTGGGAAAACGCTCAATCCACTGAGCCACACGGGCCGGGTGTCATTTCTATTTTGAAGATGAGAAAACTGAGCCCTGGCTGGTTTGGCTCAGCGGTTAGAGCATCAGCCTGCGGTCCCGAGAGACCTGGTTCAGTTCCCACTAAGGGCTCGTACCTCGGTTGCAGTCTGTCCCTGGCCCTGGTTGGGTCATGCAGGTGGCAGCCACTCGATGTGTCCCTTTCACATCAATGTTTCTTTCTTTCTTTCTCTCTCTCTCTCCCCCCCCCCCATCTGAACAAAAAAAAAAAGGAAAAATGTCCTTGGGTGAGGATAAAAAAGAGAGAGAGAGAAAACTGAGATTCAGTCACGTTGAATGACTTTGAGGGCATGAGTGTCAGAGCCAGGAACTTCATTGAGGTTTTTGACCACAAGTGTTCCAAGCTTCCCACGACCCACACTCCTCAAGCCCATTCATGTCATTGCAGAGGTGCTCTGTTCTACGCTTCCTCCCACCCTAAGTGTTCCCTCCTACGATCTGGAAGTGAAGGTGGGACAGAGCCTTGGTTTCGGGAAGTGCTGAGTGTACTGCTCCTTCTTGAACATCCGACCAGCACCAGAGAGCCCGAGCCTCCCACGAGGCCACTGCAGGATGGTCCCTGACCCTTGTTAGCACCAACAGAGAAACCGGCCGTTCTTGTGGGAAACCGCAGGGCTGTCTTTTGGAAAGCCTTCCTATAAAGCAGGTGCAGGCTTCGATTTTCTGATCTTAACTACCTGGTGAAACAGACACATTCGTCTTCATATTGGATTATTGCTGCTACCTTGTAGCACCCATGGCACTGGACTGCCTGGATTTACACCTGGCCCCATCCCCAACGAGATGCACCACCCTGGACACATCGTGTCTTGCAGGGTGGTTTTTCATCTTTAAAATGGGGGTTTTAGATCACAGCACTTACTCCATAAGGTTTTCACCATGATTCAATGATATGCCACATAAGAAGCACTTGGCATGCTTAGAACTTGATGAACGTAATGAACACATATTACGGGGTCACTGCTATTCAGCAATGCGTGGTATCCCAGCATTACAGAGAAAGCATCCCAGGACCCAGGTGATCAAGATACTTTGCACAAAGTGACCAGACATCACTTCGTAACAGTAACCGTGCTTTCTTTATGGAGAAAAGATGCCCAAGACAATCACTGACTTTTCCTTGACTGCAAATGTCACATTCCCTCCAGTGACTTAAAATTCTTGGTTTTTAAACGAATGTACCTTTCAGTTCATAAACTAAAAGCATGTGTGTAGGGGACTAGACTCATAGTTGAGATTCGATAATCTTAAACATCAGAAAATAAGTGAGTTTAGAAACATGCAGAAAAGGGGCTTTTAAAACACATAAATATGTATTCTCATGCATCCTTATAATAATATCTCAGTTAAATTAATGTGCCTCCTTTTAAAACAAAGAGTTTGGTTTTCATAACTATTTAGACAATATTTCCTTATTTAGAAAGAATATTTCTAAATGGTAGGAATTCTATATTTACTTTCTCCTGCTCTCTCGTACCTCCCTGGTGTTTCTTTTAATAGCGGATCTCAACATTGGCTGCATATTATAATCACTTTGGAAGTTTAATGAATAACCATGCCTCGGCCTCAGAATCATTGAGGTTTGTGGGGGGGGTCCCAATTCAGGTTTGGTTTTTGTTTTGTTTTTTAAGCTCTACATACCACTTTAATGCGTAGCCCAAACTGAGAATCACTAACTTACCCAATGGCTTTCAAACAACAGAAGAATGGATTTTTGTTTTTTTGTTTTTTGCCTTGTTGACTACTGTCTATAAAGAAACTTGTTTTACTTCAAACTATAAAAGTACTTACTCTGAAAGCCAATCTTGATCTTTATTACAAGTCAGATTTCCCTTGATTCTAATCAAATGCTTTTGTGAGAGTCCCAGTCCATTAATTTTTCTGGAGTTGGGTGGGATGAGTTATGTAAGACCACAATGTACATAGCACTCAATTACGGTACTAGAAAAAATAGGACACGCGGGAGACAGATTAGATCTCTGCAGAGTTTAGGTATGATGTTAATTTTGTAATACTTGAAATTATAAGTCAATGAGAAAAATGTGATTCTAAGAAAACCAGTACAAGAAATATAGCATTAGGGCATTAAAATATTGGACACAGCCATACAGCCATTTGAAAACCTTTTTATTCAATGCCTGAGACCCTTGTAATGAATTTGCGGGGTTTGGATGCAGAACAATGGGGGCTAAAAGAACAAGAAAAGCCTAGGAGAGTTGATCTGATTATACTGACAGGTAACAAAAAAGATTATAACATATTTCAAAGGCAATAATTTTATTTTCCTAGGTTATTTTATTAAATAAACTTTATATGCAGACACTGGATAACGATGGAATGAAATAAAGTTTCAGGTACTCTGAGAGGAGCAGGAGGAGAAAGACACTAGATAACCAAGACACCTCACCATTTATGTGTTATTTGTTTTAAAATGACAAAAATATGGAACTACTCTGACTGTTCTCTTATACCAGAGAACCTCTCTAAAGAGTACCTTTCTACTGGAGAAGACAGGGAGTAAGGTGGAATAATGGAACCCAACAAAAGCCTCCAGGATTTGAAACTGAATCAGGGTCACAGAAACAGGTAACAGAGGTGAAGAAAGTGTTTCGATGTGTCTCCTTTGAGCCACTGGAGTCACTAAGTAGAATCTTAAGCATATGTAGAAAAATTAAGAATTGAAAGATAGGTTAATTTGTTTATTTAAATATTTAAGATTTTCTTTTCTTTTTTAATCTTCACCCAAGAATATTTTTCCATTTATCTTCAGATAGAGTGGGAGGGAGAAAGACTGAGAGAGAGAAAGAGAGAGAGAAACATCGATATGAGAGGGACACATCAATTGGTTGCCTCCTGCATGACCCTAACCAGGGCTGGAGACCAAATGCAACTGAGGTGCATGCCCTTGACTGGAATCGAACTTGCTACTCTTTGGTCTATGGGCCGATGCTCTAACCACTGAACCAAACCAGCCAGGGATAAATATTTAAGATTTTTTTTTTAATGAATCATGTGCTAAGTGACTGGCATCTTTATTGAATGTTTGGTTTGCTTTTATTACTCCTCACCTGAGAATATTTTTTTCCATTGCTTTTTAGGGAAAGTGGAAGGGAGGGAGGGAGGGAGGGAGAGAGCTGAGAGAAAGAAAGAGAAAGAGGAAACATCAACATGTGAGAGACACATCCATTGGGTGCCTCCCACATGATCCCAATGGAGGCTGGAGATCGAACCTGCAACCCAGGTAAGTGCCCTTGACTGGGAATTGAACCTGTGACCCTTTAGTGGATAGGGCAATGCTCTAACCACTGAACAACACTGGCCAGGGCATGACTGGCCTCCTTAAAAAGGGGTAGGATACTGTCCCTGGAAGTCTCAAGGGCCCTGACTCTTCCATCTTTTAACTGATACGGTGATGCTGCTCATCTGAAGCCACCCGTGTTTTCAAGTGTGACCTTTATTCATATGATTCTTAAATTCCTACCTGGGTTGAACTTCTCTTCATCAACTTGACTCTCAAGCTAGCATCCTGATAACTGGCGGAAGGATGGCTAACAATACAAATTCTGGAATCTGGGTCACTAGATCTGAGTCCTAGATGTTCCACTCAATTTACTGTGAGACCTCGATAGAGCAAGCTACGTAACCTCTCTCAACTTCCAGACGAATAAAACCGGAATTAGAACTGCATCTGCCTCAAGAGTTATGGAAAGAATTCCACGAGGCAACAAAAATGCAATAGTCAAGTCCCTGGCTTGTGGAAAGAACCCAGCAAATGCGAGCCGTCTCTGTCAGTATCCCTCCCTCTAAGTCCAGCATCATTTCTGAACTTCAAAATCGCCTCTGTTACTTCCTACTGTGTGTCTGTCTTCTAGTCGGTCACATCCTGGCTCTTCTTCTGAAACACTTTAAAGAGAACTTTCCTCTCATTTTCGTTTCCCTCCGTGACACCTACTCCTGATATTTACAAGCCTACAGCAAGAGTACGAGCAGAGGCAGCTTGTCATGTTCCTAACTTTTCAAAAAGCGTAAGTCAACCTATCAGCTGTTAAATAAAATATGTCCTAACCTCCTATCTTGGAAACATATAGCTTCAAGATGCCCTAGAAGACCAGGTTTAAATTTAGATTTTCAGCTTCCTCTGGGTTCCAGGCCAGAAAGTCCGAGCAAAAGGAGACTTGCTGCCTAGGCCCTGCCCCCAGACACCCACGTCCTCTCCCACCCGCTCCCCTCTGTGCACCCTCTTCCCACCGTCCTTCCCCAGTGCCCTCTGAACCCTACAGCCACCAAGGACATTCCAAATACGTCCCTCTCCAAATTCCCTTGAGCCAGGTATGAATGCATCCTCCTCGGAGTATCCAAATTATTTGGTTTCTGTATATCTTAATGAAACTTATGGCATTTTGTCTTGTATTTTATCAGTACCTGTGTATTTGGTTTCCTAGTTACAGGCAGCTTCTGCTGGATCAGAGTCTCTGTGCTCAATGCTAGCAGCACCTAAGAACCTCCTGATGGGCGTTAAAAACAAACAAACAGAAAACAAAAACAAACCCTGGGCTCTACCCAGAATGGAGCACACTGTGGGGTAGGAGAGAAGGCATAGATACTTGTTAAGGCTCTGCTGTTTATGTTGATAAGGATTGTACAAGAGGGTCAATGTCTATGTTTTATTTTCTACTAAAACCATTCTTTTCCATTGAATTTAAGCTGATACGTGCTTTTCATCCTGAATGTATCTGATTCACCCCACATATAGTCCCTACAGTTCCTGATATAATTTACGAGCCCTGAGGAATGATGGGGCCTTATCCCCTTGGTATGCAAAAGGACACACAGAAAGAGTTCATCTTATTGTCTGAATCAAGTTGTCTCTTACATTTATTTCTGCATGTACCGTGTACGATAACATCACATCAACAGTTTAATGAACTCATTAAAGGCAATACCTAGCAGTGTCTGGCATATCGTGGGCAGGAGATAAAAATTTGGTGAATGGGTGAATGGACCAGCAAATGCATGAATAGAAATTTCAAGCCAGCAGGACTTCAGGAATTACTCTGGGTGTTTCGTAGACAGAATAATGACATCTTCCCCAAAGATACCCACATCTGTATCCCTGGAACCTGTGAATGTTACCTCATATGGCAAAAAAAAAACCAACCAGGACTTGTTGATTTGATTGAAGATCTGGGGATGGAGAGATGATTCTGCACTGTCCAGGGGAGCCCTAAACGCAAGAACATGGGTCCTTACACCAGGGAGGCCAAGGGCCATGTGACTGCACAGAGGAGCAGAGGGTCCTGCGGCCACAGGCGCAGAGATGCAGCCACAAGCTACGGAGTGCTGGCAGCCACCAGAAGCTGGAAGAGGCGAGGCACGGATTCTGCCCTGGAGCCTCGGAGGGAGCCCCACCCTGCTGACACCTGATGTCCACCCAGTGACACTGATTTTGGACATCTGGCTTCCAGGACGGTGAAAGAATACACTTCTGTGATGGTAAAGCATCAAGTCTGCGGTAGTTTGTTACAGTGGCCACAGGAAACTAATGCAAGATGGAAACTGAGATCCGGAGAGGTCAAGTGACTTTTCCAAAGCCCCAGGTAAGTCAGGGCAGAGCTGGGTCCCTAATAGGGGCTTCCTGACTCTTCCAGGCATGCTCACCCTCCCTTCCCACGAGACTCGGCTGCCTGCTCCGATGATAAACCCCCGAGTCCCGCCACTCTCTGGTCTAACCCTGGGTACCAAACCTAACCTCGTCTGCAGCCATGGAATGTTACCCTGCAAACATGATAAATCCCTTACACCAAAGTTACCTGATTTGACCACCCAAAAAAAGTCATCTGACAAAAATGACAATACAATGTTGCCAGTATAAGATCCAGAAAGATACTCATGGCCAATACTTCCATTAAACCACATGTAATTAATGGGCAACAGCAAATGTCCAGGGGGCAAGGGAGGGAGGGGCCACACACGAAATGCCCGCCTGGCAAACAGTACGAAACACACCGAAGGGTGAAGCAAGGCAAACCAGTCACTCCCACGGGGGAGGGATAGAGCAGAGGGCAGGTATAGGACAGAAAAGAGGAACGAAATGATTCCATTTGCTCAAAAGTGAGCCAACTGGAGACACAGCCCAACAGGACACGGAGAGCACCTGGCCACAGGGGGCTTCTCCTCCGTGCAGACAGACCTGCAGACAGCAGAGTCCACGGTGACGCTCACAGAAGGACAGTTACAGGCTGCAGGTGAGGAAAAAAATCCAAACTTCTGTGCAATAATTCTAAATGAACACTGGATTCCTTTACTATCTGTTTTACTTACAATTACACCTTTTCTGTACCAGTGAAACAAACCCATGACCTATTTCCCAAATGAGGAAACCGGGACAAAGGGAGACTTAGTGGCTAACAGGTAGATGACAAGTAACACTTGTTTCCAGAGATTATGTTTACATTCTTGGGCTTTTACTAATGATTCCAAATATGTATTTGCATAATTTATCATTCATAGACAGATAAGGTAACCAAGTGTTCAAAGCAAGAGGTATGGGTGTACTCAGATCTCATGAGCGTGAAGACTTTTTTTCACAAGGGTGTGGGGGGGTTGTCAAGAATAATGAGAAGACACGAGAAGCAGCAGCAAAAGAATCAAACCTCTTCGCCTCATGTCTTGGTTAAGAACACGCAACCCCAACAGGATGCCAGTGTTTCCCTAATAACCCTACAGTTACAGCAAGCAAAATAAACAACGGAACCTAACAAGTGCCTGCTCCCCAAGGGTCTCAGGTTTATCCCGTAGTTGAAGATTCAGTCACTCATTTAGACTGGGGCAAATCCCTGCAGATTCCGGGAGCTGACGATCGAACTAATGGGTTATGGCGTTAGTGTCGGTGGATGTTCCCCGCAGGAGGCTGGGCCATTGCATCATTCGGGTAAGGACATACTTGTTATGTGTGTGACAAACAAAAGCCTCCCCGAAGGGGCTCCCCAGGGAGCTCTGTGTGAAGGACATGCTGCGCTTGCCCGCTGCACATCTGTTCTTCCCAGGGCCTCTGGAAAGGAATTCCTGGCAGACAGGAAAGGAACCTCAGTTGACTAGATGTACAAGGTGGGAGATCACTGTCTGGTCACCATTAGACGGTGTCAAATAACAAAGCCAAAAACACATCTTTAATGGCAGCACACAGCAAGGTTAAGATCCTAATTTAATCTTTCTGAAAACTTCAACTATACCACTAACGTGTTTATAAGCTCATTCTATTTTTTCCTCACATCAAAAAAAAATTTTATTTATTTATTTTTAATATTTTTTCTTTATTGGTTTTTAGAGAGAAAGGAAGGGAGGAGAGAGAGAGAGATAGACACATCGATGCGAGAGAACATCGACTGGCCGCCTCCCACATGACCCCACTGGGGATCTGGCCCACAGCCTGGGCATGTGCCCTGACCGGGAATCAAACCAGCGACCTCTTGGTGCATGGGTCGATGCTCAACCACTGAGCCATACCGGCTGGGCAATAAAATTATTTTAAATAAGGGGAACTGAAAAGATACATAGATTGAAAAGTCATAAATTTTAAACCACCTGTTTTATATACATATTTTATTGAAGGCCCTTAGAAATTCAATATATAAAAAACCAACCTAATCATACAGGATGCAAAAATGCATGAATTTTTTAAAGTTTGAAGGATGTTGGACTAATGAATTCTAAACTAACTTCAAACAACTTCCTGCTCAACCACTATTCAAAATCCTTTCCCTCTTTCCTCTGCTCTTAACTACGACGTGTCTTTCTTATGGGGAAGGGGCAGCCTGTAAGTGTTAGAAGAGGGAGAGGTCCACGTTACTAAAAGGAAAAAGGCTGGTAGGGCTGCTTCTCCACCACTGTGCTAGCTAAAGCCCTTCCAATTTTAGAGGCTTGTCCACATTTAGGGAACTCAGTATGCGGCCACAAACAATCACCACCCTGCTGCAATGCTAACTGTTCCAGGCGGAGGCCAGCCCGCCCAGACGAAGGAAGGACATTCAGTGAGCAGCACCAGACAGAGGTAAAAGAACATCTCAAAACTGTCATTCAGAAGAACTGAAAAGAACAGAGAGTCAACAAATGAGTAAATGAGAAACAACGAGGAAAGGACATGTTTTAGAGACCCAGCAGCTTGGATTTGCTCAGATATTTTCAACCGCCTCCCCAGCCTCCAATGATAGCACCACTATCATCAGCCTCCTCACAAACTGTCCTTTTTTCCCCTCACTTATTTGGCTCCTTTTATGTGCCAGGCAGTGTATTACTTAACTAAGCGAGCAACTGTGAGTAAAATAAATAGCATTGCTTTACTTTATACCAAAAAAAAAAAAACCACACACACACACACACACACACGCAAAACAATCTTAGAAAGATGTCCCGAGCTCTCGAAAAGCTCGGTCTATTACTAAGACAACTCCCAGCACTGAGGGAGAAGTTCCGAAGTTCCATAAGCAGCTGAGGTAACAGGTGTCAGAGGAGCCTGGGGTCCCCCAGGGCCCCCCAGGAAGGCTTCACGGGAAAACGGAATTGAAGTCAAGTCTTGAGGATAAGTAAAGAAATTTCTCAAGAACTAGAGGGAGGGGGGATGGTATGGGAGGTGGAGGGGAGAGACAAGACTCACAGCAGAAAGTTAGGAGGGAGGACCTGGGGAAGCCACACAGCTCCATGTGGTGACCAGAAGGGGGTACAGGGTTCATTGAAAAGATAAAGGAAAACACACCTGAACGGCGGGCAGGGGCCTTGTGTACCTCTGGTAGAGGTGATAGAAAGCCACCGACATTTCTTAAACATAGAGGTGACCAGATTTAGGCTGAAGGAAGGCTAAGCTCGTAATAGAAAACAGACTTGCTACCAGGAAGCTCAGAGCCTACTCCTCCTCTAGAAACTTGATAGATCTTGAATGTAGGTTCTAAGGGTGTTTACTTTATCCCATTTTCCTGCCTTTATTTCCTTTCCTCCTCGTGTATTTTATTTTTTAAATATATTATATTGATCCCACATCCTTTTTGCAGTTAGGCAGGATAAAAGTAAAAGAAGGAAAACTAAGAAAGGTAGGAAGGCAGATGGGGAAGCGAATTGTCTTGTCTCCCAACAGAAGGGAAAATGAACTCTACTTTGACATATTTTATTGAAATTCAGAGATTCAATAGCACACACTGCCTAACACGTTATGGTATGTATTATTTTCCCTCTTTCTATAATTGGCTTCCTAGCTTTTTCTACTAACTCTAAACTCTTTCACTAATATACTATTACCTTTAAAATCTGTTTTATAATTTATTGTTTCACACTCAACATAAAGCCAAATTATGATATATTCAATTTTCCATTATTAAAAAATGAAGCACCGCCCTGGCCAGTTTGGCTCAGCGGTTAGAGCGTCGGCCTGCGGTCCGGAGAGACCCGGGTTCGGTTCCCGCTAAGGGCATGTACTTCGGTTGCAGTTTGTCCCCGGCCCTGGTTGGTCGTGCGGGTGGCAGCCACTTGATGTGTCCCTTCACGTCGATGTTTCTCTCTCTCTCTCCCTTCCTTTCTCTCCCTCCTACTCTATCTGTACAAAAAATGGAAAAATATCCTCGGGTGAGGATAAAAAAAAAAAAAAAATGAAGCACCATATAGGTACAAAGATTCTGATGCATTAAAAATAACATAAAAACCACCCCAAAAGACTTTTCATAGAAATGTGCTTTTAATTTCTTATGTCTTTAATTATAATACTTCCTTTAATACAACATATGATGAGAGAAGATATGACGTTAGGAATTATTTTACAATCACTAGATTAATAGTTTATTTCAGCAGACAGAACACCCTAAATGATAGTAAAATTCCCAGAACGCCCATATCCATGAACACATTAGGCAGACATTTGCAGTCCCAGTGACAAACCAAACCAAGTGAGTCCAATGACTTGTCATATTTTTTCCTATCAGATACAGATTTTAAAAAGAGGGGTTCGGGATAAGGTTCTGGCTTTGCCGTCTGTACAGTAGACTTAGATGTCCAGAAATCAAGTGAAATCTCAGGATCAGAAAAACACAGGTCAGGTAATCAAGTAGCTGTTCCAGTAAAAGCAGCCCCACGAGGTGTCACTAGCTTTGATTAAACACACATACATTCCCCGAGTCCAAACCTCATAACTAGCTTTTCTTACTGGTCACCTGTTCAGATGTCATTCTAGCATTTCGTTCTGGAGGACAACTCCGTGCGGGAGTGGAAGCGAGGAGGCGGATGGATGCCTACGCGTGTGCCGCTGCGGAGATCTGCCCGCTCAGGCCTCCCGCAACTCCAAAGAAGGTGGGATTATTGGGGCGAATTCCAACTCCAGAGGAAACCCCAGCTCGGCCAGCTGCCAGTGGGGCTCTAAGGGCAATATGAAGAGAAGGTCTTCTTGGAAGTTAAGAAAAGTCTGGGGAGAAAAGGTTAATGATGCAGTACTGTCTAAGGAGCAACCATCTATCATCAGAGGAAAGGGGCTTATATAATCAAATGCTTAAACGTTATCATGGAAAAAAAGACTTAAAACTATTTCATAGACTGTCTCAGTTTTTCCATTTTCTGTAACTCGATATGAGGTTTTCAAGAAAAACTCGCCCGTGATTCGGTGGTGCGTCTTTCCTTTGGGATATTAAAGCAACTCCGGAACAACACAAGTAAAGCAACACATGGATACGCATCGGTTAAACTTATTGATCATAATTTGCACGACGTGCATGGCAAAATGAAAAACCGTAATAATATTTCATCTATTACAAAAACTTAGAATTTTGTCAATCTATGTAGCAAAGACAGAGAGAACCAAGAAAATAAAGGGTGTCTAAAGACAGTTAAAATTATTATATGTAAGAAAAAACAAACATGTATTTTGCTCATAAAAGAGACCTTTGTGCATTTCCTTAGAACCTATATAACTTGTTCTTATTTTACTAATGAGTTCTTTTAACATAATTCTTTGTTTTCTAACCCTACAACAAATTAGAGGCAATAAATTATAAATGGAGGAGACTGCTATATATTGACATTCTCAAAAGATGGCAGACAAAAATTAAGAAATAGCTCTGGCTGATTTGGCTCAGCAGTTAGAGAATCGGCCTGCGGTCCAGAGGGACCTGGGTTTGGTTCACGCTACGGGCGCGTACCTCGGTTGCAGTTTGTCTCCGGTCCTGGTTGGGTTGTGCGGGTGGCAACCACTCGATGTGTCCCCTTCATTCGATGTTTCTCTCTCTCTCCCTCCCACTCTATCTGAACAAAAAATGGAAAAATGTCCTCGGGTGAGGATAAAAAAATATTAAGAAATAAACAGAAAACAATATAAAGCAAAGCATTTGAGTATTATTTAGCGGAAGGAATATGGATCTACATACCTCTGTATTCCTGAGTTATTATAGTAGTGCAACACAAATACAAAAACATGCACACACCACACAACGTATACAAAGTTTTGGTACTCTTAAGAGCAAACCCTAAAGTATACAGAGAAAACAATGTTCTATACAGGTCCCAAATAATGCCATAAAACAAAGGCTGTCCCTGTGTATTTTGCAGAATTACCAACATTTTGCTCATGGATCTTCAGAAAATCAAGCCTAGTATGTTTTATAATTGTGTTCACGAAGAGATCAGTGTAAAACAAATATTTATCAACTGCTGTGTTGGCCTAGATTTTCATAGTACTAAATAAAACTATGAAGGTGTTTAACAATGTGACACCAATGTGCAACACAGAGCAACCATAACAACTGTGAATATTCAGTGAATTTTTCCTCAGCATATATGAACCTATAATTTCAGATAAACTGACATAGCTTTTTATTTCAGTCTTCAGCTGTCAATGATATGACTTTTATACACGAATTAAGGACACACTATCCTACATTTCACATATTATTCCCATTTCTGGAGTGTTCCCACTAAAAACAAGAACTTTAATTTTCTAATAGCTACTATGCTTCACTATTTAGAAAGAGAGGCTCTTAGTTAGGCAGCTCTTAGAAAATGTGCATAACTTGATTTGCCCTGATTTTAATGTTTCTATCTCTTTATTTTATCTTATTTTTTTAAATCCTCACCCAAGGCTATTTTTCCATTTATCTTCAGATAGAATAGACGGGGAGAAGGGGGAGAGAAACACTGATGTGAGAAAGACACATTGATTGGTTGCCTCCCGCACAACCCTGACCAGGACCAGGACCAAACTGCAACCCAGGTACGTACCCTTGACCAGAATTGAACCCAAGTCTCTTTGGTCCACAGGCTGACACTCTAACTGCTGAGCCAAACCAGCCTGGGCTGTTCTATCTCTTTAAAGGAACCTTACTTAACTCTTTACTAACTGGCTTGATCAAAAGTACATTATGAAATACTCCACCTCTTGTAAGCAATACCATATATGCACTCCCTGGTGTAAATGTTCAAGACAAACATGGTAGGGACTGGCCAGCTATTCACCAAAGACTACTCTTCCTGGACTACTGCTGGACTACATTTCCCAAACTTCTTTGTAACTAGGTGTGACCATGTGTCTAAATCGTACCCAATAAACTGTGCGTGAAAGCAATGTACCCACGGAAACTCACACGCAATCCACTTCTTCCATTCCCCTGCATCAGATTGATGCAGAGATGCACGTGAATCTCAGAACCCATCAGCTGTGGAAGTGTGAGCCACATGTCCCAAGCAGTCTGGGGCCCTGAACAGCCACCAGAAAAAGAACAGCCCACCCACCACTCAGGAAAACCATTTTCGTCTTTATGTGAGTGAGAAATAACCCTCCTTCCTGTTTGGACTACATTATGGGGTTTGGGGTAGTGTTACGACAATGAAGAAATATATAAACGAAATTACCCACCAAAATTTATTGTGGAAACAAATAAACGTGCAGAATAAATTTAAGCTGAACGTTTGGGGAAAAGTGCTGAGCCCCACTTTTAAAGCACTGTCCCTCAGGAATTGAACAATAAATACAATAAAATGCTCACTCTGGTTTATGTTTCAAACTTGAATATCAGATTGAGAAGTTTAGACTTAGAAATAGCAAAAGACTGAATCACATAACTGCAAAATTACATTAGTATAAAAAAAATCCCAAAACAATATTTAATAATTTAATATCCATTGTTTCCCACCAATACTGCACCCTGTGATCAAATTCTATTAAAAAAAAAACAAACTTCAAGGGACTAATTTATTTGATTATCTTAGAATATTTTTCTTGACTACCCCTTGAAATGGATAATTAACCAGAAACCTGAAAATAGTTTACGTAACACAGAGCTTACTTATCACGGCGAGGTGCAGCCTGTACTGCAGGAAAAGCCGGCCGGTCATCTGGAAAAGCCATAAGCTACTTGATTTGACCTATGACTCTATTTCATTTGCCATTCATTTCTAAAAAAAATTTTATTGCATTTATCGGAGTGTACCATTTTTTTATGGTAACACATTGTGAGCAAACTGAAGGAAACGTCCCCACTTGGACATCATGATATTTGTTTGTAGCTTTGTCCTGGTTTTTGTTTCCGACTTAATGACTAAATGGCACCGCAGTGGGTAATGCACGGGAGGAAAGTGGTGAATCATTAAAGAGTTCGTAAATTTTAAAAACAGGGGCAGGCCTTCTGGGCCCCATCTGCTTCCAGAAAACCCAATGTTGTGCTGTATTAATTGAACTGTGAAGCTTTTATTAGTTCTCTTTAAAAATGCTTGCAGCGAAGCTTTTACTAATGCTTGCCCTCAAATTGTTTATACTACTTAGCATTTCCACAACAAAGTTATATTTCAAAGAACTTTTTTGATCATTAGCTAGGCCTACTCTATATTTCTGTAAGAGAATTCAGCTGTTAGCGAAAGAGAGGCATGTAGGGAAAAGTCAAGGAAATTTTGCCTACGATTTGCCAAAGTGAAAAGTAAAGGAGAAGAATATAAGATCTTGTCCCAAACCTTTACCTTATGTCAATGACCTGGTCCTCTCGCTCCACCGAGGTGGAGCAGTTTCTACGCGTTCCCACAACGGTGAAGAAAAGAGAAGTGAGCTACCTTTAGGCAATGGGCTTTGAAAACTACACTTACAGGACTTTGAAATGACTGTTAAAGCAATTCCACCATCAAAGGCATCTAGAAGCCCACAAGGCTGCATCATCACACACTTTCGGGGGGCATCGTGCACCTTGTGTTCCATGTTTGGAAAATTCCTTTGGGTGCACGTTTATCAGAATTAATTTATATAAATTAGATCCAGAAAAATTAAGTCATACTGGAATCATTCTAGGGTTGATGCAGCCTATTTTGTTCACTCTTAAAAATGTTCAGGCTTGCCCTGGCCAGTTTGGTTCAGCAGTTAGAGCGTCAGTTTGCAGACCAGAGTCTTGGGTTCGGTTCCCACTAAGGGCACCTACCTCAGTTGCAGTTTGTCCCCGGTCCCGGTTGGGATCGTGTGGGTGGCAATCACTTGATGTGTCTCTCTCACATCAATGTTTTTTTTCTCTCCCCCCCCCACCCCGCTCCCCTCCCTAAAGATAAATGCAAAAATGTCTTCAGGTGAAAAAAAAAATGTTCAGGCTCAAATCATGTTTCCTATAATCTCAGTATCATACTAAAAATCTTATCTGTGCTAAAAGTAGAAACTTGTTTTGAGGGGTAGGGGGGAGGGGGAAAATATACTCTATCTGTAAGAATCTCTTTGGTTCATCTTCACATAAAAACAGAATGACCTAGCCCTGGCTGGTGTGGCTCAGTTGGTTGGACATCTTCCCAGGCACCAAAATGTTGCTGATTTGATTCCTGGTCAGGGCACATGCCCGGGTTGCAGGTTCAACCCTTGGTGGGAGGTGTGCAGGGGCAGCCAATCGATGTTTCGCTCTCACATCAATGCTTCTCTCTCTCTCTCCCCTCTACCTTTCCCTCTATCTAAAAACCAATAAAAGTAAAAATAAAACACCAGAATGTCCTAGGTGGCAGAGAATATATATAAGCCATTAGAATTTCCCCACAAATTATTTCCTCCTCTAGTTTTCAACAGTACTAGTGTTTTATTTATTAGAAAGCAGAATAAATGAGTTATGTCTTAGCTCACAAGAGAAAACACTTATCCTGAGATCAGATTTAATGATGTATATTTTGTTTTTTTAGAATCCCAAAGTAAGAAAAACTAGAACTTGTTAGACAGATTAAAGAACATTCCTGCATGTCACCACGTCACAGAGAAGAAGAGTGCTTTATGCCATGTAGTACCCCTCCAGGTCTACCAGTTGTCTCCCTGGGGGAGGGGTCAAACACTATGCTGCTAACAACAGCTCCAGGTGTCTGGGGAACTCTAGATTTGATGAGCCCTAAAGTCTTTCCCTCTAAAATTTGGAAATCCTGATGATAAAAATTAAATTACGAGAAATGGCATCCATACGGCTGTACAGAAAAAATTAATTTCTGCTCATATATTTCTTAAAGTACTCAGCACACTGAATGAAGCAAAACCATTTACACTCTGTCTCTCCCACTAAAGGGTGCTGTCCATAAAGGTAGAAACCATGATTTAGTACTTTTTGTGTCCCTACTAAATAACACACTTCCTGACACAAAATAGATGCTTAATAAATTCTGAATGAATGACTATCTCGACTGCAGCAGCTAGCTGACAATCTTGTCCACATAGTCTTCCCTCCATTTAGGCTCCTTGGTGCCAAAAAGCAACACCCAGTGCCCTGACTTAGAACATTACTGGGGCAGCAAGATGAAAATAAAAACCAGTGACTCTATATTCAAAATTCAGCACCTGTTGCTTGACTGAATGCATGATCTAGACAGTAATATTTAGTACTTGATATCAACTATCTTTGAATATGGATAGAATACTTTTATGAAAATGGTGTCAATGCGTGGAGAAAATAAGAATTCACACTGTCCCAGAACAAATTTTCAAGACAAACAGAAATACCATGTCCGAGAAACTGACTATTAAAGAATCTCTATAATAACTGAAATGAGTCTATTTTTCTGGCACACAAAACTCCTTAGAGCCCTTTGTGGAACAAAAGCAAAATATAAATGGATGGCAAATGCATGAGACCAATTTAGTTCTCTTTTTACATAGTTACAAAAAAGGAGATGGAAGATAAACACTTTTTCTAAGTCAAATGGTTATTTCTCACCAGTAGAATATGCATCATGCCATAAGATACTGACTAAGAGCAGAGTAATGTATTTATGTTTGTGGCCGAACATTTTCCTTTATATACGCCAAGTGCATTTCAAGTTCGTACTTGTGATAAACTGAAAAGACTCCCACCCACCTGGCCCATTTGCTATGACTTTCCTCAATTCAGATTTCATTCATAAAACTTCCCAAACAGAATTGATTAAGACCTCTGTATAATGGTGTTCTCAACAGAGCAACATATGTATAAGCAAGTACACAAGGAAAATTTAAAAACTCTATAATCAAATCAATAGTTGTCTCATCTCCACTTCTCCCTTCTCCTAACTACACAATGATCATTCTGGCGAGAACTTCATCACTGAAATAGCAGCCTTCAAGGATGTTTTCATATTATAAAGTCAGTGTTCTCGGGAGGTGGGGCAAGTTATGCGATTACAACTGTCGAATATCACCAGTTGTGAGCTAGCATCGGCTGTATGAGGAATTCATCAAGGTATTTGGAATTATTTTAATTTTTGAAAGAGAGCCCAATATATTTGACCAGCTTCTGTCTTACAGTACAGATGCATCTAGGAACTCTGAGTGTTTTCTAAAATGCTACAAGTTGTTACCATTGTTAGTATAAGAAGCCAAACCATGCATCAGAGTCCCTCCTGCTCCAGACGCACCTGGAAGCATCGATTCACATTCTCTCTACACAAGCAACCCCCTCTGCTGGGTGGACAAGAAGACTCCTATTTAACTCAAATCCCTTCCGTCAGGTCTGTTTCTTCTCCTTCGGAGGAATAACCTGCATGCACACATCTGTTTTTCTTCTCTCTTTTACTCACAAAGTTCAGTAAATGTCTCTTCTGACCATCTGTTCCTTACACATATACACCATTTCTATAGCTTTCTTGCCCAATAGACTTTACCTCGTAAGCAATTACCTCAACGACAACATTAACAACAAAAATCTCACCCCACCCTCTGTTTCACACATAAGATGGGAAAACCAAGAGTGATATGACCCTTACACAGACCTCTCTAAAAATATGACCTTTAAAATGAAATGAGATGTAATACAGACCTACCTGAGACATTCTCTTCGGTGCCCATAGCTCACATTAAGAATCACCAGAAAATCTCTCACCTGTTTAAACTTTCTGCCATCTGAGCCATTTTCTTTAAGCATGTAAAATTTAAAAATAGTCCTTATTACATTGCATTGATTCTCTTTTTCAACTAAGTTTACCAAAATATTTCTGTGTGCATTCATTGCAATCTAGTTACCTTTAAATAGGCCTTCATGAGCTAAACTGGGAATCTAATCACTTACAATAGTGTTCTAATGGGTCTATGTGTTTCTCATTAAAAGCAAGAGGGTCCAGGTCTACACCCGTTAGAAAGATGGTCAGTAAAGACCATAGAGACCCTGAGATTGCTACACTTGCACTATTTGAAAGTTAGTAAGTTTTATAAATTGAGTTTCGTCCTAATTTGGATGCAATTTTTCCCTGTGTAGTTTCATCCTTCATTGGCCTTGATGCTGTCTGCACTTTGGGTCCATTTCAAGGTTACATATCCAGGGAGAAATGACGTTCCTAGCATTTTATTTGGATACAGCTGTCACTGCCATAAATGCTATTTCCTATCATTCAATCAGCCCGGTCACTCTCCTGTGAAGCAAAGGTGGGAGGTACCAATGTGGGGAGTGTGTGTGTGTGTGTGTGTGTGTGTGTGTGTGTGTGTTGAGGGGGTAGAGAAAAAAAGGGACACTGGAAATTTTTACAAAATATATAAAAAGTATAGTTTCTGGCCTTGAGAATTAAAGACAAGCCCCTATATAAATTCTAAACAATAACTCCCCGAAATGGAGGTTTTCTGTCGCGTCTATACTTAGCCAATTTGTTCCTATTGCTTTTAGTGTGTTTTTTAATGATTCCAACACATTCTACCACAAGAAGAAGAAAAAAGTTTGACTGCAGTGGTTCTAAATTAAATGCCTCTGTTAAATTATGCAATTTTAAAACATTAAATTTATATATAAATGAATATATATAATATATATTTAAAATGCAATAAATACATATGTAAAATGCAAACATGGTTTTAAGTTCATCTCAATAGAGAGGATAAAAAGACGATACTAGAAGTGTGATGAGCAATGCAGTCCCACAGGGCTGTCTGCACGTGGGGGGAAGAACAGGTGCATCAGATAAGACAGTTGTGGGGTGGGGAGCAGGCGGGGGAAGAACAGGTACAGCAGGTAAGACAGTTGCGGGGTGGGAAGTAGGTGGGAGAAAGAACAGGTATAGCAGGTACGACAGTGGTTGCCAGTGTGTGATCCTTGGGCAGCGGTAGCTTTGAGCTGCCAAAATCGCAGGTACTGGGCCCCACTCCAGGCCTACTGAGTCAGAAACTATGGGCTTGTTCTTAATTAACTTTTTTTTTCTTTTATTGATTTTAGAGAGAGAGGAAGGGAGAGAGGGAAAAAGAGATGCACAACCCCGCTGGGGATCGGGCCCACAACCTGGGCATGTGCTCTAACCAGGAATCCAACCAGCGACCTCTTGAGCATGGGTCAGTGCTCAACCACTGAGCCACACGGCTGGGCAGGGCACGGGCTTGTTTTGAGCAATCCCTTCCAATGATGCTGGTGCACAGTAAAGTGTGTGAACCTCTGGACTACAGGGACTCAGAGATAAGAGGCCTAGGTAACACTCCATCTGCTTACCCAGATGACAATGCCCACTAGAAGCCATGACTGTGACTCTGGAACAGCTTTGCTACGTCATTTAGAATCAACCATCCCAGCTATACTCTGCAATAATTTCCCCTTCCAAAGTCAACACACAAGCTGGTGGCCTACTGGGAGCGTGGGGAAGGACGGATGAGGCCATGAGATTTCAGAGCAGCTAATCTGGGTGTGGCGCTCCACAGAGGGAAAGTCTTGGCAAAAGATTTCCCGTTATAAACTCTGAATATAATGTTACATTCGCTTCAGTCTTGGAAGTTGGATAACACAGGACATCAATATGCTGAAACAGTGTTTTAAATAATGTATAGAAATAAGTGCTCCTATAAGCACCCAAATGGAAAACTCTTTTAAAATGTGTTCAGGCTGAACACGTCGTTGCTGACCCTACTCCATCACTCTTAAGTCTTGGATTGTGTTTGTGCCAAGAGTGACGCCCTGTTCCCGGAGGAATGGGTGTCTGCAGTGCTGGTCCCAGCACCACACGAGCCACACATTCTGCTGGAGTCGGAGGAAGCAGGTGCTGAGATTATAATTGAATGTGTATATCGGAAGCAGGAGTGACCCAGAGAAGGGCGGGGAGGAGAAATATCCTTCCTGCATGTCTCGATGAAGGGGAGTGATTCCACACGCTGGCTTTCCAAGTCCACAGGAGAATTTAAGAGCACACCGACAACCCTTCGGGCAGAAAGGCTATGGGAGCGAATCAGATGCCTACTTCACATTCAATAAACATTTATCACTTCATAAAATCCAACCCAAATGTTACCTTAGAAGTAGAGGAACGAAAACCCAGTGCTCAGATGAAATGCCTGAAAAGCCAACTGGGCTACGTAATAGAGGACACGCTACGGACTACGAAATTCGCAGTTCATTCTATCAAGCAACTGTCATCAGAAAAGGAAAAAAAAAAAAAGTCATTTTGTGACTTAAATTTTTGGTTTGAAGCAACACAAAGCCACATCTTTCATCTAAACCATCTAAATTGGTTTTAAAAGCAATCAGACTGACCGGGCTGCACGGGCGAGCTCATCGTGCAGATCTGGAGCAGGACCAATGGGCGGGATGTGGACTCACAGCCTTCCTACAGCCGCAACGTGGTCCACCAGGGCGGGTGGAAGAGAAACCTGGAATGTAAGAAAAATGCGTGTGGATGATAGAGGTGATGTCAAGGCACAGAGCAAAAGAAACAGAATCTCAGCCACAGCTCCACCGTGGGTCTCTGAAACAGTCACATCAACCTCCCAAGTGTCTTAAATCTTCATCTGCAGTGATCTATATCAGTATATATTATCTATTATAGATATACAGATAGGTATTATATGTAGATATACAATTAATATTATTTATACATCTATTATAAATTTTATCTATAAAGGAAAACTTTACCAGGCATGCTTAAAATGCAGGAATATTTTGAACACGACAATAAAATAAAATCTGTGAATGGAAAACCACTTCACATAATCGTAATTAGTGTCCTATTTATTAGTCACTGTAATTTGAGTGTGTGTGTGTATTATCATTATAGAAATTGAAAATATTTTTTCAGAATTTTGGATATAAATATCTCATTACCTAGTATTTTTATCATTGTCAAAGATTCCCTTCTAAAGATAAGATTTCTGGGGGAAGGAATTTTAATGGACTAAGAAAAGGAATAAATAAACCATAAATTATAAGTGACGGAGAACTCCAATTACAATTTCCATTTCTTCTTGAAGACTTTGGCAATCTTGTTCCAGCCCAAAGTAATAAGAGCCATTGTCTTTCTAGGAGTGCCACTTACGGGACGGACTTCTGGACAGGAATGTAAGGGACTTTCTGCTTTTAATTCTAATGCACTCTCACTGTTAGCCATTCTGGCAAAGGACAAGCAATTGGAAGGACAGTTCCCTCACAGTTTACTGGAATTTGTCAAAGTTTTCAAAAAGAAGAGGAAGAAGAAGAAGCTTTTAAAGTTGCACTTAATGAGTTTCTGGCAAAAAAAAAAAAAAGTATAACCCAATTGCACTATTTTTATACACAGAGTGCTGTTAACTCTGAGAATTATACATCTCTTTATCTTGAGAATCCAACATATTTATTGTGATTCATTTTCTCATCAGTATTTTGAAAGTGTTATTACTATTTTTTGCCCAAATGTATAAAGCAGGATATAAATACATATTTCCTTTGAAGAACTATGTAACCTCACCAAGAATAGCTATAATACATTAAATGCTATCTAAATAGAAATATGCTTGTTATTAGAAGAGTTAGAGTAATCAGTTGTAGCAGGCTACTTCTCATCATGTCTTGGTGTTGGATATACATTACAATTTACTAACAATAAAATGTATACTTTTATAAATCTTCACAATTACTCTGATGTGCTTATTTTATCAATAGTACTTAAAGAATCTTAATTTCTAGGTTGGTGAGAAAGCAATATTTGTTTAGAAAATGAAAAAGATAGATCAGAAATTTTTTTGTTTCTGTATCAGCAAATAGATATTCTGATGTTGGCTTCTAAATAAAAAACTGTCAATGTCATATTTGAAAGTAAAAGTCACTTGTATAGTTCTTTTATTTATTTATTTACTTTAATCCTCACCCAAGGATATTTTTCCATTTATCTTCAGATAGAGTGGGAGGGAGGGGGGGAGAGAGACAGAGAAACATCAATGTGATAGAGACACATCGATTGGTTGCCTCCCGCATGACCCCGACCAGGGCCCGGGGCCGAACCGCAACCGAGGTATGTGCCCTTGACTGGAATTAAACCTGCAACTCTTTGGTACACAGGTCAACACTCTAACCGCTGAGCCAAACCAGCCAGGGCACCTGCATAGTTCTTAATAGTTGCAAATTACTTCTAGACAGACCATATTTGATGTCTTTTCACATCAACCATGCTAATAGACCCTTGTAACTCTCTCTACACCTCCTTCATAGGTGAGAAAATTGAGATGTCATCTGCTTTGTAAAAAAAATGAATAAAGCAAAATCAAAATTAAAACTCAGTAAATTTAAATTTATAGAATATCTAAAATTAATGAGTGTGGACTTTGAGATTTTTGCCATTTTTTACTTTTTTTACATTATAGTCTGAAACATCCCATAAATGCTCTTGCTGCATTCTTTTAAAAAAAATTTTTTTTTTTAATTAACTTTTTAGAGAGAGAGGAAGAAAGGAGAGAGACAGAGAGAGAAACATTGATTGGTTGCTTCCAGCACGCACCCCAACCAGGGATCAAACCCCCAATCTGGGCATGTGCGCTGACCAGGAGTCAAACTGCCAACCCTTTGCACGGGATGAATGGGATGAGGCCCAACCAACCAAACCACACTGGCCAGGGCTGTTTTTTTTAAATATGTATCTTTTTTGATTATTGAATTTTTTAGAGAGAGAGTCTTGCTGCATTCTTGATTCTCAATGAGACGGTTTGATTTTAGATTAAGAATAACAAAAAGCCAAGGACAGGAAACCTTAAGACAGCAGTTCTAACAACCTTTTCACAGGGGTCGCCTAAGACATAACAGTAGCAAAATTAGTAATGAAGTAGCAACAAAAATAATTTTATGGCTGGGTGTCACCACAACACGAGGCAGGCTGAGAACCACTGGAGTGAATGGAAGTCAGTCAGCACTGAAAGTGGCCTTCCATCGGGGGCAGAGCTACTCTGTGTTTAAACAAAAAAGTTGTAATCTATAATGTAACTTGGTACAATCGATGCTTTGTATATTTACAAATACAACTCAATTTAACCAACAATATCCAACAATTAGCACTAGTAATACTAAAGCAAAGTTTCGCTACTTGCCCAACAATCTAAAATTCAAAAGGTGCTTCTATTTTCATCACATCTGCTTCTTATTTCCATAGACACAAATAATGATGGGCCATGACATGCTGATTTATGGCTAGTTACATAATTGTTGGGTTTTGCCTTCAGAGTTCTAGGCTTGAGTGGCAAAGTTCATCTCAGATGGAAATAAGAATTCTGTCTAAAATATCATCCAATACCTTTTTAAAATTTAAACCATTCTCTTTGCCATTCAATCTTTTTAAGAACTTCCTAATCATCACATATTCTTTTAACATTATGAAAGTCTTGTTATCTGAACAATTACACAGAAAATCAATATGCATTTCTATGTTGATAGGTACTTGTTTCCAGTCATTTTGTCTCCTTTTTTTAATGAGCCACAAGGAACCAAAGTTATGACAACTATAGCTGAATAACTGAAATGTGATTCTTTAAAGAGCTCTCCTAGAAGGTTTCAGAGCTACCAATCCTCTGTACATACATGCACATTGTGTGTGTGTGTGTGTGTGTGTGATTGACTACCTAAGCTTCCCTTTCCTGGTGGCTAACAAACTAACAGATTAACAGCCCTTACACCTTTCAGGGATAAAATTGATACAAAATTTTACAAATGAGGGCCATTTTTAGCTGCTTGTGAAAGAAAGAGAGGTCAGTGGGGAACATGTGTCAATGACAATGGGCAATTTCTTCTTAAATCTTCCCACACTGCTTGATCCAAATGGGCTTCAGAGAAACATACTTTTTCTGGAATGGGGACGACGTTTTCCCTTAGTATATGAATCATCCTCACAATGAGCCTCAACTAGAAATCGTAAGAAACGGACCTTCAAGTGGGTAGATACATGAAAAAAATGAAAGAAAAGTAATGCTGACCGTGAGTACAGATTATCAGAGCAGATAGAAGAATATATGTCTTTAATTAATAGTTTCAATTAAGTAGCACATTAGTTTGCCTACGCTGTAAAAAGATGTGCACATCTAAGGAGATAAACACACACAGCAAGAGCAAAACTGTTGCTATGAATCTTGCCCCTGTTCGGATCCAAGTGCTGTTATTTTGGCTCTTCTCTCTCCTTGAGCTACCCGGATCCACAATAAGAAACTAAGAGTCTTTGCTTAAAAATGACCATTTAGGACTACAAGTCGGCCAGCTGCCTGCAAGCAAGTTCCTGCTACACATCCTGGGATACAGCAGGGGGCAGCAGCCCAGGGGGTGACATCCCGCAGTGTCTCAGCTCACCTGCGCAGCCAGCAGAACAGAGCTGCACCATCACATGACACTGCCCCAGCCCACGCTTCTCTGTTAGCCTGGGGGGGTGATTCCGTAAGTCCTTTAACCCTTCCACCTCCACTGTTCCATAGTAATAAATGGCAAATCAGCTTTACCAATCAAAGAATTTGCCCAAGGACTAGCTCCTCGGATCGTCACAACAGCCCTTTGGGGTATACTGAGTAAGCCATTGGTATCCCCGTCTTACAGATGAGGAACTGGAGGCTCAGAGCCTCAGGAATGTGTTCAAGGCCCGCAGGTGGTTAATGAGAGGGCTGGCCTTCTGACTCAGTCCAGCGCCCCCTTGTGTTGCATCACGAACCTCGGGCCATTCTAGCAGAGCAGCTTGAGTATCAGGACTGTCTACCCAGTCATCACCATTTCAATAACGACGCTTTTGAGTTAGTTACAGGTCATTACTAAAGCACCTGTCTAGCCAGTGAACAGACTGAACTCAGACACAAGAGAGGATAACGTAAATAGTTAGAAAAATGTCTGTAGGAAATCTCCCGGCGTGAGCGCTCAGATCTGACTTAGACGTCATGTTCCCACCACTCTCTCTCTGTTGGTTTTTAAACTAGAGTCTGAGCGTCTAATTAGTTTTCTTTTTTTCCCTTTTGGGTAACTGGTATTATTTTGGACAGTGTGCCACTAAGAAAGCAGAATGCTTTTGTAGTCTGTGGAGCTAGCAAAAACTGTGTGTCTCTAATAAATCTCCCCCAGATTTCGGGCAAGTTGGATGCACAGTTCAGGCTGCAGGTCCCTTTCTTCTCAGATGGAGCCATTAGTTCCAGCTCCTCTGAAGAGCAGGCTTCGTGCATGGCCTCCATTCATAACATCGACTGTAGAGACAGTTTATTAGTGGAGTAAGCCCACTGTGCCAGTTCATTGAGTATCAGGAGGTTCTTCAGGCCCACAATCTCCCTCTTATGTCTCAGAACCTGAATTTCATCTTCAGGGAAAAACACTAGAAAATTGCTCTTCACATTATTCAATTCAACAAACTTAAAAAAAAAAAAAAAGTTTTTATTGTTTTTACAGAGAGAGGAAGGGAGAGGGAGAGAGAGAGAGAAAGAGCGATTGGCTGCCTCCTGCATGCCCCCTACTGTGGGTCGTGCCCACAACCTGGGCATGTGCCCTGACTGGAAATCAAACCAGCGACCTCTTTGGTGCACGGGATGATGTTCAATCAACTGAGCCACACTGGCCAGCCTCAATTCAACAAACTTTTATTAGCATCCGAGACACTCCATTACCCATTATGGAAACCTCAAATTCTGTTTCATTTTCTGTTTCTTGCATTTCCCATACTTAGTCATCAAAGCCAGTCCACTGATGTCTTAAAAATATCTTTCCTATCTGGGTCCGCCTTTCCATTTCAAAGAAGGCTGCCATGGCTCAAGTGATCATTAGTTCTTGATTAGATTCTTTATCTAGACTCCAATCTGCTACCCCTGCCTCTAGGGAATGTATGAATAAATAAATAGGTGAGTAAAATCTGGAGTCCTGCAAACTCCTTAGTTGGCATGCAAGTTCCTTCATAATTCATTTCCTCCCACCCCATTTCTCTTCTTCCTTTTCCCCCTCACACGTAACTCCTATGGTTCAGGCATCTGTCATTATTCCTAGGCTGCTCTTCAACATCAACTACAGCTGAGACACAGGCACCGACTGACTAATTAGAATGAACACTAAGTACATCATTTGACTGTGAGGCCGGACTTTTCCTGTATAGCATCATACACAATTCCAGGTTTTTGTGCCGTTTTCTGCAAAGGATACCATCACCTCTTTTCTACCTCCAAGCTCAAAAAGTATTATTATTATTATTATTATTATTATTTTGGTTAATCCTTACCTGAGGATATTTTTCCATTGAATTTTAGGTAGAGTAGAAGGAGGGGGAGAAAAAGAGGGAGGGAGAGAGAGACAGAGAGAGAAACATTGATGTGAGAGAGGCGACACATCAATTCAATGCCCCCCTAACAACCCAAGCATGTGCCCTTGATGGGGACTTGAACCTGCAGGCTGACGCTCTAATTGCTGAGACAAACCGGTCAGGGCCCAGCTCAAATTCTTCAAGGCCATGTTCAATGAGAGTTCTTAACCAACCACTCCAAGGAGAAGGTCAGCGTCCTCTATACTCCCGCTGGGTCTCGTACCATACCCTAGATTAACTAACAACCCTTAGGTTAGGTAATAACACCTCCCATGTGGGTGAAGGACTTCGGTCCACCATGAGGCAATCTTCCTCAGTTTGGGGATTACACTATATTCGTCGCAGTAACTCCCACACCTACCACAGTGCCTGGCACGTGTAGGTACACGATACGTTCTTAAAAGATAAATGAGTCAACAAAGAGAAAGGGCTAAACCAATAAATCTGTAGTTGCGTGACTTTGGGGCACAATAGTTTATCCAACTTGTTAGCACAGCATTTTGAAGGACGAGCACACAGACCTATGATTTGGATCGAAGGAAGAAAGAAAAGTGCTCTGGAGTTTGAGCCATCATGTAGAAAGGGCAGACCCGATGGGGTGAGTGCCTCCTGGGTCAGCAGGAGACACCAGACACCCCCAAACACCCCTGAATTATGTTGTCCAAGATGCTGTCATTTCTCAGATAGTTAGAAGTGTTCAGCTTCTCACCTTCTTATCAGCTTCCGTTTTTTCTCCTCCGAAGGAAATTCATTTTTTATTAGACAAGCTCTGCAACCTCATGGTTACATGAAAACAATCGAACCACTCTTCCTCAAGACACAGGAGAAGGGGATGCAGAGAGCGAAGAACACCTGTTCTTTTCCATTTTAGTAGCAGAGCAGGACTATACAAATAATGCTCCTGACAATACCTGTCTTAAGCAACAGGACCCAGGAGACTCTGGGGCCTGGGAAACTGACAGGCACAGGTGAGAGCCACACCAACGCTACAGCCAGTGAGGTAACCTCCCCTAACACCACTGCAGACACTTGGTGCCGAGTCACTGAACACACTGGAAAAACCAGTACAATTAGTCCTTTGGTCTCATCCTGGTCTCCGGATAGTTACCTATGCAAGCATATTGGTTTCAATCCCAGTCAGCTTGCCAGTATTTTCTGGCTTCCCCCTTAGAGGACAGCTAAGAGCAGAACGTGTCGCCCTGAGGACCACACATCTCCCATGCATGCTCTGTGCTTACATTTTAAAAGCAAATAATAAGCTCCATGCTACGCCTTCGAGAACCATTTAAGCACAGGCTACATTGTAGGGTATAATATAGAGCAGGAACGCAGCTTGGGAGGTTAGTTATGCATCTATTTTGCATATTTAAGATAGGATTCAGTAGTCTATACTATAAATATAACTCAATGGTAAGATCTAAAAATATATAACATAATCAGGAATGGTCTGCTAGATATTTTATTTCATAAGAAGAAATTCTGCCAACTACAGTACCTGCACTAATAAAAACAGATCTTTTCTTTGTAAGCCTTGATTTTTAAAACCCTGTGATTAGCCCCGGGTCTCCAGTGCTCAAGTCATATCCCAAACAGTTTCTATATAATAAAGACCATTTTATCAAGCAGCCTTCCTTCACTGATTTTTATTGGATCATCTTTGAAGTTCCCTACCTGCAACTTCCCCCCTTGGGCAATATGGCATAGCCACCATTATCATCAGCCTGGGTTTAAAATGAGGTCCACAATGCCCAGAACCCGCAGGCTACACGAGGCTCCTTTTCAGTCATGGCAAAGGGGTTGTTTAAAAAAAAAAAGAAGAAGAAGAAGGAAAGGAAGGAAAGAAAAGAAGGAAAAAGCTTTATCTCCTTGTAAATACACAAGAGACAGAAGTCCAAAATAGAATTGTGAAAAGGAAGTAATAGTCAAAGTGAAGGGACTTGTAACACATCACCTCTGACACCTGTGCAGTGGGAGGGCTTTGTAGCTCTCACACTGTAACCTTCCCTGCAGAAAACTGCCCGGTCAAGGTCAAGCATGCTAAAAAGAACCGGCTCCAGGTCTACTACCCCGCCAGGGTGGAGACTCGGGTTATGATCAGCTAGTGAAATACAAAAGCTCGTTAGCCATCACCGCAATTTAGATGGACTTGGTTCTTCTTTTCAAACTCCAATATTGAATATATATATTTGCAATGTCTGTGATTTCTTTAATGCTGCAACCTACCTCTGGAGGATCTGAAAACCCCTTCAAGCAGCCAAGTGCCCATGTCACGCTAGCTGGGGTCTGGAAGTCAATTAACCTCTCTAAGCCTCAGTTGCTTAAACACGCATTACTTCACTTACCAGGTCGGTGTGAGGCTTGGAGAAAACGAATATAATCAGGAGGGAGAAAGAGCTAAAAAAACGTTGGCTGTGATTATCGTTATTGGTGTAGAAATTGTGTTTCACTTCAGGCCGACTTCCGTCCCAGGAGAAGCAGGGCCACGCGGTGCGTCCGCCCTGGAACAGGTTCTGCCACACAGCTATTCATCTTTCGCACTCCGCAGGGGTGCAACAGGGATGCAATTACTGAAGCTTTTTTCTTTCTTCGCTTCATTCTTTTGGAAGGCAATGTGTACTCTAAGGAAATACACTGTGTTATCGAACAGACCACATTTACCCAAACCTTTCACTGATGTCACTAATATATTTTTTTAATCACTTGGGTGTTGATGGAAAGGCAAACAAGAATATCAAAAATAGTAAGTGAGGAATAACTATCGTTTTGTAGAAACATGGAGCATATTCCCCGAGTACTGTATAAATCCTTCCATAAAGGACTTTTTAAAAAATCCTTTTAACAGATCACCTTGGGAATTTCAATAGACTCTAAAGCCTCTCTGTTTTGAGGAGGATTTCACGGATCCTTTTCCTCACTGCTCTGCCTCTTGCTAGTGGTCGGCTCACTTTTAAGCCAGCCAAGCTGCAGCCCCAGACACGGACAGATGGACACCTCGCGTGAAGAAGTGACAAAGCAGAATACCCACCTGACGGAGAAAGAGACAGGATAAGTCTTGAGCTGCCAGGTCCACTGATAAAGATGTTAGGTTCCTGGGACCCCTTCCCCCAACCATACCCACACAATCACTGACTCCTACTCTTCATCCCTTTGACACTGTCTTCCACTGGTCTTCTCCGGGATCTCTTGCAAATGAATAGGTCATTTGCTTCTTTCACTAAGGAGCTGAACCAACCTCCCATCCCTGTCCCCTTCTCATCCCCTCCCCAAAATTCGACTTCATTCCAAAGATTTATCTCAGCTGCATCCCTCTCTGGTTCGTTTTTCACTCGATCTCTCCTTTATCTCCACAGGCTTCCTCTGACACATGCCTGCCTCCTGGCATACACCAACGTTTCCAGAATACGCGGACATGTAAGACATGACTCTCTGAATTGCACCTTACCAAACACTATTGGATTTTCAAACTTGCACAAACTTATGTTCAAGTCATGATCCACTCGGGCTCACGCTATGGAACTTTGTGGGCTATAGTTAGCACGGCAGCGAGAGTTTTAAGCGTGTTTGAATTAAACATGTATTTATTGAGTGCTCACTGTGAATGTTCAGTACAAAACTGAGTGGGTAGCTCCGATAGTTCCTGCCTCCCAGATTTTACACCAGGGATTTCTCAGAATTTGGTCCAAGGACTCCCCTCAAAATGCAGTCTTTTCTAAGACTTCCTGGATCACGGAGCTCCAGCATGAGAACAAAACAGCAAAACAGAGAACAAGGGACACAGTGGAGGAAGTGCACTGGCTGTGGCCGACAGGCTTAGTGCCTACACCGCCTCCCGGGTTTTCTTCCCGCATGTTCACGGGCAGGTTACTTTCCACTCCGACCTCCACTGTGCTCACCGGTAAGTTGTCGGCTCTAAGAGTCCTTGCGGGATCACCAGGGAAAAGTGACAATACATTTCCAGTACTTCGCACCATATTCAATAAATGTGAGGTATCATTACGACAGCCAGGGCCTCTGTGTTGCTAACTGCTCCTGGAGTTGTGACACACTGCAGCCCTGATAGGTTTTATTCTTAAAAAGAGCCCGACTGGCACTCAGTGTGTCTTTTTCACATTGATGTTTCTCTCTTTCTCTCTCTCTCTCTCTCTCTCTCTCTCTCTTCCTCTCTCTCCCTCCCACTCAATCTGAACAAAAAATGGTGTGGCTCAGTGCCTGAGCGTCGACCCATGCACCACGAGGTCGCTGGTTTGATTCCCGGTCAGGGCACGTGCCCAGGTTGTGGGTCAGTTCCCCAATGGGGGGTTGGGGGCATGTAGGAGGTGGCCAATTGATGTTCTCTCTCATCAATGTTTCTAATCTCTCTCTCCCTCTCTCTTCTTCTCTAAAAAAAAAAAAAAAAAATCAGTAAAAAAAAAAAAGGACCAGAACAGCCATGGCCTGTTTGCTCAGTGGTTAGAGCATTGGCCAGCAGACCAAAGAGTCGTGGGTGGATTCTGGTCAAGGACATGTGCCTTGGTTGTGGTTTAGTCCCCAGACCTGGCCTAGGTCGTGTGGGAGGCAACCAACCGATGTGTCTATCTCACATCAATGTTTCTCTCTCTCTCTTTCTCTCTCTCTCCCTCCCACTCTATCTGAAGATAATGGAAAAATATCCTCGTGTGAGGATTTAAAACAAAAAAGAACAGAACAGCACAAGCGTTCCAGAAATTCGGGGAGGAGAGTCTTCGTGGTAATTCGGGTGGGAGGGGAAGGCGCCGGGAAGAGCTGGGCGCAGCTTTAGGGTGCTGAGTCTCACTCAGGCGGGCCGGGCTGGCAGAAACCTCCCTTCCTGGAAGGTCCTCAAGTCCTGATCTCCGTGAATTGTGAAGAGCTTCAAGAAACAATTTTAATACTACCTTCCCATGTCCTTCAACTATTTCATGATTAAAATGATCTTTTTTCTTTTTTCCAATTTTTATCAATTTATTTTTTTGTTACAGATGTTTCTCCTTTCCCCCCCTAGACACCGTCCTCCCCATCTGCCCCCCCCAGCATTGTTGTCTATGTCCATTGGTTATACATACATGCATGTAAGTTAAATGATCTTTTTTGTATGCCTGTATTTTAAAATACTTTCAGTTAAAATTATCCTTAAAATTACTCCAAGCTCTATGCTAGAGAGCATGTTGGTGCCTTGTGGTTGGTTTTAATCCTCACCTGAGTATATGTTTTCACTGGTTTTAGAGAGGGGGGAAGGAAGGTGGGGTGAGGGAGAGAGAGAGAAACATCCCTGTGAGAGAAACATTGATCGGATGCCTTCTGCACACACCCCAAGTGGGATCACATTCACAACATTCCAGTGTACGGGTGACGCCCCAACCAACTGAGCCACCTGGCCAGGGCTGGTGGCTTGTGTGATGTCTCACATTCCATTCCCACCAAGATGTAGAATTTTATACAGACTGCTTATCAGGTATACCTAGTTCTTTATATGCAAAATGACATCTCTGACCCCCTGCCAGAAGGGGGCACTCTTTGGGTTACTATACTACTATTACTGATGGGATGCAGCTTTTCTCTTGGAAGAACCATGTAAAAGATGCTCCCTGAGAGTCAGGAAGACTGCCTCTGGCAAAAATGAAGATTCACCTGTTCCAGGAAGCTAACTGGCTCATGATGGGATGGAGCCTCTTGATCCCATTAGTGAAACACACTAATCAATTAAGCCAACTCAGAGCCAATCCTATTAAACGCCATTATTTCTAGGAAGAATAAAGAGTAAGCCCTGGCCGGTTTGGCTCAGCGGTTAGAGGGTCGGCCTGCGGTCCTTAGTTCCCGCTAAGGGCACGTGCCTCGGTTGCAGTTTGTCCCCGGCCCTGGTTGGGTCATGCGGGTGGCAGCCACTCAATGTGTCCCTTTCGCATTGATGTTTCTCTCTCTCTCCCTCCCACTCTATCTGAACAAAAAATGGAAAAAAATGTCCTCGGGTGAGGATAAAAAAAAAAAAAGAATAAAGAGTAACTACACTCCACTTTTTAAAAAATGGAGAGGTTTCAAACGATAAAACCTGCAAAATAAGGTAACAGCAATTACTGAGTGTATAAATATAATCTAAGAATGCAAACAGGTTTAGCATTCAATCCACAGAACAGGTATTCTCTCCGAATGAGAAAGCCTCCTTTGAAACTGAGTGTGTGTATAAAAACAAAGGGGCTAAGACAACTCATTTTATTGCAGGCAACTGCTATTAATGCCACACAGGGGAGAGATACAGCCTTTACTTTCATATTCCAGTCCTGCAGGAAAAAAATATGCATATATACATATATATTAAAATAGACTGAGACAGATCAGCACACATAAATAGCTCAATGCAACATCTGTAGCAGTCCTGGAGATTGTATTAAAGTTCTTGCTGTTTATCAGGTTGGTAAATCCTATCAGCTCCTACTTGTTTAAATTGCCAGTTGCTGGGCAACCACATCTTCTGTCAACTGTCACTCACTCTAAGTTCCTCTGCGATACTCCTTTGAGAAAAAAAAAAATAGTGAAAAATTATTGCGATGCTTATTTGGGGCACAAGAAATACACTTAACTGTACCCTTGAGCTTAAAGAGTCTGAGAATTGAGTGATATTGGGAAAATAAACATGTTTAGTGAGTTGGAGGAGGGCAGTGGTGGTGCAGGGAGTCATGGGTGAGTATCCAGGCAGAAGATGAGAGACTTCGCTGATGGGAGTTTCTCTTTTGGAACTTGGACCGCAGTTGAGGCGTGTCTGTGACAGAAGTCGTCCAAAAGGAAATGTGCACTCTGGGGGAGCTACGTGATTCTCAACAAAGCTGATGTCTAGTTATTTTTACAGTCATACGCTCATCACTTAAGGATAAATAAGTGTTAGAGCCACAGTAATCAACTCTCCCTTGTTTCACATGCTGGATTTTTTTTTCACCTCGGATGCTTAGAAACAAAGTGATTTGCTACCATATCACGAAAATGTCTACTATGTAAATGTTTTCTTTTCTTGGATGTAAGTCAGCATCCAGTACTTTACTCAGTCCAAGGGTTGTTATCTAACAGTAGTATAAAACCTCTGTGCGAGGGGAGGCGGCCCCGCAGCCATGGAGATCCCAGAACGCAGCATCTCTGCGGCGGACTCCATCAGCACCAGCAGTCCAGGGTTGCCGCCCCCGTCTCCCTGGGCTTCGGGTTTGGACCAGATGGCCTCTAAACTTCTTCTGAGCAATAACATTGCATGAGCCCATCAATCTTTAAATTATATAGTTCTCAGTTGCAGCCTATAAAACTGAACCAACCCAATAAATCAGACTTGTTTGTGTAGCTGCATCTCACAAACACAGATAGGAATGTCTACATCTAGAGACAAAGAATGTTACTAAAATGTGAATTTTGCTCTGTTGCACAAATCTTTTAAAAAAAAAAGAGAGGGATATCTTTATGACTTCAATAGGGTATTATTAGTTTTTTTTATTCTCACCTGAGGATATTTTTCTATTTATCTTCAGATAGAATGAGAGAGGAGAGAGAGGGGGAGGAAGGAGGAGAGAGAGGGAGGGGGGGAAAGGGAGAGGAAGGGGGGAGAGAGAGAGAGAGAGAGAGAGAGAGAGAGAGAGAGAGAGAGAGAAACATGGATATGAGAAGGACACATTGACTGGCTGCCTCCCGCATGACCCCGACCAGGGCCAGGGATGAACTGAGGTATGTGCCCTTGATGGGAATCAAACCTGCAACTCATTGGTCCATGGGCCGATGCTATAACCACTGAGCAAAACCAGCCAGGGCAAGAGTATTATTTCTTAAACAAGACAGAATGTTTCAACTTTGAAATTAATACCTTTGTTCAATAAGAGAAACTCTTAAATTAAAAGGGTAAAGATGAATTACACTGAGGAAAATATATTGCAATGCTAACCAACAACGAATTAGTAATGGGAGTATTTTAAGAACAACCATGACATCAGTAAGGAAACCAGACCAAAAAAAACAAACAAAAAAAAAAACAATTTAGAAATAGGAAAAGAAATGAACAATGACCTCAAAGGAAAATTTCAACAGCCAATAATTATCTGGAAAAACGCTCAGTGAGATACCAATCACACCCATCAGATTGGGTATCCCTTGAAAATGTTACAATCCGAGTGTTGGCGGGATGTGGAACAACGGACCTCTCATACCCTCCCAGAGACAGTGCACATGCAGGCACCATCGGAATCGCAATTTAAAGCTATCGAGTCAAGTGGAAGATGTATAATACCCTATGACCTGTGCTAAGCAGAATAATGCACCCCCTCAAAAATAAGAGATGTTTAGGACCTTATTCCCAGGATCTGTGACTATGTACCTTACACAGGAAAGGGGAATTAGATTGCTGATGGAATTAAGTTTGCTAATAAATGACCTTAAGCCCTGGCTGGTTTTGCTCAGTGGTTAGAGCATCGGCCCGTGGACCAGAGAGTCCTGGGTCTGGTTCCCACTAAGGGCATGTACCTCGGTGGCAGTTTGTCTCCGGCCCCAGTTGGGGTCGGGTGGGTGGCAACCAGTCAATGTGTCTCTCTCACATCTATGTTTCTCTCCCTCTCTTCCTTCCTCTCTCCCTCTTGCTCTATCTGAAGATGAATGCAAAAATGTCCTCGGGCAAGGATAAAAAAAAAAAAAATAAGGAAATTACCGTGGATTATTCTGGTGGGCCTGTGAACTCACAAGAGTTCTCAAAAGTGGAAGATAGAGGCAGAGAGAGTGAAACAGAGATGTGACCATGGAACAGCAGTCAGAGAGATGTCGCGCTCCGACCTTGAAGACAGAAGAAGGAGGCTGAGATCCAAAGAATGTGGGTAAACACGCTCAAGGCAAGAAACGGCTTCTCCCCAGAGGTTCCATGAGAAACCCAGCCCTGCCAACACCTAGACTTAGCTCACTGAGACCCGTGCCAGACTTCTAATCTCCATAACTGTAAGATCATAAATTTGTGTTGTTTTCCACCAGCAGGTTTGGGCTAATTTGTTTCAGTAGCAATAGGAAACCAATTAATGACCCAGCAATTCTGCTCCTAGGGAAATTCTCCCACGTGTGTTCTTGGACAAAATCACACGAATGTTCACAGCAAGACCATTACGAACAGAAATTTTGGAACTAATCTTCATCAGCAGGAGAATGGATACATGAACACTTTGGTAATCTATATAATAGAGTAATATATAGTGATTAATACAAAGGATCTAGAGCCATACACACACACACACACATATCAACATGCATATAGCTCAAAGCTTATGGTAAATTAATGAAATAAGCTAAAGCATGATTTGTATAATGCACCATTTCTAACAAAATGATATGATGATATTTGTGGATAAATACTATAATTTAAAAAGAAATCAGTGGAATGACAAGCGCCCTACTGAGGATAGTGGCTATTTCAGAGAAGTGAGTGAATTGTATAGAATGCTTCAAGTACATCTGAAATGCTTTACTTCATGGGACAAAAATAACAAGTCCCGAGGTAAATAAGACAGAATGTAAAGGTTTGTCAAGACCATCACGAGTAAATGACGATCAAATTTATTATTCATGTTACCGTACTACTGAAATATTTCAAAATCAAAAAATGAACAACCTACACTCCAGTGATGTATTTTCCAGGTGTCCACTGGCAAACAAGCAACTGATACTTCCCAAGCTCACAGAAAATGCGCTCACCCACAGAAGCATCCCTATTGACTTGCCAATTAAAAGACAAAAATACCAAAAAGCAAATATCAATATTTAACCCAAATTTTGAAACCTTCCAGATGTACACCGAAACAAGCAGATTCTTATTTTTCCATTTATTTTAAGCAATTTCATCTCCTGCCTTCAAGTCAAGAACTAATTCACATTGGACTTTTTCTGCATGTTTCCAAATGGGCACACCCAGTTGTGAAGAAGTCCATTTGTAAATGGGTATTTGTGAAATGGACCATAATAAATATGCTGTCACCTTTCATACAAAAAAATGAAACAGCTCATTTAGAAACAGTGTTTAAATAAGTTGTTAAATAAAATAACATTCTACTTACCATTATCAAAACCCTCCACCAATAAGGATTAACACGCCTATTAGCTATAGACACAAATATTGAGGGAAAAATATAAATCTACTTTTTGCGGTCTCACAGTTTTCCTTTATTATTTATACTTCCATTAAACATGTTTCGATTCCTATTTCTCGCTTCTTAAAGAGGCAATGTCTGTCTAAAGCCCCGAGGGCATTATGAGAAGATCAGGAAATGACTGTTCTGTTTCTTGGGAAAATGTAAAAAATGAGGGGTTTTCCACTTTGACTGCTTTACCCCATGAATGGAAAATTTTAACTCTTTCTCTCGGAAGCATTCACAGCTTAAAATATTGGCACTAATTTGTTCTTGCCAACTTAGAGGCATGACACGGGTAAAGGAGCAGCACTGTGCTGCAACCCATTGTCATCCAAATAAAGCTGACTGCATCTCTTTGAAAACCAAGGTCTCTCTCTTTTAAGCCTTAGACAACCAAAGGGGTTATATTTAGTTCTGGGTGGCACACAACTGAATACCTGTGCCTGCCAAAACGCCCACCGCAACTGGAAGGCAGTAAAGGCAGCTCTACAGAAAAGCATGTTTCTTTGTTGTTTTTCTGACCCAGCCACATCTGGGTCCAAATGAATGTACACCTCAATCAGCACTTCTGAATATCAAAAGTAAGGATTGCTGCATTACTATGCTGAAATAAAAGATAGGTGTGCCACCATCGTCCCTCGCCACTTCGTGCTTCACTTTCGCGGATTCACTCTATCGTGGTTTTGTCCAATATAGTACAGTACAGGACAGTACAGTACAGTATAGTATTTGAAAAATCCTGGATAGAGTGAACCCACGGAGGTCAAAGCGCGAAGTGGCGAGGGACGACTGTATATCAATAAAGAATCCTACTTGGCGGAAATTCATTTACGTATTGCGGTAGAGTCTGGAACTGATTAACTGCAGTAAATGAGGGACAACTGTATTTCAGTTTACTTTACTTTACATAATACTATTTAGGGTACTAATGGAATAAGAACTATTACTAGCCCAGCTGGTGTTGCTCAGTGGATTGAGCGTTGTCCCATGGACTGAGAGGTCTGGCTTTGATTCTCCATCAGGGCACATGCCTGGGTTGCAGGCTCGATCCCCAGTAGGGGGCGCGCAGGAGGCAGCACATGGATGCTTTTCTTCACATCGATGTTTCTATCTCTCATTCCCTTCCTCTCTTTCTAAAAAAATCAATAAAAACATATTTTCAAAAAAAGGACTATTACCTAAGAAATAGTGACTGAAGAAATATCCCAGCCAGATATGATCTTATAACCCAAGCTTGTCCCTGTAATTCATGCTTTGGTTTATGCAGAGCATGACTGCATAATGCCTTCAGCATGCCAGAATCACTGATAGAGTCCTTCTTATTCAATAAGACCCTGTGCCTTTCTTGATCTTTTTCTCTTTTTTTCCATTTCCTTTTTCTCCAATCAATCAGCATGAAGACCTTTCTTTTGGTGGATCTCCATTCTTATATAATTTCTATGTGCCCCCTTCTCCGGGGAACCGTCCTCTCTTGTTCCAGCCACTTCTGAGGGGTCTTCCTTCTCTGGAGAGAACCATTTCCTCTCCAACCTACTCCTAGTCCTCCTGGGTTGAGCTTCCTAAACTTAACACAATAGCGATCCCTGAAACCACCTTGTCTGCATTTCTCTCCTTGAGAGGAAATCCCCACTGACCTCTGATAGATCACCCGAACACATCCTCTGTCAAAGCCTCGCCGAATCCATTCTATTGATGAGTAAATTGCAATCATTTAAAAGATGTTCTCAACATTAAGTTGAGATATACCTCTCTGTAAGTTCTATTTATTGGTCTACTTCATTCAGTCTCCTGTGGGTGATCCAGAATCCGTTGTTACACAGTCGTTCGCGTATCTGAATGTTATTTTCTTCGAATCTTAAATACCCTCTCTTCATTCAAATAAGCCTAATACCTTTGGCCCCATAAATATGCAGAGTGTTCACTACCAACTGATGTTAACCAAAGATAGGATTGCTATATGCCTGAGCAATATATTGGCATATATGAAACATCACAGCCCTGCCCAGCTCAGTCCATTTAAAAAGCACACCCAATCCCATCACATCACCCTGGGTTTATTACTTCAAATGATTCCTCTCCATGAGAAATTACCTTGCTTATTCATTGTTTCTGCCGAGTGTTTGTCTCTGCTGCCAGTACATAAACTCCATGAAAGTAAAGGTGATCTGTCTAATTTACAGGAAGCAGAAAACAGTGTCTAGCATATGATAGATGGCCCATACATACTGTTGACTGTTCAAATAAAATCTACTTAAAATATTGCTTCTCAATATTTTTCACCGGACATATATTCAGGATCCCTTTCTCATCTAGATCATACAATGCCTAAGTGCTGGCCATAAATTACAGAAACAAAGAACACGAGAAACCTCAGTCTTTGAGGATGATAAGCTGCGTTCTACAAGGGGAACAGGAAGAGCTCTTCAAAATATATATTGATAACAAACAGGCAGCACTACAGCGTCTTTCTGGCTCACTTTGTAAGCCCTCAGAAGGTCTGAGACGTCAAGGTTGGAAGAAAGGTATTACAGGGACAAGGGACAGAACATGCGAACGCCATGGAAGAAAACGGATAATCCAGGAACTGCTATCGACCAAGGAGAAGATGGGAAGGGGAAAGGCAAGGAGGGAGCTGGGGCGATATCAGGGCCGATCCTGAGAAGGGGGCACAGGAAGCCGCAGAAGGACTGAAATCAGAGTACCGTACGACCTAACTGGGTTAGCAATTAGGGGGAAAAAAGTATGTTAGTTCACTTCGGTGATAGGAAGCGAATTCAAAATCTTAGCAGCATGACTCAAGCCTGGCCAATCAGTATCTTTTCTTGGGAAGAATGTTCTGTCCTCTCTGACCACAGTCTCGAAACGCTGCATATTGCTGAGACGGGTATAACTAGGAGCAGGAAGACTGGGTAGAAAGTTGCAACAGGATTCCAGACAAGAGGTGGGGGGAGATGGACAAAGGTGACGAGGGTAGAGCTGGACCAGAGGGAACGGAGCACGAAATACTCAAGGAGGTAGGACCGCAGGGCCAGCTGATGAAGGGGTGAGTGGAAGGGAAGGTCAGAGATGACTCCCAAGCTTTTTCTTCTTCTTTTTTTTTAACAGACTTGTTTTCTTTTATTTATTGTTTTATTTTATTTTGATATTAAACTTTAGCATTCAATATTATTTGGTATTTGTTTCAGGTGTGCAGCATAGCGGTTAGACAATCACGTACTTTTCAAAGCGATGCCCCCATACTTCAAGTACCAACTGGAAGGAGGTCCCCACAGAAATCAGGAATGAGGAACAGGCATCTCAGTCGCCTTCACTTTCCCTGCACTGAGGGAAGGAAATGCATCAATATATTAATGGATCTCTCTGAGAGCTGGTATTTAAGGTGATTTTTATCTTCTTCAGTCTTTCTTTCATTGCCAATTTCTTTAAAAGTGCATTTTTCCAGAATTTTCAATTTTATTATTTAACTTACTTCCCATTGAAGATCATAAAAGTCATTAAAATCAAAACCAAATGTAACATGTAGGTAGATTTAGGAGTTTGGAGATTTAACTTTTTTTTTTTATCCTCACCCGAGAACATTTTTTTGATATTTTGTTCAGATAGAGTGGGAGGGAGAGAGAGAGAGAGAAACATCGATGTGAAAGGGACACATCGAGTGGTCGCCACCCACATGACCCAACAGGGGCCAGGGACAAACTGCAACCGAGGACGTGCCCTTAGCGGGAACCGAAGCCGGGTCTCTCCAGACCGCAGGCCAACACTCTAACCGCTGAGCCAAACCGGCCAGGGCTGGAGATTTAACTTTTTACATAAATATAGCCAGCAATAAAAGACTATGACAGTACCAGGTGATCCATGTCAACCTGGGCTTTGTTTCTTCTTCTAATGAGGTTACCTGTCACGTGGCACAGAAGTTTTGTGGAATGCCTCCTATTAGGATACATGATGCAGAGCCATAGTCTGCACCAAATTAATATGTAAAACAAAAGGGACACTCACTTCATTTACACTGGTTACGTTGCTTTCCATTTTTACTCAGTTACAGCAGCAACTCACCTTACACACTTAACATCTTGACATGGTAATTTAGACAGAGTCTACCATTCTGCCAATAAACAGACTTCTTATGTAACAGGCCATCTTCATAAACACTTGGACCACAAACATTATACAGAAAGAGTTTTCTCAAAGGTGTCTTAATGTAGCCAGTTGTGTGGGTAGGTTAACAAGTATTATAACCCCATCTCCTGATTTCTTAGAGGAAATTTTCTTCCAGGCTTTAAAGAGAGTTATTAGTAGTATTTCCTGCAAAATGCAAACATGCCCTGCAGAGACTTATTCATTCAACAACAGGTCTGGGGGAAACAGCAGGTTACAAAACAGAGGGTAGAAATAACTCCCTGCCTCATGAAACTTACATTTGGGTGAGAAAACACAGGGTGTAGCGTTTTGGAAGTGTCTCCACTATGTTGCCATAAACCTGTGGGATCTAAAGAGCGGGACTAAATATGCCTAACAACGAAACCCAGTCTTCTGTGGATGCCGCTGAGACAATGGAAGATTTTCAGGGAAGAGGCCCCTCAGCTTGGCGCAACAGTCACTGCTATAAGTATATTCCACAGACTTCGGGGCAGGAAGATCTAGAATCCCAAGCTGTAAACATAAAGCTGAATACTCTTGACCTGCCAAACCCCCGGGGATGGGGGCTGACTGTTCTACTTCAAGCAAAATACAATTGTGCATCCCTACGGGCCACCAGAGATGAGGGTCCTGAGAGAGGGCAAGTTGGGAGGCCATCAGGCTGGCCTCGGATGAGAAGGTCCCAGCAAGGAAAACAAACAACAACTATATGGCCAGTTGTTCCTTTTGCTAGAAACAGAGAAACAGCTAGGGAATTCACAGAACTCTAATTCTCTTGCAGGATGAAGATGGAACAACAAAAGTCTATGTGGTGATGCTGACCTCATCCCAGTAACAACAGAACTGATGTCTCCATCGTAAGCTGGGGCAGTGCTAACACTCCAACGTACTTAATCTTCAAGCATGTGTGTTTTTTTTTCAATGGAGAAAAGAAACCCAGGTAGAAGATTGAGAACAGCCAGTGGGGCAGGAAGGGTGCATAGAAGTGAGGGGTCCCTTCAGGAGACTACTCTGCTATAATTGATTATTTGGGAAGCATCTTTTATTTTAAAAATAGTGTCGCTGTATAAGTACAGCGCGCTAACCGATTGCGCCAGTGGAGCTGCCACTATGGAAAACAATATGGTGTCACCTCAAAAAATTAAAAATTGATCTCCCATTTGACCCAGTGATCCCTCTTCTAGGAATATACCCTACGAAGCATAAAACACCAATCAGAAAGAATATATGTACCCCCATCTTTGTAGCAGCACTATTTACAATTGGTAAGATCTGGAAACAGCCCAAGTGCCCATCAGTAGACGAATGGATTAAAAAGCTGTGGCACATATACACAATGGAGTACTACGCAGCGGTAAGAAAGAAAGATCTCTTATCCTTTGAGACTACATGGAGGGACCTGGAAAGTATCATCCTAAGCGAAACAAGCCAAACAGAGAAAGACAAATTTCATATGATCTCACTGATTTGTGGAATATAATGAACATAACAGTTTGAGGACAATCCCCTAAGGAGTGGGGAGGTGAGAGAGGGATGAACCACAGAACTTATATGCATGTATGCATGAACAGTGGACATGGACAACAATCTGGGGAAGGGGCAGGGAGGGAAGGGGGAGGGGGGAATCAGTGGGGGAAAAAAGGAGAATCATTTGTAACAAAACTTAATCAATAAAAAAAAAATAAAAATAAAAAAAATAAAAATAAAAATAGTGTCGCTGGGTCAAATTAAGTTACTTCTTTGGGTCAAATTAAAACACTTTTAGTCCCTCTCTATGCCCTAAAGTACGCTTGCAGGGGATGGAGAAATGCAGGAACCCCTTAGAGATTATGGGTTCTTTGTGACTTAGCGCCCCCTTCTCTAAGAGATGGAACAACTCCTACACAGACAGCAGGTGGGGGCAAGAATTCTTCAGGTAGGACTTCTACTCACTTAAGATTAATAGTAAAAGTCCTAATATAATAAAGGACTAAGGTAAATTCAATAAAGTAAGAACCCAAGGATTTGCGTGGGGAAATCATGGTGCAATGAACTGACAGGTGTTCCAGACCCTATCTAATACTTGCCTCCGGTATTCCAAACACTGCTTACACTAATATTTAAAGTCTGTAGCCAGGCTGATGTGGCTCAGTGGTTGAGCATCAACACATGCACCAAGAGGCCGCTGGTTCAATTCTCATCAGGGCACATGCCCAGGTTGTGGGCCAACTCCCCAGTGGGGGGCATGCAGGAGGCAGACAATCGATGTTCTCTTTCATCAATCTCATCAATGTTTCTATCTCTCGCTCCCTCTTTAAAAATAAATAAAGAAAGAAAACACTTTAAAGTCTATACAGCAAACATTTTAATAAACAACACCTTAGAAAAGGACCACTGACGTCATTTCAACTTATTAATAATGAAAGGACACAAGTAACGAAGAAGAAAGGATATAAGAAAATGCAGAGAGGTCAAAGTTGAGCCCCAATCCCTCAGCATACCCGCAGTCTGAGAGCCTCACAGAGGGTCCATCAGAAAGTAGAAATGCGCTCCTAATGTCCCGTTCTATAAGACGGACAAGGCTGACTCAATGTCCATACCACAAGCACCTTGGCATCCTGAATTTTGCTCTATTTATTCAGAGAGGTCAGCCCTCCCTTGGACTTTCTGAATACCAAAGTCGTACAGTATTTATTATGCAAAAGTTCCTGCCCAACCAGCGGCTCAAGACCCAAAGCCCTGCGTGGAGGGTTCTCAGACTCCACGCACCTGTGATCAAAGGCAGGATTTTCAGATCATTTTAAAGCCCTTGCTTGGGTATTCAGGAAATGTTCAAGGTTTTTAAAATTATCACCAGACATGGGGAAAAAAAATATTTTTTCAAATAGATAATTTTTTTTTTTTTTTGCAGTCCTGAAAGTGCTTTTCAGGAACCCTTCCCACCTGACTCAGATGTACTGGAGCTGGCAATGAACGGAACTCTGCAAAAAGCATCACCAAACAGAGCTGTGCTTCAGGCCGGGTTCCATCCTGAAAGGCCTGAAGCCCAGTGTGGCTGGCTGGTCAGGGCAGCGACTGCTCACCAGCCGCAGAAGCTTGTTTTCATAGCGGCTGGTTCATTGTAAAGAAATGCTGCTCACTGAGAATTGTAGTTTTAGGAAGGGATGGGAAGTCAAATTTTATTGCAGCCATTTAATTTTTTTTAAAAAAGCTTACAATTTGATTTCCCATTCAAAATAAGAAATACGTCCAAATTCAATGCTGTGTCGACAGAGCAGCTTTGTTCTTAATTTGATATTTATAACTAGAGAAATTTAAAGAACAAGACATCTATATGTTCAATGTCATAGGCCTATAGATTAAAATCTTTGTTACTGAAAGAAAAAGAAAACTAATTTTATTTTTCAAAGTATTGCATGCCAACCAATAACTTCAAAAATAATTCCTAAGTAATAATTAGATGGGTGCAGTTATTTGTACAGTTAAATAAAAGGGAAATCTTGAATAATCAATTGCCTAAACATAATTACTAACAATTCCTCCTACATAATACAAAGTTTCGATGCAGTTGCCTATTTTTGTTTATTAGAATTATAATAACAATAAGAGATGAGATGAAATCTGGATCTGGTCAAAGAGTGACACATAATTTTTTCTTAGTTCTAGGTAGGTGACATTACTTTTTCTCATTTTGGTGTGCCCAAAGAGAAGAACCTGTAAAATAAGTTGTATGCTGGTATCCCAATTTAAAAGAAAATACAGCAGAATCCATAACATTTACTCTCTTCTTCTTTTGTTTGTTTTGGGTTTTTGAATTATGTTTTGAGAGAGAGAGGAAGGGAGAGAGAGACACACACACACATTGATCGACTGTCTCCTGCACACCCCCCACTGGGGATGGAGCCCACAACCTGGACATGTGGCCTGAGCAGGAATCCAAATGGGACCTCTCGGTCCACGGGACGATGCTCCATCCACTGAGCCACACCGGCTGGGCTCATTTACTCTCCTCTTTAGGCCAAGTCTGTCTTTGAGGAGAAGAGGACATTTTCCTGCTGCAAGGATCCCTAAGCAGGGACTATCCCGCCACCACTGGTTTCTCACTAAAGCCTCTTGTATGTTAGCAGATTTCACTTTGGCAAGATGTAGGTTTTACCTGCACCCTGCGCTTGCTTCTTTCATGGACTGAAATTGGTTGGGGGACTTGGACTTCTCTCTGGTGTCGTATTCATTTTCTAGGGCTGCCATAACCAATTATCACTAACTGGTCCCTTAAAACAACAGAATTTATTATCTCAAAGAAGTTCTGGAAGCCAGAAGTCCAACATCAACTTCACTGGATGAGATCGAGGTGAGCGGGGCCACGATCCTTCCAAAGGCTCTGGGGGGAGCTCTTCCTTGGGGTGTCCAGCCTCTGACAGCGCTGCATTCCTTGGCTTGTGGCAGCATTGGATCCCTCTAATCTGCCCCCGCGGCCACATCGCCTTCTCCTCTTCTGTCCGCATCAATATCCCTCTGCCCCTCTCTCATACGGACAGATGTGATTTTGTCTTTTGGGCCCAACTAGATAATACAGAATAATCAGGATAATCTCAAATTCCTTAATTTAATCATATCTTCCAAGTCCATAAGTAAAGCATCAAATGTTCCTTAATTTCTTGTTGCTTGGAGTATGATAAAGTATTATAAAATGTCTAGATTATGCCCTGGCCGGTTTTGCTCAGTGGTTAGAGCGTCAGCTCGCAGACCAGAGAGACCAGGGTTCGGTACCCGCTAAGGGCATGTACCTCAGTTGCAGTTTGTCCCTGGCCCCAGTTGGGGTCATGTGGGTGGCAACCACTCGATGTGTCTCTCTCACATCGATGTTCCTCTCTCTCTCTTCCTCCCTTTCTCCCTCCCGCTCTGTCTAAAGGTGAATGCAAAGGTGTCCTCGGGTGAGGATAAAAAAGTCTAGATTATAATGTCAGGATGATGATGGCCAACAAAATTAAATATTTAGTATTCCTAAGCATTCTTTTTAATTTTTTTATATGTCGAACCATCAAGTCATACACCTTAGATATATGCAATTTTTATTCATCAGTTACAGTTGAACAAATGTGGAAAGTGGTTCTCCTGTGTAATATGAATAGAACCCTTCTTCGGAATTAAAAATTATTTTATTTAAAATTAAATTGCTGGCCCTGGCCAGATAGCTCAGTTGGTTAGAGTGTCGTCTTGATATACCGAGGTTGTGGGTTCAATCCCTGGCCAGCTAAGCATTCTTTTTAATCTCTAAAACACCGCATTTAAAAAATATTTTCAAACACATCTGATTACCAGGTTTAGAAATGAAAGATTATTAGATCTGCTAGTAAACGCAGATATAATCGTTACATTTATTTCTTGGGACTCTACCGTGTCTCATGCTGGAAATCCTTATTCCAGAGTGTCAGGAAAGTCGGACAGACAGAACCAAGCACTCTGAATGGACAGCGTCCCGGCTCTGCGTCCCAGCCTTGCCCTGGCAGATGACTTCAGGGGAGCACATATGCCCCATCTGCCAATCTGGGAAGAGAGAGGTGTCCCTGGGCATATCCCTGCCACTCAAGATCCAAAATGAAATAGACTTGAGCCCCTAATTCTTTAGCTGGTTCAAAGAAATCCTATCCCTGGTGCCACCAGCTCTTTGGGAGGTAGCAGCCCGTCCCCGTCTCTGCTGCCTGGGTTTTCTCCAGCACCGTGTGTCTGAGCCAAGAGCCCACGTCTGCATACACACAAAGATAATAATAATGATTTTTTTAAAACAACCCTATCAAAAGCTTCCCACGATCTTTCTTTTTGGTTCCCTTTTATTCTCCTCCTCTCATCTGTACCCCACAGTCCCTCTATCTCAGATAAGCCCAGGAACTCCAAACCCTGTTCATGCTGCTCTGAAATCCAGTTCACACTCTGACGTCTGGGCAACACTGCAAGAAGAGAACCCCTTGAAAGGAGAGAAGGCGAGAAAGGCACTGGGTAGGGTGGGTCAGATGCTCATGGTCCCTCCAGAATCCTTATCCAGACTGCAGAACAACACATTTCTCTTCCTAAGAGAAATTTTTACTTTTGTCAAACTGTTAAGACATTTTCTCCACCTTGTTATACTTTCAATGCGGCTAATCCTACCCTCTTGGAAAGGTACTAGTGAGGATGAAAAGAGAAAATATATGTAAATAATTTAGCACATTGTCAGGCACAGACAATAAACTTAGTAAGTCTTATTGCTATCAGCATGATTAATATTACTAGTGTGTTACAGGGATTTAAATGAGATCTTTTTAGATACAAACCATGTAAGAAAATCTATAGTCAATATTCTTAAATGACTATAAAAATCATTGATGTCAGAATCATAGCTTGATTCAATGCTACATTCTAAAGGGTTGTCATGCATAAAAACAAATGCCAATGAATTCCACTCTGAAAACAATTTTGCATAGCTTTATTTTTAGTTTCGCAGAACTGGCCTGTTTTTCTTTTCCCTGGGTGAACAGAATTCCCTCTGAAATCCCTAATGTAGCAAATAAAGAGAGAGGTATATTTCTGGTTTCAGTCAAATATTATCTGGGTTGAGGGTGGGGATGGGCATGGAGATGAAGCTGGGAACGAGAAACATAAATCTGATTCAGAAAAAACTCTCAGTGGTTAACAATGAGCAATAAGGTTGCTCACTAATGTTGACAACTTACCACGGATCCTCTTCATTTTTCTCTTCTGCAGTCCCTGTGACTAATTTCTGCCTTTAAAGAGTCATCTCTAATTTCTACTGCTTCAAATAGAGCCATGCATGAGCATCTCAAAGCTATATTCCATCCATGAATTCTGATAATGACAGGTATACATTCCGTTAATGGTGGAAATGAACTACCAGTTTCATTGGTTTCGATCCATCAGAGCTGTAAAAAATTTTATATGGTCACCCAAAGGCTCATTTCCTTCCCTCGCAGTCCTTTAATAACACTTCTTAATTAATACATACTATGACATTAGTGAAAAATAATATGCTATCCAGCAGAATGAGGAGGGAAGCAGGTCAACTGTGCATTGCTCGGCCGCAGGAGAATCCCGCTCTGAACCACAGGCCTCTCGGTGCGGGGCCCGAACTTGACGCAGACCCACAGCAAGAACGACGCAGCGCCAGCTGCCAGGGGGCCAGCGGTCACAGGAAACGGCCACAAGGCTGATCGCACAATGGTTGCGATGGACCAGTTCCGGAGGCAGACAGTATAGTCAAAGCTAAAATTTCCTCTGCTGGCCCTGCCTGAGAAGGGGCACTCAGGCGTTTAAAAAATAAAAATTAAAATATATGTGTATTTTTGGTATATATGGGTGTGGTAAGTACACACAAAGATATATGTGTGATATACAAATATATAGATTTCTTTTTTTATTTTTTTTCCTTTAATCCTCACCTGAGGACATTTTTCCATTTTTTGTTCAGATAGAGTGGGAGGGAGAGAGAGAGACAGAGAAACAATGACGTGAAAGGGACACATCGAGTGGCTGCCACCCGCACGATCCAACCAGGGCCGGGGACAAACTGCAACCGAGGTACGTGTCCTTAGCGGGAACCGAACCCAGGTCTCTCTGGACCGCAGGCCAAGGCTCTACCCACTGAGCCAAATATATAGATTTTTAAAGAAAAACTTCAAACAAGCAAACAAGAAAATAAGATAGACTACCACAGAAATGTGCCTTGCTTCCCAGAGCAACTTCCAAGAGTCCACTGGTTTTCTCGGAGTAAGTGATATGAAAACATTCACAGAAACATGCTGACTTCCCTTCTTCTACAGTGATCATTTTTTCCATCCTGGTGCTTTTGGTGATCTGACTCAAGTGCCATTTTACATGCAAAATAGCCAACAGACACTGAGCCCATGAACTCATTAGAAAAGTATTCATGTATACAGAATACACTAAGTGAAAATGTTCGTATCTACTGAATAACGTGTGTCCCATAATTGCAAGATTAGGCCCAGGGATAACAACTGGGAAAAACAGACGTCACACGCTGCTAAAAATAAGCTGATGCCAAAGCTACCAGACTTAGCTCCGAAGTCTCCCTAAAATGACAAGAAGTCATGCTGATTCCAGTTTCAAGGCATGGATATTTGACAAGTCTTCTCATACACCATTTAGAATATCACCACCACTTAACTAAAAGCCCAGTGGGTTTTTTTTTGTGTGTGTTTTTTTTTTCTTAAGAGGGTATGAGGAATGAACAGTTCTAAATATATTATGAGGTTCTGGCACATCTAAAGACTACAATTATTTTCTATGATTAACCCTGCATTTTTTGACTTACGTACCAGGGGTAATTTGGGAGGAATGTGTTCTGCTTTGAACCAGAATTCATATCTCTGTAGTTTTGTGTTACTAATTTCCAATGCAATTTAAGACACAGGCTAAGGATGATGAGTTGGGGTGGTGGTGGTGAGGAGCAGGAGTATGAATCAACATTCACTTTTTTTGACAAACCGACCACTGACACCAACTGTTTCCATGGTGAACAATTTCATCTGTACTCAAGGCCGGGGGACCCAGGTAGGCCAGTGCCCAAAGTTCACAGCCAGATGATTTAATTCTGAGAGTTATTTTAAAAGGCTGTTGACCTTAGGATGTTTTGCAAAAATAAAATCAAATAAAAAAATGAAGTCACCTGACTCAGGGGAGGCCGAGCAGGGCACACTGGGATTCTGATAGAAAGAAACAAGATCTCTCACAAGGGCTGTTCCGCAGTGTCAGCCGTGCGACACCCCCTCGCTCCAGACCTCTACATTTACCGATAACAGAACGAAGCTTGCGGGTCCAGAGAACTCAGCCACGGTCACTTAATGATTTTATACCATTTTCCGAATAATCCTATCTGAAGGAACATACTGTCCTTTTTAGAAATTATTAATTTCTTCCACTTAATTCAGAAAGCAATATTAAATGTTTTGACTCCCCAAAGAATAGGCTTCAGACGTCAATAATAACTTCTGTGTGTACTCAGATACGACAAAATATTTTGCCTATTATGCCTCCTCTTACTACAATCTGAGGAGTTTCTAAACACCTTGAATGCAGCTATAGTTTACTTTTGGCACCAGCAATTGAAAGACCATTGTGGATTTTGGAAGTTACTAATCATCTGAAGAGAAGAGAGATACTGTCCCTGGGACCCGGTGGCACTCTGAAGGTGAGACAGCGGCCTAATCGCTGTAACGTGGGAGCAAAGAGAAGGAAGCAAAGGAACACGCAAGGGAGGATTTTTCGAAGAGGCACGTGAAGGTGCTAGAGAATGACACGCACTCAACGCGTTTCTCCAAGTCATTTCTCCAAGTCTGTAGTTCCCGCCTGGCCCGGAGAACAAGCCGGGACTCCCCACAATCCGTCCGCTGCTGTTAGCTGCAGTGGCTCTCAAATACCTGACGTCAGCCTCTTCCTCGATGTGCTAGAACAAACTGCGGAAGCTCTGTCTTAAATTTTGACTCCAATTATCTTTCATTACATCACGATGTTGAAATGTTGGATTGCTTGGATTGCAAAGACCGAAGATGAGTGAGCACCGAGGAGAGGGGCAAAGTCTCCTGTTAGGATCAAGTTAGTCCCTGTCTTACAATGGCAGTGTTCACGTCACCATCCTCTCTTGCTTATAATATTAGACTTTTTCCTTCTCTGGGGGGTTGGGGTTGGTAGGGGGTGACACTCGCCAAAGCTTTGGCTCAGGAAAGACACTGACTCTTCCTTTTTTACCTTCAAAAGATGTTTTCTCTAACTGACGTCAGAGACTGGTTCAATAGTCTACACTATACCTCCCACACCACCCCACAAATGGTCCAGTAAATAGTAAACAAAGATGAATACTTCCTTTTTTTTAAGTATGTTTTTATTTTTTTTAGAGAGAGGAAGAGAGAGAGAGAAACATCGATGAGAACAAAACATGAGTTGGCTGCCACCTGCATGCCCCCTAGTGGAGACCAAGCCTGAAACCCAGGCATAGATATCTAACCAGCAACCAAATAGTGCTATCAGCTACCAGCCAGTCAATCGAGTTCATACTAACAAGTATTGGGCATAGAGTTATCACTGTTCTAGCTTTAAAACAGACAGCCCATTTAAAAAAATAATTGCAATAGACGTTAAGTATTTTTCCTTATACATATTATCCTAAACTTCAAAATGCATATTCTCCAAGTTGGCCTCTAATTTAGAGGGGCGACAAAGCTTAATGCAATGTGTCTTCTACATTACAAAGGTTCCGTCCAGATTCCTAACACTGTTAAGTAGTGAAAGAGATCAGATTTGGGTAACAGACAAAAGAAGACCAATTGATGATCTATAAAGATTTCTATTTTGATCAAAATAGATCCGGAGACATAGAAAGGAGTACAGTTCAGACTGACAAACCTCGGAGGAGGGGGCAGGGGGCAGGGTGAGATAAACCAAAGAACTTATATGCATAACCAATGGCCAATGGACATAGATAACAAGGCTGTGGGGGAGGGGGATTGGGAGGAGGGTATTTTGGGGGGGTAGAGAAATATCTGTAATAAAAATAAATTAATTAAAAAAGAAAATGCATAATGAAGCTGCAAAACTATTATTTTCTGGAGCATTTGAGACCTTGCACCTGGCTATATGGTCAGTTAGGCTCAAATAAACGCTTATAAAAAAATGTTAAAAAAAAAAAAAATTTCTAGCTCTGGCCGGTTTGGCTCAGTGGTTAGAACAGTGGTTCTCACCCTTCCTAGTGCCGCAACCCTTTAATACAGTTCTCATATTGTGGTGACCCCCAACCATAAAATTATTTTCGTTGCTACTTCATAACTGTAATTTTGCTACTGTTATGTCATTTTTTTTTTTTTTTTAATCCTCACCTGAGGACATTTTTCCATCTTTTTGTTCAGGTAGAGTGGGAGGGAGAGAGAGGACCAGAGAGAGAGAGAGAGTAACATCGACATGAAAGGGACACATCGAGTGGCTGCCACCCGCACGACCAACCAGGGCCGGGGACAAACTGCAACCGAGGCACATGCCCTTAGCGGGAACCGAACCCGGGTCTCTCAGGACCGCAGGCCGACGCTCCAACCGCTGAGCCAAACCAGCCAGGGCGCTACTGTTATGTCTTGGGCGACCCCTGTGAAAGGGTTGTTCAACCCCCAAAGGGGTCGCGACCCACAGTTTGAGAACCACCGGGTTAGAGCGTCGGCCTGCGGACCAGACAGTCCCGGGTTCGGTTCCTACTAAGGGCATGTATCTCAGTTGCAGTTTGTCCCCGGCCCCGGTTGGGGTTGCGTGGGTGGCAGCCAGCCAATGTGTCTCTCTCATATCGATGTTTCTCTCTCTCTTTCCCCCTCTCTCCCTCCCACTCTATCCTAAGATAAATGCAAAAATGTCCTCGGGTGAGGATAAAAACAAAAAGGATATCTAAATATTGAACAACAATGAGTAACAAGAAAGACGACTCTTCATCATTGCAAATTTTATTATTGCACTTAGAAATCTGGAAATTGTTCTGAATTTGAAAGTTGTTGATGGTCTGGAAAAAAAAAATCACATCGCTAGAACAAGGTGGCACAGTGGAGGCAAGAAAAACCCTGTAATTGTGGTGGCTTGGAGATAGAAACAATGAACACGCAACAGCAAATTTCAAAAAGAGGCATGCTTCAGATGACCACATGTTATGATTCCAAGTGTAAGAAATGTCCAGAATAGATACAACTATAAAGGCAAAATTGGATTCCTTGTTGCGTTAGGGCCAGGGGAATGGAGAATGGACTAGGGGTGAGAGCTGAAGAGTTTGCTATTCCTTTTGGGTTCTGAAAATGTTCTACTGTAGACTGCGGTGATGACTGCAGAGCTCTGTGACTATAGACCAGAAACCACTGAACTGTTTGCCTTAAATAGATGCACTGTATAGCATGTAAAGTATATCTCAATAATGCTGTTACCAAAAAAAGAAAGAAAGAAATTAAGAAAAAAAGAGGCTTATGAGGAAAATGGAACACTAAGAGAAACAACCGCAGGGGAGTAATTCCGTAAGAAAATGAGACACTCAGGAAATAGGGCACTGCAGATGGCATCACACTCCTGGTCGCTGGTCCCCGTGTCTGCGTGTCCCTTCTTGGAGGCCACAGGTCTGTTTCCCACCAGAGGGCCTTGCAGGTACCGTGTAAGATGTCGTTGCACTCTTCATCAGTTGTCTTGTGTTTTTGTCTAGCCAAGAACTATTCATTCGTGTGGGTACATCATGTTTAAATAAATGAATGAACTAAGAATGGGTGAGTGGACACCATAACCAATGCCTTACAAGACTTCACAAGTTACAGAGAGCCAAAGATATAAAAACGGATAGACTAAAGTAAAAGTTAATCAAATATAATAATAATAAATTCAGCCCTGGCCGGTTTGGCTCAGCGGTTAGAGCGTCGGCCTGCGGTCCTGAGAGACCCGGGTTCGGTTCCCGCTAAGGGCATGTACCTCGGTTGCAGTTTGTCCCCGGCCCTGGTCGGTCGTGCGGGTGGCAGCCACTCGATGTGTTCCTTTCACATCGATGTTTCTCTCTCTCTCTCTGTTCCTCTCTCTCCCTCCCACTCTACCTGAACAAAAAAATGGGAAAATGTCCTCAGGTGAGGATAAAATATATATATAAAATAAATTCAAATATTCCAATTCCTCATATTTTAACATTATAATTTAACAACTGGACAGATTCATAAGTCAAATAAAAACTAGCTAAGTTTATGTGTGTCACTATATGTATTGTACACCAGTATAAAAATCCACTAAATACCTACTCACTGTAGAAGTTCTATAGCCCTATTCATTGCAATTAAAATGATGAATAAAACAAGGCCCTCCCCTCAATAAACTTAAAAACTAGCATGAAAGAAAAACACGTCATAACTAGTCTAGCATTAAAGAGAAAATAATTCTACTTAGGCACATGACAAAGTAATATGTATAGTCTATACCAATTTAAAAATTAACTGCTAAAGAAATCCTACTAGTGCAGTAGGATTATATTTATATTTTAGACATAAGGAAATGTGTTCAGTGACTTCTCCAATAGTCATACAATAGTAAATAGCAAGAGGATACAGGATTCGAACCCCACCCTTCTGGCTCTAATGCCAGCATCACCCTCTTCGGCATACTTGAAAGGCTTAGGTACTAGTGCTGTGTATTCTCTGGACAGAAACAAGCTCTGGAAATCTGGATGGGCAACACATACAACCACGTCTGCAAGACAATCTTCTAAACATCCTGTCCTCACCATTGTTAAAATGGCAAAGAAGAAAAAAGGGACTTCGAGGGGGAGAGGAAGAGGGAAAGAGAGAAGGAAGGAGAGAGGGAAGGAAGAGATGGAAAGGGGAAGAGAATCGAGATTCAGATACATGAATGATAAGGGGCAAGAGGCATGGCACAATTCAAGCCCATTGAGAAGATATTTTACTTAACTCCCATCATTTAGATGAAACATGCCTTTACACCCTGTGAATAATCCTGCCCTACCTGTAGTCAAGTGTAAGTACATACTGCCTGGAGAGACCTTGGAAAACAGCCTTTTCCCATCCACTGTGTCTAGCCCGGGAAAGCATGGTCAAGGTGGTTCTTGTCATCACTAAACCATCCTAAGGTATCTTGAGAAGTAGTTCTGGAAAAGCTTCATATGCCTTGGGCCTTCCCAACACAGCTGGAGCTAGTACTGCAGTAATAAAGACCTCAGAGGTCACCCAGGTCCACCCTGTTTTATTTTACCAAAGAGAAAGCCAATGGCCAGAGAGATGAAATGAGTCAATCCATACTGCAGTGAGTAGCACACCAGTTCTTCTTAGTGGTCTGGAAAGAGTTTGGGGCCCCTCTTAAATGCTTCATGGTAACTAGGTAATAAAACTATCCCCTAATATTCGCTATGATTTTCCAGCCCAGTTTCTGAGATTTCTTGCTGAAGATAAGTTCCTAGAGTTTTGGCAGATTATGTAAGGCACTGTCTGGGATCAGCTTCACTGAGAACCTCCTGGTGTCTGCCACCTGTGTACATGGCTAAGCAATCGGATGCTGAGAACTCTAACTTCCGCCATTGTATTCTGATTGCTCAAGGAATAAAAGATGTACTGCAAAACAATACCTCTTACTAAAAGTGAAAATATCGTTTCAGAATATCGTTAGAGATCTCAATCATTCACTAAATTTTTGAAAGTATTTTATAATAGTATGTTGAAAAAATGCACAAAAATTGTCTTTACACTATAAGTTCATATGAATCATAAGAAAAAAACCTCTATTAATCAAATTTTAGATGACATTAAAGTAGAGTTAAATCACAAACTGAGTTCTGTGAAGAAAAACACTTTACCAGAGTAAATAAAAAGTGGTTTTCAAACTCGTCTCCACTTTCTTTGCACGGCATCGAGAGTTCTGGCCACTGAGGTTCCTGTGTGTTGAAGCATTAGCAACAGTGAGTTGTGTGAAATAAAATATGTAACCTGGAAGACATGATGCATGAAGCCATTAGCTCTGATAAACGGGTGAACCCACACTACTTTATTAATTAGTCACTGGACACTTTGAAATATGAGGTTCTCACTTAATAGTCCTAAGTAGGTAGACTTCAAACTAAAAAAAGCAAAGAATGAGGTTTGCTATGGTTTGAATATTTCTGTTCCTCAAAATCATATGTTTACATCCTACCTCCCCCCCCCCCGCCCCAAATGATAGTACTGAGAGGTAGGACCTTTGGAGGTGATTAGGCCATGACGGTGGAGCCCTCATGAACGGGACTAGCACCTTTATACAGGAGGCCCCAGAGAGATCCCTAGACCCTTCCACCTTAACACGCCCTCACCAGACACCAAATCTGGTGGGTTGATCTTGAATTATCCAGGCTCCAGAACTCAGAAATAAATGTGTTGTTTATAAACCACCCAGCCAATGGTATTTTGTTCTAGCAGTCTGAAGGAACTAAGACAGAGTTAATAAACCAACGCCAGCAGCACAACGGGGGCCCAGGCCCTCCTCTAGCTTGAAGGCCCAGAGAAGGGGAGAGGAGAAAGAGACACTATTAGGGTTGCCAGGTTTAGCAAATCATGATAATACAGAATGCCCAATTAAATTTAAATTGCAGATAAACAATAAATATTTGCAGTAAAAATATGCCCCGTGCAATATTTAGAACACACTTATACTAAAAAAATTATTTGTTGATTATATAAAATTCCAATTTAATTGGGCATCCTGTATTTTATCTGGCACCCTACACACTGGTGAAGAGCAACACAGACTCAGAAGCCATAGACTTTGGTTCATATCCCAGACCCACTGCTGACCTTATGTTATCTCCTTACATTCTCTGAGAATCACCTGGAACCTGAAAGGATTCTTGCAATGCCAAAATTAAAAAACGTTAAAATACCAGCGCATCAATAACTATTCATTTATCCTCTTGCCCTCGTGTACTCAGTAATTCTGTCTCAGGCTAACTTGGACTTGGAAGACATTTTTTATGCATGTTACTAATTTTATTCCCAATTGCTCTTCCTTGAACTCAGACAGCACATAAGGTACTTGAAAGCTTGGCTTATAATTGACCTACTAATATCTTTAATCCAAACCAAAATAAAAGTATGACTTGGGGAAATGTTATAGCAAATTGATAGCCAGCATTAATAAATCCCTCACCCTCAGAAATTGGTAGTTTCCAGAGAAGGATTGGACTTTCTGTGGCCAATAAACTAAATTGAAAAATCTCTAGCCAACTGTAATAAACACAGAATTGAAAGCTAATAAAACACCACAGGGCATTTCAAGGTAACTCAGCGGGAGAGAGCTCACCAATATAGATGTGTTTACAGATGGTGACTAAAGATATAATAATTAATCTGCTTTTGAACTAATCAACAAATCACATGCTTCCTTAAAATACAAAGCACAAAGCTCTTAGCTGCTAATTAAGTTCAGGAGTGGAATAAACACTTGATTTGCAGTCAAGGATAAGGCTCATAAACAGTAATATACAGCTATCCAAGTCTTGCCAGTCTGACTCTGGAAAAACAAGTGCCCTATTCAGGATGTAAGACAGACGGCACACCATCATGCACTGGAGGTTTTCAGGTCTTAGGGTCCAACATGATTTATTATTAGAGGTAATGTACTTCTTTAAGGATCCTTTACAAGGACATTACTCCAAATTCATAATAAGAATGCTAAATGTAGTATTTTAAAATCATAATGATAATAAATATTTATTTGTTAATTCTCACCTGAAGATATTTTTTCCATTGATTTTTAGAGAAAGTGGAAGGGAGGGAAAAAGGTGGGGGTCTGGGAGAGGGAGGAAGAGAGAGACAGACAGACAGACAGAGACATTGATGTGAGAGAGACACGTCAACTGGCTGACTCCTGCATGTGTCCCAAACAGGGCCTGGGATGGAACCTGCAACCCAAGTACGTATCTTTGACTGGGAATCAAACCTGAGACCCTTAGGTGTGTGGGCCAATGATTTGACCACTGAGCCAGGGCCATAATGATAATATTTAAAGCACATACAACATGTTCAACCTCAGGAAACAGGAGTGAGTCAATACTACAGATTCAACAGGTCAGCTGGTCTTTATCTCCTTTCCAAGTGTTTAGAGCAGTTGACAATATGAATATGTAAGAATTCCTTGTATAGAATTTAATGGAATCAGAGTCCTGTTCACAGACGAAAGAAGGAAGACAGGTAGACGGACAAATCAATGAGAGTCAGATAGACCAGGGTGGACAAACTACAGCCCGAGGGCCAAACCTGGCCTTTCCCCTGCCTTAGCACTGCCCACAAGGTACGAGTGGCTTTTACATTTTTAAGTGATTGAAAAAACATCAGAAGAAGAAAAATATTTCATGAAGTGAAAAGGATATGAGATTGAAGGAAACACAAGAAAGTTGTCCATAAACTGTGACTGGAACACAGCTACATCCATTTATTTGCCTGCTGTCTGTGGAGCTTTTGTGGACAGCAGCAGAGTGGAGACCTTAGAACACAGGCCACGTGGTCCGCAAAGCCTATAATATTTACCTTCTTGTCCTTTGCAGAAAAGTATGCTGACTCCTATGGTCCACAGATATGTAGACAGACAAGGCAAATTGTAATCCTCCACTATCTACATGTTCCAAACTGTTCCACTAGAATTCAAAAGCATGATATTTAAAATCACCACAGTAGTTTGGAATATATTTAATCATCACTTAAAAAACAAAACATATTTATTTCATCAGTACTTGTTGTATCGCTATATTTGATTACATGTATGCTTTCCTTTAGAAAAGCAGTATGGTGGTTCCTCAAAAAATTTAAAAATGGAACTACTGTACAATCAGCAGTTCTACTTCTGAATATTTATCCAAAGAAACCCAAATGACTAATTTGAAAGACATGCACCCCCTATGTTCATTGCAGCATTATTTAAATAGCTAAGACATGGAAGTAACCTATGTGTCCATTGATAAAGAAGATGTGGTACATATATACCACATCTATTATTACTCGGCCATAAAAAAGCATGAAATCTTGCCATTTGCAAAAACATGGATGGACCTAGGGGTAATTATGCCAAGTGAAGTAAGTCAGAAAGAGAAAAACAAACACCGCATAATTTCACTTGTATGTGGAATCTAAAAAACAAAATAAAGAAACAAACAGAGCAAAAACAAACTAAAAGATACAGAGAACAAACTAATGGTTGCCAGATTTTGGGGAGGGGAGGTGCGTGAAAAAGGGAAAATGATTAAGAAGTACAAATTGCCAGTTATAAAAACAGTCATGGGGATATAAAGTCAATAATATTGTAATAACTACATATGGTATCAGGTGGGTACTAGACTTATTGGGGTAATCACTTCATGGGTTATATAAATGTCTAAAAACTATGCCATACACCTGAAACTAATGTAATATTGTGTATCAGCTGTAATTCACAAATTATTAAAAACTATTTTTGAAAAACAGACTTTCAGGAAAGACCCAGAGACTCGGGTTGCAGCAGGACTTTTGCTCCTCTCTCCGTCGAGGATTTCTCTGTCTTCTCCCTCCCCTCGCTCATCGCCCACAGCCTCTAATGTGGCCACACAGCCCCTTTCCCCTCCAGTCCTTGGTCCTCACCCACTTCGCTGCAGGCAGGTGGGGCCGGGTCTCGGTGGCGGTGGCGGGAATGGACGAGGCTGAGACGAGGGGTGGGGACGGGGGGTGACGTCACTCCTCAGTGCTCCTTCAGTTCACCTCAGTCACCAGGCCGTCCCCTCCGGCACCTTTCTCCTTCCCAGCAAACCTGGGTATTTCTCGGAATATAACAGATCTTACTTCAGCACTTTGGATTCAAGGAAGCCCTGCTGTTCTCTTCATGCACGTGGGCCACTTTGTCCACAGGTCTAAGAGAAAGTGGGCAAGAGGAAGACGTTCCCTCCACATCACCACCACCCTCTGTTTCCTCTACTGCTGACAGTATATTAAAAAAATAAATAAAAATTTTAAAAAAACCTTAGAAACATCAATCAAGTTCCTTTTGGGAGCAGAAGCATAAGGCAAATGCAGTGATACTGTGACTTACTTCAGAATGGACAATAAAACTCCCCTTAGAGTTCCCGCTGTCAGACAGCCTTAGGTGTCTACCCCGATGCCCAAAGCTTTACCGCAACAGTTCATGACACAAACTCACGGGGGACCTAGGAGAGCTGGGAGGACTGTTGGCAGTTCACGGGTACAGCCTCTGTGCCTAAAGGGCTGCTCGTAACGAAGCAGATGCTCGATGACGAAGTAGATGCTCGATGAACATTTGTTGAGTGAATAAATGAATCTGTCCTTCCCACTTATTTTACAGAAACTGGAGTGAGGGTAGGCAAATCGGGTCTTTTCCAAGATCACACAGCGGGGCGGAGAGAGCTAAGACACAGCCCCGATGTTCTGACCTTCCCCTTGCCCCCGGCCTTTGCTCCCAAGTGTCACCCACTGGGGACGACATGGATGATGTTCGCCCAAGAGAAATGCCACCTTCTTCTTAGTCTGCAGATCCCCAAAAAGCTTGGCGATGTGCTCACAGAGGGAGGGCATCCACCCCACCCCCCAGAAGATAAAATATAATTCGTATAAGGCTTAGATCTAAGCCGGTTCTAGCAAGCTAATTTTCAGTGGCCAGTGATTGGTTTAGGATCAGGTTTCTGCCCAACTGTAGGTAAAGAAAAAATGTGCTGAGGGGAGGGCCTTCTGGGAGATCACCTCCTACTTAATGAGACTGGGACCACTCCTCATTCTCTCCCCTTGCAGAGTCTGTTATGCAAGGACAAGATATTTGTGCTCAGTGGACACCTTACCACTGTGGGGTTATAAAGATTTCAGGGACCCTAACCTAACCGAGAACTCTGGCTTCACTGAATTATTGAATTAACCAATCCTGAAACCACCTGTTCCAGACCTCATACGCGAGAATAAACCCTGTTATTCCAGTGGTCTCTTGCTTGCAGCAAAAGGCAGGTTCAACCATGTATCCGCTCTTAGGAGATGCCCCATTCCCCGCTTTAGCCTTCATACCTCTAGCGTCTTCGCCAAAGGTCATGGGAACCATAGGTATTATCATATTACAAAACGCTAATTCTCATTACCAAGCTGTCAGGAGGACTTCAAGTGTCCAGCTACACCCCAGTGAAACTCTAGTCTATTCTAAGCCAAACTCCAATTGCATTTTCCCAGTGAAATATTATTATATACGTTGTGTGGGCCCCTTGATGATTTTAGAGCAGAAACTGTACAATATGGTTTAAGTAGGTTTTTGTGGGTTGGCCTGGAAACCTAACATTGTTTCTATGGAAAAATGTTTCAAACTCCAAACTAACTCTGTTCCAAATGAACTTTTGAATGCAACCTGTTTTAAATCGAGAGGTTGCATATTTATTTATAATTAAAATACACAGGGATAAAACTGAGTTATCAGCTGCAAAAATCACATTTGGACTTGTGGTTTTAAATTGATCGATGCCCCTTTGCCATTTTGGACAAAATAGCTCTGAATAAAAAGGGGTTGTGACATCTTGCAAGACCAAATAATGCAAAACCAGAACTAAGATAACCTACTAGATTCTATGTTGAGGAACCTTCTATTGGAGGAGGGGGGTTACCTTACAAATTAAATAGTGCCCATTGGGCCAAATCTGTCACTGCAGCCAACGTGTGTTTTGGAACATCGGGAAATATTTGAAGGAGTACTTTGAATGAGTGTATAAAAACCTTCCCCCCCAACTAGCAGAAATCTTTGTATTTAAGGATGAATCCAAACCCTTAGAGATTTGTGGTCAAGTTAACCAATTATAACTTGAACACCCATTTCCTCCCAGAAAAATCTCCATCTCTTGGTCCAGGTACAATGATGGGACAGTAGAAAGAGTGAAAGCAACTCCTGAACAAACAAGAAAAACAAACAGAAACTCATAGACACAGACAATAGGACGGTGGTTACCAGAGGGAGAGGGGGGGAGGGGTTGGAAAGGATAAAGGGGGTCAAACATATGCTGATGAAAGAAGACCTGACTTTGGGTGGTGGGCACACAATAGAATATACAGATGATGTATCATGGAAATGTACACTTGAAAACCTATATAATCTTATTACCCAAATGTCACCCCAATACATTCAATAAAAAATACATTTAATAAAAAGCAGAGAAAAAGTACTTCATAGATACTGTGGCCTTTTGTCTCTATTTCCTCAACTGTAAAAGGAAAATGAACACCACCATCCAGACCCAGAGCTACTGTGCTTTGGGAACTCAGCACCCCCAGGGCTGTGACTGGCACTAGTGGGCTCCGTCACCTTCCACCTCCTCTCCCTACAAGAACGATGCCCCTGTAGAGCACATCCAAGTTCTCACCGACCGACGCACTGGGCTGGCAACCAGTTTATCCCACTGGTACCTATGCACGTGGACTCCAAGGAAAATCAAGTCTAACAATCTGTCAACTGTATGTGAAAATGAATAAACATTCCTCTGCCTTATGTAAAACATCAGGACTGAATGCAGTGGGGACTTTTCAATCCTGTAATTACTGTAACATTTAAATTCTGAAGAAACCATGGACCTTGATGGTGGCTTCTGGGGAATTGGCATGAGGAAGAAACACGAGGGTAGCAGCTTTGTTTCATAAGAGTGAAAAGGAAACAAATTAAAAATTGTCATTCAAATCTAGGTTTGATATATGACAGAGAATCTCCTCTTTTCCTCAAAGTCTCATCTTGTTCTTGTGAACTATTATGTTGCAGCGTGTCCAAAATTATTCTCCATAAATACAGTAACTTTTTTCTTACTTAAGAATAAATGTCAATGATCAGTGGATGCCTGTGAAAATAATGATGTCTGCAGTTAACATAAGGCAGTAAAGATTGGGCCTATGTTCTAAAAGCTTTGAAATGAACACTATAAAGCTAGAATTCATGCTTTCAGTTAACTTGACTGCCACACTGAGCATATCTCTGTGTATTGCTCCCTTAAATGTTCAATTTTCAGATGCTGATTAGAAGCTGCCTGTTTTCAACTCCTCTAAAGATAATTCCAAAGTATCTTTTTTATATTGTTACAGAGCTCGCCTTACCTTGGCTGCAAGTTCTGTCCTTTCTCTGATTATTAAATTTATCAACTGACAGAATGAACACCGGGGTATAGATCAAAGAGGTACCTTTGTTCTGTGTGATTATCATGCAAAGCAACCTAAGCTGCTCCCACAAATCTCCAGAATAAAACCGGACTCTCTGCAGGTGTAAAACTCCAGGGGCAAGTGTAACCCTGCCCAGGGCAGCTGTCGGGATTTCAGTGTACACGTCCCCAAATACACTAGGCAAAAAACAATTTAATATTTTGGCCAAAAAATAAAAAAAATATTATAGAGGGATGAGTCTTGACAATTTCCTAAGCTACGCTTCCCACTCCTAAAATGTAAGTGTTCAAATAAAATCATTTAAATTAACATTTTTCTACGTCATACTCCAGTAACCTTACTCATCTGTAGGGTTTTATCCAAAAATTGAGATTTATCAGTGACCAGAGAAGTAAAGAAAACATAGTTTCCTCGTGGGGCTGTCCACACTTCTCTCCACAAAGTGCAATTGGTTTGGCCTTTCTCACATCTCTGCATCTTCTGTTATGCTTTAAGCCCAAAACTCCCCAAATCTACCTCACTGCCTACAGGGAAGTAAACTCCTGTCCTAAAGGACTCACAAAGACTGTGCGATTCCTCAACAACCAGCAAGCCCTACATCCACCATCACCCCCAAGAGAAGAGCAAATCAAACTGCTTTTGAAAGATACAAAGAGGAGCAGAAACTAAAAGCTCTCATTCTTACTCTAAAAACAATGCATATGTATGAGCAACACTAAACTCTAAATATATATTTTGTATTTCACCCACACTACTTATGACTACAGATTTTTGCCAAAAATATTACATTTAAGTATAATACCTCAACTTTTTGAAAATCTGCAAACCCCCTCTCTTTCCTCCCCACTACCTACCCCAACCCAAAATATATCACTACAAACTTCTAGGTAAAGGACAAAAAGTCTTGTCACATTAAAGATGAAGAAAGTAAGGTGAAGGACACTCCCCAGAGCAGGGGGAAAAGGGTGTGTGTTTGGGGACCATCTCGCAGCTTAAGAATGAGTTTCAGAGATGGAGATGAAATGCTGGCTCCATCTGTAATGCACTATTTAACATTGAGAAATTGACTTCACCTTTCTGAACCTCAGCTATAAAATGGGCTTAACATCTTCCATGATGTATGTAAATTAAACAAAAGACTGGCTAAAAAGCAAGGTTTCTCAGTCTTGGCACTACTGGAGTTTTGGGCCAGAACTTTTTTTGTTCTGAGGGATGTTTTGTGCATTAAAAAAATGTTTAACAGCCCAGCCGGTGTGGCTCAGTGGTTGAGCATCAACCCATGCACCAAGAGGTGGCCGGTTCGATTCCTAGTCAGGGCACATGCCCAGGTTGTGGGCCCGATCCCCAGTAGAGCTCATGCAGGAGGCGGCCAATCGATGTTCCCTCTTGCTGATATTTCTAGCTCTCTCTCTCCCTCTGCCTTCCTCTCTAAAAATCAATACAGAAAAAAAAAGTTTTTTTTAAAGATGTTTAACAGCCCTGGCTGGGTGATTCAGTTGGTTGGAGTGTCATCCCATACACCAAAAGATTGTGGGTTTGATTCCCAGTCAAGGTATATACCTAGATCCCTGACTGAGAAACATACAGAAGGCACCAATCGATGTTCTCTCTCTCCTCTTTCTCCTCCTCTTCCTCTTTCTCTAAAATCAATACACATATCCTCGGGTGAGTATAAAAAAATAAAAGATGTTTAGCAGCATCCCTGGCCTCCTGTACCCCTGGAGGCCAGTAGCACCTCCCTTCTGTTGTGATGACCCATAAGGTCCCCAGACACCACCAATACCCCTGGAGCATCAGCCAGCGACCTGGCCCACAACAGACACTCACTCCCTTCATAGCAGTGCTCGTCACTATCATTATCCATTAGACACTGGTTTCCAGATAAAAACTGTGCTGTCGTCCACACTTCAAACTTCCGATTCATCACCCACGAATGTGTTCACTGGTGGCAAAGAGGGCAAGGTCACAGCAAACATCTAGGGGGTTGATCAACACTTGATCACAATATGCCACCTATGGCCTTCTGTGAGTAGAGAAAAGAACCTCAGGGAAGTTACAGAAAATGTAACAACCCAAGCTTTGACTCATGAAGCAAGTTACTGCCACAAAAGCACCACTTTCCAGTCCTGATGTTAATTTGTAGCAGACCTGGGGCCAAAACACTGACACACTTGCTCCCAGTCCAACAGATATTTCACTTCTCCATGACAGGTATAAAGGGAAAATCCAAATGAGACAGTCAGACTTTCCAGTGTCTATTCACTGTCCCAGAGCGTGTTCCCAGAAAACCCTTCTGGTAAACTGACTCAGCTCTCCAAGTGCTCTTCCTGTTTCCTGCCCTGTGCTGCCTGGTTCTTCAGGAGACTGACAGTTCTCTGGGCTCCAGAAGACAGAAGACAAATTTAACCGAGGCAAATTTGGGTAGCGAGAAACCGGTAGCTTCAGTCTCCCTACTGTGCCATAGCAAACATTTTCCATGGCAGACATCTCGGCTGAGATGGAACAGACAGTCTTTCATAGTCCACTTAGCCAACCTACGTGGTTGGCCAGATCAGTCTTGCCTCTAAGACCTCCTCAAGTACGACTGCTCGCTGTATTTTCTAAGAATGTTCAGTACCCGAGGCACGTGACAAGGTGTCTATGAAAGAAACAACATGAGATGGATCTATTTTGCCCTCTGACTTCAAACACAGCATCGTTTCTATTACAGGGTTGTCACCTACCTTGTACTAACAGGCCCATGTTCAGGACAGAGGATTGAGCTTGTCACCATGTTCTTGAATAGGGCAATAGAAGCAACCAAGAAGTTAAGCAGGAAACTTTCCATTTTTGCTTTGCCCTAATTATGGTAATTGAGTGTGTAATTAGTCTAATTCTCGAATAGCTTTAGGGTCAGTATTCTGAACGAAGCCAGGTTCATCTCGGACACCCCCACGCTGACGCACCTGGGGTCCTCCTGTGCGACTCCATCCCCAGGCCTAAGCCCTCTGTCGGCACACCAGTTTTCAATGCTGCCAGTTCCCCTTCTTACCCATCTTGGCCAGCATCCTCTTAGGGCCCATATCACTAGCTTCCAAGTGGATCATTAATCTGATAAATTAATCCACGCCTTCTCGAACAAGGATGTACAAAAACAGATTCTGGAAGATGAACAAACAGGGATCTGAAGACTAGTAATTTTGACCAAACTACTTTTCTAAGACTCAGCCTGAACACTGGGGAATAACATCAGCGGTCTCCCAGGCTGCTTGACCTCAGGCAGCAAGTAGCCCACAGCGATGACCAGCAATGTCATTATACCATCACATTCCCCTATTATGTCCTCACTTGAAGTAGCCCCAGTAAAGACATGTTCAAGCAAGCTAGAAAATACAAAGACTGTATGAATATTTTTTCACAATTAAAAAGGGGTAAAGTATAACAAAGGAGGGGGACTTGACAACGAACATATGAACCCTCTGTTCCGCACACGACGAAACTGACATGGCCAACATGAGAGTACCATGTTGATGTGACATCCCTTTCCACTGCTTTCCCCACCTTTCTTCTCAGATTAAGTCAAGGCGAGTATCTGCTGTCACCTGTCCCATCAAGGAAACATAAATGTACCACGTCAGCTGTGACTCCCATGTTCAAGTCACTAACTGGACAGACAAAAAGGGGGCAGTCACAGATGAGATGAATGCCATTATTTGGCTCATTTGTAAAGCGGGGGTAGTAATAATACATTCCTCATAGGGTTCTTGTGAGAAGTAAATGAAATAATGCATGTTAAACACTGAGCCCTAGGTCTGAATGGGGAAAAGTCTCACAAATATTGGCTATTATTATTACTCAGAAGGGTGAGATCCTCAATGCACCAAAAAAACAAATGAGACCCAGAGAGACGAAGTAATGTTGCAAAGGTATGTGATGGAGCGGAAACAGGACCTCGTTTTCTGACATCTACAGTAGCATGGGGAGGAGAAGGAAGACGTGAACTAGAGGAGAAAGAGCAAATCCTCAGAGCGCCGCCACTCACTCTTCCCATCGCTGCTCCATTCTGACCACTTGCATGAGCTTCCTAGGGCTGCCATAGCTACTACAGACCAAGTGGTTTAAAACAACAGGTACTCTCTCCGTTCTAGAGGCCCGAAGTCTGAAACCCAGGGTCCCCCCTCTGAGACTCTGGGAGGAAGCCTTCCTTGCCTCTTCCAGGTTTCTGGTGCTGGTGGGCAGTCCTTGGCTTGCTGCTGCCACCATGCCAGCTTCTGCCCCTGTTGTCCCGGGTGTGCTTGCTGGGCATCTCTATTTCTTCTTCTTACAAGGACACCAGTCATGCTGGACGAAGGGCCCATCCTACTCCAGCTTGATTCACCTTAACCTGATTGCATCTACAAAGACTCCTTGTCCAAATAAAGTCACTCTCACCGGTACCAGGGGTTAGGGGTTAAACATATCTTTTGGGGGAACACCATCAGCCCACAACAGCTCTCTCCTCTGGAGACGTTTTATTTTGTTTTTGTTTGGTTTGGGTTTTTTGGTCAGTCCTAAAGCTACGACTGTGAAATTCACTGAATGATATTCATGCTAATAGGCCAATTCAGAAATATTGTAACAAAAAGGCAACTATCTCTACTTAACCATGTTTACTTCCCAAGCTCATTAGTGGTTCCATGTGGTAAGAAAAGTTCCCCACTCACTGTATCAAATTTAGCACATTTATTTAGTCTGAGTCAGTGCCTGAAATATCCTTTTATACATTTAAGCCAATTTTCCCCAAGGTCATGCAGCAAGGTAGAAGTCACAGATCTTTCTCCTGTGAGTCAATCACTATAAAATATGGCACTGAGTTTGGGTAAAGGGGACTTAGGTGATGAATATGCTTGGAATAATACAGAGTTGATTTTTTTTTCGGTAACAATTTTTTTTTATTTTATATACATTTGAACCAAGCACCACTGGCATAGAATGAACTATAATTTCATATGAATGTTTCTTTAATGTAGATTTTTTTTGAGATTGAATAGCAATCACATTTTCTTTCGAATCACAATTCACAGTATAAAGTACATATTACTTTCTATTAAGAGCCTTTAAGCAAAGTGGTATTTGAAGAATAAAAACGATCACTTTCCCCTTATCATAAAACATCAGCAATTAACCTAAAATATAACTTTTCTAGGCAGGCATAATCTTTCATCATTGCTGAATTTTGATGTCAAATTTCCTCAGCCTAGAATTCTTCTAATATAATTTAGTTACTTTTGATAAAGCAAAAGTTACTAAGTCACCCAAGAAAGGAAACTAATCTAAGTGCTGGTCATACGTGTAGGACACAAAGGAATCCAGATGAAATCTGTGCTCATGCACACCAGAAAAATAGCAGCCACGTTTCATCGGAGCAGAGAAAAGCTGCCTCAGCATGAAACCACTGAGAAACATGAGAAGGTTTCTCTGGAAGTTTGCAATGTGGATGACATTTTCTCTTTAGAACTAAACATCACATTTTACAGACAACTCTAGAGACACGAGCCGGACGTGTGACTGCCCGACCGACTGCACAGGCGGTGTGGTGCAGTGGGTAGGGTCCACGTGGAGTCAGGTCAGGCTGCCGGGGTTGGAGCCCCGCCCTGGACACGGTGAAGCCCCGAGACAGCTACTGCATCTCTCTAATGCCAGTGTTCTCACCGTACACCGGGGATCACGACAGCAGCACCAAAGCCGGGCATTTTACCGAATAACAGAGGAAATGAATAGATGTAAATTACTGGGCACGGTGCCTAATTGTTATTATTATTAAGAGCACAGGTCCACACCTGGCAAGTATGGCAAACTGCCTGGTCTGAAATCACAGCTGCTAGGAATTACTGGCATTGAAACCTTGGGCACGTAACTTAACCTCTGAGAGCATCGGATTCTTCAAAAGGGGAAAGTAATACTAACTACTTTGAGGATATAAAATAATATATCTGAATCGCTTAGCCCAAATATCGGAATACACTACGACCCCTGAAAAAAATATCCGTCTCTCTCACTACACCTTCGTGATGGAATTTAACTTTATAAATAATTTGTAACTGGTTTTCATTGACATGCACTGCAAATTTTTTGTCCTTTAAAAATTATTCTCATAAATTCAAAACAAAGACTTGTTCTCTGCCTAGAGGGTCAGAAGTATTTTATTTTCGCAGGTGTGATAGTGCAAGATCTAGACATGAACTCTGGAAACAGCTGCTTCTGATCCATCCCCAGTGCTCCCAGGTAGTCCACGGTCAGCCAGTGCGCGTCCACGTCACTCTTTCCTAACGCGTTTTAGCAGCGAAGAAAGAAACGGAGGTATTTCAGAAAGGAGTTTTGATATACAGTCCCACAGCAACCAGAACACAACCAGTAACACCTGTAGCCATACTTGCTTAAATCATTCAGATAAGAACGGACTATCCTGCAGGTTCTTGGATGACGTCTTCCTCGCTGGCCTGCTCAGCAGCTGTGCGTGGTACTGAGGTGCTGTTAACGGCGGTTCCCTTTCCATTTCACAGTGGTGTCTTAGCTCCTGGAGACTGATATTGAAGAACAGATCCTCTCCTCCAGAAAGGGCTGGCTCAGTGGCTTTACTTACCAATTAAAAGTCAAGTCTAGAGGGGGGCCAACAAAGTTTCTCCTAGCCCTGCTGGTAAGGACATTAAAAGGTTGCTTCCCAGGTAAAACGGCCTCAAGTTGATGGTATAGAAATGCAAAGGTTGGAGCTAAACAGGACTTGAGATCCTTCCTGCCTTTGGCAAACACTGCTAATTGGCTAACCAAAGCCTTTCTCTACCAACTTCCCCTTTGCTGTCTCCCCCTGTAGATGCTGGGAAGCTAAATATTCACTTTCCAAACTCTTCTGTACCTTGGGGTGGCCAATAAGATTTCAGCAGAACTCTGCTGAGGAAGTGTCCCTAAAGCTTTTTCAGACAAGACACACAGGCCTGGCATGTCCTTCCCGGGCCTCCAACCCTTCTCTTCTACCTTGAACATGAACATGATGTTTAGACCTGCAGTAGCATCTTTTAACCATGAATCGGTCAACAAACACAAGGACCAGCTGCCTGAGTAGGGCCACAACTTGAACTCACTGTTCTAACTGGAACAACACCAGTACAAAGCCAGGGATTATTTTTCCAAAAGTCAAGGCTAAGACCTTGAGATCCTCAGCCAGACGGATGAGGGACTATCAGACTGCAAATGAGGTAACCATAATGTCAAAAAGTAATAGCTATAATGGCAACGAACAGCCCGCTGCATGTAATATTTAATACCAATACTCGTATATAGCATAATCAGTGCCAGTGCCAGTACCTCTGTATATTTAGGATAACTATTTAATATATTTTGAGAAAATAGACCTGGAAAGATTTGAAATGCTCAGGTACTGTAAAAATACAAAATCGTTCTTTATTCTACTATATTTCAATTGAGAGAAAAATAGGAGTTCTGAATTTCAAAAGCAGAAAACTAATAGCACCGAGGCAGTGTAAGCAAAATGTTATGCATTTCTTTGATTGAAGCATATATATAAATATGAGTGTGTTAAAAGCAAGAATCCAAGCGAAAAGTCATAAATTATAATGCTGAAGAAAGTCATGTTCCAAAATAAGACTTGTTTTCTTCAGCAGTCTGGATAACATTTTACCTTGTGTTCAAACTATCCATGCATGCAACGAGCGCTTTTTAGTCAACCTCAAATTATACCCCATTTCTGATCATCTTGTAGAAACGTAACCTGTGTCCATGGAAATTTAGCAGGTAAAAGAAATACTATTTGGCATTTAAATGCACGAATGCATGAGGTACCTTCAAATTGTCTCTTTTTTATTTAAAAATCTCCATGTAGAAAAAGAGACTGAAAATACAATACAATCTTTCAGAGATTAAATTGTCATGAAAACTTGCCCTAGTCAAATCATATATTCACCTCCTATTCTATGATTTATTCGTAAATTAACAGATATCTTTCTCGATTTATTTTCTGGAATTCACCCTGCCCACTTCTTAAATTACAGTTCACTGATATAAATGACTTCAATGTACAAGTACAGAAATCGATCACATTTATATCTCATTCCTCATCCTCATGGGGATATGGGTGCTCCCTGTGTTCAAGGTTCATTTTCCCACAACGGTCTGCAATCTTATTCCTCCCACTTAACTTCCCTGGCACCTTTCCCCAACATTTATTTCTATCTTTTTCTGTGCCATCAATTTCTCCCTCTGCATGGGCTCCTCTCCTTAGGGCTATAAATCCATCCAAGTAAAAACAACACAAACAAAATCCCCAAATGCCTTATGGCTACCTAAATACCTAACACCCAGGGAACAGCCCTCCTCGCCATGCTTTTCAAAAGAGCACACCCCACTTGCCTCCTGCCGTGCCATACAGACCGCCACTGTGTGCTGGTCAATGTTTAGCAATCAGCACTCGTACAAATAAGTCTATATGTATGTATATATGCATAAGTACATGTATGTACTGGGTGGGGCAAAAGTAGGTTTACAGTTTACAGTTGTGAATATGCAAAATACAGTTTATTCTTATATTGTTATTTATTAATTATTGCATTTTCCATAGGAAGCCTACTTTTGCCCCACCTTGTATATACACATGCTTATAAATTTTACTATTACAAGATATAGCATGCAATTTACATACAATAAAATATACAATATTCCTTTCTGTAAATTTCATATAGCCAACTGTTTCTTACAAAATGCTTTCACTGATAATTTACCAAAGCTGGTGTGTTCTGACATGAATGGGTATATATAATACATCCACCTTTAGATAAAACAGCCATAAATAACCTTAAGAGCACAGATTAACAACAAAATGTAGCAAAATAATCAGGGAAGACAAAAAATGAATATTAATTGCACTTATTTTTAATGTAATTTACTTAAGTGTAAGTGTATATAATTTAATTTTTTAATTTTTTTTTTTTGTTTTTTTTTTTATCCTCACCCGAGGACATTTTTCCATTTTTTGTTCAGGTAGAGTGGGAGGGAGAGAGAGGATCAGAGAGAGAGAGAGAAACATCGACGTGAAAGGAACACATCGAGTGGCTGCCACCCGCACAACCAACCAGGGCCGGGGACAAACTGCAACCGAGGTACGTGCCCTTAGCGGGAACCGAACCCGGGTCCCTCAGGACCGCAGGCCGACGCTCTAACCGCTGAGCCAAACCGGCCAGGGCTAATTTTTTAATATTTTTAAGTTTATTTTTCAGTTATAGTTAACATACAATATTATAGAGTGATCACCACAGTATGTCCAGTACTCATCAGGCACCATACATAGTTATTACAATATTATTGACTATATTCCCCATGCTACACTTTACATCCCCATGACTATATTTATAACGGCAATTAGTACTTCTTAATAGCTTTCACCTTTTTGCCCATCACCCAAGCCCCCTCCCATCTAGCAACCATCAGTTTGTTTTCTGTATCTATGAGCCTGTATCTGCTTTGTTATTTTATTACTTAGATTCTGCATATAAGTGAAATCATATGATAATTGTCTTTCTCTGTCTGATGTATTTCACTTAGCATAATACCCTCTAGGTCCATAAGATTTCATTCTTATTTATGGCTGAGCAATATGCCATTGCATATATTACTACTTCTTTATGCATTCACCTATCAGTAGACACAGGTTGCTTCCATGTCCTGACTATTGCAAATAATGCTGCAATGAACACAATGGAGCACATATCTTTTCCAATGAGTGTTTTGGATTTCTTCAGGTAATTATCCAGAAGTGGGATTGCTGGGTTATATGGTAGTCCAATTTTGAATATTTTGAAGAACTTCCATAATGTTTTCTATAGTAGCTGCACCAATGTACAATCCCACCAACAATGCACGAGGTTTCCCTTTTCCCCACATCCTCGCCAACATATTTGTTAATTTATTGATGTTCGCCATTCTGACAAGTGTGAGCTGAGATCTCATTCTGGATTTGATTTTCATTTCTCTGATGATTAGTAATGTTGAGCATCTTCCATGTGTCTGTTGGCCATCTGTGTGTCCTCTTTGGACAGTAGTCTGCATGTCCTGTGCCCATTTTTTAATAGGACTGTTTGTTTTTTGATGTTGAGCTATATGAGTTCTTTATGTATTTTGGATATTAACCCCTTAACAGATATATCACATGCAAATATCTTTTCCCATTTAGTAGGCTGCCTTTTTGTTTTCTTGATGGTTTCCTTTGTGGTACAAAATAATTTAATTTTAAATTATGGCTATGTTTAAGAGCCAGCTTGCTTAATTCCTGAAAATGTAATAGTCTGAGTCCCACCAGTCAGTGTAAACCAGCTCCAGCAAACCACTGCCTTGTACACCTACCTATCTGTTCTCACTAGAGCCAACAACATGGGCTTGCAGTTCTGCAGTCATGCAACTTTTATATGCCTATCTTTTTTAACCTTTTCCCAACCTTTCCCACATGCCTTTCAACTGCTCTGCCATGCTTTTCCAGACTTATCTTAGGACTTTATTCATCCACCTTTCTCCCTAAATGTTCATATTATTCTAACCTCAGTTCCATTCCTGCTCATTTTGCAAAACAGTCTAGACAGTCCCATGAATGCCTTTAGTTAGCAACTCTTCACCAATGACCTCCAAATCCCTCTCACTTAGCAGACCAAGCTGTTCTGCTAAGCTCCAAAATGGATTGTAAACTGCTTTATGAGTTAGGTTCCTTTCTTATTTACTTAGTAATTAAGTGGTTATTTTGGTAATGATTTGTTTATGCCTGATTCTCCATTGCATATATTACCACGTCTTTTTCCGTTCACCTATCAGTGGACTCTTTCTGTGCCACATCCTTGGAGTCTAGCACATAATCTAACACAGAGTAGTTACTCCAGGAATTGATGAAGATACAAATGAATAACCAGTAAGCATTTCAAATTCAACAAGTACAATATAGAACTTAGTAAATGTCTCCCCGCATGTTTCTCTCCTGAATCCCAAACTCACCCAATGGTGCCAATATCCAACCCTGCCCCATCTGGGAGATCCCAGACTTTCCCTTCCTCGTATTCTTCCTACCTAGTCATTCATGACAATCTACCTCCTCATCTTCTAAATATCCTTCAGAGCAGCTCCCCTCATCACTCCTACTACCTTAGTTCAGCTTTGCTCTTGCCTGGACTCGTGAAGTAGCCTCCTGAGCTCCATGCCTCCTGTCCTTCCCTGCCCCAAATCAACTGCACAGTGCCACCAAACCAACCTTTCTGAAATTACAACCATGGCCATGTCTGTAAAATAATCTATCAGTGGTTCTCTACCATCTAGACCAGAGGATAAACTCCAAACTCTCTACCCCAGCACTTAAAAGCCCTTCCTGGTCAGGACTCCACCTGGCTTCCCAGCCTCATCCCCTCCCACGTGCCCATGAGGAGCCTACACTCTCCTTGCCCTTCACATCTCTGAGCCTCCTTACATTCATTTCTCCCAGCCTGGAACACCCCTTCTCAATTGCTCACGTGGTAGCCAAGGCTTGTCGTAAGTACCCCTGCAGTTGGGAAGCTTTTTTGAACCCCCCCAAGGCAGACCCCTCCTCTATACTTTCATAACTCTGATCCTTCTATGATTGCATTTATCCCCTTCTGTCATGATTACTTTTGAACATTTATTCCTCCCCGACTAGACTCTGAACATCTGCCCCAAATCAATGAATTATATCTACCACAGAGGCAAGCACATAGTAGCAACGCAGCACTCCTTGTATGAAGACAAAATGACAAACTATTTATTCTGCAGAGAAAAGACACATCAGAGTAGCTGCCGACCCCTTTAAAATCATTCACCTTGAAAGTTATTTGCTTAGTTTAATGATGATGGCATTATTCCAAACCTTTTTGGAAGTTGACTTTCAGAACTGTCTGGGGAATGTTCTTTAAATGATCTCAAGTGAGGCAAAAAAAATAAAAAAGAAAGGAAGAAAGAAAAAAAAACATCATTCTGAACAGATCTGAGGCCTAGAACAAATCACAGGGCAAGTGATACAATTCTGTATAGAAAATGAGGAATGAAATATGTAAAAGGTCATGGAACGATTGATGTGGGGACTGACTCATAAATTGGCTCAGAGGCATACCTGAAGAGAGGATCTGGAAAAATATTTTGAGCAAAGGCCATTTTAATGAAAGACATTTACAAGTCCTTCGGATGATCACACAGACAATATTAATGTGGATGAATAAGTGCCGATAATTTGCTTGATCCAACTCACGAAGCTCTTCAAATCGGCGTGTCCCAAGAAGTATCCAGTGTGAACAGGTATTACATTGAGGGGCAGGAGAGAGAAACTGGTGATTAAAGGCATGTAAAACCCAGTATGAAACAAAGTCAAAAAAACTTTCCCAGATACCTCAGTGCTATTAATATCTTAATGCGACTCCCCACGAAGGCCATGTATGGTTCACAGGGTTCCTCAAACTCTTTTAACTTCAGAATCCTTTTTCCTTGCAGATGTCGTGGGATTCATGTGCCATGTACTTTGGGAAGCCGTGTGTGGCATGGGGCTCAATGCATCTGAGGGCAACAGGACTTGTGAGGGGAATCACACTGATATGAAAAACTAAGGATGGGACTACTGAGAATTTTCTGTAGTCTAACTGCCTCATATAACGGATCTCATTTATCCTTACAACAATCTTATAGTACAGGTGGTACCAGTATCCCTAAATTATAGTTAAGGAAAGAAAGGCTAGAAAAACTAAAGTAACTAGTCAGATACCACACGACTAATTAGCAATAGAGACAGAATGCCACCCTGTCCTGGCCAACCCGTGAGCTCAAAGCTTGCCCTGGGCATTGAGCGGACTCTGACCTGTCTGCCCCTTGGACTTGGCGGAGGTCTCCTGGGATGCACCGTTCCTTCGCTTCCCTGTCTCCCACATGGCTCACGCCTACCTATTACTTGAAGGTTCATTTTATCCACTTTCCCTGGGATGCCTTCACTGCCAACTGGCTAAAAATAGCCATCCCCTGTTGCCGTATTCCTTTCACAGAACTTATAAATTTGCTGTCTTATACAAACTGCAGAGAGGCCAGATTCACACAGCCCGAGTGAAAAAAGCTTTTGACTGGCTAACATTTCCCTGATAAGACGCAGTGTCTGGCCTCACCACACTTCTGCTGCTTTCTTAGGGCAAATTTGGGTAAATGCCATAATCGTACATTTGAGACACTATTTTAAATATTTCAAATTACTTCTGGTGTACGGGACATCGCTCCAACCAACTGGGCCACCCGGCCAGGGCTTTTCAAATTACTTTTTGGAAATGTCATCATTTATGTGTCAACTTTGAGAGGAAGAAAATCAGTGATCTTTATAAAGTAAAAATCTGAGCTTTAAAAAGCTAAATGCATGTTTGGCTGGTGTAGCTCAGTGGCTGGGCGTTGACCCATGCACCAAGAGGTCACCGGTTCGATTCCCGGTCAGGACCCAGGTTGTGGGCCCGATCCCCAGTGGGGGGCATGCAGGAGATGGCCAGTCAATGCTCCCTCTCATCGATGTTTCTATCGCTCTCTCTCCCTCTCCCTTCCTCTCTCTCTAAAATCAATAAAAGAAAAAGAAATTTTTTGTAAGCTAAGTGCATCAACGCACAAATAGGTTTAGCCCACCACCGAGCACAGTACTTAGCACATAGTAGGTACTCTGACGGCTGAGTGAGTCCTTGAGCAAGGCTCACTTCAATCCTGATATTCCCCACACTCGAGCACTCGGTCCTGTCTGGTGCACCATCTCCGCATCACAGCGACACTGCGGGTGTCTGCCCATGTCCCCTGAGCGCTGCTGCCCGAACGCAGGCCCCGGGCTTCCGGCTGCCCAGAGGTTTTCTCTGGTCCAGCCCAGCAGGCTGGAAGCCTCACCGTAGAACCTTGCCAATGGTTCTGTGGTAAAATGCCCCAGCCCCTTGCTTCGCAGGGAGGCAATTCTAAGAGGTGCCTTTTATAGTTTCCCCTGAAGAATTAAGCGTCAGTGGCCCCAAAACGGTAGCTGGCTTAATCCACACCCTCTACTGACCGTCTTTCCTTCCTACTCATGGGTTCTCTGCCTCCCAAATAAACGACCTGCTCTCAAGCCTCTGTCTCGGGGTCTGACTCTGGGAACGCAAACGAGACACTACAGGATGGGAAAGAAATTTCCACTTCTAAAATCCAAAGGTAAAATAGTGAGGGATGCCGTATAAATAAGTATAATCACATTTTTTTCAAAGAAAACGCATTATCTAGCCCCTATTTGCCATTGTGTAGTGAAAAGATCCAAACTGGGAGTTACTGTTAGTGTGTGACTTTGAACTTACGACTTTTCTGCCATGAAGAGGAAAGACTGTTTCAAAAAATACAGAACACACTTTAAAAATCTGTTGGGGAAAGTACCATTTTAATACCACTTTAGGCCTTAAATCTGATGCCTTCCTCGAGCATATAGGTTGTGAGAAAACTAAAAATTCTCATTTTTTTATTGTACTCTTTTTGAAATAGCTTTTTAAGGGTGTGTGTGTGTGTGTGTGTGTGTGTGTGTAGAGGGAAGGAGGAAGTGAGAGAGGACGGGGGGAAAGAGAGAAAAGGCAAGCTCAGGTTGTATTTTATTTCATTTTGTTTATTTTTTGTTAATCCTCACTCAAGGATATTTTTTTCCATTGATTTTTAGAGAGAGCGTAGAAGGGAGGGAGGGAGAGAGAGAGAAACATCGATGTGAGGGAAACATATCATTTGTTGCCTCCCACACGTGTGCTGACTGGGGCTGGACTCAAACCTGCAATCCAGGTACAGACCCTTGACCAGAAATCAAACCTGTGACCCTTCAGTCCACGGGCCGATGCTCTGACCACTGACCCACAACCGGCCAGGGCCATGTTGCATTTCAATGAAGCCACTTGAAATTACACAGTTTTTCTTTCTTTCTTTAATATTTTTTATTGATATTTTAAAGAGCGAGGAAGAGAGAAACACTGACGTGAGACAGATACATCAATCAGCCGCCTCCTGCACGCCCCCTGCTGGGGATGGAGCCCACAACCCCGGCGTGTGCCCTGACCAGGAATCGAACCAGGACCTCTCAGTCCCTGAGGTGGCGCTCAGTCCACTGAGCCACACTGGCCAGGCCACAGCTTTTCTTGAACAGTCCTTGGATCTCTGATCTTCAGTAAAGCAAATGCAAGCTATTTCTCCTATGTGACTACATGTGATGTCACTGAAAAATGTCCAATTCATTTATTCAAAATTTGCCAAACACTTTCTATGGAGAATTACTAGGATTTGTTTGTATAGATAGAAAGACAAAAAACACAAGAGCTGTCTCCCAAAATCCTCAATCTAGATGGGGAGACAGAAAAACAAAACAAAACAGTTATCATTTAGGATGACCAGAGGTGTTCAGAGTGTCTGGGGGGGCGGGCAGTGGGTGGGTTCATAAGAAAGATTCTCCTAACCTACACCGGACAGGGAGAGGGAGGTGGAGGAAGCAAAGCTGGATTAAGATTCTGACATGAGCCCTGGCCAGTTTGGCTCAGCGGTTAGAGCGTCGGCCTGCGGTCTGGAGAGACCGGGGTTCGGTTCCCGCTAAGGGCATGTTCCTCGGTTGCAGTTTGTCCCCGGCCCTGGTTGGTCATGCGGGTGGCAACCACTCGATGTGTCGCTTTCACGTCGATGTTTCTCTCTCTCTCTCTCTCCCCCTCCCTCCCTCCCACTCTATCTGAACAAAATATCGAAAAATGTCCTTGGGTGAGGATAAAAAAAAAAAAGATTCTGACATGATATTTGCCTTAAAATAAGATTCCCCACACTGAGCCCAGCATATTTTATTTAAGGGTGGAGGTGGAAGAGAGTATATGAGGGATAGAACAGTGATGAGAAAAATACATAAATATATTTTACTTATTTAATTAAATTTATATTTATTCAATTAATTTATAAAATTAAATTAAAATCTATAAAACATGAATACTTACATCACCACTAAAATAAAAAGACTTTCTCTTTAGATTTTCTGATTGCAAAATTTGGATAAGCTCATCATAATGAATGTTTTTGTTTTGGGGTGTTTTTTTTTGTAGTGTTTTTGGTTTGGGGTGTTGTTTTTTTTTTATAGTGTGTTCTTGCTTGGCCCTGGAGAATCCAACTAACCCTGATCGTGAGTGTAGAAGAAGAAACTGCAGAGGAGGTGAGATCTGAACTAAAACTCGAAGGACACTCAGGAATTCTCTAGAAGGGTACAGGGAGGCAGAGTGGGTACGTGTAAATGGATAACACTGAGCGAGGGCCTGGAACTCTGGGGGCGGTTAGGATAACAGGACACAACCACAAAGACAGAGGGGTCGTGGGGAGACTGAAGTACTGGGAGAGGGGACTGGAGCCATCAGCAAAAGTCATATCTGGTTTCTTCTGATTTTTTTTTTCTTTTTTTTTGCGCTATAATTCACCCTTTAAACCGTACACTTCAGTGCCTTTTTAAAAAATTTATCAATTCATTTTTGTTACAGATGTTTCTCCTTTTCCTCCCCATTGACACCCTCTGTCCCATCCTCCCTACCCTGTCCCCAGTTTTGTTGTCCGTGTCCATCGGTTTTGCGTACATGCATATAATTTCTGTGGTTTATTCCCAGAGTTGTGCAGCCATCAGCCCTATCAAGTTCCAGAACATTTTTATCACCCCAGCAAAGATATCCTTCAGCAGTCACATCCCATGTCCCGTCCCCACAGCCTCTAGCAACCACCACCCTTTCTGTCTGGATAGTTCATGTACATGGAATTATACAGTACGTAACCTTGCAAGAGACTTTACAAGCCAGGTGCTTTTACCTAGCATAAGGTGCTCGAGGTTCACCCCTGCTGCAGATGAGTCAGCACCTCACCCCTTGTGTATGGTCGAGGAACATGCCGCTGTGCGATACCGTTATTTATTCATCGGGTGGTGGACAAGCGTGTTGTTCCCAGTGTGAGGTTGTTACAAATGCCTATGAACATTCATGTACACATTTCTGTCTAGAAATATGTTTTCAGTTCCTTTGGGCTTCTACCTCAGAGTGGAACTGCTGGGTAATATGGTAACTCTATATTTAACTTTTTGAGGAACTGCCAAACTGTTCTCCAAAGTGGCGGCACCATTTGACATCGACACCAACGCCAGGGAGTCTGAAGTGGCCTAGAAGGCAGGTGAGCCACTCAAAGCCTTGAGGCTGGAGAGAGTCATATGGAAATTTTAATTTTAGAAAGGTCACTCGAGAAGCAGAGCGGAGGATAATCAGAGGATCCGGATAATCTCAGAGGCATAAAACTCAGCTAAGATTCTACTCAAGCAAGATCTGTGAATCAGCGAGATAGTCTAATTAGGGTACTAGTGGTAGGAGGGGTGGGAAGGAGAAATGAGAAATGAAAAGGGGAAGGAAAGAGTCATTAAAACTTAAATTACCCAAGAACATGAGTATCATAAACTTAAATGTCTGAATGATCAGGCAAATAGATCAATAAAATAGATCAAATAAAAATAGAACAATAAAACTAAAAGCAAGCAATGCAGAGTGGTGAGTACTATAAGGAAGAAGGAACATGCCGACCAAAAGGGGCAGCAATAACTCAGCTCCAACCACCAGTGCTGTGGGCATGTAGGTGTGGTGTTGTCAGGTCTTCTCCTAGGTCAAGAAAAGCCCAAATCTGAATTGCTTGTTAAATATCTTGATTTTTAAAGATTGCCAATTTAATACAATCTTTGTTTTCTGGGCAATATCAACAAAACATGCCTACAACCTGTTGATGTGTGATATCTCCCTAACACACAGTGAAAGAAACAGTGAGCCCAGAATCAGAGTATGCCCACAAAGAAGGGACGGAGGAAGGAAGATTCTGCAAAGGAGGCCACAGAGAAAGCAGAGGCAGAGGATGAAACTGGAAGGGTGTGACATCCCAGAGGCTCGGGAATACCGTTTCCAGAAGGAGGAACAGTAGGCAGTGGAAAATGGCACAGAGAGCCATGTCACATGGGGAACTGAAAGTGGACTTTGGGATTTGACAACTATGAAATACAAAATGTTGGGAAGTTGAAAAGATATTTGGTGACTGGAAATAAAATAGAAAGCTGAAGAATTTAGCTTTCTCTCTTTTCTTAAACCTTGGTTTCTTCAAAAATCAACCTAAGGATTCTGTGCCTTAAATCTTTAAGCTACTCAGAGAAGAGCTAGAAGAGACTAATTGTATTGTTTTCTTCAGTTGACCATCATGAGCTAGTCCAATTAATAATAATAATAATAATAATAATAAACAGGTCTTTGAAGAAGTTTAGATATCCATAATGCACGATCACTTGGTCCTCTCAAGTTTGCAGTTATAAAAAGCAACTACTAACATATTTTATAAACACAAAAATGTGGGCACAGTGTATACAGCTTTGCCTGTGTGACAGAGGCCCATAATAGTGGCTTAGACAAGGCATAAGTGTCTTACTCGCTCACATAAAACCCCAAGCTGTTATGGTGGCTCTGCTGTAAGAAGTCATCATCATTGTCCCAAGTGCTTTGTAAAATACCTTGATGCTCCACCACCCTTACATTGCTGGCCTCTTTAGCAAGGTCTAAGAGAGTACATCACCATCCCCTGTTCTTAATGCCCCGTTGGGAAGTTAGTTGCACAAATCAATGTTTCTTATATCCTATGGCCAGAACTTTGTCACAGGGCATAATACCTAGCTGCAAGGGAGGCTGAGAAATGTCATCTGTATTCTGCATGGGTTAGTCCCCAGTGAAATTTCAGGGGATCTATGCTTAAGGATGATATAAGTGGTGTGCAATTTTTTAAGACTCTGTTCTTAACACTCTACAAATAATTTATATTTTGGTTCAATTTTACAAGAGAATATAAATCTGGCCTGATCTTTATGCTTAAATATTGGAAACAAGCAATGTAATATCGCTGCAATTTTGGCTTCAGCATGCTGGTATTTATGATAGTGCTGAAGAAAGTTAAAGTTAATTTTAATTTGTTCTTACAAAATTATTTTCCTAAGAATTCTAAAGCAATTCTAGTCTTCTTGCCATGCTTAACGACTAGCTTTCAAAAGACTGCATTAAAAACTCAAATTATAAAATCAAAAAAATCATCGGCATATTCCTACAGCATATGGAACTAGACCACCTCAAGGATTCTTTTAAATTAACAGTCAATTGTGCCCTTACTGCCAAAAAATTGTTGAAGCAACACAATATATGCACTATAGCAAGATGTGCTCCTGAATTTTGACACTTCATTCTCATATTAGCTCACAGTGCTATATTTTATTACTCAAATATTAGAGAAACTAAAAATAAAATAGTTCACTATTGCTTGATATATGCACATTCTAAAGTTCTATCCATGAACTATAGAACCTCCTAAGTAAATATAAAAAGGAACTCCATAAATTATACAATTTAAAAGACAATAATTTACCTAGCCAGCGTGGCTCAGTGGATTGAGCATCTTCCCATGGACTGAGAGGTCCCGGTTCAATTCCTGGTCAGGGCACATGCCCAAGTTGTTGGCTCCATCACCAGTAGGGAGTGTGCAGGAGGCAACCAATTGATATTTCTCTCTCACATGGATATTTCTATCTCTCTCTCCTCCTCTCTCTCTAAAAAAATCAATAAAAACATATGAGAAAAATGGAGAAATAAATAAAAATTAATTTAATAGCTGTTTTATGATCATTTGCACCCGCAAATTCAAAAATATATTATTTCAAAGCTACTTGACTTCGATCCCTCTAAAATACAAGCTAATAGGAACAGAGTACTTCACTATAGAATTTTTTTATCCACTTAAAAGTATGTAAATTATTATGTTTAACAAATTTAACTTCTTAATTTATGACTGGCTTGCCTTAAAAATGATTTTGAATTGCTAGGATGATGATTAAAATCATCAAGCACAATACAGGACATGGCTGAGTATAATTAAAACTTAAGTTTTGAAAACACATTTATAGTGCAAAGTATTCATTATAGAAAGTTTGAAAACTACTGAAGAATAGTGAGACTATCACAATGAGCTGCATTACATTAGTAAATAGCTTCCAAAATGATTTTGATCAACACAATTTTACATGGAAGAGAAAATGAAGAACATCCACTTCCAATCAAGATAGAATAACAGGGATGGGAATGCCCTCCTGCCTGAAAAAATGAAAGTGCTCTACAAAATATATGAAATAGCAGTTTTCAAGACACTGGACACCAGGCAGTGATCCTGGAGACATGGGACATAGATGATGTGAGCCCTGTGACTGTCCTAGCTTCCAGAACATGGCCCTGGGAAAGAAACCCAAGCCAGGGCCCAGCACAATCCCTGAATTGCAGAGATGTGTCCGGAAAACCAGGGAGACCAGAGCAGCTAGAAATCTCAGGACAGAGTACTGGACAGAGGAGGGCTGAACAACAGAGATCTCCGGAGATCTATAAATACCCCTCGGGTATCCAGCAGAGCATGGCTCAGCACACACATGAGGAAACAAGCTGCAGCCAGGGAAGGTACCTTGTACTCACACAGGGCTAAGAACTGTGCCTGTTCCTACCAGCCAAACTGGAAAACTTATAATTCACAGGGTTTGGGGTAGAGTACTCAGAAACTAAGCTTACAAATAAAACCTGAAAGGATCAAACTGTTTCCAAGTATCTCATTGCCTCCCATAAAAAAAAAATAATAATCAAAAAGGTTTATAGGGATATAAAAATATCCAATACCCTACAAGGTAAAATTCACAATGTATGGTATCCATTAAAAATTACTAGGTACCCAAAGAAGCAGGAAAATACAACCCATACAAGGAGAAAAATCAAACAAACAAAATTGACCTAGAACTAAAATAGATGTTAGAATTTGCAGACAAGGTCATTAAAATAGTTATTGTTGATCTATTCCATGTAATCAAAAAAGTTCAATAGAGGCATGGAAGATTATAAAACACCCAAACTGAACTACAAGAGATGAAAACTATCAGTATGAGATGAAAAATACACTAAACATGATTACTGGTAGTGAACTTGCCACAACAACAGAAACTAGAAAAAAAGAATAAAAACATAAATAAGCAGAGTATCAGTGATCCTCACAGATATGTGATTAGAAACTATGAAAGAGAGGAGGGAGAAAAGGAAAACCAAAATAATTTGGAGAAACAATGACTAAATTTTTTTCAAATTTAATGGAAACTGTAAACCTACAGGTTCAAGAACTCAGTAAGCCCAAAGTACAAGAAACATGAAGATTGCTACACCAAGACACATCATAATCAAATTGTTCAAAGCCAGTGAAAAGGGGAAGATCTTTAAAGGTATGTTGTACATAAAGAGGAACAAAAATTAAAATGACAGACTTCTCATAAAATGAACAATGCAAGTGAGAAAATAGTCAAGCAACACCTTTCAAGTATTAAAAGAAAAGAAACTGTCAACCTAGAATTCCATACCCAACAAAAATCTTATCAAATGAAGGTAAAATAAAGATGTTTTCAGACATACAAAAGCTGAAAGGGTTCATCATCAGCAGAAATGTTCAAGGAAGAAATGTTCAGGCAGAAGAAAGATGAAACCAAATGAAAATGGTATGAAAAGCAAAAGTCAATGAAAGAATGAAAAGCACTGAAAATGGAAACTACATGACAACAGTAGTGCCTCCCCCCTTATCCACAGCTTCACTTTACATGGTTTCAGTTACCCATGGTTCACCATAGTCTAAAACATTAAATGAAAATGCCAGAAATAAATTGTAGGCTGTTCTGATTAGCCTGAGGAAATGGTGATCTGTCCTGTTCCTTCCAACCTAGGACATGAATCATCCTTTTGTCCAGTATATCCACACTCTATGTACTACCCACCCATTAGCCACTTGGCCATCATTTGGAATGTCGAAGCGTCATAGGGCTTGTGTTCAAATAACCCTCATTTCACTTACTAATGGTCCCAAAGCTCAAGATTAGTGATGCTGGCAATTTAGATATGACAAGGAAAAGCCATAAAGTATTTCCTTTAAATCGGTGATTTTCAATCTTTTTCATCTCATGGCACACATAAACTAATTACTAAAATTCTGCAGCATACCGAAAAATACATTTTTTTGCTGCTCTGACCAAAAAAAAACAAAAGGTGCAATTTTGATTCATTCACACTGGATGGTTATTGTTGTGTTGGCTGTTGTCATTTTTTTTCCATCCTCACCCGAAGATATTTTTGTATTTATCGTCAGACAGAGTGGGAAGGGGAGAGAGAGAGAACTATGTATCGAGCAAGAGAGTCTCATAGCCCAGCTGCCTCCTGCATGACCCCGACCAGGTCCAGGGACAAATCAAAATCGAGGTATGTGCCCTTGACTGGAATCAAATCCGTGACTCATTCATCTAAAGGCCAACACTCTAACTGCTGAACCAAACCGGCCAGGGCAAGTTGTCATTTTTTTTTTTAATTTGATAATCTAGCCCTGGCCGGTTTGGCTCAGCGGTTAGAGCGTCGGCCTGCAGTCCAGAGAGACCCAGGTTCGGTTCCCACTAAGGGCACGTACCTCGGCTGCAGTTTGTCCCCAGTCCTGGTTGGGTCATGTGGGTGGCAGCCACTGGATGTGTCCCTTTCACGTCGATATTTCTCTCTCTCTCTCCCTCCCACTCTATCTGAACAAAATACCAAAAATGTCCTTAGGTGAAGATAAAAAAAAAAATTGATAATCTAAGGGAAAAGAGGTCAGTGCCCCTGACTCAATAGTCAGGTGCTGCATATTTTAAATATTCTTGTGGCACCTGGTTGAAAATCACTGCTTTAAATGAAAAGGTGAAAGTTCTTGACTTAATAAGGCACTTTACCATCTCACATCATCACAAGAAGGGTGAGTACAGTACAAAGATATTTGAAGACAGAGACAGAACATATTCATATAACGTTTATTACAATATATTGTTAAAATAATTCTATTTTATTATTATTGCTAATCTTTCACTGTGCTAATTTATAAATTAAATGTTATGATAAGTAGGTATGTATAGGAGAACATAGTACATGTAGAGTTCAGTACTATCCATAGTCTCAAGCATCCACTAGGGGTCCTGGATCATAGCCCCACAGATAAGGGGGGACTCCTGTAAATACAAAAGATTTGTTTTTATTATTAATATCTCTTTAAAAGATAATCTGCTATTCATGCAAAAATAATAACGTGATGTGGGGATTATAAGATATGTAAGAAAAACAGAAGAAATAAGTTTTAATGTGTTTTCAAGTTACTTGAAATTATAAATTCACACGAGAATATTTCAGATTTGCTATTCTAGGGGAATTAAAACTGTAGTTATTATTCTGAAATCCCATTCCATTTGGCCTACACTTTCCCATTTGGCTTGAGCAGTCTTAGCATTATACTTTCAAAAATATAACAAGCTGAATTGATTAAACTTGTTGTCATAGAGAAAAAGTAGTAAGTGCCTCCAAAAGGGTGTTCTGGATCGTAAACAAGTTAGCTCAAAAGGTTGGGCGATGGCTTCTGCTGAACTATATAAATAAAAGCAAACAACTATGTTTCACTACAAGGCTAAACTCATCAAATATTTATTTAATATACATAACTTTTAAAAGTTGGGTCAAACAGATAAGAAGGAGATTTAAATAATATATATTTATAGCACAAGTCACAAAAGAAAGTTCCTTTCTTTGCTCCCCCAACCGGCCTAAAATAAACACAATGCACAATACACATTATTAAGAATTTGGGGGGAATGTTTCTTGGGAAAGTTAAAGGAAGATAAGGAAGCAGTACTAGCCGCTCACCATTTAGAGGCAGGTGAAATCAATCAGGAGACCACAGCACAGCTGGTTATTCATGCGTGCAAAATTCTATATATTGCTACTGAGTTTTTCTCCTGTTTTGTGAAATCTATTAAAAAGCATATCTACAAGTGCTCTCGATGAATAGCCCTGTGCTGGAATAAAAGTGGAAATAAGGAAATGTAGAAAGTCAGGAATTTGGGGTAGTGAGGCAAAAGTAGGTTCAAAGATGAAAATCTAGTCTAGACAAAACTGCCAGGGAAAAGGAGTTAAGTCAGCTATGCAGTAGTTTACGGCCTTTTGGGTGAATAGCCCTGCAGAGAAATTCTTGTGCATGCCCCGGTTTGGAACTACTGCACTGGACAAAAAGAATGAACGGAAGGCAAGTCTCCATGCTGAAGCCTGTGCTTTCAAACCCTGCCATTTAAGACAACTATTACATTTCCAGCAGTAGAGAAAAAGTGGGAAATGCTGAAGTTTCTGCTTGTCAGCAGAGTTCATTTCAATTTATTTGAATATTTAGTCTCTATAACCATTTCATATTACTAGATTCAGCATTCTTGAAAGAAATGAGAAAATATATGTGAATTTACCCAATACTGGGACTCAATAAATATATGATGGGTTTTAATCTAAGTCTTGCTCTGGAAGTGCCGCAAGGTGCATATAAGACTTGACCACTCCATAGGAAGCAATTCCTGACTTTCTAAATGGAAAATCCTGTTGTATTGATTTCACACATTTTGACACCAGCTGTGAAACTTGTCTTGGTGGGGTTACATCTTACATAAGGATTGGACTATAATGTATTTAAATGCGTATGAGTCTTCTTTCTTCTCTTGGACCAGAAAGAGTAAAGGACAAGAAAATAAAAAAAATGAATTGAAGAGAAGGAATATTCAAAGGTATTTTTAAGAATATAAAAAATTTGAAATCTGTTCACAATATCAGCAGATATTAGTGCATCAAATACAGGTTAGCAGAGCATAAACACCATTTTATACAATGATGATGATGATGACGACGACAACGGTGACCGTGGTAATGGCAACAACCACATAGATAATCCAAATTTAAATGTCTTATTTGGAAAGAAAAAGATTAAAACAGTGATAATAGGAAACACAAGAAAACCTAGGCTATTTTAAAAAATGCACATAAACCTTAACCAGTAGTCACTGGCAGACCTCTAGAATAATAAGGAAATTACTTTTTAAAAATGAGATAAGGTGGATGAGTGAAGACATGACATGCAATGCTGTTGGTCATTTGGGAGAAGAATGAAACCAATTTGATGGAATATGTTGCTCTGTGTATAACACGACAGCTCACTTTAGCCACCCAATAACCATTTCCAGTAACGGCATCCAAGCACAACCAAAAAATGTGGTAGTGTTGGTGATGTAGGCAAATAAGTTCAAGAATAGAGACATTATATCTGGATCTGGGCTGCCTACCAGCTACATGACACTATTTTATAATTAAATTTAATTCAGGCTCTTGGCCTGATGATACTACATGTGGTCAAAGGTCACATGTGCCCAGGGACTATGGTACTGGAGAACACAGACATAGAATACCCCATCACTGCAAAAACTTCCACTGGACAGCACTGACCTGTACAACCAGTAGAGGTGCCTTGTACACGGAAGAGGAGCTCGAAAAGCAGACACACACACCCATGCCCACATAAACACAAAGCTTGTAATTCATTCATTTCTTTTCTTTCAGAACATTTATTGTTTCTCATGTAACAATTGCTGTGTGAGGCAACTGGAGTCCACAGATTAAAACAAAATAGTCCCTGTCCTCAAGGAGCTCACAGTGCAGAAGGAAATAATAACACATGAACAGCTAGTCAACCAGCCAGCACTCGTTGGGCAGCGATCTCTGAAATGCACTCACTGCTGTGGAAGGAGACAAGAGTCAGGGGACACGTCCCTCAGCCTCAAAGGGCTGACGACACAGGAATGGCCTACTACACAGAGTCAGATGTAAAATGTTTTAAGTAGTAATGAATATTTAGAACTATGTACATCAAACTGAGATGCAGGAGTTTGATGGCACTTTCTTCCACACACTGAGATGCTCATCTAAACAATAAATATAAATGTATTCTAATTTCTGAATAATCGTCTTAAAACTAAACATGGCCACGAATTTCCTTTTTGGCATTTTCTGTGGATGTTCTCAATCATGTACTAGGTGAAGGCCAAATAGCATACAGTTCACTAAATAAATACTGATTAGAAAAAAGGTGAAGATGAATGGAGTCATTATAGAACACATGGTAGCACAAGCATCCAAAAGCACCTGCCCTCAATAGTTAAAATCGTCACCTGTGGAAGATGATGTATGTGTCCTGTCTCTGTGTTGTTCCCACACAATCTGCTCTCCATTCCTGCAACCTTTGAATACAGCTAAAACATCTGATTCAGAATTCAGTAACTTCACAATGTTAATCACATCTTTTTTTTAATTTTTTTTTTTTTTTTATTGATTTCTTAGATAGAGAGGAAGGGAGGGACAGAAATATCGATGTGAGAAAGATTGATCAGCGGCCTCCTGCACGCCCCCTACTGGGGATCGAGCCCACAGCCCAGGAATGTGCCCCAACCAGGAATCAAACCAAGACCTCTCAGTTCATGGGATGACGTTCAATCCACTGAGCCACACCTGCCTGGCTACTCACATCTTTAAGAGAGCAAAATGATGTTACAGAGTTCTCAGGCGATGCCTCACTTAAACTGACATTTGGAGATAATTTACTAGTAGAGTTTTGGTTATGTATGAAATCTGATTAACCTGAACCAGCAAAGACTTGAAGTTAATATTGTTTTCTTGTAATTTCCCTTTAAAAGGGATATTTTCTGTTTTTATATTAATATAAAACAGACAACCAGATTAAATAAGAACAGGACCTGAAGTTACATCTTTATACTGTTAAACCCTACACTGGCAATATAATTTCAGCAGTAGAATATCATTCGCCACATAATTCAGTCTCTTAACTTCATCAGTTCTGTTGTTCACATTTAATATTTGTTCGTTGGTTTTGGTTTTAGAATTTGTGAAATCTACAAGTGAAACCATCTGTATTTATTTTATGCTCCTACATACTTAAGTAAAACGTATCATAAGAATAACTCAGGTTCACATTGTATAGAGCAGCAGTCTTAGCTAAAATCAGACCACTCTTGCTGGGTGTCTTCTTTGGAGAAGGTTCTCATTAAGAGGTTGCACCTTCTCACCCTCCTTCCATCCAGGCACGGGAGGCCATGGCTCTCCACTGGGCCACAGAGGAATTGGGGGGAAACACACAAATACACATGCAAATCATTCCATACATTAAATATACTACTCTATTTCAAAGGTATGAAGATACTGGTCAGGGTAATAAAATGCAAATTCCTTTAAAGGCTATCATCATACAGCAGCATTTTTTATTATAAATTTTATTTTCATTTTTTAAGATTTATTTTTATTTTTATTATGGATTTTAACCACTGTGATAGTCCTAAATTGCTGTGGGAATTCAGAGGAGAGTCCATCGTGGTTAGGTGCAGAAATCAGAGGACGCATCACAAAAGAGGAGGAACCGAGTTGAGCCTAGAGGAAAACGAGAGCAGAGAAGGTGCAGCCTTTGCAAATAAGACCTCAGGGGAGTGAAAGCCTGGTTTTGGCCAAGAGAAGGTCACCAATAGTTCTGGAGGAAGCAGGTTTAGAAAAAGTACTGAGAGAAACCCATGCTAGTTAGTACCCTCACTCACAAAGGGCAGAAACTCAATCTGTGGATAATTCATTACTTACATAATTCCAGAAAAATCAGTGCTTCAGTGGCATCAAGAATGACTAGATGTAGGAACTGAAAAACTGAAATGCTGTTTTTATTTGTTCCCTACCTGCCAAACACACACAGAGAAACAGACACACACGCACGCACACACACACATCTTGACTGTTTTTTTGTGTTTTTTTTTACATAGTGACTTATTCTCTCAGGCTGGTTGTTCCTATTATCTAAAATCTAAGCCATTTGCTAGCTCCAAGCTTAGGGCTTAACTCTTTAAAGCCATGAGGCAGAGAATGGCAAGAATTAAAAAATGTAAAGTTAATAAAGATAGACAAGGTCCAGTCTACAAGAGAATCTGGATGCCAAGCTAAGGAGATTGGGCTTTTAGAGCCAAATCTCGCCTAAGATAAATTGGAAAAGTTAAAAGCTGTATGAAGAAATAAGGCTATTTCAAGAATTCTTGAGTTATAGCTTCCTTTGGATTAGGTTATCGTAGTCTACCTTAATCAGGAGAGGATGGTCTACAGGTCCCCTCTGGGAGAACAGCCCTACTGGAGAAGGACAGATACCGGAGCCCAGATGCAGCCCTCCCAATGCCCTGGCCACAGTGGAGTGGTCTGTAGGTATACACCTGACCTAACACTGTCCAATCAGAGTACTGCTTTGGAATATTCCACTTTAAATGTTTACAATTGGACTCAAATACCCAGGGAAATCTCAGTCTTCCTCAACAACGCTGGGACACAGGATACAACTCGGTAAGATGCACAGAATACAGATGAGTCCACTCTGAGCTTGTATTTTCCAGTAGAGGATCAAAAGGGCCTGGGCCAACTATTCCGATCAATGGAACAAGATCCATTTAAAGAAGAGATTTAAGTACATAATACAGAAGAGAAAAAAAGAGAATATCCATGAATAGAATACAGAGGCACCACAGAGTAGAAAGAGGGACAGAGTAATAGAAGAAAAAAGGAGGAATGTTTGAATAGACTTTTCAAGTAGATCAAAAACTGAAAAAGCTATAGAATGAACCCAATGGCCGAAGAGGCAATGAGAATTCATAATGTTTCCTGATTGAATTTAATCGTGGAAATCTACATATAGGAGAGAAAGGAGACACGTGCTTTGGGTTGTAGCCACGATGATATGTAGAAATAAAAATGCACAGCGCTCACATCCTTCCTTTTACATGGAAGACACCTATCATGTGTATTTCCCGCTGGGAAAATAAAGAAGGCACGGTACAGCACACACTCTCCTCCTCCTTAACCCTCCCCTTCCAGCATCCAGTTCTCTCGTGATGAATGAAAGAATCCGAGAGCAATTATAGTGCTGCCATTCTCTTCAATAAAAAGAGAAAGAAAAGGGGAAAAAAAGCTCTACCCTGGAAACTTCACTTACTGCTGGTGAGTATGGGATGTGTACTACAAGACTAAGGGCTTGGAAATCAGACCTAGATTTCATATCCTCGCTGAATGACCCTTAGCAAGCGATTTAGCCTTTCAAAGCCTCCATTCTCTTAGGGGGTAAGAGGAGAGGCAGAACTAGGAAATTTGAACTCAGTTGCCAAAGATGGGATGCAGATCAGATAAAAGCATTCCTGAAAAGTGCTTGGAAGAACAAGCTATGCTCTATAGCCACCCCCCATCATGTCCCTATACAATACCCCATAGTCAATGGGCCACAGACATACAGCGGATCTCAGGTGGTCTCCGGCTCTGTTTGTGCTTGTAAAATAAGGGCAGGCCACACTGTGGGCCTCCAAATTACAGCGCTGGTTCCCTGCAAGGATTGGTGGCACCAGTCCCTTAAAAATCTTTCACATATGGAATACATTAGGGAACTCATTAAGTCAAATCCTAGACTAACATATGTGCTAGTGATTCATCTTTTTAAATGCTTCTACTCCTTTCTCACCACCACCACTCCTAAATAGGGCCTCACTACCACTCTTCTCCTGAATCCTAGAAGAGTTTTCTTTCTAAGGAGTTGCATGACTCCAGCTACTCTCCAATTCAACCCCACCTCTAAATGGTCATCATGCCTACCCTGGTCAAAAACATCAACATTCCATTAATCAGCCATTTGCTCACATTTTTTTCTCCTGTCCTTCAGCAGTTGAAATTTGTCATTCTTTTTAGCCATGAGCAACTGAATCCCTTTATTATATATGGAGAATCCTCTGTCTTATGATACAGAGCCCACCTTCCCCTACAGAAGCTGGCGGTCAACAGTGACAGCAACACTATGTCACAAAATTGGTTCTTCAGAGTGACTGAGAGCAATTGTTTCCCACTAAGTGGCTTCTAAGCCACACCTGCTGACTATTTGAAGAGATTCTCTGAGCTAGTCAATGTGATGGACATATCCTAAGGTGACCCCCAATGAGTCAGGCCCTGGCATAGTTCCTTCCTCTTAAATTTGGGTAGAACATAGACTTGCTCCTAACCAAAAGAATATGGCGGGGTTACTTCTTTAATTAGATTATGTTATATGACAAAGGTGATGTCATATCACTCCTATATGTTACAGAAGAAGGAGATAGATGTGGACTAGTCTAGTTTGAATGGAACAGTGATGACTTTTATCATACTGGAACAAGAGATTCTCCCTTGTCTGCTTTGAAAAGTAAGGTGAAATGTTGTAAAAGTGCCCATGAGGGGGTCACATGACAAAAAACAGCAGGCAGCATCTGGGAGCTGTGACTGGTCTCTGACAGCCAGGAAAAAAAATGGAGACCTCAGTCCTACAGCCACAAAGTGATAAGTTCTCCCAACAATCTAAGGAAGCTTGGAAGCAGGTCTGTCCCCAGTTAAGTCTCCGAAAAGACTGCAGCCCTCACCAAAACCAGGTGAAATCCCTGAGCAGAAGACCCAGTTGAGCCATGTGCAGACTTCTGACCAATGAAACTGAGATAATAAACGTGTGTTGTTTCAAGCTGCTAAATTTGTGATCATGTGTTACCGAACAATAGAAAACAGCCAATATCCTCTAATACATTTATTTAATGTGTAGATTAACAGTAGTTTCAGTGACTTGTTACCAAATTTCTGAAGTGGTATTTGAGTAATCCAAATTGTATTCTTCTTCCAGTGGCCATTTCTAATTCCACTCATCACTATTTCATTCAAACTATAGAAATAGGAAGAAAGTACCATTTCCAGCAACCTCAACCTCACTCACATGTTACACTCTCTCTGGTGCAGCAAAGAATACACAGAGTAGGATATTTCCTCTCTGTGGGGCTGTAAACAGAATTCATTACAGTAAATAGCAAACCACCCTTAAATTGTCACTCCTTTCAGTATTTCCCATTTAAAATGATTTGGGTGCATTCCTATAAGCCATACATTTAGGGAAAAGAACAGTTAAAAAAAATTAATAGGATACAGAGCTCCTGTTATCAGCTGCTTATAAAAAAGTACTGAAAGTATTTTCATTAAATACATGTGAGTTTGCATAAGATTATAAATGTCTATGAAATTACAATGCTTTCTTCTGCATCCTGAATAATATATGACACTTCTGAAGCTAACAATACAGTCTCGGAAAACTACCACCGTGGCTGTTACAAATCACGTGGGCAATGGTTCTGAAAGGTTCCGGGGAGAACTGCAAGGAAAGGAATTTGTGAGGATGAAGAAAAAGTTGTGATTATCTTCTCTAGAGAAGAACAAATTTCTCTCCTTTTTCTTTTCTTTTGTTTTTCTCTTTAACTCTGATTTATCTAGATAGCAGGTCTACATGGCCAGAAATAACTAGATAATTAACTCCTATGTTCACTTTGACTTCTGTAAGTTGGGCCAAAGAAGCAGAGCTAATAAGAGAAGGTGGGTGTCCTGACACCCAGAACAACAAGATCCCCAGTCAATACTGGCTTGCTCCAGGGTGGACAGTCCATTACTGTCTTCTGTCAATACTCACTCGTCTCAAAAATCATGTTCTGAGTTCTCTTACCAGTGAGCCTGATGCTCCTCAAGCAAAACAACTGTGCTAATAAACTTCGAATCAGTTTTGGCCAGTAAAAGGGCAGTTGATAAGGTGGGACCAGTACACGTGCAAGAATGGAGATCCCTCCATCCTTGTGATGAATGCTTTAGCACTTGAGGAGTGTATGTCTGTTTTAGCACTAGCTATAGGAGTCACAGCTCTCCCTCATCAGCGGGCAACAGGAACTTGTGACTATTTACTGATTTAAAAGCTGACTTGCAAAACTACAAAGTTAAGCACTTTAAAAATCTAGGAATGTATAAATTTATGAAAATGTCATCATATAGCTACCAGGGCAGTTTGCTGTTGTAAATAGGATACAGGAAATGTAGATGTTATCCTCAGCTTCACACTGATTCTCTAGTGTGTGACCTTGGATGTATCAGTGTACCTGCTGCCTCCTTCCGAAAATGAGAACAGTATGTCTTCCTATCTGTCTCTCAAATGAAAGGTAAGAGTTACAATAACAAGCTAGGAAACAATAGTATGTGTCAGAGGGTGTGTGCAATAAAAATTAAGTATGGTATCTTTATGGAAAGGGAAGGTCTTCAAACAATAAAAGCCCCTGCCAACTTAAACATTAATATAAATTACATTTTAAAACAAACAAATTCATTGAAGCAAAAATTAAAAGGCACATTTGGATGTAATAACAAAAAAATGCCCATAACTACAATATTTCACTAATGAGAAGGTACAGATGCTACATGCAGAAGGATTTTATGATGTCCATATGTTTCTCAAATGACTCCCCTTGTTAGCTATTTCTCCATATCTTTATTGAAGAATAACCTACACCTTCCCCACTGAATGGGTATAAATTACAGCATGATATGTTGTAATCTTTAAACAAATTCAAAACAGAGCTAATTCTAATAAAAAGACATGACAGCACTATAACCATAAAATATCCTTAGATGCAGCTATATTATATTAATACAAATCTGAAGTATGCGTGTCATCTAAACTAGTCAATTAAACAGGTCATATGGTCATTTGCTTTATGCTTTAACACTCCTTAAACCCAGCCCCGGCCAGTGTGGGTCAGTTGGCTGAAGTGTCATCCCGCACACCAAAAGGTTGTGGGTTTGATCCCTGGACAGGGCACCAGTGCAGGCTACCGACTGATGTTCTTTTCTCACATCTATGTTTCTCTCTCTCTCTCTTTCTCTAAAATCAATTTAAAAACTCCTTAAACCCAAACTATTCCAAATATACCTCATTTATACATAAAGTAATTACATATATATATAGTGGTAATAACTGCATAAAGCCATACTATCTACTATAATATTGGGCGTAATAAGCATAATAATGCTCACAAAATACTCGATCATAAAAGTCTGCGACAATGTATAAAATTATCTTAATTTCATAATGGCCATCATTTTTTTTACACAAGATAATATGCCAAACAATCTCTAACCAGAGTGTTTGGTCTTACTTTATAATCAAGGCCAGCCCAATAGGCTCAATTGCAGAAGGAAAGAAACAGGAAGTCTGAAGTTAAAAAACAAAAACAAAGAACACTTTTCCTCCTAACCATAAACTGGTACTTCATTTAAAACTCTTAACTTCTTTCTGCGCAATCTTATGTGCATCCAACAGTACCCATTCTGTAGTGAAGATGATCAGTTCAGGAGGGGAGCTGGGGAATCGTCTCTTCCTCCAGCTGGCAGCCTGGTACTCAAGGCCCGACCAGGAGTCCCACCCTCCGTGCACCTGTTTGTGTCTGAGACCTCTATGAAAACATCCGTTTTTTCCCACACAGAAAATGACAGACTCCAAGAAACTGCTTCTCTCCCTGAGGTTTGTCTCATTCAAACAGAATGGATGAAAATAAATTACAAGAAAGTTTTACAACTAAATTATTTGTCCTTCTGGAAATACAATATCCTTATTAAGCATTTTAAATGCAAATGCTTTCCAGAAAGTACATCAGTGATTTGGTGTTTGGGTAATTAAATTGGTGCAGACTGGAACAGAGGTTTATAAGGAAAAGGAGGACTAATTATCTGTGGTAAAAAGCAAATATATTAAACAACACATTTTCAGTCACAATAATTTCCATAATAAACATCCAAAGTACCAAAGAGTAGTTCAAAAGATATCCTTTCCAAACATGATATTTTAATTGTCCTCATTTACTAACTGCAATTTATTCTGTGCTGTTATTAATTACAAGATTAAAAAGATTTCCAAAGCATCAGAAAATAACATCCAGACCTTTTCAACTGTCAAATGATTTTCTTTCCAAATAATTTAAATTTCTTTCTTTAATATAGCTTCTCTATGTGCTTACTCCCCTTTTCTAGATTTCAATAATGCTTGCAAGATTTGCAAACATTGATTGTACTCCAAATACCTGTAATTCCTAAATCTTACCCTTTAAGAGAAATCTCAGCACGCCAAGAGTATTTTGTATAAGCATTGTTATACCCTTTGGGGAGAAAAAAAAAATTAACTCTTCACTTTCTTTTCCAGTTGAAGTTCAACTTTTTAAGCCTTTCTTATGCCACTCCCACATTTTGTATACACGCATACACAAACACACACAGTATACACGTATAATGGCATATATGTATATACCTCACCGATTTCCAATGTTATAGTTGCCTAATCTAAAAGTTCCTTTTAGGAGATTACACACGCCTCCCTGGCAGGGAAAACAAACGCGACCGATCTCCCCGAAATGAGAGCACAGCAGACTCACTAGAGAATTTCCGATTCCTATCACAGGAACCGCATCCTCAGCTCGCCGCCGCAGGCCACCTCTCCCTAACAACCGCGCCTCGGATCTGGAGAGCAGCTGGGTCCCATCGGATCACACCACGGACGCACAGGCCTCCGACACCAGTACCTCTCGCTGTGGACAAGTGGGCGAAGGCTTCAAAGCCAAACAAACGCCGCCCGCTAGGCGCTCAGGGAACGCCCCCGTCCTCTCTTCCCTCGAGTCCCCACTGTGACAGTCTGGGTGGCGTTTAATTCGCCAGTTTACATTAATAAGCTTACGGTTCATCACTCGCCTCCCACTAGCCAAGGAACTGCTTTACCTCCCATCCCCCAGGCTCCGGAACTTTTCTTAAAAGCCAGTATTCTGGTGTATAGACTTGGAACTGAAGTCCCCCACGAAACATCAAAGGTACCCCCTCTAAGTATTGCTCCCCTCAAGCAACACGTTGGCAGTACAACTTTCCATTCATAAGTTGGCTCTGGCATAAACTGGGGGCTAGGGGACGGGGGGAGGGGGCTGTTGGGGGGTCACGCAACCGACCCCCACCCTAAGCTTACCTAGCAAACTTCAGGGTCTACACCAAAAAGATCACCCAGCACGGAACTTATATTAAGGTTCTCCTGAACCCCAAAACCTCTGGGTTGCGAGATGCAAGGCAAGCGGCGTCGGTGTCTGGTCTGGGATGCTTAACCTGGGGAACCCGGGCGGGGAATTCAGCGGCACATCCAGAGGACTCTTGGCCCCCAATTCCCAGGGCTTCCCCCTAGCTGGAGCCGGGGACCGGACTGCGGTGCCACTCACCTTCGCCCTCTCTGCTGACGCTGTCGCGCCCTCCTTCGCCCCGCGCCGGCGACCCCTAACTTCTCCCCCTTCTCCAAACAGCCATCTTTCGAGAAGAGAATGGCGAGGCAGCAGCCGAGCGGGGACTGAAAGTTGACTCGGGGACCGCCGCTGCTCCGCGGCAGGGACTCGGCGGCCGCGGTGGGCGCCGGCGGGGGAGACGGCGGCGAGCGCGGCGGGAGCGGGGGCCGAGCCCGTGCGCGCTGCGCGGGGTGCGGGACGCGCGGCTGCCGCGGTCGCCGCGCCGGGGCTGGAGCTGGGAGGGCGGCCGCGCGCGGCTGCGAACTGTGAGCTCGGAGCCGAGCCGGTGGCGGCGCGCTGAGGATTTGCTAAAAATAGCAACTCTCGGGGAGGAGAGTGGGGGGCGGAGGTGGGAGGGAGACCGAGAGGCCGGGCAGAGAGCCCCGGCGCGGCGGAGGCTGGGCGGGGCCGGGTGGGAAGCGAGGCAGGACCCACGGCGGGAGCGCGGGCCCAGGCGCTGGGGACCGCAGGCCCGGGAGGCGCGGGCCGGGGCTGGGGACACCTGGGCGCGCCTCCGAGGCCCGAGACGGGGGCAGGAGGACCCAGGGAGCCCCCTGGGGGGGAGCGGAGGGGAGCTCGGGCTGCACCGGCGATTCCCCCGAGGGGAAGGACGGGGCATCTAAGACTTGGGGTTTCCGAGTCGAAACACGCCCACACGAGGCGCTAGGTGACGGCCCGGCGGCCGGACCCCTGGCAGCCGGTGGCGGTGACCGAGGACGGTGCGGAAGGAGCGCGGCCGCGGCCGCTCAGGTGCGCACCGCGCTGCGCCCCGGGGGCCACAGCTCCGCGACTTCTTTTTGCGAGAAGGGAGTGTTGTGGGTCGGTGCCGGGAGGGCACCCACATATGCTTGGAGCTTAAAGGATCGGTCAAGGAAATTTACAAAGAAAATGCTACGTTCGGGTTTTTATAAAGGACCAAATGGGAAACACGCGGAAATATGGTGACTGCAGCTGGTGACATGGATTAGGTCTGTGGCGTTTTAAGGCTGGAAGGAGAACACCATCCGCTATGAAGCCAATGCCTTTAGAAGGGGGGGGCAGAGAGTAGATCTGAGAATTGATGGGTCGGTCCTCTTCAGTGGTTACTATTTTTACTTTGTGACTTAAAAAAATAAGCAAAAGAAAAAAACTCTATAACTTACTCTATAATACTATCACTAATACCTATAGAATCCTTTGTAAACCGTAGGACACTGAAAGATATAAAAAAAAAAGTGCAATTAAACATGCTAACATTTGATCACCCAAAGAGGCTAATATTTATGGTGTGTATAATATGACCCTCAAAAGAATTAAAGCTAGTGTCTCTACATGTACATTTATGTGTTCTTCTACTTCAGCTAAAACACAGCAGGTTCGTAAATTACACGGATGGAAAGAACCGGAGAGACCTAACCCAGTGCCCTGGTTTTCAGAGGAAGGAACCTGGGATCCAGAGGAGTGGGGTGATTTGCCTGGGGTCTCACAGTTGGTGGCAGGGTTCAGATTAAAGCAACGGCCCTGCCGGTTTGGCTCAGGGGTCCACCTGCGGACTGAAGAAGAGTCGAGGGTTCAATTCCTGGTCAAGGGCACATATTTGAGTTGCCCTGGCCCTGGTTCAGGTCTTGCAGGAGGCAGCCAATCTGTCTCTCTCAGGTCAATATTTCTCCCCCCCCCCCCCCCACACACACACACTCCTTCTCTCTTTCTCCTCCCCTCCCCCCCCTTTTCCCTTCCTCCCTTCCACTTTATCCAAAATCAATGGAAAAGTATCCTCGGGTGAGGATTAACAACACCAAAAAAAGCAAGGGTAACTTGGGGAATAGGACACCATGGCGGTATAGTGTCTGTAGTTTAATTTAAAACACTTCAGCAGTCATAGTAGAATGAAGACATAGATTTAACCCTCACTTTGCTCTAATCAGGAATTCACACCGCAGGTGTGGTTAGTCAACTTTAAATAGAAAAGATCCTAACACTGTTGGTGATGGAGTTTCAGCTGCTTTAACTTTCTGTCTACACTAGGGACTATTAATTAGCCTGATAAATCTCAGTAATGAGTTCTCAGTGGTAAAATCTAGTGTTTACTAAAATTTTTTTTTTCTTTATTGATCTGAGAGAGAGGAAGGGGGAGAGAGAGAGAGATACAAACATCCATGAAAGAGAACATCAAGTGGCCGCTCCTGCATGCCCCCTCACCCCTGCAACGTGGGATGTGCCCTGCCCAGGAATCAAACTGGCAACCTCTTGGTTCATGGGCTGACGCTCAAGCACTGAACCACACCAGCAGGCAACTAAAATATTTTGAAGATACTCCTCATGCACGCATAAACATGGTATAAGCAGATATAAGCATGGTCAAGTGTCCAGTCTCTCTCTTTTTTGGGGGGATAATTCTGTTTGCCTACTACTGACTCAAAGAAAACCAATTTTCCCTCGTTTCTCAAAAAAGCCTTCATGTGAAGAGTAGTTGAAGCACAAAAGAGGACAGATTGCTGGAATCTCACTAGATGTTTGTGTAGTGAAGGTGTGTATGCCAGAATTTGAACTGCGACTTGTGGTTACCATTTAGGGCGTTGGAACAGGGAGTAGTTTATCTTCACTCATCTGTATTTATGTCTACCATATCTAGGTCATTTTTACAAAAGGGAGCCGTCTTCCCCAGCATTCTCTGAAATGTTTGAGGGCTGACTTTGAGCAAGGAACTTGCTGAGTGCTACTGGAGATTCAAATATTTTAAGATATGGCTTAGTAGAAAAGATAACACTTCTTCTTAAAAGTTTTGATGCAACTCCCACAGCTCTCTGTTCAAACTTATATTATAGATTTATGACACCATATTGTAATTTTTTTCTGACTTTATTCTCTCAACTGAGCTCTGGGAGAACAGAAATAACTCACATTTTTGTAGTTTATTTTTTTTAGAACAGTTTTAGATTTACAGAGAAATCTAGAAGATTCTGTAGGGAGTTCCCACATATCCCCCCATGTACACACACAATTTCCCCTGTTAATAACATCTTACATTAGTATTGTGCACTTGTTATAATTAGTGGACTAATATTGACACATTATTCTTAACTGAAGTCCATACTTTATTCAGATTTCCTTAGATTTTACCTAATGGCCTTTTCCTTTTTCAGGATCCCATCCAAGGTACATTATATTTAGTGGTCCTATCTCCTTGGGCTCCTCTTGGCTATGACATTTTTTCAGACTTTCCTTATTTTTAAGAGCATGACAATTTTGAGGAGTAATGATCAGGTATATTGTCGGAAGCCCCTCTATTAGAATTTGTCTGACATTTTTCACATGATGAGACTGGGGTTATTGGTTTGGGGAAGAAGATCAAAGAAATAAAGTGTCATTTTCTTTATTGATATTTACAGAGGAAAGGAGAGGGAGAGAGAGAGAAACATTGATGAGAGAGAACATCAATCGGCAGCCTTCTGCATGTCCCCTCCTGGGGATTGGACCCACAACCTTGGCATGTGCTCTGACCGGGAATTGAACTGGTGACCTCTTGGTGCATGGGTCAACGCTCAAGCTCTGAGCCACACCGCCCAGGCAAGTGTCATTTTCAGCACATCATATCAAGGGTATTTCTTGGCGACATGATTTATCACTGTTTATGCTGACCTGGCTGAAATAGTGTCTGCTGGGTTTCTCCACTGTAAACTTACTCTTTTTCTCCCCCTTTCCAGGCTGTAGTCCTTGAAAAGAAGTCACTATGTACAGCCCACCCTTAAGAAGTAGGAGTTAGTCATACCTCTCTAGCACAGGGTAACCTACATCCTTTTATTTGGAATCTTGTGCACTCATTCATACTTTTTTTCTACAGGGATCATCATAGTGCCCTCGTCATAATAGGCTCGTATGGATTACAGGATGAGATTTAAACCGCATTTTTCCCCTCTAAGAAAACATAATATTCTGTATTTTAGCAGGAAAAAAAAAATGCCTCATGCTAAAATCTCCACTTATTTAATGCTAGGCATAGATGAGAAGATAGATGAGGTATTGGTGGTGGTGGTAATGGTAGGTGTTTCGTAGTTTTCTTTATAAGGAGAAGTGCTGTGTAAATGTTATTCTTATTAATTTTAGGGTGATGACATTTAAAAAGTACAGATGTGTCACTTAGAAGTAATAGGTAAAGAAATGTAACTAGAATAATATGCTGTCAGAGGTGTTTTACCAGGAGTTTTACCAGGAAGCTAATGAAGCGTAGGCTGCAGGGACCCTCGTATGCTTAGGTGCCTTCTAAGGCCTAGTATTCATAAGTTGAGAAAAAAAAATTTTTTTAAGAGTCCTAACATTGCCCTGGCCGGTTTGGCTCAGCGGTTAGAGCATCGGCCCCTGGATCAGAGAGTGCAGGTTTGGTTCCCACTAAGGGCACGTACCTCGGTTGCAGTTTGTCCCTGGATCCACTCTGGGTCTTGTGGGTAGCAACCAGTTGGTGTGTCTCTCTCACATCGATGTTTCTCTCTCTCTCTCTCTCTCTCTCTCTTTCTCTCTCTCTCTTCCTCCCACTCTATCTGAAGATAAATGCAAAAATGTCCTCGAGTGAGAATAAAAGAAAGAGTTCTAACATTAATAGTCAACACTCCCACAAACTGTGCTTCTGACTTCCCAAAAAGGGAGCTGTGCAAGGTGAGACTGAAGTCTGGGTCCCCAGTCAGATTCAAAACTAGTCGGCAGTCCTAGTTTTCTATGTCAGATGTTCTTTTAAGCCCAGCCAGTGAATTGGTGTTATTGTACATTTCTTAGTTTTAGAATTTTCATTTGATTCTTTATTGTAATTTTTGTTTCTCTGCTGAGCTTTCCCATTTTTTCACTCATCGAGGTTATATTTTCCTTTAAGTCCTTAAATATATTTATAATAGCTGATTAAAAGTCCTTATAAGCTTCTAATGTATACCTGAATAATCTTAGAATGTATGCTAAGATGCCAATTTTCCAGTGCCTGAAAATAGTTACATTGTCTGTTTTGTTCAATTATATAGTTATTTATAGCAAGAAGGCGAGTCTTAGTAACACTTAATCTGTCCTGTCTGGAGTTCTTCATTGCTTTTGTTTTCCCATTAATTTAGCATCAAAACCTCAGAAGGAAAGGGGGTTATCATTTACATTCATAATTTATCTTGTAATTTCAATAGCCATTTAGATTACTGAAAAAATAATTCTCTGGGGAGAGTAAGGTGGAGAGAGATACATGATGATGTTAGTCTAGTATTATACATTATTGGAAGCAAAAATTTATTTAACTAGGGTGTTTGCATTTTTGGTCAACTAAATGATTAGTAGCGTAGTTTTTGTTTAATCTTGTTTAGGAATCTTTCAAAATGTTTTAGGGCCCGGCCAGTGTCTCTCAGTGGTTGAGCGTCGACCCATGCACCAAGAGGTCACCAGTTCGATTCCTCATCAAGGCACATGCCCAGGTTGTGGGCCAAATCCCCAGTGCGAGGCATGCGGGAGGTGGCCAGTTGATGTTCTCTCTCACCTTCTCTTTCCCTCTCCCATCCTCTCTCTCTAAAATTAGTAAAATAAAATAAAAAATTTTCATTGTTTTAGGGAAAGAAACATGGTCATTGGAATAAGACCTGCACTCTTATTCTATCTTGCACATTTTGTGACCTTGAGCAAATAAATTAATGTGATTATCAATTTTAAAAAATTAGTGAGCAAGTACATCTACACTGAGAGGAGGGTGTATTTAGCATTAGGCAGAATCTCCTGAACCCTGGAACAACCCAACCTGCTAGGCCAATGTCCATGTACCCACCATAGCATTTTCCTATCATATGGGTTTCATTTTTTCTTTTTGTAACCAAGAAAAATCTTTGAGCACATTATTAGTACTCTCCATCAAAGTTCCAGTTTTCGCTGACATCATTTTTTCCTAGAAGTCATTTCATTTTGAAAATAATTCTTCTCATGGTTGCTGATAGTACTTCCTTGGGAGGTTTAAGTGACTATTTTTTTCTCGATTAATTTGGTCTGTTTCTAGGTCTGCAACAATGGATATTGTATTGTTCATCATCATTTCAGGAATTCCCCATTGAAGGGAGAGGTCTGTACAGTAATAGAGGTTATAATGTGACCCATTAAGGATTTCTTTCCCTTGCTAAATTCTGAATGGAAACTAGATGAATATTCTGCTTCTATTTTTAATAATTCTCTTTCTTATGCAAAAATGTGTGGGTCACAGTAAGGTTTAATCACAACCCATTGCTCATTTATGAAATATTCTGAATTGCAATTAGTTGAATACAAATGTTAAGTGCTGTTATGCACATGTTAGCAGGCTGTCAAACCAAGTTTTCTGAATTATGAAACAATCAAAAGTCTTTGCTTTTTATACTTTCACGGTATCTTTTCAAAGAGTAATTCTCCTATCTATTTTTATAAATAGTTCACATTAAGCTGATCTACATACCCTAATCTATAGCTAATCTGCTTACATTGAAATAAAATATTTCAAAATTTAGATATGTATTTATATATGCATGCCTATATTTATACATGATATTGGCAGGTAAATTAAAGTCCTTCCTTATTGGAAAATAATTCCTAACATAAATAAATTTTATGCCAATTAAGTTAGAGGAAGAATGTGAACAAATGCATGCTATTTTCAGGTTTTCATTATGCTTGGACTAATCATTAAGTTATATTTCAGCTCTAATGTAATGATATCTTACGATATGAAGTATGAATTTAATGTTGCCTTTTAAACTTCCACCAGCTGCATATTATTTGCTATATGAATAAACATATACAGATTTTAGGATGCCTTTGTAAAGGAATCTATTTTCAATCACTCTAAGAGGTAGGTTTGTTTTTCAGCTATGAGAAATCTAAATGAGAGGTGGTTTGCATTAACTAAAAGTTTTATTTGTTTATTTTTTTAACACAATAAGAAGTAGGAAGCTACTAGTGTTGGTATGGTAGCTCAAGAAGAGAAGGACAAGGTTTTGTGATTTTTCAAGGCTTTTTCCTTATTGTCACAAAATGGCTGTTGCAGCTCCTGCCATCAAATCTACTTTCTAGAGTATTAACAAAGGCAAAGGTGAGAGGGAATATAAAAAGAATAACACCTGTATCAAGAAAAACAGAGATTTTTCCAGAAGTCCCAAACAAATGTTCTCATTGCCACAGCTGTCTCAAATCATCAACCCAGTCTGCAAGGGAGGAGATAGCAAATTTTATTTATTTATTATTTTCCCAGTTTCTATACTAGAGAAAGACAAGGGAAAGAGAGTTTAAATAGGGGAGTGAACCAAATTATATCTCCTATAGCTTCCAAAGTTACATGAAAAAAAAAAATTGATACCGTCTGTACTAGAAATATTTACTCAGTATTTTTTTTTAATGTGTTATGCTAGAGAATTTTACAGTTTTAGGAGTTCATTACTTTGATTTCAGTGATCACATCTAATCAACTTAATTTCACAAATGAAGAAACTGAGACCCAGAAGTAACCCGCCCAACACCACAATTGGGTCTTTTTATTAAACAAAATTGATTTGAGAGAGAGAGAGGGGTCTGTTGTTTCACTTATTTATGCATTCATTGGTTGCTTCTTGTACGTGCCCTGACTGGAGATAGAATACAAAACCTTGGCATGTTTGGGCAACACTTCAACCAAATGAGCAACCCAGCCAAGGCCAAGCAGGTCTTAATTATTCCAAAACTTAGAGCGCCCTCTGATCTAACACATACCTGTGTCGGCATCTTCTGTCCACTCTGCCATTTCTGTTGAAGTATTTTTCTGAAGCATGCCAACCACCCTCCTCTAACTTACTCTTTTTCTAAGCCACAATTCCAAATACATGCTAAAATTTTTCCAAATCATTTGTTACGATTGGATTCATATTTCAAGACAGTTTTACGTTGTAACCCTCCTTTTCTGTTGTCCCATTCTAAATCTTCTGCTAACTTTGAAGTTATTTCTGAACATGAAGAACATAAGAATGCACCCTCCTTCTCTCAAGTTAATTGCAAGTGCCTACAAAGGAGTACATTCTTTTCCATAGCTCCTTGTGTCTGTCTAAGAAGACAGGCTACAGCCATAAAATAGACTTAAGAAAATTCTAATTTAAAAAATATATTAATTCAGCCCTGGCCGGTTTGGCTCAGCGGTTAGAGCGCCCGCCTGCGGTCCGGAGAGACCCTGGTTCGGTTCCCGCTAAGGGCACGTACCTCGGTTGCAGTTTGTCCCCGGCCCTGGCTGGTCGTGCGGGTGGCAGCCACTCGATGTGTCCCTTTCACATCGATGTTTCTCTCTCTCTCTCTTCCTCTCTCTCCCTCCCACTCTGTCTGTACAAAAAATGGAAAAATGTCCTCGGGTGAGGAAAAAAAAATAAAAAATAAAAAAAAAAAAATAAAAAATATATTAATTCAGAGAATGATTCTTAAAAGATTATTTGTATTGTAATAGTGTTGCTCATTGAAATCTATAATCATACTGTTAAATATAATTGGAGAATGTGTAGGAATTTTTCTTAAAATTTATGAAGTAGTTAACAGTTTTAATTGCTGGAGATTGTATTATATAATGAGCTCTTCTAGTGATTTCTAAATTCCCAATTTTTATTGTCATGCAATTCAGGAATGCATAGAAAACATTAATAAATTAATACCCATATTAGATATATATATAAGCACTATTTCTTCTAAGCAAATGAATAGCAATGAACAGCTTTTAAATGATCTGAGTATCATTGCAGAAACTTCTTAAAAAAGAAAACACCAAGATTTTATTCCTAAATTTTCAAAAATGACCATGTTACTCTGGACAAAGGATCAATATATAGGGCAGTGATGGAGCAGGGCAGCGGGTAATGTGGACTTGTCTTAAGGTGGCACAGCTCAGAGGCCAATTCTTCAGTGGCAAGTGATCAACTTTACTACGAGATCACAGAGCATATATTTTACTTTATGAAAAAGAAACCTAGACAAAAACCTACAGATACAAAGACTGTGAAAAAGTAACAGTCTGAAAGTGAATTCTGATGGCATGAGGAATATATTTGCTTTCTTTTTTAAAAAATAAATATGTTTTCATTGATTTTAGAGAGAGGAAGGGAAAAGGAGAATCCCCTACTGGGGATTGAGCCCACTACTGGGCATGTGCCCTGACCAGGAATCAAACCAGTGACCTCTTGGTGCATGGGACACTGCTCAACCAACTGAGCGACACTGGCCTGGCCATATTAGTTTTCTTTAATTTATGCATGATTGTAAACAATACCCCAAATCTCAAAGCCTCATTTTATGCTCACGAAACTGGTCCTTGGTTGTTCAGCTGCCAGTCTCCTCCATGCCGTGTCTGTCCCAGGGCCCGACACAGAGAGCACCCATCTCTGCCAAGTACATTTCCATGGCAGAGAGCGAAGCTATGGTGGACAGGTACAGTGGCTCTCAAAGCTTCCCTTTGAACACTGTGCACATTGATTCCCCTCACATTCCGTTAGCAAACGCAAGCCACTCAGCCAAGCCTAGCTTCAGTGTAGTGGGAAGTAGGACCCCCTCGGAGGGAGGAACCTCCAGCAGTACTGATAATACTGCACTAACAATAATCACGGTTACTCAGGATTTCCTCTACACCAGGCACTAAGCCAGGTGCTAGTAAACAGGGTATCCCATTTTATTTTTACAACAACCCTACCACTGGGGTACTTATAACTTCACCATTGAAGAAGAGGAAATGGAGACAAAGAGTAAAAGTTAATTAATGCTAAAACCCCTCCGCTAACAAGTGAATGTAATTCAGACACGCAGGCTGACTCCAGGGCCCAAGTCCTCACTAATGAGCTGAGGTAGCACACAGAGTCCTTCTCCAGTTTACTGAAGATGGCGTGCGGAAGACAAAAGATGCAATATTGAGAAACAGGCGATAAACAATGGAAGCTCATACGTCTTCAGCACCAAGTCAGCAAGTCCCAGTAATCTACGTGTTTAGCAAACTTGATTATGTGTAAAAGCAATCCATGCATATCTGTAAGGGTATGGAGAGAGACATTCCTAGGGACTGAGGATTAAAAGATCAAGAAGGAGAATGTAAGAGAGGTAATATGTATGTTAAAAAAAAGATCAAGCCCTGGCCAGTTTGGCTCAGCGGTTGGAGCGTCGGCCTGCGGTCCTGAGAGACCCGGGTTCGGTTCCCGCTAAGGGCACGTACCTCGGTTGCAGTTTGTCCCCGGCCCTGGTTGGTCGTGCGGGTGGCAGCCACTCGATGTGTCCCTTCACGTCGATGTTTCTCTCTCTCTCCCTTCCTCTCTCCCCCTCCCACTCTATCTGTACAAAAAATGGAAAAATATCCTCGGGTGAGGATTAAAAAAAAAAAAAAAAAAGATCAAGACAAAGATCAAGAAATTAACTGAGAGGTGGATCCTTGGTCTTTCAGTCTCATGAAGTACCTCTCCTGGTTTAGAGGGATTTGTAATCAGAACTAAACTCACACTGAATGTTTCTTTACTTGTAGCTCTGTACGCTAAAGTGTTATCTCAAATCTTAAGTTAGTAATAGTTTTGTCTAGAATACATACTTGTGACTCCTTCTCAAATGATGCTGTTTTACTAAATCTGAGAGTTGGTAGATACTGCTCTCAGCAGTAAGGACCACCAGAAAGAACCATTCTGACATCACCAGTGATGTCATCCTCATCGTCCTCACAGCTGCTGACATTCAGTGAGATTGCGGAGGCGTCTCCGCACGGGTTGTCTCCAGCAATCCCAATAATAAGCTTCGAGAAAATGCACCAGTATGTCCATCTTCTGCACATGGGGAAACCGAGGCCGAAGGGGTTAAGTCGCTAGCCTCAGGTCACAGCGCTGGTGAGTGGTGGGCCGGGAACAGATGCCACATCTGCCCAGCGTTTACATTAGTGCCTGGGCATTCACTTCGGTTGTCCGCCTTGTCTCCCTCCGGGATGAGTTACGAAAAGTAGGCAGGAGGGTGTAGAATTAAAGCCCAAATGTATACAATTACACGAAAGGCATGTAGGATCCATCAGTAAGTTTCTTTACCAAACCTGCAACTCTACTTTCCACCCTTTCCACCCCATCCGTCGGAATATGAAAGATCCAATATCGATTCTGCTCTAGCGCAAATAAATTCCCATTAATGTTCTCACTGTGCGGGAGGATACGCTCACTGCTGTTACTGTGGAATTGTTTCCAGGGACCGAGTGCGAACAAGTGAGGAAATAATGCTGCTATTCACTTTTCCAGGTTGGTTCCCTCCTTTCCCTACTAACCTAAATTGACCAAGGCCTCTCTCTTTTGCCCCAACAGGCCGAGTTGCTTCTCCCTCTTCTTTAGTTCTCCAGCATACAGCTGTGCAGGTATGTCTGCATATGCGCTTACAGCCGAATTATCACATGAACTTAGCACATAAAATGTACGTATTTCTTTCATTCCTCTTATTCCTGGTTTCTAATCCTGATCCTCTGATACACTAACAAAGGGGAAGGTTTGTGTGTTTTTTTAATTATTACCTTAGGCTTTGACGATAAATCACAGTCTGTGGTAAACCACTTACCTTGAATAGGTGACTGAACGGATGAATCAATGAACACGGTATTGACTGCGCACATTATTAAATGTGTCGATTCGTTTGGGTTTCCAGACCTCACTGTTGGTGTCTGCTCAGCTCTTCCTGTGTCTGACATTGTGTAATCAGTAGTCAGCAGCCGGGTTTCACAGAGTCACATTTTCCATTTAATTCCAATGTCATTTCAGTTTCATAGTCAAGGGGCCACAATTTATTTCAATTTAAAAGGGATATTTCACTATTCCCTCCAGATCCACTCTCCTCTCAGTTTGGCCCTGTGCCCAGAAGTTTGGCCTCTACAGACTGTGGCACTTGGACTGGGTTTTGCCAGTGGGAGGCCCAGAGAGCGAGGTCACACTGGGTTTAGCCCTGCCACCCAGCGCTGCCTGCTGGGCCCCAGCTGGGCAGTGACTGAGTCTCTGTCAGCTCCCCGACACAGCCCTGGGGGGGGGGGGGGCTCCGTCGCACCCACCCTTCAGCGCCTCCCGCCCAGGGACACTAAGGACTGGCTGCGTTGCTGGGCCCCGGGCAACTCCTCTGTTACTGCCACACCTCTGGAAGGAGTCACGCAGACCCTCTGTACCCCTCAGACTGTGCCTTCCGTTCTCCTGCGTGGGCGGAAATCCACCTGAACCCAGAGTGAGGTTAAATCAGTCACCACAGATGCCCTGACGTCAGCTGCTATGTCTGTCGCCACCAGCGAAGGCCACAGAGCTTTCAAGGCACAAGAGGGCACTCACCAGAGCCTAGAATCCCAAGGTCTCCCTCGAACCCTGGGTTTTCCCGTCGCACATGATTCAAGGTGTCCAGGACGAGTGTGTGTTCCTCCATCCTGTCGTCGAGTCTCGTTCTTGAGGGAAGAATAATTATTTCTGAGTGTGAGTGTGTGTGTGTGTGAGCTTCAGTAGGCATATCTAACACAATACTAGGACCATTGACTTAGCAAGTGGCATGGAAGTGAATCATCCATATAAAATATATAAATATAAATTATGGCCCGAAAAGGAACATGTTTTTTAATACTTGACACAGAAAAGCATTCTTTCCATTATAATGTGTTCTTTGGGGTCATGATTGAAGAAAATAATGTACCTGTCAGTCTCCAGAACAGGTGTTCAATACTCCGAACCAGGCAAACTTAGAATACGTGGTCTAACACCACAGTGAGGTGTTAAAAGAAAAGGAAGCTTCAGATTTGAAGTTAACCACTACATATAAAGAAAAGGAAAAATGTTTATCACCATTTGGTTGTTTCATTAGTGTAATGGTTCATATTAAAATTCCAAAGGACAGCCCTGGCTGGTTTGGCTTAGTGGTTAGAGCGTCAGCCTGCGGACCAGAGAGACCCGGGTTCAGTTCCCACTAAGGGCACGTACCTCGGTTGCAGTTTGTCCCCGGCCCACTCGATGTGTCTCCTTCATGTTGATGTTTATCTCTCTTTCTCACTTCCTCTCTCTTCCTCCCACTCTATCTGAACAAAAATGGAAACATGTCCTGGAGTGAGGATAAAAAAAAAATTCCAAAGAAGTGAAACATTGGGATTGTTGCAAAAATTAAAGTAATACATAGAAATAGTCTTTAATGATAGCAAAATAATCAGCAACATACAATTAACTCGATGAATGGGGGTTAGTTCCCTAATACAGGAAGGAAAAATTTTAAGTACTTTCGTTGGGCCTGGCAGATGTGGCTCAGTGGATAGAAGGTCAGCCGAGCACCAAAGGGTCTCAGGTGTGATTCCTGATCAAGGGCGTGTTCCTGGGTTGCAGGTTTGATCCCTGCCCCCATTGGGACACATGCAGGAGGCAACCAGTAGATGTGTCTCTCTCACATTGATGTTTTTCTCTCTCTCCCTCCCTCTCTTTCACTCTCTCTAAAAATCAATGGAAAAAAATATCCTCAGGTGAGGATTAACAACAAAAATTAATAACAAAGTACCTCTGCTCGTTTGGAACTGCCTGTTTCATTGTTATTCCTTCAGTCTCAGTATTCACTTGTATGTTTAAAGGTAATGTCAGCCTTGTACCTCTTATGGATGGTTTTCTCTTTTTAAAGAAATGGACTTGCTCTGAATGAATTCAGAGTATTGTAAATTCCAGTCCCATCAAGAACATCTTTTTTCTCTTCAAAAAAAGACTTTGATCTTTTGTTCTTGAACAAAAATTTCATAGTGTCAGTTGAAAACCCTTGAAAGAGAGAATTGGACAACTATATTTTATAGGATATTACTCAACTTATAACATAGCATACTTCAGTGCTAAAAAAGCATTTTAGATATGTAATATTTCTTAAATATGTATTAGCTCTCCATTGCCTATAAATTGCTGAGACTTGTCCATTTAATACTCAAAAACATAGTGCTCTTTTCCCTCTTTAGCCTGCAAGTAAGAAAGGCATGTTTTAATATGAAATGCATCCATGATTTTAAAAATTTGTTGCATTATAGCCTGACAAAGACTGAGGTAAAATAAAGGACATGAGAGACATAGCTTAATGTTAAGAAAAAAAAAAAAAAAAAAAAACCTTACTGAAGAAATGTTCTTTCTTGCTTGCTTTACTGACTTCAAAGCTTTAAAAGGATGACGAAGCCTTCCCAGAAAGGACTGGGGAATTTTAGAAGAACTAATAGGCTATATTCACAAATCCTTATACTGAAATGCTATTTTAATATATTTCATATGGAATTACAGGAAATCTTCTTTACTCCTATTTCAATATCATTTAACCTCAATGGTAGCCAACATATTTATGCTACAATAAATTCTTTTGGAGACTAATTTCTGTATTTTATAATAATGACTTTCTATAATTTTATTACAAACTTAGTGTCTATAAGGGGAAAGTTTCATTGTTTAAGAATATGCCATTTGGAACTTTGAGTTAAACACAGTGGATTTAACATGTATTTGTCTTGGGTTCTCCTAAAACCCCATTAAAATGATAATAAAAATTTCTTTTGAAAAGCATAAACCATGAAAACAAGAAGAATAAGGAAGAAGATGATAACCACATAATTTTAGATCTTAGACAGTGAGATGGATAAATTATAGCTGATCTAAAAGCCAAGAGAAGACTAAAACTAGAAATGTCATCTCACACTCAAGAACTGAAGTCACAGGGGTCTCTGCAGTGGCACTGGCCGGTGGAAACGGGGGGGGGGGGGGCAGCTGGCTCAGAGCAGTTTCATGTGTCCTTAGGAGATGGTGTCACAGTGAATGACTGGAGGGGCAGGCAAACTGAGGAGACATATCTGTACATTACACTGACAACCAGACCACACAGTAGACTGACTTGAAAGGCCAGTGCCTAGTACTGTCCACTTGATGGCCAGATATTAGGAATTGGATTACTACTCCCTGGAACGGACTGAGAGAGATAATCCCCGAAATCTTGTAGGTTGAGGGTGGGGTTTCCCTAAAAGAGAAGGACGATGTTTACCATGGATGCTTGAAAAAGGAGATGCTTATTATTCTAGTGGGGGGGGGGGGCAGGGTTTAAAAGTCGAGAACATAATAAAGACTTGGGATGTGTTTATCAGGGTCCCCCAATAATGAGTTTCACATTTTGTGCTTCTCTCCTTTGCACTCTGGACTCAGTCTTTTTGTTGCGATAGCATTTGGTTGTCTGCGGTGCTTCAGTAATCAGAGGTGTTCTTGGAGCCTGGTGTGGGTGACATTGCAGGGAATGAAAACACAGGACAGTAAAGGGAGTGGCTCCTGCCCCACACAGAGTCCACAAGAGGGGCCCCTGCTGGGAGCGAGCATAGCAGTTCCAAGTGAGTGGTGACAGGGACAAGCACATGATACGGAGAAGCAGCCGCGGGCAGGCAGCTCAGGAACAGGTGTGAGAACAACTCAAACTCAAACATTCTGGAAGGAGATGACAATGAGGGAGTGTTACAGTCGCGTTCCCCAGAGAGCAGACTCTGAGATGGAGATTCGTGGACTGAAAGCTGATTCAGCAGAGTCCTGGGTGCCAGCCCCTGCAGGGAAGGGGAGCAGCAGGATTGGGCAGAGGGAGAAGCTGGGCTGCAGTGGAACCACAGCTCGGCCTTGGCTGGCCCCACAGCGAGCTCTGAGCTCCTGAAGGGATGGGCCTTCCACGTTGTCCTAAGTTGGGGTGACGCAGCCGAGCCATTTTTATCCTTCGTTCAGAGGCATGGATTGGGCAAGGCTGTCGTCTACAGAGGACAATTCTTCCCATCAGCTGAGGGAACAAGTCCCTCAATGCTGTACAGGAGACTTGAACAGCACAGTGCAGTGTCCACGACAGTGCAGGAGACTAGTATACGGAAGAATGATAGACTAGAACATGCACTGGTTTATATCCAGTTATCCAAGGATGCACATGAGTATGGCAGAGGAGGAGATTTTCAAAATAACTATTACCATGAATAGGCAATAGGATGGTAAAGGTGAGGATAAAGATTATGAAGATATCAAAAATTTCCTAACATTTTATATTGTTTCTTATTCACATTATTAACAAATAAAAATAATACCGTTTCAGCCTACACAGTAGTCCTTATCCAAATGTGGGAAGCGATGCGTATTGATTTGGAGAGTCCCCTCTTCAACACCGGCTTCTCTCTCTGTCTCCTCTTACACGCATACATACTCCTAAAGGAGCCTGTTTTGTTGCATACATTTGTTTGTTTGTTTGTGTTTTTATTCTCACCTGAGGGTGTTTTTTCTGTTGATTTTTAGAGAGAGTGGAAGTGGCAGAGGGAGGGAAGGAGAGAGAGAGAGAAACATCGATGTGAGAGAGACCAATCTATTGGTTGCCTTCTGCACACACTTCTACTGAAGCCAGGGATCAAACCTGCAATACAGGTACACGTCCTTGACGAGGAATCAAACCTGTGAGCTTTCAGTGTGCAGGCTGATGGTCTAATCACTAAGCAACACCAGCCAGCGCAGATTTTTTAAAATCCTCACCCAAGTATATGCTTTTATTCATTTGAGAGAGAGTGAGAGAGATAAAAGCATCAATATGAGAGAGAAACATTAATCAGTTACCTCCCCTACACTCCCCAACCGGGGAACGAAACCACAAGCTGGGTATGTGCCCTGACCGGATATCGAACCCACAGCCGTTTGGTGTATTGGATGATGCCCCAACCAGCTGAGCCACCCAGCCCGTGCAGGGTAGATATTTGATAAGTACTTTGGTATGGGTGGTTGGTCACCTAAAAGTCAAACTTGAGTTACAGTAGAGGGTTGATAAATTGCTTTGTGAAAATAAGTAAAATTGGTTAAATGTAGGGGAAAGTTTTGTTTTGCAGAGGGTGCAGAGTAAGCAAGCCTAAAATCAGAAGTGAATGGTCTGCGCGAGGAGGGGTTCCGAGAGGCACAGGAGGGGTGGGGTCGACGAGAATGAAGGTGTGACCTGTGGTAGCCTAAGAAAGACTTGGAGGGAAGAACAAAGGAGGAGATTTTTATTACATTCTATCTCTCTCGTGTCGACTCCTTCTGTTAAGCCATGGAATCTGCAATACATTTTTCATTATTTGGATGTTTTCTGCTCTGTTTTATTTCATTTTGTTTTAAACTACAAGCAAATGTGAGCACTGTCTCCTGGTGGCTTTGAGGTTGGAAGGCCTCTGCCCCACGTGGCGACAGATGATGCCTTCGCAGTGAAGATGAGAGAAGCTAGAAACTAAAGTGAAGAAAAGACCTGTGTTCAATATCATCATCAGACAAACTTCCAATATGTCAAAGCACCATCACTGTCAGGAAGACAACAGCATAGGGACTGGGAATTTGACCTTGTGAGCGAATCAATCCAGTCTTACCACTTTAACACCTGTGTGTGGAGACTTCCAAATGTGTGTCCCAGCCCCTCCCTCTCCCTTCCTTCCAGGCGCCATGCCTGCTTCTCCACGTCCTTGTCTGAGACCAGGTGTCTAATCATCCCTCAGCAATCCGGCATCACTAACAGTTTTTCCCACCTGTTAATAACTCCCCACTACTCTCGCCAAAAATACGGATTCGTACTTGATTGTTCTCGTTCATTCACAAACAACATCAAATCCATTAGCAAATCCTGTTGGATTTACCTTCAAAATAAATCCAGAATCTGGCCGTGTCTCCCAGCTCCCATTCACTCCCAAACTGTCACACCTCTCGCCCCATCATTGTGGGAGCCTCGGGACTGTCTCTGCTCCCACGCCTGTCACACGACAAATTATTCTCAAGGCAGAAACCAACACAAGTAACAGCCAAAGTCTTGATAATGGCCTTCCGGTTCTCTAGATGAGCTACTGCCCACTGGCCTTTTCTGACCTTGGGTCTTAGAGCCCTCCATCTGCCATCTCCCACCAGTCTCCTTGCTGTCCCCTAGAATACCGGGCACACCACTGCCCAGACCCTGTGCCCTGGCTGTCTCCTCCACAGCAATGCTTTCTCCCGAATCTCTGCACAGCACCTCTCCTCTAATCCTTTAGTATTTACTTACAGGTGACCTCCCCCTCCTGTCATTCCTTCTCCCCCTTCCTCTCTTGTTTCTATGGTGCTTATCTCAATTTGATGTTCTATATTTTTTAATTAATTATTTGAATACTATAGATCTTCTCCCACTTCTACTAGGTGCACACTCCACAGGCTGAGAGAGTTTTGTCCTGTTCAGTATTGTATCCCTAACTACCTAGAACAGTAGGCAAGTGATATAATTGAATGACTTTGATAAGTTAGTATGTAAGAATGTTAATGTCTTCATCTTGACCTTTATTTTGAGAATTGTATCAAGTCAGAATATTGTAGATCTCCTACGTGATCCTCTGGAAATGTGAGTTTCATTTGACTCATTCACATTCGAGTTCTCCAAGTTGCTCCCATTTGCTGTCAAAGCAGGTTACCTGCTGAACATAATCTTACAAAAGCAGGGGGCAATGTAAGAGATGCTTGTGGTCCAAAGCCCAAATCCCAACCATCGCATGCAGTTCAGTCGGTGTAAACAGAGAGTTACAAATAACATTTCTAACAGAATGAAATCACTTGGGGAAAGTGGAATGGAAAATCGAGTGGGTAGCTTGAGAGAAAAACACTGGAAATCGTAATGTGCCTTTCATAAATCCACACAAGTGAGAAACTCATCTAAAAATGGAAATTCCAAAACAACCATAAAAAAATATGATGTTATGAACCAAATCTTTGTTTTTCTGTCTCTTCTTTTGTAAAAATTTCCTCTGATTCCATTACCCAGAAGTCTACATTGTTCCATGTACATTGGTCCTTTTGTCCCCATCAATCAGCACCTTAGTGAGTGCCCACCGTTAATACCAGACACTGTGATGTGTTTAAAAATAATTAGAGCTTTTTCTACCTTAGCTTTTCCAGTTGCAGTGAGGAGTATTGGAAAGGCAACAATACCTCTTTAATTCACACTCCCCTAAAGCTGAGTTTGTAATTATTTAGAAGAAGCCCAAGCTAATGTTTATACTATCTCTAAAGAAAGTCTTTCTTAAGTAAATGAACTTCCCATACATAAAATTTCATGAAAACTGTTTAAGCTATTTTAGGCCACTATTTTCAAGTGCCTTTAAGCATTTAAAAACACTCATTTACACATAGCCCATTGTTATGCTATTTAGGAATAATTTTGATCTACTTAGTAAGAATGAGTCAGCAAAGGACTTCTAAGCCAACATTTCTTGTGGACCTAGTTACAATATCTTCCTTAAAAGAAGGAAAAAAGTGTAATTTTTTTGTAAATATCTTCTCCAGACTTCACAAATTTAGGATAAACAACTAAATGCTATTAAATATATTTGAGCCCTATTCAATGCTTGGATTGGGCGATTGGGCGAGCTAATGATAGATGATTCCCCAAATAAGATGGATTTACAGCAGTTTGGTATAGGTTTTAATATAAGTTCCTCCTACACAGACCCACATTCATCTGGAAGACTACCTTCAGAGAATTGAGGTAAAGGAAATAAATTATACCTTCAATAGCAGAGTCATAGCCTCAGACATTTATTCCCTGAAATAAAAGCAATCCATAGACACTTTAGTAGCCTTCCTTTCTCATGTTAGATCTAAGTTCTTGCCTTTATCATAAGCAACCAAAATGGTCCGGAACACTTCATCTTCTGATTAAAAAAAAAAAAAAAAGTTAAATTTGCTATAAAACACATACAAAAAAATGAAATTTATGGTGCCCGTGGATCAGCAGCCGTGTCCTTTAGAACAGCAGCAGTGTGTATATCATCTTCTTCTGAAGTGAATTCTTAAACTGAGAAAGTATCTCTACAGTTTACAAGTGTTTCATATGTTATTTCATTAGCTCTTTAGAAAAACCAAGTAAGATACATATTATTACCATGTAAAGTAGATATTAATAATTTTTTAAATGGTCTTAGAGAACCTAAGGGACTAAGCCAAGGTCAAATGACTAGTAAATAGGGGAACCAGATTCAGATTCCAAGTCAGATTCATTCAGTAACTTTTTATCAAGCATATATAGGTGCTAAATAGTATGCTAAGTTCTAGGGCCATTACTGCTCTTTGCCCTTGGGTGGTTTTCATTCTCCAGGAGCTACTAGAACTGCAACAAAGTCATATACAATAATAAAGAAAGTTTCATTGAGTCCTTCAGTATTTATTGAATGTCTGTTGTGTAAGTCAGAGTTCTAGCAGGAAACAGAAGGCACACTGAAATATTTAAATGAAGGCCTTTTTACAAAGTGATAGTTCTGATAAGGAGCCAGCAAAGAATGTTGAAGCAGGGGGTAGAGGCCATTACCAGAAACCATGGAAGAGAGGCTTCCTTACAAAGGCTGTGGCCAGAGAGAGTCACAGCCATTGATTTAGTTAGGGCCCCAACAGCAAAAAGGTGCGACTCTCAAATTAGAGTAATTTAACTAAGGTTCAATAAAGGCATGACTTATAAAGGTAGAATAATGCAGTTCCCAAGGACTTTTTTTTAAAAAATATTTTATTTTATTTTATTCTATCCATCACCATTCCTCCACCTCTATGCCATCTTCCAATGGAGCTGTAACCACCCAGAAGCCTAAAGAACCATCCTGAAAGGAGCTATCTCCTTTGTGAAACATTATCACTAGGATAATACTCCAGGGAAGGGGGCCGAAAAATAAATATGCTAAACTCTCTTTCCTCTGACTCCTGATGAGACTTCCATTGGCTAAACCCAACTGGAAGCAAGAGGTCAAGGATCCCAAAGTGTAGTCCATACAAAGCAGCCTCTTGAGGTGCAGAAGGTGATGGAGAATGTGGGTGTGAAGAGGTCAGCATTTCTAGAAGGCAAAAGTCTGAAATTTGTTTCACTGGGCTGAAGTGGCAGGGTCGTGTTCCTTCCAGCGATTCTAGAGAATACTCTGTGCCTCTTTTCACTTCTGTTGGCTGTTGGCATTTCTTGGTTTGTTGCCACATCGCTGCAATCTATGTGTTCATGGTCTTAGTGCCTCCTAGAAAATCCAAGACAATCCCTGCATCTCAAAATCCTTAATTTAATCCTCAGTGAAAGACCCATTTTCCAATAAAATAGTATTTGCAGGTTATAAAGATTAGGGTGTGCTATCTTTGGGTGGGGCATTTTTCTGTCTACACAGTCTACCTTTTCCACTCTGAGGAAACAATATATAATACCTAAAACTGGAACTATAGAGTAACTATAGAAGCACACTTTTTTAGTGACACAGAGGTAAATACCCAAAGTATCAGCTAAAAAGAATAAAAGTGGCTGTCTCGTTGGGGACATAGGTCATTCTCAACCATGATTTTACTAGAGTAGAGTTTTAAGCCTTAATGACTGAAAGCAACAATTGTGTGTTATTAAACTCTCTCCTATGTGTCATGTACTATTGCTCTACTACTCACGGAAGATTTTCTCTGAGTGAAGTAAGAAATTTTGCCTAATTCTACTTCATTCCCCACTCTGTTGTGACTGTCACCTGTAAAATGCAGCCACTAGGATACAACAAACTTCAGAAGATCACTTTAACTTTTTTTTAAACAAGTAATTCAACTTCAACTTGGTATTTGAGTTAACATCAGCTAATAATCGTTCTCTGAATTTACATCTCTCGCCTCTAGAAGGAAGAACGTTAGTGATGAGGAAAGCTGTCAAGGCACTGATGCCTGCCTACAAATGTTATCACTTACTACTGTTCACCGATGTTCTGATGAATATATTACTACTAATGGAACAACATGCATATGTTCTTAGGATAGAAATAGTATTGCTACATTCTGTTTGCTTACAAGTAAAGTACATTAGCATTGAACTGAGGTGAGAAGTAATTCCTTGAGCAAAGTTCTCATGAAATGTTAACTCTGAATGCACACATTTTATAGAAGATTGCAAGAGACTTCAAATTCGAACACTTTTCTAAATCAAACCTTATCTCTCAGTAGATGAGATATCAAATCTCATCTCCCATCTCATCACCTCATTATTGCAGAACCGAAGTTGTTAATGTGGTTCCTGATGACCCATTTCATATTTCTGGGTATATTACATTGTGTTTAGTGTCATATTTTCCCTGAGGGGCTGACAAAGGACAAAAGATAAAGCCAGTAACCACCATCAAATGAACCTACAAGCAGATTTTGCACACACCAGCCGTCTATCTAGCCAGTTGTCTTTCTTAAATTCAAACTAAATTTTGTAAAAGTGTGTCCAGTATCTTTAATGATAATGACAGACCTGCTAATCTAAATGTAAAATACTTTTAGAATATAGTGCAATAAAAAGTAAAGGGTAGGTACATGCAAGAAATTTTACATGAAATAAGGAACAGCAAAGAAAAATTTAAATTATAACCACAGAAAAGGTGTAATACTTATCAAGAGTCCTAAGCTTTTCACACACTTGTGTCAATAATTTCCAGAGTGGGACTCCATTCTAAAGAAATAATTTTATATGTAGACACTCTTTACATGATGTGCATCGCAGCATTGTTTTTAGCTTAGAGTTATTCTTAGTTTTAAAGTTAAGAACAAACCATGTCTAGATCAGTGGGAGAGTGGGAGGGGCACTAAGGAGGGGATAAGTGCACTATAACATATATTCAATGGAATTTTATGGAATCATTAAAACATTTTTACAATTTAATACTCTACAGCTGTTTAATGACACAAACAGTAAATATGTAGATGATAATAAGATATTCAAAATGTATTGTGATAAATGTAGGCTGCCAAACTGTATACAAAATGTGATCACCATGTTGCATGTTTATATATATATATGTATGCATATATACAGATAAATATATACATATATATTTATCTGTATATATGCATACAAGTTTGTGTTTAAACACATGGGAAAAATTTAGGAGGATATACACTGAATTTTACTGCATTTATTTCTGTGTGGTGGGATTACTGATGCTATATACACTTGTGCATTATTTGAAATTTCTATAGCTAACATGAATTATTCATATCATGAGAATAGGAAACAAAGAAATATCCATTTTGCTTTAAAACTATGTTTGCTAGATGTTTTAAATGACTAACGAAGATCCTCATGTTATAATATAAATGCAAAAGCAGGATATGAAATTATATGTATAATGAAGTCTCAAATATATAACGAAAAATGCAAGAAATATGCCAAGATGAGTAGGATTTTAAGTGACTTTTTTTCTTATTCATTTAGACTTTTTCATACTTTTCAAAACATCAACAATAAATGTTTACTAATTTAGGAATTAAGAAATAGATAAGCATGAAGCTTTACAGAAAGTGTAGAAATAATAACTAGGAACTCAGGCTCACCATGGAAAACTTGCACTGATATGTGCTCAGTACAGTGTTTGTGACAGGCACTTCCTGCCAACTGTTCATTTATTCCTTTTAAAAAATGATCTTGAAACTTTTTGTAGACTGGAACTCCCAAATTTCTAGCCTCTGGCTAACCCAATCAAGTATGAATAAATCGGTGGCTAAGGTGACTAAATTTTTATATAAAAGACTAACCAGTCAAATAATGTGTCCCTGATCCATTGTCAAATGGACAGGTACAAACTATAGATAATAGTGCTTTAAATTTAGAGGTTAAAAAGGAGGGTGCACCCCAGCTGGTATGGCTCAGTTGGTTGGAGCATCATCTCATTCATCAAAATATTACAGGTTCAGTCTCCCACTGGGGCTCGTGCAGGAGGCAACCGATCCATGTTTCTCTCTCACATCGATCTTTCTCTTTCTCTCTCTTTCCTTTCCTCTCTCTAAGATCAATTTTTAAAATAATTAAAAAGGAGGGTGCTACTGTGACTTAAAAACATTTAATTAGCCCATCCTGTGTGGCTCAGTGGTTGAGCATCGGCCCATGGACTGGGAGGTCTCAGTTTGATTCTCGGTCAGGGCACATGCTTGGGTTGTGGGCCAGGTCCCCAGTAGGGAGGCATGTAGGAGGTGACCAATCGATGTTCTCTCTCATTGATGTTTCTCTCTCTCCCTCTTCCTTTCTCTCTAAAATCAATCAATAAAGAAAAAAAATTTTTTTAAAGGAAATTTAATCAACTAGGAGTGAGGGAGTAGAGGAGAGCAAACGTGTCTAGGACTTAAATTGGGTTTTGAAGGATAGGCAATATTTCACTAAAGTCAGGGAAAGCATTTTATATAGTCATCATTTACATATACCTGGGTAGAAAATAAACACTTTACCAACCATATATGCAAAGAAAATGTGTGTGTGTGTGTGTGTGTGTGTGTGTGTGTGTGATAATGGTCATAATAGTTATTTTGAGCCCAATACTGCAGGAAGTTAGTGGAGACAATGAGTGCTATAAATGAGGGATATGCATGTGTTGATTTCTCAATCTCTTAAATTCTTATTGATGACTCAACATTTTTAAGATAAATGCTCAATCTTTCAGATTTCCTTCTGGAGGCGAAGGAAGAGTAAGTTATTCTATGTAAAAAGAAGAGCTGGTAGCCCTGGCCGGTTTGGCTCAGCGGTTAGAGCGTCGGCCTGCGGTCTGGAGAGACCCGGGTTCGGTTCCCGCTAAGGGCACGTACTTCGGTTGCAGTTTGTCCCCGGCCCTGGTTGGTCGTGCGGGTGGCAGCCGCTCGATGTGTCCCTTCACATCGATGTTTCTCTCTCTCTCTCCCTTCCTCTCTCTCCCTCCCACTCTATCTGTACAAGAAATGGAGGAATATCCTCGGGTGAGGATAAAAAAAAAAAAAAAAAAAAGAAGAGCTGGTATACTCAAAAGCTCATGAAGGCTCCCGTTGGTATGTCCTCCTCTATAGGTCCATCAAGGTAGAATGGAAGCATGCCACATCCTGGATGGACTTGTTGGATTTAGTCATGCTGTCCTCACCAGTGACAGAGGTTAGTTTGGTAGAGAATGACTCTCACTCTAAAGACTTAAATGTTTTCTCAGTTAGTGAGGAGCCCCAACCCCCCACCCCTTCCCATACTGTGAAATGTCACATTTGGTTTCTTCCATCTGAGGGACCCTACCAAGAAATAATCTCATCAAAGGCATTACAAGGCACTCTAAATGCCATTCTCTTGTTTCTCTAAGAAAGAACCCAGATGCTAGAATTGCTTTAGGCTTGGTAGCTTGGAACTGCGTGGAATCAGGGAGAGCAGGGAGCCAATACTTTTTTTTTTTTTTTAGCGCATCCATTGCTTTCCATTCAGCTTTCCAACTGTGACCTTCTGTATTGCTGACTAAAGCAACTAATTAGCCGCCACTCACTTGGTGGCCCTCAGTTGTGTGTCTTCACATAAAAGAGCTCTCCCAAGGCTCTGCCACAAATCCCACGGCTGAAGGACCAGCTATGTGTTACACCTTGTGATTCACTCAAATTCCCTTTCCCTACTGACCTTCATCCACTGTCTCTGGGCCAAGTCTGTGAACCTCAGCTCCCCGGCCAACCCAGGACACTCATTCTCCATCAAGCATACTGCCAGGGAAGTTTGAGCATAGTTTTATCATCAGCCTGGTGAGACCAGATCAACTCCAGCACCTGCAGTCCTGGGCCCTTCTGTGAGGCCCTCAGTCCACTTCAAGAAGGACTGGATGTGTGTCTGATTTCTCCATTTCCCAGTCTAGCCCTCTCTTTGTTCACCCCCACTAATCAAATGTGCCCTGAGCATCCACACCTGCCAGGCCCTGAGCTCCAGCTCATGTTGGACTATAAAGATGGGAAAGTCATGTTTTTACACTAAAATGCATTGTAGGCTAAGGCGGAATTAAAGGCAGATGTGGAAAAATTCCATCTTAACGCTGGACTGTAGAGGGTCTGGGAGGGGGTGGGTGCTGGAGTTGTCTGGGAGTTAAATGGGCTGGATTATGAAGAATCTTTAATTCTGAGCAAAAATGATAAAATGTGACAAATCTTATTTCTTAAGCAGTGATATTTCTGTGATTTATTTAAGCAGTTTATTTTTGAATCTTAAAAAATGTTATTTTGGTCACTTTAAATATATCACAGCGCATTTTTAAACTCTTAGATTTTGTTAACACCTGCAGCTTTGTCATTGTACAAAATAAGTCACATTAAATGCTAAGTGGAAAAGCTTAAATTAAGTCTTTCAAGAATAGCCGCATCTGGAAACCAGTGCTTTTGCTGAGGTTCGGAGCACTAATACCATGCTTATCATTCTTACCCTTGACTCGGCGAGAGAACCATAAGGACATGTGAGGAAGGGAGCAAACTGCTTGCTGGTCATTCATCAGCATCATCAGCAAGTGTCTATTAACACATGATGCTATGCTAAGTGCTCTTTAGGAGGGAGTAAAACACATAGTTCTCCCCTTTTCACATTTATCACCCTAAAATAAATTTAATTATAAGAAATCTAATTCCTTAAATCAAAATTCATATTGATTTTAACCTGTCGTCATAAATCTGATATACGATCTTCACTTTTTTTTTTTATCCTCACCCAAGGACATTTTTTTCATATTTTGTTCTGATAGAGTGGGAGGGGGAGAGAGAGAGAGAGAAACATCGACGTGAAAGGGACACATTGAGTGGTTGCCACCCTTCACGACCCAACCAGGGTGGGGACAAACTGCAACCGAGGTGCGTGCCCTTAGCAGGAACCGAACCCTGGTCTCTCTGGACTGCAGGCCAACGCTCTAACCGCTGAGCTAAACCAGCCAGGGCTGTGATCTTCACTTTTTTCAGAATTTCCCAATAATGCTAACTAAATATATTTATTGAGGGCCTACTTTGTTGTTTATCTACTGAGCACCAATTTTTTTTTTGCTTGACCTTTACATATATTATCTAATTTAATCTTTAAAACAACCTCAGGAGACAGACTTTACTATACTCATTTGAAATCTATTAACCCAGCTCTCAGCAAAGTTAAATCACAGGGCTTAGTTACACAGCTAAAAAAGGACCCAGCCCAGCTCTGCCTATTTGCACAATCTGAGTCTTTCTTCATCACACATTGTCTGAGCATCATGTTAAGAAAATACAATTAAAGGACAGCGATTTTCAACCCATGTGCCACAAGAATTTTTAAAACAGGCAATACCTGACTATTTAGTCAGGGGCACTGACCTCTTTCCCCTTAGACTGTCAAATACAAAAATGACAACAGTCAACACAACAATAGCCATCCAGTGAGAATGAATCAAAATCATACCTTTTTTTGGGTCAGATCAGCAAAAAAAATTTTTTTGGGTGTGTGGCAGAATTTTAGTAATTAGTTAATGTGTGCATAAGATGGAAAAGGTTGAAAGCCACTGGTCTGGAAGATTACAATGAAGACAGATCCCAGGCATGGAGGAGTCATAAATGTTGCATGTCTGGTTCTGGCTAATGGAACCTGTTAACAAAAGAATCTCCCCATGGAGAAGCAGAGACCTAGGGAATCAAGGAGCCCTGGCTGGTTTGGCTAAGTGGTTACAACGTTGGCCCGTGGACCAATGAGTCTCAGGTTCGATTCTGGTCAAGGGCACGTACCTCGGTTGCAGTTCATCCCTGGCCCTGGTTGGGGTCATGTGGGAGGCAACCAGTTGATGTTCTCTCTCTCTCCCTCCCATTCTATCTGAAGATAAGTAGAGAAGTATCCTCCGGTGAGAATTAAAAAAAAAAAAAAAAAAAAGAATACACAGTGAGCATGGAGGAGTGATAGAAAGTGAAGTAGGCAGGGAATAAATCCTAAGAAGCTTCCTTGTGTTTTGCTTGATAGGAAGGTCTTATTTCTAGAAAGTAGAAGTTTCATTTAAGGGAATTCTATAGTTATAACTGAGGTTTCTGTGCTCAAATTGCCAAATTGAAAATGTGGCACCCAGACAAAAATGACTTGTTCATTCATCATTCATTTACTAAGTGTTGTAACTTAGTAAATGCCGGAAACTGTGCTAGGCATTGGGGATACAAAGATGGGTAAGCTGTCTACTGTAATTGATGTTGAGGTTGACTCTCCATCATCCATCCCAGCAATGACATAGGTGTAACAGCAATGTAACTTTGAAAATTGACCCCAGGCACAAGGCTGTAATGATTTCCCAAGTCAAATATAGTACAATTTTATCTCCCTGTCTAGTCATTGGTTCAGGAAACCAGATTTAAGCCAGCGTTTCAAAAGTCTTTGAGATAATTCTCCATAGGTGGACTCATAATCCTGTTTTTAAGAGGCTGATAGACAGATTGATTTTCACCACTTTATTATTATTTTTAAAGGATTTAAGGCAGACTGCAGATATGCATATAACATAGCGGGATAGAGAATAAAGTGATGAAAAATTGAGAATAAGGGCAAGAAAAGAATTGTGAACAGTGACTACAAGAAGCAAATTTGACCCTCATGTTTATAGGAGAAAAAGCAAAAATGAAAGCATGAACAGTTATAAAAGAATCACCAATTCCACGATAACAAAACAATAATAATAATAAAGTTTATACTTATTAAGTACTTATATTCCAAGCACTATTCTAAGCACTTTGATATATTAATTCATTTAATCTACAGAACAATGCTAAAGTGGGTAAAAATTTTATCCTCCCCCCTCCTTAAAAGCTAGAGAAAGTACAGCCCATGAAGTTTAAATAAATTACTCAAGTCTTAGATCTAATAAGTGACAGAGCTAAGAAAAAAGATAAAAACAAATGAGTAGCCTATGGGAAGCACAGTATTCTTAATATATTGTCAGCAAAAAATATCTCAGGGTTCCTTAAGAAAGGTAGATTTTGCATGATAATAGTTAACTTATTTGTATGATAATACAGAAAATTCCATGGTGGATAAAGGAGCCTTTTTTTAAGTGTAGGGAAAAGTCCATGAAGGGTAAGAAGTAAAATCTAGATGCTCTGAAAGACCTCTGTATTTCCTCTCAGCAGCTATGATCGTTTTTTCCTGCCAGATGAGTAAGCGTTCAACTTTTAAAAGTGTAGGCTTAAACTGACTCTGAAATGAATCCTTCACTGGGGACTGGAAAATCTACTCACCCAGCGACTGTCTTTCAAAATATACATATTTATATATATATTTCTAATTTGCTATATGAAGTTTCCAATGGAAGTATTATTTTGAGAAACAGTAATTTCTGCATTCTTTCTCAGCACAGATATAATGGGGCAAAATGCCTTACAGCCTCACGTTGTTTTCACAATGCAATTGTCTTACAAGGATTTCCTTCAGCAAATCCTCAACCTTTTGGATTCTTTTCCACCTGGACAATGATTCGAGTTTTCAAATCCCGGGTAAAGCTCTGGTGCTCTTTTTCCAGGATGGGGCCAAAGACGCTCTGCGTTGATAGTGTCTCCTTTCCACACCCGAGTCACATGGTTCCCTCAGGCTTTCCTCTTCCCCTTTTAATTAAAAGCCATTATCAGGAAAGGATCTGAACCACTCATTCCCACTAAGGTTAAATAGAGGTGAGCCTTAATATCTACTTACATTTTAACCAGGGAAAGACCCTGAAGGAATGTAGGGGCTGTCTGAAGCTGGCCAGCTCTAGCCTTTGGAATAAATACTATAAATGGAAGAAGGGGTATAAGGAAGGAAAAAGCAAAGAGATTCAAGTCCATTTCAGTTTACATTGCATTCTTATTCAAATATTATAAGGAAAGATACTTTATGTAAATGGAAAGGTGACTGTTTTCACTATAATATCACAGCATTGTAGATGTTGTAATATTTATTTTTGATAAAAAATCCCCAACTTACAAAAACAATAAAAGTCGGATTTGTTTTTCAAAACTAGTGCAACTCAGTGTCTTCTCCACAGATCAGTAAAATTCTATGAACTCTGCTATCAGTTTATAACAAATATAGACATTGGGAATAAAAATTTGAGAGAAATAATTTTAGAGCAGTTTGACAAAATAGTGTCTATTGAAACAAGTAATTTTAAAAATTGGATTTGTATGTTTTTTTTTCTTTTTGATGAGATCTTTTTTTCTAGCAATTTATTATTTTTCTATTTTACAAAAGAATTGGTTTGAAATGAATTGGATATATATTTTTAAAAAAAGAACCATCCCTTCACTAAAGTTAGTTTGAGCGCACTATATTATAACATTAATAATTGTGTGTTAAATGGAACATTGTCATATTTTGTTCTAATACAAATAAACGGTACCAGCTGTCAGAGATTTAAAAAGATTTTATGGGAAAAGTCTTCTATCGATGAACTCCACCTTTATGTCATGTGTATATGTATGAATTAGGAAAATATTTTCATTATCTGTGTAACCAAATGTATATCCAGGAATCAATATTTGAGAAACACTATAATCAGGTAATGAAAATACCAGATGATAGAAAATAAAGCAATTTTGCAAAAGTTGTGAGTGAGTAACTGGGAGAGGAATCTCTAGGTATGGGGGCTGTTGCATTTTTGGCAAATGGATGATACTGGAGAGAAGATTAAAAGACTCATCAAGTTAGAAATCACAGAATCCTACTTCTTCATTCTGGCAGATGAGATCAGAATAAGGAAGAAATTGTCAGAACTAAAAAGATGAACTGGTGGGTGAGAACTGCAGTTTCCATTACGTATACAGTTTACGTGTATAAATATATCCTTGTTGCTGGTTTGTAATATCCAAAGCCACATAATATGAGTTAGAAGAAACCATCACTATCATATAATAATGCTTCTAAATTTTACATATTACAAGGCAATCAAAGACTTAATAGGAGTGCCTGAAACTGCCCAGTACCCGAAGAAAGAAGACTGGGAAGAAAGGATCCAAGTATTCTGAAACCCACGTCAAGACTCACCTGAAGATATTTGTCTACTTATCTTCAGATAGAGTGGGAGGGAGAGACACATTGACTGGTTGCCTCCCGCATGACCCAGACCAGGGCAGGGGACCAACTGCAACCGAGGTACAGCACCCAGGGCCATGTCAGTAATTTTATGTGGTACCACGGCATGGAAGACTTTTAAGTGAGCTATTATATTAATTCCTCAGGAAAACTCTTCTACTTAGTACCTGAAGTAGTACATTTCATAAAAATGAAGTTTGGCTTATATAAATCAATGAAAAAATAAGATTTATTTAACAAGTTACATTAACTATAGTAATAGGGCTAGAAAGATTTTGCCAGCTAATGATAAAGTATCTGGGTGAATGCTACAATTTATAAAAATTAGAGAATTTCAGGGTTAGAATAAACTTTAACTGATGTGTATACACTGAGTGGAACTACCAGCTAGCTTACCCACAGGAAGAACAGGAATGAATCTGAGCCCAGAATTTCTATGCTTTTGGATTCATAAACTATGCTGACTTATAAAGACAGAAGTCACTTCCTGAGTACCTGTATAATCCAGACACACGCTAATTAATCCCTTTATTTAAAAACCTCATAATAACCTGTGAAGAAGGTTCTATTGCCCTGGCCAGTTTGGCTCAGTGATTAGAGTGTCGGCCTTCGGACCAATGAGTCATAGGTTCAGTTCTGGTCAAGGGCATATACCTTGGTTGCAGTTTGACCCTGGCCCTGATTGGGGTCATGAGGGAGGTAACCAGTCGATGTGTCCCTCTCACGTCGATGTTTCTCTCTCTTTCCCTCTCTCTCTCTTTCTCCCACTCTATCTGAAAGATAAACAGAAAAATATCCTTGGATGAGGATGAAGAAAGAAGAAGAAGAAGGTACTATTATTAACCCTATTTTATAGATGGGAAAATTGAAGCTGGGAGAAGTCAAGTAAGTTGTACATGTTAACATTGCTTATAGGAGATGGGACTTCACTCTGCTTATGTACCCCCTCGTTCATGTCTGTTGTACCACACTGTGGTCTAGCTAGTCAGGCAAGGTGGCATCAAAGGCAACCATGAGGGCCCTGGAGTCAGACTGCCTGGATTAGATCTAGCCTTTACTGCATACTCACGGTGTGACTCTGGGGAAATTATTTCACCTCTCTGTGCCTGCCATTTCCTTTCCTGTCAAATGGCGGTGGGGCCACGGTGGAGAAGTCGAAGTATTTGGTGTAGAGCAAGTACTCAGTAAATGCCAACTGTTATTACCAAGGGCCAAGTGAAACTAAAGGAGGCTGTCTGGTTGTGTTGGGCACAACCAAATCAATTTAACTCGACCACCCTTAATTTCCCTGTCTGCAGGCTCTCCATCTGGTGGGAGGATGGCATCCAACTTCCACGATACTCCTCAAAGAAGTCCTGCGTTTCTCCTGCCAAGGGACGCTGGCTCAGACCTCTCTCCGTGCCAGGACTTGCTGGGAGCCATCAACCTCTGCTGCTCCAGTGTTTAGCAGTATAACTTTATAAGCAACAACAACAAAAAAGAGAAATACTGGAATATAGTAAGGAAATTGTGAAGTTGTAAAACAGATCAATGTGCACTGGAAGAAATTCTAACCAAGGGGGTGGGGCTGCAGAAAGAGATAAACCAGAGAACTTACACACATAACCCATGGACACAGACAACAGTGTGGTGAAGGCGGGATGGGGCGTGGGGCAGGGAGGAGGGTGTCATAGGGGGGAAAGGAGGGACATCTGTAATAAAAAAATTAATAAATTAAGTATTTTTTAAAAAGAAATGTATTGTTTTAAGCAGTGGCTCTCAAAAGTGGCTGGACATTAGCCTGAAAAGCTCTCAGGGTTCAGGTTAGAGTTCGGGTGACTCAGAACCAATCACTTCAGGATCCCCAGGGATGGGATGGTAATGAGACAAGTTTGTTGTTTGTTTAAGCTCCCTAGGGGGTCTAACGTGGAGCCAACATTGAGAATCACTGGTTTAAAGCTACCAAGTAAAAAATGTGTCCTGGGGTTGAGTCTGAAAATATGTATTTTCCCAAAACCACCCATATGATACTACTGATTAGCCATATTGGGAATCACTGGTTTAGAACATGTAACCCCCCAATAAAACAGCTGAAGGCCTACTTTTACAGTTATGAAGTTCGAGAAATTGCCAATGAAGCATTCAGATAGGTAAATACTTAGTAATAGTTTGAATTCCAGATCATGAAATTGGAGATAGATTTTTAAGATCTCTCTATTTACTAATCTAAAAGCAACATATAAGAGTTGGAGGTTTAAGGTGAAATTTAAATGTGCATTTTCTGCTTCCATTGTATTCTTAAATCATAACCCTTACTACTGAACCAAAATAATGTCTTTTACCTACCAGAAACTCTTTTTATATGCAAATTGTATGAAACTCAGCCTTTATAATACAGAAGAGACAGCACAAAAGTCACAGCTATGTAGCAACCAAGCAAAAAACAGTGCTGATTTATGAAACTTCACAGACTTTGAAGTAGAAACAAAGAACTAAATATTCATGAAATCTTATACAGCGATTACACATAAGTTACATTTCAGTGATTTGTAACTTTATAAAGAAAAAATAATAATCTGAGCACATCGAAACATATGGAAACTTTCAAGTTTTAAATTCACTAATTTGGGGTCTTATTTTATTTTGATTTATAAATCAATTATAAATATGCTGTAAATGGCTGGCCACAATCTAAACCTTTCAAAGAAAAGTAAACAAAGATTTCATCAGCAAAATAAGAGAGTAACTATGGAGAGAAGGATTTAATGAAAGTCTTCTCTAATTTTTATGTTTTTTAAAAGTGGTAACGCTCTTTAAAGATGCAAAGATAAATGAAAGAAGCAAGTAAAACGTTGTCGTTAAACAAAGCAACATCATAACCTATCATGCAAACGAAGTTAAAATAAGAAACAGTCTGGGCCATGTACTCTTTGTATTAATCATAAACTCAAGAAATAATCTGATAGCTAATACAATAATCAAGGGAATCTTAAATTCACTGAGTAACCTTGCCAATTTTGGTTCTAGTTTCATAACATCATTATCTCAATTTTATTTAACTGTGACAGATACAGACTTCAAAGAGAAACACTAGGTCTACAATCCACATTTAAAGTGGGAAGATTAAAAGTGTATCACTGGTGAAATCTAACAATTCAACCAAAGGTCTACTTTTTATTTCAGACACATTTGTTTTTTTTTTTAATCCTCACCCGAGGACATTTTTTCTTTTCTTTTCTTTCTTTTCTTTTCTTTTCTTTTCTTTTCTTTTCTTTTCTTTTTGTTCAGATAGAGTGGGAGGGAGAAAGAGAGAGAGAAACATCTCCGTGAAAGAAACACATTGAGTGGCTGCCACCCGCACGACCAACCAGGGCCAGGGACAAACTACAACCAAGGTACGTGCCCTTAGCGGGAACCGAACCCGAGTTTCTCTGGACCACAGGCCAACTCTCTAACTGTTGAGCCAAACCTGCCAGGGCCACATTTGCTTTTTAAACATTATATAATTCAATTAATTGCTAAAAAATCTATTCGTTATCTTCTTTACATCCTGATTTTTGTTTGTTTGAGTTTTGGTTTTTTTTTTTGCCCTTCAATATATAATAAACCACAATTAACCCCAAGTAGCTCTGGACTCTAGTGCTGTTCTTTAATGACTAACTGTTAAAGAACTTGATTAATAGAAAACAATTTACAATCAAGATAGACTCTTGTGTGTGAAGGGAGGATATTAGTTTTCAAATGGCCTTAGTTTACCTATGACACAAATAAATGCTCAGAGATAATGTATCACCTCCATTGAAATGCTTTGACTGTTCTTAAAAAAGCAAGTGTGATGCTGGGATGTATAAATAGTAGCTAAGCATTGGGAATGTGAGGTGATGCAGCCAGTACACTCCACTCTGGTCAAACCCACAGGAGTACACCTTGTTTAAATTCAGAGATTTAAGAGAGAGAAATGGAGAACAGCAAAAAAGATCAAAGGGTTTTAAAAATAGAACCTATAATGAGATTATTCAGCAAAGGAATTTTAAAGAGTGGTTCTCAAGGATGTGAAGAGGATGGTATCAGCTGCGCTCCATCTTTACTGAGGAATAAATAAGCAAGAATGAGGTTAAACTTCAGGAGAGGAGACTTAAAAGAATTTCCAAATGAGTTACATTTTTTTAAAAGAGCAAATCATCCAAAGGATCCACGGGATTTCTTTTCCTGAAGATATTATGAATAAGGCATATATTTCCTCGTTCAAAATATTGCAGCAGTATCTTGCTGGGAGAAAGTCTACTATCACAGATCTAGAATAAGAAGATGGTGTTTTCCAATCACAATTTATTGCTATCAAATATACTAAAAGTGGAGACCTGATATATAGTTATAAAAATTAAACATTGAAATGTTCAAAAGATTTTATGATCAGTAGTCAAAATATGTTTAATCTCTGTAAGATAAATTAAGAAAAATGAGAAACTATCCTCTTTTGGTTAACTAGTAATCTTCCACAGAGCCTTATGGTTGAACTGTTTTGGGGGAACCTCATTCTATAGCTATATGTAGAGAGAGCCTCCTGTCTTAAGGATGCATTAAGATGTCAGTCCCCACCCTGGCTAGTTTGGCTCAGTGGTTGGAGCGTCGGCCTGCAGACCAGAGAGTCCCGGGTTCAGTTCCCACTAGGGGCACATACTAAAAAAAAGATGTCAGTCCCTTCCCTACTCTCACTTGACCTGACATAGGAGTCTCTGGGTAAAGACTCACTCTAGTTCAAGGAGTCAGATGGAACCATGCATTCTTCTGGGCAGGCATGTGACCCTCTCATCACAGCTCACTCTACACACGGGAGAGAGACAGACACAGCAATGTCCAGGAGGAAGGTCTATGGCAAATAAAGAAGAACCTGGAGCAGGTCTCTTTACAGACAAGATTCTGCTACCACTGTTTTAAAACTTCAGCACCTACCTGTATCCTAATAGCTAACCTTTATCAAGTACATGTGATGTACATCGAAGATATAAAGTACAGTTTACCAATGGTTTATATTTGCTCCACTTGTTAAAGCCTCATAATCCTCAGAGGTTGGTAGCTCTATTATTGTCATCCATTTTATAGATGAGGAAATGTTGACAAAGATAAATTAAGGAATTTGCCCAAAGTCACTCAGATAGTTAGCTATTGAGCAGGATTCGAACACAGGCAGTCTGGCGTCAGAGTCAGTGTGCAAATCCATAGCATCAGACTGCCCCTCTGCAGTCGGATTAACCTTACAGAAAATCAGAAATCAACTATTTCCATTCTATTCCTCATACATGGAAGCACCATTAATCACTATTTTTCAAGGCCCCAGACACAGAGCAGAACCCTCCACAGTTAGTGAAAATAAAACATTGCTTTAAAAAATGTTTTCAAATTACATAACAGCTTATTGTCATAAATTCATTTATGCACTGGCAAAAACCTCTTTATGTCTACAAAAGGAAGAAAACAGATTGACGCTAATAAACTGTTTCTAGTTTTTCATTGTTGTTTATCTGAAACGAGCTCATGAACTGAATTGATAAGAAGTAAATTAACATATAAGGATATGAAGCAGAATGTTTTTATACAAAAAGTGTCTTGGCAAAGTAAACTGCTAAAGTGAATAACAATCTCAAGTAATATTTTTATTTTTATTTATTTATATTTTTTGTTAATCCTCACTCAAGGATATTTTTTCCATTGATTTTTAGAGAGAGTAGAAGGGAGGGAGAGAGGAAGGGGGAGAGAGAGGAACGTCTATGGGACAGACACATCGGTTAGTTGCCTCCTGAAAGCACCCTAACCAGGGCTGGGGATTGAACCTACAACCCAGTATGTGCCCTTGAATGGGAATCAAACTTGAGACGACTTGGTGCACTCCCCGACACTGTGACCACTGAGTCACACCGGCCAGGGCTCAAGTAACATTTTTAAAGCCAAATTACCAGAAGGTAGTATATAGAATATACGCTTATTGTGTGTATTTAGTCTCTCTTATCATTGATCTTGAGTTTATCATAAATAGAAGTGTAACTTTGATTTCAAAGGGCCTAGCTGACATGGGAAAACCAGGTTGGAACTGTGAGTATGCCTGTAATAGCACAAGCTTACTAGCTAATTCAAAAAATAAGCCCTGTCTCAAAACGTCAAGCTACTGCTTTCTGTTACTAATACAAGATCCTGCAGACTCGCCCACTCCGAGCTCTTCATCAGCCACCGTGCACAGCCTCTGCTACCACTAATCTTCCTAGGATGACTCCTCCCCAGGGACAGGTTTTCTCCTCAGTGGCAGTCGCCGCTTCCTGTGTCCACCATTGTGCCCTCAGGGAGAGGATGTGAGCTCATCCTAAACTCTTGATACAAGAGCTAAGATGAACTATAATTATCTTAGGTTTTAGTTTTATAGACTTCATGGGTCAAGAGCAATGGAATTTAAGGCCCAGGGCCTGCCCGAGGTGAGGAGTCTCATAGGAGATCTTCTACTCATTAAATTGGGACCCAAAGCTCTCCATCTTTAGAATACTAATGGTGAACCAGAAGTAAACCAGCCTGGGCAGTCCATGATAGGGAGGGATGGTTTATTGCTGAGCGGAGCAGGCAGCAGAGAAAAACAGTGTGAGAAAGGGGATGAAATGGTTGGGAGGAGTGGATCCCTGAGTTTTGACCTTAGGCTACCTTTGCATGGTTCTGCAGTCTGGGCTTATATTATCTGGATGGTCCAGAGAAACACAAGCACATTGAAGTCCCAGACCAACCGCAATCCCATATGAGAGTGAGAAGAAAATTCTCTCTGGAAGAAACAGTCTGACATTCTAGGCTTCAAAGGATTTCCTCAAATAAAATTGCATATGCCATGAGGGTACATAAACACAAGCCAGCACAAAAGAAAAACTCAGCATGAGCAAGAAAAATAGATGAGATTCCAGAAACTTCAGACATTAGAATTACCTGATATATCTTATAAAACAACTATTATATTATGTCTTAAAAAATAGTTTGATAAAAGAATATGTTTGAAAATATCTTCAGAGAACAATGAACTCTAAAAATTGCCTCAGAGGGAATGAAAAGGGACTAAACCAAATGTCTTCAAATGAAAAAATATAAGAACTAAAATGAAAAAGTCACTAGATTTACACACCTACTAGAGTGGCCTAAATCTAGGACACTGACAACATCGCATACAGCAAGGAGGCGGAACAACAGGAACTCTCTCCCGTGGCTGGTGGGAAAACAAAATGGTGCAGTCAATTTGGAAGACAGTTTGGAGCTTTCTTAAGAAACTAAACATACTCTTACCGTATGACCCAGTAATCACATTTCTTGGTATTCAACCAGAGGTGAAAATTTACGTCCACACAAAAACCCACACACACATGTTTCTAAAAGCTTTTTTTACAGTTGCCAAAGCTTGGAAGCAACCAAGATGTCCTTCAGTAGGTGAATAGATACATAAACTGTGGTACATCCAGACAATGGGATAGTGTTAAATGCTGAGATTAAACGAGCTATCGAGCCATAAAAAGACATGAAGGAAACTTAAATGCATATTACTAAGTAAAAGAAGTTAATCTGAAAAGGTTACAAACTGTAGGATTCCAATAATATGACATTCCAGAAAAGGCAAAATTATGGACACGCTAAACAGATGAGTGGTGACGGGAGGAGAGGTAAAAAGGCAGAGCACAGAGGATTTATAGGGCAGTGGAAATACTCTATATGATACTATAATGATGGGTATGTGTCATTATTCATTTGTCCATACCCATGGAATGTACAATACCAAAAGTGAAACTTCAGGTAAACTCTGGATTTTGGATAATTCTGATATCAATGTAGTTAATCTCTGGGGGAAAAAAGAAGAAATGTACCACTGTAGTTAGTGAGGTTGATAACAGGGATGCTATGCATGTGTGGAGGCAGGGGCTATATGGGGAATCTCTGTACCTTCCTCTCAATACTGCCCTAAAACAATAGTTATTCAAAAACCCTCAGTGGACTGTTTTTATGACACAATAGATCCAAATGAAAAGAGAGTAAAGGAAGCTGGAAGATAGGTTAGAACAATGCAACATAAAAACTTTTCAAAAAATAAACTATGAAATAGAGGTTCATGGAAATAGAATAACTATATTTTAAGTTTCATCAGAGTCCCAGCAGGAGGAAAGAGAATTTGACAGAGGCAATATTTGAAGAGATAATTAATGAGAAAATTTTTCCTCAACTGATGAAAAACACCAAGCCACGGATTGAAGAAGCCAAATGAATCTTAAGCATGTAATTACTTTAAGCAATTCCAGACCTTGACATATAGCACCGAATCTGAATCGGAAGGGAAGAAGGAAGGAAGGAAAGAAAGAAGAAAAGAGGGAAAGAGGAAAGGAAGGAAGGAAGACCTTAAAAAGCAGCTAGAGGAAGAACATGTATTATCTTCAAAGGAGTAACTTCAAAGGAGGCTGAGTTCTAAACAACAACGATGAAATCCAAAGAGAGAGAGAATGATGGCCTTAATGGGCCAAAAGAAAATAACTGACCACCTGGAATTGCACACCTATTAAAAATATCTTTCGAGAATGAGGGTGAAATGAAGATATCAGACCAAAAGAAAATAATAGTTTTTCACCAGCAGTATCTTGAAAATTTGTAAGGATATGTTTCAGGCAGAAGGCAAGAGATCCCAAATGGAAGATTTAAGATGTAAGAAAAAAGAGGAGCAAAGAGATATGTCTAAATGGACATTGATTATATAAAACAATGGTAATAATGTGATTGTGGACATAAAAATAAAGGAAGAAGGTAAAGAAGGAAGGAATGAAGGGAGGGTGGGAGGGAAGATGGAAGGAAAAAATGATAATACCTGGCTAGTCTATGTCAGGAGGGGATAAATGAAGTTAAATGGCATAAATTAACATGAAGTTAAATGACATTTATAAGCAATGCATCGCATACATACAGTAAGGTTGAAACTAAAACATAGGAAAATAAACCAAATACTATTTAAAAGACAGCTAGTATAACCATGTTATTATCAGACAAAATAGGTTTTAAGGCAAAAGGCATTACAGCCATTTCTCATATCCACAGGGGATTGGTTTCAGAACATGCCCCCATACCCACTCCTGCAAATATCAAAATCTGAGGATGCTGAAGTCCCTTGTATAAAATAGTGTAGCATTTGCATATAAGCCTCAAAATATAGAGAAATATAAAAGAGAGACTTAAAAGGAGAGAGAGATAAATACATACCAACAATCATTGTGGAAATTTTCACATCTCTCTCTCAATATTTGATAAAATAGACAACAAATCATTAAAGATATAGAAGATATAAATAGCATTACAAACAAACCAGATCTAATGTGTATATGTATACAGTAACTAACCACTCCAGAGTACATATTTTGTCTAGCATACATAGACTATTCCTGAAAGGTAACCACTTAGAACCATAAAAAAAAAAAAAAAAATTTTTTTTTTTCCAGCAACTTCAAAAGACTTCAGTTACACAGAGCTTGTTTTCTGACTATGGTATGATTAAGCTAGAAACCAACAAATCAACAACACGATATCTAAAAATTTCTTATATACCATTTGTTAAATAAGAAATAAACTAAATAACCCATGAAACAAAGAAATCACCATCAAATTGGAAACCTGAACACCAACAGAAACACTATAAAAATATTACACATAACTCTTCAGTTTAAACTGTATTTAGAAGAAATTACATAGCTTTGAATATTAATAAATAAGCTAAGCATACATTTTAAGATTACAAATAGGAACAGCGAAATAAACACAAAGAAGGGATGAAAGGAAATACTAAATATAATCTTTAAAATAATTTTTTTTGCTTTATTGATTTGAGAGAGAGAAAGGGAGAGGGAGAGAGAGATAGAAACATCTATGAGAGAGAACATCGACTGACCGCCTCCTGCATGCCCCACACTGGGGATCGGGCCCACAACCTGGGCATGTGCCCTGACTGGGAATCAAACTGGCGACCTCTTGGTACATGGGTTGATGCTCAACCACTGAGCCACACCATTTGGACAGTAAATATAATCTTAAATCAACAAAGCTTAAAACAAGCAGCCATGGGGTGAATCAACAATTTCAAATCTTAAGTTTTTGAAAAAGATTGATAAAATTAGTAGAATCTGGTAAAATTGATTTAAAAGAATAGTTATAAAACTCTAATATCAGAAATGACATATTAAAGACACAGATACTAAAAATAAAAATGAATAAGTAGTCAACAATCTTCTGGCCCAATTCCACTTAATGTCCTACCTTATTCCACTCTTCTATAGGATAGAAAAAGATGAATTGCACGTCAAGTCATACATAGCTAGCATAATCTTGTTTCTTAACCTAATAAGTAAAAAGAGTTATGGGCCAAATTCTTTCATAAAGATACACGAAAAAATTCTAAATAAATTATTAGCTAACCAAATCAAGTAATATATAAAATAGATAATCTATCATGATTAAATTGGGTTTATGCCATAAATGTAAGGTCTGTTTAACATTAGAAAATAAATAATTGTAAGCATATCGTAATCTCCAAAAATGCAGAGAAAAAAAAACACTTGACATGAAGGGGCAAGAATAGCCAAGATACCCTTGAGATAAAACAATATTTACCTTAAAATCTTAAGGTTCTACTCTTTCTAACACATATTTGAATAGAAGAATTCTATTTTTTAAAACTTTTTTATTGTTAACAATTTAACAGATGTCCCCCATCCCTCCTTACTCCCCTCCACCCAGCCCTCTAGGTCTTCCCCTATAGTCTGTGTCCATGGGTTATGCCTATATGCATATATATTCTTTGGTCACTCTCTTCCTGTCCCCTCCTCCCGCTCCCCTCCGAGATTTGTCAGTCTGTTTCATGTATCCACGCCTCTGGACCTATTTTATTCATCAGTTTATTTTGTTCATTAGATTATACATATGAGATCATGTGATATTTGTCTTTTTGTTGTTGTTTATAAGCTGAAATACAATGATTTATTTCCAAAGGGCAACATCAAATCAAATGAACAAGTATTTATTCTGTACACAGCTTAACATCATCACAAATAGTCCAGTGGTTTTCAGAGTATGACAAAAAGATCTTTGTCAGTGCCGAATACTATAAGTTATTCAAGGAAGGGGAATTGATAATACGTACGAGAACCTCTTAGTTTTCATTCAGTTCTTAGTGGGCTGATAGGTAGAAATTAGTTTTTAGATGTTCATATGTCTAATGGACTTAAAAAAAAACAACACCAAAATAACAAGAGTTCATAATACATGTATTTATCAAAATGTTCCTGGACAATAATGCGGATATATATATATATTTTTAATCCTCACCGGAGGACAATTTTTTTTTCATTTTTTGTTCAGATAGAGAAGGAGGGAGAGAGAGAGAGAGAGAGAGAAACATCGACATGAAAGGGACACATTGAGCGGCTGCCACCTGCATGACCCAACCAGGGCCGGGGACAAACTGCAACCAAGGTACATGCCCTTAGCGGGAACCGAACCCGGGTCTCTCTGGACCGCAGGGTGACACTCTAACTGCTGAGCCAAACCGGCCAGGGCTGGAAAATAATGCAGATATTTCAAGTCGAAGTGTGTATGTGTACAGTTCCTAAAGAATGATGTGAGATTTGAAAACAATATTAATACATTGAGAAAAAGAATATGAAGAGAAAAGTTCTAGAAGCAAAATAAAATATGTCACATTATAAGGGATAGTGAAATGTGTAGAAGAACAATAAATCAACTATACCTTTTATCTTCTCAAATGGCAAAATAAATACTGATGACATAAACCAGTGGCTCTCAAAAGTGCGGTCACCAGAATGACAGCATCGACCTGAACTGGCATCATGGTAGGTACACAAAGCCCGGGCTCCCCCCAGATCTACCGTCAGTAACTCCAGGGATGAGCCTCAGTAACTAGACTCCAGTACTCCCTCCTGGTGCTGGTGTCCTGAAAGTGTGATAACGCTAAACCATTCCAAACCACACTACACTCAGTTTTTACTTATGTGAATGAACAACGGGTCTTAAAGCTTATCATGAGGATTAAATTAATAGTCATAACTGAAGAGAAAAAAATAAAATGTTTTTAAAATTGGTTTGAATCGCGTAAGTGGAGTTTGCATTTTGTCAAAATATAATTAGCATGAGTATCTTTTCAGTAATTTCATGATACTAATATTCTACACCAGGAAGGAAAACTCCATTATCAAAAACTGCTTTAAATTACTTTAAAATACTGCGCATAAATACTAGGGAGATATTTTTTACTTGCAATCCTCTAGTTACAGAACCTTTCCATATATTGATGCGTCTGTCATTGTAATGATGTATTATTCAGCACATGTAGTTTCATTGTTATGCTAAGATTATTATTTCATACTAAGATTTTTAAATTCACCATAAATTTTTTTTAAAAAATATTCCAAAGCATATTTCAAAAGAAATACCCTCAGGAATCTAGCATAATACTCAGAAGTAAAGTCACATTTCTGAAGCACAAAATGTTCTCCTTTGTCCCACTCAGCTTTATTTACCTAATCACCATCTTCACATTTACTGCATAAAAGGACGGGTTTCCAACAAAAAGCTCAGTAAAAACACACAGTCGTCAACTTTAACTGTAAACAGTCGCAAAACAAACTTGAAAGCATTTCTACCGGTGTACAGCTCTGTGGGAAACTGTTTTCTCCAATGTCGTGGAGGATGATTTTGGACAATAAATGAGGGAAGGCAATGTTACCATAATGATCTGGAATTGTGAGTTGAATGAGTAAGGTTAAAGGCACAAAGATACTCTTCCTAATAAACAAGTAGATAACTGCTGGAAAAAAAAATATGTTCCTTGTTTGAAATTAACTGCCAAACATTTTCAACCTACACAAAGCTGTCATAAAGGACATCTACATCTTTCCTTGTTTGTAACACGTGTTGTGACAAGATTTGACAGTTTATCAAAAAACGATAATTGCCACCTAAACATCTAGCATTTTGTCAACTGCGAGGATATTTAGTGAAAGCATTTATTTGACTTATAATGCAACGACCATTTTTCTCCGCTTTCTGAAAGAATTGATTGGTTACCTTTTCTCCTTAGCTGATCAAGCTGCATCAGGGCCCTCTTTGAATGATGCTAGACTTGTGACAGGTAAAGGAATAACCAGTAAAGCAAGAAACAATTACCAAGGTAATATTATTCTGAGTATTGACTCAAAAAACCTTCAAAATACAACAATTCTCACAGATCTGTAGAAATTACATTTAAATGTGCTTACCATGAGAAGGAGAAAAATAAGGCAATTTCTCTATACCACAATTTTTATTTTCAGAGTCATTTATTAAGAAACAATATCTTAGGCCTTGGCTGGGTAGCTCATTGGGTTAGAGCATTGTCTCAATATGACCGGTTCAATCCCCGCTCAGGGCACATACAAAAAAACCGACCATTGAATCCATAAATAAGTGACAACAAATTGATTTTTTTTTGTTTTTGTTTTTCTCTCTCTCTCTAAAATCAATAAATTAAAAAAGAAACAATGTCTTAAACAGAGAGAATGTGTTATCCGATAAGCATCATTCCTCCCTGCAACTTTTGTCAGAAATGGCCAATGTAAGATAGATGCATGCCCCTCTCACCTTATAGGGACTAAAGTAAACAGGAGCTCAGTTGTCTTGCAACAGATCCATGTAACAGAAATTTCAGAGTAAAAAAAAGATATTTCCATGACACCACTAATGCTTCATTTCTTTCCAGAAATAATTTTTTAGAGTAAGTGAGTTTATCAATCTCAGGTTTGGGGTTTTGTTCTTTTTGTAGTTGTTGGATAAAACTAAACTATTTCTGCAAACATTTCTGCACAACTTTATAATTTTGCCTTCATTCTGACAAACCTCAAAGAAAAAGACCTAGAAGTGGGACAGTGAGAAAATCCATATTTGAAAATTCAGGAATCGCACGTTCTAGTCCACATTCTGCCTCCAATTAGCTGTTAGAGCCCAGGCAAGTTGCTTCATTTCTCTGGGCTTTGGTTCCCTGTCCGTGATTTGGGATGTCAGACCAGGTGGTCTCTAAGGCCATTTTTATCTTTAATATTTTATGATTCTAGACCAATTCTTGAAACTATGAGGTGTTGCAACAGCTATAGCTTGGAGCAAAAATAGCAGCAAGACAAAAATGTCTCCTACTTAACACCTCAAGGAAAAGACAACCAAGATGGGTTCTTAATGTTTACATTATTATTCAGTCCTATTTAGGTAATAGTAAGTCTATTTTAAAATCTATTTTGGTTTTCTTAAACTTTAAAAATGTATGACACATTGAGAACACTAAGAGAAAAATCATTTTAATTGAAGCTGCAAGTATGTTTTAGTGCTGCTAAATTAAGCCACAGAATTTTCTTTAGAAATTACTGTATGTAGTCTGGCTGAGGATGAGAATTCTATGGTACAGGTGGGTCTGTTGATTTTACGATAGAAAAGGATTATGGACAGAAACGAGCCTGTTGATGTTGGGGAAAATGTGATTGGATCAGCCTCAGGACATTTTGATGTAGCTTTTTTGACATAGCTGATTGTCTGGATTTATAAGAATAGCACATTCAATATATAAACCCTCCCCCCATGCCCCGCAAAATAATGTTTCACAGACGTTGTCAAATCTTGCCATTTCTGTTCCCTATTCCATTCCTTATCCCTGTCCTGAGATCATCTATCCATGAACCCAACCCAGTGAGGAAGCTAAAAAATAGGTGACACAATATATTAAAACATTATTTGATCATTTCAAAATATGGTTTTAGGCTGAATCAAAATATTGCAGAAACAAATGTCAGTCACACAATTAGCAGAATAAAAAAAGTATGATCTTGCCCTGGCCAGTTTTGCTCCGTGGTTAGAGCATCGGCCCATGGACCAGAGAGTCCAGGGTTCGGTTCCTGCTAAGGGCATGTACCTCGGATGCAGTTTGTCCCTGGCCCTGGTTGGGGTCATGTGGGTGGCAGCCAGTCGATGCATCTCTCTTACATCGATGTTTCTCTCTCTCTTCCTCCCTCTCTCCCTCCTGCTCTATCTGAAGATAAATGCAAAAAAAAAAAAAAATGTCCTCGGGTGAGGATAAAAAAAAAAGTATGATCTATATCTAAATGCCTCCATCATTTTTATGACAGCTTGTTGCTGAAATTCCTGGTCTCTATGGTCCCTTTCAATTTTTGCCCCCTTATTTCCAGTGCACTTTAGAAGCTGTGTGCTTAAAATTGGCTAACAAAAATTATCATCATATATAATTTGTTGGTCTTTTTAAAACTATGTAAGTTCAAATGCTACATTAAGAGATTGCAATAAAACATGATAGTCCTCCTTCATCCCAACTCCCACCAACCTACATCCCTCTCCAAAAATAAGCATAATAAAAAGGACTTCCATAATGATTTGATGCTTTGGCTAGTATTTAATTTTAAATACATAATTATACTATACATATTTTTGTGACTAGGTTTTTTACATTTAGTAACATTTTGGGAACATTTCCATATGGCTAGACATAAATCAGTTTCTTAAATGGTTGCCTGTGTCTGTATAGTACATTGTTTGATCGTTTATCTAATGATGGACTTTGTCAGTTTTCAGATTTTGATTTTGAGCAATTCTAGAGAGGTTACTATTTATCATTCACTGTCTTATATTTATAGGTGTCACAACACATGACACACAGAACCCCTCAGGAAATATTGATTAAATTAATAGAGCAACAAATGCAAAAATCAATATATTTTTGAGGTGCTTGTGAGTAGTTTTATTAGGTAGATTCCTGGAATTAGACACAATGGGTCAAAGGTTATATGCAAAATTTCCCTTGCAAAATCTACATATTTACTCATTCTATTAAAATATGAGTTACCTATCTTATAATTTTGGTTTACCTGATATGTTGAAATAATTTAGCATTTTCTTGTCACCAGCATTTTTTCATACTGTTTCATATTTATTACCACTTATTTTTTCCTGTGAATTGCCTATTTATACCATATTCAAACTTTTCAAATTTTATCTTTTTCTCAGTTAATTGGAAGAACTCTGTCTAAAATATATTTTAGACACTTTTTCTAGTCTGTAATTTTCCTTTTAAACTTACAGCTTTCTGCCTTGTAGAACTTTTATATTTCTATGTATTCAAATTTGTTTAAGAAGCCCTGGGATATTAATACAGGCACTAATAGGGGGAAAAAATCCAAGAACTGAAGAAAGGCTTGAGTCTTTTGTTTAAAATGGTGAAGGATGTGCCAGTCAGGAATTATTAAAAAAAGACGCAGGGGCAATTTAGAGCCACTAACAGCCCAGAGGGACAGTAGCCACCAGTAACAGCCCCGCTGAAGTCCTCAGAGGCTGTGGTCTGACTTGCCAAGCTCAGTTCCCCTGGCTGCAGTGGCTGGAGGAAGGGCGCCTAGGGAAGCTGACCAACATGCCAGGTATCAAAATCTTTTTTTTTTTTTTAATTAATTAATTATTGTTACAGATGTTTCTCCTTTTTCCCACACTGATTCCCCCCTCCCCCTCCCTCCCTGCCCTTTCCCGTTTGTTGTCCATGTCCACTGTTCATGCATACATGCATATAAGCTCTGTGGTTTATCTCTCCCCCACCACCCCCCTCTTTAGGGGATTGTCAGTCTGTACCCCACTTCCACGTCTCTGGGAATACCCCCTTCCTCAGACTGTTATGTTTATTATATTCCATAAATAAGTGAGATCATATGAAACTTGTCTTTCTCTGTTTGGCTTGTTTCACTTAGGATGATACTTTCCAGGTCCCTCCATGTAGTCTCAAAGGATAAGAGATCTTTCTTTCTTACAGCTGCGTAGTAATCCATTGTGTGTATGTACCACTGCTTTTTTATCCATTCATCTACTGATGGACACTTGGGCTGTTTCCAGATCTTAGCGCAGGTATCAAAATCCTCATCGGCAGCCCTGGCTGGGGCGAAAAGAGTGACCTCCATTGCAGACTGGCTGAATGTAGATTTTGCCCTGATTCACAAAGAACAGAAGAAGTCAAGGACGTGGACCGCCTGACGTGGACCGCTGCTGGGAGACGTGAAGTACCGCGTGGCTATCCCATGAACAACATGCCTGACACTTGGGGAACCCTCTGCCCTGCAGCTGAGGAACTTCTCTCGGCTGGAGACACCTGAGTTTATGTGATCCTGACTCATGGAATCTTTTCTGGCCTGGCCATTACTTGCATCAACGGTGCGTGCTTTGAAGCAGTAGAAGTTACCAATAGCATACCTCAGGAGGATAAGATGAAGCATTGCTCCAATATACAGGCAAGCGACATCTCCATGATCCCTGCAGAAGCCATCAGGAGAGCTCACAGTGGGGAGTCTGTTTCCCACCTTGTCCCTTCACAACAGAATAACTTTGGGGTTATTCTATTTTAGAATAAAATAAGGTCAAATGAAAATATAACCTGCCCACTGTTTTCCCTTGGTATTTGATGAAAAGTTCACCAGAAGACCCAGCTTGCCCGCAGTGTGGTTATATCCCACATCAGTTATATTTGAGCTTATCTTAAATTGGGGAAGAATACATTTAGAATAATTTTATTTCCTATCTGGGTTGTCTCATTCTGGCTTCTTTGATAATTTTTCTGAGTCTTGCAACTTCAACTACAGTTCAGCGGCTGATTCCAGACGTTGAGATGTTGTTTGGGGTGTTTGAATGGGACTGGGGAAGTTTACGATACTTAACATGTGAATATTTTAGGGTTTACTTTGTTCAGAACTAGCAATGCAGCCAACCCAACAGCATGACCACCTCTTCTATTTGCCCCCTTCCCCAACCCTTTTAGTTTCTTTCTCCTATCTCCTCTCCACCTCCCATTTGTCACAAGTTCTCCAAGGTCTATGCTAAACTGCATCAAGAGCCATGGGCAACCCCAAACCTAGTTCTTCTGGTTGCTGAGCCCCCTGCAAGGTAGGAGCAGCAACTTCCAGCTTGAAAATGATTGGGTGGGATCATGACAGGAGGCTGAAATGTACAGCAAATGCTTCTTGAGAGGAAGAAGTCCAATCTATCACCACTTGTTTAGAGACTATACATCTTGGGATTCACTGTTGTACCTGTACCTTTTGATTTAGCTTTATCGCCAACCATCTTTTCCTTGCCAAATATCTTATTGGGCCCAATGATCAGTATATCGGTCTTCTAGATGCAAATTCACTTCCTGCTATGTAATCTCTAACATTTGCGTTAGATATTTTTGCTGCAGCTAAATCCTAGCCACTACCACCATGGTAATTTTAGGTGATGGTGTAGTGCCTTTTGGTTAAGCCATTAGTTTTAATCTTCCTTACTTGTGTTTGCTTGGCCTCTCAGATGACCTCATATTTATATTTAAAAATTCATGTTATTGAATCTATAGGGAAAATCAAGATTTCTACATGCATGTGAAAAAGAAATAGTCCACATCTAGACATATATGAAATTTCTGATCTCTAAGAAAATGTACACAGGCCATAAACACTTCTAAAAGGTAAAACATAAATAAGATATTTTTAAAGAAATAATATTCAAATTGCTGTCAAACTTTTCATTTGATCTCCCAGGCAACAAGCAAAATGAAACAATTTTTTTTTTTCCGTTCTAAAGAATATTATTTTTAACCTAGATTTCTGTGCCCAGCCAAATTATCATTTAAATTAGAGGGCAAAATTAAGGCATTTTTTATATATTAAAGGACTCAGAAACTATCACCATAAATGCTTTCTGAAAATATCACTTTGGGATACTGAAAATAAAAATATATGCAACCAGAAAGAATATGTGGAATAAAAGAGAGAATGGTGAGCAAGGAAAAAAGTGAAACTGATAGAAAAATAGTTTTTCATGAAGTTATTATAAAGATTATCACAGTTTATATGATAAAATTCACATAAAAATTGAACCACAATGTAAAACAAATCATTTAAAAATCTGTAAGTAAAATTGCAGATGATATCCACAGAATATGGAAGATTAGGAGAGGTTAAGGTTAGTCTCGGCATGTTAAGGATCTTATGTAATTTGGGCGGAAGCTTACTGACAGCAATGATTGGCATTATAGAAAAATTTCATTTAAAATGAAGGCAAGTAAGAGAAGAAAATAATGGGACAAATTACTACCAAACTCCTAGAGAGAGAAAAAATGACATGGGCCAAATTTAACAGAATGAACTGAAGATAGGAAATAAATGGGGAAGAAAACATAGCAAAAAAAAAAAAAAAAACCCAAATATATATTATTACAACTAAGTTAGTATGTTAAGGTAATCTTTTAAAAGACAGATTATTACTTTGGGTAGCAAAAATATCGAAAGATATGCTGTTTACAGAATATACGTCTAAAACAAAAATTTGGATATAAAGGGATAATGAGAAATATACCAAGTAAATGCTGACAAAGAGAAAGGAAGAGTGAAGAGTAAAATAGAATGTTTTATTGATTAAACCCCTCAATAAGGTGCATTGTGACTCTTTATGCGCCTAACAACTCAACATTGACACATAAAAAACAAAACAAAACAGTGAAAAGGTAGGGAGAAATGTATGATCTATATTAACAGAGGGAAATTTGAACAAAAATTTTCTTGTAAATTAAATAACCAAGAAAAGATACAGGATTAAACAACTCCCTAATCACAATTTAATAACTGAATGTGGACGTTAACAAATAATTTATCTTTTCCCAGCATGAATTAAAACATTTATAAATACTAAAAATATAATAGGTCACAAAAAGTCTTCATGAATTTTTAAAAATGAATTTATACATACCATATATGGTAAAGTAGAATTATTGCAATCATCTTGACAACATTGTGAAAAAATAAAACTCAGTAAAATAGGAATAGAATGAAGCTTGTTGACCTGATAAAGAAAATTTAGCAGAAACATACAAAGATATATTTAATGATATTTCCATTAAAATCAGGCAAATTTCTAAGCCAGTGGAATAAGGCAAGAAAAAGAAGAAAGGTAGCAATACTGGATTAAAAAAAGAGGCTAACCTATATTTTGCAGATACCGTAATTGTTAATAGAAATTCAGCTATCAAAAGAGAAACTACCTATTCCTATGAGAGTTCAGCACATAAGATAAATAAAATAGCTGTCTTTCCTGAGTAACAACACAATTTAAAAATATAAATTAGCCCTGGCCAGTTTGGCTCAGCGGTTAGAGCGTCGGTCTTCGGTCTGGAGAGACCCGGGTTCGGTTCCCACTAAGGGCACGTACTTCGGTTGCAGTTTGTCCCCGGCCCTGGTTGGTCGTGCGGGTGGCAGCCACTCGATGTGTCCCTTCACGTCGATGTTTCTGTCTGTCTGTCCCTTCCTCTCCCTCCCTCCCACTCTATCTGTACAAAAAATGGAAAAATATCCTCGGGTGAGGATTAAAAAATATATATATATATATAAATTAGGTGGCCCTGGTCGGTTTGGCTCAGCGGTTAGAGCATCAGCCTGCAGTCCAGAGAGACCAGGGTTTGGTTCCCGCTAGGGGCGTGTACCTCTGTTGCAGTTTGTCCCTGGTCCTGGTTGGTCGTGCGGGTGGCAGCCACTTGATGTGTCCTTTTTAAGTCCATGTTTTTTTCTCTCTCTCTGTTCCTCTCTCTCCCTCCCACTCTACCTGAATAAAAAATGGAAAAATGTCCTCGAGTAAGGATAAAAAAAATATGAATATATATATATATATAAATTAGGAGAGTGCAACCAGGGCAGGGCCTGTAGGGAGGGGCTAGTGGGGAATGGTGGGGCACATTAATAAAATTTTAAAAAAATAAAATAAAAAATAAATAAAAATACAATTTAAAAAAGTTTATGCGAGGTCAATAAAATTTACAAAATAACCAGTAATAAACTCCAAATCTCTAGGGCTTGTATGAAAAAAATGTACTAAAGGATATACCAACTACCTGAATAAATATATTATGAACCTGGAAAGTAAAAACAATATGAGAATTTCCCCAAATCATCTAGTCACCATAAGCCCAATGAAAACCCTCAGAATTATTTTAAAAAGAGAACTTGTCAAGCTTTCCTTAAAGTTCATCTGGGAAAAGAAGTGATCAAAAATATTCAAACTCTTTCTGAAAATGTTTTTGTATTATAATATGCTAGAACATTCTAAAGCTATAGTAATTAAAACTGTTATATTGATGCAGGAATGGACAATGCATTAATACTGCAGAATGTAGATTCCTGAAACAGATCCATGTATATACTTACCGGAATTTAATACACACATACCCTTTTTAATGGAAGGACTGTGTTCCTGGAAAAAAGAGCATAACTGAATCAATTCTATAGGAGAATCACTATTACCGAGTCCCTATGGAGATGCTGTCCTGATATCCTGCCTTGGCAACCATGCCTGCAATCCACTCAGATTCTCTGAAGTGAGGATGAGACTCCTGCCGTAGTTTTTTTCTAAGTATCTTCATAAAACTGTATGGTCAATCCAGGTCATTGTGATGCTATGATGAACTTCTTTTTTTCTTTTTAATTATACATGCTTTATTAAATTATTAAATTTAAACATAAATATGCACATAGGAAAAAAAATAATAATGTGTAGCTGGTAAGTCTGATGCCCTCTGTTGCCAATAGCACCGCATGAAAGTGTTGCTAAAAGCCTACAACTTTAGCCCTGGCCGGTTTGGCTCAGCAGTTAGAGCGTTGGCCTGCCGTTCAGAGAGACCCAGGTTCAGTTCCCACTAAGGGCAAGTTTGTCCGCCCCAGGTTGCAGTTTGTCCCTGGCCCCGGTTGGGTTGTGTGGGTGGCACTCAATGTGTCCCTTCCATGTCGATAGTTCTCTCTCCCTCCCACTCTATCTGAACAAAAAATGAAAAAATGTCCTTGGGTGAGGATAAAAAAATTAAAGCCTACATCTTTAGTGGCTTTTCTTTTTCTTTTTTTTTTTTTTAATTTTTTATTTATTAATTTGTTTCTGTTACAGATGTTTCTCATTTTTTCCCCACTGACACCCTCCTCCCCTTCCCCTCCTCCCCATCCCCAGCTTTGTTGTCTATGCTCAGTGGTCATGCATACATGCATGTAAGTTCTGTGGTTTATCTCTTCCCTCACAAACCTGCCTTCTCTGAACTTCTTGATGTTAGCTGTCACTTATCAATATCTAGCTTCCTGATCATCTTAATTTCTAATCATATCCTGGAAAGCAACTTCAGTCTCTTCAAAACATCCACTTTAAGACTTATTTTAACACTAATACTTTGTTTACATAGAGTATATCTGATATTATTTCCACTCATTTAATCAACTACTATTGGACAAACTGTTTGCCAGTATACAAAATAATTGAAAAAGAGGGCATAGCATCTTTTAGATAATACATGCTACAGAAAATATTTATCCCATAGTTAGCTAAGTAGCAGATTGCCCAGCTAAAAGCTATAGTATACTTATGCTTATTAGCTGAGAACTGTTTTATACAGTCAATCACAGTACATACCAGCTCCCATTGGCTGAGAGCTCACAATAGTACATAGACGTTGAAGAGGGGGAAATATACACAGAGAGGGAATTAATTTTGCCACAGTGGCATTAAATCAAACATGCATATATTTAATAAAACTGATATATCACTATATAAACAATGCAGTAATCAATCCGTGATGCAAGATGACTATGGATTAGGAAACCAGATTTTTACTCTCATCCTTAAATGATGCACAAAAACACATTCAAGAAATAATGGTTATAAAGACCAGAACTCTAAAGCACTAGAAGAAAATGTGGGATAACATTTTACTCTTGTAACAGAAGAGGCCTTGATAAAATGGATATAAGACTTGGAATTCATAAAAGATAAAACACTGAGACATGGTTTCTGGGATTCTATAGGCAGGAAATGGGCTGATAGAGCTGCTGAGCTGCAAATATGCACAACCCTTCAAGAAAAAACTAAGAAGGACTCCAAGGGCAGAGCGGCCTTTGGAGCAGATGCCCCACTGAGAGTGGTATGAACCCAGGAGCTGAAGGAGCCCCTGCTGCAGGCCCAGAGGTGGAACCATGGACCCACAGGGTAAAGCATCAAGAAGCTGAGGGTTATTCTCAGGTCTTAAAATCTAGTGAAATGTGTCCTACTGGATGTCAGGTTTACTTGGGACGGGTCACCGCTTTACTCCTTCCAATATCTCTTTTTTAGAATGGAGGTGTATATTCCACGCCTGTCCTACCATTGTATTTTTGAAAGCAAGTAATTCATTTTCTTTTTTTTTTTTTTTTTATCCTCACCCGAGGACATTTTTCCATTTTTTGCTCAGGTAGAGTGGGAGGGAGAGAGAGGAACAGAGAGAGAGAGAGAAACATCGATGTGAAAGGGACACATCGAGTGGCTGCCACCCGCACAACCGACCAGGGCCGGGGACAAACTGCAACCGAGGCACGCGCCCTTAGCGGGAACCGAACCCGGGTCTCTCAGGACCGCAGGCCGACGCTCTAACCGCTGAGCCAAACCGGCCAGGGCAAGTAATTCATTTTCTATGTCCACAAGTCCACAGATGAAGATGGGTTTTGTCTCAGGATGCCTGATTTAGATTATGAGATTTGGGACTTTGAGCTGATGATGCTTAGATAAAATTTTGGATTTAGAGTTGATGTGGTAATGAGATGAGACTTTTGGAGATGCTGGGATAGGTGAATCTGTTTTGTATGTGGCACAGATGTGCATTTGTTGGGTGTGGGGGGGAGAGGCTAGAGGGCAGACGATAGTGAGTTCACTAGAAACACCCCCTCCAAGATATAGCCATGTCATGACCCCCAGAACTTGTGAACGTGACCTTATTTAGATAAAGGGTATTTATAGTTGTAATCAAATTTAGGATTTCTAGATGAGATCATCCTGGATTTAGGGTGGGCCTTAAATACAAGGACAGGTGCCTCTTTAAGTGAAAGGCAGAGGGAGAGTTGAGAGGCACGCGGAGGAGAAGGTGATACGACCATGGAGGCGGAGACTGGAGTGGTGTGTCGACAAGCCAGGGGACGCCAAGGATTGCCAGCACCCACCAGAAGCCAGGAGAGGAGCGAGGACGGAGCCAGAGGGCACCCACTTTGCAGACACTTTGAGTTTTAACTTTTGGCTTCCAGAACTGTGAAAGGATACATTTCTATTGTTTTAAGCAACCCAGTTTGTGGTAATTTGTTACTGGAGCCCTAGGGAACAAATACAGGTTTTAGTACCAGCGAATGGGATGCTGCTGTAACAACTCTCTACACGTGGAGAAGCGGCTTTGGAATTAGGTAGTGGACAGGCTGGAAGAAGGCAGAGGGGCATGATAGCGGAAGCCTAGGTTACTTCGAAGAGACTGTTGGTACAAATACAGATGTTAAAGGATATTCTAGTGAGAGCACAGAAGGAAGTAAACAGGATGATGGAGAATGTCTCTATCATTCTAGAGAATACAGCATCATCAAGACCAAATAGTTAACAGAATATGAATATGAAATGTGCTCCTGGTGAGGCCTCAAAAAGAAATAAGAACATTGTATTAGAAACTGGAGGAAAGGCTGTTCTTGTTATAAAGTGGCTCAAAAGTTGGCCGAATAGTGTTCTACTATTGGGTGGAAAGCGGAAACTTGAAGCGATGAACTTGGGTGTTTAACTAAGATTTCTGAGCCAAGTGTTGAAGGTGAGGACCTGGTTCATCCTTACTGCCTGTAGTAAAATGCAAGAGGGAAGATAAATTGTAGAGAGAACAGCTAAGTGCAGAGCCAGCACTTGATGATTTGGAAGGTTCTCAGATTCTCCAGATTGAAAAGGATGCTAAAATTAGGAAATTTATTGTTGGGAAGGCATGTTCTGAAAATTAGGCCAAAAATATGGCTGGGCAAACTTTTTATTGAAGAAATTAGGTGTGTGATTCATGGAGCCAATTTACTATCATGCAGAAGGCAGGAATAGAGAGAAGTTACCCAGAAGGGTTGGTGAGGAACCTTCTTGTCTGATGGTGGGAACCCTCCTGACATACACAAAAGCAAAGGGGACAGAGACAGGATAAATGAACGAATGCTGTCATATCTTTGGGGGTCCACTATTAAACCCACTACACTGCTTCTTTCCTTTCTCTTTCATTTTTTTGGATCCCCTAGTAGATGGGGATTTCATCTTCTGGGTATATTGTATTCATCTTATAACTTTTCTCATATTTTTTATTATTTGTCATTAGGTTCCTAGAGAAATTGCTAACTTGAACTTCTAGTCTAATTTAGTCTTCAGTTGTATTAACTCTATTATTTATCCCATCTATTGAATTTCCTTTCAATATCAGCTACCATGATCTTTTAATCTCCAAATATTCTATTTCTTTTTCATAGCAGTCTCTCTCCCTCTCTTTTTTTTGGTGGTTGCGTTGCTGATGTTACCTTTTATTTTATGGAATATAACATCTCAGTTCTCTTTGTGTTATGAATATTTAACTTTTAATATATTTCCCAGGATTAACTGTAATTGAGGGTGCACAGCAACGGAGAAAAAGAAGTCCTAGCAGGTAGACTTTTCTTTTTTTTTTTTTATCCTCACCTGAGGACATTTTTCCATTTTTTGTTCAGATAGAGCAGGAGGGAGAGAGAGAGAGGGAGAGAGAGAGGGAGAAATATCAATGTGAAGGGACACATCGAGTGGCTGCCACCCGCACGACCAACCAGGGTCGGGGACAAACTGCAACCAAGGTACATGCCCTTAGCGGGAACCGAACCCGGGTCTTTCTGTACCGCAGGCCGACGCTCCAACCGCTGAACCAAACCAGCCAGGGCAGGTAGACTTTTCTTAATGGCTTGTGGATATTTTGACTTCTGGGTACAAGGATTTCCTAGATGTTGGGGTGACCATAACCTACTTGGATACATACTTTCAAAAATGAAAGCCTACCCAAACATGAAGGGAGGAAGTTCTCCCTTCTCACTTCTAGGAACTGTACTCACGATGGTCTCTTGCGGCAAAATTTTGAAGTCCACTGGTCAAAAAGTGGGAGTCACAACTATTTCACTACTTTTCAACATAGTCAATAAATTAATTCAGTTCAACACATTGCCCATAGACCATACCTTTTCTCAATATCCAATGCCTCTTTGATGTGTTTTCTATAAATCTGCTACAAAGTCCCTTATTTGTAGATCCTATCTTTTATCTTTCTGAACTTCTAATTCTTCAGCTCTATAAGGACTCGTTAGCAGTGGTTTCCCAATACTTTATATAACCTAGGAATTATTTACTTCTCTGATCTTTTGATGGTTTCCTTTCAAGGACAAGTATTCATCTATTGATAACTGTTTTCTTATTACAGTGCCCTCTTTGCTTGACTTCTTAAGACACTATAATCCAGCAACTTTTCTCCCAACTCTTAGCTCTTCTAAACTTCTTCCCCACCCTCTCACTGACGCAGCTCCTTCTCGGCCACTGTGGTCAGATCGGAAGGACAGAGGACTGTCACCCAACTATACTCCTGCACAGATTCCCTTTGCACTTCCGCCAAACCTGTTTTCCTAAAATATAACTTTCATTTCCTTAATCCCATAATCAAAATGTCCATTTTTTAACTGTTTACAGAAAAATTCACCCTTTATTTTGATGAACATTAAAATCTGTTCCACTGCTCCCAATATAAACTCTCTACTATTCTTTGCCCCAGAAAATACTTGCAAATCTCTGCTGCTATTCCTTTACACAATTCATTTCACCTCCAATAGCCTCTGTTATCCTCTACTTGACGAAATCTTACTTGTGTTCAAGGCCCATTTCATTTAGAAACATCTCAATATATAATCTCTTCCATACACTCCTACTGTCTGCATCATTCTTTGCAATGTTGCCTTCTCTTGTGAAATTAGTTAGGATAGTCCTTAAGAATTGCAAGTATTTCATGTATCTTTTGTAACAACAAGATGCCTTATATAATACATACTACACTTTGGTTCATTTTTTAAAAATTGATATAAACCCTACTTGATGATGGGTAAACCTAGCAATAGCTAAGTAAGTATGTGTCTTAAATACCAACCTAAGGATTTAAAACTTATCTAGAAAAAGCAATGGGGATAGTTTTGGCGGCATCTCCAGTGTATGTTCAGTAGGTGGCTTTCTGAAGAGGCTGAGGCAGCCTTGTGCAAAGTGAACTGGGCTGGAAAGAGTCTGCAACTAGAAGACCAAATCTGTCTCGATGAGTTCCATTTGGAGAAATTAAGCCTATTATAGTTTCTTTAGATTTATAGTAAACAAAGAAGCCTTCGTTCTCCTAATCCCTAACGCTCACAAGGGATGTTTACTGGAATTCAGTCTGAGTATAAATTTCTAAATGTAACACTGACAATATCTCTTATCAGATGACATGATTAATGATGTTTTCTTCAGAGTTACTCCGGTTAGTGTTCATTAAGATGCTTCCCAACTCCTAATGCTATTGCAGAGATACAGTCAGATGATTACACTTATGAGCACCTTGCAAGAATCAGAAAAGATAAGCCAGTGATTGAATGGCTTTAAACAATACGTTTTACCCAGATATAATTACTATGCAACTAGTGACCTTCTTCTTTCTTTTTATACTCAGCATTCTGTTTCTTTCTTTCTGGAAAAGCCATTATTTTATTTACCCTGATTTCATTGCAGATGCTGTGTGACAACTGGCATAACTCATTGCTTACAGCTAGGAAAGGGAGCCTCCTTTCACAAATTCGAGTCTCTGGTTGTCAGATAGGCAATGAGTAGTGTCTGCCTCACAGACTAGAAATTGTGCTTTCTTCTTCCCCTCTGCTTACTGATTGGCTCTTTCATTTCATAGCCCTGCAATTTAACAGAGGATTAGAAGCTCCAGCCCTGTGAAGGTCTCCAGGAATGCCATCCCATGCAGGGGAACAACGAGGGAAAAGGCTTTGAGGAGGGAACATGCACTTATTAGAGCAACAGAAAGACTAGTGTGGTAGAGTCCAGAGAGTGAGAGGAAAAGCAAAATGAGATGAGTCGGCAATTTGGGCAGAGCCAGAGAGGTAGGTAGGCTTTCACGTGTTGTGAATTTCTCTGATCACCAGTCACCATCACATTCATCTGTTGTTTGTCCCTGGCCTGGATGGACTCAGATAGCTACCAGAAAGATTATGTCTTCACGTAGTACTGTTCAATAAGTTAATGCTTGACCTTCACAGGGCCTTTCTGAATGCAAAGGCAACTCACATCTCCCCAAACTTGCCAGATCATAAAATCCCTGGCCTCTCACTCTTAACATCCTAACTCTTAACATGACCTCAGTTTCTTCCCACACAGAGATCAAGGCAGCCACTTCCAGTTGATAAGACATAGGAGATGAAACTTCCACGCCACCCCTCTAGGAGGGTTATCCCTAGACCAGGGGGATTTCTCAGCTGGTTTTTATTTTGAGCGATATGGAATTATTACATAGGAAAATATATTTGTGTTTGGAGGTTGATGTGTAGGGTTTACATTGTTTTACTGAGTCAGCAATATACAGGGTGGGGCAAAAGTAGGTTTATAGTCGTTCATATGGAAAATAATACAATAAATTAATAAATAATACAAGAATAAATGCTGTGTTTTGTGTACTCACAACTGTTAACCTATGTTTTCCTTACCCTGTATATTGCTATAGACTTCATAGCTGCAGTATTATCTGAAAAAATGGAATTTATTTTATAAAAGCTTAGGCATATAGGCATTTCTAAAGTGTGGGACAGTGGGGACAAAAATGAGCTTTAGAATTAGGAAGATCTTAGTTGTAATCCTAGCTGGGCTGCTTACCAGCTATATTACTACCCAGTTAATGAATATCTTTGTATCTCTCATTCCTCATTTCCGTAGTAGAGACAAAATATCTCACACAATTGCTGTGATTCAATATGAATATGTGTGAAACAGCTAGAACAGTTCTGGTTACACGGTGTGTACATGAAATAAAACCTGGATTTCCTCCTTTCCTTTGCTTGAAACAGAAATCTCCCTCTATTAATAGATTTGCTCATAAGACTTTTTCATGTGTTCCTCTTCTTGGTAACAGAATTTGGATAGTAAAATGTGGAGATTTGAAGAAATACTCTAAAATGTTATTTATTCCAAGTTTGATAACTAATATATATTCAAATAAGCAAAATCCTCAATTAACCTTTTTTTTTTCACATGTGTGCTCTAGACTCGTGAGGAAACCAAGGAATCATAGTTAAATGGGAGTTAAATGGGACCCTCAACACAATTAGTACAATATACATAATTCCTACAGCCATATGATGAGAAAAAAGTTCAAACTGGGGACTCATTTACAAAAATATATGTCCTGGAGTTAATAAAGACTTGTCCAAAACTATACTTTATACTTCAGTAAAAAGTAATAACTATGAGTTATGTACAATCTTCAATCATTGAAATAATTTATACTATGTGCATTATACTACCATGATAAGTTAGGAAATTTAAGCTAATTTAAGAGAAATAAATTTAAGAAGAGTTTATTCAAGACATTTTCTATACAGCTGAACCAATCAGAAATCTAAATGAATAAGAACAGTTCAATCCCTGAACCAGATAGTTATTCAATGCTTTATTTAAGTTCAACATAAATGCCTCTCAAGTTTTCCCAATTTCTCTGTTTCCTCCGCCCCTCGGGCACCTGTACTTCTTCAAAACGTGTATCATTAGGCTAAAGTTTTAAAATGTTCAATGAAAGGCTCTTACTACCTGCATTATCACATCCGTTCCAAGGGTCAATCCTTATTTTACGTCTCCCATCTGTCCTTCCTCAGCTACTCTCCAGGGACTTGCTAGTTTCTGAACCAACCCTAACAATATAAACATCAAAGGCTTTGAATCTGCAATCCGATGTGGTTTAGAATTAATTGCAGCAATGCAACAGCTACTCACGGTGGTTGGGCTCCCACGTGTCCTCTGTTTCTTTTCTTTACCATCAACATAGCGCAGCCCGAGATCTGCTATATATATGAAGACCAAGCCTCAGGTCTCCTTGGCCATTCCTTGGGTTGGCCCACTCTGATACTCCTCTTATGTTAGCCGTTAGACAAGGATTTTCCTTTTATTATCTCTCTTCTTCGTATTCTGTCACTCTGTGCCCTGTCCCTTTGGACTGGGGCCCTGCGCTGAGCCCCCAGGTGGTGTCAAGGCCCTAGAAGCTTGTGGGCTGTAGTGTCTGCAGCCTTTTGTGAGAAGTCTGGAATGGTCTCTCCCAACCTGCTGTGTTGTTATATCTGATGAGCTCTCTTGCACCATCACCTAGATTTTACATCACTTTTCTACCCATCGAATCAACTCTCCTGATTCTGGCAGTTGGCAGTATCATGCTGAAGCGAGCCTTTTGGATGCTGCGCTTCCGGACCATCTATCTGAGCTCACTGGGACTGCTCTCCCACTTCCCATATCCCAACCTGTGAGTAAGTAGTTTACCACCCAGTTCTGCTTTGATCTACTCAGATGAGGTTGCCTTGCTCTTTCTAACAAGACCCACCTGAGTTACTCCTGCTTGCTCCCCTGCCATTAATCTTACCTACACAATCTCTCCTTCATAACACTGACAGGTTACTATTCCAAGGCATCCCTTTAATGCTATCATCCTGTTGCTCAAAAGCCTTTTAGGAACCTTCCAGGATCCATCCAAATTTCCCAGCAGTTCCCAAGAGTCAGATGACTTGGTCACTGGCCAAATTATTTGTTTCATGAAAGATGCCCTCCGTCCTCTTTTGTGCATGTCCCAGTCCGAGTCCTAGCTCAGGGACAAGCTCAGGTGGAAAGCCCAGCATCAAGTCTTTCCTGGCCCCTCCAGCTCTTTGGTACGTGGACCCAGTTTGTAACAATTTAGTACTTAATTCTTTCCTAGTTGCTTCATAGATTTCATTAGGTCTGACTTTTCATAAGATGCTTGAAAGGATTCTGTAAGAAATTATCGTTTTTCTCTACTCCTATATCTCTCCCAGTGCTTCGGACAGTCACAGGAGTCTGATTCCGTTGTATATCATATAGTGATTATAGTTATGTGACACTTTCCTCTGTCAAAGCTGTCTAAGTATCAGAGGAGACAGACGGTGACCCCACCTGTGTAAAGCAGAAACAGGTGTTATAATTGTGGAAACCTGTCGATAGTGGCAACTGGCATGAAGGTATCTGACTCAGCTGAGTTGAAAGGTGAAGGAATAAGTGTTTCCTGATATTTTTCACTCGGAAAGAATTTCTCGATTATTTATTTCAAACAAGGCAGAGGACTGAGGAGAGCTAAGGATGATGAGCTATGCTCTGAGGAAGAGCAATGGGGGGATGCTGGGGGCCAGGGCGTGGGGGGAGAAGAAGGAATGTAAAGGTTCTTCTATGAACCAGCTAAGAATTTAATTAGAAAAGGCGCCGTAGGGAGTGACTGCAGTAACATTTACCTTGCACATAAACAGTGCGGTACTTAGAAGTATTGCACAACAAGTTTTCTGGAAAACTAAATTCCTGACTTGTATTATTTGCATATCGAATAAATACTCTCATTGCCAAATTCAAGCTACCAACTGACGCTCAGTGAGCAGGAACTGGGGAAGAATGCTCACCGTGTAGCCCAGGGAGCTGGTAGGAGCCTGCTCCAGCCACACGTGCATGAAAGTTTAGGTCAGTCACTAGGAGAACTTTCTGAAATGAACTGGAGGACTCCTCTCATATTATTCAGTCTCCAGGGGTGGCAGGTACTGAGCCCCGTATTGAAAAGGACATAGTGTTCTGGAAAGACTAGTCTTATTTTTCAAATAGTCTTTGGGGGCAAGCAACCCAATGTTGCAAAATATATAAAAATATTTCCCATCAATTTTTCTGTGTCTGAAATAATCTGTTTTATAACTAACAATATTCTTTCCTATAGTGTTGTTGAGCTGACTTTTAAAGTTTACTGTGGGCCTGCTTGGTCCTAATTACTATTCTAGGTGGAGTATAAAGAAATCAATCACTTGGTTCCTGCCTGCCTCAATATCTTAAAAAGTCTTTTCTTTCGAGAGAGGCCCTCGAAGATTCCTTTGAGAATATTTGGTCTTTCACAGTAGTAACCTGTCTTACTTAGTCAGCTTGGGCGCGATAACAAGATGCCAGACTGGGAGGATAACAACGAACACGTGCTTTTCAGTGTTGGAGGCTGAGGGTCCAAGACCAAGGTGCCGGGAGGGAGAGCACGCTTCCTGGTTGGCAGGCGTTGTGCTGCACCCTCACAACGTGTCTCCCCCTCTTTTTATAAGGACATTCGTCCCATCACGAGGGTCCCCTCCTTACGACCTAATCTAAACCTAATAAGCTCCCAAAGGCCCCATCTCCTAACACCATCACACTGAGAATTAGGGCTTCCATATGTGAATTTTGAGGGAGACAAACATTCAGTCCACAGCATAACCATTTTCACGTAACCAGCAGAAACAGAGGATGATGGTCTGTGGCCAGGAATGGGGGTGGGGGCGGGCTGAGGAAGGGTAAGCTAAAGCAGAGAGCCTGGTAGACAGATCAGTTTAACTGATCTAACTAGACTCGGTCTAAGAAAGTGAAGCTAAGAAGCCACTTAAGAATTAGTTGACCAAAAAGTAAATAAACTAATCTAACTAAAAGGTTATAAAAATACATTGATATTACAGTGATCTATACAAAATAAGTTTGGACAACTTTGATTTATTTAAATGAATAAAAACAAAATGTTAATTTATGGACATAATTCGCTAGGCTAATTAGTCATGCAGTACAGCATTGCCCTTCGACAGTTTATTTCCATCAGCAGAATTAATCACAGCAGAGCAGATGTAGTAGGGACAATCCAAGGTTAAAACAAATGATACAAAATAATGAAGTGGAGCACAAGATGATAACCTGGAGAAAGTAGTGATTTATTATTCTGCCACAGCCTCCTGGGCATTGTGCGGCCACTGGATGCAAGCCCGTCTCCCTTTTAGGCAGATATCTCTGATTGTAGTGATCTTTTACTTTGCATTAATTTTATCTGCCTTTGAAGGTAATGTAACTGTGATAAGAGCCAATTAGTTTTGCACCATTGAGAAGCACAATGAAATGTGACTTAAGAAAACAAAGATAAAATTAACTGTCTAAATGAGACTACAAGGCAATCTCATCTTTGCTATTTTCTTATAGGGCTAGAGCGCCATAGGTTCAGCATCATAAACTGAAGGACAGCTATAAGGATATTTGAGTTGGTTCAAAGACATGCTGTAAGGAACACGATTCTTCCAGAGGAACATTAACTGGTAATTTAATGCTAACTTTCCACGGGACTTGAGATCTACATGTGTAGATTACATTACAGACAAACACAAATGTCAAGGTAGCCCTATGGGGAACCAAATCCCTTTTAAACTTATGTTTGGGATTTTGATTATGAAATAAAATGAGCAAGAGGATCTTCAGTTGAGCATCAGCTGGCTTTATTATGCCATCATCGTTGTTTCCCTGTTGCTTCAGTACACCCAGAAAAATTACAGTGTTTGAATGGCAGAGGTGTTGCAAAAAGGGAAAAAGTTTTCTGGAGTTAAACGTTTGCATGTCTTTTGTGTTTTTTAGCTTATGGTTCTGGTAATAAATAGATGCAAATAATGGTTAAATAGTATACACACGTTACATATTTCTAGGTCCCTTGTATTTATCATAAAAACAACAAACGGCTGCCATCAACAAATCATCAAACAACAGTGCTGGCAAGGGTGTGGAGAAAAGGGGACTCTAGTACACTGCTGGTGGGTATGCAGACTGGTGTAGCCACTGTGGAAAACACTATGGTGTTTCCTCAAAAAATTAAAAATTGAACTGTCATTGACCCAGTGATCCCACTTCTAGGGTTATATCCTAAGAATTCTGAAACAATGAGAAAGAATATATGCACACCCATGTTCATAGCAGCACTATTTACAATTGCTAAGATCTGGAAACAGCCCAGGCGCCCATTAGATGAGTGGATAAAAAAAGCTGTGGTACAGCCCTGGCCGGTTTGGCTCAGCGGTTAGAGCATTGGCCTGTGGTCCAGAGAGACCCAGGTTCGGTTCCCACTAAGGGCACATACCTTGGTTGCAGTTTGTCCCCTGGCCCTGGTTGGGTTGTGCGGGTGGCAACCACTAGATGTGTCCCTTTCACGTTGATGTTTCTCTCTCTCTCTCTCTCCTTCCCAATCTGAACAAAAATGGAAAAATGTCCTCAGGTGAGGATTAAAAAAGAAAAAAGCTGTGGTACATATACGCAGTGGAATACTATGCAGCTGTAAGAAAGAAAGAGCTCTTATCCTTTGAGATGACATGAAGGGACCTGGAGAGTATTATGCTAAGTAAAATAAGCCAATCACAGAAAGACAAATGTCACATGATCTCACTTATTTGTGGAATATAATGAACAAAATGAGCTGATGAACAAAATAGACCCAGAGACATAGAAGTAGGGTATAGACTGACATACCTCAGAAGAGGGGGTCAGTGGGGGGGGGGGGAGATAAACCTCCAAACTTATATGCATGTATGAATAATCATGGACCTAGACAACAATAGTGGGGACAGGGATGGGGGAGGGGGGTTGGGAGGAGGGTGTCAAATGGGGGAGAAAGGAGAAACATATGTAACAAAAATAAATTAATAAAAAGATTTTAAAAAAATCAACAGATATGGTGACAACTCTAGAATGCAGCCTCTGCTAAATTTAATCAATTTCTGGGCAAGAGGCTTGTTTGCTGAGAAGTCCCTTCATCGGGGGCTTGGCACTTGGAAATTTATGAATTCTAGTTTGCAACTATATTAAGGCTGAACTTTAAAGAATAAATGTAAGAAAATTTCTTTCCTGAGTACTATGGTTCATAAAAGAAGCCTCTTGAGTTCTAATCCCAGTTACTCTCTTCTGACTAACTTTGCAGGTGACTCTGGGCATCTCAGCTTTCCATCTATAATCAGGGGATTGAGCTGGTCTCCACCAGCCATAAACTGTGATGACTTGATTATTATATAACTTAATCCAGGATTGTTAGAATTCTCTCTCTTTGAGTAACCATCTAAAATACAAATATATTTTCATATTAATCACTTAAGTCAATGTATTTAGGCAAATGGTTTACTGTTAAAGACCTAGTACACCAGTGGTATTCAACTCAAGGTTCAGTAATTTGGAGGATATTTGAAGGCACTGTACACTGAACACCAGTATTGACAGTTTCAAGAAAATCAATTTCCAGATCTTTATATTTTCAATAACTTTTTCCCTAAACCTGAGAATGTGCCTGTAGTCAAAGTATCATGTCTAGTCCAGCTGGTGTGGCTCAGTGGTTGAGCATCAACCTATGCACCAAGAGGTCGCCGGTTCGATTCCCGGTCAGAACCCAGGTTGTGGGCCCAATTCCCAGTGGGGGACATGCAGGAGATGGCCAATTAATGTTCTCTCTAATCGATGTTTCTATCTCTCTCTCTTCCTCTTACTTCCTCTCTCTCTAAAATCAATAAAGGGAAAAAAGTTGTTTTTTTTTTTTTTAAAAAAAGGCCTATGATTGACTCAGTAAATGGTCTTAAAAAAAAAGTATCATGTCTATATTTCTTTTCCACCTTCACTTTCCCTAATGCCCTTTTCCACTTTACCAAAACAAACAAACAAACAAACAAACAAACAAAAAACCAAACACACCTTTTGCCTATTATAAATTTAGGAAGGTTGCATTTCCCCAAAGTTAAAGTGTATGGGGTGCCAAATAAAGGGCAACTCAAAATGTTGATGTCTGCGATGCTTCCTTTAATCAAGACACTGTTTTGGTTTCAATTTTTTTTTTTTTAATGATTTCGAAGAAGAGGTAGTGAAATACTCCATTTTTACTTCCGAAGTGTATCTCAAGTTTGAACAGAAGGGACTGTGGAGGTAAGTTAGTTGTTTTGTTTGTTTGCGCATATACCCTGATTCTTAGAATAAATATTTCCATTAATATTTGCTAAAATATTATTGATATTGTATGTTCGTGTGTCTTTTCTTTGAGTAGGTCTCCTGTCCACCATCACACCTCAATAACTTTTCTGCTTATTTTTTCCTTTTTGCTACGTACTTATTTGATTTGGGCTAACTTAATGGGGAAGTGGTGTAGATTCTTCAGCAAATAATGCATTTAGAAGCAATCATGAGAAAATTTCATGTGGTCATACACTTACTGGTAAACTTTTAGTTAATTACCACTAAAACTTGTCTCATTTTAGAAATCTGGCATACTTATCCATAGATATAACCTTTAGTTTAAAAAAACTGCATCCATCATATTAAAAATGCATTTCTGATAAAATATTATCTTAGTATGTAATAATTATATATAAAAAGCATAATGAATTTCAGTTTCTTTGATCAATTAATAGTAAATATAATCACAACTCAATTCAAAAAACTTTTTATCACTTAGAACTTTATGGTAATAGACAATAAATGAGTTATCAAATGTTATTTTATATATATGTTTTATTTAAGAAAAGTAAAAATGTATAATCAAATCCTTTCAAAACATAAATATTTTAAACAAAAAAATCAGTGGGGTAGGAGTAAGGGAAATATGAGCATAAGGAGGAAAAGGAACAATGTATACTTTCTGACAAAAAGCTTGTTGATGTGTCTTTCAAAAGTACAGTTGTGGACATCAAATCACTATGCTATTAGACTCCATTATGTATATTTAAGAGCACTGTACCAGTTTTAATTTAAAGTGTTAATGTTTTATTATTGTAGAAATGGCACATTTAGTAACTATTAAATCCGTGATAAAAAAGTTAAATGTTGAGCCCTGGTCGGTTTTGCTCAGCGGTTAGAGCATCAGCCTGCAGTCCAGAGAGACCTGGGTTTGGTCCCCGCTAAGGGCATGTACCTCGGTTGCCGTTTGTCCCCGGCCCTGCTTGGTCATGTGGGTGGCAGCCACTCAATCTGTCCCTTTCACGGTGATGTTTCTCTTTCTCTCTCTCTGTTCCTCTCTCTCCCTCCCACTCTACCTGAACAAAAAACGGAAAAAAGTCCTCAGGTGAGGATAAAAAAAAAAAATGTTGATTTAAAAATGAGAAGTTGAATATCTAAAAATTTCAAAATATTTGTAGGGAGTGAGAAAACAAAAAATTGAAGATTTATAAGAGATACACTGTATATTTAGTCTTTAATATTTTATACTACTACATATAGTCTAATTGAAAACATGGGGAAAAAATTCCAGATATACTGCTTACTAAATGACAGTCATAATCTGATACATTGCAATTTTAAATATCTAGATGGTAGAATTTTAACAGTATCATCAATTTTAGCATATTCTGTTAATTATTTGAAATATATTTATTAGATTATAATAATATTAAATACTAAAATATCAATAATAGTTTTCTCTGGGTGGTGGAATTATGAGTGATTTTTATTTACTTTTATTATATATTTTATACCCTGAGCACATATTATTATTTGCATTGTAAGAAAAAAATAATTTAAAACAGTAAAATATTTCTTTGCTCTGGGTATCAACAGCTTTTCTAAGCAAAAACAAAAAGAATAACAACAAAAATCCCTGCAGAATTAGATTCTTTGATAGTAATTCTAAAGCTTTAGCTACGACAAATGCTAAAATAAAACCTTGCTTCTTGATCCTAAATTCAGCTGTTTTTATCCAGGGTTCTCAGGACATTAATTCTGAACAAGGAGTGCAGAATCAGGCCCCCTAATAGCAATGGTACTATATCACTAAAAATATGCTGTGTAAGTCTTTGTAAAAAGGCCAATCAGCAGAAAACATATTCTATAAAGGCACCTCCTGCATGGTTGTGAATTATACTTACCTTAACTGAAAAATATAGGAGCGAAAGAACACAGAAATAGTAGTCAGCTTACATTCTACATTAAGTTTGAATTATTATTCTTCGAGGAGTTCTGAGGCTGCTCAGTGTGTATTAAATCTCAAACAAGTTACAGGTTTTTGGAACCGAACAGTAATTGGTTTGTAAAACTGACTTAAGCATTTCCATCTGCACACATAAAATTTTGATTAATTTTCTTTCTAGCTATGTGGTGAGGCATAGCAATGTATTTTGACATTGAGTTCTTACCCACATTTAGAAGGCTGCAACGTCATTATATACTTTCACTCTCTGTGAAGACATTTCTTGATAATAATAGACTATACAAAAATAGTACCAGGTGATACTTGGCTGGTAGTCAAATGGCGCTTTACTTTGTCTCTAAATACAATTTTCGAAGAACTCAGTGCTGCAAACACTTGAATGAATATTTTGGTTATGTTAGTTTCATCTTGCATATTTTTAGAAATATTCTAACCAGAGGATATCCTGATAACCCTATGTCAATACACATCTCTTTCCTCAACTCCAAGATTTCTTAATTTAAGACATGGGAAACACAGTTTTGTAGGGAGTGTCAATAAGAACACTTTAATAAGCAAAGATGGAATCATACTTAATCTAGCTCAGTGGGTAAATGAAATAGAACGTTGACTACCAAATGGGATATTAAGGCAAGACCATCATGTCTTGAATCTGCATTTATTTCAAATGTACAAATTACGGAAACTTGATAGGTTATATCTAAATACTTAGGGAGGAGAATACTTAAGTTTTATGTAGAGATAGGAGATATTACTCCCTAAAAGTGGGGCTTTAGTTGAAATAGAAGCAGCTTAAAATAGACAATGACGAATAATTCTAAGGCGCTTGGATTTGAAATGAGGGTTCATAGAGAGGAGAAACTGTATTAAAGTTTGAATTGCCCACCAAACCAATCCTGACCTCCAAAAAAAATCTATATCTCATTTTAATATGTGATTTATTTGTGCAAGATATTGCTATTATTTATTAATATATAAAATTCTTTATAAAATCAGATTTTTGTGCTAAATTTTGCTATATCTTCTGTGCTTTTCCATCATGCTCTCACCTTGTAATTGATCATACCGTGTCCAAGAAAAAAACTTTCTTAGTTTATTTGAAGACTAGACTACCATAATTCCATAATTACTTCTGATGAGGTGTTAAGAATTGTAGACTTGACACCAGAATTTGAACCCCACTGCTAACTGTACTGACTGGATGTTTGCCATTTGACAAGTTTCTTAAACACCTAAAACATTTGTTTCATCATCACTTAAGTGGGAAGAGTAATATTCATCTCACTTTGGTGCAAGGAATAAATGAGGTAGTGTAGGAAAACAAATTTTCCACCATCTCTAATACATAATAGTTCCTTCTCCAAGAAGTGTTCCGTTGCACTGTATCCTACTGTACCACCTGTTGGGTTACAGTTATTGAAAATCAGCCACAGCAGAATCTCTATAGCAGTAACACTAAGATATCAGTAGTTATGTAAAAACAATATTCTTCTGATTATAAAGTTCATTGGATACATTCAGAGATAAATCTACATTAAACTGAATTCCATGTCATAACTGAATTGATCATGCTCCGTATTAACCATCACATTCTCCAACCTACTTACCTTATTGGTGCATTTGTTTAATGGATGTCCTTAATAATTCGGTCAATGTCAATGCTGTTTACTCAACTTTTTAACTGCCTTTGCACTTCAGTTAGCACATTGTTGTCACATTAAATTAAGAATACAATGGTTAATAACTTCAGTGTTAAACAAATGTATTTTTATTTGGGTAAAAGTCCAGAAACAAATGGTGAAAAAGAACTCACTGTTTTGTATAGATTTAGTTAATGTCAAATTATTGAAGGCTTGCTGCAAGGGGAGATGTATGAATAAAAATCTTCCTGCAAATGTAGGATTAACCACAAAGCAATTAATGAAAAGAGAGTGTCACTCATTCACATGGAAGGAAGTAGTGAGTAGTCATTCAATAGTTTTGTGACCTTCGTTTCTCCAGGCACTGACTTTGGAAGCAATCAAAGCTTCGGCAATAATCACATTAGTAATTGGGTCCAGTTGCCATACAGAATTTTTCCTGAGACTCCAAATTCTCTTTTCCTGGTGGGGTATTTTTTTTTTTTTTTTTTTTAATCCTCACCCGAGGTCATTTTTCCATTTTTTGTTCAGGTAGAGTGGGAGGGAGAGAGAGGAAGAGAGAGAGAGAGAAACATCGACGTGAAAGGGACACATCGAGTGGCTGCCACCCGCACGACCAACCAGGGCCGGGGACAAACTGCAACCGACGTACATGCCCTTAGCGGAAACCGAACCCGGGTCTCTCCAGACCGCAGGCCGACGCTCTAACCGCTGAGCCAAACCGGCCAGGGCTCCTGGTGGGGTATTAAAAAATATCAGTAGTGTCAGTCAATTCTTATATGCAATGCTACTCTGCAAACTTTCATGGCTATTTTAAAAGGGCAAGTTAATTAGAATAAAAAGAAACAACTACTTCATCAACTACTTCATCAAGTCCCATCTGTTAAAAATTCATAATTACATCACCCTTTCACTGATAAAACGTACAGACAAATAATGGGAAACAGAAGGGAGATTTACAATCCCTTCTCCTACTGGGAAGGTTCTAGCTCAAGTCCCCTCTAACTGGAACTCTGAGTAGATGAAAGCTCAGCGTAGTAAAATCTCTACTTATGCAGTTCAGCATCACCATGGAAACATCTCCCCCTCAGTGAAATAATAAGATGGTAATGAAAACAGCTGCCACATACTGAACCTAGGCACCAGCAGAGGCTGAGTTACGCATGCCAAAAAGCGAGTGACAGGAGGGTCCAGCAGGCAAGGAGTGGGATGGGAAAGGAGGAAGAAGAAAGCCATCAGTGGGTCTTATGAGAAAAGTCAGGAAGAACTGCACAAAATTCTGATGCTGAAACCCTCAGAATTTGATTATTGCAAATTTTGGTACTGAATTTGTGGCATTCTTATTGCAGAGACAATGGGGTGCATAACTTGAGTTTTGATCATCTGTGTTCAACATGATGTTTTTACACAGAATGATTCAAACTCAAAATATGTAGCTTGACCATTAAGGGTTCACTATTCTGCTGGATCCTACGGCACATGTGTAAACTGGGAAAAATATCAGGGTGCCAGGGAGACAGTTACATGTTGGAGGCAATAAAGACATGATGCCTTCCATTAAAGTGCTCCTGAGTGATTAGAAATTATAGACTCCTCTTTCAAAATAATCTAGGCTCACCAATTTCAAGACTAAGAGCAGAAATAGGTTGGAACTGGTTAATACACTTGGATACATAGAGCAAAGAGACACAGGTAAAAAACTATGTTTTGTGAAAAAATTCACATGACAAAGCACGAATCCAAAAGTTTGGGGCCAAGAATGAGGAACAAATAATATGACATGGAAAAAAACATATAATTTATATTATATTTACCATATATATTCTGAAAATCCTCTTTGTGGAGAAGGCACTTTTGCTGAATGAATCTGTTTGATTAGCCCCTGGGAGATGGAGTCTTCAGAACTGCCCATAAAGCTGGTCACTAAAAGTGGCCAGAAAATCAAGGATCTTGCTCTTGAGTTCACCCAGAGAGACAGTGAAAACTAGTCCCAGAAAAAAATATTTCAAAGGAGAGTGGAAGACAGACAGAAATGTTTTTATTACCGTACCACACAAGCTATACTTGTTTATGTTATAGTTTTACCTGGTTACTGGCTGCGTATGTGGGATCAGGGAGAGGAAGCCGCTACAAAAGGAGAAATAGGCATGAAGAGAGAAAATAATGAGTTTAATTTCAGATGGAGCAGGAGTATCAGAGTTTTCAAACACTTGTAAGAGTTGGAAATCTCCATTTATTTTTTCAATGCATCCATTGAGTAATTGAATAAATCTTTATTAATTGAATGAAACTTCAACAAATGCCTGTTAGTGCCTCCACTGTGCTCAGCACAGAGGGTAAGTGGCTAAAGCAGTAAGCAGAGTAAATGTGGTCTCTGTCCTCATGGGTCTCCCAATCCCAAGGGTTGAGACCAGATGCACAGGCTATTCTTTCATGAAGCTTTGCTATGAAAGTGAACAATGGAAGTACTAAGATAATCATAAAAGAATGACTAAGTTAATCATTTATTCTGAAGCTGAGATGTTCATTTATTCCCTGTGAGGAAAGAGCTAGAGGGAGAGATTAAAATACAAAAGAAGGAATCAATGATCAATTAAGACCTGGAAGAAGACAGGAGGATCTGGACTTGATTGTCTCACACAAACAGGGGGAAAGGTGGTGGTAGCTATTGGAGGAAGGGGAAGAAGTTATAGTTGCTTCAGTAGGCCAGCATCTACTCCCACAATGATGTAGAAAGTAAGGACAATTGCTGGAAAGAACTGGAGGGCAGGAGTCCCGGGGGCCTTGAGGAGAGAACAGTGGAAGTTTAGAATAGCCTGTTGAGAAGAAGTATTCAGAGCCTCCTAGTGGCCAAAATGCATTGTTCCGGAATCAGAGAGGAATTGATGTGAACTGGCTCCTCCCTGCTAACTGTGACTGGGAACAAATGGCTGGATGTCTCCCGTCCTACATTTCTTCCCTGTAATATGAGGTTAATAACAGTACTGGTCATGGTGTGAGTGTGAGGATTAAATAAGATGATGCTTGTAAAACACGTATCACAAGGAGTGTTCAATAAATATTAGCTGGTATTTATACCAACACAGTGAAGGGGTTGACAGATTACTAGAGCTTTGGAGAGAATGTGCATTGACACATGACATTTTTAAAAGGATTTTCATGTAATAGTAAAGGCTCAACTGAAATTGGAATACATTTGGAATGGCCTTATCTACTGAAAGGCAATATTTTAGCGCTCTGACTTGCAGCCTAGCTATAGCGGGAGGGGAGGGGGTTGCAAATTGTTTGATTGATACAGAGTCGATAATTCACAGGCAGGATTGGCCAAAGAACCTTTAACGGGTATTACTAAGAGAAGATGTGTCATCTACTGTGAGGTACATTGAGGAGAAGCAAGTGTAGTGGGAAGAAGTTTGATAAAGAGTACAGATTGCAGGTATCTTTGAGTTGAAGGGAGGTAGACAGCAAGTTAGACGAAGCCATAGAGTGTTGAAGAAAGGAACTGGTTGGTGAGAACAGAGAGTAACAGCTAGTGAGTTCCATGAGAGCCCTGTCATAAGCAGTGTACCTTTGACAGCAGGTAGGGCTGGTTCAAAGTACAAAATGTGGTCAGCAAAGCTCACATCATGAAGTCTATTTCCTAGCTGCTCTTGACCAGGCTAGCTCCTATACCTCCTGTCTCCTATTCCACTGGACTTCAAGTGGCTTCCTCAGATGACTCAGGGTCCTTCTCTTTGGTCGCCCATTATTGGATCTTAGTCTCTCCCCATTGGAAGGTCCCCATACCCTAAGGGGTCTGTAGTTGTCTCTTGGGATCCTATTATAGCCCTTGCTCTGCCCCGTAGGTGCTGGTCAAACCATTCATTTCAAATCCCCCTCTGAATATTCTTCATTAATAGCATCCCTGTAAGGGGAACTTCCTGCTCTCTCCTGCCCCAATCTAACTGCTGTAGTGCCCCCAGCTGCCACAAGAAATCACTGTCAGTGGCTGGTTCAATGTCTCCTGACTGACCTTGGTTGAGGTGGACAGGAAGAATGCCAACATTGTCATCTTTATATGTATCAATGAGAAAACCTCTGCTGATAACAGAAGGAGGATGAAAGACACTAGCCATTAATGTGTCACTTTGGCAGTTGTGTTTAGTAGGTTTAAAATTTGAAGTCATTACTCAAGTGTGCAGAAATGATGGTGGAGATCTCGTATTTTGCCATTTTAGAATCTTAAACTCTTCTTTAAAATGTAATGTCTTTCAGGCAATAGTAAAAAAAAAAAAGTCTCCCCTTCTGCTGTTCTTCCTCCTCCTCAGTCTTCCCTCCCCTCCCCTGAGTGAGCTAAGTTCCCTGGGGACTTACGTATCACCCTGGTGTATCTGTGGGTTGAGGGTGCTCTGATTAGCTGTCTCTTGTCCCACCTGGACTTCAGGCACCACAGTATGACATTTGCCATGGTTCAGCGACTTGTACTTAGCCTTGGGTCATCACAAGCTGGCACGTGCTGATGCCCGTGATGTCTGTCATGGTGTCTGGTCACAAGATCCTATGCAGATCCTAGGCAGATGGAGGTTTTCTCATCTTAACTGCAGGCCTCTTTCAGTCCCTGGGGCTGCTCAGCAATTCTTTGTACCTCCTGAGAATTCAAGGACACACTCAGCTCTTTCCCCCTCCCTTGCTGGAATGTGTGGGGTCTCTGTGAGTGTGCCCTCAGGCTCTGCTGGGCAGACACCTCCTCCAGCCATGGTCCTCAAACTCCTATGGCAAAGGTTCTCTAAGAGACCTGTGTCCTCCTTCACCATTCTCCTTGAATCCCTGTTCAACCTATTTGAGTTTTCTAGCTAAAGCAGGATGTAAATCTTAGTCATGTCCCTTTTACCTCCTTCTTGACACCTGGCTGAAATTTTCTTTTCATAGTGGTGAGAAAGTTGCCCTGACATTCTGTAGTAAATTCTTCCCATTTTATGGCTTGTTAGTATAAACCATAGATTTCGAAACCATAAATTGTGATTAATTAATAGGTTATAAATCAATTTATTTTATCAAAATTAAGTAAAATAAAACAAAATAGTAAAGTAATAAGGATAACTATTGTTTTATGTGTGTGTGTTGTATCTTGGATCAAGGTGTAAAACATATTTCTGTGAATTACTGTCAAAATAAAGTTGGAAAGCTGTGGTATAAACTCTTCTCAGTTCTCCAAATTCTGACTTCTTGAGATCTAAAATATTTTTCTCCTTTAAATTATTTGGCTCTTGCAAGTCAAAGTGCTTTTATCTATTAACTGGTCTTTGCCATAAGATTTCAAAATAAGTATTAGCTCTTATTCCAGATTCTATCACATCTTCCTCTGAGGCGATGAATAGCGCTGGATGATTGGGTGGTAATGCTTGTGAAAAGAAGAAAAGGAAGAAAAAAAAGACACCTGGGACTGAAATCTAAAGTTTTCCTATTAATGGTCTCAGAACGCATGCCAACTTCCCAAGTAGGTGGAAATAAAAGAATGCATACAGTACCATGTAAATAAAGTGATGATCCTTGTACACAACAGCTATCTAACATTTATTGAACATCTAACAAGTGTCGGGAATGGGAACACAGAGCTGAATCAGAAATTTCTGCTCACAACCTAGGGTGGATAGACAGACAAAAATAACTAATAATTCAGTACAAAGTGCTAAAGATCCACAGGGGAAGAATGTCAAATTTCAGAATTTTAGAATGGCTACTCCATTTAAGCTCTGAAGATAAAGGGGTGTATCCCAGGCAAAGAATAGGAGGAAGGGTAGTCCAGCCAGAAGGAATAGCAAACCTGGGAAAAGTACCGCAATTTACAATGCATGTTCTGGGCGACTAGACAGAAGGTACAGGGCAGAAGTGTAGTGAGACCGAGCTGAACACAAAGAATAGGGACAGACTGAAAAATGGAGTTTCTTAACACAGTCCTGGAATAGCATTCATTGTTCATTGTATTGTTCTGTGCCATGCACAGGCATTTGTATTGAACTCTTGTAGTAGGGGAGCCAGAAAGTTTTCAGCAAGTATGTGACGCTTCAGAGTATTTTAGACAGATAAGTGCAGTGGAGAATTGTTGCAATGTGAAGAAAGTTGATAGAATCAAAAAGAACAGTAACCGACTGGAGGCAGAGAATGGGGGAGTAACGGGCATTACAGGTTCTCCTGGCTTAGGTAAATATGTGGCGGTGGACCTGAGAGGCAGTTTGTAAGAGAAAGAGCAGACTTGAGAAGCACAGAATCACAGTGCAGTGGCATAACAGTAAGACGAAGTGGGGTGGGAGGGTATAAAGATCAGCAGTGTAAGAGAATTGACTCTAGTGTGGGCTTCCAGGGAGGGAGGACTAACAATAAAATGTGGGACAGTCATTAACACATTCCTTCTCATGGGCTTGATGAGATCTTCTGGCTGCATCTGAATGGAGCAGAGAGGGAGAATATACAACTGGATATAATGGGCTGGGGCATATGATGAGGTGACAAAGCCAGTTGAAGGCTGAAGAAGTCTGTGGCACCTGGAGTGGGTAGAGACAGGTGGTAGGTGGTGGTAGAGGCAAACCCCTGGTAATGAGAATATATATTGTGATCTGAGAAACGTGCTCAGTGGACAACCAAGAATACCGATATAGAATTCAGGGAAGGGAAATGTCTGGGAATCCCAGCAGGCAGACAACTATTGGAGGAATGTCTATCAGCAGGTGACCATTCACTGGTTAAGGTCGTGGGAGAGGAGTCTAGTGCCTGAGAGGGAAACTAACAAAGCAAGGGACTACAGACCCACGGGAAATGGAATACTGCACGGGTATTAAGTAGGGACCCAGGTAGAGACACGAAAACCAGGTTCAAGTACAAGGCACGAAGTACTGTTTTGCCAGTAGGTCTTGGAAACAAGATCGAAGACTGCTACCTGCTAATAAGGAAGATCACAGAGAAAGTTGCTGACAGAATTCTGAATCCAAAAGTGTCAGCCAATGTTTCTCCGCCTGGCTTGCCCATTATAATCACTTGGGAGAAGCTGAAACAAATATCTTTGCCTAGCACCCAATCTAAACCAATTAAAATCAGAATCTCCGGAATGGAGACTGGGCATTGCTATTTAAAACAAAAACTATCCAAGTGTGCTAAGCCAAAGTTGAGAAACTCTAGTCTGGAGGGTTCTCAAACTTAGCTGCCCATTGTAACCACCTGAGTAGAGTTTTATAAATCCTGAAGCCAGGTTCTATCCCAATAGAGTCTAATTTTGTGAGTCTGGGGTTTGGCTTGGACATCAGGTTCTTAAAAGTTCCCTAGATGATTCTGACGTGCAGCCAAGGTAGATACTCATGGTCTAGATATAACTACACTATCCAACATGGTAGCCCCTACCCGCACGTGGCTATCTATAAGCACATGAAATGTCACTAATCTGAATTGAGATGTACTATGAGTGTAAAATACACACTGGATTTCAAAGACTTACTATGGAAATAATAATGTAAAGTATTCATTTATAATTTTTATAATGATTCCATGTTGAAATGTCCATTTTTTTTGGACATATTGAGGTAAATAAAATTACTTTTATTTATTTTTTGTTGGTCTTTTAAAAATGTGGCTAATAGAACTCAAAAATATAATGACTCATATTATATTTCTGTTCAACCGTGCTGGCCTCGAACTTCTTACATCTTTCCAGCCTAAAGTTCAAGTGGTCCCAGGACTGCAGTTGAGCTGAGCCTGGAGTAAACCAGCTATGGGAGGCAAAGGGCCTACAATCAAAACCACCTCCCCCTTATTTAGTCATAAAATAAAGGCACATCAGGCCTAAAGGGAACATTGAAAGTTTTCCAGTTTAACTCCTTCATATTATGGTTGGAATTAAGACAAAAGAAACTATTAATTACTGACGTAAGAACTCAAACGAATTCAATCAGATTGAAGGAATACCTAAAGGAAAGCCGTCGGGGAGGAAATTTGAGCTTGGACCCCAGTAGGGGAGATAAGATAATGGGGAACAGCGAACAGCCTGGAGAATAGGATGGGTCTCAGAGAGGTCCTTCAAAGGGCACTCAGGGCAGGAAGAAGACACTGTGAATCTGAGTGGACCAGGAGGAGATAAGTGAAGAAAAAGATACTAAGAGGGAAGCAGGAAGCATTTTATTTTAAAAATTTGCCTGTTTCCAAGGAAACAAGGGAAATAAAACTAGACTTCCTGTTTTGCAGTTCCCATAAGTCTGACTAATACTACGGTATTCAAGTTTAGTAATGCTGAAGGTTAAATAGGCTTTTAAAATTTCAGAATTGCCCATGTATAACACTGAGTGCTAAATGGAAAATTCCTCACAGAACTTAGCTATACACAGCACCTGGGTTTTCTAAATGGTAGTGAATGGAATAAATCTGGATAAAACTAAGCATATAATACACTCAGACGGTGGTAGCTTTATAGCTTAGAGTTTTTGCAACTTTTATGGTTAACACCCTTAAGTTGGATACTTTGGACAAGAAGGAAAGTGTTCATTTCCCTTTCATATACCAGAGTCTGCGAGGATGAGCAGTTCAGAAAATTAAGAGTAAAATGGGCCTCGGAGTCTAAACGTGATTGGTAAGTTTTTAACAGCCAATGGTTTCTTAAATAAATTCTGCTTCGTGTACCATGAGACAGGTTTCTCTTTCTCCCATTACTTCCTTCTATGAAATTGTTGATTATTTAAAACCGTTTTTCTATGTGCAACATGTAGCAAATGCTAGATTCTTCTTTAAGGTGAGGCATTCTACTTTGGGGTACAAAAACAGAACCTCAGTAGTGTGGTAAAAAGAAACTCTTGCCAAGCAATGGGAGCCATATGAAGAAATAATTTTGAATTGATAGTCTACTCTAAATGCATTCTTAGCTCACACACACACACACACACACACACACACACACACACTCAAACAATCTTTGCAAGAAGACCCAAATTTTATTGAAAATTTTAACAATAAGAGAAAAGTCTAAGATTACAAGATCAATGTGTTCAGTCATTAGGTTCAGGGATGGTTGAGTCTTCACTTAAATCTTGGGGGCTTTGTTCTTCTCAGCTTTATAAACCAAGATCCACTGCCCAGAACTTTGAATATTAAGCTGCTCTCTGACTGAGTCCCAGAAATGTCTTTTCCTGCAGTGCAGTTCATTTAAAACCCTTAGGCTTGATATATCTACTTTTTTCAACTTTATATCAATGGTTCCATTTAATTCAACCGAGTATATAGTCAATTACCCCTTTTCAAAAAGAAACACTTTATAGCCTTCAAATTATAGATCTGTGAGCTTAATAGTTTTGTCTTCTCAAATGTAAACTGATTTTTTTCTTGATTAAAAAACAAATCTGTCATTCTCAGAGTTTATTAGGAATTAGAATTGAGGCAGAAAAAGCAACTGGAAGTGATGTTGAAGAGACTTTTGTACACTAGCAATGATAAAGCTTACAAACATTCCAGGAAGATGTGCAGTTTTGAAATTTGTTGTATACCAAATTCCTAGCAGGGCTTTTACAGCTTCTGCTTCATAAGAAGTTATTTGTTTTAAAAAATTTTTATAATTCCTACAAGTCTAACATTAAAATAACATTGGCTCAAATGGGCAGTATGTTATAATGACATTTTTAAGTAACTCCTTAGTAAAACATGATCACCTTTGCTTGATTTGGTAAAACATTATCACTTTTATTGTGATGATTAATGGAACTCCAAGGTTTTAAACTAAATACATGGTCACCCCAAATAAAGACTACATTTCTCAATATTCAATGTTACTTGAAGTGATTGGGTCAATAAAAGAGCAGATGACTAATATCCTCATACCTTACTCTTATGCATGTGTTCATTCATTCAATATTAATATCTATGTCACTCTTCTTCATTACAGGATTATAAAATTAATTCAAATATGGATCTGGCTTTCAAAAAGGTTATACTCTCAAGGATGAGTAGAACAGAGATTAATAGTTGAGCCCTGGCCGGTTTGGCTCAGCGGTTAAAGCGACGGCCTGCGGTCCTGAGAGACCCGGGTTCGGTTCCCGCTAGGGGCGCGTACCTCGGTTGCAGTGGGGGTTCGGTTCCCGCTAGGGGCGCGTACCTCGGTTGCAGTTTGTCCCCGGCTCTGGTCAGTCGTGCGGGTGGCAGCCACTCGATGTGTCCCTTTCACGTCGATGTTTCTCTCTGTTCCTCTCTCTCCCTCCCACTCTACCTGAACAAAAAATGAAAAAAATGTCCTCGAGTGAGGATAAAAAAAAAAAAAAAAATAGTTGTCCTCTTATGTTATCTTCTTTCTCCTCTAATAATATAACCCCTATTATTATTATTTTTTTAATTAAGCATGTTGCATTTTCAGCTGACCTGTTTGGGAGATGTGGCCATGTGATTCAAACCTCGCTAATGGAATATAAGTGCAAGTGGTGTATACAACTTTCAGAAAGGGTCTTCAAGGTGCAAAGGTAGTGCTCCCTGCTTCATTCAGCTAGTTAGACTGCCCCAGCTGGAGCGACCACCTTGCACCGAGAGGTTGGATCCATGTGCCAAGGAGGGCAGAGCACCAACATAGAGGAACTTAGGCTGGTGACACTCTGAAGCACTGAAATAGCTCTTAGGTACCTCCTTCTGGACTTTTTTGATGTGAACGAGGAAACAAAATTATTTGTTTAAACTCGTATTATTTTGAGTAATTTAGTAATTTTAAATTACATGGAGCTGAGCTTATTCCTAGTTAATACTGGAATATAAGATGATTATAGAACCTGGAGACGGCCATACAGAGAGCAAATTAAAAGGGTGAAGTTGATTAGAAAAGGGAGGCATCCAAAAAGCTAGATAGAGACAGTTGCACTTGAATCGCATGGGATTTGGTATGTGGAAATGAGGGGGGGACGTGCATCCCCAGGTGGGCTGTGAAAATGGACCTAGATAGTGTATGAGCTTGAATCCCGCCATAAGAAGTTTGGGCTTTGCTTAATAGGCATGGGGGTGGGGAGGCATCAAAAGTTTTTATATATGCTCGGTACTTTTCTTTGGGAAATTATTGACAGGTCATATTATTATGGAACATATTGAGTCTTTGATAATGAGAATACCTGGTTATACTAGGATAGTTCTTTCCAGCTTTTTTCACATGAGTATACACAGAAATAATAATATTTGTGTAGCACCCCGTGTGAAACGAGTGAGGCTGGTGACTGCTGAGGACCCCACACACAGATGCTCTAGACCCCAGCGTCAAGGATCGGAGCGTCAGCACCCCGCTGTCTGTTTTCTCTATGGCACTCCAATTAGGGGTGTTTCATTTAGACATATTTATGTGAATAATTCAGAAGTGGAACTTGATTAAAGTAAAAGATTACATTCTATTATTAGGTTTGGTATCTTTTATTTCTACATAAACCCTGAAGATCGCTCAATAAAGTGAGAATGGAGATGGTGATGACATTACAATGCATATTTCTCTCTCCATCCACGCATACTAAAAATAAATAAATATCCACACATATAAGTATATATTAAGGAGATATGTAGAAACCAGTTTAGTTTGGCCAAATATGCTTTTATATTCACTTTTATAAACAATTAGACACATTTTGGAAAGTGTTCATTTTCCCACTTCAGTGACTAATATCCTCATCCCCTACGCCCATGCCATATGGTTTTTTCCTGTGTTCCTTTTACATGAAGGACAGTATGGAAACAGAGCTAAGCCCAGGAGAGCCAAAGATATGCAACTCCGTAAATAAAAGCTCTTCATGAGCTTGTTTCATTGACCAGTCTCTTTGCAAGTGTAGTGTATATCCTTTATTAATTAAAAGTAGGAATAGTAAGAATAAGAATACCTAATGCACAGAATGCCGGGTAGCAGTTACCATGTACCAACATTATCTTATTTCATGCCCACAGCAACATAGAGAGTAGGTACTGTTATTATCCCCATTTTAAAGAAAACCTAATTTTTAGGACAAAATTGAAATCCTCACCCATTTTTCTCTTGCTAGGACTGAAAAATGAGAGAACTATGGAGTGTAGCAAATTATTAGGGTGGGAAGTGATGAGTTAGTCTGCATATCTTGTTTTAGGGTCGTTACAAACACAAAGCAAAACAAAACTGGTACAGATGTAGTTTTGGGTGGGTAGATTGGGGTAAGCATAGATTTTAATCAAGCAGCCTGAGTATTTTGGTCCTTGACCACCCGGTTGAATTTTAGCCTTTTCCGTGTCCATCACTGAGATGCAAAGAAACATAGATATGAGTTATTTTGGGTTTTTTCGGATTTTTTTTTTCAATAAATCAACAACATTAAACATTTTCCAAAAAATCCAGTCTTGAACATCCTTGATATTTCTGAAAATTATTCATATAAAAATGATTCATACTAAATTTTACTCTGCATAATAGAAACACAAGAGTGTCATAGAATTGTAGCATGATTTAAGGATTATATTTCAAAAATATTGGTTAAAACATTCATCTTTATTCTCTTTTGCTTCATCTGATCAACATAGTGAAACCAACAATGACAAGATCTATGGAAAACCTGTGTCTCAAACTTTGATTTTATTCCTAAAATCAAATCTATTTTTAACAGCTATTGAGAGCCAGGGACTAATTTTTACACAAAATTATGCATTCATAGAAAAACTGTGAATGAATCTACTGCTTATTAAGTGAACATAAGTAAGTGATGGAGTAAACTGCCACCTAGAGTTGAGATTTTAATTCAGTTCAAAATATAATATAAAAATGATTCAGTCAATCTCAGATCTTTTAATGTCTCAACATTTACATGTACACAGAAGTCCTTTACTTCTGAAAGTTAATGTGTCTATATATTTGGGAGTTGTGCCCAAGTAAAGGGGCAATATGTTTATGAGGAAAATACAAGACTACTAGAAATAAAATATGTTGATACTCATGGGCTATAGTTATTTAAAAAATGAGTCTTTGGGAAAATAGATTTAATATATTAACATATGTTACAGCTCCAAAAACAGAAAGTCAAATTATTTAGTATGCCTTATGTTATAAATTCCTAGAACAAAAATATAATCAGCCCAACTCTTCCATTCATAACCTATTCAATTTCCTGCTCCACTTACAGCTACACTGGGAGCCAAAGGCTTCTCCTGTTGGCCAGGATACTGTCAAAATCTGGGGGAACCATTCAGATTTAAATGTGACAGTTATTTCTTCTGAGATCTGGAAAGCTGATAGATATTTTTTTCATTCTTTTAAAAAATTCATCTTTATTGTTGAAAGTATTACAGATGTCCCTCCTTTCTTCCAAGATTGACCCCCCTCCTCTCCACTCCCACTCCCCCTTCCCTGCCTTTACTGCACAAAGCAGACCTTTTCACTTCCTTAACTAGGTTTCTCCAAAGTCATACCCTTGTCAGAAACCCTGAAATTAATATAGTAGCCATAATAGAACCCATGCAGCTTCATACATTGTGAACAGCACATTCTCATCCTAAATTTGTACCTGCCCACCAAGTGTGAAAAGATTTCTACATCCTAACTACTCATGCATAGCATGGATCAAACTGTAACTCTGTGTATGTCTTCCTATGAGTATGGGTGAGTGGAGAGTGTCTATGAGATGAAGGTTTAGAAATAAGGTATATAACTCATGCCAGCACAATTCTATGACTGTAGGTCCATCATCTAACTACCCTCATTTTTCAACCCTGCCCACCTAACTGATTTATCTTGAAGTCTCTTGGTGCATGAAAAAATAGGTTGTTGACTCTTTTCTGCCTCATATAATGTCCTATTTTTTTCTCCTACTCCAGTACTTCCTCATTCTTATTTTCTCCACCCACATTTATTATCCATAATATTTTCTTTTAACACTCCTTTCCCCCTCATTTCCATTATTTTCGTTGTGACCTCCATGGTCCAGTCCCCTGAGGGCAATTTTGTGTTTGATCCTATCCATTTCTCGTGGCTTCCCTCCACCTCCTCTAAGCTTTGGCAGGGTCCTTGCATCTCTGTTTCCTCTAGAAAGCTCTTGCCGCCTGGCCGGTGTAGCTCAGTGGGTGAGCGTTGACCCATGCACCAGGGGGTCATCGGTTCAATTTCCGGTCAGGGCACATGCCCAAGTTGTGGGCCCATTCTTCTGTGGGGGACATGCAGGAGGCAGGCAATTAATGTCCTCTCTTCAATGTTTCCAATCTCTCTCTCTCTCCCTCTCCCTTCCTCTCTCTCTAAAAGCAATAAAGAAAAAATAATTAAAAAAAAAAGAAAGAAAGCTCTTGCCTTTGCTGCTTCTATAATCAGCGAGAGAAGAGGTTTCCTCCCCACTCCCTAGCAACTTCTGTTTTGTTAAATTGAAGTCCTTTTTTCATGACTTGACATTTCCACGTTTTTCCTTTGGTTCAACTTGCCTACAAGCCCTATGCACCTTCTCTTTTCCCCTTTTTCTCTTCCTTCCACTAAGGGGATCTCAGTGTCCGATCTTCATCGCCCTCCTGTCTAGTCTAGTCTAAAATTAGTATTTGGCCATTTACATCGAAATATCTTACAACACAAATTGAACACTCCCTGTGTGAAAGGCATTATTCTATGTGCTTTGCAGTATTTATTACTTCATGTTTTTAAAAAGCCCCATAAACTAGGTATTGTTATTGTCCCAATTTTGCCAATAAGGAAACTTACATACAAAACATCTAAGTAACTTACCCAAGGAAACACAGGCAATGAGTTTGAACCCCAAATGGAATTTGAACCCCAAAAGGTTAGGTGGCAGAGTCCACAGACTTAGTCATTGGACTCTATTGCATCCATGGCTAAGCACTTAATTCTTCTTCCTATTTCCACTGCACACTAGGCATGAATCTCAAAAGACGTCAGAAAACCTAGATTTAGGTTGCTTTGAGAAGAGGCTGAGAATGTCAGCTCACCTCTGATTGTTGCAATAAAAAAGCATCATGGATCCAGGCATCAGGGATTTGCAACCAGATTGAGATTTGACTGCAGACTTAGTACCACCTGTGTGATTTTGCATGGTTATGTAACTTTTCAAGTTCATCTTGCGTGAAATGGAAATAGGTAACTGTCTAGTTATGTTATGATTCTACTACACAAAGTTAAGTTTCTTTCTTTATTTCCCCTTTCTAGTCTCAATCATGTTTCTTCCAATCTACTGCTGTCTTTTGGCTTGTTGCTAGCTGCACTGATAAAGATCTGGGGTCCCAGACCCTATCTTTTCCCCTTTAATCTCTCCTAATTGTTCACTCTTGTAATTTTAACTCTTGTCAGCATCTGCTAAATGGCAGGCGTTTCTAAAAGATAAAATTCACTAGAAGTTACAAACAAATCCCTAGAGAAGGAAGGATATTTTCTGTAGTAAATAAGTGATAAATGGGAAAACTCTATGTCAATGCAGGTGACTAGAAGAATTTTTCATAGCTCTCATAAAAGCATATCATTGAGACAACTATTTAGTGTACACAATGGAAATATACACAAAAGCAATATACACAAAATTCTACCATCTATCGGTTAGTGTATCAATTATTATACACAGTATGGATATGGGTAACAGGTTTTTGAGAAATATGAGATGAGATACTACAAGTCAAATGACTAGCATAGGGCCAGATACATAGTAAGTGCTCAATAAATATTAGCTATTGTTTTCATTACTGTCCTACAAGTGAACCTACCACTTGACAATTAAAAGCCTGATTGATGTTCTCTGTAAATGAAAATAATAAGACATTTCCACTTGAGAAGTAGCTACAGCTCTGTTTCCATAATTGTATCTTTTCAGATTGATGTGATAGATTATACTACTCACACCACACCAATCGTAATTTACTTGAAGTTTTACCTATATTACCTTTATCTTTTTTTTTTTTAATGCTGTAGTCAGAATGAGGCTCTCAGAATATATCCTATACAGGGCAACTTAAACCAGTATCAATATTGCTTTAGAAATATAGATCAGCACCAAAAGACTTCTAATTTTCTATATTTTCTCCTGAATTTTGGTAGAGCAAGAAATCCTGTGATACAGCCTTAATAATCTCAGGGAAAAAATTTAACCACAGTGTATGATGCTATCAAATCTTGATTAATGGGCAGAGAAACTCAGGACATAAAGCCAGAAGCAAGGGATTTATTAAAATGGGATACCTCAGACTATACATTTTCTCTGGGAAGAAAAGTTATTGAATACCAAATAAATATAAAGTGGTTTTTAAAAAATAAATAAAAATATAGATTAGAATATGTTCATACATCTGAGAACCATGAAAATATTCTATCAGAAGGTACATGTTTAGAGTGTTCAAAAACAACAACAAAAAATGCTTTCTTGGGGGATTATTTTGGTGTGTTTTATTGATTCATGTCATATCCTAACATGGGCAAAGAAGAAACCTGGGAAGCAGTCTGGCCAGTAAAATGAGCTCATAGCAGTTTCTGGTTCTGTCTGAATTCTGGGAAGTGACATTAAATATGGGTGGGCAGAAGTTTCAGGAGCAGTTGTATACCAAAAATACATACCCACAGTTGTTCCAGAGGAAAAAGAATCAGAAATCCCCCCATGATCTTGATGGAAACTGAATTAGAAAATAAAGAGCCCTGGCCGGTTTGGCTCAGCGGTTGGAGCGTCCGCCTGCGGTCCGGAGAGACCCGGGTTCGGTTCCCGCTAAGGGCATGTACCTCGGTTGCAGTTTGTCCCCGGCCCTGGTTGGTCGTGTGGGTGGCAGCCACTCGATGTGTCCCTTTCACATCAATGTTTCCCTCTCTCTCTCTCCCTCTCTCCCTCCCACTCTGTCTGTACAAAAAATGGAAAAATGTCCTCGGATGAGGATTAAAAAAAAGAAAAAAGAAAAAGAAAATAAAGAGAGCAACTAAGTATTGTCAACAAAAATGATTAGGAAAAAAATTCAGATTAAATTTTCCATATAGTTTGCCTTCTACAGTAAATGTTTTTAATTTAATCACACATACAAAAGTTTCAGTGATGCCTTAAAGGCATTGTTTTGCCCACGAGACCCACAGGGAAACTGTAGGTATCATATAAATGTATAGAGAAACAGACCTTTAATATCTTTGTCAAATATTAATTGGGCGTAATGGCTTAGGTCTATATCTGGGTTCTCTGTTCTGTTCCGCTGATCTATATGCCTGTTCTTGTGCCCCTACCAGGCTGTTTTGATTACAGAGCCACAGGAGTACTCAGGAATACTGCTAGAGCCATGAGCCACCAAGGTTACTGAGTGACCCTGGCCACATTAGTAAACTATGTGACTGCATTTCCTTATCTGTAAGTCAGGGATGGTAATAAATCTATTACTTAATGTTGTCCAGAGAATTTTAAAAGATAATAATTGGAAAAGCACTTTGAACAGTTCTAGAACATAGTCTTTGCTCATTGGATATTATATGTCATTAATATTATTGGCATTTAAATTTTAAAAATGGGCCATCTGAGTACTTGTTCCCTGGGAGCCTCTTCCAGTGATGGTCACTTTGAAAATTTTCCCATCTGCTGTGAAGTATTTCAACCTTGTCACGGAATGATCATAACATTACCATTTTATTTAGTGCGAGATCATTAAACACAGAGCAGCGAGAGTCTTTTAGTTCAAGTGAAAGAGAGCCAAGTTATTTTCGTCTTCATATTTATTTCAGTCTAAAGATTTAAAAATCATACTGCTTTTTCGTTTGATATAGTCCTATCGGTTTGCTTTTCCCTTTGTTTTTCTTGCCCTAGGAGATGTATCCGTGAAAATTCTGTTACGTGAGATGTCTGTGATTTTGCTGCCTATGGTTTCTTCAAGGACATTTATGGTTTCACTACAAACATTTAAGTCTTACTTGTTTTGAATTTATTCTTGTATATGGTGTAAGTTGGTGGTCTAGTTTCATTTTTTTGCATGTACCTGTTCAATTTTCCCAGCGCCATTTATTGAAGAGATTGTCTTTACTCCATTGTAAGTTCTTGCCTTCTTTGTCAAATATTAATTGGGTGTAATGGCTTAGGTCTATATCTGGGTTCTCTGTTCTGTTCCGCTGATCTATATGCCTGTTCTTGTGCCAGTACTAGGCTGTTTTGATTACAATGGCTTTGTAGATAACCTGATATCTGGAATTGTGATCCCTTCAACTTTGTTATTCTTTCTCAAGATTGTTGCGGCTACTCAGGGTCCTTTTAGGTTCCGTATACATTTTTGGAGTATTTGTTCTAGATCTGTGATATATGTCATTGGTCTTTTAATAGGAATTGCATTGAATATATAGATTGCTTTGGGTAGTATCAGCATTTTAGATTTTAATTCTTCTAATTCATGAACATGGTATATGCTTCCACTTGTTTATATCTATCTCTATTTCTTTTATTAATGTCTTGTAGTTTTCTGAATACAGGTCTTTTATCTCCTTGGTTAAGTTTATCCCCAGGAATCTGAATTTCTTTGTGGCAAAGATAAATACAATTTTTTTTTTTTTAGTTTATCTTTCTGAGAGTTCATTATTGGTGTATAAAAATGCCATCAATTTCTAGATGTTAATTTTGTATCCTGCTTCTTTGCCAAATTCATTTATTAAATCTAGTAGTTTTTTGGTAGCATCCTTAGGATTTTCTATGTACAATATAATTTCCTCTGCACATAATGACAGTTTTACTTCCTTCTTTCCCATTTGAAAGGATCCCGCTGTATGGGAGAACATATTTGCAAATGATACCTCTGATAAGGAGTTAATTTCCAAAATATATAAACAACTCATACAACTTAACAAAAGGAAGACAAACTATCCAATTAAAAAATGGGCAAAGGACCTAAATAGATACTTCTCCAAAGAGAACATACAGATGGTAAAGAGACATATGAAAAAAATGTTCAAAGTCACTAATTGTCAGAGAGATGCAAATTAAAATGATAATGAGTTATCACCTCCCACCTGCCACAGTAGCTACCATCAACGAATAAACAAATGACAAGAGCTGGCAAGGATGTGGAGAAAAGGGTACATTGCTGGTGGGAATGCAGACTGGTGCAGCCACTATGGAAAACAATATGGAGTTTCCTCAAAAAATTAAAAATGGAACTGCCATTTGACCCAGTGATCCCTCTTCTAGGAATATATCCTCAGAAGTGAAAGACCAATCAGAAAAAAAATATGCACCCCTATGTTCATAGCAGTGCTATTTACAGTAGCTAAGATCTGGAAACAGCCTAAGTGCCCATCAGTAGATGAATAGATAAAAAAGCTGTGGTAGATTTATACAATGGAATACTACAGAGCTATAAAAAAAGAGAAGGATCTCTTACTCTTTGAGAGAGCATGGATGGACCTAGAGAATATTATGCTGAGTGAAATAAGCCAATCAGAGAAAGACAAGTATCACATGATCTCCCTTATATGTGGAATCTAATGGACAAAGTAAACTGACAAACAAAATCGATCCAGAGGCTTGGAAGTAGAGAACAGACTGACAAACCTCAGAGGGCAAGGATGGGACAGGAAGAGATTAACCAAAGAATGTATGTGTATATATATAAAACCCATTGCCACAGACAATAGTGCATTGAAGATGGGGATGGGGGTGCCGGCGAAGGGTGGAGAGGGACAATGAGGGGGAAAAGGAGGGACATCTGTAATACTTTCAATAGTAAAGATAAATTGTATAACATAAAATAAAATAAAAATCATGCTGCTTTTGTCAACATAACTCCCAAGGAAGTTATACTAGTTCTTCATGTTTGAGAAAAGCTTGATATTTTCAGAGCAACTTCAAATATTAATTAAACAGCATCCCTATGAAGCAAGTCAGTACCTTCATCTTTCAGAGTAGGTAAACAGGACAGAGAGGCAAAATAATAATTTGCCTTTGGTCATGAACTAGCTCATAATTTGAATTGACTTCCTGTCAGCTAATTAGTCTGTGGTTCAATTTGATAGGCTAAGTTACAACAAACAAAAAAGCAAAATACTAATTTGTATATTGCTATATTTAGTGAGTCATGGGAACAATCTGTGCCTCATGAATCTGAACTTTGCATTTCGTGTTCTCACAGCCTGAGATGATCTTCCTTTCTTGCCTCCTTATTTTTCTAGCTAACTGCTGCTCGTACTTTATAACTTCACTCATACATAACCTCCTCTAAGAAGCCGTTCCTGCCTTGCTGTCTGATTTAGAGTCTCCTGTTCATTGTTCATATAACACCCTGAAGCCCATCGTCTATCTCTTTTACGGTACTAACTATACTCTATTGTGACAATGGGCTCTATGAGGAAACATTTCTTTTCTCCTTTTGTTTTTATATTCCCTAGCACAATACTTAACACATGTTATTTGCACAACAAACATTTTGAGTACAGATCGCATAAATGACATATGTGTTAGTTAGGATAGGAGGAGATATGCCATCATAACAAACAGAGCCTGAGCTTATTTCTCACTTAGTAGAAGTGTCCAACACAGATCAGAAGGAGGCTCTGCCCTGACAGCTCAAGGATACAGGCTGGCAAGACTCCACCATCTTGGGAGGCTGGGCTGTTTGAGGCAGGTAGATTTCTAGATTCTTAAGACAGGAGAAGAAAATGCTGGAGGCTCAAACACTGAAAATTAAATTCACCTGTGATAGTAATTTCATCTAAAAATCACTGTAACTGCTCACATAGCACCTATGGCAGACATGTCTTCCCTGGCTTATCCTCTTAAATCCCCAGTCTGCATCTTCGATGGCCAACACCTGGGTCTCTTCTCAGAAGCCTAGTTTTGAGCCACAGGAACTCCTCTGCAAAGTTTCAGAAATGCTTGGCATTCACATGAATATGCCCTCAAGTGTCTGTTGACTAAGGAATGTCTTGTGCAAAATATGGCTCAACACCCTTTCCTCAGCTTAGAATTACTCGGAGGCATCCCTCAACCTCCAGAACTTTCCTGTGGGATCATGCTAAAGCCTACTTTCTGTGGGACTTTTGCCTGAGCTCATACTATTGCTTGAATTCATTTAATTTTTTGTTTTGCTTCTCTCATTCTTTACCTGTCTCCCTTGGGAACATTTCTTAATACATCAGTTGCATACACATTCTTCTCGTAGAGACAGCATTCGGGGAATTTGACCCAAGATGGTGCTGCCTAGCTAAGAGGTGGGCGGAGAAATGTAATGCATGATGTTTCCGGAAAGAGAAGAACTAATATAGGTGAGCACTGTAATGTCTGCCACAGAAAAATGAAAAGCAATTTGGTGGTTAAATTAAGGGCTAAATGACATAGGTTTGGCTATCTAACTCTATCAATAAGGACTGCACAGGGAGAAAGCAGACATGTTTGCATGGGGAAAAGGTCACTGTTGGGTAAGATGTTGAGGAAGCCAGGCCAGTAGTCTCAGAAACAAACTTGAAAGAAATCCTAGGCTTGGTTCTAACAGAGTCATTATTCGGGGAGAGCCAATTGTGCAATAATAATAGAGATGGCAAGCAAAACAAGGAGTCCATGTCACAGCAGAACATAAATAGTATACAGGGTGGGGCAAAAGTAGGTTTACATGAGTATGTGAAACAGTTTATTCTTGTATTATTATTTAATTATTGCATTATTTTCCATATAAAAAACTGTAAACCTACTTTTGCCATACCTTGTATATAGGGAAATGTAAATACTGGAAGTCAATTTGATGACAGTCTGCTTCTGGGTTATTATTTCACAACAGTCATCAGTCAGTGACTAATGTTGTGGAGATTTGGGGAATAGGATATAGCAGTATCTTGATGAGAAGTTGGTAGTCAATTCTATGCATGTTTTTGGATATTAGAGAAGAAGGCTAGAGGTTCTTGTCTTCGTGGATTGCCAGGCAGGAAAACAAAGGCAGAATCCCAGATGTATGGATGAGCAACACTGTGAGGGGTAGGGACAGTCTGCACTTGATGGGCACACATCTGCCCAGGGTGCAGAGGTACTCTAGGATACTAGTTCTATAGCTGCAGGATTCATCCCAGACTCCTTCCGGCTGATTTTCCCAGCTCTAATGAGACTATGCTCAGTCTCCCATTGAATAAAGATTCTTTCAGCAGTGAAGGCTGGGAAATCAAATGTTTTCTACTGATGCTTCTGGATTTTGAGTCATAGTTAGAAAAGCTTTCCATATTCCCATGTTTTAAATGAATTCACCCATGTTTTCCTCTAATACTTCAGTGATTTAACATTTTACGTTTTTTTTTTCTTTATTGATTTTAGAGAGAGAGGAAGGGAGAGGGAGAGAGAGATAGAAACATCAATGAGAGAGAATATTGATTGGCTGCCTCTTGCATGCCCCCACTTGGGATGGGGCCCACAACCTGGGCATGTGCCCTGACTGGGAATCAAACTGGTGACCTCCTGGTGCATGGGTCAACACTCAACACTGAGCCACACTGGCCAGGCATATTTTACGTTTAGATATCTGATGCATAGAGAATTTTGTCTTTTGTATGGGTGAGGTACGCATCCAATTTTGTCTTTTAAAAAATTCTATATAATATTCTAATGCAGTCTTAAAAGTCAATTATCCCCGCCCCACACACACAGTAATTTAAACTGCCACCTTTATTATTTACTGAATTCCATATACAGTTGGATCTATTTCTTTTTTTTTTTTAATCTTCACCCAAGGACATTTTTGCATTTATCTTCAGATAGAGTGGAAGGGAGAGGAGGGGAAGAGAGAGAGAGAAACATCGATGTGAGAGAAACACATCGACTGATTGCCACCCACACAACTTCAACTGGGGCTGGGGACAAACTGCAACCAAGGTACCTGCCCTTAGTGGGAACCAAACCCGGGACTCTCTGGTCCACAGGCCGATGCTCTAACCGCTGAGCCAAACCAGCCAGGGCAAATTGGATCTATTTCTGCACTCAGAATTCTGTTGTACTGATCTGTCTATTTATGTATCTTTTTAAATTATAAAAACTTTTTAGTATGTTTTATATCTTTTTATGTCAGTAAATTTTCTTTAGAGTTTCCCTTACTATTCCTGCATGTTTATTTTTCCACATGAACATTAGAATCAATCTATCTTTATCAAAAACAAAAACAAAATAAACAAACAAAAAACAACGTCAGGCCTGGCCAGTATGACTCAGTGGTTGAGTGTCGACCTGTGCACCAAGAGGTCACTGGCTTGATTTCCGGTCAGGGCTCATGCCCTGGTTTCGGGCTTGATCCCCAATAAGGGGTTTGCAGGAAGCATCCGATTGATGTTCCTCTCTCATTGATGTTTCCATCTATCCCTCCCTCTCCCTTCCTCTCTCTCTAAAAGTAAAAAAAAATTAAAACAACAACAACAACAAAAACATCAGGGTATTTTTATTGGGACCATATTAAATTTAAATATTAACTTGAAGAGATTTTACATATTTATGATATTGAGTTGTTCTATTCAAAACCAAGGGATTTCTAGCTATATCATCAGGTCTACTTTCTAAATTTGAGTATTGTAAAGTTTTCCTTATTTAGATTTAACACATTTTTGTTAAGTTTATTTCAAAGCATCTTTCTGTTGTTACAGATATTTTCTCTTCAGTTATACATTTTAAGTGGTTATATTTCTATCCATAAAAGTGATTGATTTTTACATATTAAATATCTGCTACCTTATTAAATATTTCTATTTGTGTTAGTGTTAGCATTAATTCTTTTCTGTATTCTAAATATACCAACATATCATCTGTCATTAGGTACAGTTTTAGTCTTTCTTTTTCAATTCTTATATTTCTGCTTATTTTCTGTTGTACTAGATTGGCTAATACCTCTGGTTCAAGTTTCATAGTAGTGGAGGTAATAGACATCATTGCATTGTTTCTGACTTTAGTGGGAATGCTTTTAGTGGTTCTCTATATATTCATCATACCATGAAAAGGTATATTAATCTATAGAGCTTTTTAAACATATCTAGGCCTGTGCATGGATTAGAACCTGAGCATCTTTTATATAAAAAGCTTTAAAAGTGATTCTAATATAAAATCTCGCCTGAGAATATGTTCCATTACAATATAAGTTATAAGGAAGTAAATTAATCAACTGCACAAACATTAGAGTCACATTTTGTGTAGGACCTCTGGATGCAAAGATGAACTGCTTCCCTTCAAGGCACTCAATTTAATAAAGAAGAAAGACCTACAAACTAATGATTATATACATTATAATCATTACATTATGGAAAGTGTTCCTTTACTAGCATCTTTGCCAAAAGTTGTCTCTATCTAGAGAGTTCATAAAATATTTACTCTTATTTTACAAAATAGCACTTATACTATTATCAATCTCTGCTTTTAAAAATAATTCAAAATTGGCCTTTATCAATAGTCACTTACTAAAATAATTCTGATGTCTCACAGAATTCTAAATTCCTGCCCTGCTTCCCATTTACCCTACATGTTATTTTCAAATTGTAGCTGTATTGTTATCGGCAAGCCATAACATTTATCAATTCCTGGTGTTTTCATAATTCTTTTATCATCAAAGACCAAACAGTTTTTTATTAAACAAAGTTATACAAATAAATGTTTTTAAAAGCACAGGGATTCTCTTATGTTTAAGAGTTTACACTAATATTTTACATATTCTGTATTTCCCTAAACCAACTCCAAAAAGCATAATTTTCCTCTTAGTGCCCATTGACATCATCTTTTTTAAATTTCTCAGCTAATTTCAAACTTAGAGGATAGTCAAAAACACAGTCCAGCCCTGGTCACTTTGGCTCAGCGGTTATAGCCTTGGCCTGTGGACTGGAGAGTCCTGGGTTCGGTTCCCGCTAAGGGCACATATCTCGGTTGCAGTTTGTCCCCAGCCCTGGTTGAGGTCGTGTGGGTGGCAGCCAGTTGATGTGTCCCTTTCACGTCGATGTTTCTCTCTCTCTCTTCCTACTTCTTTCCCTCCCTCTCTGTCTGAAAATAAATGCAAAAATGTCCTTGGGTGAGGATTTAAAAAAAGATGGTCTAAATGCTTGTAGTCGGGGGTAGGAGTGGAACTTTTGGAAAAAGAAGAGATGAAATTTTAAATCTAAAATGGGCTGTAGAATTTAAAAAATTAACACATTGGGGTAAACGTTGGGCCTCATATGTACTTCAGCTTGAACTGGGGTAGCACTTGGGTGTCTTTCACCTCCTTGCAGGTGCTCTCTCTGTCTCTTTGGTCTGGGGTACCTTCAGTTTGGGGGTTACTCCTGAATCAAAAAAGATAGAGAAGTCAGGATACAGTATGAGAATAGAAAACACAAAGGTGGCTGTTTAGGACTAATTCTAGATGCTGTATTTCAGGAAAGACTAGAAAAGAGGATTTAAGATTTTTTTCCTAGCTTACTGATCTCTGTTGATTAAAATGTAATGAGAACAAAAGACCCAGAGCAGAGGCTCTTTCCAGAAACAAAGGTTATTAATTTAGCTAGGCTGTTAACTTGTAGGAACAAGCTTGCAAATAAGAAATAGGTGGAAGAAGAAACCCAGTAAAGGACCATCCAACAGGCATCTAGCAGAAATGCTGCCAGCTATGGAAGATGCAACATTGTTTGCCCTACTTCTGGATATGACAATATTAGTGGCATCATTGATGAGTTTTTGCCATTTGTCTTCAGTGTTTTATATGAGGGGGAAACTTATGCAGCTATCTAACTGACTAATATGAAATAGAAAATGGTATTTGATCATTATTCTTCTGAAATGTAACATTAACTTCCTAAATGTTTGGAACTCTGTTCATAATTTCTTTTTTTGATAGTTTCTCTACACTTCATAGGGTAAGTGTTAAGCATATCAATGAACCATGCATATCGTCTGCTCATAATTTTCTCCCTGACAGCAGAAAGGTGAAAATATCCTAACTCCTTATTAGTGCTATGTGTGGGTGAGTGTGTGGTGTTTTATATGCTCCTTAGCGTCTATAAAGTCTTGGGTGAGGAGTTGCCACATAGATCTATGGGTTATTCATTTTGACTTTTTCCGCTCTATCTTCATGTCATATGGAATAACTACTTAAAAAGGGACCAAAATATATTACAATATTTTGTTTAGTTTGGAATAAGTTGCTACTTTTGATGTCAGGGTAAGACATCTTATGGGAGAAATGAATGATATGAATAAGTACATGATAAAGAATCACAAGTCACATAGTTCTTGTCCCAAACCAGGTTTCTTTGCATCTAATGTTTTCTTCTTGGCACTGAACACCTAGAGCCATGTTAATTTGCACTTCTATTATAATGAATTATCATCATGAAAATCTGAGTTCTGTGGTCCTGAACATCCAGGGGCCAATTTCCTAATCCAGACAGTAAGATTATATATTAAAAAATGGCAAAATATTTCTGTTTGGTGATCAGAGTCTTCATAGCATTCTGTGTCATGCTTATCTATCAATCTATTTGTACACATGTTTGGATTAATATTATAGCCAATAGCATAAGAAGTATTTGTGGAGACAACATATAGACAAAAATATGGATTCCAAGGATGTGAGCTAGCTTTAAAGGTGACACTAGCCTAACTACCCATTAAATAGGCGTAACCTCTTGCAGCCTTGGGGCTAAGAATATAATTTCTTTTTGTGCATCATTCTCAACTGGTAGCTTGATGGTTTCTATGATTTGGCAAAGCAACGCTGAATTTCAATTAGGAGTAGTTTAACTGTTGTAAATTTGACCTCGTTAGCTCCTAAATTCCTATTATTAGACTTATCAATTGACCTGATATCTTAGTCTAATTGTATTCAGTATGAGCCTAAATTGTTCATTCACTTCAGCCTTTACAGTATATTCATAATGTTGTTTATTGACTCTGATTGCAAAGTGTTGTTTTAGAAACTTAAATATACCACATTTTAATTTTTAAACATTTATTTTCAAAGAAATCTTGACTGTATTACTTTAATGTGTCCATTGTATTTTAAATGAAATTTAAATAATTTATTTTTGGTGCAATAGGTACAATCAACCAAAACTCTCACAAGGGCTAACAAAATACTGCTTCAGTTAGGTGAGCAGAACCCACACCATCTTCTGTTTCATGCTTATCCAAGCAATAAATTACTTTTTTAGACAAAAATCATCCTCTGAAATTGCTTTAGCTTTTTCTGAAGTAAAAGGTATTGAATGCATAGTATTAGAAGCACTTTATTTTGCTTTTTATCAAATACAATTATTTTTCACACGATAGCTAGCATCACAAGAGAATAAGATGGGTTTCCTATATTTTGTGGTTTTCTCATTCATATTGAGTCCAGTTTTAATTTCTCCCAGTAGAGATTCTTCCGGCCCCATAACTTAATGCATTGTCCTTTTGACCTGGAGTCATTTTGACTTTTAATCTTAAAACAGCAGAGATATATTTATCAAATTTGAATTTAATGCTTGGTATTATTTCCTTGAAAGTTATTTCTAAAGATAGATAAAAGCCATTTTCTAAAGAGTTGATAGGGTATAGATATCTGCTTCTTATTAGATGTTCATCTTCCTTGAAGTTTCATAAGTCAAGTGAATAACATATGCTTCCCATTTTAGCCTCTCTTGAGAAAAATGCTAATAATATCACACATATACAAATAGGCTAGGATGTGAAGAAAGTAACAACAAGAAGGGGATTAAATGAAAATGCAGTGCCTTTGGGATTCAAAACTCTTAAGAAACCTTAAAATCTAGGTTAAAAACATCAGGCAAAAACAGACTGAAATTCCTACTTGAGTGACTGTAAACAACCTCTGCAGATTCTGACACAGAAAGCTGTCTGTTTAGTTTATTTTGATTCACATTAACTTGTCAGCTTTTATGAGTTTAGAGGCCTTTTTGTGACTCTGAGGGAACCTATGAACCTTGTTACGGGGCGGGGTGTGATTGCACTTAAACACAAACACAGAAAATCTTGCATACACTTTCAGGTAATTTGCAGACTTCCTGAAGCCTGTCCATTAACTGCATAGGGGTTTGTATTAGTCAGGACTCTAATATGCACATATGGGAAAAACAGCTTGTATGATCTTAAGGCAAAGATAAATATAGTGGTCTATGTGCTGGAAAGATGATGAAATAACTCACAGGAATGAAGAAATGGCTATAGGAAGCAATGTGTATGGGAAGAACTGGACTTGGAACTTAACATACTCTTATCTGCTGCTCGTTTCTGATGATCTATACTTCTCTTGGCATATTAATTTCATTTTCTCCTGCTGCAGAGGTGCCTTCTTCATGTGATAGAGAACATACCTGCCAGAAGATCCTGCTTAGCAAACCCATGAAAAAGCAGTATTCCTGTGTATCCAGGTACCAAAGCCTCTGCTTAGGTCACTTGCCAACTGCTGAAATTAATCAAGTCCAAATCCCATGGCCACCTCTGTGGCAGGGAAACAGAGTCTGTAACTAGAAAAAAGAGAATAGATCATTAAACACTATAAGCAATATCCATGAGTCTCTGCGCCAGGAATCTAAGACAATAGAGACAAGGGCCAAGGAATTACCTTTTCAACCTTCATCTGGAGAACTCTTTCAGTCTTAACCAATCAAATGTGAGATGGAGGGAGGGTAATCAGCTGACAACCAATATCCATGGTAGACAGTGCAGAGGTGGTAAACTGGCTCTCTGGAAAAATAGTGTATGCAACTGTTAATAGATGCATATAAATTTATTACATATTTTACTAATATAAAGAATAAGTGGCACACAATTTATTAAAGTGATACGATGTTAAATATTTGTGTTATTTGCATACAGCTAACTGATTCTCTTCTAATGCTTTTGAGCTTTGATGAACTCTTTTTTTTATCCTCACCTGGGAAAATTTTTCCATTTTTTGTTCAGATAGAGTGGGAGGGAGAGAGAGGGAGAGAGAGGAAAGGGACACACCGAGTGGCTGCCTCCTGCACAATCCTACCTAACCTATGGTTGCACTTAATAGCAATTGTTTAATGAACATGAATGTTGGTGGATATTTTCTTTTTCATTAACAATTAAGATGTTAATGGTGTGAACAACTTCTTCGCTGAATTGGATGTTAGTTTTATAATACTCGATGGATAATTGTTTTTGTGTTATTCACAATGTAACAGTCATAACCCCTTTTCAGTTTAACATGAATTATTAATATATTCCTGATCATAACTTAACTCTAGAAAATCAGTAAGACAGTAATTCAAGCCTCGATTTATAATAATTGTCAATTTCTATGGTGTAAATACTGATACCACAGCTGGTTTAAGCTACCAACACCTTATCACTGAACAAAGAGATTGGAAGAAATGTGAACTAGCACACTATTCTATGGTACTTGTACTATAAACATAATCTCAAAAACATAGATAATAGTAAAAAGCAGTATGAGAAAGTGAGAGTTTTGATTATTTAATTCCTTTGTTTTATATATAATTTATTTAATTGTAAGTTTATATACATTAATTTTTAATAATGACTATATCTAAACATTGGCTAGTAAAATTCCAGGGATTTTCATGCTTGCCTTAGCTCATGAGGCAGTCTGAACCAGCTCCAGCAACCCACTGGGGATGGTTTGCAAGACTCCTATGCAGAAAAGGTATTTAAGAAATAATAACTTGAAATGATTGTAAAATAGAGAGCTGACATGTGAAATCAAGATTCTGCCATGGCATCACTATGATTTATCTAAAACAACCTGCTCAAAAAATATAGGGAGGTAGATATTCAGTATTAGATACACTCAAATTTGAATGGCTTTACTTTATAGTTTGACAAGTTTTAAATTATTCACCATTTTGGATTTTTCAAATCCATTCTCTTTTTTATTAGTGCAAGAGATTGAGAGATTATTTTATCACATTTACAAAAAGTGTAATTTCCATAAGCTTTATATTTTAGTTAGAAAAAGAAGCAAATGCAGAATCTCTGAAAGCCGTTTCTGCTCCTTCATTCATGTGTGTGATTAAAATCTGACTTCCATTTCTCCCCATTATAAACTCTATCAGAATCTCTTTCATGCTTTAATAATCTAAAAAACCATACTAGACAAAGTGGGACAATGAACACTAGGAATATGCTGTTTATCTCAGATATACTGTTGTTTTTCAGTGAATATGGAATATGATTTGGCTAAGTGACAGGAATAAAGGAAATAACAGTGAAAAACGCTTTTGATATTTTCACTTTATGTATTTGGCATTGAATGCAGAAGTGTCTGCTTGTTACTTTCTGGTGACTTAAATTCCTACATGCTTTAAGCAATAAAAGAAATGGATAAATGAGAGTAATTGCTGAATAAATTAAGTTGGAAACTGCACAGTAATTGTGTAATTTAGTAATTATTTTGTCTTTGATGCTATGTTGAGTTCAGAGTTGTTACTTTTAAACATTGCACAGTTGTGAGAATCTATCAGTTTTCTCAGTATATGTTTTAGATTGCAGTGTCTTTATTTCTTAAAATGAGCAAAGAAAAACATGTAATTATGTGAGATACGGTACACCAAATGTGTTTCTAAGGAATTGGTTCAAAAGAAAAGGAATAATGAATGAGTCTAATAAACAAGGAAAAGATAGTCTGGAGCTTAGGAGAAAAATAATCAGAAATGACTGAAAATAATGAAATAATAAAAATAAATTTGCATTAGTTGTCTGCGATGTCAAAAATGGAAGCTTTTGCAATTAGCTCTGGACTTAACTTCTCGTAAATGTCCATGTCCTGCAGCAAAATAGGCCTGCTGTTGAAGTGTACCATTGGTACCGTGTGGTTTGTTCTTTTTGGTGGTTACAGATCACAGGGCCATCCCTTTCTGCTCTAATGGGGCTTAAAAGCAGCCTAGAACCATGGTCACCATGGATACTTTAGGGACTAGGGATTAGCCCAAATTAGGAAGAGGAAGATTTGATTAATGTGAGATTTATCAATGTCAGAAGCAGATAAGGAGTGGGAGATGCAACTGGTGTACAAAAAAGAGAAAAGCATAGTCCTCAGAGGGAGAAAAGTGAAGAACAGAACTGATACAGCTGGTAGCTCACTTGGAAAGGGAAGCGGAATGAAAGACAGGACCAGAGATGCTTAGGCTACAATTACAGTCATTGCCTTAGGCAGGGGCTAACAGGCATGAGGCAGACATATAAGGTCATATTGATGTCAATGATAAAGAGGCCTCAAGTGGCTGAATGTATAATGCAGGTCAATAAGAAAAATTAAATAAACATGAGATTAGCATTTTACAATCAGGACTGGTAAAGTGTATTTACATTAGTGTAGAACAATGGTTAGATTTTGACAATTTAACAGAGGAAATTAGATGAAACTCATTTGACTCATAGTCTTGTCTTTTCTTATGTGATACTCAGAAGGGGGCAAGTGGGTAAACTGGAAAAAATAGGTCACCATGATAATTTATTTCAAGAGACCCTCATGAGATCTGGACTGTACAAAGCAGGAAATGACCCTGGCTGGTTTGGCTCAGCGGTTAGAATGTTGGCCTACGGTCCAGAGAGACCAGGGTTCAGTTCCCACTAAGGGCACGTACCTCGGTTGCAGTTTGTCCCCAGCCCTGGATGGTCGTGCAGGAGGCAGCCACTCGATGTGTCCCATTCACGTCGATGTTTCTCTCTCTCCCTCTCCCTCCCACTCTATCTGAACAAAAAATGAAAAAGTGTCCTGGGTGAGGATAAAAAAAAAATCAATATCATTAAAAAAAAAAAAAAAAGGCAGGAAATGCTTTTATTGGCTATTCGAAGAGTAGATTAATTCCTAGATCTGAGGCTGAGCTTGTGGGAGGAACAGTAGAAAAAACAGTGAGTTTCAAGTCAGCAAAATCTAAGTCCAAATTGATTTGCTATTTATTAGCAAAGAACTCTCAGGAAAGTTAAATAATCTTCTGAGTATTGATATCCTCATTTTAAAAATGGGACTAACAATAGTTACCACAAGGATTAAAGGTAACCAGATACACAGAGGTGGAGTTTAATAAACCTTAGTTCCCTTGTTCCCTAGTGAACTGTTCAGTGTGAGAGACTCTCTCCATCAAAAGAGAGGAACACCTATAAGACATCCCCAGGACAAAACCTGCCCCACAGTCTAGGTGACCAGAAAGTCATTCTTTGACACAATTCCTGAGCCAAATACCTGACTGTAGTCCCTCCTTAGTTTCCAATTTGGCCACATGCTTTGGTAATGGCTATTAAATTCTAGGAAGGCTCTTAGGATTTTCAGAGCAACTTGCTTTTGATTACTGGTTTATGCCTGTCTTGTATTCACTCTTCTTCCTATTCCATTAACTTCCTTAGTTTTCTTCTCTGAGGTGACTGGATAGAATGAGGTCTTCAGCCTGTCCTCCACCCCCAGAAATCTTTAGGTGTTGTGTGTGTATGTGTGCACGTGTGTCTAATCTGTAACACCCAGGCCATGACTTATTAAAGTGGGTCTCTTTTAAAAAACTGTGTAACTATATTGAGGAATTACTTAAGTAATATCAGTATCACGGTGGCCAGAGAAGATGAGGATTTCTCAGGTTAGACACTTTCTGCTCTCAGTAAGTAGAGAGTGTTTTGTTTAAGGGTATGTATTGCTAATTGCCATAATAACAACCCACAATAATAAAAGAAATTATCACTCATGCAAATTCCAAAAGTCTTTTCTTTATCTAGTGGACAGGTACTCCTGTGCGGTTCTTTCCATCTTGGGTCTCTATTATCTCAACCAGTAGCATCCACAGTCACCTTGGAAGGTGGAGAGAGAGGAGAATTGCTACATTCCATGAATTCGAGCTAGTTACACTACTCAGTTACACTACTCGATAGGCAGGATTTGTAATCTACCTCAATGCCCAGGAGGAAAATGGAAGGACTAGGAAAATGAAACATAAGGAAAACATAGCATCATCATGCCACAAAATGATTCAGAGAAATATTCTGAAATATTCCCTCTTTTTCAAAAGCCAATGGCTCATAGAATAATAGCTTGCTCCTAAATACAATATGAGATTTGGAAGACAGAAACTCAATTATATTTTCACAGCACAGAGTTTCAGTGTACCAAACATTTCTGGCATAACCATATAATATAAATTTGATGAATTGCCCAGAGACACAGCTTCAAACAAAATAAAAGCTTTGTTTAAGAACTCAACAGACTTTCACAGAGCACTTTGACACAATTAAGATGCTGAGAATATAGAACTTAATTTCAGGTAAACAAAATTACATTACAAATAATTCTGTAATTCTTATTTTAAGTTTAGGATAGCCAGAATGCCCCACCCCCCCATGTAGTTTTAAGTATAGAATGCACCAAAGTAATATTTTGTGCACATTGTTTGACTGTGCACTTTCCTGGCCTGGACAGTGCAAACAATAATATACAAAGATGAAGAGCAAGATGGTTTGTATCGATCATAAGATTTGAAGGGAAAGCCAGATCTCATCTATTTCTCCCCTCCCCTTTTTGAGGCTAAATTATATCAGACAAAAATGTAAAGATGATAAATATTCTCCTTGTACCTTCTAACCACTAGAGGTTGAGTGGTAATAGATGTTTCAACATGAATTCTATAATGCTGGGATCTTTAAAATTTGAATAGTCAGCCCATTTAAGGTCTAGTGAATAAAATAATGTATAAACAAATGAGCAAATTTCATGATTCTATTAAAGGATTCTCTGGTAAACAGTCAATTATATGCTTTTACCCAGAAGGCAGACATCTGACTTATAGAAACACACTTTAAAACAATGGATTCTTTCATTCATCCTTCTACCACACCTATCTATAAAAACAAAACACGTCCCATTCAAGGAAGAACATTTAGCTCTCTGTTAGCAACAGAAAGAACACTTCCCCAGCAACAGGAAAACCCAAAAAGGACATCTATTTTTAAAAATAAAATGTGAAGCCCTCAGCATTTTGCTGATTTAGTGAACAAGATAAATTTTATCCATTCAAATTAGGTGAATGTCCTATAGCTTTCAAGAATAAATAGCCTGATTTTACATGCCTTCTATTTGATTATTTATTTGGGTTTTTATACACGAGGCCTTTTCTTGACATATCTGCTGATTTCTCTGTTCATGGGTATTTACACTCATGACCATGATTAGGTAGGAGGTGTCTCATTTTAAGTGGAAATGTGGTAATTCAAGTTCATTACCATACACAAAAACAGTTCATAGCTGTGTGAATCTCTGCTTGGTGGCAAGGTTTTATAAAAAGGTGATGATGAATATACTGGTTGAAGGAAAATGATAGGAAAATCAACTGCAATTTACTTGCTATAATAAGTACCATAGTTTTAATATAGAAAGAAACCTTAAAGATCATTTGATCTTGAGCCACAAAACATTGCCCAATAAGTGCTTCAAATAACAACTCTTTTTTTTTAAAATCTTCACCTGAGGACATTTTTGCATTTATTTTCAGATAGAGCGGGAGGGAGAGAGGGGGATTAGAGAGAGAGAAACATCGATGTGAGAGAGACACATCGACTGGTTGCCACCTACATGATCCAAGCTGGGGTGGAGACAAACTGCAACCGAGGTACATGCCCTTAGTGGGCACCAAACCCGGGACTCTCTGGTCCACAGAGCAACGCTCTGACTGCTGAGCCAAAAGACACTGAAGCTTAACAAATGATGAATTTCATTCTAAAGTTTATTTCCTACTTAATTGCAAAGACAGAACCACAGTGCAAATCTTTTCAGGCTTTTATTCTTTTCATTCCACAGCCAATAGTATTCGGCATATGTCTAACAGTTCTTCCAGTTAATTGTGTGTATACCTATTACAAATAGTTTTAAATTTAAAATTTTTTATTGGAAACAGAAAGACTACCATATATGCAAGGATGAAGGCAGGTCAAAGTAACTTTGTGCCAATTAATGTAATGTATTACCATTTCAAAACAATAGTGATTCTTAGAATAATCTTATTTTTTGCCTTAGTCATTAAGCTTAGTAAAGTAGGAAGCAATATAACAACAGTCTTTGATTTTACCCTTACTCTGAAAGATAGAACTAGCTGAGGTAAGCCTTATATATGGGGATGTATTAGGTTTTGTCTTTGAACACGGACTCCTTTTCTCATTTCCTCCTTTGGCTGAAGGCAAAAACAAAAGGGCAAAGGCTCATCACAATTCTTATGATTCACATAAGAAACCGGGGACAAAATCATTGAAAAATTTTAGTTTAAAGTTAGCTGATTCAGTATACTTGAAGACACATTATAGATACATAAATAATCCTGAATTATGTAACTATATAGCATATATAAACATATATTAGTATGTATATATTTCACATTTTTTTCATCCAACATTGATTCTACTACTACTAGTTAATTTGGGCAAAAAAATTAACTTTCTGAGTCTCGATTTTCTCATTTGTAAAATGGGAATAATAACAGTTCCTGTTTTACAGGACTGTTGTGAAGCACTTAGAACTGAGCCTGGCACATGGTAAAAAATTAGTATTGGGTATTACAGAGAATTATATATCTAATATTATGTACGTGTGTATATATATCCTTATCAATAACTTTATCTATATACAAGTGAAGTTTCTTCTATAAAATCATCAGTTGTTTGGGTCTATAGACAAAAATGTAAAAATAATTTTATTACACATTTCCCTTTTATGTTTTAGGGCTGTGAAACTATTCTGTATGATATAAATTTTTCCAAAATCAGCACAAAGAGTGACACAATTTTAAAAATCCATTTAGGAGGTTGGGGAATCTCAAGAAAGAAAGTGGACTGCAACAAGATAATCTAACAGTATTACAAATTTATGAAACAGCCTCACTGAAGGGGGTGGAGGAAAAAAAGTGCTAAACTAAGCAAGTTTGGGAAGTGATTGAAATTTGTAAGACAAAAACAAAAGGAACTGTGTCTGGACATTGTTCTCTAGTTAATAAAGTAATTTCTCAAAGTGGTGTTGGTTAACAATTTTGTTATTGCTATACATACATACTGAAATTGAACAATTAAGTAAATGGGTCACAAGTGGTAGGAACCAGGTTTCTCACGGATGGAGAGGGATCTTACAGATTAGCAAAGGGGAGATGATCCATCCTAGAATAATCCATCTGGTAATGAGTTAGAGTTAGATACATCGGTAGAACCCACGTTAGACTTAATACAGATACAGATAGTTTCATACAGAAATATTCACAGACTGTGTGTATATATGGATTAGTGTACACCTATATATTTCCTTGTTTTCAACTGCAAGGGCTGAAAAGGACCCTCCAAGTAGTAAAGAACGTATCTAGTGCCTACATCTTGATTTCTAATATCTTTCTCCAATAAAAGAACCAAAGTTCCCTAGAAAAATGGCTGACTCTAGGATCAGGGTATGATGCAGTACCAGAAAGTAAGGAAGTGCTCAAAAACAAAAACAAACTAAAAACCACCTCACATTGACAGCTATTTAAAATATATAGGACAACTGAAAGAGCTCCCAATGGCCAAAGCTGGGACAATTTGAGTAACAAAATAAAATAGAATTGGATTTAACCCAAGGTATAAAATAAATATCTAAGAGTCTATACTCATATAAACAAATTATTGAATCAATAAAATGGAAAAGAGCCCTGGCCGGTTTGGCTCAGCGGTTAGAGCATCGACCTGTGGACCAGAGAGTCCTGAGTTCAGTTCCTGCCAAGGGCATGTGCCTTGTTTGCAATGTGTCCCCTGCCTCGGTTGAGGTTGTGTGGGTGGTAACCAGTTGATGTGTCTCTCACATCAATGTTTCTCTGTCTCTCTTCCCCCCTCTCTCCCTCTTGCTCTATCTGAAGATAAATGCAAAAAATATCCTTGGGTGAGGATAAAAAATAAATAAATAAAATGGAAAAGAGAAAAATTTCCTATGCAAAATAATTCCAAATAATTCATGTAGATTACTCCACTCTCGAAGAAGAGGAGCATAAATCCCTGATCATTAAATGTGGGCCTCACATCGTGACTTCCTTCCAAAGAGTATAGTATGGAAAAGGGAGGAAGTTTGCAGTTGAGAAACCTGGCAAACATTACCTCAGCCAGGTGGTGAAAGTCAACATCAAGAGTAATAAATCATGTTGATAGTATGTACCCTTGGTAAGTAACCTGGAGCAAATAGCTAAACCTCTCATGGCCTCTGAGGGTAATAAGATCTACTGTAATGGTCTTTTTCAGTTGTTAAATATACGTAAAATGCCTCCCACAGCACCTGGCCCATAATAGGTAGTAATGAAAAATAATATTCATAATTGAGAATTAAATGTTTAAAAAGTGCTCTAGGTCTAAATTTTGTGATGTAAAAATGTTTATGTTATAAACTATTGACTGGGGTTGCCAATGATTTAGTAATAGTTTTGAAATATACAAGACACACACACACACACACACACACACATTTATTTATTTATTTATTTATTTATTTATTTATTTATATATCACAGCCCTTTCACTTTAGGTCTTGGTATTGTTGTGGAGCTATTTTTTTCTTTATTGATTTTAGAGAGAGAGTGGTAGGGAGAGAGAGGGAGAGATAGATAGAAACACTGATGAGAGAGAACATCAATTGGCTGTTTCCTGCATGCCCCCCACTGGGGACTGGGCCCACAACCTGGGCATGTACCCTGATTAGGAATCGAACCAGTGACCTCTTGGTGCATGGGTTGATGCTCAACCACTGAGCCACACCAGCTGGGCTATTGTAGAGTTATTATTGAACAGATTTGTGAACATTATTGTTATAGCTGAATCTGCTGTTAGCAAAGCTTCATATTATCTGTCTGTGTCTTTTAGGCTTAAATTGTCTCAGTATTTCTTCAAAAATACCATGCAAGAAAAAAGTGCATGCTGGGCTATTTGAAGCGATATTAGATCACACATAAATGCCCTGAGATTTCTGCTTACTGTTGCCCTACTAAAGCTATAACAAAGAATTGAGATACATATCCTGGTGTTGTCTGTTCTTAAAAAGTGTCTCCTTTGTTGGCAATGCACTACTTCAATTTTGATTCACTGGTTTTGATACTAGACCTTGTTATTAATGCATAGTACTATTTAATGTTCAGTAGAGGTGGTAAATGACACTGCATTATGAAGAAACTAGAATAAAATGGCTTAAGAAATCAAAAGATTAGCCTGGCTCAGCAGTTAGAGCGTTGGCCTGCGGTCCAGAGAGACCCGGGTTCAGTTCCCGCTAAGGGCACGTACTTAGGTTGCAGTTTGTTCCCGGCCCTGGTTGGGTCGTGTGGGTGGCAACCACTCGATGTGTCCCTTTCACGTCGATGTTTCTCTCTCTTCCTCTCTCTCCCTCCCACTCTATCAGAATAAAATATGGAAAAATGTCCTCAGGTGAGGATTAAAAAAACAACAAAAACAAACAAAAAAGAAATAAAAAGATTAAATTGTTTAATAGATGCAATTTGCTTGGTAAGTTGATTCTATACTTTTCCAGTTTTTCAAAAGGAATTATAGCAACTTTGTGACAACCTGAATATGTAGAATTCTTTTGTTTTCAAACAAACAAAATAAGCAAACTGGACATTGTGAATTGTTGCTTGGAGGTTTAGAAATCACTGGCAGTGTCCTGTTTGAAAGCTTCAGACACTTGATTTTTGCCTCTGACCTCTGTTTGTCATCCTTTCCTGTATTAATCAGACAGACTGGACACTGCTGTTGGAGAATCAAACCTTTTGCAATGATAGACACAGATGTATCCTTATCATGTGTTTCTTAAGATGGATAGTTTTGTTTTGTTTTACATTTCTGATTGATAGCCAAAGAACCCAGCATCTCAGATCAGCCTGTCCCAGGTTTCCTCTATAACAACGGATACGATGTTTTTAAGAGCACATGGAATAAAACTGCAATCTGTACCAAATTAGGTGCTTACTTTTATTTTTAAAGCTAGCTGCTTCTGTAAGCATTCTTTTCCAATGATATAACTCCTAAATTTCTGTAACTCTCTTAAATGACATACCTTATTCACTTTGTTGCTTCCCTTGTTAGCAAATTAACTTCGATGCTTGCTCAAAAGATAAGGTTTGATTTTAACACAGAATCTTTAGTAACTCCCCTCCTATGACCACTATTGAGAATATATGCAGTGTATAAGGTGAAGGGAAAGGTGTAGCTAACAAATGACATAAACTTCTCTCCAGCATTCTTAGTGACAATAAAGGTAATTCCCTCATAACTGCAAGACAAGAACAAACAGTGGCCAATTAAAAAAAAAATCTTTCAACATCAAGGGTTTTGTTTTTTATCAATTTTAATTAGGCCTTTTCCTTTTGGGGTCTTTCAGGAAGCGATTCACCTATTCATTTAAGAAATGTTTATTGTCTACTATGTGCCATTGCACTATTCTTGAATTCTAGAATAGGTGCTGAGGAAATATCACTGAACAAAACAAAAATCCTGACATCATTGAACTAACATTCTAGTGAAAGTAAAGCTTACAGTAAGAAAAATAGTAAGTATTTATGTTAGAAGGTATAAGTGCTATTAAGAAAACTGAAGTATGGAAGGGAGGATGCTGGGGAAGAAGCAACATTTTAAATGAGGTGGTCAGACCGGGCGTCCTTGAAAAGTGTGATACTTGAGCAAAGATGGGACAGAAGTGAGGGAGATAGCCATGCAGGTATCTAGTGGAAAGATCTTTCCAGATAAAGAGAATAGTTAGTGCAAAGGCCCCAGGGCAAGAGGATGCCCTGTTGTTACAGGAGCATGGTGCTGGAACAAAGTGCCTAGTAGAAATGAGGTCAGAGAGGTTACTGTAGGGACTTGGTAGGCTAGCTACAATGTTTTTTAGGTTACAGAAAAGACTCTGAAACAGCTGGGAGCTGATGATTTTGGCTTGTTCTAAGGTCTATAGACACACTTCCAAATGTTAAAAGCATATCCATGTCATACTACAGGTTGGTATAAATCTCAAATTGTGTCTATTCCACCTTTAAAATAAGTGAAAATGCCTTGCTTGTGGAATTGGAAAAATATATGAAGAAAATTACTCAGGTCAGACACCTAGATTAGTTTTAATTCACTCCCTAGGCTCTTAAATATTAATGAGCCTCCTTCTCTGTTTTCTTATTTACAGGTTGGAAGAGTATCTTTTTCTAGGTTCCTGCTGTCTCTAGTATCTCTTGGTTTCCCTTAATATCTTGGTCCAGATAGTATTTTCCAACCTTGTTTCTTATTCATGGCTTAATCTGTCAATACCAGTAACACATTTTATTGTGTTGCAGAGGTCAGAATTTTGCTGGCCTAGAAATATGGAAATTATGTATCAGATGTAGATTAAAACAACAAAACTTACTTGGCTTCAATTGGTAGAATAAAGTCAAATCAGGATTTTTCTTTAATTTCTGCCTGACTGTGGAAATGAACCATTTTGCTTCCTTGGTACAGTAGCAAAATGGGCTACAGTAGCATAGAGATAACATGAGGTTTGTAATACCTTCCCTTAATGCTTTGAGATGAGAGGAATGTATTAAGTAAATTTCATTCCCCCAATAGTACTATTATTCAGGAAGGGGGATTGAGGTGGGGAGACGCTGGTAAAGGGGAAGGAACCAATGGCCTTAGTTTTCCAACATGCATGTACACCTTGTAATTAAGGGATGGAAGGGCTCTTTGTCAACTCTGAAAATTTACTTCGCAATTTCCTTGGGAAATGGTTTCTACAATAGGGTAACGCACTTTGGCAGCAGGTGCAGGTCAACTACACATTGTAACCAGTGGCAGGTTCAGAAGCCCTCGGGGGGGCTTCTAGGCACTCTGTGTCCCAGGGTTCAGTCCCACTGAAGTCGGGGCTGTTTGCAGTGACACCTGCTGAAATTGGCTCACCCTGAAACTCAGACAACAGCAGGTCAAGAAGTCAGGAAAGCTGTAGAGATGGCGGTTAAAAAACAAAAGTGGCTTTACTTCTTTAGAGGGCTCTAAGCCCTTCTTGCTGAGGTGCTGGCCAATCGGCTCATCAGCGACAGTCCTGCTGCCGGGATCGGGAAGCTGATCCGCCCGTATCACTTCCACAACCTGCCGTGCCCCCGGCAGAGAACTCGCCGAGGATTGGTAAGGACAAAGGAAAGTTTCTGTCCAAGTTGAGGAGCGAGCGCCAGAGCCGGAGTCGTTTCGGATCACATTTAAGCCGCAGACCGTGAAGGGAGACGAACCTCCCGTGTGCTCTTCGGTCGCCGCCCAGGGCAATGCGAGGGGGAAACTTTTCCGCAGGGCATTTGCCGCTTTGTCCCCGAGACGCGGGAGCGCCGCAGCGCCATTCGTCGAAGGCTCGGCCTCCGCCGGGCTCGCTCCACCGCAGGGCCGGCCGACCCCGGCGTGCGGTGGAGGACGAGCGATTCCCGCAGGCGTGCGCGCCGGCTCCCCGGCTGGGCTGGCGCTGGGGCCTCTCTCCACTCTCCGCAGTCCCTGATCGGCCGGGGCGCCCAGCTCCACAGGCCCCGCCGCCGGCGCCGAGTGGGCCGCCGGACACCCGTCTCCGCTTCCCCGCGCGCCGGCGCTATGGCGACTGTCACGAGACGCCGGCGGCTCCAGCGCCCGCCAATGGGAGCGCACGTCGCGGGGAGACGCGGACGTCGCTTTTCCAAGATGGCGGCGCGTCCGTCTGGAGCAGCCGGGCCGGGGGGAAGCCAGCGAAGCCGAGTAAAGCCGCCGCCCGGGAAAGGACTGAAGGAGCTGTTGCCGCCGTTGGCGGCGGCTCAGGCAGTTTTCGCTGCTGCTACGGCTGCTGCCATGCGGCGAGGCTAGGGAGGAGCTCACTTCCCCGGGGTGTAATAATGTTAACAGAGGTAAGCGGCGACGGCGGCCAGTGTTTACCTGTGAAATGGGGAAGGGGCCGGTGCCAGCCCGTCTGAGAACATCATTTCTCGAGCCGGCGGGCCCGGCCCTCGGCAGCGGGCCGCGGGGCCCTCGGAGCCGCGGGGATCCCACAAGTGCCCCCTGGATAGGAGCTGTGCTGACTCAACAGAGTCCCACCGCTCCTGCTGCCGGGGCTCTTCTTTCGCAGCTGCCGCTCGCCCGTCGCCCGGCACTGGCCTCCCTCCTGCTGTCGCTACCTCCTAACTGGCCGCTTCCTTCGTGGTGTCCCTTCCACGCTGCTCTGTGGCATCGTGGGTCTCCGCGTTGCCGCCGGTCCCCGTCTCCCCACGGGCTGCCTGAGGGCTCCCCGCTCCAGCCTCCGGCCTCCACGGCCCTCCACCTCCACGCTCGGTCAGCATCCTGGGCTGTCCCTCGGCCAGACCGGGCTGTGTCTCACCCCCACCTTTGCTGCGTGAAGTCCACCTTCTCTTTTCTCCGGCGACACTTGGGTAACCCCCACTCCCACACCCAGTCACCTCTCGCTTAAATCGTGGGGATAAGAAAGTTCTGTTTAGCATCCACCCTCTTGCTTGCTTGAGGCTCCCTTGGTACTCTCTCTGGGGAACAGTGTTTGGCTTGGACCTGAAATGGAAATAGGGCAACTATGCCCAGCCAATCAATTTCCCTTGCCAGTGCCTAATGTCCACCGCAAAAAGCAGAGTTTTGAAGAATCAGAGTTCGCCTTTACCAGCAATACTTTAGGAACTAAATAGATGTAACTAAATACTTGACACAGTGAACACAGTTATTATATGTAGGGGTATATGCTGGGGTAGGCATCATGGAAGATAAATCCCGAAGCTTGTGGATTTAAGGAAATAGCTCAAAAGCTAGTCACTTGAAGTCCTATGAGGATTCCAGTGTCAGCTGTCAGGGACTAGTTTGGGCATCTTTGGGACTAAACTTAGGATAGGAAACAATTATAATGGGCAATGGGAAGGAGTCCTACTTGGGCCAAAAAGGTAAATAAAAACATCTGTAGAGTGTGAAAATATGATAATAAAGGATTTACTTGCCTTTCCAGCTGGGTTAACTCGGAGGAACTTCCTACTTTGGTGTTTATTTGTATTTAATAATCTGTGCACAGAATCTAGCATATGATGTGTTTATTAAATACTTACTGGTTGATTTTAATTCATGAACTTATTTCTAGTAGTTTGTAGTTCACTTTGTATTTCTAAATTCCACAGATTTTTCATTTCTGGAGTTTATTTCATTCTTGAAGATATGGTATGTCATAAACTTCTGTTGTCATTAGCAGTATTAGGTTTTAAAAAAAAAAACACCTTAGAAGTAGCAGAAGTTCTGGTTTTACATTCAGCGTGATATTTTGGTGGGAATAATTAGCCTTATAATAAGTTTTGAGTGGTGTCTCAAATACAGTATTTTATGATATAATCTTTTGGTTAAATTTGGTTTAGGTTAGCACATGAACTCATTTTGTCTGCTGGTAAAATGATAGATAGTGACTTTATTTGGAAAGATTGAATTTTCTAAGCTTTTGTGTTTTAAAATGATTTTGTGTTTCAGTGACATATTTTAAACAGTAAGTCGATGACAGTAGTAAGATGCACTTCAGTGCTTTGTGTGTACCGTGCACAGCTTGTAAGTGGCAGAGCCAGGGTTCCAGCGTTGCAGTCCCTGCCAAGTCTGCTAACCACTACTCTGGAGTGCCTCTAAAGTAAGGCCCAGATTTAATGGTACTTGGATCTTATCTATGGTTTCTAGTAGTCATTTCATAGATAATGAAACTGAAGTCTAGAGACTTGTCCAAGGTCAAACAATTATTAGTTGCAAAGGTGAAACTAGAATCCTGTTACCTAACTCTCAGTACAGAACTCTGACCATTTTGTTCTCAATGAGTAGTTTTCAGCTCTTTTGATAGATTATAAAAGTAAGCTACTTTCTTGTCTGAATATGGGCAGTAGATAAACTGAAAACTATCACTTGAGAAAACTCTTTTGCTTTACTTTTAGTTTTTTGTTTGTTTAAACAGACTCAGAAATAGTCCTGTTTTGAAATAGTTTAGATATAAAAATTTTACTCAGTTACTATAAAATTAGTAGTGTGGGACTCCATTTTACTGCTTCTTAGTGCTAACTTCAGATGAGCAAGTTTTAAGAGATGTGATTTAATTTATGTTAGATATTAAAATGTATAGCCTAGCCAGTGTGGAATAGTGGTTGAGTGTCAACCCATGCACCAAGAGGTCACCAGTTTGATTCCTGGTCCGGGCACATGCCCAGGTTGTGGGCCCCATCTCCAGTAGGGGCCATGCAGGAGGCAGCCAATCCATATTTCTTTCATCTACGTTTCTCTCTCACCCTCTCCCTTCCCCTTTCTCTCTAAAATCAATAAAGAAAAATATTTAAAATGTATAATAAAGAACTATATTATGAAAGATTCTCATGTTCAACAAGCATATGCTGTGCTCAGAAAGTGGTGATTGCACTATCTGCTTGGTTCTTTTACATTTTGACATTGAAGTAGGTGATATTATCTACTTTAGCCCCGTAAGAAGACCAAGGTTGAGAGTGAAAGTGGCTTGCTAGCTTGCTTGCTTGTAACAAGTGATGGAGCCAGCAGTCACACCTGAGTCCTCTTATTCCAAATTGTGTGCTGTTTTTGTTTCTCAGTATGGAATGCATCATTAATTTTTTGTAGCTGATAATCAGCAATATACTATTTTTAGTTTTTTTAAAAACCAAGGTGGAGATTCCAAGTATGTAGACACATAACAGCATAATAATGATAAACATTCATGTGAAACTTCACTTTTGCTTTTTGTCAAACTAGACCTTTGAAACCTCAGAAATGAGAAACCGTGCCGGTGATCTAAAAGAGAAAATTACTCAATTGGGCAAATATGTACAATGAACTTTGAAACTTGTGAAATATGATGGATTAATATGAATTGAAAGTACTCTCCAGGAGATCTTGCTTTTTTTTTTTTTAAATGTCCAGTTAAATTTTTTCCCCCTACTGTCTTTGTCCCTGTTAGTTCTTCTTACTCTTAATGTTACTCCAACATTTGGCAAAAAATTTGTCATAGTGTACTTGAAAATTATTTATTTAATCCCCACTTACCTTTTATCCTTCTTCCCCACTTTTTAAATAAGAGTGAACTTCCATATATCAGAATTAGTTAGGTATGGGATATTTGCCTAGTAATTTGTTTCCGTTAATCTGAATTTTTACAACATTGAATATAATGAAATATTTATCAGTGAGTTTTCATTAAACTATTTAAAACTTTTTTAATGTTTCAAAGCTTGTAGAGTTATTATTCTGAGCATTTATTATTATAGAGAACTAGAGGTATAGAAAGATGTAAGGAAACATGCTAAATTTGAACCAGTGCTATGGCATACTCTGGAAGATGTTTTTGCATAAACACCAATTACCAGCCTATTGACACTTGTCATGTGCTTTTAAAAATAGTGAATAAAAATTGTAGTTATTTAACCTTAGTTGTTTGGGTTGTATGCAAATATAGGGCATTAGTTAATGTTAAATAAAAATGGTTTATATTTTTATTGTTCTGTCCAAATTTATTGATTTTCATGTATTAGCACTAATTCTTGACTTTGTGGTTAACAAATATGATACAGATGGGAAACAATGTAAACGGCAGCACTTTTATTTCAGTTTTTTACATATCCAAACATGGAACCACAGACATGCCTTTGTAGGAGGGTTAAACTGCAACGCTTTTAGAAGTCCCAAGGGAGTAAAATTTTGTGGTTCAGATAAATTTGGAAGTTATTTGCCTAAAGGAAGTTAAATAGGTTTCTTCTCTAGAGGACTGCTCATAGCTTTTGATAGGTGACTTACTCCCAAAGAAGGTGGTAGAATTTACATTATATTGCAGAGTTGTTTAACTTTATTGGTTTTTGTTTCTCTGGCAAACTCTAATACAGAGACCTACAGAGTTTCTTAGGAAATACTGAGTTTTGATGAATTGTTCACAAGGAAGGGGCTCTGGACTTACAGGGATCTTTTTATGTACATACACACACACACACACACTCACTCACGCATTCTTGCTCATAATAAGTGATTAGTGAAAGATTATTACTTGATTTTGTTGATTAATATATTTGTTAATAGAAATATTACTGCAGTGGGTTACTCCTTAAACTACATGAGCAGTTTTGCCCTGGCCGGTTTGGCTCAGCGGTTAGAGCGTCGACCTGCGGTCCTGAGAGACCCGGGTTCGGTTCCCGGCACGTACCTCGGTTGCAGTTTGTCCCCGGCCCTGGTCGTGCGGGTGGCAGCCACTCGATGTGTTCCTTTCCCATCGATGTTTCTCTCTCTCTCTCTGTTCCACTCTACCTGAACAAAAAAATGGGAAAATGTCCTGGGGGGGGGGGGGGGTGATAAAAAAAAACAAACCAAAAAAAAACTACATGAGCAGTTTCTTTAATTGTTAATTAATGACATTGTAAAGGCAACTAACCAGGAAAAGAACCTTAGGTCCATTGTCATTCAAAGTATGTTAAAACCTAGAAAATGTGAGGAGAGGGATCTTTGAATTAAAACAAGTGGACAACTCTTACTTAACATACTATTTTTTAAAAAGTGGGTAAAATTGAGTGAAAAAATAGGCTGGAGTCATGGTAATGCATATTTATGTCTATCAACAAATGATACCTACCACAGTAGTGAGGTAACACAAATGACCTATATATTAAGCATTATAAGGATGAGTCCCAACTTCAGCACTTATTTATGATGTGACATTGGAGAAGTTGTTTGAACTTTGAGCCTTAGTTTCCATCTGTGTAAAATTGGGATAATAATTGCACCTTCCTAAGCTGTCCTCTCAATGTTGTGAAGATCAAATAAAATGAAAGAGGGTATATAATTCTTTGTAAACTGTCAATCATTTATACAAATATCAGTGGTTAGTATACCAGGTTTTTCTTTATATGCCTTGTACTAATATGAATTCAAGTCCTAGGTTCCATCTAGCTTTATGACTCACTAGCTTCTCAGTGGTGGGTGGATCCCAGGAAAAAGAAGGTGTCCCCTGGCCATTGATGTAGTTACAAGGGAGGCAGGGAATAGTCTAAAATAAGTAAAAGGAAAAAAATTGAGACATGATCTACAGACTATTAATGAGGGTAGTTTATTGTGTGGTTGATAAACTGATGCCAAAGAATTTCTGAAAGGGAAGTTCCAAAAAATATTTTGTAAAAGGTTACTTAGTTGAAGGCTAGCAGTTATTTGTGTGTGTGTATATTCAGAAATATTTGTGGGGGAATCTTTCATTTTTAATCAATCTTGGTAATTCTAAAAATCCTGGTACCATTCTTCAAAGAAAAAACTGGTTGTTCAGGATAATTTTTTAAGGCTTTGGTTATGACTTGTACTAGACATTGACTTTTATGGACTAACTTGTTCACCAGACATGAATACAGCTGCTCTGTGGTAGGCACGTGTTAAGTTCTGCTGCTGAAGTGGTGCCTCAGACCTAAAACCTGTCCTCAAAAAATTAACGATCAGAATTAAATTGTGCCAGTTTGGCTATCATTCAACACAAGTCTTGAGGTCTTTTTTCAGAATAAAACAAATAATGTAATTAAAGGGAGAAAAATGAAGAGGAAGAAAAGGTTGGAGAATTTAATTAAAAGGTAATTACTTTATGCCCTGGCTGGTTTGGCTAAGTGGTTAGAGAGTCGGCCTGTGGACCAAAGAGTCGAAGATTCGATTCCACTCAAGGGCTCGATTGTGGTTGGTCCCTGGCCCTGGTCCGGGTTGTGTGGGAGGCAGCCAATCAATGTGTCCCTCTCACGGATGTTTCTCTCTCTCTCCCTTCCTCTCCTTTCCTCCCCCTCTTTCTGAAGATAAATAGAAAAATATCATTGGGTGAGGATTAAAAGAAAGGTAATTGTTTTATTAGCTTTATAACTCCAGGTAAAGCCACCAGTTTGGATGAGATGGCAGCTTTAAAATGAGCTGCTTTTTATTTTTCTTTATTGATTTTTAGAGAGAGAGAAAGGGAGAGGGAGAGATAGAAACATCGATGAGAGAGAATATTGACTGGCTGCCTCCTGCATGCGACACGAGGGATTTGGCCCACAACCTGGGCATGTGCCCTGACGGGGAATTGACTAGTGACCTCTTGATGCATGGGTCGATGCTCAACCCCTGAGTCATACTGACCGGGCTAAAATAAGCTTCTTAAAACTGGAGTCAGCCCATCTCTACTGTCTATATTTACCATGAGCTAATTCACAGTGTCAAGTGAAAGAAAAAGTGAGAACAAAGAAGAAAAATCTGTGAATATGTCATATTTTTCTTGAAAAGACTTAAAATCTCCATAAGAGGTCTACCAAATTTCACTGAAAGACCCATTACCCTGGTGAAAATGATATGTGGTCCCCATAACCTACCTTTCATATATTCATTTATTTTACATTTCTTTTCTACTTGAATATAAACTGCTGAAGATGGACCTCACAGTTGTATTCCCAGTGCCTGGAACAGAGCTGGATGCCTTGAATAGTCTTCACTCAATATTTGTTGAATAAATGTTGGATATTTCCTGCAGTAAAATTAAGGTGAAAGTGAAAAATTACAAAGACAAACACTGTCTATGGTAAATTTAAATGATCACGTTAATTATTTTTCAAGGATTGTTTACTATCAGTGTCCATTAGACATTTATTTAATCTAATTTTTTTATCGTCACCTGAGGACATTTTTTCGTTTTTTGTTCAGATAGAGAGGGAGGGAGGGAGGGAGGGAGGGAGAGAGAGAGAGAGAAAGAGAGAGAGAGAGAGAGAGAGAAACATCGACATGAAAGGGACACATCGAATGGTTGCCACCCGCATGACCCAACCAGGGCTGGGGACAAACTGCAACCGAGATACGTGCCCTTAGTGGGAACCGAACCTGGGTCTCTCTGGACCGCAGGCCGACGCTCTAACCGCTGAGCCAAACCGACCAGGGCCCATTAGACATTTTTAATAGTGCACTGTGATTTAATATTATGTTTGGGACCACAAAACATACACAGAAATGTTTGATAAAAAAAAGTTGAACATCAAGCTTTTATTTAGAATGAGTCTCAATTTTTCCTACTGGAAAAATATCTGACTAGATTGATATTTTTCATATTACCAATTATAAATGCAAGAACAACTTGGATTTTATCTTGTACTTTGTACTGCTTAAATTTTATTATGATTTCATGTGTACCACTTAAAAATTATTCCTAAACTAGCAAAACTGAAAGAAAGCTATGTTTATAGTAGTACAATAATGCTGATTTTTATGGCACTTTGTTCATTGCTTCAGTTTGTATGACCTTTAATCCTATCTTGAAAGTTGCAAGTCTGAGTAAAAATTTGGTCATGGATTTCAACATGGAAAATTTGGGGGCACATTTTTAAGGAGTGCAACTGTTACCACAATCTCTTGACTGAAGTGCCTCTCAGTGTCACATTGTTAGATCATTTCACCCATCTACAGTTCCACTGCATATTGAGAAATAATGTGTGCCAGAGAAGTTCAGTGGTAATTCTGTGTTCAACTGTGAAAATTAAACTGTCTAATGATCTTTAAGTTAGTGTGAGACTCATGTATATCAAGTGGAGTACTTCACAGTTGTGGGCTTATTGCACTGTTTTCTCCAGTTTTCTGAGGGCCCTTTTTATTCTAATGCCTCTGTGAAATCCCCAAAGTGACTCCTGCTTTACTTTTGACCTTAGCCCTGCATTGTTGGAAAGTCCTTGTATGTTTACTCTCTTTCCTAAATTCCTTTTGCTCCAGGAACCCTGGGCCTATTTTTAGCCTGGGTGTGGTTTGGCACAAGAGAGAGTATGTAATTCTTTGTATTGTGACATTTATTTTCAGGTTAGAGTTGTATGACAACATGCATGTGTGGAGAATGGCTTTTGGATTCCCCATCATTTGAGGCTTGGAAATTGTAAAAGTGAGCCCTGGCCAGTTTGGCTCAGCGGTTAGAGCGTCAGCCTGCGGTCCAGAGAGACCCGGGTTTGGTTCCCGCTAAGGGCATGTACCTCGGTTGCAGTTTGTCCCCGGCCCTGGTTGGGTCGTGTGGGTGGCAGTCGCTAGATGTGTTCCTTTCACGTAGATGTTTCTCTTTCTCTCTCTCTCTTCCTCTCTCTCCCTCCCACTCTGTCTGAACAAAAAATGGAAAAATGTCCTCGGGTGAGGATAAAAAAAAAAAGTGATTGAAGTTGTACGGTTTTCATAGAAGAGTTAAGTATGAAATAAAATGTCACCTAATTTTAGTTATTACATAAATTTTGGGAAATCATGGTCTGATTTTAAGATACTATGTGTTCTCCAGCGTTTCTTTAAATCATAATATGTTCTTGATTTCATGTTCTTGATTTCTCTTCTTGAGTTTGAGATGGCATTTTATTCTCAGAATTTTTCTCAGGGTGTTCAATCAGATTACAACTATTAGTACAATCAGCTATTCTTATATGCGATGTTATTTTAATTACTAATATGTAATGCTTTTTTTTTTTTTTTTTTAATCCTCACCCGAGGATATTTTTCCATTTTTTGTACAGATAGAATGGGAGGGAGAGAGAGGAAGGGAGAGAGAGAGAGAAACATCGACGTGAAGGGACACATCGAGTGGCTGCCACCCGCACGACCAACCAGGGCTGGGGACAAACTGCAACCGAGGTACATGCCCTTAGCGGGAACCGAACCCGGGTCTCTCTGGACAGCAGGCCGACGCTCTAACCGCTGAGCCAAACTGGCCAGGGCTGTAATGCTTTTTCTTGACTAATACTAAGTGCTCAACACTTAAACCATTTCAATAGTCAAATCCTGGTAAAAGTTGGCAGAATAAGAGGAAATGGGCTAGAGGGAAGTTGGAACTTGAAAGGTGGAACACAACACATAAACAGAAAAAGAAACTGAAATGGTGTACTTTACAAATAGTGGATGTGCTAATTGCATAGCAATTTTAGTAAAATCAATTTGGCTTAAGAGTATTTTATAATGTATTAAAATGTATTTTATGAGCCAAAAAAAGCTCTTACAGGTTAATGTCTGATAGCTGAGAATATTCAATCAAACAATAGGAATTAACTCTCGAAGTTAGTGAGATTGTCTTGTATTGGCACTCAGAGTGCTAATCATTTATATCTATATGTCTTTCCACACACACATACTTATAATCACAAATTGAACATTCCTAATTTCTGAATAAGAGTATATGCTTTTGGTTAAGAAAGATGACTTGTGCCTAATTTTTTGGATTTGATCTAAGTTTTCTCACTAGGCTTTTTGACCTTAACATTTGTGAGCCTCAGTTTTCTCATCTGTCTCACTAGTAAGTTGATGGTACTTATCCTATAGGGTTGTTATAAATATTCACTGAAATAACACGTTTTAAGCACTGTGAAAAGTGTTTCTCACAGTAACACTTAATAAATATGAGGTTTTATTATGTCCTCAGATATAAATAGTGAGTGGTTTATTTTTATAACTTAGAATTTAATGTTTGAAGCTGTTTTTTGTGCTTTGTTTCATTGAGGAAGTTTTAAAATGTCAATTTAATGCTCTTTGACTCAGATGATCTACTTCTCTTTCTGTTTTTATTAACTTTCTAATTTATGTATTGCATTAAGACCTAGATTTAGACTGAGTTCAGGAGGAAATTAAGAGAATTGATACCTGTATAATATGAATTGGTCATAACTAGAATTTTTGACGAACCAATTATTTCTTCTGGCCATTAAAGCGTTTACTATAGGTGAAGGGAAAGAGAAAATTGCAGTATAATCTCATATTATGTTTTTAAAATGCTAGTGTTATGTAGTTTTCTGCTATGGAAAGTACTGTGATTCTTGTCAATTTGATAACATTTTATGTAAAGTAGCTCTAAATTTATATAAGCTCTTTTGTTGAATTGTTCCTTTTGTAGGGAATAGACAGGTGTGGAATGTTAAAAACCTTTGTGTATAAGTTATATAGTTAGCTTGATTAGTATTAAGAGAACTGTGTAGTGGGTTAAGAAAAGGACTTAGGGCTGAGTTATTACAAATAAACTTTGTACTTATAACTCTAAATATGGGTATTAAGCATATAAATACTTTCAGTCCATTGATACAATAGCTGCTTATCTACATTCATGTAATAGTACAGTAAACTGTTATACTCAAAGAGTGGGGTGTTCATGTTATAACAACATTTTATACAGTCAAGGAGATTATACAGTCAAGGTCCTTTGTGGGTCAATCTATGTCTGTCTCTATTTTCCTTTCTATATTTATTTTTTTCCTTCTTTTTCCTGTCACTTAGTTAAATGTGTTGATTCCCCCCACTCTCCAGCTCTGTCTTTCATTATTTATTATTTATTTATTCTATGTCTGTAGGTCTGCAGCTTGCTCTATCAGTTTTTCCCCCAACCTTTACCTTTTCCTCCTTTCTCAAATCAAACAGGCGACAATAAAGAATTTAACTTTTATTTTTGTTTTTTTAAATCCTCACCCAACAATATTTTTCCATTTATCCTCAGATAGAGTGTGAGGGAGAGGGAGAGAGAGAAAGAGAGAAACATTAATATGAGAGAAACATATCAGTTGGCTGCCTCCTGCATGACCCCGACCAGGGCTGGGAATTGCAACAGAGGTATGTGCCCTTGACCAGAATCAAACTCGAGACACTTTGTTCTGCTGGCTAGCGCTCTGACTGCTGAGCCAAACAGGACAGGCCTAACTTTTATTTTTAAAGTTATACTTCACTTATGGTTTTAAAAATATTTTTTATTGTTAATTTTAAAAACAAAACATTTTATATACATTTTTTTAAAAATATTTTTTCTGTATTGATTTTAGAGAGAGGAAGGGAGAGGGAGAGAGATAGAAACATCAATGGAGAGATAACATCAATTGGCTGCCTCCTGCATGTCCCCCACTGGGGATCTGGTCCACAACCTGGGTATGTACCCTGACTGGGAATTGAACCGGTGACCTCCTGGTGCATGGGTCAACACTCAACCACTGAGCCACACCGGCCAGGCGCCAGGCGATTTTGTCTATATATTTTAAAAACAATACAGTTCAATATAATTTCCATTTATGATTGAATGAATGCCTCTTGAACACTGTTAAGCTTTATTTTTTATTGTGAATTAAGGGATCTTGTAGTACTTTCAGAATCATATTTTTGAAATTGAATTACTGTAGAGCCTTCAGGACTGTGAAGGAAATTTATCTGAATCTGTATCAACTCTAGAACATACCCTGGAAGTTATCTGAATACTAATACCTACAAGATCTACATCATGTTAAAGAGTACCAAGGACTTTAAGGTGTTAGTGATAGTTTAGTTGCTTTAGGTTTTCCTGATAAACTGAATTTTTGAATCTTAGTACATTACTTTTATTTGATTATTCAGATATTATTTGCAGAATTTTGCCTATCCTCCCCATCCCCCTTTAAAATGTTTAGGGTCAGTGGTCAGTGTAATGGTTCAGAACTTGCTTGAATTTTACACCAAGCTCAGTTTATGGTTCAGTTCTATGATTTAGCTATCTCCTCATTCATAGAATAGTTAGCAGTATAACTTAAGTCATGGAGTTGTGAGAATTAGTTATATATAATATGTATTTATAATCTATATATTATATACATATATCTATAATACATAAAGTTGTTAACAAAGTTGCTAGCCAATCCTAAACATTCAGTAAATTATGGCACCGATTGTGTTAGAGGATGCCCATTTTCATAAGAAAGGAAGGAAAGGCTGTGAATTGAAGGCCTAGCTCTCTCTACTATAATAGGCTGTGTTGTTTGATTTCTCCTTGGATTATATATTATGAGGAAAAGTGGGAGTTGAGTAGTGAATACTGGGACTTTTATTCTTGTGGTGTTATAGTCTAGTATGAATGAGGGAGAAAGGGGACCATTTAGGAATGTGGTCCGTTTTATCTTGCTTTTGCACCAGTGAACTACTATGATTATGGGCTCCATCTCCAGTAGGGGGCGTGCAGGAGGTAGCCAATCTATGTTTCTCTCATTGATGTTTCTCTCTCCCTCTCCCTTCCTCTCTCTGAAATCAATAAAAACATATTTAAAAATAAATTAATAAAAATAATAAAGTATTTGCAGTATAGTTTTTGTTTAAAAATTATGTGCTTCTTGAAAAATAAATCACTGCAGAAGTATATTTAGTAAAAAGTATTATTTGCTTTCTCCATTTAAAAAACAGTCTGGGTACTTTCATACCTTTCTAGTTTAAACACGAGAGAGAATTTTCATTAAATTTTTTTTAATTACTCTAAAAGATAGTGATGTGAATTATCTTTTCCTGCTTTTATAAGTTTCTCAAGTGTTTATTTAATTTTTCCAATAGTTTCTGTTTATTCTTACATTTTATACTCTTCTCTCCTTCCCTCTGTCCTATGGATAGTAGTTACTCAGTGAACTGATTCAACATAGAAACCAAGGGCAAGTGGAACCTAAGTGTTAAGATGCCAATTAATCAATGATCAGAAAGGAAAATAAACTGGTGAAGATTATCACTGGGAAAAAAATCTTGATTCATATAACATTGATTTAGATGACTAATCAGAAGATCTATGTATTTAATAATACTGAGAGTATACTGTATGTGCCAAATGTTATACTTGGCACTAATAATATACCATTGAACAAAACATACACAATTTATATCCTCATATGACTTATAGCATATGGTGTATGCAGGAAAATAAACAGGCAGTTACAATATAAAGTGATAAATGAGGATATGGCAAGCAAGTGGTTGAAATGGTGAACCGTCGAGTCCAGTCTTGATAGGGAAGTGAATATAGAAGTGGGCTAAGAAGGGAGAAAGTAGAAGAATCTGGTGTCTGCAACTCAGAATGCAAATGGAAAATAGATGCAGTTGGTGTAACTAATTTAGAACTGGAAGATTGTGGCCAGGGAAAAAGATAATTAATTATCCCATTTCCCATTCAGAGAAAACAAGGTGATGATGAAGTGTGGTTTAGAGTGGCCGAAGTGGAATTGCACGAAAGGTGCTGGGGGTGAAGTGCTTATGATATTAAAAATAGACTGTTGGATGTATTATCCTTAAGAATGTTGAAATAATCCAAGGTTATGTAGTACTTGGGATAGAGAAGAATGTTGTGTGCCACATATCGAGAGTTTTGAGTCCTTTGGAGATCAGTAGTTCTCACTGTGACTGTATATTGGAATTACGTGGAGGACTTTGCAAACTACTAATGCTCTATCTTAACTTGCTGCACATTGGAAATTCTGATGGTTAGCTCCCATTCCCAGCTATTCTGATTTAATTTGTATGGGGTGTAATGTGAGCAGTGGGATTTTAAAATGCCCCCAGGTAATTCAAATGTGCAGGAATTGCATAGGGAGGGGTTTTTATAGGAAGCTGCCTGGAGTTATAGTTGAGAGCGATCCTGCATCATGAAGCAGAGGTACATAATAAATAAAAGAATAAGCAGTCCTTGGGAGGGCTGAAGGAGAAGCAGCTTTTACTTAAAGCAAACTGAAGATTTTTGAGGATACAGATGTGTTTGTTTTCCACAGAACAGAATAAACCATCCTAGAGGGAAGTTTTGATAGAAAGAGAAGCAGCAGGAAGTTGGATAGAGGAGGAGAAAGCAAAAACAGTACAGTGGTTAGAGTACAGGAGAGGATTGATAACTGAATAAATTTAGCTCTTGCAGGTGACCAAAGATAACAGCGCATAGTAGGTTCAGAATTAGTCTGGAAAATACATTCAGCAGACCCCTAGTGACTGACAGACCTTGATAGGTTGAACTTTATTGGAAGGTCTAGCCTTGTATCCTTCTCTTTGTTAAGGGATTTGAATTGATTGTGAAGCGGGTTGGATCTTCAGGACCCATGGAGAGGCACTGAGTTGCATGAAAGGCTGATGTTTCTCAGGTTCCCAGGGACACGGTTAGAGGCCCATCTATTCTGACACTGGCAGGCTGAGATTCTGGAGTGTCAGAGTTTGGTCATTGTTACATAGCATAGCTCCGCTCATCTGACATGCTGCTGTACCTAACAGTGGCAAAGCCTTTTTAACTGTTTCTTTACTTTTACACTTGATACTTTCAGGAACAGTTTTAATTGCCCATTTTCAGATTTGTGAGCAATGACTGATAGGTGTTATTATTATTTTTTAATGTATAAATGGTTTAGATTTAGAAAAGTGAAAAGAAACTTGATATATTACCCAAGCTAACTTCTCATTTATTTATACGTCAGAATTTTATGCATAGAGACTTAAAATGAGTTTCACAAAGAAACCACTCAGCCTAGATTAAAGTATAAACTGTATAGGGACTAGAAATTTATAATTGTTACACTGATTCAAATTTGTTTTAGGAATAAATTGGTTAACTAATTTTATTAATTTGACACGTAACTCAATTTTCTTGTATTGTTAAACTTGGAAAATGAGAACATCAGACATCACTGTCAACAGTACACCTAATTTAATTTTCTTTTAAAATTAAAGCTTTTTAAAATATAATACAATCTTTAAGAGCTGCCCTAGTTATGCAGATCGGCTTTGAAATTACCTTTGAATGAAGAATTTACTTAAAACATCAACATTTTTTCATATATTTTTGGTCAGAATAAGGTAAATAGTGAAGTAGTAAATTTGGTAACAGCTTGATGTAGAAATAAGAAAATTGTTTGCTAAGTGGAAAATAAGACTTATGCCTGATTATAGTATATCATGTTAGCTAGTAATTAAAACCCACTGCTTTTACTAAGCAAACCTGTGTCATGATTAAAGCTTTCATACTTTAAAAAATTCGATGATTTTGTATACAGTGGCCTTATTTCACATGTGTTTGAATTATGAAATTAAAAGTAACTTTTCTAGGCTCTGACACCAAGTAGATGAAGCCTATGATGGGTCATAGGGATTTAGGCTACATCAAAAGGATGCTTTAAAAATATTTATTTACTCATTTATTAGTTTGAGAGAGAGAGAGAAAGGGAAAGAGAGAGAAGGAGGGATGGAGGGACGGAGGGAGGAGGGGTAGAGAGAGGAGAGAGAGAGAGAAACATCAATTTGTTTTTCTTTCCCTTTATTCATTTATTGGTTGATTCTTCTGTGTACCCTGACTGGAGATCAAACCCACAACCTTGGTGCATCAGGACAGTGCTCCAACCAAGTGATCTACCTGGCCCTGGCCAGGGTGCTGTTTTGTTTTTTTTTTAATCCTCACCCGAGGATATTTTTCCATTTCTTGTTCAGGTAGAGTGGGAGGGAGAGAGAGGAAGGGAGAGAGAGAGAGAAACATCGACGTGAAGGGACACATCGAGTGGCTGCCACCCGCACGACCAACCAGGGCCGGGGACAAACTGCAACCGAAGTACGTGCCCTTAGCGGGAACCGAACCCGGGTCTCTCCGGACCGCAGGCCGACTCTCTAACCGCTGAGCCAAACCGGCCAGGGCACAGGGTGCTGTTAACAGCTGGTTTGTGACATACATTTTTATATGGTTTTCCAATATTCTTATTAGCAAGGTGAAAACTGAGGAGCAATTTAAATGGTGCTTGTTTTTCTTTTCTCATTTTGGTTACATTCATTGACTTATCTTATGTTTAGGTGGATATGAATGATACTTATTTTCAAAACTGAATTGATAATTATTTAACAAAAACTGCACAGTAAGTTGATTGTCTTAGTTATCAGTGGTACGTTTCACAATTTTGTTTTACAGATTCAGACTGTTTATCGGAATGTTAATAAGATTTTCTTTGGCTGTGGTGGCTGACATCACATGGGTAAATTTTCTAGGCCAAGATTATTTCTACTATACTGTACAGTAGGAAATTCTGTTAACTCGGGTCAACATTTATGTTGAAATATACCCAAAGCTGCATCTTGAGGAAAATTTTGGCTTTGTTTATTCAATCAGCTTTGTTATATAGTCTGTCACTTAAAAAAGTAGGGTCGTGAGAACACTAATTGTTAGGTTTTTTTAGTTTTTATGGCTTATCTGATTTTTAGGTATATGTGTGTTAACACTAAAACAGAAATATAGACTGCCAGTACTCAGTGGCCTCAGACCATATGATACTCAGTACCTCTCAAAGTCTAAATAATTGATACTGGGGAAAAATGTTTAAGAGTTTCATAATCTAACCTTTCTAGATTCTCTAATTTTATTTAATTATTTATTCATTCATTCATTTATAATTGTTATTAGATCATCTAATTTCTATCCTTGGATATAGTTTGACCACTAGAAAACTATAATGTTAGCACACTAGTTTTACTTCTTGCAGAATTGCCTTCAGTGAATTGCCTTTTAATGTTTATGTCCACTTTTATTTAAAGACATTATGAGAAGCAATTTTGTTAAACTTTCTAATGACTTTCCTGTAAAACTTCTGCTGAGAACATTAACCCCATACTTCATGCTTTGTTTTTAAGATGAAATCCTATATGACACAATTTTTTTAAATTAATTAATTTTTTTTTACAGATGTTTCTTCTTTTCCCCCAGACACCCTCCTCCCGATCCCCTCCCCACCCTATCCCCAACATTGTTCTCTATGTCCATGGTTATGCATTCATGCATATAAGTTATTTGGTTTATCTCATCCATCCTTCCTTGTTCCCCTCCTCTGAGGTCTGTCAGTCTGAACCATACTCCTTTCTACGCCTCTGGGTCTATTTTTTTTTTTTCTCACCTGAGGACATTTTTTGCATTTATTTTCAGATAGAGTGGGAGGGAGAGAGGGAGGAAGAGAGAGAGAGAAACATCAATGTGAGAGAGCCACATCTACTGGTCGCATGACCCCAACTGGGGCTGGGGACAAACTGCAACCAAGGTACGTGCCCTTAGTGGGAACCAAACCCGGGACTCTCAGATCCACGGGCAGATGCTGTAACTGCTGAGCCAAACCAGCCAGGGCCCAACACCATTTATTGAAGAGGCTGTCTTGACTCCACTGTATGCTCTTGCCACCTTTGTCAAAAATTAATTGAGCATATTGTCTGGGGTCAATTTCTGAGTTCTCTGTTCTGTTCCATTGATCTATATGCCTGTTCTTGTGCCAGTACCAGGCTATTTTGATTACAGTGGCTTCGTAGTATAACTTGACATCCGGTATTGTGATCCCTCTTCCTTTGTTCTTCTTTTTCAAGATGGCTGTGGCTATTTGGGGTGTTTTTGGTTCCATATAAACTTTTAGAATATTTGTTCTAGTTCTGTGAAATACGTCGGTATTTTGATGGGGATTGCATTGTATCTATAGATTGTTTTGGGCAGTATGGACATTTTAATGATGTTAATTCTTCCAATCCATGAACAAAGTATATGCTTCCACTTTTTTATGTCTGCCTCTATTTCTTTTTTCAATGACCTGTAGTTTTCTGCGAATAGGTCCTTTACTTCTTTGGTTAGGTTTATTCCTAGGTATCTTAATTTTTTTGCCTTTATGGTAAATGGGATTGTTCTTTTAGTTTCTCTTTCTGTGTGTTCATCGTTGGTGTATAAGAATGCTATCAATTTCTTGATGTTAATTTTATATCCTTCTACTTTGCCAAATTCATTTATTAAATCTAGTACATTTTTGATGGAGTCTTTAGGGTTTTCTATGTGCAATATCATGTCATCTATAAATAATGACAGTTTCATTTCCTCCTTTCCAATTTGGATCTCTTTTATTTTTTCTTCATGTCTAATTGCTGTGGCTAAGACTTCCAGTACTATGTTAAATAAGAGTGGCGAAAATAGGCATCCTTATCTTGTTCCTGTTCTTAAGGGAAGTACTTTTAGTTTTTGCCCATTGAGTATGATGTTGGCTATAGGTTTTTCATATATGGCCTTTATCATGTCATGATATGATCCATCTATTTCCACATTGCTGAGTGTTTTCATCAGAAATGGATGTTGGATTTTGTCGAAGGTCTTTTCGGCATCTCTCTCTCTCTTTTTTTAATCCTCATCCGAGGACATTTTTCCATTTTTTGTATAGACAGAGTGGGAGGGAGAGAGAGGAAGAGAGAGAGAGGGAAACATCGATGTGAAAGGGACACATCGAGCGGCTGCCACCCGCATAACCAACCAGGACCGGGGACAAACTGCAACCGAGGTACATGCCCTTAGTGGGAAACGAACCCGGGTCTCTCCGGACCACAGGCGGACGCTCTAACCGCTGAGCCAAACCGGCCAGGGCTCGGCATCTCTTGATAAGATCATATGGTTTTTATCTTTCATTTTGTTTGTTTGTTTATTTATTTTTTATCCTGACCCAAGGACATTTTTGCATTTATCTTCAAATAGAGATTGAGAGAGAGAGGGAGGAAGAGAGAGAGACATTGACTGGTTGCTACCCACACAACCCCAACCGGGGCCGGGGACGAACTGCAACCGAGATACGCGCCCTTAGTGGCTACTGAACCCAGATCTTTGGTCCGCGGGGCTGACGCTCTAACTGCTGAGCCAAACTGGCCAGGGTGCTTTCATTTTGTTTATGTGGTGTATCACATTTATTGTTTTGCAAGTATTGTACCATCCAGGCATCCCTGGGATGAATCCCATTTGGTCATGATGAATAATTTTTTGATGTATCGCTGGATCCTATATGCTAATATTTTGTTAATTTTGGCATCTGTCTTCATCAGGAATATTGGCCTGTAGTCTTCTTTCTTTGTAGTGCATGACACAATTCTTTAAAAATTAATATTTGCAGATATAGAGCACCAGTTAATGAGAGGAACCATGGATATCACCTCTTCCCAGCCTGTTTATAGATGAGAAAGTTGAGGCTCAGAGAGGTCACCTATAACTAGCCAGCCTAGAAATTGTTTCCTCTAACAACTGACCCAGTTTTATTTTATTTTTTTAGGTTAAAAAAAAAAAGAGGTGACATTGAAATTGACAAACATAAAGTTAACCATTTTGAAGTGAAAAGTTCATTGACATTGAATACAATCACAATGTTGTGTAACCTCTGTCTAGTTTCAAAACATTTTTATTACGCCAGAAGAAAAACTTTATCTATTACAGTTGCTCTTCATTTTCTTCCTCTCTCCAGCAGTTGACAACTGCCATACCATCATTCTCTATTTTTTCTCTATGGATTTATCTATTCTGATATTTCATGTAAATGGAATAAACAATACTTTACCTTTTGTGTCTGGCTTCTTTCACTTAGCATAATGTATCCATGTAGTAGTATGTTATCAGTACTACTTCATTTCTTTTTATGGCTGAATAATACTCCATTGTATGTAGCTACTACAATTTACTTATTCATTGTTCATTCATTAATGGCTGTTTGGATCATTTCCACCCTTTGACTTTTGTGAATAGTGCCATTATGAACATATGTATACATATATTTGAGTTTTCAGTTCTTTTGGGTATATACCTAGGAGTGAATTTTCTGGGTCACATGATAATTCACAAGACTGTGAGCTTCTTGATGCCAGGAACATTGCTTTACTTATCTTTGAAATTGCAGAGCCTGGCTATGGTGGGCACATAATAGACCTCAGTAAATGATCAAAGAGTAAAGAAGCTTCCAGTCTAGAAAAGGCAGATATATGTCAGTAACTAGTGTAGAACTTAAATAGTGCAGTAGAGGCAGAGAATGCATGGACTGAACATTCTATCTGGGAAGAGGGAGAGGGGCTTATGAAAGAAGGTTTGCTTCATGGAAGATAAACATTTGAGCTGCTTCTTGAAAGGAAATTGATAGAGGTTCTTGCTAGAGAGGAAAGGTAATCCACTTTAGATAGTAAAAGCAAAAGAACAGGCCCTGCTCCTGGAAAAGTGAGGCATCTCAGAATCTTTTTTCAAAGGTCATTATGGTAGTAGGCAGATACAGTAGAAAGGAGGCAACAGTTCTAGTGTTGCAGGCTATAATGAAGGTCTGTCTTGTTTATAGCTTTGGTGATGGGGAGAAGAGGGTCTCAAGAGCTATTTAGGATGTAAAATATAAGTCATCAGATGTGAGAGTTGTAAGAGGGCAGTCCAAGATAACTCTCTTTTCAGTAATTGGATATTTGGAGAATGAAATAAATTTAATTGTAAACATGATGAGTTTGAGATGCCCATGAGAAATTCAGACAGAAATGTACCGTATGCAATTGTATATAAATTTTAGACTCGGGTGGTACGTATGAGCTGGAAGTCATAGTACATATGAGGGAGTTGAAAGTAGTGGATTAGAAAGCAAGATTGTAAATATAGTAAGACTGTAGGAAATAAAAACAGAATCCTGGGAATTGTAGACTTTCTTCTACTTAAAGATGATCAAGGAGATACTTTCAAAGCATTATTACTTTTCCTTGATCTCTTTCATTTCCTTTTATTCTTTCCCACTTTAACAGAGTTCAGAAAATGTCCCCTTTACAGCCTTTACTATTTGTGATTTCCTCATTTTCTCCCTTCCCTTCTTCACTCTGCTGAATTATTCTGATGCCATTAATTTATTCATCTTTGAAGTATTTGTTGCCGGACTAAATTAGGGAAAATGCTTAAATTTAAAATAAAAAAGGAAATGCTTAAATCAGATATGTGAGTTCAAATCCCTTCATCAAATGGGTATGATATATTTATACCTTCATTTCCACTAAAATAGGCTGTCTGCCATTTTTTAAAAATATGTTACTCTATTGGTTTATCTTTTGTTTCCCACTTTTGATAGGTATGGATAAATATTTTGCTCCTTTCACTTGAACAGCTATGAAATTATGATGATAAATTACATCTTTGACCCCAGGATCTGGTAAACCATATAGCTAGTATTGAAGAGTTGGTTCCTGGCTCATTTTCAAGGGGTTGTTGCCACTCAGCCCTATCTGATTTTTTTTTTTTTGCAGTGATTTCACTGATTCCAGATATTTCTGTTTTCAAGAAAAGCCAGAACTCCTGATTTTTATGTGATTAAAAAATTTTTTTAAAAAATATTATTTTGGCCAAATGAAACACTCCAGTATTTTATCCATTTGTAACAAAAACCAACCAATATCACCTACTGAGTTATCTGAGATGTATTTGGTTCTCTTGCATACTATGGTGAGAGAAGATTATAGTGGAAAAGGAGATAGGTTCAGTCCCTTGGTTTTGGAAGATTGGATGATAATGGGGTCATGAAGTTAGATGGGCTGTTGTCTATCCCACCTGCACTAAGTTTACTGGCAGTGAATCTTGCCACCTTCACCTGCTTATTTGCTGAGGTCTTGATCCTGGGCACCATGATTTGTGACTTGAAATTAGTAAGGGAAGATGTTTTTCTATTATTTTATCCTGCATGTTTAAGTACAAAATTAAAACATACACTTACTGCTTTGGTTTTTTTGTCCCTAGAATGTAAACCAGATGAATTATAATGTTTCTGTCAGTCAGTGGGTTTCATGTTCTGAGCACCTGATTTACTAAATAAACTCAGAGTATAATTTGTTAGGATTTACTGTATTATCTTGATTTATTTTTATAGAGACAACGTAAATTTTTATAGGAAGTCTCCTCATCACATAGGAAAATCAGGGAGATATGTTGGAACTGACCTTTGGCTTTTCTATGTATTTTCCTTGGGAGGGAAAAGTAAAGATACTTGCAAGTGGAACTTTCATAGTTTTGATTGTGCACATTCCCTTTTAGCAACAGCTTCCCTTGTAAATAAATTCCATTTGTATAAAAATTAAATCTTACAATACAAAAGTATATTTTTAAAATGTGCCACAAAAATGTTAGAAATTGATTACTAATTCTTGATCTAACTGCCTTTGACCACATCAGATTAGTTTATGAGAGAAATTTATATTCTCTGTCTTACTTTTGAATCAAATAGTACTTCCTGTGGCATACTCTTGAATAGCCTCAACATTTGGAAATCTCTGTTCGCTTGGAGTTTCTGGGTTTGAAAATTCCCAAAACTAGTACATCAGGTTAGCAATCAGTTTAGGATACCATTTTGATGGAAAGAAACGAGTAACTGTAAAGAAAAGAGCCTTTGAAGACAATTTAAAAGGAATTTCAATACTGTTTAAGCTCTGGAGGCTTTATCTTTTCTGTCTTTCCAAACACTTTGTACATCTTTTTATTATGGCACTTATCACATTTATATTACCATTACATGTGTATTTTACCTTTTTAGTTTGTGAGTGTATTGAGGGCAGACACTGTCTGATTACTCTTTTGTGTAATTAAGGTCTAATACATAGTTACTTAATTATAATAGAATCAGTATGAAAGCCCCCAGAATAATTATTGTGAAGGTCAGTAGTTCTTATATAAAATGTACACATACCCACACACAAAACAAGAAAATAAAACTTAGTATTTTGTTCTATTTTAAAAGAATCTTTTTCTTTTTATTATTTTTATTAATTTATTTTTGTTACAGATGTTTCTCCTTTTTCCCCCGTTGATACCCTCCTCTCGATTCCTCCTCCACCCCAGCATTGTTGTCTAAGAATCTTTTTCTTAATTGAATAGCTAAGTGTATACTGCTCTACTATCAACTCATCATAGGGAATTTCTAATCCCAAATTAATCCCCTGGGCTATAAACATGTGGCATGCTGTGTGGACTGTTTATTTCCTGTAGAGGTTACTTAAGAAATGCAAGTGCATTTACTATATAAGTGAATTTCGTGATTATTGTGTTTTAAAAATCGAATGAAAAATTTCAAACATTAAATGTAGAAAAATTAGTATAATGAACTCCTTGTCTTCCTGCCCAGTTTAGACATTTATCAACCCATTACCAATTATATTTTATTTATATTCTTTTTCACTTTTCTCCCACGCTCTACTTCCAGAATTATTTTGAAGCATATTCCAAATACATGATTTCATTTGTAAATACTTCATTATGAATCTCTAGAACATGAGTTTTCTTTTTATTAAAACAAACCATAATACCATTATACCAGCTATAAAGGAAGCAGTAACTTAATATCACTAAATAACAGAAAATGTTTAGAATTACACAGTTTCTCTTTTTCCTCCTCCTCCTTCTTCTTCTTGTCCTTTTCCCACTGTATTAAAAAAAAAAAAATTGAAGTTGAATAAGTTCTACATATAACAGTTTTAACCCACAGATTCTCCCCTTCTCTTTTCTTTTGTCCTTGATTTGCTGAGGGAACTGGGGTTGTTGTTTTTTGCCCTTTAAGGTTTCCCACAGTATGAATTTTGCTTAGTTTATCTTCATGATGTATTGTAACATTTATGTCTTCTGCATTTCTTAAATCAGAATCAGGATTGATTTTTTTCCCCCTGGAATGTGTATTTTTCTTTTGAGAGGCATATAATGTCTAGTTTATTTTCTCTCTCCCTCTCATGACTGCTACATTCCAAATATATTAAGGATTGCAATATGGTGATATTCTAATTCTATAATTTCTTCTTTATTATATTGAATATTTTCTTAAAGAGAAAATGAGTTTTCATCAACTCTCTGATTGCTGCGATAAGTATTTTCTTCTCCATCACTTTTCAAAAACAGCCCTTTAGCACTCTTCACAGGTGATCAGTGGAATAACAAAAATCTTTTGGATTCGTGGACTCATATATTTGAAGTGCTCCAATCCATCACAGTAATGATTCTTTTCTTTTCTTTTTTGGTACGTGCCAATAGCAGGAGCTGAACCTGGGACTCTCTGGTCCGCAGGCCAACGCTCCAGCTGCTGAGCCAAACCAGTCAGGGCTGCAGTAATGAGTCTTAATGATTTCATCTGTAGCCACTTGAAGCCTCTTTAGTTTGTCTTGTGAGTTCTTTTGACATAGTCTCAGTAGTCTTTCTGGTAGGCCAAGGTGCTCCAGGCCCATCTTAAATTAATTTCCTGCTCCAGACTTGGGATCGGCCATTTTTCTAATAGCCGTTGTTTCTGTTATGTGGAATTGTCAACACTGTTTGTTTGTTTTTTTAAATCCTCACCCGAGGACATTTTTCCTTCAGACAGAGTGGGAGGGAGAGAGGGGAAGAGAAAGAGAGAGAGAAACATTGACTTGAAAGGGACACATCGAGTGGCTGCCACCTGCATGACCAACCAGGGCCGGGGACAAACTGCGAAGGTACGTGCCCTTAGTCGGAACCGAACCTGGGTCTCTCCGAACTGCAGGCTGACGCTCTAACCGCTGAGCCAAACTGGCCAGCGCAACACTGTTTTTTTACTGACACAATTTAAGACCTTTTTTTAAGTTTTATTTTGTTCTTAGAGTACATACCACTAACGAGTCACAAATTATTACATTGTAAAATCAATTGAAATAGTTTATTTGTATGGTTATTCTACATTTTCTGTATACAGTATAGAGTTTGATTTGTTTGTTTCACTTTGCTTTTGATTTTGAGATTGCTTTTTATATGTAAAATATTTATACCATTACAGAATCAGATCCATGGAAATAAGTATCAGAGATGTGTAGTTCTTATCCCTGTCCCCTGTACCCTATTTCCTCCATTTCTCATAGATCATTATTTTTTAAAGTTTCTGTATATCTGAGCAGTGTTATTTACAATAGCTAAGGTCTGGAAATAGCCCAAGTGCCCATCAGGAGATGAGTGGATAAAAAAGCTGTGGTACATTTACACAATGGAATACTATGTGGCTGTAAAAAGGAAGGAAATCTTACTCTTTACAACAGCACAGATAGGCCTGGAGACTATTATGTTAAGCAAAATAAGCCAGATAGAGAAAAATAAATATCACATTATCTCACTTATATGTGGAATCTAATGAACAGAATAAACTGGAGAACAAAACAGGTCTAGAGGCATGGGTGTATGGAATAGAATAACAGCTCAGTGGGGAGGGGGATGAGGGGACAGGAAGAAAGGAACCGAAGATCATATATGCATAATCCATGGACACAGACAGTAGTATGAGGATGGCCTGGGTTGGGATGGGGGTTGAGTTGAGAGGGGCAAAAGGGGAAAATGGGGGACATCTGTAATACTGACAACAGTAAAAAAATTAAAAAAAAATAAGCAAATGTGTATATGTTAATAACTCTCTCCTTTTCTTGGATGACTGATACCAAAACATACTTTTCTTTACTAGTATGCCATTGAATTAAAAAATAATCAGGATACTGTGCTGATAAAAAACAATAGAATTTGTTCAAGTTTACAGAGAATTGACATTTTCTGATAACTTGATGGATTCTGTTAGCTTACATAATTAGAAAATCACTGTCTTATTATTTGGTAGTTTAAAAATTTTGCTTTAATCATTTTTGAGGGAATATGTCATATATACATATATTGTTTAGGAATAAGAATGATATATATCTATACAGGGTGGGACAAAGGTAGATTTACAGTTGTTCATGTGGAAAATAATACAATAATTAATAATTAATTCAAGAGTAAACTCTTATGTACTCACATCTGTAAACCTACATTTCCCCCACCTTTTATATATCTTTATCTGTCAAATGGAAACATCTATAAGGAAAATAATTTTATTTTTGATAAAGATTGAAAGTTTATTAGTATTTTATTTTATTTTTTTTATCCTCACCTAAGGACATTTTTCCATTTTTTGTTCAGATAGAGCGGGAGGGAGAGAGAGGAAGAGAGAGAGAGAGAAACATCAACATGAAAGGGACACATTGAGTGGCTGCCACCCGCACAACCCAACCAGGGCCAGGGACAAACTGCAACTGAGGTACGCACCCCTAGCGGGAACCGAACCCGGGTCTCTCTGGACCGCAGGCCGATGCTCTAACCGCTGGCCAAACTGGCCATGGCAAAAGATTATTATTTAAAAAGATCTTTACTATTTATTTATTAAAAGTTATTAAGGCACAAAATCAATATGTATAGCTATAGAAATATAGTTTCTAAAAAGCTCTTGATTTATTTCAGCTTGTGTATCCACTAGACCTTTTATCAGACATTCATGAAACCTTGGTAAAGTAGTTTTGCAATTTGAGGCTATATTTGCTGGAAGCCTGACAGGACTATTCTTTGCTATGTTGTCCCATTTACATTTTTTAAGTGCTTTATTATTATTCTTGTATAAGAAAAACATTCAGTAAATAGAATCTTTTTTCTTTTCTTTTTTTAATACTGTAGTTACTTCTATTTTCTAATTTAGTGATTCCCAAAGTATGGGCTGTGGGGGTTCTGCAGCCTTAGTTTGTATCCTGAGTAAACAAATATGTGTTATGAATGTATCTACTATTATTTCAAACTGTACAAATATTTTGTAATTGATAGAATCTAGTTTATAAAACATTGAATTCATTGTAGCTTTTTTTGTTCTCTTGTATTTTTTTTGTCATTGGATGCTAGGAGTCCTAATTATGTGGTAATCTATGACCTTTTATTACTTCTCTGGTTTAAAAAACTGAATGGTTTGTTCAGGCAGTCATTTACATATATACATAATTTATTCTTGAAAGTGTATAAAAGTTGAACAATAGACTTGTGTTATAAGGGAGAGAGTTGTGTCACCAAAAAGCTAAAAATACATAGAGGGTGGTGTATATGTATATGTATAGCCTAATTATTGTGGGTACTCTGAGTTGGGAGAGGGAGGAAAACCTCCACAGGTATTCAGTGGCCATTATTTTTTCCAGGTTGGAGGAAGGGTAGTTAATTGAGGTATAGACCCTTTCCACAGGCCCTCTGTCTCTCGTGGCTCAACTACTGGATTGAAAATTTACACCATATCACTAGTCTTTCATCCTCCTCAGAAGGATATACCTTAAGTAGGGGTGAGCAGAAGAGAATCTTTATTCCCTTGTTCCTGAAACATGAAAAGAGGGTTTTGGGACCAGTTGACCCAGTGGTTGTACTGATGATCCCTGTGTGGCTGCCTTTCTGTGTCTGCCTTCCCGAAAAGTAAGTAATGATGTGGGTTGGTGTCAGGGTATGTTGAGACTGCTGAAGAACACTTATTTCAGTACATCAATCCCATGGGAAAACAAGGACCAAGCTCTTGGGTAATTTTTTTTTTTTAAATCCTCACCCGAGGACATTTTTCCATTTTTTTGTTCAAATAGAGTAGGAGGGAGGGAGAGAGAGAGAGAAACATCGACGTGAAAGGGACTCATCGAGTGGCTGCCACCCGCATGACCAACCAGGGCCAGGGACAAACTGCAACCGAGGTATGTGCCCTTAGCGGGAACCGAACATGGGTCTCTCTGGACTGTAGGTTGATGCTCTAACCGCTGAGCCAAACTGGCCAGGGTGGTCATTTTTTGTTTTGTATAAAGGTGGGGTGCTTGGTTTGCGTTGTGCTGATAGGAGTGTATAGCTCTGCATAACACCATAAAGTGGGAGTGGGAGGCGCACGTCAATCTAGGGTCCTTTTCTTTTTCACTTTCCCTTCACCTTTTCTGTTTCTTATCCTTTCCTGTGTCCTCCTCTTTTCTCCCCTTCCGGCTCTTCCCATTCCCTCCATTTTACTTCTCTAGTAGTAAATTAGTCAGTTTCATAGTTAGTGAGCTGTTTCTTTGTACCAGGCCTTGGTTCAGTTATTATGTAATGTTGGATGAGACAAGGTTCCATGTCAGGAGCATATTCTATTGAAACTACTTGGAGAATTATTGTAGATGTAATAAGGTGGGAGGAAAATATAGTTGTAATAAGGCTCCACTTATGGGTACTTATTTTTGCTCTTGAACTCATGTATATAATTTCTGTGACCCAAGTTGCACTGAAGTGGTATTAGCTTTAAGATTCTCCGCCCTGCCTGACTGCCCTGTGTGCTGTAAATGTTAAGATATACCCACCGAGATAACTCTGAGTTTTTGACCCACTCTAGTGAGATTCATATCAGAGTCCAAGGTCCATTCTGTGGGAGCTCTGACACCCTCTGTTCACATGATCTAAAATAGCTGTTTCCACTTAGCGCCACTCTCCACCTGTAGCCAGGGAGTCTAGGCCTGGCTCTGTATTGAATCAGCTGTGTCATTATGAGCAAAATTACTTAACCAGTCTTCTATGGCTATACTTAATTTGAGAGATGACCTTACAACTCAGCCCCTTCATTGTGCTAATGGGAATTCTGGATCAAAAAGAAGTTTAGTGATTTTACAGAGGTTACACAGAAATTTAGTGGCAAACTGGAACCTGTAATTTCTGACTCTGTCCTTAGTACTCTGTTTTGCTACCTTTCCTATCATAAAAGTCAGTGGTGAGCATCAAATGACATAAATGTTGGTATAACTTGATAGGCACAAAATTTCAGGAGGTAAGTTATTTCCATTTGCTTCCTATTGTCAAGAGGCATTTATGAACCTTTGCATATTTTTTTATTCTTAATCATCTTGGCAGCAGGATCATTTGTTATGTCTTTATGTATCCATGCACTTTAAGGTCAAACCAATAAGTGTAGTTATCTTGTCACATTAATATATTGATACCCTTTGAAACCAAAATTGTGCCCTGGCCAGTTTGGCTCAGCGGTTAGAGCGTCAGCCTGTGGTCCAGAGAGACCCGGGTTCGGTTCCCCCTAAGGGCATGTACCTCGGTTGCAGTTTGTCCCCAGCCCTGGTTGGTCGTGTGGGTGGCAGCCACTCGATGTCTCTCTTTTGCGTCGATGTTTCTCTCTCTCTCTTCCTCTCTCCCTCCCACTCTATCTGAATAAAAAATGGAAAAATGTCCTCGGGTGAGGATAAAAAAAAAAAAAGAAACCAAAATTGTTTCCTTTATTTATGGAGGGTATATATGAATAAACTGATTATCTAATAATGAGATTATGTACTTTAATTTTAGACCAGGGGTTTATTACATTCATTACAGGCAGTTTTCTGACTGATTTAGTGGGAGGCATATTAAATTGATTAATATTTAGATAAAAAGCACTCATTTATGATTTTAGTATGTTATTTCTTTTTTTCTTTTTTTATTTTTTATCCTTACCTGAGGACATTCTTCTATTTTTTGTTCAGGTAGAGTGGGAGGGGGAGAGAGGAAGAGAGAGAGAAACATCGATGTGAAAGGAACACATCGAGTGGCCGCCACCCGCATGACCCAACCAGGGCCGGGGACAAACTGCAACCGAGGTACATGCCCTTAGCGGGAACCGAACCCGGGTCTCTCAGGATCGCAGGCCGATGCTCTAACTGCTGAGCCAAACCGGCCAGGGCTAGTATATTATTTCTTATTGTGACTTTTAATTTCAGGCATTTGTCGTCTGATAAATGTTAAGGTTCATTAGGGAGTCAAGATTTGCCTAGGATCAAGTCTTTTTTTTTTTTTTAGATATTTTTATTGATTTTTTTTAGAGAGAGAAGTGAGAGGGAGAGAGAAACATCAATGTGAAAACGAAACATTCATCTGCTCCTCCTGTATACCTCTTACTGGGGATCAAGCCCGAAACCCAGGCATATGCCCTGATGGGGAATCAAACTGGCAACCTTTTGGTACACAGGAGGATGACCAACTAACTGAGCTACACCAGCCAGGGCAAGTCTCACGCTTACACTTATTACTTGTGTGACCTTGGGCAATTTTTAAAAACGTCTCTGTGTCTTAGTTTCGCTGTTAAGCTAGGGTTAATAATAGTGATGAAGGTAAAAGTGACCATTGTACCATGGAATCATTTACTCCCTGAAACAAGCATATGGCACAGGTGAGGAAATGAAGGCATGTAGTGGTTACACAGCTGATAAATATCATAAAGGTGAGATTTGCACTCCAGTAAGTCTACCTCCAGAGTCCATACTTTTTGAGCACTGTGCTATACTACCATCTTTATTTCTTTATAAGTTCTGAAAAGTTAATGAGAATAGGGCATGTAGAATGGTTGGTACAACTTTAGTTTTTACAGCTTTTTGGGTTACAGAATTGTGAATAAAGTTTTGTGGACCTAGAGGTTAATTTTGGGAGAGTTTTAAATACATAATTTTCCTTAGTTCTAAAAACACTGGTAGCTTGTTATAATGAAAGAATCCTAGACCCCAGCCCCAGACATCCTGGAGCAGAATCTGCATTTTAATAATCTGCATTTAAGAACCTTAAAATTCGAGAACTTCTGCCTTAGATGATCTTAAAGGTTTCTTCCAACTCACAGTCCGTGAGTCAGTGCTTCTAGAGCATCAGCCAGCATGGATATTTCAGTGTTAATTATTATTTTCAGGGAAGAAAATGGTAATCTATCAGTGATTACTTTAATGTAAATCACTGTAATGCAGATTTTTTGGCTTTGTTTTAAGTCAGCTCTTGAAGTAATACCTGTTTAGATATGTAAAAGGTTTCTGATATAGTACCAGATTGTCCTAAATTTTATCCTGTATTATCTGAGGAAATAATTAGAATTCAAGATTTTTAAATGGCATTAGGACAAATATTTTTCTTAATCTCACCAAGTAAGATTGTGATTTCAAACAGGTACATACATAAAAACACTAAGAATACCATGAAACTTTCTTATTTTTGAACAGTTCACTATTCTGATGTTTCATTGAGCAGATTACCTACAAAGAAAATGAGCACCAAACTTGCTCGATGGAAATGTTTAATTTCGTTAGTCTCTGGAATATAAAAATTTCTTTCAAACTTAAAGAAAGGGTCTTCTTAAGATTTTTTTTTTTAATGTGACAGTAATGTCTGTTTTCACTGTTAAATTACTACCACCGGGCACATTGTAGATATTCACAGATATTTGTTGACTGAATAAGAGTTTGTTTTTGGTGAATTTGCCACTGTTTTCAAAAGAATAACATAATATTCTGAAAGGAATTTTTTAGGCAGTTGAGCATCTCCCCCATGTTCACTAATTGCTGCATTAAATAATCTTCTCCCTATTAATTCGTGATTCTTTTTTTGGGGGGGTTAATAATCCTCATTGGAGGATATTTTAGAGAGAGTGGAAGGGAGGGAATGAGAGAGAGAGAGAGATGTGAGAGATGTGAGAGAGACCCATCAATTGGTTTCCTCCTGCAGGACCCATCCAGGGCCGGGATCTAACCTGCAACCCAGGTACATGCTCTTGATCTGAATAGAATCGGAGGGTTGATGCTCTAACCGCTGAGTCCGGGCTCTTTTTTTTTTTTTTTTATGATTTCTTTAATTGTAGAAGACAGTTAAAGAAATTATCTTTAATAAGTTGTTTGACTTTGAAAAACCGAGTAACAAGCATAAGTGTGTGTAAAGAAGGAATAATATTGCTAATATTAGATCAAGTCTCATTGGAGGAGATAGGTTGAATAAAGTATCTGGGTCCTAGTCTGGTTTCTGCTTTCCTGAGAGTTTACGAGAACTCTTTTCAGGGAAACCTGTGAATAAGATTTTGAGTGAATCTTGGGAAATAGCATCTGTTTCCCATAGTTGGGTATCTGGCAGTACTGTGGTGTGTACCAGTCCTCTATAGAAGATATTAAAAAAATAATGACATAAAAGAAGATAAAAATAAATGGAAAATATTATTTTAGGGCAGGAAGACTCAATATTATAAATCTTCTGTAAATCTTGTCTAAGATTTCTGTTCATGTCATCTAATCACTGAGAGCTTAGATCAACTAGATAAGTTGTTTTATTTTTCACCATAACCCACATCCCCATCTTACATAGCTGTATAGTTACTTATTTGTCTTTTTTCCCTTTCTGAAATGTAAGCTTATAGGGATATGTATATCCTATACTTGGAGCAGAGGATGGCAGAGCCCTAACTGCTACACCTACTTCTGCCTCCATTGCTTTTCAGAAGATTGGGGGAAAAAAGTCAAAATGACATGCCTGTGAAGAAAGTGCAACATGTTTAGAAACACTGGTAAGAAAAGCTTTGCAAACCTATACGGAAAGTGGGAGAAAAAAGCTGTCAAAGGGCCCCCCACTACAAGGTAAACAAACTTCCTTTTTCTGGAACTCCTGTAACATAGAGGAAGTCACTTTCCTTTCCCTTTCTAACAAACCCAACTTCTGGATTAGGCATTTTGGCTGCATATGGACTAATAACTGTAAGACCACAATCCAGGGCCCATTTTCATCTACAAAGCTACTCCAGTGCCAACGAATGATGTGATGGTACCTTATCATCCTCTAATTGGGGAATTTCACATTTTCCCCATCCTAACCCTAGAGATGGAAGAAGCAGGACTACAACATCCCATGCTCAGACCAAATGGCAGTACTTGGACTGCAACCAAGTAATCACTGCAAAATAGATCTAGGTAGCAAGAAATTATATCCAGATTCTCATGGAGGCTACTGCAGAGTAGGACCATGAAAGCAATCAAACCTTGTATAAATAATTTTTCTTTGCTTTTTAAAAAAGTTAACGAGGGTATGCTCATCTTTCTCTCCTTATTGAATGCAGACTTATCAGGGTATGCTTTATTCACTATGGTTTCCCCAGCACCTTGAACTTACAGCAGACAGGAAGCAGTCAATGACTGACTGAATGAATGAATACTTCTGTCCTTTCTCTCATAATCCACAGCACTTATTGTCTGTTGCATAGTATTTTGGTCATTAATTTTGTTCAGTTTAGCATCTTATAATGCTTCCTATTATTTTCTTTTGGTTCAGTGTCTAACTGTTTCATTCCTGTAACAGTCTTCTCTGTGCTCCTTGATGAAAAAAATGGGACAAATGCTTTCTTGTCTATCTCACAGTGAAAGGCAGATGGATATAACTTGTTGAATTGAATAGATTTATTTATTCATAATGACTTAAATTACTAAAATTTAGTTTGCCTTCAACAAAAGGAGTATTTTTTATTGGATAATACAGTATAATTCTAAACAAAATAGGGTTTTTTGTTTATTTTTTAAGTACAGAGAATTTTTGGAGATATTTTGTTGAGCTCATGAAAAGGAAGTTGGCAGTTTTGTAATTGTAATTTTACAAATTTCTACACAATCTGAATTAAAAATATCACAATTTTCGGTGAGATACAGATTTCTTACCTTGAAATTTTAATTTTATATTTTTGTTTATTTAATTTTTTTTTTCTTTATAGATTTTAGAGAGAGATGAAGGGAGAAGGAGAGAGAGCTAGAAACAGTGATGAGAGAGAACATTGACTGGCTACTTCCAGTATGCACCCCACTGGGGATCAGGCCCACAACCTGGGCATCATGTGCCCTGACCAGGAATTGAACTGCGACCTCTTGGTGTATGGGTTGACGCTCAGCCACTGAGCCATACCGGCTGGGCGAAATTTTAGCTTTTTAAAAAGGTTATACTATAGTTATGTTTAAACTTGGTTTTAAAATGAAACATTTAAAATTAGCACAATTTTAGTCTACATTTTATACATACTTTTGCATAAACACACAAATGTTTTTATAAATACTTTATCATTTTTCATTCCAGCATATTATTCAACAATGTGTGTAACTATTTCTTGTTTTACCTTTACACTGTTAGTAGATTTTAAAAAATTATGGCTGATGTTTTATAAATCTCTTTTTGCATACAGATTTTATGTATTATTTCTTTGAGGTAAATTTCCAAAAGCATACTTATCATTTTTAAAAGGAAATATTTTAACAGTAATTGAAACAATACCATAAATGTACAAAAGGAGAAATTTAAAACTATGTAAAAGTTTTGTTCTTTTCTAATTCATATTTATCTAAAAATTTGTTGTTTTTTGCTTTATTTCAGACCAGTCTATCCATATGGGGATGGGGAAGCCTTGGCATTGTCCTTTCTCTAATAACCTTTGGACCCTTTGTAATATTTTATTTGGCATTTTATATCCTCTGCTTTGTGGGTGGGTAAGTATAGTCAATGATAATTTTACAATTCATATGTCATGTTCTGTTGTTCAAAATTGATACAAATGACCAAGAGAAATGGAAGTATGATTTATTGTGAATGCTATTTTTATAAATTGTTTTTACCAAAGTTTAAAAGTAAAATTAAGATACTTATAGAAATAAAATGATAATGGTTATTTTTTGTACCAGAAATATGGTTAGTCATCTTCAAAAATAAAATAAAAATTTTAATGATGCAAACTTTTTTGTGGTAAACGAAAGTTTTTAAGGTTTTTTTAAAAATTTTATTCCTTTTGGAGTTACTCCCTTAAGGTATTTTTAAATTCTTTTTGGTGTTATTACTTCTTTAAGGCTGAAATTACTTATCTCTAACAGTAACAAGATAAGTAAGTTGTATTGAGATGACACACCAAATTTTACAGAGAGATATTGTCTAGACTTCAAACAATAATGTTAATTATTTTCTTTAGTGAATGCTGTCATTTTTGTTTAAGAAAATTCAAACAAACACCTGAATTTGCAGTTTTTTCTTCATGGTTATTTGGTTTACAATGTTTATGCTCTTTACTTTGCCTTAATAAACCTTTATAAGAGAGGTTTCAGTCAAGATTTTGTATAGCTTCCCATTCAGAGCATTTGGTATCAAACATGAATTACATGTTAAGAGAATGTATAGCTAAGAGATGCTTGTCTTAGATATTCTAACCAGCTTAGCTGAAACAAGCATTTTGTTAATATGTGTGTATATATGTATATACGTTTATGTGATATATTTCTGTAATTATTTGTGAAATGAATACCTATGAGTTTGTTTTTTTTTTAATCCTCACCTGAGGATATTTTTTCATTGATTTTTAGATAGAATGGAAGGGAGGGAGGGAGAAACAGACAGACATCGTTGTGAGAGGGACACATTGAATGGTTGCTTCCCACAAAACCCCCACCAGGGCTAATGATCAAACCCACAGCCGAGGTATGTGCCATTGAACCCACGACTCTTTGGTCTGCAGGCCGACGCTCTGACCTCTGAGCCAAACCAGCCAGGACCCTTCGAGTTCTTTTAAAAATATCTTTGAGAACCTCCAAATTTGGAGGAGTTATTTGATCCTATAGGTTTAGAGGACTTAGCTGAATTGAATAACACATGACCTGGAAGACTGTATAAGACACTAAAGGGGTAGCTTCTGAATATGCCAATTACCTGTTACCTCTTTCAGCATATGGGTTTGAAAGTCATGCATAGCCATTTTTTTTATCCTCACCCGAGGACATTTTTTTTTTTTTTTTGCATTTTTCTTCAGATAGAGCAGGAGGGAGAGAAGGAGGAAGAGAGAGAAACATTGATATGAGAGAGACACATCGAGTGGTTGCCACCCACATGACCCCAACCAGGGCCTGGAACAAACTGCAACTGAGGTATGTGCCCATAGCGGAAACTGAACCCAGGACTCTCTGGTCCACGGGCCAACCAACGCTCTAACCACTGAGCAAAACCTGCCAGGACAGCATAGCCAATTTTTTTTTTTATCCTCACCCGAGGACATTTTTCCATTTTTTTATTCAGGTAGAGTGGGAGGGAGAGAGAGGAACAGAGAGAGAGAGAGAGAATCATCGATGTGAAAGGGACACATCGAGTGGCTGCCACCCGCACAACCGACCCAGGCCGGGGACAAACTGCAACCGAGGTATGCGCCCTTAGCGGGAACCAAACCCTGGTCTCTCCTGGACCGCAGGCCGACGCTCTAACCGCTGAGCCAAACTGGCCAGGGCAGCATAGCCATTTTTGTAGGGAGTATACCCAACTGATTGTTGAACAAGTGAGAATTAATTAAAGGACTATTCATAAAACTGCTTTTTATTTTAGTTTTAGTATTTTTATTAGAATTGCTTAGATATGATAACTGTGTATTGAACAACTAAGAAATAAGCAGTAGGACTCAGATAAATGTTCTGAATATCTTTGTTGATTATAAAGATGATTGAAGCTATACATCTGCAGTCATCTGGCTTCTAAATTATATTCCTTAGTCCTAAATTAAGGCCAGAGCTGTGTGGTTGCATAGTGACATGGTTGCACCATTCCCATGCGGGGTCATAACTACTTTACTTAGTGGAAAGAAGATTGTCCTGAGATGTATCTTTGAAAGAAATTTCTTCTCATTTCTTCACTAATTGAATAAAACCTTGGCAAAAGTAAAGGAGAAGGATTTCCCAATACTTCAGAAAAGGAGGAAATTATAGGTTTACAGAGAAAAGTAGCCCTAGGAACCCTTGGAAGATAGAGAGGTGGAGGATTACTTCTTTTAGACTAAACTTCTTTATATAAAATTTGGGAAAGAGAGAAGGGTGCTGAGTGTGTGCATTCATTTCAAAGTCATGGAATCTCTGTTGTTACCTTTTTGTATCCACTAATTTATTAAGTAATAATTTTCAAAAAAATTTTGGAAACTTGTAAAGTATGTAAACATTTTTAGGCAAGATGGGACATTGTAGAGTGTGGGAAAGCCACTAAAAACTCTTTCGATAATATTAAGTCACATGGTAGCATGTGAAATTCCAGCTTCATGCTGTTTCATAAATTGATGGTCTGTTCCAGACTGTTGATCCCAGTGAAACTCATTGCCACAATAGGGGACTTCTACTTGCATACTAGCAAGCCTCTCAAAAGGAGATTAGTTAATTAAGCACTCCTAGGTTATATTCAGTTATGGTCCATGGGTACCATAATTTCTGAGTCAGATCTCTCTTATTTTGGCTCTAGTTACAAAGAATGATTGTCCTCACTTTAACTTAGTATAGTTTAATGCCTTATGAATTTTAAAAGCAAAAGTAGGCTTTTAAATATTAATCTCAAATAAAAATGTTTCATATAATTAAATCATTTCTTAGTTTTAGTGTGTTTATTGTGTAAGTTTTTAAAGGTATGTTTTTATTTTTTCTTAAAATGCAAGCATGAGAGGTATTAATACATTTTTCTGTGGAAACCACCTTTTTATTTTTTGCTAATAAAACTTAAGTTTTTAAATTCTGCAGTTTATGTATTTACAGTGTTGAAAATGTATATATTTTGCTCATAGTTAAAGCTAATCCCTTATTTTCCAGTATAAGAATACCTTTGGAAAGAGAACCACTGAGGGATATTTGTTTTTTGCTTTATTTGGTTGTTATTTTAGCATACTATTTATATAGTGTTATGGGTTATATAATGGCATTCTGTTATGTTTGTTTGGTTATGCAGTCATTTGCAGCATCTGTTTTTACTTAAACCTCAGTGCTGAAGCTCTTACTTCGATTTTTTTGTAAGATCAGAGTGTTCCTTAGCTTACTTTCCTACTATCATACTGTGGGCAAAGGTTTGTATTATCAGTCTATTTCAAGGTGATGTTTTTAGAGGTACATTGTTTACTTAATACACACATTTTATTGTGTATGTAAATGAGCTTATAATCAGATAAAACTGAAATATAGAACCAACGTGATTCTTAGTAATAACATCAGATACAACACCGATAAGTGAAATTTACTGATAATTCTGATGCCAACCTTTTTAAAAAAGAAATGAAAACAATCTATGATGTGAGCTGGTTTTATTGTGTTTGTGTTTTCTACTGTCCTCTCGGCTTTTGTGATTCCTGTACTGAAGAGCAGTGAAGTGGCAGAGAGCCATGAAGAGCAGAGAACCTTGAGAATCTTGAGTAGTTGGGCGTGACTATATATAATTTTTCACTGTTCCCTTCTTGTCGCTACAATCTTTGAATCTCTGTAAAATTACTATATGATCGTTACAAAATTAAAATTTAGTTTTCTTCCTTATGGAATTCCTGTCTACATACTAGTGCTTAGATTAATTGGTAAATTTTAAATATAGGAAATATTGATCGCATTTGGTCAGTACTTATAGTAAAGTAGTTCTAAGTCATTGTTTATCTTACCTTGATACTATCATTTTCTTTTATTAATTCCAGGCTTATTTAAATAAATCATAACTTGCATCATTTTTATAACATACAGCCTTTGTTCTATATTCATAGTGGCAAGTTATATTGATATCTCATTTTAATTATTTAACAATAGAAAGTGTATGATTTAGCTATGGATTTAGATCTCACTTGTTTTTGTCTGTGGTTATTAGCTAGCCTACTTATTTAATGAGGACTGATTTTCCTGTAGTTTGAAATGTTGCCTGAGATTTTTTATGAAATATACTGGATGAAAACTTTGAAAGACATGATTGTGTAAATTTACAAATGTTTATTGTTTTTTTTTTTTTTTCTCATATTTTATTTTATTTTATTTTATTTTATTTTTTTTCCCACATCTTTATTGTTGGATGTAAAATGTATTACAGATGTTCCACATTTTTCCCCCATTGACCCCCTCCTCCCCACTCCCGCCCCCCTCCCACCTTTTCCCAAACTATTGTCCGTGTCCATTGGTTATGCATATAAGTTCTTTGGTTTATTTCTTCCCACCCCCCCAACCCCTTTCCCTTTGAGGTTTGTCAGTCTAGCAATGAATTTGTGCTTCTTAATCCCTTCACCTTTTTCATCCATTCCCCCAACCCCTTTCCCAACTGGCAACCAACAAAATGTTCTCTGTATCTATGAGAATGTTCCTGTTCTTCCTGTTCATTTTGTTTGTAGATTCCATTGTCGATAGATATGTATTCATTGCCATTTTGTTTGTTCATACATTTTATCTTTTTCTTTAAAAAGACCCTTCATCATTTCATATAATAACGGTTTGGTGGTGATGAACTCCTTTAACTTTTTCTTGTCTGGGAAAGTTTTTATATGTCCATCGATTCTAAATGACAGCTTTGCAGGATAGAGTAATTTTGGTTGTAGGTTCTTGGTTTTCATCACTCTGAATATTTCTTGCCACTCCCTTCTGGCCTGCAAAGTTTCTTTTGAGAAATCAGCTGACAGCCTAATGGGAACTCCCTTGTAGGTAACTAGCTGCCTTTCTCGTGCTGCTTTTAAGATTCTCTCTTTGTCTTGAACCTTTTGCATTTTGATGATGATGTGTCTTGGTGTGGGCCTCTTGGGGTTCATCTTGTTTGGGACTCTGTGTGCTTCCTGGACTTGTATGTCTGTTTCCTTCACCAAGTTAGGAAAGTTTTCTGCCATTATTGTTTCAAACAGGTTTTCGATTTCTTGTTCTCTCTCTTCTCCTTCCGGCACCCCCAAGATGCGAATGTTGGAACGCTTGAAGTTGTCCCAGAGGCTCCTTACACTATCCTCATTTTTTTGGATTCTTTTTTCTTTTTGCTGTTCTGGTTGGGCGTTTTTTGCTTCCTTATATTCCAAATCGATGGTTTGCTCCTTGGATATACATATTCTATTATTGAAGCTATGTAAATTATTCTTTATTTCAGTTAAAGCCTCCTTCGTTTCTAACTGTGCAGCGATCATTTCTGACTGGTACTTTTTTATGCTCTTGAGGCCCTCACTGAGTTCATTGAGCATCCTTATAAGCAGTATTTTGAACTCAGCATCTGTTAGGTTGCTTATCTCCATTTCGCTTAGTTCTTTTCTTGGGGTTTTGTTCTGTTCTTTCATTTGGGACCTGTTTCTTTGTATCCTCATTTTGGCTGCCTCCCTGTGTTTGTTTCTGTGTATTACTTAATGAGAGGTATGGGGCTCGCTGAGACCCGATGCTGCTCGTTTGAAAGAATTTAGGAAAAACCTGAAGCAGGATCCAAGACAGGCCAATCCTATGGTTAAGCAAGTAGCAACAGCTTGGGTGGGCTTGAAAGTTGTGTGGGGCGGGGTGGGGCGGGGCCTCAGGGAGTCAGCAGGGCGGGGCTACCAGTGTGAGCCAGGTTGCTGGAGTCCCAGATATGGCGACTGTCTGCCGCCCCAGGGAAGGGCTCACCAAAGGAACAAAGGCCTCTTACAGCACGTTTGTCCCCGAGAAAGCCCCCTCTCCAGCCCTCGCTCCAGTGCCAAACAGCTCAGTTCTTCCCTGTATTTCTCTGGTGCCCCTCGAGCTGCCTCCCCTCCGAGCTTAGAGGGAGAGAGTCCGACCAGTCCGTGCGCGGGCCCTTTAGGGAGCTGCCTGTGGCTCCAGCCAAGTCAGCTTCCCTGAGCCTCAGTTTCTGCTGGTTTTTCCAGCCAGAAGTTATGGGGACTTCTCTTCCTGGCACTGGAGCCCTGAGCGGGGCACCTGGTGTGGGACGGGGACCCCTCAGTCCTCAGGAAGGACCTTCCCAGCCGCAGGAGCCTCCTGATTTTTATCCGCCACACTTGGGTGTGGGACCAGCCGCTGCGCCGCCGCGCCGCTGCCGCCACCCCTCGCACCGCCGCCCCTCCTACTGGTCTGGATGTAGCTGCTTTTTTTTTTTTTAATTCCGTAGTTGTAGGACTTCCATTCAGCTTGATTTCAGGCGGTTTTGGATGATGGTTGTTCTGTAGTTTTGTTGTAACTTGGATGTGGTTGTGGGAGAACGTGATACTGCGTTTCCCTACGCCGCCATCTTGACCGGAAGTCTACAAATGTTTATTGTTGATTTAAACTTCAGAACATAGCAAACTCTGTCAATTCCTTGCCTTGCCAAAGTCACAGATTGATATTTTAGTGAACAAGAAGCCATCTATTAAATCTGAAAAATGTATTTGGCCCTGGCCTGTGTGGCTCAGTTGGTTGAGCCTCATCCTGTGCATAGAAAGGTCCCTGCTTCGATTCTCGGTCATGGCACATACCCAGGTTGTGGGTTTGATCCCCCACTAGGTGCAGGAATGTTTTTCTCTCTCTCCCACTCCTTTCCTCTCAAATCAATAAAAACACTTTTTAAAAAAATGAAAAATATATTTGGTAAAAGATGTGTTAAATTATAATAAAATTTTGTTTTTGTATCTATAATTAATTTTTTTTCAGGGGTTTTGTGGTTACTCTCCTCTTTGGAAAAACAAACTCAGAGAAGTACCTAGAGCAGTGTGAACACTCATTTCTTCCTCCAACATCAACTGGAATTCCTAAGGTAAATAGGGTAAAGGAATGTGAAACCTCAAAGTCCTGTTCTATGCAAAGATGATAATGTGATCATCTGTATAGGGCTTGGCAGATTTTTCTATAATTTATTAATGCTCATTTTAAATGTATGGGAGACTTTCTGATTGTACTTAGAAAAAATCATTTTAACAAGTTACCTTTTAAACTTTCTCAGATGTTAAAAGTGGGAATGCAAATTTGAGAAAAAGACAGAAAATTGGAGCATATTCCTGATATCTTAACCTAGAATTTCAAAGTATCACATGTGTGATTTGTGTCAATGAATGTAATGTTTTGAATGAAATAAATAGCAAGGGAACCAGAGGGAAAAAAGGAGTACTTTTTCTTTAACTCACTTTAAAAATATAGCTTGTAGCTAGGCTCTGCACTATTTATCATTTTAATAAGTTAGAGCCAATTTTATATTATTTTGAATGTTATTCAAATGATATATCATTTTTTTTTCTTTTTTTTTAATGTCATATCTTATAGATAAAATTGGAATTGAGTAGTATAGATAGTAATATAGATAGGCTTCAGATTTGCATTGCTTCAGTCCTTATTGTGGGATTGGGGCGGTTTCATCTTTTTTTTTTTTTTTTAATTTTTTTATCCTCACCCGAGGACATTTTTCGATATTTTGTTCAGATAGAGTGGGAGGGGGAGAGAGAGAGAGAGAAACATCGACGTGAAAGGGACACATCGAGTGGTTGTCACCCACACGACCCATCCAGGGCCGGGGACAAACTGCAACCCAGTACATACCCTTAGCGGGAACCGAACCCAGGCCTTTCCAAACTGCAGGCCGACGCTCTAACCGCTGAGCCAAACTGGCCAGTGCAGGATGGTTTCATCTTTTATAAAGGGAGACAAATAGTTGGCAGTTGATGCTAGGAATTTAACTTTACAATTATTACTTTGTTAAATTTGTGCTAAGATTAGGAGATGCAGATAAAGTAATATATAAAATGTTATATTACTGAAATTTAAAAACCCTATCCCACTGATTTTCATATTGATAAATAATTTTTCTCTAATACTATAAAATAATCTGAGATTTTTTTTGTCCTCCTTTATGACTCCCATTAATATGAGAGTCTTTTGAGTTTGCTCACAAATCTAAGGAAATGAACGTTTTTGTTTTTTTAAAATAATTTCTTAGCCATTCATAGTTTCCATTCATTTGTGTGATATATATAGAAGGTGGGAAATATTTTAAAAATTAAGATCTCAGCCCTGGCCGGTGTGGCTCAGTTGGTTGGGCATTGCCCTGTGCACTGAAAAGTTGCTGGTTTGATTCCTGTTCAGGTCACATGCCTTGGTTGAGGGCTCAATCCCCAATGGAGGGTGTGCAGGAGGCAGCCAGTTGATGTTTCCCTCTCACTGACATGTTTCTTTCTCTCCCTCTCCCTCTGCCTCTCTTTAAACATCATTTTTAAAAAATCTTTAAAAAAATTAAGATCCCAAACAGTAATAAATCTTAGTCAAGACTGGTCTTTATAATCTAAATTTTAGTAGATGGTATAATGAACAGTGATTTTGATTTGCTTTTTCTAAAATGATTTATAAACATGCTTTATGAAAAAATCTTAGAGGTGGTGTGAGCATGAAACATGTTTTATGTATATATATTATATAAAATATAAATATGCTTTGGTTTATATTTTTAATTGAAGGTTGTCCCACTACTTTTCATCCTGTTTCCAGACCACTGGTCTTTCTGAAGACTACAGAGAAATTGAGAAATTAATATTCATTAGTTGTTACAAATCATCCCTAAATAACATAAATTTTAAATATATTCCTTTGGCTGCTGTTTTGTGCTGGGAGGGGAGAAAAAGAAAGGAAAATTAATAATTTAACTCAAAAAACTTACTTATGGTTTTGAAGTTTCATTGAAATAGGGCAATAATATATCTGTATATTTTCAATTTTCTCACATTCTAAATAATGTTTGCTGATTTTATTATTTGCTGATTTTATTAAATTTTTGAAGTTAGTAGATTTTTGTTTTGGATGTGTAGTTTTGTTAACTTGAGAAATAATGTTTGGTTTATACTAGAGTCTCAAAAAATAAGATTATTTATTTACTTGAAGATAATGACAGGAAAGTTATAAATAATCAGTTAGAAGTAAACTACAGAAATTATAAGTCAAGAAACTATGCAATAAGATATGATGGTTTACTTTAAGTGTTTAGAAGAAATGAAACGGGAAGCCAGAACTATAAAGATCGATAGAAGATTGACGGGTGCCAATATAATTGATGAACCTCTCCAGCAAGTGAGTTTCAGTATGTGGTATTTGAATTTCATATACTGTGTGCTAGGTGTATTGCTTTGGAAAATATTAAGAAATAATTTTGCTATTTGTAGTATGCTAGAAATATAATGCTATCCTTGGATTCTATATTTAAAATTGCGCCTTAAGTATGAACTAAGTTACAATGAGGTGGTTTACTTAATATAAAAGCCTTTTTATTGAATTTGATTTAAAAAAAAGTTTTTACTGACATATTTGATAACGTTTTTCTAGTTATTTTATAGTTAAAGTGTTATCTTTAGCTAATGAACAAACTTAGTGCTTTGGTAAATCAGACATTATTCCCTACTAGTTTTATTACTTTGTAAAATGGATATACCTACTTTGAATCAACAACATTAAAAAGTTAGAATTTAAAAAAAAGTTAGTCTCCCTCAAAATATTTTTCATTGATTTTTAAAATTATGTAATTATTATAAATATTGTATACTTTAAAATTCTAACATTCATTTTATAGATGAACCCATGTTTAGCTTATCTGAATTACAAAAACATTATATATTAAGTTGTATTATTTGCTATTTATTGGTTAACTTAATGTTGGCATTAGCACAGGTATTAGAATTAAATCAACTAACATTTTTGTAATTTGAAAGGAATCTGATATGATCTTGGAAAAAATTGTTTTTTTTTTTTGAGAATTAGGGTTCATTGGGATTACTTTGCATCTCATTACATCAAAGTAATTGAAACATTTTCTGCAGGCTCTGTCTTTATGAATTTGGGGTGGGCTTGGCCATATATAACTCATTTTTTGAAAAATTTTGGCAGTTTATGAATTGGGATACCAAAATAATTTAAAATTTTTTGACATTGTTTTTGTCATATTGATATTTAAAAAATAAAATTATTTACCACCACAGTTTAGTGTGTAGAGAGTAATTATCAATTGGCAAATAATTCTTTTAGGTTTTAGTTTGTCACTGTTACTTCTAAAATCCTAAATAGTTGTATTTTTCCCCCAATATTCTATTTTAGGTTATCCAGTTTTCCTTGAGGGATTATGTCCAGTATTGGTATTATACACTAAGTGATGATGAATCTTTTCTTCTTGAAATTAGGCAGACTCTTCAAAATGCACTCATTCAGTTTGCTACTAGGTAAGATTACCACATTGTATTAACGCTGAAAATTTTAAATATATTGTTTGTACCAACAGGGAAAATAACTTAAATGGGAGGGGAAAATTGACCCTTGAATAACACAGGGGTTTGGGGCACAAATCCCTGTGCAGTTGAAATTTTACATGTAACTTGACTCCCCCAAACTGTAAGCCTTACCAATAACAAGTAGCTGATTAACACACATTTTGTCTGTTATATGTATTATATACAATATTTTTACAGTAAAACTAGAGAAAAGAAATTGAGAAAATCATAATGTAGAGAAAATACATTTATAGTACGGTACAATTTTTTTTAAAACTTGCATATAAATGGACTTTTGCAATTCAAACCCTTGTTGTTTAAGGGTCCACTGTATTACAAGGTAAGTACAACAGTAGATTATAGATAACTTGGATTATAGAACTAGAGTCCTAAAAGTCTTTAAATTATTCCTTTAAATTTAACCTTTACATTTACAGAATGTTTATTTGATTAAGCCCTGTTCTCAGTCTCTATGTCAGTGTCTTCCTCAGGGTCCCATCATGTGACTTTTCAAAGTCTTTCACCCCACTTATTGATAATTTATTAATAGAGACTCTGTCACTGTTTCCAGTGCCAATATCAAGAAAATTAGGTCTGTTTATAATCATGAAATATTTCTTAATCTTTGTTCTGTGCAATGTGCTATGTATGCACTGTGGAACATATGACAAAACCGTAGGTTATCGCCCCTCTCCTTCAAGTAATAATCTTGTATAGGGTTCTTTTTTAAAAATTTATTTATTTATTTATTTATTTTTCCCATTGCCATTTATCCCCTCTATGACCTCTTCCACCCACGAAGGCCTGAAAATCTGTGTAAAACTGTCTAGTCCTCCCCACCCTATTGAGTGGTTCCATAGATTTCATTTTTAAGAAGGGCTTATGAACCTTAAAGAACTTTAGAACCAATGAATTCTAGTGTTTATGTTGATTCATCATGTGGGAGAAACAGTTACAGAATATCAGCATAAAACGAAATGTTAATTTTGAGACATAACAGGAAGAAAAGGACATACTTAGAGTCTAAGGTCTTGATTTTGAGCTTTAGCTCTATTATTTATTAAGCTCTATAGCCTTGGATAGACAAAAACACATAAATTATTTGAATCTGATGATCAGCCATAATATTTATCATGTTGTTGTTAGGATGAAATGGCATCATCACATTTGAGAGTACTTTGTAATGATAACACCTTATGCTGACAGTACAGCACCTGTTACTCTAGTAGCGGTTTGGGGAAGAAAACCTTTCTAGAGCACTTTTGAGTTCTCTAGAACTTTGGCTTGAATTAGGCTGAAGTCTTAGCTGATGAATACTTAATAGCCTATGTATTTTATTCCTCTTTCAAATAAGATATGATGACATAGGACAGAAGGCCCTGGGACTTCTATATTATAATTCAACCTATACCATTAAGTTACAATGTATTTAAAAGAAAATCTTAATATCTATTAGTAAAATAGTAATACTAATACTTGTAGCAAAGTTATATTGTTGTATGGGACAAATTAGGTGATGTGTATGAGACATTTCAGTAAGTATTTGTTAACCAATAAATAACATTTTAAGCAAGTTACTTAATTTTCTGTGCTTCATTCTCTGTATTAGTAAAATGGGGTAATTGTCCCATAGGATTGTTATAATGATTATATGGGAGAAAGTACATGTGAAATACCACAGGATCTGGCACATAATAAGTAAAGGTTAACTTGGTTATTATTATTGAGTTTTTAAAAATTAATTAATTAATTTTTTTTTACAGATATTTCTCCTTTTTCCCCCATTGACACCTTCCGCCCGATCCCGTCCTCCTCCCATAGTATTGTCTATGTCCATTGGTTACCCATACATGCATATAAGTTCTTTGCTTTATCTCTTCCTTCCCCCAGCCCACATCCTCTGAGGTTTGTCGGTTGGATCCCTACTTCTATGTTCCTGGGTCTATTTTGTTCATCGCCTTATTTTGTTCATTATATTCCATAAATGAGATCATGTGATACTTGTCTTTCTCTGACTGGCTTATTTCTATTAGCATAATACTCTCCAGGTCCCTCCATGTCATCTCAAAGGGTAAGAGATCTTTCTTTCTTACAGCTGCATAGTATTCCATTGTGTATATGTACCACAGCCTTTTTATCCACTCATTTATTGATGGACGCTTGAGCTGTTTCCAGATCTTAGCGATTGTAAATAGTGCTGCTACAAACATAGGGGTACATACATTCTTTCTGATTGGTGTTTTAGGCCTCTTAGGATATATTCTTAGAAATGGGATCACTGGGTCAAATTGGCAGTTCAATTTTTAATTTTTTGAGGAAACATCATATTATTTTCCATAGTGGCTGCACCATTCTGCATTCCCACTAGCAGTGTACTAGAGTCCTCTTTTCTCCACACCCTTGACAGCACTTGTTGTTTGATGATTTGTTGATGGTAGCCATTCTGGCAGGTGTGAGGTGATACCTCATAATTGTTTTAATTTGCATCTCTCTGATGATTAGTGATGTTGAACATGTTTTCATATGCCTCTTGGCCATTTGTGTGTCCTGTTTGGAGAGGTGTCTATTTAGGCCCTCTGCCCATTTTTTGATTGGATTCTTTGTCTTCCTTTTGTTGAGTTGTATGAGCACTCTATATATTTTGGAAATTAACCCCTTATCTGATGTGTTGTTGGCAATTATGCTCTCCCATATAATGGATTCCCTTTCCATTTTGATGGTTGTTTCTTTTGCTGTGCAGAAGCTTTTTAGTTTGATGTAGTCCTGTGTATTAATTTTTTCCTTTGTTTCTCTTGCCTTAGGTGGTGTTGTATCATTGAAAATTCTGCTGTGTGTGATGTCTGAAAATTTTTAATCCTTACCCAAGGATATGTTTTTATTGATTTTTAGAGAGAAAGGAGAGAGAGAGACAGAGACAGAGAGACAGAGACATCAATCTTTTGTCTCCCATATGTGCCCCGACCAGGGATCGAACCTCAACCTAGGTATGGGAATCGGACCTGCAACCATTTTTGGTGTATGGGACGATCTCCAACCAACTGCTACCTGGCCAGTGCTGTCTTAGTTACTATTTTTGTTATATTGTTACTTGGATATGTATAAAGATTTTTGATCTTGTCTTAGCTAGTTTTTGTTTTTTTTTTTCTTAGTGGGGCTGGGGGAGACAAAATTAAAAGCACATGAAATAGAGAGAAATAAAGTCATAATTTTTATGGTACTGAGAGCAAATTTTTATCTAGAGATGGAGTGAACCAGAGTAGCTGATGAAGACCTCATGTGGATTGAGGACAAACTGTTCTTAAGAATGGATATATTGAGTCCTGGCTGGTTTGGCTCAGCGGTTAGAGCATCGGCCTCCAGACCAAAGAGCTGTGGGTTCGATTTCGGTCAGGGGCATGTACCTCAGTTGTACTTCGATTCCCTGGACCAGGCCCTGGTTGGCGTCCTGTGGGAGGCAGCCAGTCGATGTCTCTCTCTCACATGGATGTTTCTCTCTCTCTCTGCCTCCCACTCTATCTGAAAATCAATGGAAAAATATCCTCTGGTAAGGATTAAAGGAAAAAAAGGAGTATATTGAGATAGTGAGAGAGATAAAGGACATGTTAGAAAAGAGAACTATCCCTGACCGGTTAGAGCATCCGCCTGTGGTCCAGAGAGACCCGGGTTCGGTTCCCACTAAGGGTACATACCTTGGTTGCAGTTTGTCCCCAGCCCCAGTTGGGGTCGTGCGGGTGGCAGTCACTCAATGTGTCCCTTTCACATCGATGTTTTTCTCTCTCTTCCTCCCACTCTATATGAACAAAAAAATGGAAAAATGTCCTTGGGTGAGGATAAAAAAAAAGAAAGAAAGAAAAGAGAACTAGTCCGAGCAAAATTCTGTGAGGGGGATAAGGTTAGACGGTAGAAAATGTAAAGAGATATAAGAGCAGGGAATCCTGTTGCTCGACAGAGTGAAAAGTGGTTACTAATGTCCTCCTTTTTTATTCCCCTTAACCCCAAGATTAGCAGAAAGAAGTAAGTTCTCAGGTCACTAAAGGGTTTTCCATCCTGGGGGTGAAGAGGTATGGATAGGTCCCAAGATTCCTAGTTATGGTAGTAATCATATCATTGTTTCTGGAATGGCATAGGGTATATTCTGAAAGTTTTACTGTTTTTTGTTTGTTTGTTTTTTTTACCACCTTTTGCCTAGAAATAATAGGGCCTATGTTCCTAAACTTGTTCAAAAGGTAAGCATAATTTAAATAGACATTTGCAACAGTAAAGTTTTAGTCTTTTGCCTTTTATATTCTTTGCCACTTGAAAATAGCTCAAATCTAATATTAAATGGAAAGATGATTATTGTCATATTTACTATAGTAGAGCAAACATTAAGAACCATCTAAATATTTAAAAGAAGGTGAAATAAGTTAATGTTTCTTTTAAAATCTTCACCTGAGGATTCTTCTCCATTTATCTTCAAATAGAGAGGGAGGGAGAGAGAAAGAAAGAAACATCTGTTGGTTGTCTTGCACAGGACCCTGACCAGGGCTGGAACTGAACTGTAACCGAATTACATTCCCCTGACTGGAATCGAAACCGCAACTCTTTGATCTGCAGGCTGATGCTCTAACCACTGAGCAAAATTGGCCAGGGCAAGTTAATGTTTTTATATCTACAGAATATGTAAATTGTTAATTGTACAGTTGACCCTTGAACAATGTAAGGGTTAGGAGTGTGACCCTCTGCACAGTGAAAAAAATCTGCATGTAACTTTTGGCTCCCTCGAAACTTAACTACAGTCTTTTCTTGGTATCTGTGGGGATTTTTTTTCTAGGACCCCCAGACAGATACCAAAGTCCACGGATGCTCTAACCACTATACCAAAGTCCCTTATATAAAATGGCATAGAACAATGCATATATTTGGTCCTCTGAATCCTCATTTCGAAACCCAGGGATATGGAGGGCCAACAGCGTATTTATTGAAAAAACATCTCCATGTGAGTGGACCCAGGCAGTTCAGACCTCTGTTGTTCAAGGGTCAACTGTATATATAATTCACATACCATACAGTTCACCTTCTTAAAGTCAGTAGCTTTTAATATATTCACAGAGTTCAACCTTCATCACAATTTAAGATCATTTTAATGACCTATATTCACTATCAATAACTCCCCCATTTCTCCAAAATTTCTAGCTGTAGGCAACTGCTTACCTACATTTTATCTATATGGATTTGCATATTCTGGACATTTTATATGAATGCAGTAGTACAATATTTGGTCTTTTGTGTTGTCTTATTTCACTTAGCATAATGTTTTCAAGGTTTATCCATATTGTAACATATATCAGTAGTTATTCATAAAAATGACAGTTCATTGTATGGGTCTACCATATTTTGTTTATTTGCTCATCACTTGGTGGGCATTTGGGTTGTTTCTACCATTTGGATACTATGAAGAATGCTGCTGTGAGCATTTGTGCACCCATTTTTGTGTGGACTTACATGTTTTCATTTCTCTTGTTTGTATACCTATGAGTGGAATTTCTGGGTAATGTGGCAACTGTTTAACCTTTTGAGGAACTGAAAACTGTTTTGCAAAGTGTGTTATATTCCCACCAACAGTGTATGAGGATTTCAAATTCTCCATATCCTCCTCTACACTTGTTATTATCTGTCTCTTTTATTTTAGCCTTCCTAATGGGTGTAAAGTGGCATTTCATTATGGTTTTTATTCGTATTTCCCTTATAGCTAATGGTATTGAGCATCTTTTCATGTGCTTATTAATCATTTGTATATCTTCTTTAGAGAATGTCTGTTCAGATGACCTATATCTACTTTAGGTCACTTTCTCCCATTTTAAAATTATTTGTCATTTAATTAGTGAGTGTACTGCTGCCTGTTTTTGTAAATAGTTTTCTTGGACAGTCATGCTCATTTGTTTGCCATTTGTCCATGGCTGTTTTTGTACTGTAATGGCAGAATTGACTGTTGTGACCGAGATGATGTGGCCTGCAAAGCCTAAAATAGTTGCTGTTTGGCTCTTTAGAGAAAAAGTTTGCTGACCTCTGGGATAGATAATTTTGTAGCCATTAAAACATTTAAGAAGCATTATTAAACAAATAGGAAATATATTAGAATAAAAATAAAATAGTGTATACTGTATGAATTTAGCTGTATAAAATGTTGTAACAGTGTAAACATAACAAAGAGACTAAAAGGAGGTACACTAAAATATTAATCGTGATCTTTGGATTGTGGATTTATGACTGAGTATAACTGATGCAGAAAATCTAAAGAAGGAAATTACATTTTACAAAATGGGCATGTTTTAGAAACATTTTGTAATTAGCAATAGATATATCCAGGATGACTTTTTAAAAATAAATTCATGTTTCTGTTTCTCTGCTTTTTATGTTCTATGAACCCATAAATATAAGAATTATTTTTTTTCAACTATAGATAACATGTTTGGTATAGATTGCCTCTGTTTCTGTTTCTTTGGGAAGTGATCTTGAAATTAATGCTTAATATAGTTTTTGTACATGATGGAATAGTGAATACTTTATAAATTTTTGTTAAATAAGTTCTCATTTATGACTTTCATATTAATTTTTTTCCACAAAATTTTAATATTATTTCACTGTTAGGCATAGGAGCGTTTCATTTATCAAGAAAAATTTACTACAAATATTATTTGTTAAAATAGTTAACAGCATGAATTTAAGTTTTTAATACTGTATTTAACATTTTACCGAAGAGGGTACACACTTAGCCCAGGTTATTTTTTCCCTTTCCTGTATCTTGAGTATAGCCTTAAGTTCTGTGTTCGTTCGTTTGTTCGTTCATTCATTCATTCATTCATTGTCCGTGCCCCTAGTGGTAACCGAACCTGGGACTCTCCAACCGCTGAGTCAAACCGGCCAGGGCAAACTCTGTGTTCTTTTTTTTTTTATCCTCACCCGAGGACATTTTTCCATTTTTTGTTCAGATAGAGCGGGAGGGAGAGAGAGGAAGAGAGAGAGAGAGAGAAACATCGACGTGAAGGGACACATCGAGTGGCTGCCACCCGCACGACCAACCAGGGCCGGGGACAAGCTGCAACCGAGGTACATGCCCTTAGCGGGAACCAAACCCGGGTCTCTCTGTACCGCAGGCCGACGCTCCAACCGCTGAGCCAAACCGGCCAGGGCAAACTCTGTGTTCTTTATACTAAACTCCTAAAGTAGGCAAGTTGCTTTTTGTGTACTCCTCTACCCAAGTTGTTCATTATGTCCTGAGGTCCAAGTCCTTTAGAACATCTGGATATTTGACTTCTTTGAAGCATTAGGATACAGAACTAGACTTCCTATGTGGTGTCGTAGTTTAATAAGTACATTTCTTTAATATGGTAATATAAAACTGCATGTCTAAAATTTTCTCCATTTCCACTGTTTTTTAAGATAACTTTTATAAGTCAGGAGGTTTCATGTTGTTAAGATGTAGTAGGGAAAACACTGAATTGAAAATTAGGAACCCTGATTTCTTTTTAACCAGTTTTAATCTCACTATGTGATCTAGATTAAGCAAATTAAGTTCTAGCTCTGTACTTATAGGGGTTTATGGTAATTATTTCAGATCCCTTTCAGTTCTCACATACTGAAGATTCCCAGGTCAGGTTAGTACTAATCTTGATTTTTTTTATCCTCACCCGAAGACATTTTTGCATTTATCTTCAGATAGAGCGGGAGGGAGGAAGAGAGAGAGAGAGAAACCTCAATGTGAGAGAGACACATCGATGGTTGCCACCAACACAACCCCATCAGGGACCGGGGACAAACTGTAACCTAAGTACGTGCCCTTAGCGGGAACCAAACTCAGACTCTCTGGTCCGGGGGCCGACGCTCTAACTGCTGAGCCAACCCGGCCAGGGCGATTTGTTTTTTTAATCATACCTCCTCCTTAAAACACCCACTCACCTACTCTGTCACACCCTACATTTTGAATACCATTTAGAGTTATTTTTTATAGTGTATAGGGTTGATAATTAGATTTAATTTGCTATGGGATTAAGTACTCCTCTGGTCTATTTTATTAGTAGGAGATCTTAGAGTAGGATGATAATGTTTATCTAAATCTTTTATTACATTTCTACCTGGTCAGATAGGATAATTCACCTCAAACATAAAGACATAGTAGACTAATCTTTTATTTTTTAGAGAAGAAATAAAAGCACTTTATGAAAAGGATTGAATTGACAAAAGTATTTTAAAATTAATATTTCTGTTTTCCAATTATTTCTGAATATATCATATTCACCAAGTTTCCTAAAAGTAAAGAATAATGGGTATTATTAATGCCTCTATAACAAATCCAGTTGGAAATCAGGTGGTTTTCCGTTCCTTAATTTCAACAGAATTGAAGGCGACCTGATCAAATTTTCAGCTGATATATTACTAAAACTAAGTTTGATGACATGTAACTATGTGATTTGAATGCATAATTGGAAAGGAGTTCCAAAACTCATTGTCATGGGTACAACAAAACTTTTTCCACTCCTATGAACTTATTTTTATGGCAACATGGCTTTGGTGGGTTTATGTAGAAAAAATATAAATATACTTTACAAAGTGTTCTCCCTGATATTTCTGTTACCCAGTTTGTACCATATATAGTTATTACAATATTACTGGCTCTATTTCCTGTGCTATACTTACAGTAATCTTTTCTTGATGGTTAAAAATCTTGAGTTGATGAAACTTCAAAACATTTTATGATGATACAAACTACTGCTATTCTTCATAGAATGGTAAAAACACAATAATTTATAGTGTTATGAGTCTGTAAGTTTTGTGAGGTGTGAATAGTCCCACCATGGTTGATTTTAAGCTGTTGGCATGAAATCACTGAACATGAAGTTAGGAAAGAGATGTGCATGTTTGGCTCCACCAGTTGGCACACAACTGGGAAGGGATGCAGCCCAGGAAGGGAGCAGGCTGATTTGTAACCTTGAAGTAATGAGCCTGTTTCCTTGTGTGGTTTCTAATCTAGCTCCAATAAAATAGGAATTCTCCATATATATATTTTATCTTCACACGAGGACATTTTTCCATTTTTTTGTTAAGATAGAGTGGGAGGGAGAGGGAGGAAGAGAGAGAGAGAGAGAGAGAGAGAGAGAGAGAGAGAGAGAGAAACATCGACGTGAAAGGGACACATCAAGTGGTTGCCACCCACATGACCCAACCAGGGCCGAGGTACATGCCCTTAGCGGGAATCGAACCTGGGTCTCTCTGGACTGCAGGCCAACACTCTAACTGCTGAGCCAAACCAGCCAGGGCTCCATATATTTTTGAGGACTATGGTAGAGAGTGATAGTAAATTTAATGTAAGTTAAAAAGTGTTGTGAAAAAAAAAACAGTTTATATTCAGTCCTTATAACTAAATCTTTATAGATTTTAAAAGGGAAACAAAAGTACTCTAGAGAGTTGTAACATGTAGTATTTATGAGTGAATTGAGGTCGGAAGAAGGAATTCTTTTAATGATTTAGGAGGAAGTTTATAATTCTTTGCCTTTAAAATTGAACTCAAATTCAATTTTAGGTTGATGCTTTTGACACTGTAACAAGACCTCTAGAAGGATGGAAACAAGGAAAGTTTTATGTATTTTAAAGAGTACATCTTTTCTAATAGTGAATTATGAGGGGGAAGTTACTGCTGGATTCAGTGGCTCAAAGAAGAAGGGATTTCTTCTTTCACACATAGGCCAGTGCTTTCAATAAAAAGTCTGTGGGTCAGTTGATCAAAAAGTCATCTAGTGGAATAAAACTTTTCTCAAAATCTCCGTAAAGATGCTTGTCAAAACCTACCCAGAAAAAGTACGAATTTTACAACACTGATGTTTTTGTTTTTATTAAATATGTTTTTATTGATTTTTTTAGAGAGAGAGGGAGACATAGAAACATCGACGTAAGAAACATTGACGGCTGCCTCCTGCACGCCCTGCACTGGGAATTGAGCCTGCAACCCAGGCACATGCCCTGACTGGGAATCGAATTAGGACCTCTTAGTCCATGGCACAATGTTCAATCCACTGAGCCACACCAGCTGGGCTAATGTGTTTTTTTTTCTTAAATATCTGATTTTTCTACATTAAAAAAACCCCTTATTTGGGAAATTTGTACATATTATTTTAATTTTATGTGATTGGTTATTATATTGCCCTTTATTGATTAATGTATCTTTAAAAACACCTTTATATATGTGTGTATATGTGTGTCTGTATACACACACACACACAAAATAGTATGCTGTGACATTCTTAACTATTTTTACATAAGGTCTTAATAGTAATTTCTGTGAAAAAATAATGTGGCATCAGGAACATTCATTTACTATAGGATTATTTCAATGGGAAAATTAGTTTTTACTTTAACATTTTGACATAAAGGACCTTTTTTAGGAAAGTATTCTGCCAAGAACATGAAGATTGCCCTTACTGCCAAACAGTCGCCCACTTCTCTAGTCAGGCGAGTGTACATGATGACTTCTGCATATACATGTTCATTTCATCCCTTTTGCTCATCCCTATATTGTTTCTTTCCCAATTTAAATACTACTTATTCTTTAATACTATTTAAATTACAATACATTACTTAACCTCTACTTATTTCTATGTATGGTTATTGTCAGTGAAATTTTAAACTATTTTTGGAATGGCACCAATTCTGTACTACTATAGTAGAAATTCTTTTAACTTACATTTAGTTAGCCATTATTTTCCATTTCCTTTGTAAAATATACCAACTTATGCCCCTAGCAATAAAGCTAGGCTTATAGACCCCTCTCTAGTACTTCTGTCCACTTCTGTTCCCATCTTTTGAGTTTTAAGATCAGTTGTGTGATTCCTGGGCCCTGCCCCTAGAAAATCTGGTACAATTGATCTGTGGTGGGAGCTGAACATTTGTGATTTAGAGGAGAAAGATAATTACGTGTGTTAAAAAATAAAGTTGTATTTGTTTCCCAGTTATACTTTTAATTATAATCACATAATTTAATTTATTCTAATGTAGATGGAAGAAATAGGAGTGTGGCAAGGTTGTTCCTATGAAAACGAAGTCACTTGTTTTGGAATTTTACTCATAGCTAGTTGCTAGGTAGATTGTAGTTGAATTAGGTATGTAGAAGACAACTCTGAAATATTGGTGAAAAGTTTTGAAGGACTCTTCATATTTGTTCACAAATATCTTTAGTTGTCATGCCATTTAAAAGAACCTGAAAAGCATAACTTTCAAAGTGTGGGAATGATTTATTCTTTACAAAGGCTTCATTAATATTACTAAGCAAAACTTTAGTCAAAAAAAGGTCTTAGCCTTAGGTTGAAAGATTTATATGATTTAACTTGAAATATATTCATAACTTCCTTTTTAGATCAAATATTTTGATTTACAAATACGTAACAGTTATCAGGTTTCCATGTTTTATGTTTGTGTGTGCGGGGTGGGGGGGGGCTATTAATATAGTCATATACTCTTAAAACTGTAAGTGGCCTTAGAGAAAACAAACCCTGGGAAGTGATGTGACTTGCTGAATTTCACAACTAATGAAATGAATTTTACTTTAATTAGGGGTGTGTATGTGTGTGCATGTGTATACTAGTCTAGTGCTTTTTATAGAAATAGTTGGTTGATTTTGGCGGGTGTGTGTGTGTGTGTTGGTAAGCTATACACTGCTTAGAACAGATAGAACCAGTGAAGCAATTTATATCATCTCAGTCTCAGCCCACATATTTGATACATTCATTAACCTTTTTAGGTGTTAGCATTAAGTAGCTTTGGGGTTTAGAGAGGGGAAAAAAACCCCAGCTCAGTTTATATTCTATTTCAGAACTTTAAGGAGTAAAGAAGCAACTGTTATATGTGTCTCATGTGAGCCTTTTTCAAGCACTTGTTAGCAATGCTTGGACCCTGGAAGAGGAATCAATAAATCAATATGTATTGAGTGTCTCCCAATGTTCAACACATTATTTAGCCACTGGGGATACCACTGTGAATAAAGCGAACACAGAATAAAACAAAATCCCTGACTTCCTGAGATTTTTGTCTCAGTAATTGAATTCATTTCTAATAATTGAATTATTTAACTGCAGGTTGTAAGTGCTATAAAAAGTGAATAATTTGATGCTATGAGAATATAAAACCAGAGATCCAGACCTGGCCTGAAGGAATAAGGCAGAGTGAGAGGGTCAACAAGGGCTTATGTGTGGAATTGATGTTTTAGATGAACCCTAAAGTATAAGTGGAAATTGTCAAGTGAATTGGGGGGTGGGGAGAGAAGGGTGATTTGTGGAAAGTGGGCAGGGGTGAGCAAACTTGGAAGAAGAAATAGTCTGTCCAGAGGCACTGAGATAAGAAAAGGCATATTTGAGTTTGAAATAGGCATTTGAGTGTGTAGAACCGAAAGGAAGAGAGTAGAACAGATGACGATGAAACAAGCATCACAATGGAAAGAGAACCCACTATATATGGGAGATCATAACTGCCAACAATACATCAGATAAGGGGTTAATTTCCAAAATATGTACAGTACTCATACAACTCAACAAAAGAAAGACAAAGAATTCAATAAAAAAATGGGCAGAGGACCTAAATAGACGCCTCTTCAAACAGTACATACAAATGGCCAAGAGACATATGAAAACATGCTCAATATCACTAATCATCAGAGAGATGCAAATTAAAACGACTCTGAGGTATTACCTCACACCTACCAGAATGGCTGCCATCAACAAATCAAACAAGTGCTGTCAAGGGTGTGGAGAAAAGGGGACTCTAGTACACTGCTGGTGGGAATGCAGACTGGTGTAGCAATTATGGAAAACAATATTGTTATTCCTCAAAAAATTAAAAATGGAACTGCCATTTGACACAGAGATCCCACTTCTAGGAATATATCTTTTTTTTATCCTCACACGAGGACATTTTTCCATTTTTTTGTTCAGATAGAGTTAGGGGGGGGAGAAAACATCAACGTGAAAGGGACACATCGAGTGACTGCCACCTACGCAACCCAACCAGGGCCGGGGACAAACTGCAACTGAAGTACGTGCCCTTAGTGGGAACTGAACCCAGGTCTCTCTGGACTGTAGGCCGATACTCTAACCGCTGAGCCAAACCAGCCAGGGCTTGGAATATATCCTAAGAAGCCTGAAACACCAACCAGAAAGACCCCTATATTCATAGCAGCACTATTTACAATTGCTAAGATCTGGAATCAGCTCAAGTGTCCATTAATAGATGAGTGGATAAAAAAGCTGTGGTACATATACACAATGGAATACTATGCAGCTGTAAGAAAGAGAGATCTCTTATCCTTTGAGAGGACACGGAGGGACCTGGAGAGTATTGTGCTAATCTAAATAAGCTAGTCAGAGAAAGACAAGTATCACATGATCTCATTTATGGAATATAATGACCAAAATAAGGCGATGAACAAAATAGACCCAGGAACATAGAAGTAGGGATCCAACTGACAAACCTCAGAGGAGGCGGCTGGGGGAAGGAAGAGATAAGGCAAAGAACATATGCATGTATGGGTAACCAATGGACATAGACAACAATACTATTGGAGGAGGGTGGGATTGGGAGGAGGGTGTCAATGGGGGGAAAAGGAGACACATCTGTAACCAAAATAAATTAATTTTTAAAAAAACCTTGTTTAAAATATATATAAATAAATAGAAAGAGACTAGAGATTGCTAGGTTTAAAAACGTTTTTATTTTGAAGCTGAATATTATTACCAAGTTTAGAACATGCTTATATAAGTGGCTATTATAGTCTAAAGTTAAACCCTTCTCAGATTCCTGAGTTCAAATTACCCTTTAATGTTAATTTACAGTTTCTTTCCATGTGTATAACAAAATAATAGTTCTATATATTTTTTAAAAATTAGTATATGAGTGTTAATAACTTACATATTTATTTGAAAACAGCCATCTGTTATAGTCCATTTTTGTGTTATTTTGAACACTCAAGTTTTTAAGTGCAAGTATATGCAATCAGAAACCAATCAGGCTTATACCAAAGATAGTATTTTAGATTTGTCCTGTATAACTAAAAGGAAGAATGTGGAGAATTCAGGAAAGGTTGAAAAAGAATCAAAATATATTACAAATGCTCTTTTTTAAAAAATTGAATTTAATGGGGTGACTGGTTAATAAAACATACAGGTTTCAAGTGTACAACTCAATAAAACATCATCTGCATACTGCAATGTGCGCTCACCACCCAAAGTCAAGTCTCTTTCCACCACCATGTATCCTCCCTTTACACACTTCCACCTCCCTCCAATCCCTTTTCCCTCTGGTTATCGTCATACTGATTTCTGTGTCTATATGTTATACATCTTTTTATTTATTTATTTAGCTTAATCTCTTCACTATTTTTTACCTAGCCTGTTACATATCTTTTATTTATTTATTTATTTATTTATTTATTTATTTATTTATTTAGCTTAATCTCTTCACTATTTTTTACCTAGCCTCGCAATCCCTCTTTCCCTCTGGTTATCATTGTACTGCTTTCTGTGTCTATATGTCATATGTATATTATTTATTTATGTATTTTGCTTAATCTCTTCACCATTTTTACCTAGCCCCCTAATCCCTCCCCCCACCCTATGACAACTGTCAGTCTGCTCTTTGAAAAGCAAGTAAAAACATCTGAATTTCTAATATATTCTTATGTCTGGGCGAGAAATTGCATGATATACCTGTTAGATTCATTTCAGATTTAATTGGAAAAAAATTGTTATTTTTTTCTCCGTATTCTAACCTTTAAGCTTTAGCACATAAAATACTTAATATTGCTTAAAGTCTTAGTCAAATAGATTTGATACAACTTGGGTCTTGTGAAAGGGATTGCTAAGATGTAATAGTAACTAAATGAATAAAACTTCAGTATAAATAAATTCAGTCTCTGATAATGATGTTGTCTTTTAGTAGTCACAAAAATGAATTTATTTATTTTTATTAAAAAGCATTTACATAATGCTTTTATGTAATGTGTTTTTTATAAGGTCAAAAGAAATAGACTGGCAACCTTATTTTACAACACGCATTGTGGATGATTTTGGCACACACCTACGAGTATTTAGAAAGGCTCAACAGAAGATAACAGAGAAAGATGATCAAGTAACAGGTAATATATTTATTCCTGAAAATTGCGATTTTAAAATCTGTGTTTTTTTATCATTCGGTATATCTTGAATTGTTTCTTTCCTTGTGCAGGTACAGCAGAAGATCTTGTAGATACCTTCTTTGAAGTTGAAGTTGAAATGGAGAAGGATGTTTGCCGTGATCTAGTGTGTACTTCTCCCAAAGATGAAGAAGGTTTTGTTTTCAATTTCATTCTTTTGAGAACAGTAACTGTTCAAATTGGTCAGAGATGAGTGAGCAGAATCAGTGAACACAAATATAAGGGTGAAATTATTCTTACAGGGCAGGTGGTATGGTGAAGAGACTGTTACTATACACTTTATTTTATTTTTTAGTTCTTAAAAGTAGTTTCCAAACTTGGTTTTGTTTTAAAGGCTTTCTTTAAAAGTTAAAGATGATATTAAAGATTACCTCTCTTGTCTTCTTATAAAATATAACAAGCATAAACGTTTTATAATTATAAATTTACTTTTTGATCTATAGTAATTTATCTTTACCTTGAATATATTATTTCTACTTTAAGAATATATGTGTTACCCTAAAATATTTTCTAAGCTAATGCTTATAAAAATTTCAAATAAAATTTTTAGAGTTGAATGAACTCATTTCCTTTGTGGGAAATTAGACCCTATAAGTTTTAGCTGAGAATGTTGTTTTTTTTCTAGATTTGCAATGACTAAGAGTCTTTCCTACTTGACATATTCATTGATTAACAGTATCTGCTATGTAATTATATTCCTGTGAAGTGTCAGCATATGAACAAGTACAGAGAAGCATTTCTAGTTGTGGAAATTGTTTTCTTTGATTTTTATAATGCTTAACATTTTTATTTCTTTCCTCTTTTTTCTTTTTTTTAAATGTTTATTGTGCTGTTTATTTATTTATTGTTAATTCTCACCTGAGGGTATTTTTCCAATGATTTTTTTTTTTTTTTTTTAGATGGAGTAGAAGGGAGGGAGGGAGAGAAAGAGAGAGAGAAAAACATCAATGTGAGAGAGAGATACATCGTTTGGTTGCCTACCGCATGACTCTGACTGGGGCTGGGGATCAAACCTGTGGTCCTTCATTCTGTGGGCTGACCCTCTAATTGCTGAGTCAAACCACCCAGGGCCAATTTAACTTTTAATTGCTATTTTATTGGCACTGATATGAAATAACTGAATGTAAGAAATAGATAAAATGATGCGCGGTACTTTTATGTAAACCAAGCCCTCATAAATCAGTAAATTAGAAGAGCATACTCTTACTTCTTTTGTTATTACTCCCCCCCAAAATAGTAGAGATTCTTTCTTTAAAGAAGAATTACAGGTATATTTTTTAAGTGTGCAAATAATTTTTAAGTATACAAACATAATTAGTGTGGTAGAGTACAGAATACATGGTACAACTGAAGTTGTTGTGGGGGCATTTCTGTAATTGAAGTTTCTTACAATTTCATAAAGTGCGATGTAATTGAGCAGAATAAAAAAATATCAGTTTGATTAATGAGTAGTTACTACTTGGAGAAGAACCAAGGAATATTTAATGAATACTGTTATGTACTAATTAATTACTAAAATAATAAGTCAGTATAATCAGGAAACTGCTTATTTCTACCTTTATTTATATGTTTGATATCAAGACTAGGTGGAGATTTCATATTTTCTAATGTTATTATAACTACCTTTTTTATTTCTAGGATTCCTAAGGGATTTGTGTGAGGTCTTATTATATTTATTGCTACCTCCTGGAGATTTCCAGAACAAGACCATGCGATACTTTGTCAGGGTAAGCTTAAATTTATACCAAATAAGTGGCTATAAAGAAACTTAGAGTTGTATTTCTCAAAAGTTTTGGTCTCAGGACCCTATTACACTCTTAAAAATTATCGAGGACCCCAAGGAGCTTTTTTTATGTGGGTTTTATCTATCAATATTTACTGTATTATAAATTAAAACTAAGAAATTTTGAAGTGCAAGAATACACAACTAATTCCATTAGTTGAATGATATCATCACATCTTGTTTCTTTTTGAAAATATTACTGTATGCTCATCTCCCCCTGATCCCTCAGAGGTCCCTGGAGAACACATTGAGAACTTCCTGACTTAGAGTTAGGTACTTGAATTTTTGGTTATAGCAAGATATTTTAAATTTTCTTTAATATTGCTTTACCTATAAATTTAGGCTAATTAGATTGGGCCAATTAAAATGAACAGTTCTGGCCCTGGCCAGGTGGCTCAGTAGGTTAGTGTTGTCTCCTATACCAAAAGGTTGTGGTTTGACTCCCTGTCAGGGCACATACCTAGGTTGCAGGTTTCATCCCTGGTCAGGGCATGTATGGGAGGCAACCAATTGATGTTTCTCTCTCTCTCTCCCTTCCTCTCTCTTTAAAATCAATAAAACATCCTTAGTTTAGGGGAAAAAACAAAACCATTCAATTAAAAAAAATAACTTCTGCCCTGGCCGGTTTGGCTCAGCGGTTAGAGCGTCGGCCTCCAGTCCTGAGAGACCCGGGTTCGGTTCCCACTAGGGGCGCGTACCTCGGTTGCAGTTTGTCCCCGGCCCTGGTCGGTCGTGCGGTGGCAGCCACTCAATGTGTTCCTTTCACATCGATGTTTCTCTCTCTCTCTGTTCCTCTCTCTCCCTCCCACTCTACCTGAACAAAAAAAATGAGAAAATGTCCTCGGGTGAGGATAAAAAAAATGAAAATAAAAAAAAATAACTTCTGGATAGAAATGTAAAAACAAACTGGGTAGCTGAGATTTTGCTTCTTGTGATTGGAAAATTAATAAGTCATATGAGAATAGTAGTGTTGGATTTTTTATTCCCTGGCTATAAACCTTTGGATAAAAATTCTGTGTGGAGATGCAAAGGAATAATATTTTGGCTGTGGCTGCTGGTTGTTATTGAGAAATGCTAGTTGCATAAGACCTTATATGGTTGAATGGATAAAATGAAAGTTTCCATTATTTCTAAAAACGTGAGTTATGATCTCACCAGTCTGCCATCCTGCAAAACAAGAGCTCAGAGGTGTTCTTTATGCGTCTATGCTATTTAAGCAATACCACACAATTTCCTAATATCTATCTAACTTGAGTTCAGTATACTTCTCAGCTAGAGTAATGATACTTGGAAGTGAATAGAAACTACTTAGTTTTGAAGGGAAGAGTCTAATAAATTATATATTATTAAGACCAGTTATTTGGGCTAGTCATTTTCAAGGATGGTAAATACCTGGAATGTCTATCACTACATTCACCTCTACCACTAAAGGAGGATGTTACTAATCTGTTGTAGCACTCATTTATGCTGATTATCTATTTGACATCAGAAACTTTGTCTACCTGGTACTCCAGACAGCCACTGTTAGGCAGGGTCTCAGCAGCATTTCACATGGTTGGCTGTCTTTTCCTTCTTGAAGCTGTCTGTCTGAAGTTTTATGTCATTGCTTTTTCTGATTTTTCTCTTCATTTGGTCTCTTATTTTAGTAATCTTTATATGCCTTAACTCCTCTTCTACTTAACTTTTAAATATCCAAGTTCTTTAAGCCTGGGCCTTCTTCTTGCTCATCCATCCTTTAGGCTTTAAACACAAGCCAAATGTTAATATCTTCCAGATTTATGTCTTTAGTCCAGACTCTCCTTCTGAGTGCCAGGCTACTCTGACCAACTGCCCACTGAAATTACTATTTCATTGACTTATAGCAGCCCTTTTAAACTTTAAATGTCCAAAATGGAAATCTTATTCTTGCCTCCATATCCTGTCTGCCTTTCAGTATTTTCTCCATCCCATTAAATGGTATGACCATCCAACAGATTTTTCAAATCTGAAGTCCTTTCAGAAGCCAACAAGGCCTGTGCGTGGCTTTGTTTACCTTTCTGGCTTTCATGTTGTACAGTCACTATATCCAGCCATACTGGCTTTTTCTCCATAAATGCCATTTTCTCCCCACCATAGGGCTGTCTCATACCCCACCCCCTAACCATGTTCAAAATGATTTTCTTTATTCTTTTGGCTAAATTGTATTCATCCCTCATATCTCACTTCCTTAGAAATGCCTCCTCTGACTACCCAATTTAAAACTTCCCCATAATTACTCGTTACTATAGGTCATTACCCAATTGTTTTCCTTTATAGCATTTACCATATTTTAAAAAGAGAATCTGGCCCTGGCCAGTTTGGCTCAGCGGTTAGAGCGTCTGCCTGCGGTCCGGAGAGACCCGGGTTCGGTTCCCGCTAAGGGCATGTACCTCAGTTGCAGTTTGTCCCCGGCCCTGGTTGGTCGTGCGGGTGGCAGCCACTCGATGTGTCCCTTTCACATCGATGTTTCCCTCTCTCTCTCTTCCTCTTCCTCTCTCTCCCTCCCACTCTGTCTGTACAAAATGGAAAAATGTCCTCGAATGAGGAAAAAAAAAAAAAAGAAGAGAATCTGGTTGTTGTGTTTACTCACTTGATGCATCTTTTCCTAATAAAGATAGAGGCCATATCTGTATTTATCATTATTATGTACTTGGTTGTCATCACAGTTGCCACTTAGAAGATACTTAATCAGAAAATCAGTTCTGATGTAAGAGGAAACCTGTTTGCCGTCCTTGCTGGCTGTGGTGCACATGTTACTGCAGCTCCCTGAAGATCTGCCTTGTTACATGTGTGACAGTTTAAAATATGTAGGATTGTTTAGAGAGCAAGTATGTTTTGCTATAGATTTTTTTTACACCAATATTTTATTTCTTTTGAGTAGAATCTAGTTGAGTATAATTGTAGAGCACTGAATTCAGCAAATTAGTTTTTTTCTTTATTGATTTTTGACAGAGAGGGAGAGAGAGAGAAATCTTGATGACAGAGGACATCGACTGGCCGCCTCCTGCATGCCCCCCTACCTACTGGAGATTGGGCCCTCAACCTGGGCATGTGCTCTGACTGGGAATCGAGCTGGTGGCCTTTTGGTACTTGGGTCGGTGCTCAACCACTGAGCCACACTGGCTGTGCTTTTCCTTTTAATTTGATAGGTCTTTATCAGTTTTCTTTTGTTGGTAATTAAATTCAAGTTTTCCCCAGACATTTTTGTTAAGATTAAATAACATATTAAAGATGACTTCTTTCCTTTGTATGGATCCTTTGCCTCACTAGAACCTGTATAGGTATTGTTGTCATATGGTTACATCTTGACTAACCAAATACTTTTTGAGGCAAATTAGAAGGCCAATTAGTTTTCTAAAACAGATTGATTAATTGTATTAACTAATAAGCATTACATTTATTTAAAATTTTTTTCTATGTGTTTTTTAAATTATTTTGAAAAGAAACTTTTAAAAAAGTTTTTTTGTTCATGTATTTTCTCCTTGCAAAGTATATTTTAAGATCTGAGCATATGGGCCAGAGACATAATTTGAAGAAAGGAATTATATAATTACTAAAGCTAATTTTTAAGAAGTTAGAGACTAAAGCTGACATTGAAAGAATAAGAAATTCCTTCTAATTTGAGACTATAAGCTGTCTCAAAATGCACTTCAGAAAGTCACTGGAGCTGTTATTAATGCCTTTTAAAATTATTAATTCATCATGGTATAATAGTTGTCAGAGATTTGAACAGCTTACAAAAGTAGAATTTATAATATTTCTCTAAAGGAAAATAAAGGGAAGGCCACCTTTTATGAACTTATATCACACAATGGCCCAGATATATTAAAGATCTGGAATAAATCAGTCTTTTACTTAGAAAAGTGAAATATCCTGTTAAGCTTTTAGTTATTTAGCTTCTCCAGTATTCTTAAGAAATAGTGTTTCATAAATTTAGAAATTAGAGGCAGTGTCAAATTAGTAACAGATGAAAATATATTAATAGCACACCACTAAATACTTAGTTTATTTCCATTCATTTCATATTTATCAAACACCTGACATGTTTAATGACCTTAAGAAGAAGTAGCCCTGGCCGATTTGGCTCAGCGGTTGGAGCGTCGGCCGGTGGTACAGAGAGACCCGGGTTCGGTTCCCGCTAGGGGCACGTACCTCGGTTGCAGTTTGTCCCCGGCCCTGGTTGGTCGTGCGGGTGGCAGCCAGTCGATGTGTCCCTTCATGTCGATGTTTCTCTCTCTCTCTCTCTCTCCCTCCCGCTCTATCTGAACAAAAAGTGGAGAAATGTCCTCAGGTGAGGATAAAAAAAAAAAAAAAAGAAGTAGGGAAAATAATTTTGAAGATACATAAATCAGTGAAATAGATGACTAGTCTCACTCATGCACAGAAAGTTCCTAGAGAGCTGTAGTGTATTAGAGAAGTGGAAGATACAGAATTACATGAAGAATGGTAAGTGAGCCCTGGCTGGTTTGGCTCAGCGGTTAAAGCGTTGGCCTGCGGTCCGGAGAGACCCCAGTTAGGTTCCCGCTAAGGGCGCGTACCTCGGTTGCGGTTTGTCCCTGGCCCTGGTTGGTTGCGCGGGTGGCAGCCACTCGATGTGTTTTTTTCACGTCGATGTTTCCCACTCTCTCCCTCCCACTCTATCTGAACAAAAAATGGAAAAAAAAAGTCTTCAGGTGAGGATAAAAAAAGAATGGTAAGTGATAAATGCCATAAATATAGGGCATTAGTGTATTTTATTTTATTTTTTTAATTGTTTTTTCTTTATTGATTTTTAGAGAGAGAGGAAAGGAGAGGGAGAGAGAGATAGAAACATTGATGAGAGAGAACATCGATTGACCGCCTCCTGCGTGCCCCACACTGTGGATTTGGCCCATAACCTGGGCATGTGCACTGACTAGGAATTGAACTAGTAACCTCTTGGTGCATGGGTTGTCGCTCAACCACAGAGCCACGCCAGCTGGGCATATTTTTTTTTAAAATATTTTTTGATTGATTTGAGAGAGAGAGAGATAGAAACATCAATGAGCGAGAACATCGATCGGCTGCCTCCTACATACCCCCAACTGGGTACTGGGCCCAAAACCCGGTCATGTGCCCTCATCAGGAATTGAACTGGTGACCTCTTGGTGCATGGGTTGACGCTCAACGAGTGAGCCACACCGGCTGGGTGGGCATTAGTGTATTTTAAACATATAAATAAAAGTGTTTAGCTGGAATGGTCAGAGTATTTCATTGGAGAACTGACTCTGTAGTCAGTCCTTAAAGGAAGGGAAGAGTTTTCATAGGTAGGAGCATAAACACCTGGAAAAAATGGGAAGGTATATTCTAGAGAATGGCAAGTAATTATATATTATTTTATTTTCATTATTTTCTACTAGGAAAAATTTCAGACAAGTACAGTTGGTCCTTGTTTAATGTGGTTAATCAGTTCCAGACTCTACCGCAATAAATGAATTTCCACGAAGTAGGATTCTTTATGTACAGTCGTCCCTCACCACTTTGCGCTTCGACGTACGCGACTTCACTCTATCGCAGTTTTTTCAAAATCGTGGTAGAGTGAAGTTGCAAAAGTCGAAGTGCAAAGTGGACAACTGTATAGGGAATAATATAATAGACATTTGTATACCAACTACTCAGCTTTAACCAGTGTTAATATTTTACTATAGTTGCTTTGTTCCTGTTGAAGGTAAGCACTAATCTGAAATTGGTGTGTATCTTTTTCTTCTTTGTTTTCATACTTTTAATATAGATATAGGGAGTCATAAATACTTAAACTGCCATATTTTGCCTTTTAAAAATTGACAGAAATACTAACATACTAGAGGTAGCTTTTTGCTTTTCTCCACTGAACTCTAGGTGTAATTGTGGAGATGTATCCACATAGATATTGGTAGCTTCACCTCAGTTTAGACTACTGTATACTAGCTCATCTGTTTATAAGCTTATGTTGGTTATCAAGTTTTACTTTTATGTGTACTATACTTAACAGCACTGTGTTAGGAAATTTATATTATGCTATTGATTTGAGAAGTATATGAGATTAAATTTGTTTTTGTTTTTTAAAATTTTGTCCAGGAAATCCTTGCACAAGGAATTCTTCTTCCATTAATAAATCAACTCAGTGATCCTGATTATATTAATCAATATGTCATATGGATGGTATGTACTTTCTAAATTACAACTCTTTAAAATAGTTTTTTAAAGTGTAGTAATAGTATTTGGAGATTAGGATGATTAAGCAATAATTTATTAAAGAAATTAAGTAAAAATATATCTAGAGATAATCTTTATATTTCCAGTATTTCTGTTTGCTACTATCTTGAATGTGCTGGTCATATCTTTTTTTTTTTTTTTTTTATCCTCACCCGAGGACATTTTTTGTTCAGATAGAGTGGGAGGGAGAGAGAGGAAGAGAGAGAGAGAGAAACATCGACGTGAAGGGACACATCGAGTGGCTGCCACCCGCACGACCAACCAGGGCCAGCGACAATCTAGCGGGAACCGAACCCGGGTCTCTCGGGACCGCAGGCCGACGCTCTAACCGCTGAGCCAAACCGGCCAGGGCTGGTCATATTCTTTTTAAGATGTTTAAAGATAAGGTAATTTTTACAATTTTGGTGCTGTTATTACTTATTTAAATTATAAAGGATATTTACTGCCCATGCGTATGATGAGTATTTTTTTAACGTTAGACCCTTCCATGGAGGTCACAGAACCTGATTGTTATTTTCTTTTGTTAACTTTTATTGAGTCCTACAAGGCTCTATCAAGAGCTTTAAAAATATACATATTCACGTAATTAAAATTTTTTTAAATGTATATCCCTTGGTTTGGAATTCTACTCCTGAAATTTATTCTAAAGTGATGATAAGCAAATTTGCAACAACATTTAAGGCCACTAATGGAAACATTGCTTATAATATTAAAAAACTGAAAGCAATTGAATTGTCTTACATAGAAGATTAGTTTAATAAGTTATGCATATTGATACAGTAGAATACTATATGGTCATTCAAAAAAAAAAAAAGATGATAGTATGTCCCAAGTTCTCTACCTTTCCGTAGCTCCCCTTACTGCTTTACTTGGTTTAAATTTTACTGACTGTCATAATGATTAGTTCCTTCACAACATCCTCAACTACCTTTCTCTCTCTCTCTCTCACTGTACCTGCTTGGTGAAACCACACTCTGGTTAAATTCAACTTAACCATCCATCTACTGTATTTCTATTCTTAAACAGCAAGTGATTGGAGAAAAAGACAAAATAATAGTTATTCATGTCATCACAGTGATTCTGTTAAATTTTGGTCAGAGTATCCTACTCTTCTTTTTCAAACCCTCTCATAAATTTCAGTCCCTTCAGAATTTTCTTTGCCCTATTGGTTTGCCCTCTATCACTACTGATCTTGTTGTCTACTCTTCTACCTTTCTTTAATACAGCTCAACCATCGTGGCTTCCTTGCTATCACCAAACACTCTGAGCGTGCTTTTCTGCTTTCTAGCATGCTTTATGTTTTAGTTAACTTTTATTACAGTTTGTGACCCAGAGAATTGAAGTACCTTGAATGTAGACATTTCATTTTGTTTTGTTATAAGCATTGGGAATATGGCAAGTCGTGCCTGTCACCTGGTATGCACTCAAAATTCTATTTTCCCTTAATAAGTGAGTCCCCCTCCCACCTGGTTTTTAAACTTTATTTTTCAGATCCGTGAGTCTAATTGCAACTATGAGGCCTTTATGAACATTATTAAATTGAGTGACAATATTGGAGAGCTAGAAGCAGTCAGAGATAAAGCAGCAGAAGAATTACAGTATCTTCGATCTTTAGATACAGCTGGTGATGGTAAGTAATTTAAGGAAAGAATGTTTTACTTCTTTATTCATTACCATATCTTCAAACAAAACTGTAATTTACCTAAATGTCATTTTACGCTATTAGTTGAAATCTGGCTTATTGTGTTAACATGTGCTAAGACTAAGTTATTATACTTTCTGAATGTGAGACTATTATTGCAGTTATTTCTAAAGTAAAGAGAATTTGTATGGTTTAGTATTAATTAGATAATTTCACTATAAAATTTTAGGTCATTTATTAAGTAAAATAATTGCTCTATGCATTGGTTTTTATGTTAAATTATAGTAAGTGCATGTTAAAATAATTTCATGTACAACATTACCAATTTATAGTTCATAATCAATTTGTTTATTTTTAGATATCAACACTATCAAAAATCAAATAAATAGCTTATTATTTGTAAAGAAAGTATGTGACTCAAGAATACAGCGGTTGCAGTCAGGCAAAGTAAGTAAAGTACTTTTGAGTTAACATTTAGTTATAAATACCTTTTATTTATTATAATGTCTAGCAGAGTGGGGGATGGGTAAAAAAGGTGAAGGGGAGTAAGAAGCATAAACTGCCAGTTACAAGATCAGTGACAGAGAAGCTATGTACACTGTGGGGAATATAGTCAGTAATATTGTAATAACTATGGGGCAGCTGATTACTAGACTTACTGTGGTGATCACATCATTAAGGAATATAAATGTCTAGTCACTAAATTGTACACCTGAAACTAATATAATATGGTATGTAAAATATAAAATAAAATAAAAATTTAAAATGTCTAGCAAATAACAAAAAGGATATCAACCAGTACAATACTCTACCAAAGAACTTTTAGAAAAAAATGTTTCTATACAATGTAGTATAAGTATTTATGAAACAAAGCTGAAGAGATTAAAAAATGCTTAAGTAATTAAAGATTTTATTTTATTTATTTATTCAAAATTTAATGTTGATTGAATTTATGCATGGAACACCATTGTAGATTGACCTAATAGATAAAAATCTCTCTTCATGGAGCTTACATTTTAGTTGCTGAGTCAGAAAATAAGCTAATAAGTACATTAATATATAATATAAAAAAATAACCCCAAAAAAGGGTTAGAGAATTTCCAGGAGTGTTTTCTATAGGTGCTGAGAGATCTGATGACATTTAAGCATAGGAAGGACTAAATAACATGAAAAAGTCCTATAAATTTTTTTTTTTAATAGAGTCTTTCAGGGAAGGTGAGAGTTCAAAGGCAAAGGTCCTGAGATAGGAAAGTGGTTGGTGAGTTCAAGGAGGTTATTGCGGCTGGTATGCAATGAATGCGAGGAATTGTTAGTAGGAATGAATTTGGAGAGGAACCTTGGGGTTAGATATATATGGTTTTACCTGCCATAGTAATAATTTTTTAAGATTGTAATTGTGATGGGAATCCATTGCAGATTTTCCTTGGCAAGTGATGTGATCTTATCTGTGAGTTACAATGATTACTTTGGCTCTTTTTGATGAATAACTTGTGGTAGAGTGATGGGGCAAGATGGCAAACTAAGAGATCATTTACAAGACTATTGCTTTAGTACAGTAAGAGATGTCTGTAGAGGTTGTGAGTAGTTAGAGATTAGATACATTGCTAACAGAATTGAATGGATTAAATATGGGGTGAGAAACTAAAAAAGGACTCAGGGATGATTTGTAGGTTTTTTTATGTTGAGCAACTGCATGAATAGTGTTGCTTTTTACTAAAATGGATAAAACTGAGGGAGGAGGAGGTTTGGAAGAGTGAATCTAATTTTGGATGTTTTGGTTTGAGATCCCCGTTCAACATTCAAGTGAAAAAGTTAATTGGTAAACTCAAGTTCAGGAGAAAGTTTAGTGATAGAAATAAACTTTGAGAATCATCAGGGTTATCAGATGTTTATTTAAAGTTAAGACACTGGATGAGATTACCTAAAAGAGTGAGTGTGGGTAAGAAGATACCAAGAACTAAGGCCTGAGGCAATTCAGTTACTGGAGTTTAAGACAAAGTGGAAGATCAAAGATACAGAATAAGTGGCTGGTGAGATTGAAGGAAAACCTGAGAGTGTGATATCCTAGAAGCCAAGTACAGAAACTGTTTAAAGAAGAAGTGAGAGATCAGGTATGTCAAAGGCTACTGATCAGTTGAGAAGGATAAAACTTAGAATTGTCCATTGGGTATGCCACCAAGGGAGTTATTGGTGATCTGATGATAGCCATTTTGGTGGAATAGTGGAGAGAAACCCTGATGGGGGAGTCAATCAGTCCAGGAGGAAATGGGAAGAGATCAATCAGAAACAGGGATTATTGTTTGCTGTTTGGAGGAGTTTTACTATACATAGACCAGAGATTTGGGGCTGTAAGACAGTAAAACACATTTTTAATTAAGTTTAGTTTTTAGTAGTCAGTTTTTGTGTGCTGGTTTTGTATTTTGGAAATTTATTTGTGACTCTCTCTCTGGTCTTGTAATTTTGCAGTTTTTCTTAAGTAATAGAAAGCATATTTTTTTAAGTTTTGTTTGCTAGCTTAATTTTAACTGACATTATTTGAGGCCCACTTTTGTCATATACATGTGTGTGCATTTATATGTATGTCTGTATTTCAGTTAACTGTTTTAAAATTAGTTTATATACCTATGCAAATTCAGAATAGAAAAATGACATGTTTTCATTAGTACTTAGTATTTCTTTAAATAGTTACACTATCTAGATCTTAGAGTTAGTGATCCTTTATCATCATTATTATTTTTTTTTATCCTCACCCGAGGACATTTTTTCATTTTTGTTCAAATAGAGTTGGGGGAAGGGGGAGGAGCGAGAGAGAGAGAGAAAAACATCGACGTGAAAGGGACACATCGAGTGGCTGCCTCCTGCACAACCCCAACCGGGGCTGGGGACAAACCACAACTGAGGTACACACCCCTAGCAGACACCGAACTGGGGTCTTTCTGGACCGCGGGCCGACGCTCCAACCACTGAGCCAAATCAGCCAGGGCCATCATTATTTAAAGTCTGTTTGCCGACACACTTTTTGATATTGAATCCTTTTAAAATTTAGGTGCTTTCTTTGGAAACCTGTCATTTATATTTTGAATATCAAGCTTTACCTCTTCAATAGCTCAGACCATGCATTTTTCTTTGGAAGTAACCTCAGAATCCTCAGAGATGTTTTTTAACCATACTACTCATCTTGAAGTCTTAGAAGATCCTTTTCATACTTTTTTGTTATAAATAAAGTTATAGTGAATACTCTTCCCCAACTGATTATTTGTGAAGCTGCTGCTGGGCAGGAGAAATAGAGGAGAAGTCATGTGCTGGCACAGGGTTGCCTTAAACCAGATATTTTAAGTCAGTTATCTATTATTCAGTACTTACAAGAAGGGATACTAGTTACACAATAAGTTTTTTTTCCCCTTTCTTCAAATTATCTTCGTTTTCCTTTATGTATCACCTATGTCTAATTTAGTATCTGTCTCTGAATAAGGCAGCCTATTTAGCTTTCAGAGTACCTGCCTATCTTTCCTTTTTAAATCAAGGGTTGTGAGATATGGATTTGGGAATATGTACAGAGAAGCTGGTGGACATAGTTCACAGAAATATCATGTGTTAGAGGAAAGGACAGCAGGCTTTGAAAACAAACTCATTCTTACCAGCTTTGTGATCATAGGCAGCCTTTCTGGTCTTCAGCTTTCTTATATGTTAAGTAGCTTTGGTGGTACTCAATCTTATAGGAGTGTGGTGGAGATTAAATGAAGTAATGTGTATAATGTACCTAGCATAGAGCTTGACATGTAGATTCTCTAAATTTTGAACCTTTTTTTTTCATTTGTTTTATGTGTAGGTAGTTACCGTGCTTATAACTTTTAAAAGCATATGTAATTTATTGTTTACATAGTCTGAGAAGAGATATATTTTCTACATTTACGTTTTTGTAAAATACTTTATAGAGTTTTTACTCTCTTAGGAGCAAAATTACTCGTTGGGAATATTTTCTGTTTTCCCGGTAGATAGACTTCAACCTATACTTTAAAATATTGAAATTTCTTTGTTCTTGGACATATTAAGTATTCTAAACATCCCCTTGAGCCTCCAAAATATCATTTTCATTTGAAGTATGTAGAGATAGAGAATATTTGAAAATATAGTAATTTAGACTTATTTTGTATTGGAAGAAATGAATACTTATCATACTTAATATATATTTACTAAGCAACTCTGAAAATAACTTTCATCGAGCTGAGACTATTTTATTGGGAACCCACATGTATGAGAAAGGAAAAACTCTATTTTTATTCCATTTTAATTTATAATTAGAGTTCTTTATAACTATATAAAGATCTTTAACCTAATGAGTGAATAGATGTAATATTAACCTAAATTCGCTTTCATTTGTAGGAAATAAATACTGTGAAACTAGCAGCGAACTTTGGGAAACTTTGCACAGTCCCTCTGGACAGCATCCTTGTAGACAATGTTGCACTACAATTTTTTATGGGTGGGTAAATCCATTTTATGAAAGTAGTATAATCCTTGAAATTTTATTATTAAATTTTAGAATCTTAAAGTTAAGCATGCCAAATCTGTCTCTTCACTTTTCCCCCATTCTCTGAAATGTTCCTTTTTCTCTGGAAAACATAGAGGTAAAGATTTATTTTGTTTTTGAAGAAATAAATGTTTATTATAATTCTAATGTGCATTTTCTAAATTGCTTTAAAAATAAACCTTAGGAGAGTCTCTATGAATTTAAGTTATTTGAGGAAGAATATTTTATGAGGAATATGCAGTATTTATAATTTGTTCTTACCATTTTTGTGTATGAAAGGGGAGGGAATTTTATTACTATTATATCAAAATTTTCTTTTATTTGGAGGATATTTTCAGCAAAACTTCCTGATTCTTAATATTTGTGATAAAAAATATAAATACATGATTTGTTAGAGTTCAGTCCTTATTTTTAATATTTAAGGAAATAATACATATTATGATTAATGATCTTTATTGGGAACAAAAGCTGAATGTTAGTGAAGTAATTTATTTTTTATGAAACTTTGTGTAGTGATTTTTATCCCCTAGAGATTTTATCATGAAAAATGGGATTTTTAAAAATGTGCTTTTATTTGTATTTTCTACATAATTGGTCTTTTTAGCTTAACTAATTCACAATAGAACTATATTTTTACTCAAACATGTTTCAAACATTTTCAAAATGTAGAATTTTAAGTATTTGAAACTTTAATTCTTCTTAACTAATCCTTCTTAATTTATCATACAACTGCATGCATCCAGAAATGTGTGACATTAGTATCTATGTTGTGATGGATTTTGTTTGGTAGATTACATGCAGCAAACTGGAGGTCAGGCACATCTCTTTTTCTGGATGACAGTGGAAGGGTACCGGGTTACAGCCCAACAACAACTAGAAGTTTTATTAAGCCGTCAGAAAGATGGAAAACATCAAACCAACCAAACCAAAGGTCTTTTAAGAGCAGCTGCTGTTGGAATTTATGAACAGTATTTATCAGAAAAGGTGAGAATATATTTTTGTTACCGTGTTCTTATCTCCTTTGGCAGTAACACTGATAATTTTTATAGTACTTATAAATATCCATTACGCATGCTAGGCACAACTGTTTCACATACATTGTCTCATTCAATCCTTTAACAGTCTTATTGTGTATTATCTTCAGTTTTTAGTTGAAGAAACTAATGTTTAGGAAATTGAATTAACTTGGCCAAGGTCATGAATATACTAAATTACAAAGTCAAGATTCAAGATCACAAAACTTTAGATTCAAAGACATAATAGTTGAAAGTAAAAGGATGGAAAAAAGCAAATCATGCAAACAGTAACCCAAACAGAGCTGCAGTGGCTATACTAATATTAGACAATAGATTTTTAAGACAAAAATTGTTACTAGAGAAGAGAGGAACATTATACAATAATAAAAGGGTTACTTGATCAGGATGATAAAACAGTTCGAAACATCAAAAGCCTCCACATACATGGAACAAAAAACTGACAAGAAGGGAGAAATAGATAATTCAGCAATAACAGTTTAAGATTTCAGTGCCCACTGCCATTAATTGATAGAACAATTAGATAGAAATCACCAAGGATATGCAAGAATTAAAGAACACTATGAACCAATTAGACCTTTCACATCTGCATAGTACTTCCTGTAACAGTAGCAGAGTACACATTATTTTCAAGCACACATGGAACATTCTGCAGAATAGACCATATGCTAGGTCATAAAACAACTTTCAATTTACAGATTTCCTTGTTTTTAAAAATGTTTTGTAATCCTCCTAGAGGACATACATTTTTTATTTATTAGAGAGAGAGAAACATCAATCAGTTGCCTCCCTAAGTGCCCTGACCAAGGATCAAACCCGTAACCTAGATATGTGTCCTGACCGCGAGTCGAATCTCCAACATTTTTGGTGCTTGGGATGTCACTCCAACCAGCTGAGCCAACTGGCCAGGGCAACAACTCTCAATTTAAAAGTATTGAAAATCATACAAAATATGTAATTTTCTCACAATGGAATTAATCAGAAATCAACAACAAAAGGATTTTTGGGACTTTATATATATTTGAACATTAAACAACACATTTCTAAATAGCCTCTATAGAGGTTGAAAAGAAATCAGAAGGGAATTAGAAACTATTTTAAAGTGAATGTAAATGAAAATACAATGTCACAATATATGGAGACATCTAAAGCAATGTTTAGAGTGAAAGGTGTAGCTATATATGTCTAAATAGAAAGAAGAAAGATCTCAAATCAACAATAGATGTTCTCACCTTAAAAATCCTGAAAAAGTGAATCAAAATAAACCCAAGGCAACAGAAGGAAGGAAACAGTAATGATCAGAATAGAAATCAGTGAAATACAAAAGAGAAAAACAATGATAAAAATCAATAAAACCAAAAATTCATTCTTTCAAAATTTCAACAAAAATGACAAACCTCTAGCTTGACTGGCCAAGAAAAAAAGGTCACCAAAACCGTGAATGAAAGAGGGGGCATCACTACCAACCCTATAGAAATTAAAAGGACTATAAGCAAATATGTAAACAACTTTGACAACTAATTGGACAACTTAGATGAAATAGACAAATGCGTAGAAAGACATAGATTGCCAAAGAAATAGAACATATAATAAAGAATTTTAATTACTAATTAAAATCATCTCACAAAGAAAAGCCGAGGCCTACATGGTTTCACTGGAGAATTGTATCAAACATTTCAAGAAGAAATAATACCACTTTTTCACAAACTCTTCCATAATATATATATTATTTTAAAAAACCACTTTCCATCTCATTTTATGAGGCTAGTGTCATTCTGATACCAAAGTCCGACAGACATTATTTAGAAAACTACAGATCAATACCATGAATATGGACACAAAAATTTCCAAGATTTAAGAATACTCATATTCCAGTACTTATTTTTTCCTAATCCAAAGAAATACCTTTTTTTAAACTCTAGTACTTTTAATGACTATGCTGTAATACTTATTAATTTATACTTACTAACACAAAAATTAAATTTGAATATTCACTATGAAAATTCATTTGTGTATTTGCTTATATTTTTGCCTTATGAAATATACTTCAATAGTACAGTTTTAAGAATAATAGTAGAACACACACCTGTACACCATCCACCTTAAGAAGTGGAACATTTACTATACTTTTGAAGATCCATATGTATTCTTCGCCTGTCCTCACCTATCATGTTCACGTGCTTGTTTACTTCTTGATAAAGCCTGTTTCTTATAGTTATTCACTGGTTTTCTCATACAGTTTTGCTATGCACGTATGTTCTAAACCAGTGGTTCTCAACCTTCCTAATGCCACGACCCTTTATTACAGTTCCTCATGTTGTGGTGACCGCTTACCATAAAATTATTTTTGTTGCTACTTCATAACTGTAATTTTGTTTTCCAATGGTCTTAGGCAAACCCTGTGAAAGGGTCATTCGACCCCCAAAGGGGTCGCGACCCACAGGTTGAGAACCTCTGCAGTCTAAACAGTCTATTGCTTAGCTTTGTTTTTAAACTTTATATCAATGGAATAATACTGTAAGTATTGCTTTTTTCCTACCCTCTCACCATTATATTGGAATCCCTAATTTGATGCATGCAGGAATAATCATTGTCACTAAAGTATTTCATTGCACAGGTATACAACAGTATTTATTGTTGATCATGTTTATGAGCATTTGGTTTTTATTGCATGCTGTTCTGAATATTGTTGTTAATGTTTCTTTGTGCACAAGTTCAAGTTTCTGCTATATGAACACACTGCTTCAGAGTGTATAAGTCTTTTGCATGTTACTTTTTTTTTTTAATCCTCACCTGAGGATATTTTTCCATTTATCTTCAGGTAGAGTGGGAGGAGGGGGAGAGGGGGAGAAAAAGAGAGGAGAGAGACAGAGACAGAGACAGAGACATTGACGTGAAAAGACACACCAACTGGTTGCCTCCTGCATGACCCCAACCAGGGCTGGGGACGAACCGCAACCGAGGTATGTGCCCTTGACTGGAATCAAACCCTAGACTCATTGGTCCATGGCTGACACTCTAACCCTGAGCCAAACCGGCCAGGGCTGCATGTTAATTCTTAAAGTCAGTTATAAAATAAATTCTACTGTAGTCCAATAGTATGGATTACAATTATAATAGAAAAATCAGAAAATGAAGTTACTTAAGTTGGTTTCAGCATTTTAAAGATTTTTTATTGTTTTCTGGCTCATTGTTTCCATTGAGAAATCAATATGAGTTTGTTATTCTTTTGAAAGTAATCTTTTTTTAGCATTGAAAGACATCCCACGTCTCAGGAAACCCTTCCCTGGGATACCAAAAGTCCCAGATTTTAGCCATGGATGCAGAAGGTTGAGAAACGGTACAAAATCCATCCTATAATTCCAAAAATAAGGACTGAAAGCAGCATGTTTTTGTGTCAAATGACTATGGCATGGATAATCTACCCTTTGTAGTCATTGCTGTTTTTCTCTTGGCCTCTAATATTGGCAACCATTATTTCCTCTTCATCATAATGGATCTTCCATTGTGTAGCACATGAGTGTGTTGTTATCATGAGTTTTTAACAGTTCATCTTTCACTTTCCCTATCTTGTGCTTTGTATTATAATAGGAGTGTTTAATTTCTAACATTATGGATACTGTAACTATGTTTTATAAAAGTTCAGATAATGAAAATGAGAATGATTATAATACCAACACCATCATGACTCAGACATCACCAAAAAAAAAAAAAAAGACGAAATGACTGGGTTATTTTAATGACAGATTGAAGGAACCATACAATAGGATTAGAGAAAATAAATACCCAAATAGAGCATACTGCACAATGTGCAAAAAACATTTTGGGATTTGTCATGGTGGAGAAGGGGATATGAAAGCAAAAATGAAGAGTATTACAGATACTTTTTGGTCAATAAAGAGTTATTTTTATCTCCCCAAAAGATTCCATCAATCAGTTTGAAATAGTGGCCTGTCTTTCCCTTGGTTGTTTGTAAACTGACATCTTATGATCCAGAGATTTCAATGGAAATATCTTGTGGGTAAAAAAGAGAGGAAATTTTGGTAACAGACGATGTCACCCTTTAAAGTTTAGAGCTTTTTCTGTCAGATTTTTTCAGCAATCACGCTTTCTCTAGTATATTGTGTTATATCAGACTGGACAACACGAGTGTATTTTGCATTGCTCCTAGGTAATTTGATTTGAAAAAATGGAGTTTTAGATATTTTCTTGATTTCTAAGATTTATAATAAACTGCAAAAACATAAAACAAACTTTGCTCATCTATCTACATATTCAGCAGACAGTGCAAACATAAATTTTAACAAATTCTAGTTAGCCCATAAAGTTCTTTCCAAAGAAAAAGATTAAAAACAAAAAAGATCTCACCTGCTAAATATCATGGGCTCCTGTTATATAACACTGCTAAAGGAGATATCATTTGCTTACTGAGGTTTTGTAATGAAAGTTTTTGTTTTAAAACATGTAGAAACCTTGAGATTTTTGATATTATAAAAAGTGTCAGGAATAATCTATTACACACTTGTCTTTGAGATGAGTATCATTATTACCAGTTATAGAAAAGATGCTAAAATGTTAGCCTGCAGTAAAATTATATTTTTAAAGAATGGTACAAGAATAATATCCTTCTTTAATTTAGAAATACGTCAAGAATGAATATAGTGAAAAGAAGTACAGTAAACAAAATTTATATGCCTTTTCTTCAAAACTATTGAGTAATCTTTGAAGAGGCTACAGGGAATCTTGAAAAGGATGGACTGACCTAAGTGGCTTATATGTAGGCTATAACAAAAGGTTATACATTGTAAAATGACTCAGTTTTTGGAAATAAGACTATTGAGAACTCAAAAAAATATCACCAGAAAGGGACAGCCTCCTTAAACAGGACTTTCTCTGTTTCTTTACTAAAACTGTAATTTATTTAGAATCTACCTTCAGTCTTCTCAAGTTTAAAGGATATGTGTGTTTTTAAATAAACCAAAGGATGTATATACATATATGCATAACCATTGGACACTGACAATAGTGTGGGGAAAGGCAGGAGGGGAGTGGGAGGAGGGAGGGGTCAGTAGGGGTAAAAGGAGGGACATCTGTAATACATTCAACAGTAAAGATAAGTTTTTTAAAAAGTAAAATAAAATATAGGTTTTGGGGAAAAAAGTCATTTTCCTTGAGGAGAGGTTTATCTTACGATGACATCATTATGCTTTGAAGCACGAAAAAGTGGGCATTTTAGACATGGATAGCTTTTATATTGAATTCACAGATGCAAAGGACCTGATTGACAAACAGCTGGTTTACCAAACAAGCCTTTAGATACAAAGATGATGGACATTTTTTGGAGAGCTGGAAACAAATCCCAACAGCTCTTAAAACCTGCTGTTTTTAGTAAGTAAAATCTTATTCTATGCCTAAATGATTTTATTGAAAGGATATTTAACTTGATGTCATCACATTGGATTGGTAAGAGAAATAAGTATGATGTAGCTTAAGGGTAGAGCTGAAAATCAAAGTGAATTTTCATTTGATTGTACTCAGTTTTACCACTACGTAAAAGAAAGGGATGTTCTAAAAGCTGCAGGCAGTTCAGAGAAGTTTTACTAAAAAGAGAAACACACAAAGTAAAAGTATCCTATGAAATAAAAAGAAAAATAATTGTTTATTTTTTATTAAGTATAGATCATATCTGTTTAATCCTATTATATGTATGATCTAATTTTTAAGTCTTTTATGTATTTTAAGAATACACAGTAGTATAGCCTATAATATTTAAATATCTAATTAAAATGTTAAAATAAGTTTCTGTATCAGAGGACAGAAGCATAAATATATTATGTATTTCTTATATTAGTTGTTTAATTAGTCCTATTAATTACTAATTGCCATTGCTAACTAGTCCTTTTATTTTGTTTAAATAACCACATTTATGTAATAGAAAAGTAAGGAATACAGATCCATAGATAATTTTGTCAAACACTTATTTTTGTATTATGATGTTAAAGTAATAATAAATGTGTGTAAATATTTCTTCTATATTACTTTTTGGACTGGGGCAGTCTGGTAAATTGTGACCCATGATAGCTCTCCAAAAGTTTTGGTCACCTTATACCAGGGAGCCTTAATCCAATTCTGTGTACCTGAGTTTATAGGAAAAATTAAAGTAAATAAATATAAAATGTTATTTTCAAATTACCTCTTACTATTTCCTAGAAACTGAGTTTAGTGAGTTTAGAGGGCAAATGAAAGGACAAAACCAACTAATGTCATATTCCTCTGCAATCTTTGTAACGTTCTTGGAGTTGTTTAGCTCTCCTGTGTCTGTTTCAGGGGAAAACGTACACACACACACCATACCACAACACACCTATATACAAGCAACAGATAAATACCGTCTCCCAAAATGAAACCACCACCACATAACCTACTTGAATTTACTAACAAGAATGTTAACAAGGGAGCATTAGAAGTTCTATAGCACATTTCCTACACATTTATACACTGTTGTATACTTTTTCTCCCTTTCCTTGAAAATGTATTAATTCTGTTTTAGATATGTTATTGTATAGCATGGAGAAATTATTTAAACAATGCATTCTTTTGCTAGTTCTCTAAGAGTTACTATCCTCATCACTTGCTTGCTCTCCAGAGCCTTCAGAACTAAAAATTCAAAGTTGATATCCTAAAGATGACCATATTTCTAGATTTTCAAATTTTTTTATTGCTGTAAAGTAGTTTTTCACATTGAACATCAGATTTTGGAAATTGTTGGAACAGATTAACTTTTCAGATATTTTCTTTCTCTTATCACAATGGAACTTTGCTGGAGTGTTGTAAAACCAAATTTAGGATAAAGGTAGCCACTTTTTAAAGGCTATTCAAAAGGATTGTTTCTAGTGTTAAGTGATAAGTAACAAATGTCTTATTATTTTGGCAATTATGGTAAATACACATCCAGGACTAATGAATGCTAAAAACTAACTCCTAATGACAGTATTTCCTGTGTGCCAGATGTTGTGTTTGTATGATTTAATAAATCTCTTTTAATCCTTACAATAACCTATGGTAGTAGTATCTCCATTTTGCTGATTGAGTAAATGTTTGTCTACCAGGCTACCATAGTACATGATGAGGAGATTCTAGCTCTTACACATCAAGTTGTCATTTACAAACCAAGCATTTTCTGCCAATTACTTTCAATAATATGAGTTCATTATTTAATTCTCCTACTATCAAGACTTAACTTGTATTTAGAAATTTCAAAGATAATTACTATTATTTTTCTGTTTGTCAGGCATCTCCAAGAGTTACTGTTGATGATTATTTGGTAGCAAAATTAGCAGATACTTTGAATCATGAAGATCCAACTCCTGAAATCTTTGATGACATTCAAAGAAAGGTATTATATATTATATTTTTATTATTAGACCTTTCTTGAATAAAATATATTTTCATATGCATGTATTTTGTTTTTAAATGGTATTGAAAATTGTAAGAGAGGTAACTAAACAGATGAGTTATGGTAATACTTTTTAGTTACAAAAAAGGTAGGCCAATTTTGTTCATTTTCTTATTTATTAACAAGAGGAAAATGCTTTTTTTTTAGGCTATTTTATTTGACTGCAGAGCCAGAAATACAGTCTTAGAACTTCATGAATTAATGATGTATATGAATAACGTCATTCAAATTTATTTTAATGCTCTTGAGCCTTTACCTGGACTTCTTAGAGAACACTATTTCCTAGAACATTATGTATAACCTATTGTCATGTGACATGTTGTAGTAGGACCCTTTTCAATGCAATTTAGGTACTGATGGACCAAAAAATCATTAGTTGTGATACAGTCTTGCTAACATCTTGTAAATATGGAGTCTGTGATTCATTATAGCAAGAACTCAGTCTAGCTTTGGTAAAATCTTACTAGTGGAAATCAGTACATTTTCTGTATTAATGATTGAATATCTTCATTTATTCAATAGGTGTATGAATTGATGCTACGAGATGAAAGATTTTATCCTTCCTTCAGACAGAATGCACTTTATGTGCGCATGTTAGCTGAGCTAGATATGTTAAAAGATCCTAGTTTTAGAGGATCAGATGATGGTGATGGAGGTAAGTGGCACACATTGTACATTTATATATATGTATTCCTATATATTCTGCTTTCAGACCTTTCAGACAAAATAAATATGTTCTTGAAGTCCAAATATAAATTGCAATATATTTAAAAATCTATTTAAAAATTAGTAAAGTTTAGTTACCATACTAAATTAAAATGTTGAAAATTTAATAACAGATTAGAACATGTAACTATAGAAGGCTTGAATTCTTAAAGAATGTTTTTTTCTTTGAGTTTCGTCATGCAAATATTTTTATGGTAAATAATAATATTCATGACTAACAGGATTATTGAAGAGATCAAATGAAAATAACAAGTAATGATTCTGAGAGTACACCATAAATTATAAAGCTTTATTTTAAAAGCACAGGCTTATTTTTCTCTTTATATGTTTTCCAAATCCTGTGTAGTATAAACTGAAAGAAGCTACAACAGTCATTTATTCCATTCTTTCAGTTTTTTCAAATGAGGTTACTAACATCTTGATAAAGTGAGAAAAGCAGATTGTAAGAGTCAGAATATTTATATTTTACTCCTGTTCTACTACTTATTACCTGTGTGATGTTGGCCAACTATTTAATTTCTATAAGCCTCATTATTCTCAGTTGTGAATCTGGATTACTATTCTCCTCATAATAAATATCTTACCTCTGAATCATTGTCAGATATTCAAATGGAATTATGTACGTGAAAATGATCTATACACTAAAACACAAATATAAGTTTTTATTGGTAGTTAATAATCAGTTATTTAAGAATAGTGGGAGAGGCAGCCCTTAGAGCATAAGGTTCCAGATTCTTAGGCCCAATGACTGTTGTACTTGTGATCTGGTTCAGAAGTACTTACTAATCTCTGGTTAAACATCTAGGGTTTGATAAACTTTCTGGTATGTTCTACTAAGCAAATAAGCAATGTAATAAAAAGTAAATGGGAGATAATTGACTAATATTTTAAGAGAATACTTTAATTTTAATAATTTACTTATGAAGGTTTATGAACAGGACCATTTGAGGTTGGAGATATAACAGATCTTGTAGGTTGTGAGCACTGCTTTAAAAAATACCTCTATTATGGAAGTTTCCTGCCTCCTTTCTCCTCTATCCCTCCCTTACCCCAGTCTGTATAAGTGAGATTTTACTTTCAAGTAATCTAAGAAATCTACTTACATATGTTTGCGTTTGAATTTTAATAGCTTTTATATTGATTATTGATCTAATATCTTGGGATTTTTAAATTAATACTCTTCTGTTTTATTTGTAAAATTAGAATAATATTTTAAGTGGATTTGATTGCATAATTAAGGAAACTTTCTTGTTAAGGAGTACTTCTAGGGAGGCTGAATAGTAAAATTCAGTGTACCTCAAGTACTGTATAATATATTTCTATTTAGTGTCTGTTGAAAAATCTTTTACATAGCTGCTGTGAAATTTGCAGTAGCAGCTCTACTTCAGAAAGGATTGCTATAAATATGTTTGTTGTTCATTTCAATTTTATATACTTTAGGAATGTCTTAGTATTGTGAAATATATTTGCTGTATTGCCCAGAATGAAGTAAGATAACTTGAATCATAATAATATAACTTAAAGCACTGATGGTAACAATATATCTTATGGGAGTAGTTTTGATGCTGTAGTGTGAGAGCTCTTCCACAGTCTTCTACATTGACTTTTAGCTTCTGCATGTCTTACTCTAGCCAGTCCATTTTCTTGTATGCAACTAATGGAAACAAATTATTTCAAACTTTCCCAAACCTCATATTTACTAAAACATAAAGCAGATTTTTAAAAAGTTTTTCTGCAACTGGTTTTGATTTGAAGTAAATGTACTTCAGTCATTGAGTAAACCCTCATATTGGAATCTTTGATTGTAGTTTACAACAACATAGGTATGTATCTTTTGTCTTCCTAAGACATTGCTTTTTAACATTCTGTGTTCTGTATGTTTTATCATTAAGAAATTGCCCATTTCTCCCTTGCCTTGGCCAGTTTGGCTCAGCGGTTAGAGTGTTGGCCTGCAGTCCAGAGAGACCCGGGTTTGGTTCCCGCCAAGGGCACATACCTTGGTTGCACTTTGTGCCCGGTGCGGGTGGCAGCCACTTGATGTGTCCCTTTCACGTCAGTGTTTCTCTTTCTCTCTCTCTCTCTCTTCTCTCTCCCTCCTGCTCTATCTGAACAAAAAATGGAAAAATGTCCTCGGGTGAGGATTATAAAAAAGAAGAAGAAATTGCCTATTTCTCTCTTTTTTTAATCATTTGGAAAAAAGTATATGGAATGATGGGTATAATATGAAATATTATTATTAAAAATAGCTGTTAGGCCCTGGCTGGTGTAGCTCAGTTGGTTGGAGTATCATCCAGTACACCAAAAGCTTCATGGTTCAATTCCCAGTCAGGGCACATACCTAGGTTGCAGGTTTGATCCCCAGTCAGGGTGTGTACAGGAGGTAACTGATGTTTCTCTCTCACATCAATCAATCAATCTCTCTCTCTCTTTCCCTCTCCCTTCCTTCCCCTCTCTTCCCCTCTCTCTAAAAATCAATAAACATATCTTTGGGTAAAGATTTTTGTTTTATTTTGTTTCTTTTTTTGGGGTTGTTTTTTAATTAATTCATTTTTATTACAGATGTTTCTCCTTTTCCCCCCCATTGACATCCTCCTCCCGATCCGATGCCCCACACCCCACCCCACAGCATTGTTGTCTTTGTCCATTGGTTATGCATATATGCATATAAGTTCTTGAGTAAGGATTTTTAAAAAATAAATAAATAAATTTAAAAAAACAGTTGTTTGATTAATTGTCAGTGTTTACGTTTTAGGCTATCACAACCATTTCAAATAGTAATGCTTTTGATTTTCTTGTCTTTATAAGATTGTTTAATTAAAAATAGGCCTTCCCTACATTTTTTTGTTATAAATTCATTTTCTGACTTCTAAATTTAAGCTTCCTTACATTTTGTATATATTGTAGACATTCTAAAATTTGGGCTATTTTTCAAATATTTTGAAATAATTGTCTAATCCAGCATGTGTGTGAGGCTGATTTTTTGATAATGAAGGCTACAATTGAGCCTAAAATTAATGGGCCATGTATTATTAAGTGTAATATTGTGCTCTGGTGGATTTTCTCTGCTGGGGAAGAAATTTCATTCTTACTTAACCAAACTCCAATAGGTAGGTAGGTAGTCGATAGCTGCTCATGCATGCTCTCTCTCTCATTTCTCTCCTGTCCTCCTTCCCTTCCTTCCTTCTTTTTCTCTTTATTTGTGATCGCTTTCTTTTTTTATCCTCACCCAAGGACATTTTTCCATTTTTTGTTCCGATAGAGCGGGAGGGAGAGAGAGGAAGAGAGAGAGAGAGAAACATCAACGTGAAAGGGACACATCGAGTGGCTGCCACCCGCACGACCAACCAGGGCCGGGGACAAACTGCAACTGAGGCACGTGCCCTTAGCGGGAACCGGACCCGGGTCTCTCTGTACTGTAGGCCGACGCTCCAACCGCTGAGCCAAACCGGCCAGGGCTGTGATTGCTTTCTTTCAGTTAGTTCAACTTTAAATGATTTTAAAAGTAGTTATTTTCTTTTTTATTAGACATACTCTTTTAAAAATATTTAAATTCTGCTTTTTGTTTTAAATTTTAATTTTAATCACATTATTTTTTTACCTTGTCAAACTATCCTTTCTTTTGTTTTCTAATATTTATAGGCAGTTATAAAATTGTTGATTTAGTGTGGACCTAGGTTGATATTAAACTTTATTTTTGTATCTTATTATTGATCAAGAAATTAAACAATGCCTGTTTTTCTCCTGATTTTTCTTTTAACTTGATTTGTCCTTAGTGGGTAGCTTTAAAGTGGGTAGACCCAAAGGAAGAGGGCATATAATCGAAGGAGAAAAGAGGGTTATTTATTTATTTTATTTTAATTGTTGAAAGGATTACAGATGTCCCCCTTCTGTTCTCTCATTGACCCCCTCCCTCCCACTATTTATTTATTTTAATGATCACCTTGCTATTAACCAAAGAGTAATCTTAGGTGAAATTTCCTGTTTACCTTTTATGATCATCGGTCTGAGGAACCAAAAAATGTTCTTGAGCGTTTAGAATTGTTGAAGTTGGGAAGCAACACTGACTGCCTTTTTCTAAAAGCAATAGAAATGTGCTTTTAAGATCTCTTGAGAGATCTAGATTTATAAAGAATCTCTTAAGTGCCAGAAACCATACATGTTTAAACTATATATGACTATTGCTTTACCATATATGTTCATTTATGTTTTTAACTGGGGGGCATCTTAATTGGAAACTTAATTTGCTGAGATATAGATAAAGCCTGAGGAAAAAGACATTAATTTTCATAAAGTATAATTGACTTACATTAATTTTTAAAAATAACTATAGTTGCTTTTTAATTAAATAGCATTGCATATATTTTACATATATTTTATTCTATATTTTAAGAATCTAGCCCTGGCTGGTTTGGCACAGTGGTTAGAGCCTCAGCCAGGGTCCAGAGAGATCCAGGTTCAGTTCCCACTAAGGGCACGTACCTCAGTTGCAGTTTGTCCCTGGCCCTGGTTGGGTTGTGTGGGAGGCTGCCACTCGATGTGTCCCTTCCACATCGATACTTCTCTCTCTCTCTCCCTCCCACTCTATCTGAATAGAGAATGAAAAAATGTTCTTGGATGAGGATAAAAAAAAAAAAAGAATCTAGACTTCTAGTGATTTTGAACCAAATCTACCAAAAATAAGTAGACTTAAAGATATATTAAAAATTATTCTTCACACTAAAGAGTAATTTTATTTGTAATATTTCTTAATCCAGTGAGACAGAAATTACAAAATACCTCTCACATATCCAAACACTCAGTCTGCAGTGTTTTTCTCATGTTTATATTGTATTAGACAACCTAATATGGTACTGTGAGGGTAAAATATTTAATAGTTGCCTCTCTATACATGAATGCCTTTGTGTGTGGTATAGGCAACTTAGGTACACAGTTTATTCTTGTATTATCTGCCATACAACAACTGTAAACCTACTTTTACCATACCCTATGTATATATTTTTCCACTGAAATTCCTGGCTGGGAAAACCACGGGGCTTGAGGGAACACGTGTTTGGGAGTAGTGTGTGACAATGTTCTTTACTGTTCTGTTTGTCTTGGCTTGGCTGACTTTCATCCTTGGTGTTTGAACCTTAGATAAAGCAACTGTTTTCCAAAGTTTTTTACTGTATACTAAATCAAATTTTTCTTCCCGCAGAATCTTTTAATGGTTCTCCTACAGGAAGCATAAATTTGGTAAGTACTATTATGGGTACTTTAATTATCAAAGTTGCTTGAAAATAATAAAAAAGGCTAAATAAGCCTTAACATATGACACTGAATAATATATTAGAAGCCCCCAAATTATCTTTTAGTGTTATAAGAAGTTGTGTTTTTAAATAAATGTCAAATTCCCCTATAAGGCAGCTGTGAATTACAATATAAAAATGAAACATTTTTATTAAGCTTTAAGTATACTAAGCAAATAAAATATTTAATGTGTGGTGCTTTACTCATTTTGCAGTTGAGATTGGCAGGTAAATTATAAGCATTTGTAGCAGTGCCTTGTAGTTGTGTTTACTGAGTTAATTATCATAGTACTATAATTTGAATTTTTGGTTTTTGTCTTAGCATAATGTTAAAAAAAACACACATACTTTTTTTTCAATTCAAGAACTTTTCTTAACCCAAGAATTACTTTACAAACTGTATTTTATTTTTGGACAGCATTAATGATCTTGTTTTGAAATCACAGTTTTACTAATCAATACTTATAGTTCTAAATCAGAATGTAGTTCTGTAGTCAATATTTTTTCACCAGTTTAACTTTAGTCTACTTGATATATGTGCATTATTACTGTGACTAATGTTTAAGAGACGTTTCATCACATTTTTCTCAGCATATTTAGTGAAAATAACATTTCTTAATTGTATGTTAAATGTGCAAAAAAGACATTTACATACAAAGTTTTATAACAACTTCTGGGTCGCGTAGTATATGATGCTGACATATTTAAAATAATAAATAGCAGTTAGCTTTTTAAATGCTACCTACAAGGGAAGGTTACCACGACTACTACTAATGCTTTTTTAAAAACTTGGTTGCTTTATGTTCCCTGTGCTGATTTGTAATTTGAAGATCAGATTAGATCATCTAAATTTTGTAGAATACTCCCAAGTTCCTCTGAATCTTCTTTCATATAAAAATAATATTAAAGCAAAGGTTGTGCTTTTTCTATCACAGTGTTTTATTATAGGTCATATGAGCACTTAAAAATAAATTCTTTCTTTTCAAACTATTTTTATTCACATTATATCTCAACAGTTTTTAGAGCAGGCATTATATTATTGGGAAAACTAGATACAAGATAGACTAGTTGATGAAAATAAAAAAGAAAGACTAATTGATGCAGCTAAAGTAAAGTAAAGCTGGACTAGACCTAATTTAATTGAATAATCCTCCCACTTGGCTTGACCAGGGAAGTACAGTGATAACCTGTATGGAATTATCACATTTGCTTCTCTTAATGGTCAATCTCTGGTAGATACGCTTTGGGCTGTCTTAGAATGCAATTGCCTTAATTTAAATGGCTTCATTTAGATGATTCTTTTAGTAATAATTGGTAATACCACATTAGAACTTCAAAGTTCATTTAGATCATATGATTTTATTTTATTTTATTTTTTTTATCCTCACCCGAGGACATTTTTTTTTTTTTTTTGATATTTTGTTCAGATAGAGTGGGAGGGAGAGAGAGAGAGAGAAACATCGACGTGAAAGGGACACATCGAGTGGTCGCCACCCACACGACCCAACCAGGGCCCGGGACAAACCGCAACCGAAGTACATGCCCTTAGCGGGAACCGAACCTGGGTCTCTCTGGACCGCAGGCTGACGCTCTAACAGCTGAGCCAAACCGGCCAAGGCTAGATCATATGATTTTAAAGTATAAAATATATCTGAATCATATACTGTTTGTGTGTCAGAGGTCCCCAACACTACTCCTGTGTTCAGTGATTTACTAAGAGGAGTCACAGACCTCGGCATAGTCAGACTCATGGCTAGGAGTTATTGGAGCAAAAGGATGTAAAGCAAAATCAGCAAAGAGAAAAGGTAAAACCCAGAGGAAAACGGGCACAAGTTTCCAAGAATTCTTCTCCCATGGAAGTCCCATGGGACAAACTTAATTCTCCCAGCAATGAATGTGAAAACACAGGTGAAATGTTGCCACTAGGAAGGTTCATCAAAACTAAGTGCCCAGGATTTTTATTGGAGGCAGGTTACATATACAGCCTTTGCCTAGCATATGTCAAAATTCCAGACTTCCAGAAGGAAAGCAGGTGTTCAGGATAAACCACATCATCGTGCAAACAACTTAGGAAGTGTGAGCCACTCTTAGCAGTTAGGGAATGGTGGGAACCTTTCCTAAACCTAAATACTGAGATGCCTTCCAAGGGCCAACATTACAAGTAGTTTCAAGCAGTTTCAAGCCTGCTTTATTAACTCTCTTCTGTACAGTCTATCTTCATTATATGATTATTTTCTTTCTCTGTATGTGTGGATGTATACATATGTGGCAAAGATTTTAAAATTTAAACCCAAAGGCCATATTTATAAAAGATTAATTCTGGGTCCAGCAGTTGTGGCTGAGTGGACTGAGCATTGTCCCATGAACTGAGAGGTCCTGGATCGATTACTGGTCAGGGCATATACCTGGGCTCAATCCCCAGTAGGGGGTGTGCAGGAGGCAGCTGATCAGTGTTTCTCACATCGATTTTCTATCTCTCCTTTCCCCCCTCTAAAAAACAAAACAAAAAAAAATTTCATTCTGGGTCAATTAATACAAATTTTTGTTTGTGAAATTAATTTTGAAAATTATTTAAAATCCATCATAGGCAATGGATTCACTTCATTTAATAAATAATCATAATAATAGTTAACATTCTGTGTTTAGGCAGTCTTCTAAATGTTTTACATGTCTTCTCATTTAATCCTCACATAAACCTATGGTATAAGTGCTATTATTATTCTCATTATAGATAAGGAATCTAAATTAACTAAAATTATTTTAAAATTAACAAGTGTTTAGTTAATACGGAGTTGGCTTTAATATATTTCAAGACTTTAAAAAAATGAAAATATTAAAATATGTACACTTATTTTAATCCACATTTTTTTCTTGCCATGTATTGAATATAACCAAGAAGTAGCAAATATTAGTATATGGACAAGAAATGAAAGAAGAAATAATCTGCCCTGGCCAGTTTGGCTCAGCGGTTAGAGCATCTGCCTGCGGTCCGAGAGACCTGGGTTCGGTTCCCGCTAAGGGCGCATGCCTCGGTTGCAGTTTGTCCCCGGCCCTGGTTGGTTGTGTGGGTGGCAGCCGCTCGATGTGTCCCTTTCACGTCGCTGTTTCTCTCTCTCTCTGTTCCTCTCTCTCCCTCCCACTCTACCTGAACAAAAAATGGAAAAATGTCCTCGGGTGAGGATAAAAAAAAAAAAGAAGAAGAAGAAATAATCTGATTTATTACATATATTTCTAAATTACTTTGTTTTCTAGTTTCTTAATCTTGGCTTTTCTTTCTCCTTTTGGTATACGTAGTAAAGATTATTGTTGAGGGGGGAGGATACAAATAATACAAAGTTCATATGGGGCAAAGATGAGTAATGCATATATGATGTAGAATTCTTTAACATTTTTTCCTATAAAATTAAAAATCTTGTTTCTTGATTTTTTTTTTCCCCTCTAGTCTTTAGATGACCTTTCAAGTGTATCTTCTGATGACTTAGTACAACTTCATGCTTACATTTCAGACACTGGTAAGAGAATTTATGGTATATTTATTACGTAAACATTTTGATTATTATTACCTTTACATTATTTTCCACGTGTATTTTTACAAACCATTCTTCTATAGTCATATTTTTAAGTTACTTATTTTTTCTGCAGCATATTCTTCATTAAATTCTTTGATGTTTATTTACTTGTATATATGGGTATTTCCTGTCTCTAAGGTTGTCACTGTTAACATTTTAAAAAGCTGAGATCGTCAGCATTTTGTCATTACTTATAAACTCTGAAACCAATCTTTGTTTCTTTTTGTTTGTGTCTAGCTGATAATTGTCTGCATAATTTTTATTAAATCCTTTAGGGGAAGATTTCAGTTCAGAATTTGTTTTCATGCATGCAGAGCCCAATTAGATAACTGGCTAAATGAAGCTTTTAGATTTAGGAGTGTATAGAAGTTCAAGACATGCTGGGATTAGGTGAGAAACTGCTAAGATTTTATGTCTCAATCAGCAATATGGTTAGTGAACTGAGGGAAAAAAAACTAGTATCCATCATTACCGTTAGGTTATTAGATAAAGTCAATAAGTAGTAGATAATGACATTTTCTTATGTGGCCTTTCTCTGGTCCTAGAATATAAGAGTGTTGTGTCAGATTACATATTCAAGTATAAAGATACTGAGATATATATCTCAGTTCAATTTTATGCTTACATTTTAGATGCTGAAATGAAATTTATAGTATAAGTACAGTTTAAAAGACTATTTGCATTTTTTTTTTAATCTCTGTTTTCTTTTGCTTCTCATTGGAGCTGGAATCTCACTTTGCATTCTGTTCTCTGCCAAATTTTTGGAATAAGTTATCTATAATTACTGTCTCAGTTTTTCCTTTATCTTTTACAAATAGTTGCTGTACACATTACTCTGTTCTTAAAGGTCATTAAATAAAGTCCCCTGTCAATAAAACCAGAGGTCGTGTTGGTTTTCTTTCTAGATTTTTTTTTTAATCCTCACCCACGGATATTTTTCCATATATCTTCAGATAGAGTAGGAGGGAGGGAGAGAGAGAGAAAGAAACATCAACGTGACAGAGATACATCACTTGGTTGCTTCCTGTGCGACTCTGACCAGGGCTGGGAACCAAACCTGCAACTGAATATGTACCCTTGACTAGGAATCGGACCTGCAAGGTTTGTAGGCCACTGCTCTAACTGCTGAGCCAAACTGGCCAGGGCCTTCCTAGCTTTTGATAGAGTTGTCCCGCTTTTTCCTTCATTAAAATTTTACATTCTTTTATAAACCTCTATTTTCTCGTTGGCTTGTCTTCCAAATGTGAAAGCCTTTGTTAAAGTGCAAACATTTAGTATTTGTGCCTTTACTTCTTTCTTGAAGACCTTAAGCTTTTATGTCTAGAGGAAGGCACTTGTGTCCATATTTCTTCTGTGGATCTTTCTCTTCTCTGAGAGCTCTGATTTTCTAGCTTCTTTGTTCATTTATTCAACAGGTATTTATTAGCTTCTTAAAATGTATGGAAGCACAGTGCTAAACATTTTTAGTAAGTTATTCCCGTCAGACAAACATATAAATACTAAAGAAGCAGAATATATAATGGTTAAGAGCACAACTTTTTGTCCAGATTGCTCGAGTTCAAACCCTAGCTCTGCCACGTAATACTTGTGTGAACTTGGACAAGTTCCTTAGCTTCTGTACTTCAATTTCCTTATCTGTAAAGTGGGATAATAATACTAATAATAATTAGTAATACCTCATAAGGTTATGAAACTAATTAACTCATTACATTAGTAATTACATTATGGGGATTTTATATTAGTGCTTGTTCTATATATATTTATGTTATCATTTGGCCTCCTGAGTCTCTTTGAGTCTAGATCTCCACACCCCTAACATCTTTATTACAGGAAGAACTGATAGTCTAGTGCAGTGCTACTCAGAGAGTGGCCCATGGACTAGTGCTTACTGCTTCCTTCATTGAGAAATCTTGCTTTAAAAAATACTGGCTAAATTAAATAAGCAATGTGCTTAGAGACGAGATTGATTTACATTCTGGTCCTACTTTTTTATCTGGCTATGGATTAGTAACAGATAGTTTGTACATCACCTGCTATGAGTAACATTGTCCTAATAAAAACAAAATCTATTTCTACTGTAATATGTTAAAATCAGTATTTATCTTTTAAAATCAAAAAACCTTCTGTCTTCTGTGCTTCTTTTATAATAACCTCATTATTTTTCCTGTTGTGCATGTATCCTGGTCATGAGCTCCCTGCCTGTTAATTTGTAACAAATCTGATTATTCTTTTATGAATGCTTTCTTACGTTTCTCTTTCATTTTTTATTTCTTGCTATTCTCCTTGCTTTTATTTATTTCCCAAACCTATCTTAAATACAACAGATAAAACCATTCCCTTGTTTCCCTGCTAACTAACTCTCTTGAGTGATGGTAGTTCTTTAACATGATGAAAAAGTGTATTGCAGCTTGTCATGCATAGGTCTCTTAGAGAAGGATGATCAGAAGAGGTGAACAGTGAAAAATAGTATTTGGTTAAAGCCCCTCAGAGCAACATAACCAAAATCTTTCCCTAGTTTTATATTTGGTCAAATCAGGAACACTGATATTAAATGGAAAGGGCAATGAGGGCATTTGAGTAAAAAGTGCAAATCCTAGAAAAACTATGATAAAAGCCTGTATAGATTTCTAGCTTTATGTGATTAAAATAGTTTACTAAGAAGCTTCAGAGACTGTTCTTTGCATAATTATACATAAAATAAAAAATATTTAGTTAGCTCCAAATTTGGCCACTTTTTATTCACAATATGAATTAATGTACTCTATTACTAGAGGAGCAATTTTGGTCAATATGGTAGTTTAAACTGCTATGGGAAATGTCACCTTCCCACACACACAAAGGCTGAAATACAAATAGCTAAAGGGGGAAATCTACAGGTGCCATAGACCATGAGGAAAACAGATTTAGAGAAGTGAAGAGGTGTTGACGCCGAGGAGCTCATAGGTGCACAAAGACTGCTACCTTGATCCTGACAGCATTTTTGTGTACTCAATTTAGAAGAGGCAGAATGGGCTAACACAATGGGAAGCTGGAACCTAGACCCTTGCCTAAAGCCCAGAGTCACGAAGGGTGGCTTGATGTAAAAAGAGATACTAGAAAATTTTAGCCTACTGTCAAGAAAAAGAACAAAGAATGTGAAGATCATGTTAGAAATACTATCTATTAACCACAAGAAATTGAAAGCCTATCTTGTATCCCAGCATAAGTATGTCTAGATTCATTTATCTTGGAGTAATTGTATACCACTGTATCTCCTAGCCTGAGTGCATGTTTAAAATATTCTAGAGATAAGAATACAACACTGTATAAAGAGAACCAAATAAAATTACAGAAATAAAAATAGTGATTGGAATTAGGGTCAAATGATGGAATAAGATTAAATATAGATGAGTAGACACTCAGTAAACTTTTGGAGATCTGAAGAAATGATCTAGAATAGACTACAATTCGGAGACATAGGACAGTGGAAACTAGGAAAGACAAAGAAGGATTCAAAGGGCATCTCTTTTGTTAAGATTAATACAAAATGTGAACAGGTTTTCATTTTAAAGACTACTGGACTTGGGTAGTTTGTGGGAAATTAGTAGGAAAAATGCTTTTGAAAATCTCCAAAATAAATTACACTTGTAAATTGTTTAATATTGGAAATGAGAAAGAGCTGCCAGAATAGCAGATAAGTATTATCCCATGACTTTTGCTTTCTGTTCACGTGAGATTTTAATTTAAATATAACTAAATAGTGGAGGGTAGTACAAAAGGTTATTATTTTGTTTCTGGGAGTTTTTTTTTGTGTGTGTATTTTTTCTCTCTGTTAAATTTAAGGCTAATGCTGCACTATGAAGTGGTGTTGTGGTAACATAACTAATAATATAGGTAAAAATTCTTTGGGGAAATCGTTCAAAGTAGACATCACTGTGTGGTTGGTTGTATGGTTGGTCATGTCATTATAAACTTGTAGTTTATTTTGCACAGTAGCCATCATATATATCACTTTATGGGTTTGAGTACAGAGCATGGGAATCTATTTTATCCCTTGGTGACATCCTTTTGTCTTAGTCTGTCATTTCAAATTCTTCATTTCATGGTTGTCCTTTTTGTTTGTTTGTTTTTTTTTTCTTCATCTTCCTCCTTTTTGTGTCTTTTGTTCCTCTTCATTTTGTTTTAAATGACTAGTATATGCTGACTATGACCCATATGCTGTGGCAGGCGTTTGTAATGACCACGGCAAGACATATGCATTGTATGCCATCACTGTACACCGGCGCAACCTAAACAGTGAGGAGATGTGGAAAACCTATCGTCGTTACAGTGACTTCCATGACTTCCACATGAGAATCACTGAACAGGTAATGAGGTTTTAAAGTTTGTGTACTTAAATTGTTTCCTGATTCAGTGTTTGATTCTAAATAGTTCTGAGGATGCTAAGGTATTGACCAAAGTCTATGAAAATAAAAAAGGTAAGAATTTGTGTATAATCAGCATAAATGTTAGAATGATTTTGAGCATTTAATCAATAAATCAGACCTTAATTATAACCATTTTGAACTGGACAAAATATCAGTGGTATAACTTGGGAAATTAAAATAAGTGTATATTTCTCATTTTAAGAGGCGTGTGTGGGTGTGCGCCAGTGTGTGTTTGTACTTTGCAGAGATATTTGGGTTTGGTTCAACATAAGAATGGGTGTCACTGTAGAACATTTTGTGGTTTTCAGCAGTGTAATTCAGAGCTATAGTAATTTTAAATGGTATCCTTATTTAATAGTGTAACAATTAAGTCTTTGCTCCATTAAATTATTTTAAGAATCACACATAAATTAAATTTAACATCAACAAGTAATGTTTCTAATTTGTACTAAACAAACCCTTTTGTTATATAGCAGTATAAGTACTATTAAAGATAACAAATAAAATAAATTATTTCTGTTCTATTTTTTATTGAATATTTTTTCTTGTCCATAACTTAGAAGAAAATAAGCTATCACCAGATGAATTGGAGTAGGTGATCTATAAAATTTATTTTAACTCTTGAGAGTCTTTGATTTCATTCAAGGTTTATAAATATACAACTGCTATTAAATTAATACAAATTATAATGATTACCAGTGACATTTGGTTGGGTGAATTGAAGCATTGAAATGATATTGTACTAGCTTAGTAATGATAAAATGCCTTTTTCATTTAAGATAGTAGAGGAAAATGTTTATCAGTATAATCTCATTAAAATATTTTGTGAATGAGGGTGAGTTAAACTAACAGCTTAAAAATGATTAAAAACAGGTTAGTGTTGACTCCAGAAGCCCATATTAAAAGGACTATTTTGAATTATATTCAGAAGGAAATTAATAACTTTGGACATGTCTGTTTTCTCTGTTCATGTTGAGTACATTTTTTCTTCATGCTTATTTGCAGAGGTGAAAGAGTTGTCTGCCCCAGAAGAAATAATTGTTTTACTCTTTTCAAATATTATCTGTTTGATATTGTTTTAAAACCCATAGCTTATATATTTCTTCTCATCCTCACATTAACCAGAGAGGACAAATTTTAAGATAATTTGAATTGCTGAAAGTAATTTTATTTACTTGCAAATAAATGGGAATTTTCTACAATATGAAATTTTCTTTGTCTGAATAGCTCTAATTTTCTTTCTGCTATTAAAAGGAATAATCATTGCCTAATTTAAATGTTCTAGGCTAGGACTGCAAATATTGTGTTTACATAATGACAAATGTAAGTGAAGAACATAGTTTTAAAAATCTTAATAGAGCCCTGGCCGGTTTGGCTCAGCGGTTAGAGCGTCAGCCTGCAGTCCAGAGAGACCCAGGTTCGGTTCCCGCTAAGGGCACGTACCTTGGTTGCAGTTAGTCCCCAGCCCTGGTTGAGTCGTGCAGGTGGCAACCACTCGATGTGTCCCTTTCACGTCGATGTTTCTCTCTCTCTCCCTCTCTTTCCCTCCCACTCTACCTGAACAAAAAATGGAAAAATGTCCTCAGGTGAGGATAAAAAAAAAAAAAAACTTAATAGAAATAGAACAGTTTGTACATAAATTTCCCTTTTCAATGCAGAACCAGAAATTTAATGAAAATGATAAAGTACAGATCATTTTTGAACGGGCTCAGTGCAGGCAATATGGATATGTCAGACTTTGTGTTTCCTATAAAGTCACAGTAGTGTATGATTACTTAAGTATTTAGATTGCTTACAGAGCTTAAGAAATTAAAAACTAAGCTTGTGAATGAAAATTCAGATTTAAGCAAAATACTAAGAATTTCTAAATAAGACTCAGGCTGTTTGCCTTTTAGCTCAGCCTTATCTGTATTTTTAAAACTCAAATCCCCTATAACATAGCAGAAGGAAAATGTAGTGACTTGTAATTCATCATTTGGTAACAATACAACCCATTGTCACAAATTTTAACTCCATTGAACTTTTAAAGTATTAAATTTGTTTTGAAAAAGGTTTTGTTTATTTTACTCTTTGATGTAACTATTTTTCCAGTCTAATATATGAACTATGATTTATTTTCTTTAAAGATTTTTAAAAGTCTAATTTGATATTTTTAAATGTCAAATTAAAAGATTTATAAAATTAAAATAATTAAAATGTTAAATGTTGTATTTTAGAATTGGGCTGAACTACCCATTCATTTATTTAACAGATATTTATTGAGTTTTTTCTATGTGCCTGGCACAGTTCTCACTACTGGGAATATAGCAGTGAACAAGACAAATTCTTGCCTCTAGGAGTTTACATTCCAGTAGCTACTGTGCATGTCTTTTTTATTGGGCGAACTGTAAATAATTATAGATAAAATAGTAGTGATATTAAGTATGCATTAAAATAAATGAGTAAAAGTATTTTTGCACTTGGATATAAACACATTTTCAATTCTTCTGATATAAAATTTTAAACATGCTCTTTAAGTTTTCCAGTAGTGTGTCAAGAATCTAAACCCGACAGGTTGGATGTGGGAAGATAAAATCTTTGATTTTGTAATGTCTGTGATTTACATACAGTATTTAAGTTCCTTGTGAACATTGAAATACTCTTTAATTCTTGTGAATTCTTTAGGTAAATTTCTAATTTCTTTTACATGTCTTTTAAAAATATTTTTATTAATTTTTGGCTGAGGGGATTATATTCTCAGGAATGGCTACCTTGTACTTATAATATTTTAAATACCAAGCTTATTATAAGTTAATATGAAGTATAAAATTTCCTCATTTTTTTATAATAACAATATTTGAGAAAACTACTTAATCATATATGCTTCTGTTCCAGACAGATACTTTAAGGAGGAGTTTGATTAATTTAGACTTTAAGAAAATAACTATTGCCCTGGCCAGTTTGGCTCAGCGGTTAGAGCGTCGGCCTGCGGTCCGGAGAGACCCGGGTTCGGTTCCCGCTAAGGGCATGTACCTTGGTTGCAGTTTGTCCCCGGCCCTGGTTGGTCGTGCGGGTGGCAGCCACTCGATGTGTCCCTTTCACATCGATGTTTCCCTCTCTCTCTTCCTCTCTCTCCCTCCCACTCTGTCTGTACAAAAAATGGAAAAATGTCCTCCGGTGAGGATAAAAAAAAAAAAAAAGAAAGAAAGAAAATAACTATTATGGTAACATTTAATTTTTTTTATTAATAAGGTTTAATATCTTAAATTTCCTAAATAAATTGTTTTACTAGATACTGTTATATTTCCTTGGTGTGATTTGCTAGGGCTGTCCTAACAAAATACTGCAGACTGGGTGGCTTAAACAGCAGACTTATTTTCTCATACTTCTGGAGGCAGGAAGTCCAAGAGCTGGGTGTAGGCTAGTTTGTTTTCCCATAAGGTGTCACTTTTTGACTTTCATTTGACTGCCTTTCTCATTGTGGCCTCACATGGCCATTTCTTTGTGGGCTCTCATCCCTGGTGTCTGTGTGTGTGTCCAGATTCCATCCCTCTTATAAGAACAACAGCCAAGTGCTTACAGCTCTTTTTGAATTTGTCTAGTAGGTATTCTGGTTTTCACCAGAAGACCCTAAAAAAGAACAGCAGCCAGATTAGATTAGGACCAACCCTAAGTGCTTGTTTTAATTTTATCACCTCTCTAAAGGCTCTATCTTCACACATAGTCATATTCTGACATGCTGAAGGTCAGAGCTCCATTTTGAGGAGCTGCAGTTAAGTTCATAACATATTGGTAATGCCAGAATAAACTGTGTGTTCTGTAAAATCAAGTCGAAGTTTAAGAAAGTGAGATAAGTAATATTCCAGGAAATTAAATATCTTTTAGGACACCTTCAAAAATTAAATTTACTTCTATAAAATGTGATTTAAAAAATTAATCCATTGGCCTTTTGATATCCAAGGAGGGCCCATTCTAACAGTTTTGTGAATCACCAGATTTGTGAATATCACTACAGCATAACATTTCCCCTGTAAATTGCCCCTCCACTTTTTTGTTTTTCCTGCCTTGGCTGGGGCAAAAGAACTGCTTTTGCCTTTCATGTGTAACACACAATGAACTTGTTCACATTATAGCTCCAGGCAGCCATCTGATTTGCCTTTCCATTTAGTAATTTATGAGAATCTTCCCATTTAGGGATGAAAATTATCCTAAACCTTTTCATTTCCTCTTCTTTTTAATCTCCGCATCAGGAATGAATGAGTTTTTGAACATGGAATGGCTTTAGAAAGTTGTTTCACTTCAGGATATGTATCACATGGGAAAAGCAATGAGGCTGCTTGAAGTTTCAGGTGCTAGGCTGTTGGCCAGGCACAATCACTAGCTAAATGACTTTACTCTTAAACTGTTAGCAGCTAGTATGATTAAAACTGTGTTTCAGCAAGGCACAGCTGGTTACTACATAGCCGGAGTTTGGAAGGTGCACCCAAATGTTAAGTCTGTAAATGCTAATGGCTTTTAATTTGTTTTTGTTAGTAATCTGCGAATTTATTTATCATGTGGTAGGTGGAAAAGTATCAATGTAGTGCTACAGTTGTATATAGAGAGAGTTGTAATACAGTTATAAGCTGTATTTTTAAATTTCCTCTTCTACTTTTAATAATTAGCCATTATTACAATAATTATTTGAAGTCATCAATATAAAAATATTTCTTTATAAGATTTCTTAACAAGCCAGGAACTCATAACTTTGATCATTAAAAATTTATTTGTTAATACTTTATTCACCAGTCAACGGATTTGTTAAGGACAATATTTTTAAAAACGTTTTATTATAAAAATTTTGAACAATCTCAGAATTAGAGAAAGTATTAAAATGACACCCCATGTGAATAGCACCCATTTTCTTCAGCTATCCATGTTTGTCATTCTTTATTGAAATTACTTATAATAAATAACATTAGAATTGTGGTTTAGACATATTGAAAAATATTTTTCTATTTTCTGACTTTTGCTTAATAAAATATATTGCAAAATGATCTGTTCAAGATGCTTTTGATATGTAAAGAAATTGTCATTAGGAAAATACTTTTCTCTTTTAGTAAAAAAAAAAATCAAGATTATTGAATATATTTTGTCTTCTAGTTTGAAAATCTATCAAGTATATTGAAGCTTCCTGGTAAAAAGACTTTTAATAATATGGATAGAGATTTTTTAGAAAAGAGAAAAAAGGATCTTAATGCATATTTGCAGGTAAGTTTATATTTATTATTGCCCATAGATTTTCATTTTAATGTAGTTAATGAACTTAGTATGTCAAAACATGTTTCATTGAAGAAACAAACTAGAATGTTAGGTTATATGATGAACAGTTGGTGAAAGTAATATTTTGTTTTTGTGTTATAACACTTAAAAGTTTTTTTCTGGGTTATTTTATGTACTTTCTATTAATGTTAAATTTGAAATTAGTATGTGAATAACAGTAGATATATTTGGACAACTTTCACACTAGATTCTCTAAAAGTCAAAATAGCAGATGGGAAGAATATACGTCATACTGTTTATGGTCATAGAATTATTGATGACTTTAACTGTATAATTATTTTTATAAATGTAAAATTAAATTTTGTTACCCTTTTTTCCATCAGTTACTATTAACTCCTGAAATGATGAAAGCATCCCCAGCTTTGGCTCACTACGTATATGATTTCCTTGAGAACAAAGCCTATAGTAAAGGAAAAGGGGATTTTGCTCGCAAGGTAAGCAGACCATTGCCTTGATTTTCTTTACAGATCTATTTTCTACTTTGTTTTTATATAGGAAAATAAATTTATATTTATGTATGTTTTAAGACTAGACAGTTTTATTAAATGTACCTTGGCATATTTATTTTCTATGCTTTATTAAGCCTACGATTGATAGATGTGTCTAATAAGTATAAACTCCTGTTTTTATATGTAGATTAAATCCAGCAGTAGCTTCAAAGAAAGGAAATGATGCATTGAGGAAGGTTCGCCTAAAACAGGTCACACGCTTTCATTAGTTTCAGAAGGAACTGTTTCTTACTAGGAGGAAATGTCTTATTTGGAGTAAAGATAAGAAAAATGTTATAGGCTATGTTTTTCGTGCCTCTTAAGTGAAATCTTTATTATTTAAAATTCCTTTTTGGATACAAGATCTATACTTGGTATAAGATACTAGGTTAAAACAATAAGTGATTAAGTGCCCAAATTGGGCAAGATAGCTTAGTGGATGAAAACACAAACTTTGGGATCAGACAGCTGTGATTCAGATCCCTGGTCTTCCATTTACTAGCTGTGACCTACAACATGTTACTTAACCTTTTTGGTCCATTAGTTTTCTCAAGAAATGAAGGTGTTAATCCTCATTTTAGAGCATCATGTGCATCGATTGAGATAATCTGTGCATTGCAGTGCCTGGCACAGAGCTAACCTGAATACATGTTGGATCTTAGTAGTAGCAGCAGCAGTAATAGCAGCAGTTGGGGAAGCTGGGCAAAGCAACTCTGTGTACTATTTCTGTAACTTTTTAGAAGTCTGAAATTATTTCAAAATGAAAAGAAAAAGAAAAATGGCTCCCTTGCCACTCCCCTTCCCTGCCTTAAAAAAAAAAGTTGAGTTACCTCAAAAAATTAAGGGATGATGCAGGGATTCTATTTATAGGTATATATCCAAAGAAACCTGAAACACTATTTAAAAAAAAAAAAAGGCATTGCTGTGTTCATTTCAGCGTTATTTACAATAGCCAAGATTTGGAATCAGCCCAAGCACCCCTCTGTGAGATCAGCGATTTTCAGCTGGTATACTGCAGCACACTGTTGTGTCGCAAAGTTTTAAAACATGCAGTACCTAACTATTTAGTTAGGAGCACTGACCCCTTATATTTTCAAATAAAACAATTGAAAGCAGCCCATAAAACAAAAGCCATGTGGAGTGAATGAATCAAAATTAAACCTTTTTTTTTTGTCAGATGGGCAAAAAATATATGTTTTTGGTGTACTGCAAAATTTTAGTAATTAGTTTATATATGCCATGAGATGAAAAAGGTTAAAAATCGCAGTTAGATGAGTGGATAAAAAAGCTGTGCTACATTTACACACTGGAGTATTACTCAGTCATAAAAAAAAGAAGAAAATCTTACCTTTTGCAACAGCATGGTTGGACCTGGTATTATGCTAATTGAAACGAGCCACTTATATGTGGAATCTAATAAACAAAATAAACTAATAAAATACAAACAGACTCTCAGATACAGAGAACAGACTGACAGCTGTCAGACGGGAAGGGTTTGGGGGGGCTGGTGAAAAAGGTGAAAGGATTTAAGCAAAGGAGAAAGGAAAACTATGTCATAGACACAGACAACAGTATGGTGATTAACAGAGGGAAAGGGGGTTGGGGGATAGAGGGTAAAAGGGGGATAAGTGATGGTGGAAGGAGACTTAACTTCAAGTCATGAACATTCTATTCAATATATAGATGGTGTATTATAGAACTGTACACCTGAAACCTATATAATTAACCATTGTCACCCAACAAATTCAATAAAAATTTAAAAACACATTAAGGAATCAATACTTATTACAAAATAAGCAAGAATTAACAACTCTAAACAAAATAGTTTATGTGATCATGCTAGGATGTTGGGTTTTAACATCCAAGTGGATATTAACATTTCTAAGTGGAATGTTTTGTTTTAATAATAATTTCCAGGTCATGAACCTTATGGTAGAAAAAAATGTGGTGGTCTTATCTTTGTAATTCATGATTGAAGTGATTGACTTTAAATTCCAACTCTAAATGGTTTTATTGTCAGTAGAAATGCATTCATGTGTTTTATCTTTTTTATGTTTACCTTATTTTCTCTCTGTTAAGATTGCATCAGTTTTAGCCTTGGCCACGTAGCTCAGTTGGTTAGAGCATTGTCCCGATACTCCAGGGTTGCGGTTTCAATCCCTGGTCAGGGCACATACAAGAGTAAACAAATGAATGCATAAATAAGTCGAATAACAAATTAGTGTTTCTCTCTCTCCCTCCTCCTCCCTACTCTTCCTCTGTCTCTCTAAAAATCAGTAAATAAAAAATTTTAAAGATTTTATGATTTTTAAGATAAGCTAATAAGTTGATAACAGCTTTTTGAACTAAAAGAATCATTATGTTAAATGTACATAATTTCTTTTTAGTAACAAACAGTAGCTTTCATTTAATTTAAATTTTTTCTTTATTGATTTGAGAGAGAGAGAGAGAGAGGGGAAGGGAGAGAGAGAGAAACATCGATGAGAAAAAAGATGAATTGGGTGCCTCCTGCATGCCTCCCACTGGGGATTGAGTTTACAACCTGGGCATGTGTCCTGAACCAGGAATTGAAGCGGTGACCTCTTGGTGCATGGCTTAATGCTCAACCATTGAGCCACACCAGCCAGGTGAAACAGTAGCTTTTATATATCCAAATAGTTATATATCACTTAAAAATAAGTTAATGCTGGAGTCTAAAGGTCCTTCTGAATCATTTCTGGAAATCCACAATAACATGCTTTAAACAAAAATAAATCATTGTGGTAATTACCAGGGTTATCTTGATGTCTTTTAGATTGTCAGAGTAATTTTTATGCATATAAAGAATTAGGGATTTTGGGCTACATTTTTTTATTTTTATTTTTTTGCTAAATTATAGTTTAATATATTTTCTTAATTATATTTTACTGGAAATTAAATAGCTATTAGAGGAAATATTTTGTTAACATTTTGGCAGCTATTGAGAAATAATATTTATAATACAATATCTTGATCATGTAATTTGTATAGCTTTGCAAAATCTTTGTCTGATTCCTAGAAAAAGTAACTGACAAGCAGTCTTCTCTGTCTCACACAGTATCTTTCTGTCCAGTTTTATATCATGGTGTGAGGCATTTTAAACTATAGCTAGGGACCTACATTTAAATTTAAATTCGTTTTTTTTTGTGTGTTGTTACCAATACAAATAACTCAGTGAGGTGGTAATTGAGTTACTAGATAATATCTTTGTAAGTCAGGTAAGTGCCAGCAATCCATAACTTACTCCTCTGCTTGGTATTTGCAAGTTTCTTTCTTTATCTGTTTTAAGACAAATCTTGTTTTTAGAAATGATATATGATGATGGACTCTGCTTTTATGTTTTTAAAATTCTACTTCCTTCATGGTTGGGCATCACAGTCTTCTGCGGTTTTTCTATCCTGTTTGGTTCCCCACGTCTCCATCCCAATACAGAGGCTTGGGCTTTACCCCGAGAAACTGGGGAAAGAAAAAGAAAAGAAAAGATAGAAAAGTGGGTGGGGGGCGGGGATAGAGAAATGGGTTCTGTAGGTCTGGGATGGTACACAAGCAGCTATTTTAAATAATTTTCTTTTTCTTTTTTTTAAGATTTTTTTGTTGATTTTTAAAGAGAGAAGAAGGGAGAGGGAGAGAGAAAGAGAAACATCAATGTGAGAGCAATATTTTTGAGCCTGAAACTTGGGCATATGCCTTGACCGGTAATCAAACTGGCAATCTTTTTGATGCACAGGTTGACACCCAACCAACTGAGCCACACCAGCCAGGGCTTAAGTAATTTTCTAATTCTTGATATAGATTTAGGTTCTATCAGTGGTATTTTATCCTCATGCCTAGATAGTACATGAGGTTGTATTTCTTTAATCAACTCTAAAAGTTGTACTAGTTGAATCCACATTTCCACTAAACCTATGTTTCTGAAGTGTAAGATATATAAAATTCTAAAATATTTTTGAAGATATTCAAATAGTTTTTAATGTAGGTTGTGGATTAAAGTGAAGTGCATGCCTTGTGTGCTTCTGAAATTCCACCTCTTCTGTGAAGAATATTAGTAGACAGGTGGCAATTTTCCCCCAACCTGTGCACTTTAAATGTGGTATTCTCATGTTTATCTCTCAAGTATTCTCCTTGTGTTCCGACGACTTAGTTCATTTATAATGTCATTACAGTTAAAAAAAGAAAACTCTTGGCAATATCAGTGTTGGAAATAATGTTCTGATTGATTTGGGTACTGTCCTAGTTAACCAAAAATTATATATAGAATTAAAATTACACGCACACAGTTTTATACTCACACACACACATAAGCTCACATGAACACACTAGAATTAGCTTCATCTTTTATCATTTTATTTCCATATCTCTCTTCATCAGTGGTGGTGGTGTTCAAACTCTTCTTCATCCTCACTTTGTCCTTTGGTTCCACTCTAAAGTGTTTTACTTGGACAGTGTTCCTCCATGGGTTGTATATTCTATCAAGCATGTCTGTAGCTCTTTTGGTTCAGTTTAAGCCAAGGAATAACTGAATCTCCATCCCTTTTAGTTGTCTTGAAATTCATTTTTTGTTGTTATTACTGTCTTAGTCTACCTTTTCAGAGTGTTTCCCAAAATCCTGTATTAACATTGTGCTGTGTTCCTTAAATAGTGGGGTTCCATTTTGGAGGGGTAACTATTTGTCTTTTCTTTTTGTATGGCACATAATTTGTTTTGTTTCTGTGGTAGTGTTAATGAGACTCAACACTTTCTGGAAAATATTCTTGTATGACTGGTTTTGTCCCTCCTGCCCCCCTTTTTTTGTAAGTCTTGGAATGTTCTGTAGTCAGCTACTTTGGCTTTTTAGTTGCTGGTCCCTTTACTAATTGAAATGATCTGACTTTTGTACAGTACCATATCTATTTTAGTGCTTCCATATCCTCTGAGGATTATTCCATTTTCTATCTCTGATCATATTTTCTTTTATATTTTTTGTGTTCTCCTTACTAAAATATGGTTTGCATGTCTGGTTTGTAACTTCTCTCTTATTCATAATGGGTTTTAAATTCCCTCCATAGAATGTGTGTATCCTAAAAATTAATTTTAAAGTCATTTGTTAGTTATTTCAACTTTCAGTTTATTTTATAGGCTTATTTACTTTTCAGTATCTCCTTAAAATAGATGTCATCATTGCCTTGAATTGTGGCAGAAAGATGTTATAGCTAATTCCACTTGCATCAGTTTTTGTTTTGGAAAACTGTTTTTTTTAGAATTTTTTAAATAAAGCAGCCAAAGCTTATATTTATTTTCTAGCATTAACATTATCACTCAGATTTTTTAGTCATATATTCTGTGTGGAAATACATTTTTAAGACACTGAAAATACATTTTTAAGACACATTGAAGACAACAGTTATATACTTTGAAAATGAAATGAGCCATTATAATCTGGAAAATTATTGCATCTTTCATATGTTACACTCTGTGTTTTCCCAGGCTTCTCAGTTGAATAACAAGTCTGATACAATAAAGTCATGGTATAATATCTTTTCCCCTTTAGATGGACACTTTTGTAAATCCACTTCGAAATTCTATGAGGAATGTTTCAAATGCAGTTAAATCCCTTCCTGATAGCTTGGCGGAGGGAATGACTAAAATGTCAGACAACATGGGCAGAATGTCAGAAAGATTAGGTCAAGACATAAAGCAATCATTTTTCAAGGTAAGATATTTTCAGTAATGTCTAAAGCAAACTATTTTTAAGTCAACTAAGATTGTTGAGCCCCTGCTTGGATTTACCTATTTCTTTCAGAAGTACAAAGCCCTCTAACACATAGTCTCATAAAGAATTAAAAAACTAAAGAGAATACATTCTTATGAGAAACAGATACTATAAAATCCAGTCACTCCTCAGTCTCTGCTATGGTAGAATTTTAAAATCTATGTGAAACAAATATTTAAAATTGGTAAAGTTAACATTGCTTGTATTGTTTTATTCCACTATGCCATTTTTTATCCTGCAATACTATTCAATTTTATAACAAAACAAGTAAATGCTTTTGTGTAAATTAGTGATACTAGTATTCATCAGGAAACATAAAGACTGCGTTCTCCTGAGTCAAAGGCTCGAAGGGAGGAAATGTCTGTCAGTGTCATCAGCTCTAGGGCCGTACTTGCAGGTCTGTACCTCTGAGTGGTATCGAAGTTTCCTAGGAATCTTTTTTACTGGATTAGCAAATACAGGTAGTGGACCAACTCGTTTGTTGCTTCATAATTTCCACTTTCATAATTTTGACCTAGTTGTTTAAGGTATAATCAAGACTATAAAAGGAAATATATAGCTATTAGTTTTCTATTAGATCATTTTGAATGAAGAGGAAATATATAGAAACAAAGAAATTTTTTTACTGTAAGAGCCAACTCCTAAAATAGTGTGTATCAATCATACTTTTCTATTAATTCTTATACTTTCTCTGATGCTTCATCTTTATTTCTAATCATGGGAAGTACCTACACTGGAATGAGGATTTCCATGCCCTTCTGCTGATAATCATCCATATGACTTCATACAAAAGTCACTGAACTTTTCCAGGCTTCTTTATTTATCCTCACCAATAACATGAAGAGTTATGATAGTGATCTTAATGGTTCTTCCGGTGCTGATAAATGATTATCAGCTAGCACCTGTCTTTCTGTTCTTTTTTTTTTAACCATAATTTACATTATCCAACAATCAGTTAATTAGGTCTGTCACCTTATTAACATACTGTCAAGCTCTCTGTGGTAAAAGAAAGAAGATTGGAGTTCTGTTCCCTGGCTGTGAATGTGTTATTAACTTTTGGTCTCTAAACCATTTAACCTCTCTTAGCTTTAAATTCTTCTAAAAGATACGGAAATTTGACCAAGTAATCTCTCCTTCCAACTAAAAAGTTAAGTGATTTCTAAAGGGAAAAAAATCTGTCAGTAATGAAATAATCACCCTTTTATATTTGGTTTTGAATTTTAGATGGTTAATACTTTAAATATATATATACACACACACACACACACACACACACACACACTTTGTTTATATATTGTCCCAAATAGCAAATCAAATGTAATTTATTATGTTTGATAATCATTTTGGTTTATTATATTTTGTTCTTTCACTATCTGCGTGTTTACTTCTTTTTTTTTTCTTTTTAATGTTAGATGCCTCCTTTAATTCCAAAGACTGATTCGGATCCTGAACATTGTCGAGTCTCAGCTCAACTTGATGATACTGTGAGTTAATTTTATTTTTGGTAGTATTCAATTGTGATTCAAATCATACTTGACAGATCTTTTAAACTTTTTGATGAAGTACAATAATGAATAGCTGTCATATGCATATACTGTAAGTGTTGGATTTGATGAACTCTTACAAACTGAACATGCCCATGTAATCAGCACTCTAAACAAGAAACAGATTGTTGTCAGTACCCCAGAGCCCCTAATGCTCTCTTCCTGTCACTGTCCTCTCCCCCACCACGGGTAATCACTGTCCTGACTTCTACCCTGCTTTTATACTTTATATGTAAATGAAGCTATAAGGTATGTACTCCTTTATGTATGGCTTTTTTGTTCAACATTGTGATATTTGTTCATGTTGTTTTGTGTGATTGTAGTTTATTCATTCTTGTGGTCTTACAGTACTCCATTTTGTAAATATAATACAATTTATTTGTTGTATTATAAATGGTACCCTATGAACATTCTGGTACATGTCTTTTATTTTTAATCCTCACCCGAGGACATTTTTTTGCATTTATCTTCAGATAGAGCAGGGGAGAGAGAGAGAGAAACATTGATGTGAGAGAGACACATCGAGTGGTTACCACTCACATGACCCCAACCGGGGCCGGGGACGAACTGCAACCCAGATCCGTGCCCTTAGCGGGAACCGCACCCGGGACTCTCTGGTCTGTGGGCCCACGCTCTAACCGCTGAGCCAAACGAGTCAGGCTGGTACATGTCTTTTTTATGTTTTTTCTTTATTGATTTTAGGGAGAGAGGAAGGGAGAGGAAGAGAGCGATGGAAACATCGATGAGAGAGAACATCGATTGGCTGCCTCCTGCATGCCCCCCACTGGGGATTGGGCCCACAACCTGGGCATGTGCCCTGACCAAGAATCAAACTGGCGACCTCTTGGTGCAAGCTTGGGTCAACGCTCATCCACTGAGCCACACTAGCCTAGCAAAAAGTAAACTTGTTTTTATTGGGTCTATACCTAGGAATAGAATTGCTTGGTCCAAGGGTATGCAAAAGTTCAGTTTTAATAGATACTGTCCAATAGTTTTCTAAAGTGTGAGTCCCACTTACACTGCCACTAGTGTATGAGAATTCCAGTGGTCCACAGCCTGCCATTGTGTCTTTTTAACTTTAGCCGTCTGGTTTTCGTATCTCATGTGGATTTTCATTTCTCTGATGACTGTGTGAAGTGTTAAACCCCTTTTCATATGTTCATTGGCCTTTTGGGTGTCTTCTCTTCAGTTTCTAGCACTTTCCCTCATTTTTCTGTGGCTTGGCTGTCTTTGTCTTTTGATCAGTAAGAGTGCTTTATGTAATCCGAATATTGATTCTTTGTCAGGTGCAAGTGTTTGTGCACTGCACATATCTTCTTTGTGTGCTTTTGTTCACTGCATATGCAATCTGTGTCTGTTGCAAGGTCATAAAAATACGCGATTTTCTTTCATATTTGTTTTTGTTTTACCATGCTAAAATTTGTATTTGGCATTCATCTAGGGTTGATTTTTGTGTATGGAATGAGATAGGGGTCCAGTTGACCGAAGCACCAGTTACTGAGATGGCCCTCTTTTCCCTAGTGTCTGTGCTTTTCCTTTGTCACAAATCAGATTAATGTATAAGTTTGGGTCTGGGCTCTGTGTTCTGTTCTATTAGGCAGATTTATTTTGGTTATAATTATCTCCCTTCAGTTTCTCATTAAATGTCTTTATGATAAACTGTCTTTATATTTTTGTTTTTCAAGAATAGTTCAGAATGTTTTAGTATGAGTTGTGCTCATATAATATCCATAACCTCATACAAGGGTTTTTACCATTTAGACTCTTATTAGAATAGTCTTGTGTCACCAAACTCGAATATACTTGATCAGAGAATAGAACAGTATTTATTTTGCCTCACTAATGACATGTCTCTCTCCTCACTGCCCCCCCATCTACCTCCCCGTGGTCAAGCTATGAGCTTTCAGTATGTTGTGAAGGGAAGGTCCATTGAGAAAATGTTTACAACTCGACAGAGAAAATGTGTGATTTATGCTGTTTTCACGATATTTAAATTATAGCATTGATGAAGAAATCATTGGAGAGAATATTTTGGTGATGAAAGAGTTATAAACTTAACTGGCACTTATATGCAGTTTTGTTGCATTTCTAAATCTGCACCTGTTTTGGCTTTATATATATTTTTTCACATCAAAGCATTCTAGTTGTCTTCCTTTACTTTTTACATTGTTAATCAAATATCAAAAGTGTTCACATTTTTACTTGTTAAAATGTTAAAAGAAAATTCTAGTAGTTTAGTAAAATAAGTCTTATGTAATGTTATCTTAACTGAGTGCTGGATTTTATTAGTTCTTTTCCCTGAAAGTACCTAAATACATACAACTCACTAACCAAGCAAAACATATTTTTCTGTGTAGATTGTGTTTTGTTGTATTAAATAAAAATAAATGTTGAGAATGTTTTGTTTTTTTGAAAAAGATGCCCCAAGAAATAGGCAAAGAGGCTAGTATATGCCTTATCAAATGAGTACAGACTCTACTAAAAGTAAAAGAGCCAAATCATCTTTCCCCAAGACTATCATCATAGTTGTGGAATTTGCTCATCATTATAGGGCTGTAAAATTCTGTGTTCTGTCAACATGACTTAAAAATGTCTTTTCATAATTAGAATGAAATGTCAGGTTATGAAAGCTGTAGTATAACTTGTTCTCTGACCTGTGAAATAGTAGCAGTCATTTTGTAAGAGTATCCATTTTTGGTAGATAGATAACTCAAATAAACTTATGCTTATTTTTTCTCATATATTTTCAGGTGGATGACAATATTCCACTTAGGGTAATGCTGCTTCTCATGGATGAAGTATTTGACTTAAAAGAGAGAAATCAGTGGTTGCGAAGAAATATCAAAAACCTACTTCAACAGCTCATTAGAGCCACATATGGTGATACTATTAATAGGTACCACATTTTTAAATCTTTTTCCCCCCACTTAGAGCTGATCTTAGCTTTTAAACTTTTACTTCTGAAAGTAGATTGTTTGACCTTTATAGGAAAGAATTTTCTTCTCTGGGCCTTTTAAAATTATTATTTTTTTATCCTCATTTGAGGGTACTTTTCCATAAACTTTTTTTAAAAATATTTTTTCTTTATTGATTTTAGAGAGAGGAAAGGAGAGAGAGAGAGAAACATCTATGAGAGAGCACATCAATTGGCCGCCTCCTTCATGGCCCCCAGTGGGAACTGGGCCCACAATCTGGGCATGTGCCTTGACCGGGAATCGAACTGGCAACCTCTTGGTGCATGGGTCGATGCTCAACAGTGAGCCATACCGCCCAGGCTCCATAAACTTCTCTAGATAGAGTGAAAGGGAGGGAGAGAAAGAAAAACATTGATGTGAGATAGACACATCGATTGGTTGCCTCCTGCAGGATCCCAAGTGGGGTCGGGATCAAACCTGCAACCCAGGTACGTGCTTTTGGCCAGGAATCCAGCCCAAGACTCTTTGGTCCTTGGGCTGATGCTGTAACCGCTTAGCCACACTGGCCAGGACGCCCTGGGCCTTTTAAGAACATTATAAAGCAGTCTGTTTCTCTGAGAGATAAATGTATTTACAAATTATACATGAAAGGAGTGTTTGTTTTATTCACCTTATAAAATTTTGACCTTATTGAAATTTCTTTACTTTCAGAAAAATAGTAGACCATGTTGATTGGATGACCTCACCTGAGCAAGTAGCGGACTTAGTGAAACGTTTCAGGTATATCTTAAGACACATTCACTTCTTCAGGTAGTAGAGAGTTTAGCATTGTTATCGCTACTTAACTTGTATTGCTTTTCTTCCTGGTCATAAGGTTGGCTTTAGTTATCAAAGATGAACCAAAAGACTTGTAAGAATTGTAATAAACGTTTTGACATGGGCCTATTGATCTTTGTTTTCTTTAAAACCAGAATAGAAAATGGTTTATAGAAAATTCTTATAATGTTAGGCTACATTTTATTTATCACAGTAAAATGGCTTTAAAATAGTTGAAATATTAGTGTGGACAAGGCATCAAGGCATGGTTGTATAATCGAATACTTACTGTTGAGGATTAATTTTTCTCACTTATATTTGCTAACCTTGATTTTAAATGAAAATTGAACAAATATGTATGTCTCTGGCCATAGTATAATATTTTAATTATTTGAACCTCTAAAAATAATACAGATTAAGAGCAGTGAAACTTCAGTTTATATGTTCACTCTACAAAAATATTCTGAGCCCCTCCTCTGTGCCTTTTGCCAGTCCCCGGGGACTCAGAGATGCAGTTCCTTCAAGAAAAGCAAGGCATAGCGGAGAAATAGACCTCTTTTCTAGGAGTGAAAGATAAGCAAGGCATAAAATACTCATGGCATTGTGTATTTTGAAATAACAGAAGCGAGAAGGGAGCTATCAGTATTGAGCACTGTTTGCTTGGTACTATGCCAGCTACTTTATGTACACTTCCTACTTTATCATGTTTCACAAGGAAGGGATTTTTGTCTCCCATTTTGTTATGAGGAAATTGAGGATTTGGCAAGTTAAGCAGCTTACCCAGCGGCTTGTGTGCTGGAAGTTGGGAACCGGGTTTCTCTAATCTGAAGCTACATGTTTCCTCACTATACCATTCTGTTTCCAAAAGTTGGACCACTGCCCTGGCACATTGATTCTGTTTTAGGGTAGGTAAATGGCATTCCTCGGGAGCAGTGATTCTCAACCTTGGTTGCACATTGAAGTCTCTTGGAAAGCTTTAAAAAGTACTGGTGCTTGGGTCCATCTCCAGAGAGTCTGACTTAATTAATCTGTTGGAAGACCTGAACGTTTAAGATTTTTTAAAGCTCCCAGGTGTTTCTAATGTGTAACGTTAAGAACGACTGCTCTGGGGATTCTCTCTCCTTGAGACCAGATTCCCAGATGGAAGCTTAGTTATTGTGCTTAAATTCCTGCTCTTGGCCTCATAAATAAGGAACAGGAATTAAGCAAGCTGTGAAAGTGAGGGAGAGTGGGTAATAAGTGTGAAAGGAACATTGTAGTGAATCCAGCTGTAAGGTATGGGTGCAGAGTTTCTTTTATGTTGACTTAGTTACAAGGGACCTGAGGAAGATGAACTCTAAATTACCCAAATTCCGAATCTCATGGGATTGTATTTCATTTTTTTGTTAATCCTTATCTGAGGATATATTTTTTCTATTGATTTTTAGATAGAGTGGAAGGAAGGGAGGGAGGGAGAAACAGTGATAGAGACCTTGATTGGTTGACCCTGACCAGGGCTGGGTATTGAATCTGCATCTCAGGTACATGCCCTTGTCTGGGAATCGAACCCATGACCCTTCGGTCCTTGGGCCAACACCTTAACCGCTGAGCCAAACCAGCCAGGACGTGGGGTTGTATTTAGATGAGATGTTCAGTCTCAGTGAGATGAGAGGCCTACTTTGAGTTTAAATGGCTGTGACATAGTCATTTATATATTTAATTTTTACTATTTTTATTATTTGTTAGTGTTTATAAGTTATTTCAGGGAAGAATTTTTTTGTATCTTTCTTGTGTATATCCTTTTACACCTGAAATTGAACCTTGTACTTAGTTACTATTTGTTGAATATCATACTTTTAAAAATTTAGAAATGTTTCCTCTTTCTGTTTCCATTTGTGTTTTCTATAGAAAATTGGAATAATTTTACCAACTTGTAGCATTAGAATATGAAAATGGTTACAAAATTTATTTATTCTTTTTAAATAGAGATGCCATTTGGCCAAATGGCATTTTAGCGGAAACTGTTCCATGCAGAGATAAAGCTATCCGGATGAGAACAAGAATTGCAGGAAAAACTAAATTACTATCAATTATGCCAGGTGAGTGAACGTGTTGGGTAAAAAAACCTCATTAATTTGTGGTTCTTCCGAATTTTTATCATTGAGCATACTAGTTTGATTATAATAACTACCATTCGATTGCTTACCATAGACTAGGCACTGTTCTGGCATTTCTTGTTTTTTCTTAACCAACCTCATGACAATAGTGTGAAGCTAGACACGGATACTGTCTCAGCTTTATGCGTGAGGAAACGGAAGCTCGAAATGTTTAGTAAGCACCCAGAGTTTATCGCTAGGAAGCAAATGTTGGGATTCTGACAGCTCTGAGTGACATGAAGGCCACTGCTTTCTGCCACGTGAAAAGTGGTGCTTTCAACCACTTCACTTTGCTGCCTTGACGCATTCTGAGGGTAAGTAGGTGATAAACGAAATATGTAACAGACTTACGGCTAATGAAGGAATCTGAAGTTTGAGGAAGAATATTTGTGCTACTTAAGAGAACAAACCAATTCTTTCAAAGGATCCCTTTATGTAGGAACAACTGCTTGATCCATTATTAATCTTTATTAAAACATGATCCCAAAGAAAGTACAAATAGTAGCACTCTGTTGATCTTCTTTGAGTTATTCTTTAGAACACTGCTATTTACTAACCTAAATTCCCTCTGTCTCTCTTATCTTCTCTCAGTATGAGAGGCAGACTGTGTGATATGATAAGCATTTTGTGTGGCTGGGTGGTTATTTGGATCCTTCTTTGGTTATGAATATCCTTGAAATATCTAGATATCTTCTCTCCACATTTAAATTATGGATGTAGAAAATCTAAAAGATATATTTGCCAAGTTCTTTAATATCACCTAATACCTATTTATTTTTCTATAACTTAACACTAAATTTTCATCATAGATTTTAATAATCAACTTCCTGTTCTGTCAGTTAAGTTGGAAATTTGCCACATAGCTATTGATTCTGCCCTATAGACTGTATTGTTGAATTTGGAGATAAAAAGCAAATTATAGAAATAATATTTTAGAAAAATGAAAAATAATAATTTAAGATATTATATAATAAACTGTGAGAATAGATTAGATTGTGCTATAGACTGGGTTATACAACTGGAAGAAGCCTTAATGCATTTATTCAATAAATATTTTTTGAGAGCATATCATATGCCAGATACTATTCTTTCACTATACTAGTCTTTGCACTAATCTTTGCCTTCGTGGAGCTTACACTCTAATAGGAGGACACAGAAAACAGACCAAACAAAAAAATATAACACAGTATGAGTGCTGAGATGACCAATAGCGCAGGACAAGGGAGGTGTCAGATGAGCTGCAGACACAGATGGGGTGACCCAGAAAAGCCTCCCTGAGAAGATCACGCTAGTGTGAAGACTTGAAGGAAGGGAGGGTAGATGTAAAAGTATACGCACATAATCCATCACTTGTTCTTTTAGTAAATTCACAAACTCTTTGTTTTGTTTTGTTTTTTTAATTTTTTTTTTCCTTTATTGACTTTAGAGAGAGAGAAAGGTAGAGGGAGAGATAGAAACATCGATGAAAGAGAACACTGATTGGCCGCCTCCTGCAGGACCCCACTGGGGATCGGGCCCACAACCTGGGCATGTGCCCTGACCGGGAATCGAACTGGTGACCTCTTGGTGCATGAGTCAGTGCTCATACCAGTGAGCCACATTGGCTGGGCACAAACTCTTTGCTTTAAGTGTTGTTATACCCCTAGATAGAAGCATAACTTTCAAAGCTGCATGTTTCTTTTGAAAGCACTAAAATAATATTTACTACTATTGGGGTCGTGATTATGAATAACCAAGAATAATCATACGTGTTGTTCCCATATTCATGTATCTCTGGTGACTTGTTCATGTTGCCTGTGCGTAAACTCCAAACTCGCTCATCCTGACAGTCAGCACTGTCAGTTTTTCATTCTTTTCTCCACTTTCTTAACAGGAACCCTAAAATTCAACCAACAGCACCACCCCATTCCTTGAATCTGCCTGGTTTTTTCCCCTTAGTGCCCACTCGCTCACTGATGTGTCTCCACCAGAGTTAACCCTTCATCTGTTTGTACCTATCATAATCCTGCCCAGGTAGCAAAGTCTGCTTCATTTGTTACTTCCTGGAAGAGAACCTTTTCTTATATTCTCATGTAGAATTCCACCCCCATATACATCTTTGTACTTTTACTATTTTAATGGCACTGTTACTGTGTCACAAGTGTTTTGAGATCATAGGTCAGCTTTCACACACCATTTCCTTACAGCATATTTCTCACTGTGCATTATATATAGTAGGAATACTCATTAAAGCCTTATAAATCCTTAGCATTATAAGGATATTGGTTATTATAAATCCCCATTTTACAGATGAACAATCAAACTCAGGATAGGTGAGTATTATATAGGTGTTAAGGGACAGGACTGCAATTCCAGTTTGGGGTTTCTGAGTCTGGATCCTGCTTTCGCATGTGCTGTCTTTTCTCCCAGTATCTACTGTATAAGTGATTGGATGCATGCACACACGTGTGTAATGTTAAGTCTCATAGCTGAAATGCATTAACTAAACACCTACTATTTATTAGTTACTCTGCTGTGTTCTTTACATACTTGATTTATATTAGAACATAGTTTAAGTCTTGTGTTTCCTTTATTTGAATAAAGAATTATGTTTATATTCCCCCCTATGTAGATGAACTGAAGCACATTATTGGGGCCGAGACAACACGGAAAGGTATTCTTCGTGTCTTTGAAATGTTCCAGCACAACCAGTTAAACAGGAGAATGGTTTATGTCTTCTTGGAAGGCTTTTTGGAAACCTTATTTCCACAGTATAAATTCCGTGAACTTTTCAACAAACTGCATTCACGGTCAAAGCAGATGCAAAAATATAAACAGAAACTTCAAACATCTCAAGCGCCTTCTTTACAGAAAAGGTGACACTTCAATCTGTGAAGCTGGTGTTCATGTTGTCCAGAACTAAAGTGTGGACAGTTCTTCTGGGGCTTAACTCATATACTGTTGTGCCTGCACCAGTCTCTTAGTGTCTCAAATAGATTATTAGTACATCCACAGACTGTGGTTCTCCTCATCCTCGTCTGTAATCCGATTACTACCAGGAGAGTTGCTGTGTCTTAAATGATTTGGTGCATATTTTTGCAACATTGAGAGGATACTGCCCCCATCTCAAGCAAGAATGACGTTGGTCTCTTTTGTTTCCAAACTAATCAGCGTTCTCCAGCAGGGACAAAGTGCCAGAGAGTATATGTGAGAGCTAAGGAAGCACAAAACAACAGTTCCACAGATGAATCGGCTAATTTGTTTAACAGTGGGAGACTGTGCAGCGTTCGATTGGAGGGATTTGTTTTGCATAATAATTTTATAGATCTCTTTGGAATTTTGATATATTGTGGATTAGCCAGGTGAATGATCTTTGGAACATCTATTTTGGGTCTGGGGAAAGTGACAGAATGCCCTTAAAGTATGAAGTAACCTTATACCCAAATTACAGCTCTGTGACATAAAATTAAGCCAGTCAGAAACAGAATGATTGGATCTGCTCACTGCTGTAAAACAAACTTGAATTGATCTGTATGTGCTTTAAGGGCTCTCTTGCTCTTACAGCATTCAACCCACGTGCTTGTTCTTGGGTGTCTGGGCACAAAAATCAGCATATGTGGCGCCCGTGTAAGTTTCAAAATTATTGCAGTTTTCTGTACCTTTAAGAGATTACCGTTTATATAGTAGGGGTACCATTTGTTGAAAGGACTGCCAAATAAATTCTGTTATTCTAAAAATATGAAAATTTAAAAGGAAATAGCACTCTATTGAAAGTGACCATATGATAATTTTTGATTGTGTGATCTAGACATACCTTAGGTGATTGCAAAAATAGCAAATCAAAGGATTAAATGAGCTTATTAGTCATATGTAAACATACAAATTCCTAATTCTATTATAGTGTACATATATGAAAATAATGAAAACAGAACTATAATATTTTTTAAAATATGCTTTTATTTATATTTTGCATAATATAAAATTCTACTAAATAAAGTTGGCAAAACCCCTCAGTGTATACATTTACGTCCCTAAAATAATTTTATACCAACAACAACAAAATACCTTTTCCAGTTTTGGAGCCTCTGCATTTCCCATAGTTTTCTCATTCTCCATGTGTCCATCTTGGAAGTCTTTCTATGCCTTGTATGCAGGAATTCTGCATAGTTTTAAATACTTCCATTGACTAAGGGTTTGGGTGTGTCAGCATTTTTTGTTTTAAAAATATTTAACACTAAAACCTTAAAATAGTGAAGCTACTTATCAGACCACTGAGCCAAGATCCTGGTATTAAAAGAATGTCTGGGTGCTTAAGATAAAGGGACAAAGTATTGGTATCCCAGTTATTTGGGAGCTTTAAGGGAACAAGATATTGTCTTGTTTTCACTGAGGTCCTAAAGAGTGAAGCCTAATAACAGAGTAAAGCCTTTCTTTAAAGCTTTATAATAGTAATCATATTTATTAATAATGCTGGTGTGCATACTTGTATGCATCTGTGCAGCGTGTGTTGCATGTCTTCAGAGTTACATAAATGAAATCCCTTTCATTGCAACTTGCAAAAGAGATAAGCTCCTTATTGATGCTGGTGGAAGAAATATTTCTTCTTCTCAGTGTGTCTCCCTGCCCTGGTCCCTCCTCATGCCTGGGCTTTAAAAGTGAGGCTGTGTGAAACATGTCTGTAAAAAGCATCAGCATGGCCCTAAGTGCAATGATTCTCAAGTATATCCCTGCCCAGTTCAAGTATATTTTTGACATAAATGAATCTAAGGGTAAACAGAAGAATTCGTGTAAGAATCTAGCGTGTACATGTGAAAAAACCATTTCTAGATAATGTGAGAAATGCTGGCCATCAACCAGGGAAAGAAATGTCATGTAAGACTGCAGATTTTCGTAACCGAGCCCTGCAAGATAACTGCATCATACCAAAAAATATTTGAGTAAATGGGTTTTTAAAATAATTTTTGCTTAAAAGAGTTTATATTTCAAAAGCAGAAATGTCAAATGGTAGTCTATGTAAGCGCTTGTGCATCTTCTCTGTGCACACCTATGTTTTACATCAGAGAGAGCCGCAGTCATGCTACAATTGGAGATACTTTTTGAATGACTTGGTCAAGCTGAGTGTAAAATATTTAACCCATCAGTCAAGTACAGTGTACCATGTTTAATAAAGTTATTACACTTAATGCATTTATTGCATATACGAATATACATGAAGAGGCTTTATGTCTTCTGATATTTGATTTTTGAATGTGTTTTTTTTTTTTTTTTTTTTAAGTCAGTGGTGCCTTTAGGCAAAAACCTTCAAAATTAATCATTCTTTGGGTTTTCTGATTTTTCAGGTAACAAACTATTTAAATACCATCACTACTAACTTTTAATAGTTTATTCACCTAAAAAATTTGATTGTATAATTTAATTATAGTATTGGATGGGCATTTCCTATAATTAGAGACTTCTGAATAGTTTCTGAAAACAATTGTGCCATTGACCAGTGGATGCACTTCGTTAGCCTTAATTTTTTTTAAAACAAACATAAAAACTTTCTTGACTCTTTCATTTCGCTCATTTTAAGTTGTGCTGCTGGTGTTTGGGAAGAAAATCAGAACAGTTAAGTGTTACCAGAAAGTGTACCAATTTTTAAAAAATTAAGAACAATATAAATTTCACAATCTAAAATTTTAATTTTGTGCAATATTTTCATTTAATGCATGTGTATTTGAGTAATTGTAAAATAAATGAATTTTTAATGTTTTGAGATCTAGTTTAAACTGTCTTCTTAACCCAACAACTTACATTCCGTTGTTGCTGCATCCTTTTATTTAAGGACTTGTTTTAAAAGTCTTTTTTGTCACTCCTTGTAAAATTCTTTTGTTAATAGTAAATTTTGCTTATAGGAGCATGACTCCTGTATTACAAGGGAAAAAATATAAAGAGCACATCTTAGGATTATAATTGTTAAAATATAACTTGTGCATATCATTGTACAGTAAGTGTCAACTGTGTGCCTAACTATCCTATCAATACTCTCCTTCTTTAACAAAGAAGAAACAGCAATCAGAATGTCAGTTATTTTTATTGAACTAAAAAGAAGAGTAAAAATTTTATTTGGTTTGTGTTATGTTTTGTCCATTAGAAAATACTAATAAAGTATTAACAAACCTTTTTGTTGAATTTGTTTAGTAGTAACGTATTTTTATTCCTTTTAAAAATGCTTGCACAGTGGTCTTATTTTTAGTATCTCTGTGTATTTTTCTTTCTTTTCGTTTTAGAAACCAAGCAATGCAGGTTCCAGTTTGCTAGAAGAGCTATGGAGTGATTACTGACTTACAACTAACTGAATTTAATTTTTATTTTATGGGGCAAATAATTCACTACTTCAATGTTAAAGAACTTTATACTTCCTTGGCATTCAGAATTATAAAATAATTTTTTCATAGAGAGATTTATAATAATCCATTAACAATTTTTACTTTATCTCATTTTAATTTATAGTCTGCCTAATATTCTAGAAATTTTAGTTCTGAAAGCAATTGATTCATTACTCAGCAATGTAGCTGAGAGGGTCATAATATTTGCATCCTCCTTAGACTTGTATCCACAGGCTTCTCAGACATCAGATGAGATTACTGCTACCCTACCAGGGACAGGCATACTAGTTCCCAAAATGCATAATGTAAAATATTCATCCCTCTAAGATGTTCTTGGGAGAATAATTTTATATGTTTATGTAACTTATGCAAATCTACATGTTATCCAAAACCCTAAAATGTTGTTCGTAATTCAAATGATCATATCAAAGGTCCTGAAAAGTTTTATAATAAATAGATATGTTTAACTTTGTTTACCTAACTTCCCAAACTTAGTTAACCATGGAATCTTTTGTCATGAACACCTATGAATAGCTTGAGGATAATGTTCCCAAGGAACATGGTTTGAAAAAAAAATCTTAAGAGAAATAAAAGGTGAAGCATCTTTAATTAGGGAATATAAACTCTAGACTGAAAAACCAATGGATTTCGGACACGAGATTTTTATTGTTTTGCCTACCCTTTCAATAATGGGAAGTTCAGTTTTTGGAAGAAAAAGGAGAATATGAAAAATTAACGTCTGATTCTATAGCAGGTGTTAGAATGGAGTCTGGCCCAGGGTACCAGAATAATGAACTCTGAAGGGTACAAAGTATGTCTTATGAGAAGTTGGAAAGTACTCGCCCAAGACCTTGCTGATAGGATTGGAAGAGAAGTAACTAGGAAATGCAGGAGGGAGAGAGAAATGTAATACAGTACAGTTCAGTTTTTTTTTTTAAAATGTGTTTTTATTGGTATTTTAGAGAGAGAGAAAACATCAATTGAGAGAAGCATCCATCGACTGCCTCCTGCACGCCCCCTACTGGGGATCAAGCCCACAACCTGGAGATGTGCCCTGACTGGAGATGGAACTGGGACCTCTCAGTCCCTGGGACGACACTCATTCCACTGAGCCACATGGGCCAGGCCACAGTTCAGTTTTTAAAGTATATGCTAGACACTGACCCATATACAATGGCAGATGCTGTGTTTGCTCTAGGAAAAATTGCAGCAGCTGAGAACCTAGTACTTCATAAGAAAAATTAATAGAATGAAAGTTATAACCTATTCATGTCTATCAACCAGTGCACAGTATGAGAAACATAAAGTGTGACATTTTAAGTTGGTAAACATGACCTTTTACATATTGGATGGAATAAATCAATGGGACTATGTGGTGGAAGTCCCCAAGACTGTCCCCTGGGGCTTCACTAAGGGGTTATATGACTCGGCCTATAGTCATACTCAAGATACAGTCTGTTAAGCAAAAGGATATAGAGCAAGATCCAAGGGAAAGGGTTCATGGAGCGAAGTCTGAGGGAAACCAGGCCAGAGCTTCCAAGGTTCTCTTGGAGTCTCTAAGGATACATTTAATTCCCTCATCAATGAGTTGTGACAATGTGAAATGTTGCCAACCAGGTAAGCTCATTCAAGACTGCCTATGATTTGTGTGCGTGTATTTTAATTCTTACCCGAGGATGTGTTTACTGATTTTTAGAGAGAGGAAGAAGGGAGAGATGTTGATCAGTTGCCTCTTATGACCACCCTGACTGGGAATCAAACCTGCTACCTTTTGGTACAGGACAATGATACAGTATGTGACAATGATCCAACCAACTGAGCCACCTGGCCAGGGCAAGGTTACCTGTGATTTTTATAGAGGTCAGTTCATGTAGGCACCTTCTGCCTGGCACGTACCAACATTCTGAACTCTCAGAAGGTGAGCATGCATTCTGCATAAGCCATACATATATAAATATTGTACAGTTTTTGCATAGTGAGCCACTTTTATCATTTTGGGGAATTGTAGGAAACCTCCCAAAATCTAAGTTCTCAGATACCTGAAAACAAGGGCCAAATTTGTAAGCAAACCTTTCAAAGGACAGTCATACCTGCTGTGTTAACTCTGAACAACTGTATACCTTGATGCAAAGAAATGGCTAAAAGAAGTGACGAGTTGCACTGAAGGTCAATGATTTATCCCTGTGTAGAAGCCTCCATACCTAGAAGTAGAAGCACAGCGGAAAGAAATTTAATGTAGATAAAAGGGACAAAAGATCAAGTGCTAATTAATAGGGATATACATGAATGGACACAGACAATAGCATGGTGAAGGCCCTGGGTGGGATTGGGGAGGGGGACAAAGTGGGGACATCTGTAATACTGTCAACAATTTATATAATTTTAAAGCTGAAGGAACAGTTTCTTGTGTTTCCAATAAAGATTTCCATAACAAAAAGCACTTATCACAACTTCTTGAGGTGTAGGTACTATTATCTTGAGTTTATGGATGGGAAAACTCAGACATACACCGGTTGATTTAGCAGCATCCTAGGCTCTCTTTACAAGATAATGCCCGTGGCACCCCCACACCCAGAGTGATAACCAAGTGTCTTCAGACACAGCCAACTGATGTCTGGGGCAAAACTGCCCCTAGCTGAGAACACTAATCTCTGCTCTCAGTCACAAACAAATCAAGTAGGGACTGAAGACTTGAATTGTGGATACCTGCGTCTTTTCTCAGTGACTGAGCACCTGCCAACTGTGACTTTTGCCTTGCAGGGAGAGTGGAAAAGGGATGCCTCAGGACGGGGAGCTGCAAGACCAAATGCTGTATCTTGTCTCTTTAAGTGAGCGTCTCGGAGTTGAGGAGGGGGTGGGGGAAGAGAAGGCATTTGCAACTTGAGATAAATAAGAAAAAACAGTTTTTCTGGGAAGATATGAGATAAATGATGAAATGAAAAAAAAAAAAAAATTGCTGTTTTACTCTCATGACCAGGCTTTTAACTCAGCACCATTGATACTTGGGGGATATTTTCCTTTCAAATGACTGTGGTTCTTTCTATTTTGTGAGACAGTCCTTTTGAAGCCTGAAAATTCCCTTTCAAGTCTTCTTTGCCAGTGGACACGTTTCCTAAACGCTCTTGTTTCTGAGTTTTCCTTTGACAGGTGGGTGAGCCACTGGGTGCCCAGGTGACTCCCCGTCTGCACTGACTGCCTCCAGGGATGAACCTCATTCAACAATCAGAGCTTTTATCCTTGTTGACTCGCCTCGATTTTTTCCCCTCTCTGGTTCTTTTTCTGGGTCCTGGGCAAACCTGGCTCTGCTTTTCATTAGTACACGGCTGCTTTATAACACCACTGGTGCAAGCGATGTTGGGAAGCTGGTTTTTGCGGCCTGAGCTGCTGATTCTGCACCGAACAGCCATTTGTCTTTTTGTCTGCTTGTCTTGAGGACTCCTGGTAGCTACTGGCACTGCAGACGAGGGCTGAGGCAGCAGCTGGTCCCACCTGTGGGGTTAGGAAGGTGGTCATGTTGCGCCTACACCGCATGGTGTTCCTTCTGCCCCAGGTGGAGTTGTGTTGTTTGTCTGATTTATACAGCACTACACACTTAAAAAAAAAAGAGAGAGAGAAAATGTTGTGCCTCCTGGAAAGAAAGCGACTCTCTGAAGTCCTCTGTGTCTGACCTCCCTCCTCCCGAAGCTGCTGCAACAAATCGGTGAGTTTTGTCCTTTATTTTTGAGTCATGGATGAAGTTGTAAAAGTGAGCTATTTACCCCACCCTTTGTGTATGTGTGTAAATAGAAAACACACACCCTGTGTGTGTGTATGTGTGTGTGTGTGAAAATAGAAAATAATAAGCCTTATCTCTCCTTGTAAAAGAAAATGAGCCTTTAACAAATGGTCTGTGTATGACTAATACCGTCTTCGTGGCTGGCATTGACCTACTTGATTGTGCCTCTCAACTTCTGGAAATTAACTGAATAGAAAAACGTATTATATGCACTGCCTGGGACATCTAATTCAAAAATACAGATGTACCCACCAAATAAAAGAGTGCATACAAACACTTAAGGAAAAGTTGAAATGAGTTTCGCGTGGCCTCGCAGTCGGCGTTGGGACGGGCGTGTCCCTGGCTCTGCAGCAGCTCTGGGGGTGAGGCGTGGGCTGCAGGCTGGGCGGGGACGTGATTGCTGGCTCGGGGGCCAGGACCCTCTGCAGCCCGAAGGGCACTGTGCCGCTGAATTCTCTTTCTCGTTTCCTTAAAAACAAACACAACCTCCCAATGAACCAGATGAAGAAATGAAAAAAGAGCTTTGTGTTAAAAACAAACAAAACATAATTCACACACATGTAATAGGAAGAAATCCAGCACCTAACTCCTCCAGAGTTCCCTCGTTTGCTCGGGAGTTGGATCGAATTCCTTTATCACGTGGATATGAAATAGTTTATAAACGTGTTTGTTGATAGACATGTACTATGACTCTGCGTATCTCCTACTTTATAATAAATTGGGCTATAAAGTCTCTGAAATGTAATGGAGCTCCTATTTTTATTTCAGGAATAGACTAAGAGGGACTTACACATTTAAAATAAAAGAACCAGATAATTTTCAGAGAAAGTTAAAAAAAAAAAAAAAATCAACAGGCACGTTTGCTAGCTCTGTAAGGAAAGTCAAGTGCTTGCTTACATGATAAGTATATATTTTTACCTTTGGTAGAAGCTGTGGAACTACTTTCCATAGTGGTTGTCACATTTTACATTCCCACTAACAGCCCTGGCCGGTTTGGCTCAGCGGTTGGAGCGTCGGCCTGCGGTCCAGAGAGACCCGGGTTCGGTTCCCGCTAAGGGCATGTACCTCGGTTGCAGTTTGTCCCCGGCCCTGGTTGGTCGTGCGGGTGGCAGCCACTCAATGTGTCCCTTTCACGTTGATGTTTCTCTCTCTCTCTCTTCCTCTCTCTCCCTCCCACTCTATCTGTACAAAAAATGGAAAAATGTCCTCAGATGAGGATGAGAAAAAAAAACAAACATTCCCACTAACAAATGAAGGAGGTGCAGGGGAAAAGTTGGTCATTCTTTAATGTCTTGATTGCTAGGATAAAAATAAGGAACAAAGGCATACGTGTGTTAATCAATGAACAAGAGGAAAGGTCATTAGATAAGTAAATATAGAGAATATTCAGATAATATTCCTCAACAAAATGAATACCTGGACAAATTAGACCATTTTAATAATTTTGGTTTAAAACAACTAGATGTCTTTGCCCTAGTGTGAGAAGTACTATCACTCTAAAGTTTCTAATGTATACACAACTGGGATATGTTTGCCTATGGAAAGCGTAATTGGAACACCAATTGCCTGCATTGATTTACTGGGTCAGGTAAGCTACCTTTCTCTCCCCACAAAACATTTACGATTATAAAAACTTAAAATTATGTTCGACTGAATTAGTAATTTCCAACTTGGGGGTGAGTATACTCCTCATGGAACAATTTGGAATAGCTGGACATTTTTGATAGTCAAGGTGGGAGAAGTTGCTACTCAAATCTTAATGAGGAGAGGCTAGGGATGCAACTACACACCCTGCAGCACACACAGCAAGGAACTATCTGGTCCACAATGTCAGGAGCACTGAGCTTGCCAAATCCTGAACATAATGACATTGTTATGGCTTTATAAAGAGGATTTATTCCTCTGTTGCGACAGAGCACAAGGCAATGCTCTGTAGTTAGTTACTGCATTTACGATGCCTATGTAAAGAAATTGTCATCGTTGTGAAATTCATCTATGTTGTTGCGTATAACAATAACTCATCCTTTTTTCTTGTTACTTATAGTCCACAATATACCCAATTGTTTCATCTACTCATCAGTTGCAGGACTTTTGGGTTATTTTAGAATTTTGGTGATTATGAATGTTTAATTGCTGTATAATAAAGAATATGACTAGCCTTTATTCCTGGTTCCTGGGAGGTAGACTCCAAATCCATGGACTTTCCTGAGCAGCAGGAGTGTCTTTGCTATTTATGAGCCCCTGAGTTTATGTTAATGAGAGGAGTTGACTTAGGATGCCAGCTGGTCAACAGAGGTCAACCATGTGGTTAAAGGTTTGGGACTCTGAGCCACTGGACCTATGGGGAGGGGAGGACCACTGGAGATTGAGCTCAAGCACATAGCCAGTGATTCTATCCATCTTCTTTCTCTGTGATGAAACCCCAGTGAAAACTCTGGGCAGAAAAGCTCAGTAGGCCCTGGTCAGGTAGCTCAGTCAATTTAGAATGTCAACCCAATACACTAAGGTTGTGGGTTTGATCCCTGTTTAAGGCACATATAAGAAACAACCAATAAATGCATAGAAAAGTGAAACAACAAATCGATGTTTCTCTCTGTTTCTCTCAAATCAATCAATAAAAATTAAAAAAAAAAAAAAAAAGATTTGCAAAATCATGGAAGTTTTTTTTTTTAAAAAAAAGCTCTGTACAGCTTTCTGGTTGGAGAACACCTGGCTGACCCAGTAGCATGACCTCACCTTGTATCTCTCTTCAAGGTCCTGATTTCTATTCTTTATGTAAAACTCTAATCATAAGTATAATGCTTTTCTGAATCCTGTGAGTAGTTCTAGTGAACGATCTAACCTTAGGAGATGGTTGTGGAAACCCCTAGATTTGGAGCCAGTCAATCAAATACACAAGTAGCCTGGGGACCCCAGAGGGTGGCTGGCTTCAGGAGTGAGGGCAGTCTTGTTGGAGACTGTGCCTTTAAACCCGTGTGATGTGATGTTAACCGAGTGGTTAGCATGAGCAGGGTATGCTGTCCACAGGTGGTCAGAGTGAGTGTTCACGTTCGTGTCTACACGTGGACATGCTTTCATGCTCTTGAGCAGATTTCTAAGAGAGAGGTTGCTAGGTTATATGATTAGTATATTTTTAACTTTAGTAGAAGCTGCCAAACTGTTTTCCATAATGGTGGTATCATTTTCTATTCCCACTAACAATTGTGAGAGTTTCAGTTGCTCTGCATTTTTGCCAGCAGTTGGATTAAGATTTTTTTTTTTAATTTAGCAATTCTAGTGGGTGTATGGTTGTCTCTTATTGTGGCTTTAATTTGTGTTTTCCTGATGACTGATGTATTGTGCATTTTTATATGCTTAGTTGACGTCTTATCTCTTCTTTGATGAGGTATGTGTCAAATATTTTGCTCATTTCTTTTTGAGTTGTTTGCTTGCTTGTTAATGAGTTGAGAATTCTTTTTGTATTCTGGGAACAAGTTCTTTAGCAGCTGTGTGTTTTGCAAAAGTTTTCTCCCAGTCTGTGGCTTATCTTTTAATTTCCTTAACTGTGTCTTTCAGAGAACAGGAGTTTTAAATTTTGATGAGGTAAAATTTATCAATTCTTCTGTCTTATCTAAGGAAACTGCTCAACTAAATGCCACAGAGATTCTCTTATGTTTTCTTTCAGAAGTTTTTAGTTTTGGGTTTTATCTTTAGGTCCACAGTCTATCTCAAATTATGTATGGTGAGGTATGAGTTGTGGTCCCCCCCCCCCACTTTAAAATTTTTTTTTTGCATATTAATGAACTATTATTCCTGAGCCATGGTTTCAAAGGCTACCCTGGTCTCAACTCTTGAAATTTGGTGGTATGAATCCTCATAGTTTTGTTTTTTTCCAAAATACTTTTAGCTCTTTGGGCTCCTTTGCTTCTCTCTACAAATTTTAGAATCAGCTTGTCTACAAAACAGAACAAAACCAAAAATCCTAGTAGGATTTTGATAGGGATTGCATTTAATCTATAGCTTAATTTGGTGAGAATTGACATCTTAATATTGAACCCTCAAATCCATGAATATGGTATGATTTCTCTCCTCTGTGTTTCATAGTCTCATTGAACAAATCTTTTACCTATTTTGCTAGATTGAATCAGTATTTCACTTTTTTTTTTTGTTATTACAAATGGTACTGTATTTTAATTTCAACTTCCAATTGCATTGCTGATATATAGAAATACAATGTTACACATTGACCTTATAATCCGTGACTTTGTTAAAGTCACTTAAAGATTCTTTGGGACTTTTTGCATACACAACCATATCATCTGTTAAGAAAGGCCGTTTTAAATCTTCATTTCAATCTGTGTGCTCCATGCCCCCTCTCTCTCTTTGCTTCACTGGCTAGAACTCCGAATATTTCTGGGTAGGAATAATTGGTGTGGATATCCTGGTCTTGTTTATTCACCATTAAGTTTGGACATTAGCTGTAGACCTTAGTACAACTTCTTAGTCAGACGAAGGGAGTTGCCTTTTATTCCTATTTGCTAATAGCTTTGATTACAAATGGATATTGAGGTTTTCAAATGCTTTTCTGCATCGTTTTCAGTAATCATATAGTTATTTTTAGTCTGTTGACATGGTGAATTACATTGCTGACTTTCTAATGTTAAATAAACCTTGAGTTTCTGGGATTGACTTCAGATGGTGATGATTTATTGTCCTTTTTATTTATTGTTGGATTTGAACCACTATTAAAAAAAATGTATGGCTGTGATCATGAAGGATATTAGTTACCGGTTTTCTTTTAATGTCTAGTTTTGGTAACAGGGTCACAATTTCTAATTGACAATTGTGAGTTGACAATTGTTTCCTCTTTTTCTAATATTCTGGAAGAATGTGTGTAAAATCGGTATTATTTTTTCCAAATTGTTAGAACGGATCTGTGAGGAGCGTGGAGTTTTCTTTTGTGGAACGTTTTGGAATTGAATTCAGTGTCTTTTATAGATACAGGACTATTAGGTTATACTTTTCTTCTTGCAAAAGCTTTGGTAATTGAGGTCTTTCAAGAAATTTGTTCATCTAAGTCAGGGTTTCTCAACCAAGGTGATATCGGGCGGGATATTTGTTGTGGGCAAGTGTCCTGTGCATGAGGGGAGGGTTAGCTGCAGCCCGGGACTCTACCCACTCGATCCCAGGAGCAAAACCCCCAGTTGTGACAAAAACATCTTCTGATATTTTTTCCAAATGTCCTCTGTTGGTTGAGAACCACTGATTTCACTTATCAAATTCATTGGCATCATTTCTCATAATATTCTCCTCCTATTTTTTAATGTCTGTAGGAATTCTCCTTCGTCTATCGGTAATTTGTGTCTTATTCTCCTTCTCTCCCTCCTCTTTCTTTCTCTCATCAGATGGGCTAGAGCTTAATACATCTGATTAATCTTCGCAAAGGACTAGGTTAGGTTTCATTGATTTTCTCTCTTGTTTTTCTGTTCTATTTATATGTGCTCTTAGCTTTACTTCTTCTGTCCTGCTTGATTTGAGTTTAATTTGTTCTTCCTCTTCTAGTTCTTTAGGGGGAAGTGTGGATTATTGACTTTTGAAACCTTTGCCGTTTTCTAATATAATCATTTGAACTATAAATTTCCCACTAACTATGCTTTAGTGGCCTCCCACCAATTGGGAATTATTTATATTCATTGTCATTCAGTTCAAACGACATTTATTTTCTATCTGACTTGTCACTGACCCAGGGGTTATTTAGAAGTGTAATTAATGTTTAAACGTTTTGGGATTGTTCCATATATCTGCTATTAATTTCTAGTTTAATTCTGTTTTGGTTAAAGAACATACTTTACATATATATATAACGTTCTTTTAAATTTGAGGTTAGTTGTGTGGCCCAGAATACGACCTATCTTGGTGAACCTTTCATATTTACTTGAAAACGTATTTTCTGCTGTTACTGGGTGGAGTGTTCACTGATTGCTGCTTAGGTCCAGGGGCCTGGTTGTGGTCTTGAGGCCTCTCTCTTGACCAGTTTTATTTCTCTGCTTTGTCTTTCGATGACTGAGAGAGGAATGTTAAAATCTCCAGCTCCAGTTGTGATTCTCTTTCCTTCCAGTTCTCTCAGGTTTTGCTTCATGTGAGGCTTTGTTCGTACATAGTTAAGATTTCTGTAATGTACTGGCCCACTTATCAGTGCCTAGTGTTCCTCTTTTTTTAAAAAAAAAAAATTAATTTATTTACCTAGTGTTCCTCTTTATCCCTGTTAACATTCTTTGTTCAGGTGCCCACTTTGTCTGATACTAATAAAGTGCCTTAAAAAACATATTGCAGGCAGCCTTCGGCCCCTGGGCTATAGTATGTCGACCCTATTAGAAAGGGTTTCTTGTTGCCCTGGCCGGGTGGCCCAGTTGGGTGGAGTGTTGTCCCTACACCAAAAGGTGTGGGCTCAATGTCCTGTCAGGGCGTGTGCAGGAGGCAGCCGATCAGCGTTTCTCTCTCTCTCTCTCATCAATAAATATATCCTTGGCTGAGGATTTAAAATAAAAAGGTTTTTTACTGATAAGACATAGTTAACTGTTTTTTTTTCTTGTTAGTTACTTAATTTTTAAGTATTTAAATCACCTTTATTTACTTTAATTATTAATATGGTTGAATTTAAATTTCCCATCTTGCCAGTTTTCTGTTTCTCTCATCTGTCCTTTGTTGCCCTTTCCCTCCTGTTGGAGTAAGTGGTCCTTATGAGTCCAGTTGTCTTCTAGTGGCGTTTAGCTTTACCTCTTTAAAAAAAATAAATGGTTCCTCTACGATTTAAATAATACAACATCCACTTATCACAGATGCCGTAAAATAACATTATAGTGCTTTATAGTGTAAGAATTGTACAATATATTTCCAATTTCTTACTCTATTGCTATTCTTGTTGCACATTTTATTTTACATACATTCATAAACCCTATAGAAAATTGTTGATTATTTTATGTTAGTCAAATATCTCATAAAGTGATTAAAAACAAGAAAAAGTATCTTTTATATTTATGTTTGTTTTCCCACTTATAATGTTTTTCATTTCCTTGTGCAAATCCAAGTTTCCACTTGGCAGTACTGCCGCTACCTAAAATTCAAGTTTAACATCCTGTGGTCCATCTCTGTTGCCACTGAGTCCTCTCAGCTTTTGTTGTCTACAAAAGTCTTCATTTCACATTCTTTTTCAAACAGTATTTTCACTGAGCATAGAATTCTGGGTCAACAGCATTTTTCCCCGTGGTGCTTACGCTTCTCCGTGACTGTAAAAGTCCAGTGGCTGCCAGGGGCTTGGCATGGGGCAGGGAGGATGAGTTGATGAAGCAAAGGGGATTTTTAGAGTGGGAAAACTATTCTTTATAAAATAAAGAGCAGATGCATGTCATTAGGCATATGTCAACACCCATAGAACTGTACAATGCAAGGAGTAAACCTGAGTGCAAACCATGGCCTGCAGTTAATGATGTCATTATTAATATATTAACTATTAACAGAATAGGCGTATGGAAGTCTCAAAGTTCTGTAATTCAAAAGTTACTAACAGCAATAAAGTCCATTAATGATTTTTTAAAAAGTCCCTGTTGTTGGTCTTGCGTGGTTTTCTATGAGAAGTCTGATGTAATTGGTTCTTTATACACATTGCATCTTTTGTTTCTCTAGCTGTCTTCGAGATTATTTTATCTTCGCTTTTCAGTGGTTTGGCAGTGAGGTATAGGGGTGTGTGTGCGCACGTGTATCGGTTTCATCTTGCTTGGAACAGTTATCTGAGCTTCTTGGAGCTGTAAGTTTAAGTATTTTATTATTTTTGGAAAATTATCTTTGTATATGTCTTATTTCTCATTCTCTTCCTTTTCCAGGGTCTCCACTTACCCATATGTTAGTTCGATTGATGGTGTCTTGCATTTCTGGGATTTGTTCTATCCCTTTTTCTCTTTGTATTGAATTCAGGAGAGAGGATTTGATGGATTCAACCGACATTCCGTTTAGGGCACTTCTGTCGGGTGGAGATTTCGGGACGGACCACGTGGAAGTGGGCCTTGGGCCAGGGCCTCCTCTGTCTCCTCACCTCGGAGAGCTTCGTGGTGGAGCTGGAGGCTGGCCGCGGACCGTCCGGGCGTCGGAGGCACGGAGCTTTTTCACAGAGAGATGTCGTGGGCATGGCCGGCACCCCGAGGAGGGCAGACCCCTGTCCAACGCAGGGGAGGGCAAAGTGGGAAAGCAAAATCATCCTTTGGGAGAAGGAAATCAAGCGTATTCTCATAGTCCTGTCCTGAGTCACAGAAACACTGTGCAGACGCTCTGACTGTGTAGAAGGACATGCTCTGGGTGTCCACAGGGGTCTGCGGGAGACAGTTACTTCCATGTTACCTGGATTTATAGGAGGTGCAAGTAGGAGAGTGTCACCGAGGAGGCAGAGGAAAGCTTACATGATCACCACAATCACAGTTAATAATTTACTGAAGATCAGAATCCGGGTCTGGGTTCCTGCTATAACAGCATCGCACATCTACCCAGACAACATCTTCTGAGGTCAGTACGTGCAGAACAGCTGTTAAGGCATCTGCTAATGAGGCCCTCTGTCGGGGGTGACTGTGGGGAAGAGAACCCCCCATTAGCTGTGGCGAGACCTGTGCCTTCCCGCCTGCAGCTCCCCTTGCACAGTTCACGAGGGAGGCAGTGTTCAGGGAGGAAAAGACAGAGAAAAGGGGCCTTGGAATCAGACTCGTGTGGCGCAAGTGGTAGTTCTGTGACCCCCTGGCTCTGTGACCCTGGTCGCTGACAGGACCATTCTGGGACGGGGGCCAGCGTGGGCCTCAGCAGTGCTCAGCCTCGAATTCAGAAGCTTTCAGCACGGGGCTGCCCCGCTAGAGGCCTGAGGACCCTCTGCACACATCAGCCTCTGGAAGACATGCTTCCGGGGCGAGGGCCAGGGATTCCGAGTAGCTGCTTGGTTAGCAAACGTTGCCCAAGTGATCTGGAGGAAGGACAGCCCCGGGGCAGCATTTCAAAGGGGGTCTTTCCAAAGTCTCCGCATAACCTTGGCGTCACAGGACACTTATTCGGGGCCCACATATGGCACATTCATACATGGTGTGGCCCAGATATGGAGCCGAGAAGAATTCTCTTCATCTGTCTGGAGACCAGAGCACATCTGGGGCAGCGGGGCACCGCGGGCCAGTGCAGCGCTGGTGGACGGAGGCCCAGCTCAGCTCTGGACCCCCGGGCCCTCCTCTGCGCTCCTTGGGGAGCTCTCTTCCTGCCGCCTCAGTCACTGGTTTTCCCTGCGAGCCTCTGCACCTGATGGCAGGTAGGCCTCCTGTGGTGCCCACGTGCCCTGTTAGAGAGCCATGGCTCTGCTTGAATTGTTGCTGAGCTCACAGACTCCTCTGGGGCTTCCTTCTGTGGCCAGAAGAGCATCCGGTAGGAAGAGGGAAAGGGAGGAAAGGTGCTGTCTCTCCGCCTGCCCGCCCGCCAGCGGGACCTTAGAGCCACCCTCTCGTCTTGGGGCCTGGACGGGTTAGTGGCAGCTCCCATTGAGGACTCAGCTAACTGATTTCTACTGAGCCATAGCCATGGAGATGAATTTACCGAGAGCCAGTTTATAAAGAAATAGCCAGGTGCGCTCCCATCCCACCCTCTCTCTGCTTCGGAGTGGCCTGCAGGCCCCGTTCACGAGCCTGTGCTCCACGGAGGCCGAGAGCAGGCCTCTTCGTGCACGATGACAATCCTGGCTAACATTTGAGAAATGCTTAACATCTGGAGTGCTTTACCTATTTTCCACATGTGATCCTTATTATTATTATTATTATTGATTATCCCCATTCTGTAGCCGCAGAGACTCGCTGGGGTCAGGTACAGAGCCTGAGCAAGGTCACACCGTTGAGGCTCTGCGGGGCCAGGACTCCCCGCTGCTCTCCATTGCTGAGCCATCTTGCCTCCCAATGGTGCGGGAAATGCCCCAGGCTGCAAAGCCAAGCTCGAGAGCCAGGAGACCGGGTTTGGAATTACAGTGGGGACAGATGGCCAGGGCAGGAAAACCCACCGCCCATGAGGTCGGAGCATATGAACCCGACTGGTTTGTGGATCCGGGAGCCCTGAATATACACCGGGAAGCAGAGACTATTCGAAAACTCGGCTGGACATAGGAAATGTAGGACCTATTGATGCTGCATGTCAGTGAGTGTCTGTGTGAAGGGACGGTTTCGGATGCTGACAGCTTCCTTTGAATGATCCGTTCTTGCTCCCCTCCAGTGATTTAGAAGGAAATTCAGGTGACCTTCAATATGTCCCAGAGGTAGAAGTACTATTCACGCATAAGGATTATACATTCAGAATGACAATTTCAAGAAGAATTGAGATTTTCAAAGTTGTTTCATGTCAGCGTTGCTTTTTTAATCGCATCACAGAGGCCTTGGACTTGGACACGCCTGAAGGCCTGGTGGCGTGGGCTGGCTGGGCTTCCACAGGCATGAAGGACCGGGGAGCCCTTTGAGGCGGAAGAGGGTCCTTAGAGCCGCTTCTAAGGGCAGAAGATGAAAGAATGGTCAGCCTCAAGGGGAGATGTCTGTCACTCATGTAGATGGCCCTCAAGTCCTACTTTCACTTTGAGTATTCGGGTGAAAGCTTAATGAAAGATCAGGTCTCAGATGTACAAGCCCGGATCCTGAGAGCACAAGGCATTGGGAACTCGGGTGCCAGCACCAAGACAGTCCCTGGGCATGGGGCTCCGGTTTGCAATCTGGACACGGAGGTGTGACAGTGAGGCCTCAGTAGCCAAGGGGGTGCCTCATACAGGCATTGATCAGTGCCACACAGTGAGCCAGAGCAGGCGAGGAATAACAGGCTGGACGCTAAAGCCAGCCGAGAAGACCGGGCCAAGGGACACACGAGCTGCCTCCTAGGACAATCGAGGGGGAATTTGAAGCCCCTGTCAGTCCCCCAGCAAGGACGAGTGGAGCCAGAGAACCAGTCACTAGTGGCTTTGCTGCACCCAGTGTCCACCTGCAGGCTGTGCTGGCAAAGCTCGCTGTGCGGTGGTGTTGGTGGCCATTCTCTAGAAATGTCGCCCTGTGGGTCTCCTACTTAGAATTTATGAATCATCAGGAGCATGAGAGAGATGCTTTGGGCCATGACACACGGATCGGTACTCTTGTGATGCAAGTCTGCAACTTCCTAAGGTCTTTGTAATAAACACGTCAGACTTAAGAGCTCATCTTCAGATACTAAATTGTCAAAATTACAATAATGGGACAGCTGTACTAATTCAGCGAGTCCCTGAAGAGGTTGGTTTCTAAAAGAAAGGATCTTTCGATCCATCCACAGAGGGGGATAGTTGAGCCTGTGAGATTGTTGGGGCACAGTGCCTGCTCTCTTGGAAACGCATTCGGCGACAGGTGTTATTTCAGGACAGCCAAAGTTTCAAGAAGCATGAAATGGCCCCTAGGGCGGCTCAGCGGCTAATCACACGCAAGGAGTGAAACTGACGGAGTGGCGAGCAAACGCCCTTTGCGTCTGCCTGAGCCGTCTTGGGTGGTTTTCTCCCCACAGCCCTGCAAACCTCCAGCGTCACCCTGTGACTCGCCCCTTCCTCCCAGCCGTCCAGCCCGAGAACGGGCACATTCCGATCGTGATTATTGGAACTTGTCACGGGCGGGGATCAGCCGAGAGCCTTGGCCGGGTCATCACAGGCTGGAGGCCAGCGCTCCTGCCCGTTACCTATCCCGCTGCGTGCTGGTCACTCAGGGCGGGCGTCTTCTCTGGAATCTGCAAAGTTCACCAACGGTCCAAAAGTGCATCCCATTCAAACAGGGCTTTCTAGGGGTCCAAGGGAGTTTGGGTCAGAGTGGCCCCTGCGGGAGCTAGCTCTGTGATATGAAAAAGGTGACACTCTCACCCGACTCCAGAGTGAGCTGCTGTGGTGGTGTGGTTTCTGGGGAGCACCGGCTGATCTGGGGAGCCAGCAGCACACGCACACCCAGGGAGGGGTCTGGGAAACCGGAGCGTCTGGTTTGGGGCTTTCCTTTCGCACACCTCAAGGGGATGCGAATGGGCAGAGGTAGTACACCTTCTCTTTTGAGTACAGACAAGGTGAATTTAACCCAGTCCTCACGGCTGTTATTTTCCAGAGGATACCAGCCGAGTGGAGTGCACAGCATGGCATGACTTTGAAACTCTCCTCCGGTGAGGGGCACAGTGTCTTCATCAACAGGGACAGTGTCTCTGGAGCTGCTGGCTTCCAGCCATCACTGTGAAGCACGGTTCACATGCCTGTGACTTCCCGGGATGATGAGGGATGTTGGCAATAACATGGTACATTAAACAGGCCATCCATTTCACTCTAGGACTGAAATAATATTTAAGTACAAAGGCTAAGGCCTCTGGCTGCCTCGTAAATCAAGCACATGGTTCCCAAAGGGACAGAGCGAGTCCAGATATAATCCAAACTCTACGAGAGAATTCACTGTGTGATGAAGAGGGCACCTCCTCGCAGGAAGGCAAAGGGGCAATTTCATCGTGAGCTCGTTTGTACCTCACCTGTCTGTCACCACAAACTCAAAACACATTAACAACCCCATATTGAACACGAAACCCCGAAAGCCCCAGAGGAAGACGTTGGGAGAATTCTTGCGTATCCTTGAAGTGGGGAAAGTCTTCCTAATTAGATGATTCGAAATCCAAAAGCCATAAAATGAAAGGTTAATCCAAGTCCATAAAGTAAAAATGACTGTTGCGTGGCAAATCATACCATGAGCCTAGCAAAAATTAAATGACAAATGGGAAAATTGTAACAGCCAAAGGTTAAAGTCCCAACACGTAAAGGTCTTACAAAAATCCGTTAGAAAAGAAGTTTTTAAACAGGCATTCTGCGTCTTGCCTTTCAGCTTAGTGAGAGCTTCTTCCTTCCTTTTTACGACTATGTTTCATTGTTTGGGGAAAAATCATAATTTCTTTAACCAGGCCACTTCTGGTAGACATACGTGTTTGTTTTTTCCAATCTCTAGCTTGAAATCATTTTTTGAGGAGATTTATAATGTTCAAGGGTTTATGAAGTCCAGTTTCCTGTGGATTCAGATTTGGGCTATTATCAGTTTCAAGCGACATGACCTTGAGCTTGGGCCTCTGTTTCCTCATCTGTATAATGGGTTTGAAGTTAACAGTGTCAACGACGTGAGATGGTTGTGAGGATTTCATGTGTTAATAAATTGGTAAAGGGCTTAGGATAGTACTTGGCCCATGATCCTTGCTATGGAAATGTTAGTTGTTGTTATTATCACTATGTGCCAAACAATATAAATGTTACTGGCTTTATAAACTTTTTAAATAATGTGTAGGACTCACAGAGAGAGATCTTAAGTGGGAGATGTTGTTTCCTAAAGGCAAGACGTGGGATCCAGTGATGAGGAAGAAGAACTATGTTACTTGCTGTTTTTTGCTTTTTAGTGAAGAGCTGCTTTGGAACCACGGTGGAGTGGACAGCAGACCTGGGGCAGCCCTGGAATCTGCATAAAAAAATATTTTTTCAGCCCTGGCCGGTTTTGCTCAGTGGTTAGAGCGTCGGCCTGCGGTCCAGAGAGACCCGGGTTCGGTTCCCGCTAAGGGCACGTACCTCGGTTGCAGTTTGTCCCCAGCCCTGGTCGGTCGTGCGGGTGGCAGCCACTCGATGTGTCCCTTTCACGTCGATGTTTCTCTCTCTCTTTCTCTTCCTCTCTCTTCCTCCTACTCTATCTGAACAAAAAATGGAAAAATGTCCTCGAGTGAGGATAAAAACAAAAACAAAAAAATATTTTTTCTTTATTGATTTTAGAGAGAGAGGAAGTGGCGGGAGAGATAGAGAGAGAGAGAGACAGAGAAAGAAAGAGAAACATCCATTGGCTGCCTCCTGCATGCCCCCCACTGGGGATCGGGCCCACAACCTGGGCGTGTGCTCTGACTGGGAATCGAACCAGCGACCTCTTGGTGCATGGGTTGATGCTCAACCACTGAGATGCACTGGCCAGGCTGGAATCTGCATTTTAATAAGCGTCCCAGGGTTTCTGCTGCAGGTGACCCCGGACAACATCCTGAGAAAGCACTGCCCACTGTGCCCTGGGTAGGTATTCACATCGTAAGCCTAGTGACTTAGAGAAATTGATCAGGTTCAACTATTTAAAAAGTTAAGCAGGTATTTAACAATGAACTAGCACAAACCAGTCCAGAAGAGAAAAGGTTGACTTTATCGAGGCATTATTGCTTCAAAACGCCGTCCAGGGTCTGTTGCTCGTTTGCGTGTTGCATTCTAATTTATACCGCGAGTCCTTGAGGTCAGTGAACTTGATTGCGAGTTTTGTCAGTGTCCTCCTAATACTGTTTAGAGCTATTAGAGAAGTAAGTTCTAATGCTGCTTTAAGATTTCTTGTACCCTGTAAGACTGAGACTTGCTAGCATAATAGAAAGACCACAGGCTTCACAGTCAGTCAGATCTCAGTTCGTCAATTACTAAGCTGGGAAATACTGAAAGTTACTATACTTCCCTGAACTCGTTTATAATATCGGGGTGATAATACTTATGCCCTCAGTTATTCCGATGACTAGAGATCATGCAGACAGGATATCACACAGGTGCTCAGTGAACCGTACATACTTGATTAAGGCTGATTTTTCCAGGGGCTTCTCTTCTGGTTATCTGATGCCCTCTCCTGGACAGTCCAGAACCCGTTTAAGCAACGGTCAGCTCACTTGCTTCCAACTAAAGGTCATGCAGTTTCCGGATGTGGTGTTTCAGGAAGAGTCTGAAAGCCAGAAAGCCAGTCCAACCAAGAAGATAATCCAGGAGGGAGGCCTGGGGTGGAAACCAGATAAGGGTGGAGGACAGAGCCCAGAATTTTCTGAATAATGATATTAATTATGATCATTACTTTCTGTTCCTATTTACACGTCCAGAACTTACATGCATATCTCAGTTACTCTCCACCAAAATTCTGTAGGACATAGAAGTAAATCTTCATAGCCTGCGAATAGGCAACAGTACCAGAAACATAAGGAACCAAAAGAAAAAAAAATAGATAAATTGCACTTCATCAAAATTAGAAGTGTTTTGTCTCAAAGAGCACTATTGAGAAAGTGAAAAGACAACCCACAGGGAAAAAAACATTTGCAAATCATATATCTGGATAAGAGACTTGTGTCCAGAATGTATAAAGACCTCTTACAACTCACTAATAAAAAGACAAATTACTTACCTTTAAAAAACGGGCAAAGGATCTAAATATTTATCCGAAGAAGATATACAAGTAGCTAATAGCATGTGAAAAGATGCTCAACACCACTCATTACTAGAAAAATACAAATCAGAACCAGAATGAGCCTGGCCAGTGTGGCTCAGTGGATTGAACATTGTCCCAGGGACTGAGAGGTCCGGTCCGATGCCCGGTCAGGAAACGTGCCCGGGTGCAGGCTTGATCTCCAGTAGGGGGCGTGCAGGAGGCAGCTGATGGATGTTTCTCCCTCACATCGATGTTTCTATGGCTCTCCCACCTCTCTCTAAAAAAAAAAAAAATTAATAAAAACGTATTTTAAAAAATACACACAATGAGATACCACTACAAAGTCACTAGAATGACTTTAGTAAAAAACATGAACAAGAAGGATGTGGAGAAATGAGAACCCTCACACACATAGCACTACCATGTGATCCACAATTCCACTCCTGCATGTATCCCCAAGAGAAATGAACATGTACGTCACACACAAACGTGTACATGAATGCTCGTAGGGGCATGATTCATGACAACCCAAAGTCGGAAACAACCCCAATTCCCATCAACTGATGACAGAAGAAACCAGATGTGGCACATTCGTACAACGGAATAGTACTTGGTCGTGACATGGAATACACATCGGAAAGTGCTACACATCTTGAAAACGTACTAAATGAACGGAAGTAGGCACAAAAGGCCACACGCTGTATGATTCCGTTTGTATAAAATGTTCCGAATGAGGTGATCCATAGAGACGGGGCCGATGGAGACAGGTGCAGGGGTGGCTCCTGGGTGCGGAGTTCCTTCGGGGCTGATGGAGGTTCTGAAAGACGGCGGTGATGCTGGCGCAGCCCAGTGGATACGCTCACTGAATTCTCCAATGTGTGGATTGTACGTGAATTATATCTCCGTATAGCTCAGTATTAAATGAAAATTCAAAATAAATAAATAAATAAATAAAAAACTCCTACGAAGTAGATGTTGTATTTAGTGGATAAAGTAACCAAGCTTGCTAAGGAGCAAATGGGCTAATAACGAACCAGAATTCAAAAGCAGTCTGTCAACTCCAAAACCTGGGTTCCTGACCAGAACATTCTAATGCGATTCGAACTTCCCGAGCTGGGGAACCACCGGGAGTGCCTTCATGGGACCTCGGGGTGCACACCTGCCGGAGAGGCAGCCACTGCTCAAGGGTCGGCCTGGTTTCTAAGGCAGAGTTCTGACAGGTTCTGGTCGGCCTGGTTTCTAAGGCAGAGTTCTGACAGGTTCTGGTCGGCCTGGTTTCCAAGGCAGAGTTCTGACAGGTTCTGGTCGGCCTTGTTTCCAAGGCAGTGTTCTGACAGGTTCTGGTCGGCCTGGTTACCAAGGCACGGTGTTCTGACCGGTTCTGGTCGGCCTGGTTTCCAAGGCGCAGTGTTCTGACCGGTTCTGGTCGGCCCGGTTTCCAAGGCGCGGGGTTCTGACAGGTTCTGGTCGGCCTGGTTTCCAAGGCAGTGTTCTGACAGGTTCTGGTCGGCCTGGTTTCCAAGGTGCAGTGTTCTTACAGGTTCTGGTCAGCCTGTGTTTCTAAGGCACAGTGTCTGACAGGTTCTGTTCAGCCTGGTTTCCAAGGCAGTGTTCTGAAAGGTTCTGGTTGGCCTGGTTTCCAAGGCGCGGTGTCCTGACAGGTTCTGTTTGACCTGGTTTCCAAGGTACGGTGTTCTGACAGGTTCTGGTCGGCCTGGTTTCCAAGGCAGTGTTCTGACAGGTTCTGGTCGGCCTGGTTTCCAAGGCAGTGTTCTGACAGGTTCTGGCCCACCACGTCACTGACAGTCCCCTCAGGATGCTGAGGTGATGTGCAGGTTCTGTCTCAGAGAACACTCACGGGGACATACTGAGTCTGGGTGCTGGGAAGCTGCTGTGTCTCAGTGTCACCAGATGTCTTGTCCCCAATGCAAACATCCTGGCCCCTGTTCCCCCAGGGTATGCCTAGTTCAAACCTGAACATGGCTGCTTGCCGGGTGTGCTCAGCGGGTTGGGATAAGGCAGAGACTCTGGTGATGACTGACAAGTTCCTGCATGGACACCGGTCAGCACAGAGCTCCACAGGGTATTTAATGTCCCTGTCCTCGGGGTGCTGAGAAGCAGCGGGCGCTCGGTGCAGGAAGCTGAGCGCGGCCGTGGTCTGAGGCTCAGGAGATCTGGCTTCAGGTCGGAGCCTCAGCAGTGGCCCAAGAAGCCACATTTTCATTTTGGGAGATCTAGTTCATGCTTTGGGAGAAACCAGGCCGACCAGACCTGTCAGAACACTGCCTTGGAAACCAGGCCGACCAGAACCTGTCAGAACACTGCCTTGGAAACCAGGCCGACCAGACCTGTCAGAACACTGCCTTGGAAACCAGGCCGACCAGAACCTGTCAGAACACTGCCTTAGAAACCAGGCCGACCAGAACCTCTCAGAACACTAAAAAAAAAAATGATTTGTCTTTCCTGGAAAGCGGCTCCAATAATCAAGGAAAATAGGGAGCTTTGAGTAGTGTCCACCCCACATCTTTCCACCAGAGCAAACCACTGTCTTGTACTTTCATGAACACAGTCCCAGATGTGATATGACTCGAGCCTGCGGACAAGTAGCGACAGTCTCCACACCTTTACGTAAGTGGGTAACACAGTCAGTACATACCTTGCAAATGTGCTCTCAAAATATTTGGGGCTCTCACCTCAGTGTGGTAGGGACAAAATAACTTTATTTTTTACTTATTTATTTTTATCCTCACCTGAGGACATTTCTCCATTTTTTGTTCAGATAGAGTGGGGAGGGAGAAAGGAAGAGAGGGAGAGAGAGAAACATCGATGTGAAAGGGACACATTGAGTGGCTGCCACCCGCATGACCCAGCCAGGGCCGGGGACAAACTGCAACCGAGGTACGTGCCCTTAGCAGGAACCGAACCCGGGTCTCTCTGGACCGCAGGCCGACGCTCTAACCACTGAGCCAAACCGGCCAGGGCTGAAAATAACTTTATTTTTAATTGCAAAAAATACAGCTCGTGTTTTACTTTCTACAGTTTCATAACAGTCATCATTTTATTTTCTATAAAGCATTAAAACAATCCTAGTTTTGAAGTACATATCCCAAATCAACAGATCACAAAATTTTCATTGGTATTTATGTCATTACCATTTTTTCCTTTGTGTATTGCAAAGCTAATAAAAAGCAGATAGAAATAAACAGTTCATTTCTACCATAAATTTTTAGCATGCGGGGAATATTATGGATGTCAAGAAATTTCATGAGTGCTTTGTAGGTGCACGAATGTGGTGTTTGAGAGTTCATAAATTTTTAAGTTAATAAATTATTTAATCATGTATAATTTTTTATAGGCAGGACAGATTATTAGTTGTTTCTTTGTTTTGTTTTGTTTTGTTTTATGTCGCTCTGAGAGCAAAAGGTAAATTAAGCTAAAATAGAAATTAGGTGAAAGAAATTTTGTTTTGAAACATGTTTTTTTATTTCCCGTGACATGAGAGCGGGTCCCAAGAACATCAGCTGTTTCTCAAGAGAAACACTCAACTTGATCCGCAGACATAATGAAAAAGAAGCAAATTTTTTTTACTCAGGGTTAAATGGACTGTTAGTAAGGATTAAGGAAGCATCTAGAACAAATCGACAAATCTCTTGCCCTAAATGATACCACCTTTAAATATAAAGAAAAGTATTTGACACCTTTTTCCTTCACAAATAACTGCCTTTCCCCACTTGGTATGAATCCACATTTGTTTTCAGAGGCGTATTCTTCCCTCAAGAAAATATTTATATTATCTTGGGATAACCATAAATAAGCCAAAAAATGTTCTTAATTTCAAGGGTTTTTGCACCTAATGTAACTTCTCTGCTTGTAACCACCTCCTTCCTTGGAATTCAACAGCTTGATAAAAGTGAACATTAAAATTTCACAAAAAAGCATAGAAACACCAATCTCTTATTACAACCTTTTCCCTTTTATGTGCCTCAGGGCACATGTTGGCTCACTTTCTTTTTCTTTTTTCCCCTGAACCTGACGGCAGTGCCTGGGGTTGGGGTGAGGGGTTGAGGGTGGTGGCAGTTCCTAGTTTTTGAAGGGTTCATGTTAGGAGTTCAACTATATATTTGATTGTTTGCCGTTAGCAATTTTAGTTACTGACCAACCAATTATCACATGTAGGTAAGTGGAGCAAAGAAACCAAAGAGAGAACACTTTGAAAAATACAAGTGTCAATTGGCATGAATAGTTTTGGGCGTGCCTGACTTTCCTTCCTAAAAACAGTGTCAGAATGAACTAAAGGGCTTTTCATATGGGCACACATGTGGACACCCCAATGGGACAGACACTCCTGCTTGGCAGAAAGGATTCTTGAGATTTGCCTTGGGATGTCATACCTCTGAGCCACCAAGCACCAGCCCTCAGGGTGAGAAGTCACACCGAGATTGCCCTTCTTGCACAGGTGAATGTTGAAATAACTGAACTGGAAGCCCAGATAGGGTATTCAGGCTTTATGGAGGCCGCTTAATTTAGAGATTCTAATTTTTCAGTAAAACGTCCGGCTAAGCTTATATGATCCTCAAAGTGAGGCAAATGCATCTGTGTAGTCCACTGAAGTTGCACTCAGACCAGACCACAAGCTTACACCATGCACAGGAATAAACTCAAAATGGATGGAAGACTTAAATGTAAGTCATGAAATCATAAAAATCCTAGAAGAAACCATAGGCAGCAAAATCTCAGACATCTCATGGAGCAGAATGTTCACTGATACATTACTAGGGCAAGAGAAACAAAGGAAAAAATAAACATATGGGACTACATGAAATTAAAAAGCTTCTGCACAGCAAAAGAAACCATCAACAAAATGAAAAGGGATCCCACTGTATGGGAGAACATATTTGCCAATGATACATCTGATAAGGGGTTAATTTCCAAAGTATGTAAAGAATTGATACAACGTAACAAAAGGAAGATAAACGATCCAATTAAGAAAATGGGCAAAGGACCTAAATACACCTCTAAAGAGGACATGCAAATGACCAAGAGACAGATGAAAAAATCCTCAAAGTCACTAATCATCAGAGAGATGCAAATTAAAACAACTATGAGGTATCATCTCACAACTGTCAGAATGGCCGCCATCAACAAATCATCAAACAAGTGCTGGCGAGGGTGTGGAGAAAAGGGGACTCTAATACACTGCTGGTGGGAATGCAGACCTGTGCAGCTACTATGGAAAACAATATGGTGTTTCCTCAAAAAATTAAAAATTGAACTGCCATTTGACCCAGTGATCCCACTTCTAGGAATATATCCTAAGAAGTCTGAAACACGAATCAGAAAGAAGATATACAGCCCTATGTTCACAGTAATGCTATTTACAGTTGCTAAGATCTGGAAACAGCCCAAGTGCCTATTGGTAGATGAGTAGATAAAAAAGCTGTGGTACATATACACAATGGAATACTATGCAGCTGTAAAAAATAATGCTCTCTTACCCTTTGAGACAGCACGGAGGGACCTGGTGATTATTATGCTAAGCAAAATAACCCAGTCAGAGAAAGATAAGTATCACATGATATCATTTATATGTGGAACCTAATGAACAAAATAAATTGATGAACAAAATAGACCCAGAGACATGAAAGCATGGGAGAGACTGACGAATTTCAGAGCAAAGTGTGTGGGAGAGAGATTAACCCAAGAACTTACATGTATTACATATGTATAACTCATGGACACAGACAATAGTGCACTGAAGGCCTGGGGGGCAGGGCAGGAGTGGGGTGGGGGGATCAATGGGGGAAGTGTGTGGGGGGGCATGTGTAATATTTTCAGCCATAAAGATGATATATATATATTTTTTTTTATCGTCACCCGAGGACATTTTTTGTTCAGATAGCGTGGGAGGGAGAGAGAGGAAGAGAGAGAGAGAGAAGCATCGACATGAAAGGGACACATCGAGTGGCTGCCACCTGCATGACCCAACCAGAGCTGAGGACAAACTGCAACCGAGGTACATGCCCTTAGCGGGAACCGAACTCGGGTCTCTCTGGACCCCAGGCCCACGCTCTAACCATTGAACAAAACCGGCCAGGGCAAGAGGATATTTTTTTCAAAGGCGGGTTCGTATTTCCCCACGTGGAGATGATGACTTGAGGAAGTGTGGGGCACTCCGGAGAGAATCCGGACACCTTTGGGAACAGCCCCAGGAGACTGGAGCCGGATGAATGAGGTTCCCACGTTCCGCTGCTGCGCACTGGGCGTCAGTGACATCAGAGCAGCGGAAGCCCAGCCGGGGCCCTGGCAGGAATCACAGAGGGAACCGCGGCTGATGTTTGAGGACCAACCACTAGGCCACTAGGAAGAGGATGTCCCCTGATGCTGGCAGGTCTTTCAAGATCACCTAATATATTATATTTCAGTTAAAAAAAACAAACAGTATAGTTGGGTATTGTGGAAAACATAAACTATATATTAAAATAGATTGCAGTCCTACCTCTCATGAACTAGCCCTGTGCCCAGAAAATATGTCTTTGTGTCTCATTGACCCTATGTGAAATCAATGTAAAAGGGCTGATAATGCAATCTCAGATTACAAAAACCTTATCATCACTAACATGGTGGTAGCTCTGTCAAGCGGGGAAGTAGACTCTGATAGCCTTCAGGTCTCCTAAGAGATTCCAACAGCAGAATGTATTATTAAATCTTAATATCAAATGTCAAGATGGAATCTTGAACTAGGCCCTGAAGGGGAACATACCATGACCACAAAAGCTGCACCCCGCCCTGGGGATGGGGCTGAGAGGCGCCCCGTGCAGTGAGGGAGCCAGTCTGTGGGGCCCTGGTGCACACTGGTCAGATACGGCAGAGAAAGGATGAGTCCGTCCTGAGTTTGTCTAAGTCAAACAACAGGTCTGATCTTTGGCCTCTGGCAGTAATAGAGTAGTTAATGGACGTCAAATACTTGCACTTAATACGTCTAGAAATGCTAGACAGAAGAGACAAACCTTGGTTTGAAGACATTAGATTGCTGCCAAAGCAATCAGAAATCCCGGCACCAGGATCCCAGAGGGAAGGTAAGTGCACTGGAGTGTGTACCTTCCCTGTCAAAATGTTAGTGGGGTCGTAAGAGTCACCAAACCAGGAAGCTTAGAAGTCAAACAGCTGCTGCTCAGAAGCTAGAAATCTGAGCTTGGAGCTATCTCACAAGATTGGAGAGATAACAACAACAAAACTAAACAAACAAAAAACACAAGGATTTCAGGGTCCCCCAAAGAGGAGGAGCATTGGAAACACCCAAACTTCCCATAAGAATGTCAGAAGGAGCTACACCCATCCCAGGAGCAAGGATAACTTGGAAAAATAGAAAAATAGACCCACAGTGTAAGAGGACATTTGAATAGCAAAATCATCGAGTTTGCCCAAATAACATATCATCGTAGTGTTGCATGTGATAATTGGTTATATAGCTTTTAAATGTGTTAGCAGATAGAGAAACACACTGGAGTGTTTACAAGTGAAAAAGGGAAAAGACCCCAAAGACCATAACCTTAGCTGAGTAACTGGGGGGAGAGGGTGGACTGGAGAAGAAATGAGCACAAGCCCCTTGGACAGCAGAGCGGCCTGGACTTTTGGCCACAGCATCCAATAAGACTGGAAAACATCAGCCAACACGAGGCCAAAGAATTTCAAAATAGTCTCCACTACTATTCCAACGTGGGTTGCTTATTATGCTTCAAAAAATGTTAAGAGTATGACAATACTATGAAATATTTTTAAAACAATGTTATTACTGCCCTGGCCGGTTTGGCTCAGCAGTTAGAGTGTCGGCCTGAGGTCCAGAGTGACCGGGGTTCGGTTCCTGCTAAGGGCATGTACCTCTGTTGCGGTTTGTCCCCGACACTGTTTGGTCGTGCGGGTGTTAGCCACTCGATGTGTATCTTTCTTGTCGATGTTTCTCTCTCTCTCTCTTCCTCTCCCTCCCTCCTGCTCTATCTGAACAAAAAATGAAAAAATGTCCTCGGGTGAGGATAAAAAATAAAAAAATAAAAAATAAAACAATGTTAATACTAAAACTGAGTGATATCCCAGCATTTCATGTAGGTCTGGAGTAAGTTACAAAAATAAAATAAGGAGTCTTCAATCTTTGTTACAATGCAATGTTGCTTTGGTATTTTGCAACATCTCCACTTTTTACTGAAAACTTTTTCAACTAAACATGTAATTGGAAATGCTATAAATAAGTAATTTAGATGTTTCCAAAGAAGTAAGTATAAAAGTCTTAATGGATCCAATTCTTTTGTACTTATCCTAGTTAAATTATGCTTTACTCTCAAAGTCAATTTTTAGCTCAGTTAATTCTTCCTGGAATGCTGACTAACATGTTTCATTTCATTTTTAAAACGAATAAATCCCAGAAAATGCTATTGTAAAGATCATATAGATCTTTAAATGTCCTCATCAAATCTTTTTAACAGCTTCCAATTGGGAGTAGTATATTTTCAAATCATTAGTTTGAGACCATCGTTTTCTAATTGCCGTAGAAATAGAAGCTCTGGGAATTCTGTGGGCAAGCTTACTTTAAAATTATGTAAAATTGTCTAGTAACGCACATTAAGCTTTCTTTTACTTTAAAAATCTCATTTTCTTCCAGCTTAAGGATTTCATTTAAGCATTTAAATACATTTTAGAAGGGTCAATGTAATTTTGTACCATTTTAGTTTTATTGCTTAATTTTTCATTCGGTAGAATAAAAATCATCAATAGTCTTTAACAACAGCATCAAATAGTAAACCAAAAACAATCAAATTATTTCCTTTGGAGGGTCAACTTATTTACTTCTGTAGGATAAGATATACAAACTCTTCTTCATATCACTGAATATTTTATAAAATAATGTATCATGTAAGGGATCACTCTCACTTTATAGAGCTAGTAGCATCTATTGATTTGTTGACTCTCCCACTACAATTCCTAGCAATTTATTGTCAAGGAATAATATCATGAACTCCTAAAATATGTGGTGTTACTTTATAAAAACTACTATAAATTTGTTGTTAAAAATATAAGACACAGACTCAAAATGGAATCCCGTGTCACCAACACAGGACTTACAGGTTTCAGTTTTCCCAGAAATGAAACTTTGTACCAGTCAGTGAGGAATCTCCCAACAAGCACTGGTAGGAACTGGCCGACAGGTCCGTGCCACCCCACTACAGCAGTGGTTGTCAACCTTTGTCATCTCGTGGCACACAAACTAATTACTAAAATTCTGCGGCACACCACAGAATATATTTTTTGCTGATCTGGCAAAAACAAAATAGGTATAATTTTGATTCATTCACACTGGATGGCTACTGTTGTATAAGAGGTCAATGCCCTGACTGAATGGTCAGGTGTTGCATGTTCTAAAACTCTTGGGGTGCACCAGTGTTCCATGGCACCCTGGCTGAAAATTGCGGCCATAAAGGAAAGTAACTGCAATAACCAACCTGTTTTTGTTTTGTTTTGCTTTTTTGCCTAATATAACATTCTTATCCCTGCTCTCTTCTGCCTATAAAAAAATCTCTCATTTTTATAGCTCCTTGAGCTCCTTTTATCTACTAGATTGAGCTGCCTGATTTGAATAGATATTTTTCTCAAATAAACTAAAACATTTTAATATGCCTCACTTTATCTTTTAATACCATGTTGCTAACCAATTACAGTTGCAACTTTACCTTTCACATACGTAACCATGTTGGGGAAGGTAATACTTTCCCTAATTGTAAAGGTTTCAGACATTGACAACTCTTTTATATCCATTGTCTTTAAACTTTTTAAACAATCATTGCCTTTTTTACTTTTCTTTTTAAAACTGTTGCAAACATGAGAAGCTTCATTATTCAGAATACATGTTCATTTGACGGCTATTCGTTAGCTGACTTTTGCTACCTTTCATCATCTTATTGGTTATTCTTTTTTTTTATCCTCACCCGAGGACATTTTTCCATTTTTTTTGTTCAGATAGAGCGGGGGGGAGAGAGAGGAAAAGAGAGAGAAAGAAACATCGATGTGAAGGGACACATCGAGTGGCTGCCACGCGCACGACCAACCAGGGCCGGGGACAAACTGCAACCGAGGTACATGCCCTTAGCGGGAACTGAACCCGGGTCTCTCTGTACCGCAGGCCTACACTCCAACCGCTGAGCCAAACCGGCCAGGGCTTATTGGTTATTCTTAAAACAGTATCATTTTTCAGTTGAAGGCAATACATGATTTTGGTTAGTTTCTTTTTCCTTTGTCACACTAAAAAGCCTATCATATGCCTGGTAAGATCAATTTCTCCAAAATTGGGTGCCTTTCCCCATCTGTGCTCATTTGATTAAAAGATATTTTAAAAACTTCCAATGGCAATATTAATAGCTTTCAGACTTCTCTTTTGACACTTACAAGGACGATAATTCTATTTTGACATTTCTATTAATATGTTTCTTGTGGAATGTTCATGATCTTGATGATTCACTGTAGCCTCAATTTAAAAAAGAAAGTACACGGGTACATGTGCAAGGCTGATAGATGATTTGATCCAATATGGATATATTAGTTGTTAAAAGAATGAAATATTCCCATTCCACTTGGTAAATACTTTCTGTTCTGTGTCTGAATTTTTAAAGCAGTATGTTCATATATATTTAGTATTTACATATGAAACAATACTAGGGTCTTGACTCAGATGTTTGTGAGCAGGTATAATGTACATTTCTCTAATCCATGTAAATGTCTGAAGAGATATTAGAACATTCAGAGAAATGAGAAATGTGGGACTTTTTTTTTTTTTTTTAAATTCTGGACTGCCTAGCATCTCCGATCCCATATGAAATACCAATAGAATTCCTCAGTCATTGGCACAAACAAAAATGTGCCTACTAGTTTCCAGAATTTTCGATGAAGAACAATACTGTCGTGGAGAAACACTGGATTAGCATATATTATTAAAAACTAGTATATGTCCTGCTTTGGCCCATCAAGATGATCTGAGTCAAAACATTTAGCTTGAGTTGTTTTCTCTAAAAAAAAAAAACCAGAATAGAGGAATGTCTTATTTCCACACAAACAGGGAAGATGAGGCAAATGAGCTAAACTCCACAGTGAGGAAGAGGGGAGAGTCCGCAGCAATGGGGACACTGTCTGAAATAAACACATTGTGAGTGCGTGAGTGTTCTACACTAATGATAATAAAATAATTGTGATTTATTGGAGAATTACTTTGTGCCAGCTCTATGATCGTTGTTTTACAGCTTTGCATTTTATTGAGGCCTTCCAACTTCATCTGGAATAGGTGTCCTTGCCCACTGCAGACAAAAGGTAATTCTCAGGAATCTGCCTGCCACGTGCTCTTATTTGCATGGCTGGTTCCAAGCCCAGGGCTCTCCAAGGGTTGGGTTTGGGGCTGGCGTCTGAAGTCTACCACTTTGCTCGGACCCAGAAAACATACCGTGTGAACGGTTGAGAGCAGAGCTCACATCATCCTGGCATTTTCTGTCCCACTGCCTCCTGGGACCTTGATCTTCTGTGCAGCTTCTGTTTTCTGAAAGTCTCTTCCTCTCAATTTTGGAAGTTGAGCTATTGACTTGAGTCAACCACGGTGTTTTTTTTTGTTTTGTTTTGAGACTTTTGGTTTCTTTCAGTATTTTGTCATACCACTTCTTGCATTTTTGGACTGATTAGCAGAGTTTTGTTTTCATATAGGAGTAATTAAACTCTTTCTGTGTCTGATTATTTCTGTGAATAGACTGAAATTGTTATTTAGAGGTTAATGATTTATAGCAGAAACTTGGAACATCAGCATAGTGGATAGAAAGAAGCCATTTAGTCCAAATATTTGTTGGAGAAACAATGTCTTTGTTAATCCCCCTCATTTGGAAATGAAATGCTGATTCTTCTCCTAATTTCAGATCTGTTGATACACTGCTGATTGTGATGTTTGGAGTCCGGAATGTATGAAATGAGGCAAAAAGAGTGTGATATTTGCACTTTGGTCAAATGCGTCGTAATTGTGTGACGGTGTTAAAAAATAACTGAACTGCAGAAGCTTGTTAGAGGCTCGACTCGAGGAGTTTCAGAAGGGGACCTTTGCCCACATTAACTGATATGCTTCAGGGGTGGAAAATGTCTTAACCATAGGCAGTTGTTTGTTTGTTTGTTTATTTTTATCCTCACCTGAGGACATTTTTGCATTTATCTTCAGATAGAGTGGGAAAGAGAAAAGGGGGAAGAGAGAGAGAGAAACATCGAGTGGTTGCCACCCACATGACCCCCAACGGAGTTGGGGACAAATTGCAACAGAGGTACGTGCTTAGCAGAACTGAACCCGGGACCAACTTATTAGAAGACATTAAGGAGTTCTGTCCCAGTGTCTTCTGGTGATGACATCTGCTACGATCAGCTCAATTCAGACTAACATTTAATGAATAAAGACAAGATTGTCAAGATGTGGGTCCCAAAGACTAATATAATTGCAAAGGTCAGAGTCTCTCCGGAGTCAGGTGGTTTGGGTGGGGGGAGGGGCCATCAGAAATCCTAAAAGAAATTAGAGCACATGTGTGTGCATAACTGGAAAAGAAATTTTATCAATAGGAAAGTTCTTTCCAAGTATTGGGAACAAATATCCAAGAGCTTTGTGTAGCCTGACAATGGGGAGAGTTCACCAAGGCAAAGTGGACTCTCTGGGGTCTAGACGCAAACAAATACCACTTTGGTTCCCAGACCATCCCCTAAATTATTTGCTGTTTGTAAACCTTCAATATAAAGCTGACAGATACACTTGATTATAGCACAAGTTAGGGGTCACAGTTGAAATTAAGAGGATAATTGGAAATAAGTGATCTATTTTTAAATATCAGGGGGGTATTTTAGCCCCGAGTCTTTAGAAAATAGAGACAGAAAAAAGCTTGCATTCAGATCCATTATTAAGGATTGCAATTCCACAGAAGCAGGAGGGCGGGAAAGAGAAATGAGTCAGAGAAGGCGGGAGGCAGAGCAGAAGGAAGTGCGTTACAAGCCTGGCCGCATTTGACGTCAGGAGTGAATGACTCCCTGCCCCACAGAGTCCCTTTCTGGGAGGTCATTTGAACTTCTGCATTTTAGAAGTTCTTCTGAGGGGAGAAAGGAGAAGAATTAATCTGACAACCCCCACTTCCCATCAGTCAAAGATTTACCCCAAGGACGTTAACTCTTCACAGGATATTAACTCTCTAGGTCCAGGGCACACACACTTGACCATGACGAGGATCCTGGCTTCCCATAGTAGCAATAGCTGGAGAGGAGGAGGAGCATGAGGCAGGGCGCTGTGGGCTTGTACCTTGGGAACTCATGCAAAACGCAGTGTCCAAGCACCCTGGAGGTTGGTGCTGCAGAGAGAACCTGAGGTGGCAAGTATGGGGAGGGGGTGACCTGTGCCTGGGCAGCCCAGGCCTTGAATACACGATCCCTCAACATGAGTCAAGTCAAAATTCAGTTAACACTGTGTACAGAGAAGCCCCATGATAAGAGGGGCAGCCTCTCTGGGGTCCCACTTTGGGCAACAGGGCACATAGCAGGCCCTCATTCTTCTCCTGAGCAGAAGGGAACCCACTTTTGCTATGGATTTGATGGAAACCAACAGCAACTTAAGGTGGGGTCCTATAGGGAAGCGGGTGAACTCAAAGAAAAGGAAATCCTGAAGTTGGTGGATTTAGCAGATGAATCATGTTCAAGCTCTCTGCTTTCAAATAGGCTACCATCTGCCCAGATCCCCCCCCCCTTTTTGAGAAATAAACAGTCATATGTTCCAGCATCATAAATTGTTCCTATTTCACTTCGCAGCTTCAGCACCCTGCGGTACAAAATTCAGCTGTTCTGTCGGCTCTGCCACAGTCCCCTAAGAAAAGTTGCCTGTGAGATAAATGAGCTGGGTTCTTATTTATTTCTTCCCTATATTTTCCAGTCAAACAAATCTCCATTTTGCATTCCTTTATTTGCCATACCTCCTTTTCATGTTTTGTACTACTGGATCATATTTTGTACTTCTGGGATTCTTGGTTGCAAACAACACTGATCATGTGGCTAATTTAAGCTGAAACCGAACCTATTAAAAGTATATCTCAGTCGACAGAATCAATGGGAAAGCTGGACAGGAACTGGGGCAGAAATCAGGACAGGTAAAGCGCAGCCAAGATTCTGCCAAGGTGTGGGCTGCTTAGGATATCACGGCCCCCATGCAGATGAACCCCGGTCCCTGCCAAGCCCCTCCCCATGGCGAATCACCTTACCCATCATTGGGTAATGAATTCTCATCATTATTCTTTGCTGAAAATCATGAAAAGCTAATACTTGCCTTTTATAATTGAATTTATTTTATTTTTTTCAGTCCCTATTGTCACTACAGACCGAGTTTTTCAAATTAGGAGTCTTAAACATTATCCAATAGCAAACTTAATTGTTCTGTGAGCTGTTCCTCTGTTGGGATTTCACTCCAAACAATTGATGTTTTCTCCCCATTGGTTTCACTTCAATTTAATAAAATAGAATTGGATCATTTGAATTTTCGGCCAGAGTGTTTGGCATGTTTTCTGGCAACTAAATGAATAATTTTATTGAGCGCGCATAGCTTGAAATTTTGGGGTGATAGTGTTTGACTGATTTGCTCTTTTGTAATTAAATCAAATAAGCTAACGTTTCTAGGTACCCAGGCAGAGAGAACATGACTTAAACATTTATTGGACTGGATTTGTTATTTCGTGGGGTTGTGCTGATGAACACACTGAACCATGCAAGATGAGATATGAAATGTAATAAACCTAACATATTATCCACAGAGCAAAATCTACTTTTATCTAAGCTGGCCAGATCCTTTAGCACCAGCTAAGGAGGAAAAGGCCTGAGTTATGGTGGCTTATATCACCTGCACAAGTGTGATTATAGCTGGAAAAAATGGATTCTTTTCAGCTTAGAGAATTTTTCTTCCAAGGAACCTCAAATGGTAACTACATTTCACAGATATTTTCAACGTATTTAGTTAAGGAAAAGCAGAAGTCAATCAAAAAATTTAATTTTGGAAATGGGATCCACAAGATATACACGAACAAAACATTTGACTGACTTTTTAATCCTTAACCAGCACATTTTAAGTTGTTAGGTTGAACTCGTCAAAATTTTTCATAGGTACCATATACCTCCACTGAGACTGGATTAGGGGCATTCAAAAGGAAGAAACCAGAATACAAAGGCCCATAAACAACTGATGATATTCACAAAGTTAATTAACAAAATGAATGACTAGATTATTTTGCTTTTCATGATGTGTCAGGAAACAATTCCCACCATACGGCCCTTTGCCATAACCATCGTTACATAAGATAGGCTGTTCACTGAGTCAATTCTGCTAAAATTCCATCTGGGGAGCTCAACCTAAATGAACCTAGAAACATAGCCTCTTTTTTCCTAACCAAGGAAAAAGACCAGGGCATAAAGAGTGATGTCTCGAAACCAGCGAAAGGGCAGGAGGTGGTCCTCCTCCTACCTGGATGGCAGCGCTGGGAAACGCGATGGAGCCAGTTTGGAGAGTGTCCATCATTCTTTATGAGCATTGCTAAGTGAGCCCTTTTGGAAGGGCTGTTTTAGCTCCTGGAGATACTTCAAAAGAGCCGGGGGAAGCCTGTGGAATGCAGCTTTCCTCCACACACTTTGAAGGGCCTCAGGATATACCTGCGAGGCTTGGGCTGGAATGAATTCTGCGCTTGGCAGCAAGGAAACTAGCTGAATCAGATCCATTACAGACTCACCGGAGTCCGTGGCTCTTGACCTGGTAAAGATCAGGCGCTCCCTTTCAAATGCCCGACACTGTAATCCTAGTTGAGAGGTACAGATTGGGGGTGACCTGTGATTTTCAGGTTTCCTTTTGATCTTCCAGCCCCCCTCATTTGCTGCCCGCCACATGTGTGTTCCAGCACTGCAACTGTCCCTGCACCTTCCCTAGAGAGCTGCCCACCTGCTCTCCACCAGCCGCCCCTTTGAAGTGAAAGACTTCATTCCATGGGGCACCCCACCCCCATCCCCCTCCCGCAGCCCCTCCCTGTCCCATTACACACACACATGCGCAGGCTGGGCTCCTGGTTCAGACTAGAGAAGCTGATGTGATCTCTTTACACTTTGACTTCTCAGGGAAAAGTGGAGCATGGTTTTTAATGATTTTTGTAACCAATAAGAATGATACCATTAAACAAACATTACTCAGTGGTGTTATTAAATTGAACTTTTATACATTGTTCTATACGATGACTTCAAGGTAATTTGTAAGTACAAACAACTGCCGCGTTATGATTAAGCAAAGACTATTTCTTGGCACTTCATTAAGTTTTAAGTTTTATGAACACTGTTGTGAAGTTGGTATGGACTCACCCATAATCTTCAGATTATTTTAATGATTTATCAAATCATTTCCTCATTTCTCAAATGGCAGTACTCCTGTTGTTCGAAGTGTGTCTTTTTAGAACGATGATCAATTCGTCTACGTGTGATATGTTAGCAATTATTTCATAGCGAAACAGAATCCTGGCTTCTCCACTTCTGAATGACAACTGGAAATCAAAAGCACAGATAGATCTTTTAAAATAGACCCAGCTCTTTCATTTAACCAATATCCTTACAGAACGTAGAGCCTAGAATAATGCCAAAGATGATCCTTTTCCCTTGGGGCCTCCAATATTACTTCACATTTTAAAACATGTTTCAGTTCAGGAGATAACGGGATGGGGGTCTTGCTTCATTTTGTTAGCTTGGGGAAATTCTGTAAAGTGAAGATGATGGTTATTTCTTCATAGGGTTCAAGGAGAATCACGTAGGAGCCTAAAACTATTGGAGGTTGCTTCCAGGGCAAGAATCCTGAAACCGCTTGTAGGGAAGACAGGAGAGAGGCTGACCTGGCTGACTTCCTCTCCCTGGGGAAGTAAGTGAAAGTTTTGTGTCAGGTCCTTTCTCCAGTACCTTCCAGCGAGCCACATCCTCTAGGCCCCCCTCTGCCTTGTCCCAAGTTGACTTCTCACTAACTGCCTAGTCATAGCCAACTGACCAGACAACTCCAATGCCTCAAGGCACAGGTGTTTAAAAGATAGCATTTGCCATATTCTCAGGACAAGTGTATATTTCCCCCCACCAGCCATCTTGACCAAATGAACACACTCATGTTTGGAGAAGTCCCTCCCCAGCTCTAGTTAGACAATGAAGAGATTTGAGCAAATGACTGATGACTACAACATTTTACTGGAATTGAACCAACATTGAGGACTTTTTGCAAACTTATTTAATTCAATTTGATTACTTGATCAAAAAGTTTTATATAGCATATTTAAAGCCCTTCTGATTTTTTTTTACTATGTTTCTTCTATTGAGTTACTTTCACCAAGATCAGTTCTCTTCTATGGAAAGTTGACCACAAAATTTTTGATTTATTGGTCATCCTATTTTTCCTTATGTCAAACAATTTTTTTAACCTATTGCCATTATGGAGGTTTGAAGTGGTCATTATTTCTTTAAATTTCTTTTTTTTCCCCTCACCCGAGGACATTTTTCGATATTTTGTTCAAAAAGAGTGGGAGGGAGGGAGGGAGGGAGGGAGGGAGAGAGAGAGAGAGAGAAACATGGATGTGAAAGGGACACATCGAGTGGTTGCCACCCACACGACCCAACCAGGGCCGGGGACAAACTGCAACCAAGGTACGTGCCCTTAGTGGGAACCGAACCCAGGACTCTCCGGATCGCAGGTCGACGCTCTAACCGCTGAGCCAAACCGGCGAGGGCTATTTCTTTAATTTTTAAAAGATGAACCTATTCTAACCCACAGAAAAGTTGAAGGAAGAGTAAAACAAATACTCATAATCTCCTTTCCTAAATGCATTAAATCTTTTCACAATTGGCCCAGCTTTTTAAGACATTTCCCTTTCCCCAAATCATTAATAGGAAGCAAAGCACAGCACTTCACCCCTAAATACGTCAACATCTTTATCCCAAGAACAAGAACACTACTCTATAAAAACTAAATCCTTTTTTTTTGTTTTTTATCCTCACCTGAAGACATTTTTCCATTTTTTGTTCAGACAGAGTGGGAGGGAGAGAGAGAGAGAGAGAAACATCGATGTGAAAGGGACACATCGAGTGGCTGCCACCCGCACGACCGACCAGGGCCGGGGACAAACTGCAACCGAGGTACGTGCCCTTAGCGGGAACCGAACCCGGGTCTCTCTGGACCGCAGGCTGACGTTCTAACCACTGAGCCAAACTGGCCAGGGCTGTGCTGCTTTCTTACAGATTCTTCTGATGTGTCCCATGGACCAGTCATCCCAGTTGGCCCTTGGCATTTATCAGATGGCCAGCGCCTCGGTGATCACTGCAAGTGGGACTTTCCCGGTGAATTATTAGCAAGAAGAATTTGATGGCTTGGTAGCTCCATTGCTCATGCCCGGGAATCTCAAACAATCCCGAGCGACCACATTTGCTTGCGTCTGTGGGAGTCACAGCTCTTGGTCCGTCTGAAAAACGCTTTCTTCGCCAGTGACGACTTACTGCACAGACGCCAAGGAGGCTGGAGGGAAACGACCCTCACACCTTCGTGGCAATTCTTCCTCCGAGGTCTTCTTTCTCTGTGACACTCATACATCGACCCCAGGCCTCGCCTCTGTAAACAACTGGAGCAAACTGGGAACGTTGGGACGGAGCCAGGGAGGGCCAGTGGGAAGTGCAGGGGGTGCAGTAACCCGGGGTCTCCCTCTCCTGGTCCACATGGAGGCATTACCGTATTTCCACAGGGGTCAGAGACTGCACTTAGCCATCTTATCTCAGGTACATTTGTGTAACAGCTCTTCATCTGTCTGGAGGTTGCTGTAAACATCTAAATGAAACTGTGCCTCGCTGTGGACAAGCGACAGGGACATGTCGAAGACCCGTGTGAGTACAGGTAAGGCATGTTTACTGTCGCAGCCGTGTGACCCCGTTGTGCATTTCCTGCATCTCGCTCCATCATAATATTTGTACTTTGGTGTCTGTGGGAGTTTGCCAGGCAGTAATTCTTGAGAAGTGAGTATATATGATCTTTTTTGTTTTTAATCCTCACCTGAGGACATTTTTGCATCCATCTTCAGATCGAGGAGGAGGGAGAGGGAGGAAGAGACAGAGAGAAACATCCATGTGTCTCTCTCACATTGAGTGGCTGCCACCCACACGACCCCAACTGGGGCCGGAGACAAACTGCACCCGAGGTACGTGCCCTTAGCGGGAACTGAACCCAGGACTCTCTGGCCCATGGGCCGGCGCTCTAACCTCTGAGCCAAACCAGCCAGGGCGAGAAGTGAGTATGATCTTATCTTCAAGTTTGATGTGATGTCACATGGTGTCTTTCAAGTCATGGTTTGCTGAAAACCTGGAAAGTGTCTAAGGAGTCCCTCACTTCCATGGCCAACAAATAAGTCATTATGACTCTCAAGCCTTGTTCACAGTACCCTTTTCATTTTGGGGAAAAGGGCCGCTAGAAGCATGTATCTTTGGATCTGCGAGCACCAGCCTGTGGTAGGCACAAGGAACGGAATCCCAGTTGGAGCCTTAGCATCTCCAGCATTTAGGCGTGTCTGACAATGCCTGCGGTTGTGGCCTCGGGCTCCTAAAGCCAGTGTTTTCAGGAGATAGCAGGCACTCATTCTAGCTAATGGGAGAGTCAGAGACACAGCCTGGTGCAATCGCAAGCGTCTGGCTTCTGGCTTCGGAGCGGAGGTGGAACTAAATAACCCGATAACATGCGAAGAGGCTTTGAACAGAACAGGAAGGGGCCTGCACCAAAAGGCTCACCGAGACATTGAGGACTTGGGGCTGCTGTGTTTTGGAAACTGTGGAATGGGAAGAAGTAGTCTGGTAGTTTCGCTTTGGTGCCGGCAGTGATGGAGCTTAGAACAAGGGGCTTCCCCATCGGCTGAGGCTCCTTTGAGACTCCAGAAGTCATTATGAAGTGGAGTGTGTGTGTGTTACATGTGTGGCAGGGGTGGGTGGGAGGAGGCCCTTAAAAGGATCTATTAATCCCAAAATTGCAGGTGGAGATAGAGCTCAAGACACTATTGTTACTGTTATTGGGACCTTCTGTTTTGACTTAGATTAGTGCAGTAATTTGCTTAATAAGTTAAAAATACATGGGAGAGGGGCACAAAATGTGCCTGTTCTGAATGCCCGTGAACTACACACTTACCAATGGTTAAGATGGTAAATTTTATGTTATATGTATTTTATCACAATTAAAATGTAAAACAATTGTGTGTGGGGGTGGGCAGGGTAGGAATACAGGTGACTTTTCCTTTTACAGAAAAAAAAAAATTACTTAATTTAATAAACAGAACAATGCGAGACAAAGGATAGCCTCAGAGGGATTTCTGCCAGGCAGGCTGAATAATAATCCACTCTGGCTGGGTCATTAGCTCTATCTGGTCATTAATCCCTCTTCCTTGAAAAAGACAAGCGCCAACTGCAACCCTTTCCGATAGGAGATCTGAGTTACACGCACTCCACTGAACCCTTTCCCGACCAGATGTCTGAAGACTTTTCAGTCCTCTGGATAAAAACTGTCCTTTATCTTCTTGATTTATGACAGCCTTCCATTTGATGATCAAACAACGGAGCCACTAATAATTCTGCTAGAGATGTCTCAGAAGGTCCTCGGGAGAATATTTATACCCCACAGGCTTTTTTGGCCTTCGTCCGCTTCATCTAACAGCCTCTCAGGTCTTAGTGCACAATGTACTTTCTCCCATGTGGGAATATTATTTACATTATTGTTCTTTGCCTTCGGTTCTTTTCAGATCGGGCCTCTGTTAGGGCGATGCTTGAAATGGCAGTCGCTTGGGGCAAAATGCCTTAGGAACTACTCGGGGCCACGCAGGTAACCTGACCCTGCTCCTCTGTTGTAACACTCATGTGATGTTACAAAGGGTTTCTGTTGTGCTCACTCAGTGCAGTCGGGCTTGGGAAATGGAATTCCTGTGCAGAGAGAGAGACAAGGACTACGCAGTCTTTTTAAATCTGTATTTTCTTTCAGAAGAAAGATCATAAAAGGGTAGCTTTTCTTTAGAATGAGAAAAGTTGTTAAAGGACTCGAAAATAAGATTAAATTGGTTGGAGCATTCCGGGAAATGCACATTTGGGAATATAACTTGCTATTTTAACTTGATTTCCTCCCCCCACTCTGGTTATAACAATAGCACCTCACAAAACAATGGGGCAGTCTAGTCGATTTGGTCTTTTTATTTTTTTATCCTAATCCGAGGACATTTTACCATGTTTTGTTCAGATAGAGTGGGAAGGAGAGAGAGAGAGAGAGAAGCATCAGTGTGAAAGGGACACATCGAGTGGTTGCCACCCGCATGACCCAACCAGGGCCGGGGACAAACTGCAACCGAGGTACATGACCTTAGTGGGAACCGAACCCGGGTCTTTCTGGATCGCAGGCCAACGCTCTAACTGCTGAGCCAAACCAGCCAGGGTAATTTGGTCTTTTTAGATACCACATCACAGAGCCCATGCAACAGCTGACTGGAAACACTTGGTTTGATTTGGGGTCAGGTCACAGACTGTGAATATTCATTCAAAAAGGCGACTACAGTACAGGTAACTATGGAGCGGAATATATGCAATTTTGAGAGGATACGGAACCCACACTCCCTCCAGAATTGCTTTCTTATTTACTGTAAGGTGCCTGAAATGGTTTTCTTACTGTTTTTCTTCTGTACTTTAACATCTTAAGTACAAATGTCTCTGGAAAGAGTTAAGCCGCTTTTTCTAAGTGTGGGACTGGCTGTTTTAAAATCACCTGGGGTATTTGTTAAAATGGAGATTCGGTACTAAAACTTTCTGAACCAGAAATTTAGGGATCTGCATTTTAACAGCCCCCCAAGTTATTTTTGCCCACCGAAGACTCAGAACACCATTTCAATGTTACTAGTCAATTTGACGTAATTGTATACTGAGGGCACCCATTGGTAGAGAGTAGGGCTTTATTTTATTTTATTTTATTTTATTTTATTTTATTTTATTTTATTTTATTTTATTTTTTGTGGTACGTGCCCCTAGCGGGAACCGAACCCAGGACTCTGGTCCGCAGGCCGACGCTCAACCACTGAGCCAAACTGGCCAGGGGAGAGTAGGGTTTTAGAAGGTGTTCAGAAGGAGAGGGATGGGGGAGGAAGAGGATACTCAAAATAAGGAAAAAAAGGACGGAAATGCTAACCAGGTATAGAGAGGCTGGTAGGAGAGATATTTGTTCTATTTCAGTTTGACTCTTGGAGTGAGACATTTGGAAGGATCTGTGGGTATTTCAGAACTCGCAACCCAGAAGAGTTAAAGAAGAAAGTAAAAATTCACACCATAGACAAACTGGAGGGGAAAGAGGAGACATCCTACTCAACAGTGGAGCAATGGTGCTTGAAACTCTTAGAAACAGTACAAGAAATCACACATTGAAGGATGACTCAAAACACCACAACAAACTAACATTTTTACATTCCAAACAGAAGATCATGAAGGCAAGTGACAAAAAATATATATAAACACATGCTTACCAAAAGTATGAAAGAAATGTAATATGTATTATAAACCTACTCTCCTCCAGGAACTTGCACATATTTATCTAATTTAATCCTTAAAACTGCCCTACAAGTTCCTTATTTTTATAGCCAGATTATAAAACTGATCCCTAAGGATTAGAAAGTTTAGGTAATTTGCTAGATCGGATAGTTAGATGTGTGTCTGAGTCTTTCCACGGAGCACGGCAGGTTTCTCACGGTGGTGGAGACTGGCCGCTGCCCGGACAACAGTGTCCTCATCTTCCTAAGCACCCGGCTGGACTGCGCTGCCCAGAATTTCTGCACTGCGCTGGCCATACGGCTCAGTTTACCGAATAAACAGACAGTGGAGCACGTGTTCTACTTCCAGGTTTGGCCTTAAAATCCCAGCTGTCTTTCCTTTCCTTCTTCTTCTTTCTTTCTTTTTTGGTACGTGCCCCTACTCCTCATGTAGTTAAACCAGGACACATTTAGACCTGCTGCTTACCGTGATGATCCTGTCATAACAAATGCGTGTGCAAAGAAATAATATAACAACTCTAAACTCCAAGGACAAATGACCACAAGACATATAAAGTTTGTATAATAGGAAAAATACTCAGTAGTAAATGTACAGACTGTATTCCTCCTAGAGAATGAAGAATTGCAAATTAAAATGTGAGATCTGTTGACAAGGCTGTGGGGACCAATGTATGTTCACACAACACGGAGGCATCATGTGCTGGCATCATCTTTTTCAGAGGGAAATTAGGCAATATTTATTGAGAGGCACTGAACAATGATCCTTTTTGAATTGAAACCTAGAGTTGATATTCATCCTAAATAATTATTCGGGATAAAATCATTGGTAAAGTGTTGTATTTATGAGAGCAAACAAACACAAATAAAAAAAATCTACATATTAGTCAAGAGTCTCTAGAGAAACAGAATCAACATGGTGTGTGTGTGTGTGTGTGTGCACCCCAGGTAGGAGTTACAATTTGAGTCCAAAAGTCGTCTGCTGGCAGAATTCCCCACTTTTTCCTTGGGAGATTGGTCTTTTTATATTCAGTCTTCAATTGATTGGATGAGGCCCACCCATATGTGGAGATAATGAGCTTCATTCAAAGTCTACAGATTTAAGTGTTAATCTCATATAAAAAATACCTTCTGGGAAATATCTATAATAATATTTGACCAAATATTTGGAAACCATGGCCTAGCCAAGTTGACATAAAATCAATCATCTCAATGATTTTAGTTAAATATTACAAAAATGAGAAATGGTTTATCAAATTATGGCAATGAATTCAGTGAAACATCATAGTCATTCACAATGAGGAATATGAAAACCGCAGAGAAACATGGAAATGTCGCTTTCTCATTGCGTGGAAGCTAATAGAATGAACGCCCTGATTCCCAGCTCAGTGTGTGAAAATGGGTTAGCCGCGGCTCCCCTTCTTGAAAAACGGCAGCCCAGTGGGACAAGTGCCCTAGGAGACCGTGTTTGGGGGGAGGCAGTGTTGCTGAAGGTGGGGATTAGCAACAGCTGAAGCGAAGGGTGTGACAGAAAGGAGCTCATGAAGGACCAGAAGATGAACATGTTACTGAGGGTCTGAGCTTGATCCTGCAGCAGTGGCGAACCACTGAGTGTGTTCAGAGAGCAGCTTTGCCTCTACGGAAGATGATTTTCATCACAAGGTAGGGATTCAGGTGTAAAGGCCCAAGGCCAAGAGAATAAGAAACAGGCCTGGTGAGAAATGAGTTCAGCCTGAATGAAAGCAGCAGCTAAATAGAATGGAGAGAAGAGAGTCCAGGGAAATGCAGGAGAAAGAGAATCAATGGACTTTCATGACAGATAATCTACAGAGTTTCAGGGAGAAGAAAAACATTAGAAAACACTTAGATTTCTGGCTTGGTTGCTTCCCAACAAAGATAAGAATAGAGGGAAAAAGTAGTTGTGTGTGTGTGTGTGGGGGGGGGGGGGGGTCTGGGGGCTGGGAAAAGGAGGTTTTGAGTCCATTTTCAAATACATGTCACTTCTTGTTTCATGTGCCTTTGAGGCAACTGCCATCAAGGTCCAGTCGGAAAACAGAAACCAAAGCAATTATTTTGGCAGAAGGAAATTAATTTAAGGGATTAGTTAAGCCAGAAGAAGCTGGTGAGACACTCAGATAACAGAGCTGGGAAGAGCTGGGAAGTAGCTTCCTTCCTAGGGGCCGGGAACAAAGCGGAGAACGCGGGGTTTGGAAGGGATGCTCCATGGACGCGGGACAGTGAGGAACGCGCCCCACCCGGGCTGCAGTGCGGAGACGTTGCCTAGAAACCACAGGAGCTGCTGGGATGAAAGGCTGCTGCCGGGCCTGCTGTCGGGCCTGGAGGGAACTGGAAAGAGCCATCCCTCGCCCAGCCTGGCGGCTCCCTCTAGCGCCCCCTATTTGCAGAGTCGAACCCACTGTGGAGGGGAAATGCAGTTTGCGGAGTAAAAGTCCCAGCCTACAGAGTACAGAGTACAGTAGATGGAAAAATAATTTTGTTTAGAAAACTTCACATTAGAAAGAAGAAAGATGACGAATCAACGATCAAGTTATTCATCTCAAAATGAATGTCTTTAAGACATCAAGTTTTTATAAAAGAATACAATAATATGAAAGAGCAATAACTAATGAAATTGAAAAATCAATGTATAATAAAGACAATCAACAAAGCCAAAAGTTGTTTACAAAACAAAAACAATAGCAAAGTTGATCAAACTGAGTAAGGCTGATCACAAATAAAGAAAACTCGGCAAAATTCACCAGTATCGCCATGGCTGGTTTGGCTCGGCGGTTGGAACATCGGCCTGGGGCAAGAGAGTCCGGGGTTCGGTTCCCACTAGGGGCAGGTACCAAAAAAAGAAAAAAAAAGTTCACCAGTATCTCAGCTGAAGAAATAATATTTCTACATACTAACAGCAGTAAAGAGAGAAACAGGATATTAAGAAAAACTGGGTCCCATGTATTGGAAACCTTTTGGAACTAAAAAGAGAGAAAACTCTTCTTTGATGGGATAGCCTTGGGGCGCGCTTGGGTCAGGGCGGCGCTGTCTTTCCAAGAGGCACCCTCTGATCTAGAAAGTCTAGTCCACTGCAGCCCCTGCAGCCCCTGGGGTCCTTCTGAGAGGAACAGATGCTCAGTAACGGGGCGAGGAAGGCATTCTTTGTGGCTGAATCACAGAGGGACCGAACTGCCACGCGGAAGGACATGGATGAATCTCACTCACTGCTGAGCGAAGGAAGCCAGACAGACAGCGTGCACCGCGCCTGACTTCCCAGTGCGAGGAAGGCCACACGGATTGATGGTGGCAGAAACCCGGGTTGTGCAGTCATAGGGTAGGTTTGATTTGAGAAAATTCAAGTTGTACTCTGGGGATGCATGTACTTTTCTACATATATGTTATACTTTGATACAAAAAAATATACACTACAAATTCTATTGCGATGGTGACTAAGACAGGGATTCTGTGTTGCTTTCCTGTTCCTACTTGACCTTGCAGCATCTTCTAATTTGCTCCCCAGCTTCCCTTCTAACCAGGTGGGCAACCTCTTTTTTTTTTTTTTTTTTTATCCTCACCCAAGGAAATTTTTCCATTTTTTGTTCAAATAGAGTGGGAGGGAGGGAGGGAGGGAGAGAGAGAGATAAACATCGACGTGAAAGGGACACATCGAGTGGTTGCCACCCGCATAACCCAACACGACCCAACCTGGGCCGGGAACAAACTGCAACTGAGGTACATGCCCTTAGCGGGAACCGAACCTGGGTCTCTCTGGACCACAGGCCGACACTCTAACCGCTGAGCCAAACCAGCCAGGGTGGTGGGCAATCTCTTTAATCAGGAAGGACTTGAAGTCTGGTTTGCAGTGACTGAAGATGTCGAGATAGAGAAATATCTTGTGGTTGTCACTAGGAAGATGATGTGAGCTGGGTTTCTCTGTACCGGCTATTGGTGTTGATCATGGTTACTTTGCAGGGTTGTCAATAAGACCTTCGGCAACATTGCTGCTTCAACATGCTGAGCAGGTGGACATTTTCTAAATCTTTCTAGCTTTAGACAGGAAAAAAGATACCTCTGGCTGGGCATCACCCAGACGTCCCTTCTGCTGTGGTAGTTTCTAGTCTACAGTCCCAACAAGAGCTCTGAGATTCAAGGTTGTCTGCTTGTTGCTACACTGGCCTTTTGCTGCTTAACTTTTTCATGGCGACTTGTTTGTAGGTGTTACCTACATAGTAATAGCTTTAATGGATAGAATTGGAAAAGCATACATCACAGAGTAGTTATACACATAAAAATACTAAAATTAGCATTCGTAAGAGGCACACACAGACCTACACACAAGCACACACTGATGTTTTTAAAGGTCCCCACATATTGTTATATTTGGTCAATTTGGAGGAATAAAATAACATGAGCAGTAGGATAAATTGTCACAGAAGCTAAAATGGTAGATCATTAATTTTTTTAAACTTTTCAACTGTGTGAAGTAGTTCCACGTGGACAATTTGTACATTGGTGTCTTTCACATACTTGCAAACACATAGGTTAACCTCAGTCTTTTCATCGGTCAGTCAGAGGTTTGACCACTTTCTGGCTCAGTTTTGTAGTAAGCAGGGGTGTGGGGCTGTGTGGAGGGTCCGAGGAAGAGAATACAGCACTAGGGGCTGTGGAGGACCTATTCACCCACCAGGCAGATCTGACGTCCACCACTGGGCACAATGGTACTGGGCACATTAGTTTTCAAACACTAAGACATACTTCCAGCAGATGACAATGGGAACAAAACCCTACATGGGCCACCGCTTGGTTTCTTGCTTTCATTTTTGAAAATAGTCACAGGAGTCCAGCTGGTGAGGCTCAGTGGTTGAGTGTCAACCCATGCACCAAGAGGTTGCCAGTTCGATTCCTGGTCAGGGCACATGCCCGGGTTGTGGGCCAAATCCCCAGTGGGGAGCATGCAGGAGGCAGCCAATCGATGTTCTCTCTCATCGATGTTTCTATCTCTCTCTCTAAAAATCGATAAGAAAAAAAATAAAGAAAAAGAAAATAGTCACAGGGACATAAAGCACAGCATTGGTAATATAGTCAATAACATTGTAATAACTATGTATGGTGTCAGGGGGGTACTAGACTCCGTAAGGTATAGAAGTATCTAATCACTATGTTGTACACCTGAAACATATAATATTGTATGTCAACTAAAACTGACAAATACATTTTAGAAAAAGAGAGAAAATAGTCAGCAGCTTTGACCCTTGCCCCTGGACAACCGAGAAGTATTTTGGAGGAGCTCCAGGGCTTCATTCACAGCATGCTTGCGGTGGTTCGAGGGCTGACAAGAAAGGCCTTCGTGATAATAATTTTTGTAAAAGTATATTTTAGAAAGTTTCTGACAGACCAAAAATATAAAGAATAAAATATAGCCCAGCTGGTGAGGCTCAGTGGATTGCGCGTCGTCCCATGGACTGAAAGATCCCCGTTAAATTCCTGGTCAGGGCACATGCCCGGTCTTTGGGCTCAATCCCCAGTAGGGGGCGTGCAGGAGGCAGCTGATTGCTGTTTCTCTCTCACATGGATGTTTCTATCACTCTCTCCCTTTTGCTCCCCCTCTCTAAAAACCAATAAAAAAACATATGTTAAACAATATAAAGAATAGAAGTATATACCTACTGCCCAGATTAATAAAACAATATTATTCATGTAGTTGAAATAGTCCTGTTAGTCCTATGTGTGTGTGTGTGTGTGTGTGTGTGTGTGTGTGAGCTCCTTCTTTCTTCATTGTCGTCCTCTCTCCTCCAGGGGCACCTAGTTCAACCTAATGTTTATCATGGCATGAACTTCTTAACACTTTATATATATCTTGAATACTTAATGCTTAATCCTTCAATACTTTTAATATATTTTATATATTTGCTTTTCATTTAAAATGTTTATATGCATGTCTATATTCTTTAGTTATTGGCTCTTTGGTCAAGTTTATTTTGCTGTAAGACATTCATATGTTACCACTGCTGTGTAATACTCCATCGCATTAATATATTACTTACTATTAATCGAGTTATCTATTTATGAGTATTAATTTATCTTAACTGGTAAGACAAATATTTGTGGAAAAAAGAGAAACTATGTTACCATGTTGTTTTATGGATTTAGTCAATAAGCTATTGTTTTCTAATTAATGTATTTTATAAAATGTCTGGCCTTTGTCTTCAGTAAACAATGTTTTAGAACCTGAGTTTTAGAACTTATGGTGCTTTTCTTTATTCAAGCATTTTATTGACTTCATTTCTACTTCCATCCCCTTCTAGTTGGGAACATTATGCCAAAGGCCATTCTCTTTCTGCTCATTGAAATATAATTCACATACCACAAAACTCACTCTCAGAACATAAAATTCAGTGTTTTTAGTACATTTACGAAGTTATACAACCATCACCACTATTTAATTCAACAACATTTCATCACTCCAAAAGGAGACACCATACCTCAGCAGTGACTTCCAATTTGTCCCTACTACTAGCCCTTGACAACTGCTCATTCATTCTGGCTGGCTTATTTCACTTAGGTCCATCCATGCTCTAACAAAAGGAAAGACTTCCTTCTTTTGTACTTCTGAGTAGTACTCCATTGTGTGAATGTACCACAACTTCTTTATCCACTTGTGTACTGGTAGGCACTTGGGCTGCTTCCAGATCTTGGCAATTATAAATAACACTGCAACGAACATAGGGGTGCATACAGTCTTTCAAAGTAGTGTTTCAGATTTCTTCAGATATATTTCCAGAAGTGAAATTGCTGAGTCATAAGGCAGTTCCATGTTAAATTGTTTTAGGAAACTCTGTGCTGTTTTCTACAGTGGTTAGACCAACCTTCATTCCCACCAACAGAGCATGAGGGTTCCCTTTTCTCCACATTCTCGCCAATGCTTATTTTCTGCTGATTTATTGATGGTAGCCATTCTGAGAGGCGTGAGGTGATATCTCATTGTGGCTTTAATTTGCATTTCTAAATACCATATGATTTCACTTATATGTAGAATCTAGTGAAGAAATAATATAACAAAATAGAAACAGAATCATAGATACATAGAACAGACTGACAACTGTCAGAGGGGAGGGGTGTTGTGGGGGCTGGGTATAAAAGGCGAAGAAATTTAAATTTAATAAATTTAATTTAAATTTAATAAAACCTACACAGACAGACAGTAGTATGGTGATTGCCAGAGGGAAAGTGGGGGAGAGGTGAAAGAGGAAAAAGGGGGGATAAAAGGTGGAGGAAAGAGGCGTGACTTTGGGTGGTAAGCGCACGAAGCAGTATGCAGATGATGTGCTATTGAGTTGTACACTTGAAACCTGCATGGTTTCATTAACCAAAGTCACCCCAATAAATTTTGAAAAACTGACTTATTTAATTTCTGTCCCTATGGATTTTAGAAATTCTAGAAATTTCATATAAAAGGAATACACAACATGGAGCCTTTTGTGGATGCTTTCTTTTATTTAGCACAATGCTTCATCCGGGTTGCAGCATTTATCAGTGATTGATTTCTTTTTGTGGATGAACACTATTCCATTGTATCAATATACCATACCACATTTAGCTGTTTGTCAGTTGATGGACATTTGGGTTGTTTTCACCTTTTGACTATTATAAATAATGCTTCAGTGAACATTTGTTTACAAGTCTTTACGTGAACATATGTTTTCAATTACCTTGGGTAGACACCTAGGAATAGAATTGCTGAGTTCAACTTTTTAAGGAATTGCCAAACTTTTTTTAATGTGGCTGCACCATTTTACATTCCCATTGGGAGTGTCTGAGAGTTTCACCACACCTTCATCAACATGTGTTGTTATCATTTCAGAAAGTATTATTATAGCCATCCTAGTGGGTGTTAATTAGTATCTCACTGTGATTTTGGTTTTCATTTTCTTAATGACCAATGATGTTGGTTATCATGTGCTTAATGGTTGTTATCTTTTTTTTTTTTTTTTTTTTTTTGGAGGAATCTCTGTCCATTTAAAAATTGTGTTGTTTGCGTTTAAATTGTTGAGTTCTAAGAGTGTTTATATATTCTGGACACTAGATCCTTATCCAATATGTGATTTGTGAATATTTTCTCTAATTCTCTGGGTTTTCTTCTCACTTTCTTGATATATTGCCCTTTGAAGCACAAAATTTTATGTTTGTTAAAGTTTATTTATTTGCATATATCTTCAGATAGAGCAGGAGGGAGAGAGAGAGAGAGAGAGAAACATCGATGTGAGAGAGACACATCGAGTGGTCACCACCCATATGACCCCAACTGGGGCTGGGCACAAACTGCAACTGAGGTGCGTGCCCTTGGCAGGAACCGAACCCAGGAATCTTGGGTCCGCGGGCTGATGCTCCAACTGCTGAGCCAAACCGGCCAGGGCTATTTATGTTTTGTTTTTTTCCTTTTGTGGCTTGTGCCTTAATGCCATATCTTAGAAACCACTGCCTAATTCAAGGTCACAAAAATTTACACCGATGTTTTCTTTTAAGAGTGTTCTAGTTCTAGCTCTTACATTTAGGTTTTACATTTATGTCCATTTTGAGTTAATTTTTGTGTATGGTATAAAATAGGGGTCCAAATTCATTCTTTTATATGTGGGTTACAGTTGTCCTAGTTACCATTTGTTAAAAACATTCTTCCTCCCTCATTGAATTGCCTTGCATCCTTGTCAAAAATCAATTATCAGAAATGTTTGGGTTTATTTTAGATTCTCAATTCTATTCCATTAATATATGTCTATTCTTATGCCAGTACCATAACACTCTTGATTGCTGTGGCTTTGACAAATTGAGAAGTGCCAGACGTCCAACTTGGTTCTTTTTCTAGATTGCTTTGACTCTTTGGGGTCCCTTACATGTTTATATGAATTTTAGGATTAGCTTGTCAATGTCTGCAAAAGAGCCAGCGAGATTTTTACAGGAATTGTGTTGAATCTGTAGATCAACAATTAATTTGTGAAGTTGATTACCATCTTAACAAGTTTGGAAGATCTTCCAATGATATCTGTGAATTTGGGATATTTTTCTATTTAGTTAGGTCTTCTTCAATTTCCAATGATATTCTGTAGTTCTCAGTATACAAGCTAGAAATTCTTTTGTTAAATTTATTCCTAAGTATTTTGCTGTTTTGATTCTATTATAAATGGAGTTGTTTTTAAGTTTAATTTTTAAATTACTCATTGCTAATAAGCACGTTCTACTTTGTCCAAGAATGAACTTTCAGTTTGATTGAAATATTCCTCAGGAATTGACTCTCAAATATGAATTAACAGAAAAGATGACTATTGTGACATGAAGAATTTAGAGGTAACAATAAGCCACATAGGCAGTTTTTGTAACTGCTCAAAATTTGAACTCATACTTCTAAAGTTGAGATCAATATACATCTTCATAGTAAGTTATCAGTGAGAGATTTGTGAAGAGTGCATATTAAAAGAGGCACACAAAAGCATTTATTTCCAAAAGAAACACTTTGGAAAATATTCTATTCTTCAGACTTCAGTCACTGAAATTCTGAGGTTTGATGAATGGGTTCCAAGTGTCCACCTAATCTGAATGCTTTAAGATTTTAATTGGTTCTGTAACAGATGCTTTTATAAAATATATCTTAGTATCCCCCGAGGACAGGGCCAGGTCACACATACTGTGCTAAGCACTTACATGTCTCTCGTGCATTTCTGCGGTCTCCAGAAGTGCCTAGAAAGTACATCAGATCACCAAGGAGGAGTTCACCAATCCAAATGTCCTGCCACTAACCAAACGATACTCTCCGTTTCTTCACTTCCAGGGTTGACACAAGAGGATTTGTGGCTATTATTGCAGGATCACTCCATGAGATCACTTTGGTCTGAGAAGACCAAAGGTAACTTTTGCTACAAAACAAAATTCTTCCGTTTTACCTCCGTTGGGATGAATGAAAGTTGGGGCGCCAGCTGCCTCTCCTGCCTCCCACTGAAAGCCGCAGCTGTGAAGCAGCACTGCCCTCTTGTGAGCAAACTGGGAAACGCAGGCTTGAAACAGTGCAGCTGCTCCCTGGCTGTTTGTAGCCTGATTGAAACCTGAATTTGGCAAACCACCGATTTTTACCCCAGATTTCTATCACAGGTTCACAGAGCCCCCGATATTCCACTTTCATCCTGAAATAGCATTTCCAGTGTTCTCATACTCATGGTCCTCCTCACCGCGCCTCCTCCACCGCCCAATTATTGTCATGTTTCTTCGATTTTGAAAAACCTCAATGTGTTTCAGCAAATGAGTGTAATCGAACAACATCGAGTATGGGTTTGACATACTCAGTAAAGACAGTGGGACCCTATGGATGGAAGCGGGGCCATCGATGTGGATGGTCCGCTTCTTCGAGAGATGCTGCCCCTCCTTTTGTGCACGAGAACCCACAGGTCCAGACAAAGGTGGGAATGATCAGAGCGGGGTCCTTGACTTGTGGGTCTGGTCCAGCCCCACTATTGCCACAGGACGTGACAGGATGTGATTCCTTAAGGCAGCAGCTGTTTCTGCAAACCTGATAGATGAGCAGTCAACATGGAGCGTCTCTCACCCATCACATTTGATCTCATTTTTAGTCTCTATTCCTTGTACTTATTCCTGCTCCCCTGGAAAACACTGATGCTGGTTTTTCGGTTTTTTTTTTTAAACATTCTTTTTTTTTTTTTGGTTGTTGTTTTTATTTTATTTTATTTTTTGGGTACGTGCCCCTAGCGGGAACCAAACCCAAGGCTCTCTGGTCCGCAGGCCGACGCTCCAACCGCTGAGCCAAGCCAGCCCGGCTCTTTCTTTCTTTTCTTTTTTTTTTTTAAACAAAGAGATTTAAGAAGATAGGATGAGTTAAGCAAGGAACTGGCGAAGGGGGGAATTGAAACTGCAGGGTGGGGAGAAGTGTGTCTCCCTCCTTTGCTTTCTGCTCCCCTACGTTATCTATTCTTAAGTAGCTGACCAAAATGTGGTTTTGAAATTAGCAGTTGACATAATCACATCATCTTTGACACAGTACATCATCTTTTCTCCAAACGGACCATGTTTGTTTGCTTTCCCCCATCTCCCTAGTCCGACTCGCAGTGCCGAGTCTGGTGAAAGGCACACTTCTCAAGCCCCCGTTTAAGTTTACATATGACTGGATGGGAAGTTGGGGTGGGTTCAGTGATCTCTGTGACAGGGAGTCAGGTTTTAATTCTGGGTTCTCCCGAGCTTCATCATATTCATTTATTCACTCAGTGGTGGGTATGAGAATCATTTCTGGGGCTGCTGCTCACAGCTGTGTGGACCATGTACCGCGGAACTCTCCTTGGAGACCCAGAATACAACACTATCCTTGTCCACAGGGAGCGTACAGTCTAGTTGGGGGAGGTCATACTGATAACCTATTGGGATGTCTTAGATGCTGTAAGTTCAGTGGGTTCAAGTTTAGACTCACTAGTCTGCACCCATAAATCCAGGCCAGGGACTTGGGAGTCATCCCAGGCCTCTCCACTCTCCCACCATCTCACTGGTCACCACATCCGGTTGATTCTGTGGGCGTCCACCCCTCTGTGTTACCACCGCCCCTGTCCGTAGACCTGTGCAGACGTGTGCACTGTGCAAGGGCACCTGGGCGAGAGGACGGATGGGACTGAGAGCCACGAATCAGCCTTGAACCTGGCAGGAGGGAGGGTGGTCTTTTTTCAAGGGGCTCTTTCTTCAAGCTGTGTGCTTGTAGGGTTGTGTTGCTCAAAGAAGATCCTTTCTCTAACTCCTGCACCCAGAGAGGGTGAATTGGTACTTTTTCCAATTGGTACAAAGGTTTCTTGAAGAGTAATGGCTAACTCTCCACGAGGTTAGTTCAAGGGCATCCTAACTGTTCTCCTCGCTCACCTCTCTCTCTCTCTTATTTTTAATCCTCACCCGAGGACATTTTTTGCATTTATCTTCAGATAGAGCAGGAGGGAGAGAGGGGGGAAGAGAGAGAGAAACATGGATGTGAGAGAGACACATCGACTGGTTGCCACCCAAATAATCCCAACCAGGGCCAGGGACAAACTGCAACCGAGGCACGTGCCCTTAGCAGGAACCGAACTCGGGACTCTCCGGTCTGCGGGTCGACGCTCTAACCACTCAGCAACCGGCCAGGGCTCACTTCTCTCTTCTAATCCACCCTCACATGTAGTTGGTCAGAACGGTTTTTATCAAACTCAAAACTGAATGCGCCGTGCCCTGCCTAAAATCCTCCTTTCCCATCCCATTGCCCTCAGAATTTAAACAATTGCTTTGAAGCTTATAAGACAATTCGTAACATGGCGCCAGCTTCATTGCCACCAGAGTCCGAGACTCTCAGTCCCTCAGTGCTCCACATCGCCTTTGCCTCTGTCCCTGTACGGACCGATGTTTGTATTCCCACGTGTTGAAGCCCCCTCCCCCACAATGGCGTTAGGAAGTGGGGCCTTTGGGAGGTGATTAGGGTTAGGAGAGGCCAGGAGGCCTGAGGCCCTGTGGTGGGTTTAACGTCCTTAGAAGAGACCTGATTTTCTCTCTCTACCATGGGAGGGGACATTAAGAAGACAGCCACCAGCAAGCCAAGAAGCAGGCCCTCAGCAGGAACCCACTTGGCTTGTACTTTCATCCTAGACTTAGCCACCTCCAGTACCATGAGAAAAAAATCCTGTTGTTTAAGCACCCAGGTGCTCGGTTATAGCAGCTGGAGAAGACTAATGCGGCCCCTTGCAGGTGGTCTCTCCTGCACCATGAAGAGTCCTACGCCTTGTTCACTTAGCTCACTTCTCATCTCTCAAGACCTTGTCCACAGGAGGCTTCACCCCAGCATCAGTTATCCTTGGAATGTAGTTGACTTCCCGTGATCTCTTTGGAACATCAAGGTGCACAAGAAATGATTGTGAAGTGAACACACGGATTCTGTGTTTAAAATGTTGGAAAAAATCTATTCCTGCTTCCTCAGAGCTCCTTTCAGAGAGAGAAGATCACATCAAGAGAGACTGATCCAATCGAAACCCTTGTGGCACAGGTATCATACCAATCAAATGAAAGACATGTGGTGGGCGTGTGCTGGTGGGCGGAGCCAGGGGTAGAATCCCCAGGAGACAGGCTGAGCATATGCTTAGATCACCAGTCGAGAGAGACACACAAACAAATCGAAATTTTTGGAAAATAATTTTTTGTATTTCAGAAAATGCATTGCATTGTTACCATGGTAACAGTTTGACCTTTGTTGAAATTTCTTTACTTCCGGGTTGACTTAGATCCTTTAAAACACATACTACATATGCCAGGTAGTGGTGGAAGGGGGTAGCATCCTTTTTAATGCTCGGGACTTCTGAAGATTTCCATCCGGCCTTGGGAGGGCGTTGCATCAAATCTTGGTCAGAATTTAATTTCTGGGTCTCCAGTAAACCTTTTCTCTGTTTTTGAGCTCATATGGCAGGGCAGAATGTCTTGCTTCTGGGATGAGGGCAGGTATATCCTTACATTAAGGCAGAACATTTGCTTCAAGCACTGGGTGTTGCCGGTGACTGGTGAGCATTCAGGGACAAAGCCCCAGGGGAGAAGAGGGGAAAGTCCCCCTCAGCTGTGACCGCCATCCAGCTCCTTCCTCTGCTGGGGGCCAATGGAATCGGCTTGCCTCTTCCCAGACACCCCTCGGGCAGCAGGTCGTCCTTCCCGACTTACTGTTGTCATTCAAGGCTACTCTGGTTTACCTTTGTAAAGAGTTTAGTGAGTGACCTTGCCATTGGCTTTATTAAGGCCCCGAATCTCTACAGATGCCCTTCATTGAAAAGATCTGTTTCTTGAAGAAAAAAAAAAGAAGGAAGGAAGGAAGAGAGAGAGAGAGAGAGAAAGAAAAGAAAGAAAAGGAAGGAAGGAAGGAAGGAAGGAAGGAAGGAAGGAAGGAAGGAAGGAAGGAAGGAAGGAAGGAAGGAAGGGAGAGGAGAGAGAGAGAGAAAGAAAGAAAGAAAGAAAGAAAGAAAGAAAGAAAGAAAGAAAGAAAGAAAGAAAGAAAGAAAGAAAGAAAGAAAGAAAGAAAGAAAGAAGAAAAGGCCCAAATTAAGAAAGCAGCGAGATGCAAGATCAGAGATCAGAGGAAAATAACAGGGCGACTTAACAGACTCAATCATGACATAAGTCAAAGCTGGAGATGTTTAACTTGGGGCACAGAGGGAGAATTCAACTACCGGCCAGAAAGAAAACATGGAGAGACAGCTTATTAAATTAAAGTTTTCTGCTGTTTATCAACTTGACTATCTTCACCTTCCCTGTTATTGACAGAAGATTTCTCTCGAGTGAAATCATTTCGGTGACTAAGAAAGACTTCATCCACGGGCCGTGCCTGGGCTGAGGGCCCTCGGGGACACCCGTCATTGTTTGCCTGGCCCGGCTGGCGTGATGCAAGACCCAGGCAGCAACGTGCAACAGCGCGGGCCTCTCTCAGTGCCTCGGGCCTTGTTCTACACAATATTTCTTTTTAGGCTAAGGGGTGGCAGGCTGCCCACGCTGCTTTATTCCCAGCACCAAACGAAACCTTCCTTAAGTGTTACTACATGTTAATAAACATAGTCAGTGAACCCCACTTAAAAAGAATGACCTGTTTATGAAAGAAACCTTTTGAAAGACAGAATATTTCTCCCTGTGGGCCAAAGCTTAGGCAGAAACACAAAGAGCTCTTTCAAAGCCTCGAAACATGATGGAGGATGGATTCTGACTTTCTAACTACAAAAATAATGATACTTTTAGCTCCAACCTGCTCGAGGGAGCTGCAAATATACTTTACAGGCACAGGTTGAACCTTTCCAACTTTCTACCTCGAATGCTATTCGAACGTGTTACGGGAGAGGGACGTTAGCCCAAACTTCCACACCGGGAAACTGAGGCAATAGAAGCTGCAGTGATTCGTCCAGGGCCTCCAGGTGTGGGCAAGGATAGAACAGGTGAGGCTGACGGCTTCTGTGGCACAGGAATGCCTCCTGGCATCAGGACTCATTGCCTTCTTTTTCTCTTCTTCTTCTTTTCTCTTTCCTCTTTGTCTTCCATTTTGTTTCCTTGCTTCTTGGCTCCTGCCGATGAGTTGGGCACAGCATGAGCGTTGGCATTTCCATTAGGAAGCTTGTGTTGGTCCAGGAGGCAAAGGACCTCAAGCTGGTGTTGACAACCTTGTTCAGTTTGTTGCTATTCCTACGAGCAGTACAATATCATTGGCAAAACTGGGCTTGAAAACAAGTCTTTACTCCTGAAACACTTTGTATGTCTAGAACTACTACTCCAGAGTATAATACTTCATATATATTTATAATCTCCAGTGTTTGATGGGCATTTTTTTTCCCTAAAGAAATCATGTCTGAGGAGTCCTTAACGCCTTCTTATGATTGATCTGCCAGTTATCAAATATACATTCATTCGCTCATTCACTCCAGTTTTTATTTGACAGGTACAGATTTTAAACTGATTTTGGCACAGAACTGGCCTTTGTAATGGGTGTTGTAGAGCAGACCTAAAGCAATTCCTCTTTCTTAGGTTTCTCTTCAGACTGTTGAAGGAACGGGAGCTCAGTGGGCTGGCTCAGCTTCACTGGAGAACTGGAGAGCTGCAAGCCACTCGGAGGGAGGAAGTGTCACTTCGAGCGACCAGCGGTACTGACGCCTGGCCTCCTACTCTTTTTTTTTTTATTAATTAATTTTTGTTACAGATGTTTCTCCTTTCCCCCCCACTGATTCCCCCCTCCCCCTCCCTCCCTGCCCTGGCCCCAGCTTTGTTGTCCAAGTCCACTGTTCATGCACACATGCATATAAGTTCTGTGTTTATCTCTCCCCTACCACCCCCTGTTCTGGGGATTGTCAGTCTGTACCCCACCTCCATGTCTCTGGGACTACCCCATTCCTCAGACTGTTATGTTCATTATATTCCACAAATAAGTGAGATCATATGATACTTGTCCTTCTCTGTTTGGCTTGTTTCGCTTAGGATGATACTCTCCAGGTCCCTCCATGTAGTCTCAAAGGACAAGAGATCTTTCTTTCTTACAGCTGCGTAGTGCTCCATTGTGTATACGTACCACAGCTTTTTGATCCATTCATCTACTGATGGACACTTGGGCTGTTTCCGGATCTTAGCTATTGTAAATAGTGCTGCTATGAACATGGGAGTACATATATTCTTTCCATTTGGTGTTTCAGGATTCTTAGGGTATATTCCTAGAAGTGGGATCACTGGGTCTAATGGAAGTTCAATTTTTAATTTTTTGAGGTAGCACCATATTGTTTTCCATAGCGGCTGCACCAGTCTGCATTCCCACCAGCAGTGTATTAGAGTCCCCTTTTCTCCACACCCTCGCCAACACTTGTTGTTTGATGATTTGTTGATGGCAGCCATTCTGACAGGTGTGAGGTGATACCTCATTGTTATTTTAATTTGCATCTCTCTGATGATTAGTGATGATGAGCATTTCTTCATATGTCTCTTAGCCATTTGTATGTCCCGTTTGGAGAGGTGTCTATTTAGTTCCTCTGCCCATTTTTTAATTAGGTTCTTTGTCTTCCTTTTGTTGAGGTGTATGAGCACTCTATATATATTGGAAATTAACCCCATATCTGATACATCATTGGCAATTATGTTCTCCCATACAGTGGGTAGCCTTTCCGTTTTGATGATTGTATCTTTCGCTGTGCGGAAGCTTTTGAGTTTGATGTAGTCCCATGTGTTCATTTTCTCCTTTGTTTCTATTGCCTTAGCCTCCTACTCTTTTGAAATAGATTGATATGCTTTCTCGTGTGCATGCTCAGATATAAAGTCTTCCTTAATTCAACCCAGTAGCCTTGGGAAGATCAGGCTTCTAGAGATGCTTAAGAATAAGGAAGGATCCATGTTCAGCTATGACATAACAGGACCAAAAGAAATCTCAGGGACAATAACTGTTAAGGTTTTCTATTTGAAAGATTGTTTTGAGTGTATTAAAAAAAGATTGTGCAAACGGAAACCAAACCAGAAAGCATAGATTTACATAAAAACATGTACATGAATGTTCATAGCAGCAATATTTTCTTGGCCAAAACGTGGCTGAAGCCCCAGGCAGAGCGCCTCTGGCTGATGGCTTGTCCAGGTGGCCCCAGAGGGCAGACCTAGCAGAGCATCCCAGGAGGCCCACGCTATCCCAGGGGCCCACGCTGTCCCAGGGGCCCACGCTGTCCCAGGAGCCCACGCTATCCCAGGGGCCCACGCTGTCCCAGGGGCCCACGCTATCCCAGGGGCCCACGCTGTCCCAGGGGCCCACGCTATCCCAGGAGGCCCACGCTATCCCAGGGGCCCACGCTATCCCAGGGGCCCACGCTATCCCAGGGGCCCACGCTATCCCAGGAGGCCCACGCTATCCCAGGGGACCACGCTATCCCAGGGGACCACGGTATCCCAGGGGCCCACGCTATCCCAGGAGGCCCACGCTGTCCCAGGGGCCCACGCTATCCCAGGGGCCCACGCTATCCCAGGGGCCCACGCTGTCCCAGGGGCCCACGCTGTCCCAGGAGGCCCACGCTATCCCAGGAGGCCCACGCTATCCCAGGGGCCCACGCTATCCCAGGAGGCCCACGCTATCCCAGGGGCCCACGCTATCCCAGGAGGCCCACGCTATCCCAGGGGACCACGCTATCCCAGGGGACCACGGTATCCCAGGGGCCCACGCTATCCCAGGGGCCCATGCTATCCCAGGAGGTGAGCTCCATCAGCTGCATAAGCATTTATGGCTCCTCTCTCAACGCTCTGTGGGCAGCGAATGGGACCCTGCCATTAGGTCATCTTCTGCAGAGAACGACAGGCAGAACCATGTCTATTATGAATAAGTGACCTAGGACCTGTGAGAGGGGTATAGCTCATGTTCCAAGTGTCCAGATACGTACAGAACTCAGTCCAGGGTGTGGGTGGTCAGCGGGACTGTGGGTTAGGGTAGGAATTCTGGGCAGGCCTGCTGACAGCACTGATCCACATGATGGTCCCGAATCACTGTCTTCGCGTGTATGGTACTCCTGCCCATTTGGGCTGACGAGCCCTTTTAACAGAATTCAAGCTCTCTGCGGGATGACTCTTCTAACCCTGCCCATCCCTTTTGCAAATTAGAGCTTCATCTGGAAATACATGACATAAACAGATCTCTTGACTTCAAAGTCAATTTACACGAATATGGAGCGAGTAACTATTACTGTGTCAATGAAAGAAAGGAAGAACTAGACCAAAACGATGCATTTCTGTGCGTGCCCTGAGGTGGAGAAGAAGGACGTTCTCAACTCTCAGAGACTCTGTTTTCTCATCTGCAAAATAAATATAACAGCTCATAACTAACTCAGGCTGAAGCTCATCCATGACGCTTTTCTTGCCTTAAATTAATTAGTAGGTTCTTTTTATTAGACAGGAATAAAAAGTTCAGAATTCCCAGACATCAGGTAGGAGGTTTTCCTTTTTTCCTAAGGAAGTCTCTATTATTTTATACTCAAAACATTACTTAACATCAGACATTGCCCATACTCTTCTCCCAGCCTTTTATTGGTGAAGTTTTCTCCACCTTGTTTCACATGTTGGAATCATGAAATTCTTAGCTCCACCCACCAACCCTAGGAGGCAGACACAGAGAGAGTCGGCCTCAGTCCAGCTCCCAGGACACGGTGCTTCTTCCCAGGGTAAGGTGACCACCTCCTTTCTTTGCATTCAAGTTGATCTGCAGAGGTGGTATCCTGTTATGCTTTCCTCTCTCTTCTGGGTCTGAGAAAGGACCTTGGAAACACTCTCATGACACAAAGCAAAACAAAGACTACAGCAATCATGTACTTGCTACACCTCCCTTTTTCATTTCATATAAATTTTCTCCTGGGGGTGAAAGGGCCAAGCCTTGGGGAATTACACATCTTGTGGTGTCAAGTGTAGCCTCTGTCCTCACAAAGGGGGAATTGTCACAAGGCAAATAGCTGGGAAGCCTCAAACTACGAGGACCTATACGTGCAAGAATTTTGTGACGGACAGTGTTTTGGGGAACAACATTATAGGGTTATTGTGAGGACCAAATGTAGTTATAATGTGTGGGAGCACTTTGTATACTCAAGCCCGATGTATGTGTGCGTGCTTTATTACTGTTTTGGACACAAGGTGACTGCTAACATCTTCCTCCTTCTTTTAAGATACTGGATTGGTCTGGAATGAGGCTACTGGGGGTGTGACTAGAGGTCAGGTAATGAAGGGTAGGGGGCCAGCGCTGGGAGGGGGAGGGGAGAGACCCGCCCCTCCCTTGGACAATCATAACTTCCTCCCACTGAACCCAGAGGAGAGGCGCGGTTTCCGACGACAACAAGGATCCAGGTATCATACGTCAGGATGGTTCCCAGTGAGAAGTACTGTTATCATGACACAGTGTCGTGGCCTTTGGGCACCCATCCAAGACGATTCTAGAAGTGCCTTTCTAACCCACATTTCCTACGCTGCTCTTTCGACCCTACAGGTGTTTTCATCAACTCTAGAAACTTACAGTGGTCTCGAGGGAGTCGGGTGGGAGCTGGGGGGAATGGCTTTCAGTGGAGCCACAGGAGAGTTTCCCGTGGTGTGAGTACCCTAGACTAAGGTTTCGGAATCCTATGCCGACAGGAATCATCTCAAAACGCGCCAGTGCGTCTCAGTGCCTAAAGGATGTCTTCTGACTCACGCAGGTGTTCGAAGGAGGAATTTCTTTTCATATGTCGCCATTGTTTCCAATTAGCCAGGAGCCGAGTCTGTGATCACCGTTTCATGAAGATAAAACGGACCACGAGAGTCTGAGGAGCTGAATCAAGACTTATCGCCTTGAATGTTAATGATGAACAGAAATCTTGTAAGATATGTAAATCCTACTACACAGGAGGTAAGGAGTGTGTGGGCCAACTGTATTGTAATTCACACACCAACAGCCTTGACCGTGTCTGGAACCAGTGTCAACAGCAAATGAAATCTGTCCTCTGTGGACTCAGGTCTTGTTGGATTTTTCCCCCTTTACTGATAACCTTGGTGTTTGGCTGTCCTGGGGATCAGTTCATCTGTACGTGTTTACGTAGTGCTCACAGGCTGAAGGACAGCTGTACTATTATTCCCTCACCCATACAACCAAGGGGGTGTTCATTTCACTCCACCAAAGAAGGTGGAAGAAATGTCATGATTCTTTGTGTTTGTTTAAATCAAATTTAGCCTACGTCCTTATTCTGTAAAGTGGGTGGGAACTTTGATCTCCATCACTTGGAGTCATTTTTACCTTGACCCCAAGGTCATGTGAAAATCCCAGGTTCATTCATTGTCCAGAACATTTAAGGAAGGCCCTAGGGTATTGAGTTCAGGGGCTTTGACAAGACAAGAAATCTTACTAAGCTTCCTCTCAGAGACCAGCAAACCTTCACCCCTTTACTGTCTTGAGATGAAACCATCAAAATCGTACATCTCCTTCTGTCATACCCGTATCTTCGACTCCAGCCCCATGCTTCAAACCCTCCACCTTTCAGACTGTCTGGCACAATTCTCCTGAGTGAGGAAAGTATTCCAGAAATAAACATCCAAGGCTGGTGGGGGTGAAGCAGGGTAGAGGTGGGGCATTGGTTGCCCCCAGAATGGCCTACAATAGTTCCTGGAACATAGTGCCATGAAACCAATATTTTTTGCGTGAGTGGAAGAGAATCCAAGGCCAGATTTGATTTTGGGGCAACAAGGAAGAGACAGGGAGAATCTTAGGCACTGGTCCTGATACAGTCGAAGTCTGTTGAATGCCAGGCACGCCTCCCATTATATGAGATAATTTATTATGTTTTGCTTAAGCCATTATTCGTTGGGCATTATGACTTAGAGCTAAAAGCAGTCCACTGTTCTTCTGGTACACTTCTCAAGGTCATAGAAATAAAGGGCAGAGCTATTTGACTCTAAAAGCCAGCAGACCACACAAATAGCAGTTAAGTGCCTAAACCTTCAGGCAGTACTGAACTACTTATAAGTAAGCTGAGAATATCCATATATTGAAATAAGATGGAGACTAAGTTGAGGATGTCTTCAGATTTTCCTGGGGAAGGGGCGAAGTCCCCGGCACGGCACCAAACCCGAGCAGAGCATGAATACAAGGGAAGAGGTGGCTTTGTCTAGTTTCAGTGGGAAACAATTTTAATTGTGGAAATCTCTGGGGGCCGGGAAGTGTGGGTACCTGAGAACTGGCTGGGGTGCCCACCATTCTCAACAAGGTTTGAGTGGTCCGTTTGTACCCAGATGCAGGTGGAGAATCTCAGTGTGTTTCACGAATACCTGTGGCCGTCCCTGACACAGAAGGGTTGGGACAAGTGCCACTTAATTCACATCTGCGAGCCACTTAGGATTCCTGACAATTTACATACCTCTTTGGAGAACGTTTAGAGACCCACGGTTTCAAGTACAGTGGTTCTCGCCATTTAAATTCATTTGATCAAATGGATGAAAACAAACTAGAAAATGCCCTCTCAGATTCATCTGGGGCAGGTGGTGAGTATTTGGGTGTGTGTCTTTGCAGTTTTTTTTATCCTCGCCCGAGGACAGTTTTCTATTTTTTGTTCAGGTAGAGTGGGAGGGAGAAAGAGAAAGAGAGAGAGAGAGAGAGAGAGAGAGAGAGAGAGAGGTGAAAAGGACACATCCAGTGGTTACCAGCCGCACGACCAACCAGGGCCTGGGACAAACGGCAACTGAGGTACGTGCCCTTAGCAGGAACCGAACCTGGGTCTCTCTGGACCACAGGCCGACGCTCTAACCGCTGAGCCAAACCAACCAGGGCTCTTTGCAGTTTTTGTATCCAGTAAATCAGGCTCAAACAGAAAATTCTGTAAGAACTCGAAGGCTGTTTCCCCTCCACGGCTGTGGCCAGTGGCCTGCATTTGTCATTCGAGGAAATGACCCCTCCACCTCTTGCTGTGGGGCTCATCTGATTTCCCACAATCTGATAAAGCAAAGGTTTTGAACAGCAGGCACCTGATATGACTATAACACGATTATATGTTTAATATATTTTCAAGTTGGCTTATCTTTTAAAATTATATATATTTTATGTTATTTATTATTTTAAAAAATGTGTTTTTATTAACTTATTAGAGAGAGAGGAAGGTAGAGAGAGAAAGAAACATCGATGTGAGGGAGAAACATCGATCGCTGCCTCCTGCACGTCCCCTACTGGGGATCGAACCTGCAACCCGGGCATGTGCCCTGACTGGGAATCGAACCGGGGCCTCTCAGTCCATGGGACAATGCTCAATCCACTGAGCCACACCGGCTGGGCAAATTATATAAATTTTAAAATGATAATATCTGCAAATTAGTGGGTCTGGTGGGCTAGTTATATATTTTTTCATTATATGTTAAAATCAATATGTAACTATTAAAAAAATATATATATATATTTAATCCATACCCCCCCAAACTTATCTCACATTCTGCCAGAGATACTGGGGAGACACTGTGAAAGCCCTGGAATTTTAGTGGAAAACCCATGCCTGTAAAGCTACTCTTCACAGATGACATTTCCGGGTGACTGATGTCACCAAGAGAAAGTCTCAACTAGTTCATTTGACCTTATTCTACAGAAAAAAAACCACATTAAACATGTGATTTTTTTCTCTAAAGTTCAAGGAGGTGCAACTACTGATACGTTGTCTTTTATGTTGAAGTGGCCCAGATTTAACACCTGTTTTTGGTAAGAGAAATTTCAGGCTAGGGTTTGTTTGCGCATAGGGCTCAGTTACAGAACTTTCTGCATTAATTTTTTTCATCTAAGAATATGTATAATGTATTGAATGACTTCCTAACTATCCCAAGGGAATTCTCAGCTGAATTTTTTATTTCAACTTATATCTTAATTATTTCTTAAAACTAGCCTGGCCGGGTTGGCTCAGTGGTTAGAGCGTCGGCCTGCGGTCCAGAGAGACCCGGGTTCGGTTCCCACTAAGGGCACGTACCTCGGTTGCAGTTTGTCCCCGGCCCTGGTTGGGTCGTGCAGGAGGCAGCCACTCGATGTGTCCCTTTCATGTCGGTGTTTCTCTCTCTCTCTTCCTTTCTCTCCCTCCCACTCTATCTGAACAAAAAATGGAAGAATGTCCTTGGGTGAGGATAAAAAAAAAAAAAAAAGTAGCTAGCTCCCAACTAGCTCCAAGTCCTTCCCTTGCAGATGTGCCCTTCCCGTTGCACCTCAGGGCTCCATTTCCCTTCTTCCGATCTTCCGGTCACCCCCTCACCCTCGCGTTGAAAAGCCTTTCCAACACTTCCCCTGGTTAGCTTTTCTTCCGGCGGCTTCACCCTAGTAATACCCAGCTGCTTGTTTTAATTATACACTTACTGCTTTTTAATGTCCTTGGACTCATGCTTACGCTTTGCAGTGGCCTTGGCCCCATCCCCTCTGTCCCAGGGCTGTCTGGTCCGTGAAGGTCCAGCTGGGCTATCACATGTCTTTCCGTGAAATCTCCTCTTATGCTCGTGAGTTTAAAACATTGTTTCACCCCCGAAACCCCGTCTCACTCCGGGCCCCCTCCACGGCTCTCCTTGCGAGCTGCATTGTGGGGACACGTGTGGGTACACGTGTGGGCGGGCTTGGGCTTCTCTGATGTCACGTGTGGCCTTTGGGGAGGGCCTCTGTGTGTCCTCATTTCCTCCAGAAAACCTTGCAAGTGCATGGCACAGCATTTCCTTCATAAATAAATGAGTGCCTGAGCATCCAAAGCCAGCTCGTTTGTGAGAGTGACTGTAAATGTGTGAATGTGTATGTGTGTGAGTGTGTTTGTGTGTGTGTATGTGTGTGTGTGAGTGTATGTTTGGGTGAGGGATTGTGAGTGTGTATGAGAGTGTGGGTGATCATGTGTGTTTGTGTATGTGTGTTTGTGTATGTATGCATGTGTGTGTATATGTGTGTATTTGTGTGTTTGTGTATATGTGTGTGTGTGTGTGTGTGAAGAGTATCCGACATTTAGGATCCACCCTATGCAGATACAGATGTTTAGGATCCACCTTTGAAACACAGACATTAAATCAGCTTGGTGTGAGCGAGGCAGGGCGTACGGCAGCCTTTGGGTGGTAGAAAGTTTCAATCACAAAAATGGTTACAGCAAAGGCTGCAGCAACTCGAGCTCCACGAACAGTTTCGGGGTGTCTCAGACTTGTCTAGAGCCACAGTCTTCACAGTGGGGTCCCGGATGGGCAGCATTAGCCTCTCCCGAGCTGGTTCGAAATGCAAGTTCTTGGACCCCGTCCGGGGCCCACTACAGCAGAAACTCCGGGGTGGCGGCCAGCAGTCCGGTCCACCGCGCTGCAGCTGCTCTGCCCGGGAGAGGACCACTGGCTGGAGTCAGGGCTCGTCTCATTACCTCATGCTGCAGCAGCGCTCGCTCCGCCTCAGCGTGTGGCTCAGCGGGTGGCTCAGCGGCTGACCAGCCAGGAGCCTACCCGGACCTCCACCCTCAGCTGGCTGATTGTGAGAAACGACGGCTGCTGGACATGAGCACCGAGGCGCAGGCGGCAGCACAGGCGCCCATGCTGGGGCCGGGATGCGAAAAGTGACCACTGCTTCCTATCAGCTCGCCGTGAGGGTCACGGTGGGACTGATGTCCTGTGTTCCCACATGTCCCTGTCTTCTGGTCCCTTCCATTCCTCAAGCACAGTACTATCCCGCAGGGGCCAGGGCGGAGGGACTTCCCGGGGTGCCACGCCCCTCGCTTGCCCGTGGAGGTACCGCGGTGGGCTTTCCAGGGTCCACCCTCCTCCGCGTGAGGCCGTCTTTGATTGGTCAAAGCCAATTAGGGTGGTTCCATTCCTTCCACAATGACTCAGGGAGGATTGGCAGGTGACCCAGTTCTGGCCAGCAAACTGTGAAGGCACGTCAGCTGGTGTTTTCTGAGAACGTGCTCTTGGTTTGCAGTAAGAGTTGCACAGGCGAAATGCCCCGGCCTTGCACTCGGCGGAGTGAGGCGGCGGAGCCTGCGGCCCGGTCAGCTCTGTGGCGCCGCAAGCAGCTGAGCCGACAGCTGAGCACAGCAGAGTCGGGAAGAGCCCGAGATGTTGCTGAGCGATTGCACCAGCCGTCCCGGAGAGCCCACACCGGACTTCTGTTGTAGGAGACCATAAGTCCCCTTTTGCCTGATATTTTAAACATTAAGTATTATTGCTACTCTCCTCTTACTTTCTCTTGAGAAATAAAAGGAATTGATGTAATAACACCTGCAAATTACTTCTAGCTTTAGCAATTGATGATTTTTGCTCAAAGCATCTGCGTGTAGGTTTCCCAGGTGAGGCAAGGTTCAGCAGGAGCGGGGTCTGGGGGTGGGTGCAAGTGTCCTCTGCGCACTAGTGGTCTGAGGTGCAGGAGGAGCATCCACGTGACGGGCTCAGCTGCATAAATCCTAGGGACAGCTTAGTCCTTATGCTAGAGCACAGCACAGCCAGGATCCACAGGAAAAGCCAGGCAGTAGAGAGTAGCTAGAAATCAGGTCCAGGCCGAGTCAGAGGAATTCTGGCGAATGATTGGCTTGCCTGCAATCAGAGCTCCCCGCGGGCCTGCTCAGGGTACCGAGCAGGGGTGATACACTCGCACTGAGCACTGCAGGGCCAGCAGTCTCCTTGGGAGCATTCCTGGGACCAGGGATCTTCTGGTTGTCGAGTCACTGCGTTTCCTCCCTGGCCAACCACCCCCTGAACTCCATGACCTGGCTCTCTGTGGGGGACAGTCTGTTACTCCTTCGCCAACTCTGCCTTGCTGGTTTTCTAAATCCCCACGTTTCGCCCTGACCACTTTGGCTCAGCGGTTGAGCATCGACCTGCGGACCAGAGAATCCGGGGTTCGGTTCCTGCTAGGGACATGTACCACTAAAATACATACATACATAAATCCACATGTTTCAATTCTCAGTCTTCCCTACACAGCAGTACAATGTCTGGCCTCTCCAGATGTCCTGACCTTTGAAAAACAAATTTAAATAAACCACAAAATACAGCGAAAGAGGATGTTTACATTGGTTTCTAGCATTTTTGGGTCAACATTGCCATCTAGTGGTCAAACAGCCCTTAACTGTGTGTCACTTGAAACGCTTGCGATTTAGGTGTTTGATTTCAAGAATCTTCAAATGATACAGTTTTGAGTAAGAGGAGACCATTGTTATGATTCAACCGAAATGTGTAATTCTGAACAAGGGAAAAAAGAGACAGTGAAAATCCTATGGTAACCAGTGTCCTTTACATTCACTAAGTTAATTATCAGACTAACAGTAGAAATTCTTAATTTGCTCTTAAGATTTGGTTACACCTTCAGTTTTTAATCCCTAAAGTTTTAATCAATCCTTATCCAATTTATCCACTTTCTGGTGGTAATCCGAAACCAAACCAAGCAACAAAAATCAATTTCAAACGAGTCAAGGTTACATCACTTTCCTTTCTGACATGTTTGTTTTGCCTCTTTCCCCAAGTCTCTCTCAATGGTTTCTCAAGTCTCTCTCCGCTTATGAGCGTTTCCTCCCCTCCTGCGTCTGTACCAAGACAGTACAGATATTGTAATACATTCTGTGCTGTCCAGCAAGATTTATAGTCTGGAGCAGGTCTGGGGTGGGGCCTGAGATTCTGCATTTCCACCAAGCTTTCCAGAGATGTCCCCACTGCTGCTAGGCTTGTAGAACGATGACTGCATTCTCAACGATCCAAAGTCCTTCTTCAGAATGGATCAGAAAATGAATGAGGACCCTAAGGAGAAACTGTCTTGCCCTCAGCAGTATCTCATAAGAAGAGGCTAATTCCCCTTTCGGCTGACGTGGGGGTGGGAGTCATGCGGCCTCGTGAAACGGATGCTGCTGGCACTGCCTAGCGACCAGGTCAGGAACATCCCCTGCACACTGCGGTGGCCAGTGGCTCTCTGGGGAATCGGTGAGACCTGAGCCTGGTAGAGGGCCTCCCAGCAGTGCTCGGAGGCTAGACAGTCCATTAAAGTGCTGAAGCTGCTTGCGCATTAGAATCAAGTGGGAAGCTTAAACACAGTCTGATGTTTAGGTCCTACACCTGGGGGCCAGGGTCTAAAGGCTCCCCAGGTGGTTCTCAGTGCAACCTGAGAACCACTGGGAGCCTCAAGGCCACCAGCCTGTCCCTCCTTTTCTCTCTCCTCATCACCAGTTCAGCCTGAGACAAAGACTTGGAGAACCATCTGCTCGAGAGGGGATTCAGCGCTGAGATTCATTCTCCCGGGCCTGGGCTCCCTGCCTGCACCCCAAAGGGATGGGTGTGCTTTAAAGCAATCTGGTCCCTCCCCAGTGCTCCCAGGGCTTGGTGCGCTTGTGTTGCATTTTAGTGTCACACCCACCTGCTCCCTTGCATGCATGGGTATATATTTGTAAAAGGCAGTAAACACAGGCTGGAAACTTTAATGAGAAGTAATACAAATTTCCAGGCAAGAAATTATTGGTTCTGTGGAATTATGGTTAAAGACCAAAAGAAAAATACCCTAGTTCTTTAATCTTGTCTTTTTTCATTAGATATTTGGGGGCGGGAGGTGGAGAGAGAGCGGGAAGGAGGAGAGACTGAACGATGTAAACAACAGAGTATCTTCCCATCCTTATCCTCTGGGCTCTTCTGTATCTTTGGCCCTGTTAATCCAATCTTGAAACTGTTTCATCTTCGGCTTTCGTAGCATCACTGCCTCCTGGTTCTCCCTCAACTGCTCTAGATAGTCTTCAATCTCCTATTCTTCTCCCTGAAAAGCAGAAGGTCCCAGGAATTCATTAGCTCCCGCCAACCCCCTCGGTGGGATACTACTCACTGGCCCCTCACCCCACCTATACTCAGCAATCACTATGCTGATGACTCCAAAACCATTCTATAAAGTCCAGGGTTTCCTCCTGAGCAGGGGTCCCTGTTTTCATTGCCTACTCAACTTCTTAGTAAGTCCTGCAGTAGGTCCTGCAGAAACCTGAAATTCAGTATGTCTCAAACTGAACTTGTCATTCATTCACTCAACTAATATTTCCTGAGCAGCTACTATGTGCCAGACACGCGGGCCTCTGGAGATGCAGGAGTGAACAAGGCAGACACTGCTCTTCCACCCACGGAACTTACATTCTGGTGGGGGAGACCGACAGGAAGCAACACAGTGGGATGTGAAGAAGGGATAGAGGCACTGGAGAAACATGAAGCAGAGTAGGGGAGGGAGGACGATGGTGTTCCCATGTAGGTGGAGTGAGGGAAGCCTTCTCTGGGAAGTGGCTTGGAGCCCAGGCTTCTGCAAGCAAGGGAGAGAGTCCAAGGTTTCTGCAGGCAGAGGACCTCACAGGTAGAGACTCTTCTCCAGATTGCTCCTCTGTCCACCGTCTCCTTAGCTGCTCAAGCTGGGAGTGTGTGTCTCTACGTAGGTCCTTCCTCATCCCCCATCCCCCCGACTCCATAAGAACTGTCATCTTGTGACCTTACTGTTTCGCAGAGCTGTCCTCTTTTCTTTGTCCCCAGGGCTACTTCTTTAATTTAGTTCTTCATTTTTTTCCAACCTGGGTAGCTGTGAGGGTCTCCTGAGAAGTAACCCTGTCCCTGTCTTAGTCCTGCAGTCCTTCCAGCCTCCACAGGGACACACCTGTGTGGACACTGAAGACTCGATGTTACTCCTCAACAGCACCCCCCACCCCCTCCAGGATGAAGTTCAAGCTGAGGGCCTTGATGCTTTGGCCCTTACTTCTGTCTTGAACCTTATTTTCCTCTAAAGCAACAACGTTGCTCAATCTCCTGGAATATTCCCTTTTTTAGTTCCGGGGTTATAGTTAAATGACTGATCCTCTCACTCATCCTATACTTACCTCTTTCAAAGGGCTTCCCTGACTCAGCCACCCCCAATTTATTTATCATGGAAGCTTCAGCCTATGACCCACAATAGGCCCTTCGTTGAATGCATGAAAAATAAATGTGTGCTATACATTTTGATATTACATTTTCAAGGTGTACTATACTTTATGTAGTAAATTAACTCATTTAAACCTCAGACCAGCTCCTTTGAGCTAGGTGCATTATCCCCATTTTACAGGTGAAGAAACTGAGGTGCTGGCAGGTTCAGTAAATTTCCCCAGGTCACACCTCGAACCCCGGCAGCCTGGCTCCAGAGTCCATACTCCCGACCCGATGCCTGCGTGCCTTTCAGCAGCATGAGAAATGATTCTCTTAAAAAGCTGCAGAACTCGAAGTGGATCATACAGAAAGTAAGCTTCTTTTATTTTGTTGGACTATCAGCGATAATTATTCCTCCCGAAGAGAAAAGCTTTCTCTGTGCTGGGAGGGAGAGTGGAGAAGAGAGGAAAACGTCTTGGGCTCTGATGTCCGTGTGAAAATGACCGACAGTAATCTGGAGATGAGGGAAGGCTTGTGGATAGATGACCAGTGACCAAAAGGCCCCTCTACCCTGCAGGCATCTTGGAACCACAGAGGATTGGGGGACGTGCCATGAGCCCACGCTGGATTGGGCTGCACAGGGAAACCCCAGGAACTGAGTGACGTTTCCCTACCTGCCTGGCGTCATGGGCGCCCCTGTTGAAATCGAATTACATTCTGGTGTACAGACAGGTGCAAAAGTCCTCGCACACGGGAGTCAGTGGAGTGATGTGTCCCCCGCCCCCCACATCCTACAGAATGCTGTTTTCTCTAGGGAGAATCAAATGGCCTTCCCCCCCAAAAATTATCATTATTTTTCAATGATACATATATTTTCACTCAATAGCTGTGCCGCCACCGGCAGCGCCCGTAGGAAGGACTAACACGGGAACTGCTGTACTTAGAAAGGCAGGGAGCGTCCGCTCGACCCTTTCCTGCGGCGGGCGCCGTCATATAAATAAACAGAACTGGACAGAGGACGGTCGTGGGGAACCGTCTGAGAATCGGTGTCCGCTGTGACTCCCGGGCGCAGCTGTCTGAAGCTTGGCTGTGTCTGTAAGAGCTAGAAATACTGACAGTCCTCTGCTTGTATACTTGGGGATGTAATTCCTGTTGGCATCGAAGGGGACAGTGACGGCGTGGGTCTCCCAGTTTTGTCGTGACGGCTCATTCGGAGGCTCGTCTGCCTGTTTGGGGGAAGGAAAGGTTTTTGTTTCCTCTTGCTCAGGAGCATTAGAACATTATAATTGTTTTACAGCCTCGCTGCCTCGGCGTGAACGCAGCTTCCTCGCAGTTTGCTGTTTGCAGTTGGGAACACAGGGTCTGAAATACACGGGTGCTTTTCTCTGTATCCTTTAACTTTAAAAAAAATTTTTTTCCTCTTTATTGATTTTGGAGAGAGAGAAAGGGAGAGGGGGAGAGAGAGAGAAACATCAATGAGAAAGAGCATCAGCATCGACTGGCCGCCTCCTGCATGCCCTCCACTGGGGATCGGGCCCACAGCCTGGGCATGTGCCCTGACCGGGAATCAAACCAGTGACCCCCTGGTGCATGGGTCGACACTCAACCACTGAGCCACACCGGCCGGACTCCTTTAACTTTTTAAAGTAGGGAATTCCAAAACACTTGAGTTGAAATCAAGAGAAGTAAAATTATTCTGGTCATTGAACAACAAATTCCTCTTCTCCATTTTTGGCGTCTCAGGTCTGGGGCTATGCTAAGGAGGGTGGAGGCCACTCTTTGCTCCCCGGAATTCCTGACCCCAGATATTACTGTGGGGTGTTCACAGCCTGCCCCCTAGCTCTGGATACAGGTGTAGGAGGAAACTAATCATGAGACGTCGCCACAGCTTGACTTCTTCTGCTGTATTGGCTTCAACTCATTCGTTCTGGGCAGACTGTAAACTCTATTCGAATTATTCACAAAGGCTTTCTGTGTGGGGGTCTCAGTGAGAGCAGGGGGCACCTACCACCCCGTCCCTGAGCTCCGCTTCTGTCTTGGAACATTGGTAGCTGGAATGCTATTTGACTTCTCCATGTCTCAATAAAATGTTTGATGACTGCGTGCTCCTCATCAGACTTCATTCTCTTTGTGCATTAATGGCCCTTTATAGGGAGAAATCATTGCCTACACTTGTGGGATGATGAGTGTTTTCTAACAGTATGTGATTCAGCTGTAATCACAGCAGGAAAGGGGGGAGATACGGCCCTTGTTCTGGGGAATGTACTGTTTGGCTCGAGAGAAAACACATGGAATTGTTCACAGCGATATCGACGTGATAAATGTGGTTGTGGTTTAGAGAAGTGGTTCTCGACCTGTCTTTGTGCCACAGCACACATGAGAATTGTAGTTCACAGATGTGATGCACACTCGTGGGTGTAATCATGGTTAAACACAATTCCTGAGGAGTAGCTCCCACCCCACCCCTTTCTCTCCTGTTCCAGAAAATATCGGAATGCTAGTGTTTAAAGGGTAGCCTTACGTGTACTGGCATTTATTTTTAAATGCCAATTATTTAAAAACATTGGTACTTTAGTGATGAATCACTTTCCAACTGATTGCCCACCGTTTAGAAGTTGAAAGATGCTGATGTATGCAAGAATTGCTACCTGGGTTCATGATACTGACCTTAGGCTGGGCCCCACAAATACACCCACGAATATAAAATGATCAAAGAGCCTGTGAGCACCTCTGTCTCAGGCAGAAGGCACGCCCCAAACCTGCACATATCCTCTTGTAATTAGGACTGTTGGAGCTCCCGAGAAACACATGTGTTTCTCTAGATTTCTTGTCCTCTACCCTTGATAGCCTGCGTCTGAATGCCAAGCAAATGTACAGCTGTGGTGCTGCGGACATCAGAGAATGCCACCACCCCAGAGCTCAGAACCAATTGTAGCTACGGAAGTGTTCAATACGCCACTCCCGTCCTCTCGGAAAAACGGTGTCACCGCTCAGTAAGTAGCACCTGAACAGCCTGGCCACATGACTTGCTGGGTCCATTTAAATAGAAGTGACACGCATGTCACTTCCAATTGGGAGCTTCGAGAGCTGTCACACGGGCCATCGCTTTTCTCATTTTGCCAAGAGCAGCACTCACTTCCCAGACGAAGGCCACCCTGGGACGGAGGAGACACGGAAAGTCATCTGCGGCTGACATACATGAGCAACAAGTCAACCTTTGTTTTTCTAAAACCACGAAAACGGCAGGGCCATGTTTCTGTGTGTTTTCGACAAAGTGTAACTTAGCTGACTTACGGTATAGGGATCATGGAGGTTACCCTCGATTTCAGAGTCTTGGTTTCAAGTTTGATCTTTCATGTTTCATGGGTGTGTTTCTTAACCTCTGAGAACCTCAGGTGTTTCTTTTTTAATCAGCAAAATGATGACATTTCTTACTGCTGCAGTGAGAACCAATTAGAACATTATAATTTTTTTACAGCCTAGTATTCATTTTACATTATGGCAGGTACACTTGAATTTCAAAAAATTAAAACATATAAGAAGTGGTTAGGGACTAACATCTGTATCAGCAGATGGCAAACATCTAAGGTCATTTATCATACAGCAGAGTGCCAAGGTCATGCTAATGCCATATGCCGCCACGGAAGCTAGCCTGGAAATGGTCACTAGGCTTTATATACAGCAACAACGTGGGCTGCTGCTTTAGAATTTTGGTACACAGAACATTATAATTTAAAATACATTAGCAACTCAAAAAAAAATGTATAAATGTGAGAAGCAGCTTCTCCTAGACGGAAAACAGTTTTTGTAGAAGGCAGGCCGTAGGTCCACAATCTACCTCTGCTCCTTACTCAGGCTGAGACCTTGCATTTGTCACTTAAACACCTCCGAGCGGGACCTGAATATGTGAGCGGTAGGGGCGGGAACCAACCGCGAGCTGTCAGGTAGTCACTGTTGGAAAGTGTCCGTCTCAGAACCTAGCAGAGCAGGAGCTCAAGATGACAGCTACTAGGACTGTAAGAACTCGGGTCATTCTTCTATACCCGCTATAGATTTCTGGGATATAATCAACATGATTCAAACTGTTCAGGGGTTACACATTTATATGACCCATTTAAAGTGTGTGGCCGCTGTTGCTTGCTTGGCTGTTTTTTCTTCCAGAACTCTGCTCTCCTGCAGCAAAGGTCCAGTTCTTTTTCTCATGCTGGGCCCAGCACGCAGTAGGTGACTAATACGCGTTTGTTGGACGGTCAAAGATTTTAAATTTAATTGTGGCCGTTCAAAATACTGAAAGCTAACACTTTTGTCATGTTGTTTCTGTGTGTGTTTTTTGCGATGTATGGTCGGAGGCCTGCTCAAAAACTTGGAGAGGTGGGCTGGGGGGGGGGGGGGAGGGCGGCAGGTGTCTGGTAAAATGCAGTTTCCAGACCGAATGAACTAGAATCTCTGGGAAGCTTGGTGCTCAGGGAATCTGGATTTTTAATAGGAACTCCAGCTGACTTTTATAAATATTGCATTTTTGAGAATTGCTGTTCCCAATCATAGAAAGCTCATATAAGAACGACCCACACACATTGCTGGGAAAAGCAACTTGTAGAGAGGTTATAAAAGTTCAGATTAAGTGACCTCCCCACAGACTGGCAGCTTCAGTGGGTCTGCGGTAGAGGACAGGTATCCGACTTTTCACAGCTATCCTTCCTCTGACCACGACCCCTAACTCAGGCGAAGTGATGCAGGTGTCTGAACGTCAAGCTTTGAGAAATACGAGAGAAACTGGCTTGTCTTTAAGAAGCAATACTTTTCCCTGTGCTGTTTTGATCCCTGCTACTCCCTTGCTGATTTCAGGTTCTTGCATTTCACTGGAGAGTGAGGACACACAATTCTGCTGGCTGGATTTCACCTGCACTAGGTTGTGAGGTTGGGGAGGCACCGGCAGCCTGTGGTTCTCCTGGCTGTGGTTTGTGGGGGAGGGTCTGCGAAACGCTTGAGTTGACTTCGCAGCGGACCTGCCTTGCCCTTTGAGGCTCAGGCACATTTAAGCACTATTAAATACATCCTTACTTGAGACGGATCGATAACACACCCGCCCCAGCAATTTGCTCGGTGACATACCTGAAGGGACCCATGCCCTTGGGTGCTTCCCAAGGCCCAGCCACTCATGAGTCCTTCCGGTCACCAGACTAAAGGAGACAGTCAGGGGTCACGATAGCAACTGGGGTCTTTAATTCGGGAACTGGGGAAGGGGAGCAGTGAGGTCCTGGAAGAGACGAGTATTGGCTCCTCCTGTGGGATGGGCACCCCCAAGCTGCTGCAGCCTCCGATCCGGGGCGCAGTGACAGCGGAATCCCCGAGGAGAGGAGGCTGGCCCTCGCAGTCACCTGCCCAGAGCGTGGTGGCCGCTGCCAGCCGCGTGGGCAGAGGGAGAGGAGGGGCGGGGCCTCGCGGGGCCCAGGCATCTCCCAGGACGAAGCACACAGTGGAGAGGAGCCCCCTCCGTGGACTTGACCCAGTGGCTCCTATCCAAGGGCAGCAGCCTCAGGGGAGCAAAGAGGGAGAAAGCAGAGGGGTCCAGGGTGTCTAGAGTCTGGGGAGCTGACAACCACCGGGAGAGACGGGGACACAGGCGCAGGACAGCGGTGGGCTAGGCTCCAAACGCAAATTCAAAGCTAAATTTATTAAGAAATTCAAGATGATGACCCAATGCCATGAAATACCAGCGCTGGTCCTTTAGAGTGGGGGACAGTGTGCCAGCACCCGGTCATTGGCCCCGAGCCTATGTCCCAAGGACACAGAGCGAACTGTAGGGCTCCAAGCTCTAACTGGTGTTGAGGATTTCTCTCTTCCTTCTTGTGTGGATAACGCAAAACAACCTCTTGGGCCGAAATCATACAGCCCGAATATTGCCAACCAGTATGTATTTTTGTTCTTTTGCTCTTTACGTCTTTTCTCTCCCTCTTTCTCTCTCTCTCTCTCTCTCTCTCTCTCTCTCTCTCTCTCTTTTTTTTGGGGGGGGTCAACAATGGTTACGAAGTGCTATTAAAGGTCTAACTATGGATCTTTTATAGTTGTTTCTCTAGTTGTTTGTTTTTTAATTTGGGGACTCCCTGTCGACTTAAATCTCACATGCCTTCAGGGTCAGCATGGTCTAAATCCAGGGAGATGACATGGGTTTCTACTCAGGGAGACCACATTCACATTTGATGTGGGTGTATAATATCTCCCACATGTGACCACAGAGCACCCCAAGGCCTCCGTGGCAGGAGATGTGGTTGTGACTTTAAATAGACCCAGTCGCACAGCCGGCCATGAGGGTAAATACAACTGACTGGTAGCTTCTCCTTGCTCCCGGGGCTTCCACTTAATAATTAATGCAGTTTTAGAAGCCACTTAAAGGTGCTGTCTGGGGATTATATTGATAAGAGCAATGAGATGTACTCTGTATCTTGGTTTTGCTTGTCCACTTGAATTCCCTTTACCTGCTGTTTCCTGCAAAGTCAGGGTGACATTGTAGTCTCATGTCCTTGCAAGGGTGTGTGACCGTGTGGTGTCTGTGACATTTGGTGTTGCTAGTGTTTTCAGACCCTTTATCGTGAGTGAAGTCCAAAGAAAAACACTGTTCCACGTAGTATTTTTCACACTGAAGTGTCTTGAAATTACTAGGCGACCACGTAGATTTACAGCTGGAGATGCTAAATGCAGAATAATGGCCATCGTCTAAGTCAGCGATTTTCCACAGGGGTTTTTAAAAACATGCAACGCCTGACAGTTTAGTCGGGGACACTGACCTCTCTTCCCTTCGATTGTCAAATAAAAAAACCGACAACAGCCCACACAACAATAGCTATCTGGTGTGAATGAATCAAAAGTGCACCTTCCTTTTCTCAGATTGGCAAAAACTGTATTTTTTGTCTGCCGCAGAGTTTCAGTCATTAGCGTGCATGTGCCGTGAAATGAAAAAGGGTGAAAATCGCTGTTCTAATAAGAAAATAAATCAGAACAATGCTCTCAGTTCCCAGACACCTCTAGGATTTAGCAGAGATGACTTCCGAGGAAGTTATTTTCTTGGCGTGAAACCAGGGCAGAGCGGGGGCGATTCTGTCTGCCTTCTGGGGTGGGCTCTGCTGCGTCGGCGGAGAGAATGCTTTGTGTTAACCCTGTTTCCCTTCTTCCTTTGTCACTGTGGATTCTTTCGTTGTTCCTTATTTTTCTTCTTCCTTTCTTTTTGTCCATATTACTTGCTATCATCTTACCTACTCACATGTACTTGATTGTCTGTAGTCTGTCACCCCAGTAAAATATAAGCCTCGTGACGGCAGGGACCACGTGCTCTGTTCTCTTCTGTGCACCTGGCCCCTAGCACGGGGACTGCAGTGACCGCCAGAGTCGACAGCAGCACATCTTTCCCTGGACGTGCCTGACCACGTTCTACAGCCCTTGACATTTACATGACTCGATTCACACAGTAACTTTGGAGAGAAGTCATATCATTATTATCATCACTTTTTACCATGAGGGCCCAGTAATCTTCGCAGGAGACAAACAAGGGGTAAACAAAATGCCCACAGATTCACTTAATTAGCCTGGGACAGGGCTTATAGTTATATTGTATTCCGTTTCCTTCTTTCTTTCAAATGATGCTCGTCCTGGACAAGTCATATTTTAATCCCCACTTTATAGAGGAGGAAACCGAAACTTGGACAAATTGAGAAATGGCCCCAAACCCACACTGTGGGTAAGTGGATGAGCCATGACTCCACCCAGGCCGAGCAGCTCCAGCGTTGGCCTTCACGGGTCAGGACACTCGACTGCCGTGTGTCCTGCCCTCAACACCTACGAGGCTCTCAGGGAATGTCTTTGCCTGAACGAACGTTCAGCCTGAAGAGTGATGTTCCCGCCTTGACCAGCGACAGTGCCGGCAAAGACAGAGATGAGGCTGAGCAGCACCAGAGACAGAGAGACTGGCTTCTTCTCAGGCAGTCAGGTGTGGTCCTGTTCTCTAGGATGACACGGGGACTGCTCCCATCCTTCACCCTGTGCTCCCCACTCTTCATCTCTGTCTACCCCTCCCCACCTGCCTAAAGTTACGGGGGGCAAGGGCTGCTGTGGATTCGATCCGGGAGCTCTGGGGAAACCTCTCCGGGTAGATCTGCACAGACACCCAGGGAACCGTCCTCTGACATGCTGCTGAGTTGGTGGCATCAGCTGAGCCTGCATGTCCCCAGATCAGTGTCCTGGATCTCATCACAGATCACAGAGCCCCACAGTTGTTTAGCCCAAGAAATGTGGACTCCACTGACTCATGTCGTCCTCATGTGATGTCCCTCATTAATGGCTCTGTCTGGGGACAAGCCTTCAACTTCTTCTTTTGTCAAACTAAAAAATGCTTTGATGTGTGTGTGAATGTGTGTGTGTGTGTGTTGAATTACTGTGGCTAGGCCCAGAAAGCATTTTCATCAGATCTTAAAAACACTTAGATATAAAACATTCAGTTTCCCTGTTCTCTCTTACTGCCGCACAGCTGTTGAGTTGTAAGAGAGCCCGGCAGCAGCTTTGGGAAAGAACATTACTTTAGTGTGTGGGTGTCTGTGGGGGGTGCAGGCCTGTGCACCTAGGTGGGAAGGAAGGGGCACGAGGTGCAGGTGTAGCTCCATGGCAGCTAGGTTTAAGTATCAAAACACAAAGGTGTTGCTGCAGTTGGGAGTGTTAAGCTTTGCAGCCCATTAACACACACAGTGGGGGGTCGTTGCACTTGGAGTAGTTGGAGGCGACATCTAGGGCACCCCGACTTGGACACAAAGGCTGCCTTGGAAATCAGGTTGCTCACCGCAGTCCAGGGAAGGCCTTTCAACTAAGAAGGAAATGAGAAGAATAAAAGGCCTTTATTCTTGGGCACTTGACAAGCTGAATCCTGCCTCTGTTATCAGGGAGATTGGTTTTCGGATCAAGGTATGATATAAGCCCATTAAAACTGAACAAAGAAATTGAATTACTGTTCAACAATCAAATTTTTGATAAACGTGAAAAATGTCTTGGGACCGTTCCATGCTTCTAAACAAGGGAAGTAGGTATATTACAGTGTAAACCTCACTGGGCAGCCAATACTCTGATTTCATATCTCGTATGCGCACAGGTGTGTTTGTGAGCTTTTATTTTGCTCATTACTTCTAATAAGGAAATGCTATCCAAGCTTTCAGTTTATATCTGTGTTTTTGGTTTTTAATCTATCTTCATCTTTTTATTTTTATTTATTTTTAATCCTCACCCGAGGACATTTTTCCATTTTTTGCACAGACAGAGTGGGAGGAAGAGAGAGGAAGAGAGAGAGAGAAACATCGATGTGAAGGGACACATCGAGTGGCTGCCACCTGCACGACCAACCAGGGCCGGGGACAAACTGCAACCGAGGGACGTGCCCTTAGCGGGAACCGAACCCGGGTCTCTTCGGACCGCAGGCGGACGCTCTAACCGCTGAGCCAAACCGGCCAGGGCTATCTTCATCTTTTTAATTCTAACATTCTGGTGTGTTGATAAAAGCCCCTTAGAAAGGAAAGTTATTGCAGGCACAATCACCAGAGACTCTATAGCAATTGGCACTATAAAATCCCATCAGCACTTCAAAAATCCTGAACACTGTGATGTTAAATAGAGAGTAGTATACTTGTCCAGTGTGTGGCTCAGCGGACTGAGCATCATCCCATGGACTAAGAGGTCCGGGTTTGATTCCCGGTCAGGGCACATGCCCTAGTTTTGGGCTTGATCCCCAGTAAGGGGTGTGCAGGAGGCAGCCAATCAATGTTTCTCTCTCATATTGATGTTTCTTGCTTTAAAAATCCTCACCCAAGGATAGTTTTCTATTTATCCTCAGATAGAGTGGGAAGGAGGGAGAGAGAGACAGAGAGAGAAACACCAATGTGAGAGAGACACATCGACTGTACCACCCTGACCAGGGCTGGAGACGAACTACAACTGAGGTACATGCCCTTGACCGGAACTGAACCTGCGACTCCCTGGTCTACAGGCCGATGCTCCAACCACTGAGCCAAACAGGCCAGAGCCTTCACATTGATGTTTCTATCTCTCTCTTTCTTCCTCTCTCTCTAAAAAAATCAATAAGAGCAGTGTACCGGACCTGAGGCCATGTTGACTACTTTTACATGCTAAAAGAAGGCTATAATGATCTTTGTGCAGAAATATACTTTCTACATTATTACTGAGAGCAGGTAGTTCATTAGTCATTTGCTAAAAAACAGAAAAAAAAAGGTACTTTTTTCTCTCTTGGAGTGTGCATTTTTGCAGAGGAAAGATCTGATGAACAATAGAAAGAGGAAATACGCAAAGTGTGCCCTAAGTTAGGAGGCGTGGGTGCCGAAGAAAGGCAGTGTGGGGAGAGAGGTTAGGGATGGAGCTGGGAGATACGCGGCAACTTACAATACGATGGTCAGACTCGCCTCATTGAGAAGGTGACGTTTAGTCCAATGTATGAAGGGGGCCCGGGAGTAGGTCACCTGGACATCTGTGAGAAGACAATTTCCAGAAAGGACAACAGCCAATGCAAAGGCAGGCGCGTGAGCACACCTACTATGTGTGAGTGTCACCACAGCAGGGCCCAGGCCAGGAGTGGGTTTGCCTCGGGCTGGTCTGCGGTGGGTGGGTTCTTGACTTCCTGCAGGAAAGATTTCACAGCGCAAGTCCCGGTGATCTGGAGAGGACATTTATTAAAGCCGGGGGCAGAGCAACTAAGGAAGGACGCAGGGGAGAAGTAACAGGAGCAGGCGAGGCGGTGCTCTGCTCCGGCTCCCTAGAAACATTACAGGGAAGGAGTGAGCCAGGGGGGCTGCTGTCGGCTCGCTGGGAAGTCAGACAAAGAGGGGGGCCTGGAGACAGGTTCAGGGGTAAGCCCGGGATGAGCTGCCACTGCCCGCTGCTCCCCTGGTTGCAAGTCTCGTGGGGACCCTTAGAGATTAGGAGAAAGAAAGTTAAAAAAATTATGCTGAAGAAAAGGCATGTGCAAGGTCGGGGAGCCCACCCCCAGCGTTCTTCGCCTTGAGGATTTTGATATCTCTTCTGCAGGTGGGACTCTTAGGGGAGGGCTTGGGGGAGGGTCTTAACAGAATATTCATTCATTTTCCAAGTCTCTCTCTCTCTCTCTCTCTCTCTCTCTCTCTCTCTCTCCCCACCCCCCCCTTCAATATGCTGACTCATCAAAATGAGTGTATAGGGGCTTTTGAGATTACTCTCTGGTCAGCTTCACTGCTTACATTTATCTTGGGTCTGTCTGACTCGAATCAGGTTTTTTGGTTACTTGTTCCTCTGGCTTCATCTGTCCTTGTCTTTGGCTGGCACAAATGGCATTAATTGGGTCTCTGTTCTCTGTCTCCCTGACCAGAGGATTTAAGCTGTTTATTCTTTGGTAAGGCAGGAGAGGTATAAATCATTTCTCTAAAATGTCCTTAGTTAGGGAAGATAAGGTCTTGCGATTCACTAGCTGGCTGTGATTGGTCAGATTGTTTGGCCTTGTTAGTTATCTTGGCTCAGTTTCCCCAATCCACTGGCCACAGAATTTTCCTACCTTCTTACTGTCCTACCTCATAAGGGACAGCCAAGGAGCCTATGGGGCTGGTGGTGCAGGAAGTGGGTAGTAAGATTTGAGGTCAGAGCAGAGGAGAGTTGTAGGATCTTTTAGGTCTTGTAAGGACTCTGATCTTTACTCTAAAGGAAAAGGGAGCTATTGTAGGATTTTGAGATGAGGCATGACTTGATCAGGGTTATTGAAAAGAAGAAATCTGAGGGCATTCTGGATGGTCAAGAGTAAAAATCAGGGCACCAATTTGAAGGCTATTGCCATATTTAGGTGTCTTGGTTATCTATTGCTGTGTAACAAGTCCCCAAAGTTGGTAGCTTAAAACAAAAAATCATTCATTATCTCACAGGTTCTGTGGGTGAATTTGGGTGTGGCTTAGCTGGGCTCTCTGGCTGAGGATCTCTCACGAGGATGCAATCAAGGTGTCAGCTCAAAGCTTGATTAGGAGAGGCTTCACCTCTAAGCTTACTCACATGGAATTCGTTTCTTATGGGTCTTTGCTTCCTCTCTAGATATTGGTCAGAGAATGTTCTCAGTACCTTGGCTTATGATCCTCTCCATAGGGGAGCTATCAACAGGGCAGCTTATTACAGGAGAGCAAATAAGAAGAGAGAGAGAGAGAAAAAAAAGTAATTTAACCTAATCTCTGAAATAATATCCCACTCGTTTTGTGTATTGTTTTCTAGAAATAAGTCATTAAGTCAAGGTGAAGAAGTTGTACAAGGGTATGAATACCAGGAGGTGAGGATCATTGCCACACATTTCAAAAGCTGCCTAACACACTTGGCAAGAGATGATGCTAGAGTCGTAGCAGTAGACGTGGTGAGAAGAAAATCATGGAGCTGTCATTCATAGTCTGTATCTGTTGGTGGCCTGAGACACCTTGTGTCACATCTCTCAGGTTCATTTTCCTACTTTTAATTACAAGTCTAGTCACCTACAACTATAGAAGTAGTTAAAACATAAAGAGTTTAAGTAACTAGCCAAAGTTTACATAGCCAATACATGCTAGACCCTGTATTTAAACCTTAGCAATCTATTTCTATAACTTTAATCTGGGAGGACATCAGAAAGGGTAAGGTAGCTGACACAATTTAAAAAAAACTGCAAAGTGCTACATAAACACAAGTAAATCATGGTCACTAATACAAGGATAATAATAGAAATAGCTTAGTTTTTAAAGAATGTTTATTCCGAAAGATGATGCTGATGGATGTCTGTTTTCCTGGGTGGAGGACTTCAGCAATGCTGGCCAAAGGATGGAGCCCTTCTGTCTTGCCATGTGTCTGTCATGTGTTTCCGCGTGAGGGGGTGGGGTGGGTGGAAGCAGAAACTCATTTCTGCTGTAGCCTGTTTCTACGCAGATATGGCAGCACTTAGATGCTACCCGGGATAAAGCCACATTAATTTTGATGTAGCACTCAATAATTGGGCCTAGAGAAGAAAGGATTGTTGGAAACAGATGGAGAATTTGACCTAATGTGGAGCTGGTTCTGTTTTTAACCAAGAAATCATGTGGCCTTGACAAGGCAGAACGGCCTCACAGGACCCTGCAGTGTCATGAGACCTGGTTCAAAGCAAAATCTACCAGGGGATAGAAAGTTGAGGGGAGAAGCTTAGGGGCAGAGCCAGGCTAAATAGTTGCAGGATGAGTAGAAGAAAGTAAGTGTACAAAGTCACACTAATAAAACAGAATGAGGCAAAGCCTAGGTGACACATGGCTAATGGAGGCAGTGACAGTTATTCTAATATTAGTATCGAAATTTCAGCCTTCTTGAGTGTAGGTTTTCCTTCCTTTCATTTTACAATATCTGTATCTTTATGTTTTAAAGGAATTTCTTGGTATGATAAAGTTGAGTTGTTTTTTTTTAAATCTGGTCTGACGATCTCTGCCTTTAAATTAGTGTTTAGAACATTTACAGTTAATGTAAATGGTACTATGATTGGTTTTACATTTACCATTTTATCACACCATATACAAAAATAAACTCAAAATGGACACAAAAATAAACTCAAAATGGACTAAAGACTTAAATGTAAGACATGAAACCATAAAACACATAGCATAAAACATAGGCAATAAACTTTTTGACACCAGTCTTAGAAATATATTTTTGGATGTGTCTCCCTAGGCAAGGGCAACCAAATTAAAAAATAATCAAATGTGACTATATTAAAGCAAAAAGCTTGTGCACAGTGAAGGAAACCATCAGTAAAATGAAAAAGTAACCTACTGAATAGGAGAAGATATTTGCAAATCATATATCTGATAAGGGGTTAATATTCAAAATATATAAATAACTTAAAACTCAGCATAACCACCCCCCAAATAATCCAATTAAAATGGGCAGAAGACCTAACTAAAAATTTTTCCAAGGAAGACATTTAGATGGCAAACTGAAACATGAAAAAATGCTCAACTTCACTAGTCATCAGAGAAATACGAATAAAAACCACAATGAGATATCACCTCACACCTGTCAGAATAGCTATCACCAAAAAGAAAAGAAACAAGTGTTGGTGAGGATGTGGAGGAAAGGGAACCCTTGTGCATTGTTGGTGGGATTGTGAATTGGCACAGCCACTATGGAAAACAGTATGGGGGTTCAGCAAAATACTAGAACTACCATATAATTCAGCAATTTCAGTTTTGGGCATTTATCTGAAGAAAACAAAAACACTAATTTAAAAAAGATATATGCACCTCTGGATCCATTGCAGCATTATTTATAATAGCCATGATATGGAAGCAACCTAGGTGTCCATCAATAGATGAATGGATAAGGAAGACGTGGAATATTACTCAGCCTTAAAAAAGAATGAAATCTTGCCATTTGTGACAACATGGATGGACCTAGAGGGTATTATGCTAAGTGAAATAAGTCACAGAAAGACAAATACTGTATCATTTCACTTAGATATGGAATCTAAAAAATAAAACAAGTGAACAAACAAAACAAAACAAGTAGACTCATAGATGTAAAGAATAAACTGATAGTTGCCAGAGGGTTGGTGGTAGGGGCATGGATAAAAAGGTGAAGGGGATTAAGAGGGACAAACTAATAGTTATAACATTAATAAGTCATGGGGATGCATAATACAGCATTGGGAATACAGTCACTATTATCACAAAAACTTTGTACGGTGACAGATGGTTACTAGACTTCTTGTGGTGATCACTTTGTAAGGTATATAAATGTCAAATCACTATGTTGCACACCTGAAACTAATATAATATATGTCAACTATATTTTATTTAAAAATCTTTACATTTCAGAATGAAAATTAGAAAATAAATTACTATTTTTACTATTTGTTTTTTTATTTGCACCATTGTTCTCTCCTTTTCTTTTCTGCTGTCTTTTGGATTAGCAACATGTTTCAGGATTTAATCTTATCTCCACTTTTGACTTATTAGCTATCCTGCTTTTATATTTTTTGAAAATACTCTAGGACTTAAGATGTGAATTTTTAACTTATTACTGTTGACTTTCAGGTCATATTATATTACTTCAATGTGTGAATCTTGTAATAGAGTCATTTCTCCTTCCCATCTTTGTTGCTACTGTTGTGATATACTTTATGTCTACGTATTGTAAAGATCCTACAATGTACTGTTGTTGTTTCAGCTTTAGTCCATGATCTTTTAAAGAAGTTAAGAAATGAGAAACAAAGAGTTTTTTATTTATCCAGATATTTACTGTTTCTGAAACTCTTTACTCCTTTGTGTGGATCCGAATTTCCATCTGGTATCATTTTTCTTCTGCTTGAAAAACATCCTTTAATGTTTCTTATAGTTCAGGTTAGGTGGTGATTCGCTCAGCCTTTGCTTTTCTGAAAGAGCCTTTATCTTGCCTTCATTTAAAAACTATTTCCACAGGGTGAAATATTCCCCCAAGCCCCAAATCCATTGTTCTGTCCATTTCTATGAATTTGACTACTTCAGATGTCTCATATAAAATTAATACTAACTCCCTATTAGATACGTAATTTGCAAATATTTTCTGTTTGATAAGTTGCTTTTTTACTCTTAGTTGTGTCCCTTGATGATCAAAGGTTTTTAAGTTTGATATAGTCTCATTTGTCTGTTTTGCTTTTGTTTCCTGTAGACATTTGTTCATTCTGTTAGTACTTTAAGATGCTCTTTTATTGTCTTCTAACTTGTATAGTTTCTGATGAAATTTTGTTATATTTTTATCTTTGTTTCTCTTTTCTCAATGTGTCTTTTTTCCTTAGGCTGTAATGAAAGATGTTCTCTTTATTACTGGCTTTAAGCAATTTGGTTGTGTTGTCTTTTAGTATAATTTTCTTTCTTGGGTGGAGTTCATTGAGCCCTTAAACTTGTGAGTTTATAGTTTCCATCCATTTTAGACTATTTTAAATATTTTATTTTCATTTCTTCAAATATTCTTCCTGTTCACCTTCCTTCCCCTTTTAGAATTCCCATTACATTTATATTAAAGCTCTTGAAGTCCCATAGACACTCAGGCTCTATGAATTTTTTTCAGAATTTTTCTTTCTATGCTTCTTATTGGCTAGTTTCTAACTGCTGTCTTCAAATCAACTCATCTTTGCTTCTGTGTTCTCTAATTTGTCATTGATGCCATCTAGTAACATTGTTATTTCAGATGTTACATTTTTTCATTTCTTTCTACTAACCTTTTTTTGGGTTATGGTCATATTTTCCTGCTTCTTTTATTGTCTTGTATTTTTGTTTGGATCAGGTTTGTAGACCAGGTTTATTTGTTTGAGTCTTTAGAGTCTTTTTTAAAAAAAAAAAAAAAAACATTTTAAAGGACAGATCTAGAATAGTCTTTACACTTGAGCTCATTTAAACTCACTTCTAAGGTGTGGCTCTTCTGTGGTCTCTGCTGCATGCCCATGGAACCCAAACTATTCCTGGCCGTGAGTGATGTCTAGGAATTGTTTGGCTCCTCAGTATATTTTCTTTTCCCAGAAGTTATTATTTTTCTGCCTCATGCTGTTTCATGCTCTCCAAGTGCAGATTGTTATGGAGGCATAGAGTTTAGGGTTCTCCTCTGCAGATTCCTGGGACTTTTAGGTATTCTGGCATGCAAATTACAGCCACCTTGGCCCCTCTGACCCTAATCTTTGTCTCCTCCACTCAGTGAGACTGCAATTTGGATTTCTTCTCCTTGCTCAGCAGTTCAGAAATTACCTTTAGGCAGAAAGTATGGACAGTCGTAGGACTTCATTTATTTCCTTTCTCTCTGGGAGCACAGTTCTCTGTTGCCTGATGCCTGGAAATAGTTATTTCCTATGTTCTGTTCTGCCTTTTAGTTGTTAACAAGGGAAGGATAATTCTAGGCCCCATTACTCCCTTATAGCCAGAAGCAGTTTTTCCTAAAGTGTATTGAAAACTTTCCTTCTTGCCCTGGTTCGGTTCCTGCTAAGGGTACGTACCTCGGTTGCGGTTTGTCCCCAGCCCTGGTTGGGTCATGCGGGTGGCAGCCACTCGATGTGTCCCTTTCACGTGGATGTCTCTCTCTCTCTCTCTCTCTCTCTCTCTCTCTCTCTCTCTCTCTCTCTCCCTCCCTTCCTCCCTCCCTCCCTCCCTCCCACTCTATCTGAACAAAAAATGGAAAAATGTCCTCAGGTGAGGATAAAAAAAAAAGAAAGAAAGAAAACTCTCTTCCTGTAAACTTTAGACACTTCTGTGACTGGAACCTGGTAACAGATGCCATTTAACAAAGAATTTTTGAAAGAGTTGAATTAGTCAGTGAAGCCTGAGATTAGGTTGAACCACATGAAATTGAGAATGTTTAACCATTGTTAACGTATATGATTCACACGGTTCAACTTTATATATTTCCCATTTGAATTAGCCCAGGAGAGCAGACTCAGGTCGAGTGGTTCCATTTTCAGTGTGAGATCTCAGCCAGGGACTGACCCTTTGTGTTTTAAATGATGTCTGGAACCGTGCACCTGGAAATCTTAAGAGGTTTTATTAACCTCATTCTTCAAACAGAACAGTCTAGGGCTCTCTGTTTGAGCTTTGGGTTTTTAGGTTACCTTGGTTTGTTTTTGGAGAGGACCACTCTTTCTCTGGTTGGGTTTATAGCTTATTCTGGGAATATACCCTTGTTCTTCCTAGGGTCAACTGAGTTATGTCCCAGGCAAGGATGTTAAGAGGAGACTTCTCCCTTACCTTCATCAGAGGAGTCAAGCATGGCTGTTACCAGAGACGGGACCTGGTCCTTGTGCATCTGCCCACGGCTAGATCAGTCATGTGTGGTTTCTTGACTTCATACAGGAAAAGTTTCACAACAGGACTCCAGGGGAATTTTAGGGGCGTTGATTAAAGCTGGGGACAGTGAAACAAGAAAGGGCTGGGAAATGAGCCTGAGAGTCCAGGAGACGCAGGCCTGTGGGGGAAGAAACGAGGAAGGGGCCAGGGCATGCTCCTGGGAAGGAAAGTGTGCTGGGTCCTTCGTCTTGAGGTTTTCATTTCTCTCCTGTAGGCAGGAATCTTAGGGAGGCCTCAGGGAAGGGTTTCAACAGAACAGTCATCAGTTCTCTAGGTGCGGGCCTTCAGGGTTGTGGGCCTCAGTGCCTGTCCAGGGCAGCTGCTCCTGGTGTCGCCCAGCTGGATTTGCTGCTTTTCAGGGTCTGGAGCTGAACTTCAACTGAGGCCTAGATGCTACTCTAGAGAGGTGGCCCTCTGTGTCTGCTATAAACTGCTCTCTGTTTGTTCAGCTCTCGGTCTCAGTGTCCCCATTCCACGTGTCCTGCCTTACTGACTGTCTCATGGTGACCCATCGCTCTGGCCCGGCTTAGGGGTCGTTCAGCAGGCATGTCGTTGAGCTCTTTGTGAGGAAAATAATCTCACTAAGGACATAAGAATGCTGCTGGTTGTTGAACTGTCCTGGCAGAATGCACAGAAGATTAGGGAGCTGTAACGGCAGTGACAAGACTATATTGTTTTCTCACCCTTAACTGCAGAAAGGGGAGAATTCAGCTTTGCAATTACCTCCACAAAGAAAGTACTGTGTTCACAGATAATTGTTTACTTGCTGTGGTTTTAGTTTCACTATTTCATAATATTGTACAATACAGAACACTTCACACTCATTTATAAGAAACGGTGTTCTACGGGTCACCAGATTGCAAGAAATGTCCTTTAACATAGGATAATTGCTTGTGAGGCTATTCTGTGAGCTTCCTTCAAAGGGTGTTATTGAGATGACCCATGGCCCAAAGGGTTTGGCTTCCTTGCAAACCACCCTTAAGTGCGGGCATTAGTGTTTACCATTTACGTTTGGATATAGGATTATTATGGGCTGAATTCTGACCTCTCACAATTTATCTGTTGGAGTCCTGATCCCACTACCTCAGCATGTGACCTTATTTGGAGATAACATCTTTACAGAGGTAATCAAGTTCAAGTGAGTTTTTCCTAATAAAAAGGAGAAATTTGGACAAAGGAATACACAGAGGGAAGACAACCCAGAAAGACTTAGAGAGAAGATGGCCATCTACAAACGAGGAAAGCAGCTTGGAACGGATCCTCCGCAGCCCTGAGGAGGGATCAACCCTGCCAACACCTCGATCTCAGACTTCTAGCTTCCAGAACTGGGGGACGATTAATTTCCATTGTCCGAGCTCCCCAGTGTGGTACTTTGCTATGGCAACTTTAGCAAAAGAAACCAGGGTCAACGCACAACTTCTTATAGACTGACTTGCGGGCAGGAAAAAGCATGTACGGAACGGGGCCACCGTGAGACTCCCCGGACACTGTTCGAACATTAGGTGGGCGGGCAGTCAGTGATGCCATCATGTGGTTTGTAGATGGACACACACGCCACCAGACTGCGAACAGGGCGAGGCAGCAGGACAGCTGCAGGTGTATTAAGAGCTTATAACTTTGTGCTCCTCCGGGAGGGATTCCGAAGGAGAATAAGAACTTTCTGTGTGAGATGTGAGGAGCTTTGACAGCTTCAAAAGAGATTATTTGGAGCGCATAGGTGGTTTGAAAGAAAAACGTAAATACTCTAAATTTTGCCGTTGGCATTCAAGAGACTTAATACACTTCCACGGGGTTTATACTCCACCACTCTGAAGGATTAGAAAGTGTAGGGCACACACACAAATCTTCTTTTAATTAAATGTTTGAGACTTCTGATGTTCTACCTTATGCCTCTCGGTCTCTCTCGGAGTGATGTAGGTGACAGTGCAGATTTTCAGATCCCTGACTTGCTCGTTTGTTTACAATGAGAAACTGTGCTCTTGTCAAGATGGTAACTGTCCCTGCAAAACAAAACAAAGAAGGAGGTCCGATGTTACCTCCCAGATCGTGAGACCTTATTAAGAGTGGAAGCAAAAAGCCCAGAGACACTCACTGAGCCAGCGAGTGAGGCCGCTGGCGGGGCCCGGGCCTGTCAGCAATCTGTCCCAAGTGATGCGTCCCTACCCCTGACCGCGGTCTCACTTAAAACGCAGTTAGTCGGCGCTTCTTGACTCAATTACCACAGTTCCCAGGCCGTGAGGAGTTAAGCCAAAAAGGTTTTCATTATTTGTCTTCTCCCTGCGGATTTTCTGCTCGCGGTTGCAAAGTGAGCTCGATAGCACCCGGAGCCAACTATCTGGTGAGAAGTTCGTCCTCCGGGAGCAAGCGCCGCTCAGATTGCAGCCTTGCAAATGTCAAGCGTTACTCATCCGCCTGGGCTCTGGGAAGCCCGTGCAGTCCTCTCTGTTTTCATCGGAGAATGTTTGCTTCCACTAGTAGCTCAGGGAACTGTGACTTGCTGTTTGAAATCTAACCCTGGTACACAAAAAGGATGACTAATCCCACTTACTGGAATTTCAATGTTTTCATCAAGGCTGCAGTTTCCATTTCAGATTTTATATAATAAGGGCAGAACACCAACTGGCAGGCGCCCTCCTTTCCTTTCTCTGCTGCTGTACATCAAAATAGCCACTGTGTTACAACAAACAGGGAAGTTTCATAATGGTGGTTTTTGCAATTGAAAGAAAGCTGTCTCCAACTGGGTTTCAAGAGAGGATGCTCATGATATGAGTACCCAGTGAAGATACTCAATGAAGCTCTCCAAGTTAACCCCTCAGCTGCTCTTGTAGCATCTGGGTAGCAAGGATAGAGGTTATCTCTAACCAAGAGGAATGGTGCACACACAGGAGTCACGGCCAATGGGAAGGTCTCAGATCGACTTAGAACAACATACACATACGCCACATCGTTGACTGCGGGAAGCAATCATGGTGATGGCCACTGAAGAGATGAAAGAATATCAGCTAACCAAAACCAAATTTTCGCCTTCTTCCACAGCAATCCGTTATCACTTCCTTATGTCGTTAGTACTCCAAATACGGATTTCTGCAGTGCTCTGGGAAGAACTCATATCAGGAAGCCCTAGTGGAACTGGGGTGAGACTTACTCACCCGGCAGCTCCTTTAAGGCAAGACCCGACTCGCTTAAAGGGATATTGATATTAATTTGGAATGGCCTAAGACATTTCCAAATCCTTCTGCTCAGAAAAAAATCACTTGTAGATTAAAAAAAAAAAATCTAGGTCCCCAGGTTTTAGTCCCAGCATTTCTGGTTCAGTGGTTCCATATGTATATATATTTGTTTCTAGATTATTCTCTGCTTAATCGTGATAGAGAAGATCTGGCCCCATTTGCCAGTTTGCATAACTGTCACAACAAAGAAATTATTCTGAATTATTGAATGCTTTATGCAGAGTCTGCTGAATTTGGCACGCAAAGGCCAAAATTTTGTTTTTGTTTAATCTGGAGATCAACCCTCAAACTCCGGCTGCTTATATGGCTTTCTTAATTCCTCCTGGTCGTTTGTGTGTCAACTGATAAGTAATTGGCTAAAATCTTCCTTGTACTGAACCTGGCTGGATATTAGAAACACCTGTGGAGCTACTTGAACATATATTTTCCCCAGACCACCAAAGTCATAATTTTAAGGAGGTGTCCCCATCTCCCTTCTGATATACAGACCTCAGAGTTGATTTGGAAAAGCAGTTAATTTTGATAGTCTGATCACACCAGGGGGAAGAAGTGCTGATTGCCTGGTGTTGGGTACTGACTGAAGTTCAAGTGCCTATACAGAAATCATATTTATTTTGCTGAGATAATTAAAACCATTCACTTCGCTGTTTTATTGTTAGCTTCTGCCTGTGATCAGTAGGTATCTGGTGATGGTCCCAAGTCCTATTGAGAAGAGCCGAAGAGACCTTTACCACTTGAACGCACGTGACACTGTTCAGATACAGCTTGCGCGGATCTCGCGATACGTGCAGGATCTGAACTGGTGGTGGAGTAGGGAGCAGGTGAGGAGGACAGCAGGGGGGAAGCAACTGAGATGGAAACCTGGATATTATACGAGCAGCACAGTGTTTGTCGACAGAGCAAAGCGTATGTAGTGGGACATAGTGGGGTATAAAATTGCTTACAGCCCTGGCCGGTTGCTCAGTGGTTAGAGCATCGGCCTGCGGTCCTGAGAGACCCGGGTTCGGTTCCCGCTAAGGGTACGTACTTCGGTTGCAGTTTGTCCCCCGCCCTGGTTGGTCGTGCGGGTGGCAGCCACTCGATGTGTTCCTTTCACATCGATGTTTCTCTCTCTCTCTGTTCCTCTCTCTCCCTCCCACTCTACCTGAACAAAAAATGGAAAAATGTCCTCGGGTGAGGATAAAAAATAAATAAATAAAAAAAATAAAAAAAATAAAAAAAATAAAATTGCTTACAGTTGCAAAAACGTTGTGTGCGCCGGAGTAAAATGCTAACACTTGAGGAGTGTGAGCCAGAGTTCGGGGGCCAGGGCTGTGGCAGTGATGCAGTGAGGAGATGAAACTCGACCTGAGAGGTTCCATCTGGGGAACTGGGGGACAGATTTGGTAAATATGTATAGAAGTAGCCTAATTTCCTTTGCAGATATTTAGAAATTTCTTGTTTAGGAAGAAACCGCGTGGTGCCCAAGAAGGCATGAAATAACTATCTCCACAACTGTAAAATAATGTCTTTGGTCAAATTGGCTGCTTGTTGAAACCATCAGCAAAACATTCAGAATTAGCATTAGCAAGATCTTTGGTTATAGCCATGGGTGAAACTTTTTCAATTAATTTGTGTTTGTAGAGCAAGCAGAGAAGCATTTAGGCATTTGAATGTTTTGAATAAGCAGGTAAAAATAAAAGAGTATAATTAACTGCAAAGCTATTTGAATAGCCTTCTGTTTTTTCCCCCTAGTATGCATGATGTTTGCAAATGATTCTGTACACACAGAGTGACATTTAAGTCAAAAGAAAAAGATCCTGGAATTTTCCTGCCTTCCTCCCATCATTCCCTGATTTATCTTTCAAGAGCCATTTCAGAAATTGCCTCATGGGTAAATCTTTCCTCAGCTGCTCCTTTGCATACCTTGCCTCCCATCTGATGGCTTCAATTGCTCCTCACCCCTCTTTTCTAAGCCCCAGAGCCTTGATGCCAAAGCAAGGACTCAGTCAGCAGAGGTCTGTGGCTCAAGGCAGCAGATGGCCTGTGTGAAATATCGAGGCCTCCTTCTGCTATGACAGGGATGCAAGGGAGACCCGGAGCAGCTGGGGTGGACCCCTGGAATCTGCAGCCCTTACAGCAGAATGGGGAAGCAGCCAGAATCAGAAGGAACTTGGAAAAATCTACTTTGAGATGCAGACATATCAGGTCTGAGAAGGATGAAAGTAGCTGCTTCCTAGGAACACTAGTCTTCCTATTCATTCAACGAACACTCATGGTTGGCCACTGGGAATATGGCATTGACACAGTCTTCGCTCCTGTGGAGATTTGCCTCAAAATGAGCTCAATTTCTAAAAAAGGGGGGATTTTAAAACATATGCCAATCCTTTCCATTCTTTGACCCTATGCCAGTCATGTTGGAATAACTTGAGTCTTGCTAGAAGCAAAGTCTTCAGATTTTATTAGAGTCAATACTGTGCTTCTTCATGTCCTTAAATGTGAAGATGACATGGGAAAGTGGACCTATCTGAGCATCAAAGACATGGGTTGCCAGTTCTCAGAGCTGAAGTCAAGGACTGGCATGAAGTTATCTGACAGACTGCGGGCCTTTTCTCAGGAGACCTGTCCAATTTATAACAACTTTGAAAAATTTTCTTTGTGGCTCCAGTGGATTGAGTGTCGTCCCATGGACTGAGAGGTCCTGGTTTGATTCCTGGTCAGGGCACATGCCCTGGCTGCAGGCTCGATCCCCAGTACAGGGTGTGCAGGAAGCAGCCAATTGATGTATCTCTGTCACATCAATGTTTCTCTCTCTCTCTCCCTTCCTTCTCTCTAAAAAAAAAAAAATCAATAAAAAACATATTTTAAAAAAATTCTCTTTAGAAATACCAAGATTGAAGTTACTAACTTCAGGATTTTTTAGTATAAATTTGTCTCCAATCACATATTAAAGAATGACCCCAATTATTACTATGAAAAAAAATGAGGAAAATTTGTCAAACAGAGTTTTAAACATAATAATATGTTTGAATAATCCTTAATGATTGAAGAATGCTTCTACCTACTTACAAGAACCTTTTGACTGTGTGGCTGCTGCAGAGTAAACTTTGAGCTAATACTTAGACTAATTGTATCTAATATTAATGTCTTGATGGGGGCAATTTAGTAGAATTACAGTGTGTCCATGTTACAGTATGTTTTGTCTTCCCCATTCATTTGTGAACTACAATTCCTCTTTGATTCCAGTGTCTGCTCCTTCATGGGAGAGGAAATACTAGGAGACGCCATCCCAACAGTGTGTTCTTTTATAGCTTAGATTACTTTGACAGGGAAATGCTGGTATTCATCTTAATTTAAGCATCAGCGTCTCCTTGAAGGCGGAGCCACTGAATATGTGAGTGGCTTGCTGGAAGATTCATTCCCACGGTGGTTCTTCTACCCTTTAGTCTGGCCACACCCTCAACTGGAATTCAGGTCTGAGGTTAAAAGATGTTTTCCCCCAGCCCTTGAGGATATCTGACTTAAATTTATAGCAGCTGTCTTTTAAATATAAAGAAAAATAAAGCTCAGTAAGTACTTTGATAGTTTGGGAAGAAAATACAAAATGTTCAAGATTGAGAAACACTGAAGTATAAGCAAATGCAGAAGGAATGTCATATATTTCAAACGTTTCTTTCCAGATGTCTATTTAAAAGGTGGATAACACTGTGTTAGAATGTTAATTTATGCTTTGGGTTTAGTTTCAAAGCTTATCATCTGGCATTTATTATGGGTTCACCTGAGATTTATTTTATTATCATTATTTTTAACAATACAGTTCTCAGTTTAAAAGATCATTTGAAACATCTTCTCAATATTGTTAAGTTCTCTTTCCCCTGGGCAGTGCTGCTAATATCAGATATTTGGCTTTTTTTTTTTTTTCTTCCAGTGCCAGAAACTCCCAGCAGATGTCATTGTAAGGCAGATATGTTTAGCAAGGGTTTTGTAGAATAGCAAACAGCATGGTTGCTCATAGCAGTGATGCATGTATTGGGTATTGGATTTAATTCATTCTACTCTCACTGGGGTGGGGATTGTTGTAAAGATGTAAAGAGACTCCTGGGATTTGGGCAGCCTTCCATAATGTGAGAGAACTGTGTTTCCTCAATAGAAAGTGAAGAGCAGAGAAGAGAGCCTTTCATTTCCTGGGGTACCCAGCTCAGCACAAGGCGGGGCTGTGCTGTGGTTCAGAGGACAGAGTGGGTTGCTGAGACACACAGATGACAAGCAAGAGAGTTGGCTTCAGAATGAAGTAGGTTCACTGACTCAAGACTGCAAATCCTTAGTGCCGACGGGAAAATACAAACGGGTATAAAAATATCTGTCCTTACCATGCCCAGTAGGGGGACACAATCAGCCCTTATCTGAATAAAGAAGAGGGAGAGCTATTTTGGAACTGCTTAGCTTATTTTATGGGTGTCAAAATCAGGTAGAAAAGATCATTTTCCCAGGGAAGGCCAAGGCTCATTTACTTACTTGCTGTAAATGTGGATGAAAGTCAATCTAAATTCTCATTACTTTCCAGTTAGACAGATAGTGATAGTTTTTCCAGCTTTGTTGAGGTATAATTGACAAATAAAATTGTATGTATTAAAGTGTACAACATGATTATTTGATATACATAGAAAAATAATTAAACAATTATGTTAATTAACATTCAGCACCTCACATAGGTATCTTTTTTTCTCTCTTGTTTTATGGTGAGAAAGCTTAATTTATTATCTTAGCAAATTTTAAGTACACAAAATGATTAACTGTAGTACCATGCTGTACATTTGGTCCTCGGGACTTATTTATCTTACAGCCGAAAGTTTATAACTTTTGATAAAATCTCCACATTCCTCCCATTACCAAGACCCTTGCAACCACCATTCCGCTCTGTTTTCAGGAATTTGACTTTTCCTTTTTTTTTTAGATTTCACTTGTAAGTGATATTATACAGTATTTGCCTTTCTCTGTCTGACTTAGCTCAGTTTAGCATAATGCCCTCCAAGTCCTTCTATGTTGTTGCAAATGTCAGGATTTCCTTCTTTTTATGGTTGAATAATATCCCATTATATCTATATCACATTTTCTTTACCCATGATCCATTGATGGACACTTAGGCTGTTTCCATGTCGTAGCTATTTTAAATAATGCTGCATTAAACATTGGTGAGCAGGTATCTCTTTAAAATTCTAATGGCATGTCCTTCAGATGTATACACAAATATGGAATTGCTGGATCAGATGGTAGTTCTGTTTTTAACTTTTTGCGGAAATTCCATACTGTCTTCCACAGTTGCTGTACCAATTTACATCCCCTCCAGTGGTGTACAAGGGTTCCCATTCCTCCACATTCTCACCAGCGCTTGCTGTCTTGTCTTTTCGATAACAGACATTCTAACAGGTGTGAGGTAATGTCTCATTGTGGTTTTGATTTGCATTTCCCTAATAATTAGTCATGTTCAATACCTTTCCATATACCTGTTGGACATTTTTATTTCTTTGGGAAATGTCTAGTCAAGTCTTTTGCATATTTTTTAAAAATGTTTTTACTTGGCATGGTAAAATTGTTAATTTTTTAATATTAAGTCTTATAAGTTCTTTATACAGTTTAGATGTTAAATCCTTATCAGATAGATGATTTACAAAAATATTTTCTGATTTCATAGGCTGCCTTTTTAAGGAATGTATCCATTTCTTCTAGGCTTTCCAATTTATTGGTATATAATTTTTCATAGTAGTCACTTATCATCTTTTGTGTTTCTCTGTCAACTGTTGCAATATTTCTGGTGTCTTACTTTATGTGTTTGACTCTTCATTTCTCCTTAGTCCAGATGATGGTTTGTCAGTTTTGTTTACCTTTTCAAAAAAGCAACTCATAGTTTTGTTGATCTTTTTTCTTGTCTCTATTTCATTTATTTTTGCTGTGACTTGTTATTTCCTTCCTTCTGCTAACTATGAGCTTAGTTTGTTCTTCTGTTTCTTGTTCCTTGTGGGGTAAAATTATGTCGTTTTTTGATATCTTTCTTTACTCTTAATGGGTTATATTACTTATGCACTATATACACTGTAGCCTTCTTACTTAGAAATACTTCTGCTGCATCCCATGTTTTTGAAAACTTTTAAAAAAATTCTTATTTGTTTCAAGACAGTTTTTGAAATTTTCTTTTGATTTCTTCTTCGACCCATTGGCTGTTCAGAAGTATGCTGTTTAATTTCCACACATTGGTAAATTTTCCAGCTTTTCTCCTATTACTGACTTCTAGTTTCATACCATTGTGGTAAGAAAAGATACTTGATATGATTTCAATCTTCAATTTGTTAAGACTGTTTTATGACCTAACGTATGCTCCATCCTGGGGAATACTTCATGTATGCTAAGAAAATGTATATTTTTGTGCTGTTGGAAGGAGTGTTCTGTATTTGTCTGGTCTTCTGATTTGAAGTGCAATAGTTCATGGAGTTTTTTAGATGAGAGGGGTCCACGTTTTTGAGCTATATCTTATAGTACTTCATTTAATCCATGTTCCCAAATCACTGCAAATATTAACAGGTACATGGCATGCATAATTCTGAATTTACCTCTTAGCAAAAGTATGACATTACTGATGGCAGTGATGGCAAAGGAATATTTTTATTGGTTTCCACCCATCAAGTTTAGTTTTAGCATTGTTCATGTTTAAAACAACACTAATGTGGGAAGCTACTATAGTTCAAAAAGATGAGGCTGCTTTTGAGGTTTGAGATGAAGGTGGAGAAGGCAAAGGAAGTGGAGAGAAGCTGGAAGGAGAGAGGGAAGTGAAGCAGACAGCTGGCTTACCTGGTGCCCTTCTTGGTACCAGCCTATTGTACTTTGATTTCTTGTGAACTCTGCAGGGAAGACATTTGCTTATTGCCTTACTAGTTAATTTAAATAGAAAACTAAGTACCGATCATTTAAAGTCCAGATCTCTACAAACCCTTCTTAGGCATTTTACATGAAAACTTTCCGCCCGAATCATTTGGTCTTGCAAAGGAGAACATTGGCATAATCCGCTTGAGAATGCTAGTTTGAAAAAAATATTTATCAGAGTAAGCGTATCCTGTGGTAAACAGAGCCGGCAGAAAACCAAATTCCAATTGTCATTCATTCTCCATCAGAGAAATTTAATTATAGTGTGTATATAATTCATATTTCAAAGAAGGCAGTGTTTTCTGAAAGGAGAAGAATAATGACTCCCATGTAACTTAAAGACTTTTTCCATTGTCGAATTGAAGCATCTGGGGAGAATTCCTGGAGCAACTTTAGGCGCATCTGAAATGGGATTGATCTTTGAGCTCAGGGCCACGTACCAAGATTCTGACTGCCCTTCTGTCAGTGGGATGTTGTTCTGGGGTGAGATCTTACATAACCTTGGCAGGGAGCCCCTCATTCTCTGCTTCTGGGTGACTTGCTGGAGCTGAATTGTTGGTGTTCCTGGACTTCGTTCCAGCCTCACAACAGAATGACCCTGGACAGCCTGGGGTGGGGCAAGGGGACCAGCCTCTGAAAACTTTGCTTTGTGAGTCAGGCGGCTCCCAGTACTGGAAGGGGTGCTGAGTTGGGTGCTAGGACACTTGGGTTCTTCTCCTAGTTTTGCCCCCGTTGGGTGATCTTGGCTGCAACACTTTAATTTTTGGCCTCTTTTTTCAAGGCTTAGGAATGTGGGCAGGATTTTAAAATTCAGTGGAGAAAAATTAAACCTTAGCCACATTTTCGTTCTCAGGAATTCTTTCCAGGGTTTTGAAGCTTGTTTTGGGGTGGGGGGGCGGGGGGAGGAAGGCAACCCACCTGACATCTAAGAGCCGGCTTAGGTGTTACATTTTGGATACTCTGATTCTAATTGCATGTAGGCGATCCGATTTGTTGATAAAGAAAGTAGGGCAAAGGTGGACTTCATTTCTATTGACTCGAGGTGATAATAGAGCCCTGAGTAGTCTCAGTTTTGGTTCTGTTATTATTTATTTTTAATTTTATTATTATTATTATTATTATTTTATCCTCACCCGAGAACATTTTTCCATTTTTTGTTGAGAGAGGAAGAGAGAGAGAAACATTGACGTGAAGGGACACATCGAGTGGTTGCCACCTGCAGGACCAACCAGGGCCGGGGACAAACTGCAACGGAGGTACGTGCCCTTAGCGGGAACCGAACCCAGGTCTCTCTGGACCGCAGGCCGATGCTCTAACCAGTGAGCCAAACCGGCCAGGGCGGTTCTGTTATTTTTAAATCTCATCCGAAGATCCGCTGTTGAGACGGGTAGGACGTTGCTGTGTGATTTGAACGCGGCGGGAAGACGGCTGCGCAGGGAGCTCACGCTGCAGCCTCCAGGCTGCCCCGCAGGCCACGCTGCCCCGGGACCGCACACGGCTCCTCCTCCCTGAACTGCCTACTGTTTCAAGAACTGAACAAGCCGTCCATTCTCAGGGCAAACTGCAATCAAGGCCTCAATGAATCCACTATTTTCTTCACCTGTAGGATTGTAGGCACTTTGGCACCCCCTTTCCACAAATCCAACTTCTGCTTCATTCAGTTAAAAAGAAGAAAGTCTGACCCCACAGCAGCAGACACAGTAACAGCCGTAAGGACGGCCCAGGCCAATACACACTGGGAGGTGCTGGCTGCGGCCCAGCGCCCGTGCCCAGCCCCGGCCAGTTTTCCCGGGGCTCCCCCAGGCAGGTCCGACTTTACCCACGTTCTACACACGGGAAACTGAAGCTTCGCGAGACTAACCCACTTGCTCTGAATCTTCTAAAACCACCAATCTTTTTATCTTTTTGAAGTTTTAATCTACATTTTACTAAACACTCTTTTAATTTATATTTCTCTTGCTTACTATTTTACTATTTCTCTCTCTCTCCCCCTCTCTCCCTCTCCCTCTCCCTCTCTTCCTCTCTCCCTCTCTCCCTCTCCCTCTCTCTCTCTCTCCCTCTCCCTCTCTCCCTCTGTCTCTGTTTGGTTATTTGCCATTGAATGGCTTCAGTTAAGAAGTGAGATCAGGGACTTTTATTTCCTAGTTTTTATGGAACTTTATGCAGATGAAGACAGTTTAGAAATATCACAAGTAATTCTGCAAAATATACAATTTAATATAATCCACTACAAGAATGTAAGTATCAGGAGAGTCATTTTATCACTTGGACCAGATTTTAATAGTGTTTAACACAATCCTATATGGGAAACTGTACATTTACTAAAAAAAAGAAATGATGAAGTGATTATTATTTCAAAAACAGATTTTGGGGGGAGAGTTTAAAAAGATTTAAAATAGGTATTTTTGTTGTTACTCTTCACCTAAGGTTAGTTTTCCATCGGTTTTTAGATAGAGTGGAAGGGACGGAGAGAGGGAGAAAAAGAGAGTGAGAGAGAGATCGATGTGAGAGAGACACATTGATTGATTGCTTCCTGCACAGCCCTGACCAGGGCGGGGGATTGAATCTGCAACCCAGGTCCATGCCCTTGACCGGGAATCGAATTGGCAACCCTTCGGTCCTCAAGCCTACGCTCTAACTGCTGAGCCAAACTAGCCAGGGCAATAACAGGGCTTTTAAAGGTGATATTCTTCTAACATGTAAGTAATATGTGAATGGGTTCAGAATCTCAGTTACGGTGGGAAAAGAAAATGCCTAGGTGTTTAAAAAAAAGGGTTGATGGATGTCAGTAGTGGGGGAGGAGCATGTGTGGGGACTTGGGGGGCAGGATATGGATATTCTCTGTACTTTCCAGAAGGTCGATTTTGCTATGAACCTGAACTTCTCTAAAATAATTAAGTTTCTTAATTAAAAAAACAAGGAGATTGGTTAGAATTTCAGTTCTGTGACTCACCGAGGGATCTTGAATCAACTCTCTGAGGCTTAGGTTTTGATTCTGGAAAATGAAGCTAATAATAGATACTGAGCATCTCTCCCCACCCCCCAAGCTATCTATCTCTATCTATCTTGCAGCTTCATTATGAGTACACACAAAAATAAAGGTTTTGTTCCTTTCCTCTTAAATTCCCTCATGCCACACTGCGGGAGACGGTGCATTTACAGCAGAACAGGACTAACTCCAAGTACTCCGTCTCCTTCTCTGATGCATTTCTCACAATCCCACACACTTCCCAGAAACTCAGCTTCAAGGGCAATGAGAGGTGCCTGTCTGCACAGGCTGTAACTCGAGTGACCTACGTCATGGGGGTTGCTCACCTCGGTGGTTGATAGAAGAAACCACGTGGGGAATTTCATGCGTTAAGATCGTCCTTGGTAAACTGTACCGGGCACATTTTCCAGGCCCTGTTCAGTTTCCCAAGAATCATTTTCAACAGCCTGAAGCTGTGAGGGGGCTTCCTAAGCAGGGTGTTAAGGAACAGTAGAGTCCTCTCCATCAGGGAGCTTAGCTGTGCTCTGGGGTCTGGGGAAGACTTGAAGCCCAGGGGTTTTGATAGGTGAAAAGCTGTGCACTTTCGTCATGGATGAGCCACTCACACAAAAGGGGGACATCTGTCTCCTGGATGGTTTCATTGCTTAACTGCGGAACGGTTTCTTCTAGTCCTTTCTACCTTTATTACTTTTATTCTCCAAATTGCAAGCACGCGATTCCGCAGAGCAGCGGTTTTTAACCTCCTAGCATCAAGAACTGCTTTGAAAATCCGATGAGAAGCACTGACCTGCTCCTCAGGAGATGCACACCAGGTCCCACGGCAGCCTTGACGCTGTCTGAGCTGAATCCCGGGAGCTGACCTCTGCTGCAAAAGACTCCGCCCTCAAAAGACTTAAACACACAAAGGGAGCAAACTAATACTGGAAAATAAGTTAGATGAAATACTAAGAAGTTACCACTCTCCCTTCAAAGATGAACCCCTAAAATGAGCCACCTTCAAGAGAAATGTTGAACGGACAGGATTGTTTCTCACTGTACCTGAGCAGGAGAGGTTTGGCCCATAGGTGCGGTAGCCATGAAAGGGTCAGCAAGAGCTGCTTCAGCGAAAACCTCCCACCTAATTCTAAGGAAGCAAAGGCAGCCAATATTTTACGTATTTATTTAAATAATCACTCCCAAGAAAGTATAATTCTCCCTTTCCTTACATCACAAGGATATTATTAAGGCTTTTAGAACCATGTCTAGAAAAGACAGCACACATTGTAGCAAAAAGACAGAATGCTCCAGGGTAGAAGTCTCCAGGCAGGAAAAACGGAATCAATACCCTGCTTGACTATGTGGAATATTGAGTAAGGAAAGAATTAGTTATAGTTATATTGACAACTAAGCAAAAAAAAAGAAAAAAATTGGAGAAAGTGTTACTTTCTGGAAAAATTAGTTATACATGGAGGAAGTAATTATAGCTCGCTACTTGGTTTATGAATGAGTTTATATCTGAATTAACGGGAGGGTGCAGGTAAGGATACTGTCATCTTTCATAATAAGTGACTAGATTATGCTTAAAACTGATAAATCAAGCAATACCAGCATAATCTCAGTTTTTAGAAGTATGGAGATAAATACTTTGAAAAATGCAAGATGTTAAAAGTGCTTGGTTTGGGGATTGAGATTAGGGAGTCAGAAGTGTTAGGCAGCAAACAGCAATTTTTCAATAAGACTTTTTAATAGTCACATAATGGATCTTTATTTATTTATTTATTTATTTTTATCCTCACCCAAGGACATTTTTTCATTTTTTGTTGAGATAGAGCTGGAGGGAGGGAGAGAGAGAGAGAGAGAGAGAGAGAAACATCGACGTGAAATGGACACATCGAGTGGCTGCCACCCACACGACCCAACCAGGGCCGGTGACAAACTGCAACCGAGGTACATACCCTTAGTGGGAACCGAACCCAGGTCTCTCTGGACCGCAGGCCGATGCTCTAACTGCTGAGCCAAACCGGCCAGGGCACATAATGTATTTTTTTTAAAAGTCATATCATGGATCCTTTAAAAAAAAAATCAAGTTTTACGCAAGAGCCCATGTTTCTGAAAACGCTGGTTTCCACTCAAGCCTGTGGGGAGCTGAAGCTTGGCTGCGCCCTAAGCAGGGACGTGGGTTCTCTCTCCCTTCCTTCCTCGGCCGGCTCCCTGCATGGGCCCCTCTGTGCACCTGAGTCTCCAGCCCTTCCTCCGATGACTCTTCTAGGGTTACTGCCCCTTATGCATGTTTATTTGGAGTTTAGTAATCTAATTCAGTTTTATTCCATTTTCTGTTTTTTTTCTGTTCATTCAAGTATGCTCCTTTAAAATGTGTTTTTAACGTCACACATAGAGCATGATCCCAATCATATAACATTTTCTCTATGGACCTACCTTGAAAGCTTCCCAGAGGTGTCTGAAATTGTGTTCATCAAAGATAAACTGGGCTAAGCTAGGAAGCGGTATAGGGGTAATTTACTGCTTTCTTTCTGTGTTATTTTCTATGTTATTTGACTGTTTTTTAAAAATAAGAAAGTACAGTATTATTTTTGTAAAAAATATGAAGTCATAACTTAATCTCATCTACTCACCAACCCATTTTGAAGCTCTATGTATAAGTGAAATGGTATGTTTTTCTCTTTGCCCCTCCCTGTAATTTGTTGCCAGGACTGATTTCTTATCAAGCTAAACTTATTTTTGCTTTTATCCAGCTATATTTGCAAGTATGTAAGCTTTCTGAGGTCAGATGTTTTGGGTTGCATGTGTGTGTGTGTGTGTGTGTGTGTGTGTGTGTGTAGGGTCATAACTATGTCCCCAGTGCCTGCAGCAGTGCCAGGCACCTGGTAGGTCCTCAGAAAACATTTTTTTTGAAATACTAAATGGATAAAGAAATTGGAGTACCCTTGCACCCTTCATAAGAAGTCACGTTAATCTTGCCATTTGCGACAACATGGATGGAGCGAGAGCGTATTCTGCTAAGTGAAATAAGTCAGACTGAAAAAGACAAATACTGTGTGACCTCACTTATATGTGGAGCCTAAAAAGCAAAACAAATGAAGAAACAGAACAAAAACAGATTCATAAAAAGACAGGGGGATGGGTGAAAAGGTGAAGGGCATCCAGTCAGTAATAGTGCGGTCACATTGCACAGTGACCGATGGTTACTGGACTTGTCATAGTGATCGCATTGTAAGTATATAAATGTCAAATTGTTATATTGTACACCTGAAACTAATATAATATTATATGCCAACTACACTTTAAAAAAGAAGAGCAAAACATGTGTATAAGATATTACTAGATAAACATCATGCCCTTTTGAATTAGCTCAAAACACCTGATAACTGTGTTTTTCCTCTGAGACCAGACTCTAAGGCAGATAGATATCAGCCCCACAGGTCCGGAGGTTGTAGCTTCATAACTGTCCTTGGTTGTTCCTCAATCCCAGTGCTGCCGACCAGCGTAAAATGGGTGTGGCATGCATTGCCCTCAAGGGAGCAAATGGGGACACAGTGACTCATATTGTAGTGAGAAATGGAAATGACAGTCCAGACCAAAACCTAAGCTATTGGTGAACCTGAGAGCCACAGAGCGTGGTGGGGGTGTCCTCACGTGCCCACTGCATTCAGTGTCCGAGCTGCCGGCCGACTGATGGAGCAGTCCCCGGGGCCGTGGTTCTGACTTGGCAGGGTCTTTGCTCTCTACTTCCTTCTATCCCACAGGCTCTAGGGACTCCACCAGCTCTTTGCTCTGTAAACGCAGGCCCGGCTGTGGAGTAAGAACAACCCCCCTTCCTGCCCAGCCTATAACATTCTCCTGTCTCTTTGTTTTTGTAGAGTTTTGGATACAAGAAAATGTGCTAGTTCAGAACTTGCATTCCAGTTCACACAGACCTGGGTTTGAACCCTTCGCCCATTTATAAGCTTGGCACTCGGCACCTCTAGAGCTTCTCTTTGCCCACCTGTCGCAGTGCCTACCTACAGTCGGATTGTAAGTGACTAAAGACAAATATCCACAACAAGCTCTCAACACAGCGTCTAGCAGACAGGAAGTGCACGCTAAGGGTTAGCTAGTACAGCTGATACTGTTGGACGCGTTTGCTTTTATATTAGTCCCTTCTAGCAATGAACTTGACCAGGACAGAGATCGTGTCTTAGTCAAGTCAGGCATCCCATTTTCCTAGCAGCGTAATTTGAGTATAGAGGTGGCTCAGTGGATCTTTGACTAGTGAATGACTGCATAGAGGTGTATATACAGATTATATATGTGCACACACATGTAGAAGCATGTATAGAAAATTATGTAAAAAGGCCTTTTACACCACTGTTGTACTTATGAATATGGATAGCATTATGAGAAAAATGATATATAGTACTATTAAAACCATGGTTTATTTTGGAGAATTTCCATCATCATAATTGGAACTTTTCCAAGTTTAGTTACTCTGGGCCTCAAGAAATTTCGGTCTCCCGGGCAAGACCCCATCCTCGAGAAAGGAGGAGGCTGCATATCTGTCTCCTAAGAAGGTGCGTTCTCTGGGCAGAGTTTGGACGGAATGCTTCAGACAGCTGATGGGGTGGGCGGGAAGGTGCTGCAGGTCACCGCATGGTGCAAGTCCTCCCCAGGGTCAGATTTTCCAGAGCAGGAAGCTTGACAGGTGATAACACTGACACAAACTGGAAACTCCAGAAAGTGGGACGCAAGAGCCAGATTTGGGGGAAGAAAAGTTAGCTACGGACACTCTGAGTTTTAGTTGGTATTGTATTCAAGCGGGTGTGTCCAGAAGACAGATGATGACAGCGTTAGAAGGTAAAGATTAGCCTGGCGACACCAAGTGCCCTGAGAGATCCCAGAGCCTGGGGGTTGAGAAAAGCAATGTGAAGTCATGTAAAGCTGTCTGAAGTCATTTCTTTCTGATTTCCGTCCATCCTGGGTGTGCATGTTACGCTGTTTAGTTAGCAAAGAGAATCACATAGTCTAGTTGAGATAGAGCTGGCTTTCATTGCACTAATAAAACAGGAGTGGAGAAAGTGTTACCAGGGAGATCTACCATAGACCTCTGTCTCTATATACAGGACATTGGCCACCAAAGCTCATCAAAGCTGCTTGCCACCCTCCTTGCCCAACCAGCAGTTTGCAGCAGAGGTCACTCCTGGGAATGGCACTGCTGACCTTATGAGCTCGTTTTCTTTCGTTTGCACAAACCATGTTCAGCTGTTGGAGAGTTAAGAACCGGAAGAACTGCAGCGGACCAGGAGCCGAAGAGAGAGAAGTAAAGGAAAAAGATGTGTAACATTGTAGACAGAAGATCATGGGAAGATTTTTAATAAAATGGCAAGCTATTATGGAGAGAAAAAAACAGTAGAGGAGAGAGAGATGGCAGATGCCGAAGGAAGCAACAAGGAGCAAAACGCAAGAAAGAAGATGAAGGAACAAGATGAAGAGATGGGGGTTAGTGTAGAAAATGATTCCCTCTTCCACTGAGCCTTGGGGGGAGGTCAAAGTGGTACAAGGAGAGTTAAGGCCATTTTGCAGTGAGCAGGATATTTGCGAGATGTCACATTATTGCTATATAAGCAAGTATCCGTAAGAGTACCGTTTATTGAGTTATTACTATTTGCCATGTACTACTGCACTCCATTCACATGAATTCTCATGATGATCATCAAGGTTGTTGTATTATTGCCATTTTATCGAGGAAGAAGCTGAGGCTTGGAGAGTGTAAGTAACTTGGCTGAGGTCACACTACCAAGTGGACAGGTTGAGCCCACTCACCTGGATGACTTCCCAACCTGCCTTTTTGCCAGTCATGAAAATCTGATGAGAGTAGAAAGTTCTTTCCTGTGATGAAAAAACAAAAACACCCAAAGCCACACATTTTACACGCGTTTGGTGGAATTCCATGACCCCTGAAACCCATCTGTGGGCCCTGAAGATGTGTTGACACCAGGTTAAGAGCAATGAGCCAATTTTCAACAGAATAGCCTTTAAATGTGCGTCAGCCTTCCAAGTTGTCACACTGTGATGTGATTCAAATGACATTTCTGTGGCTCCAAGCATTTCTGGAGCGCTAGCTTCAGCGTGTCCTCAGAATCTGTTTACTGGACACAAAAGAAGATCAGTCCCAGTTACTTACTTTTGTTTTCTCTAAACAGTATGTGTTGTCCTGCCTTGTTCACGATGTTTGCTTTCGAACGACTTTCGGCTGTTTTCAAAATTACAAACAGTTCTCAAAGGGTTCCATCGGTAAAGAAATACAAAGAATGTGCAATGAGCTCAGAAAAAAATTCTAAAGGGACCTTTTAGAAAGGATTCTGTTCGAGGTGAAACCTTGGGATAGGAACTGTTCTCAAAGCCATCGTATGGTAGCTACACACACAGCCTGTGCTATGACTTTAACCACAGTAACTCATGCCGCAGGGTATAGGTAAGGAAGGTATGCCTTTAAAAATATACTACATGTGATTATTGTAAGTTGCCTAGTAAAGTGTACTGCTTCGAGGTTGTTTTATTTTTTGATTCTTGGAAATAGAACTTGTCACTTGTATAGTGCTACTTCTGCAAATCTAACCCTTCAGTGAACAAATGTAGAAATAGTACATACCTTAGTGTCGCTTGGCTTGTTTGTTTCTATAATCTGGTTAATTTTCAATGCTCCTAAGAAGTTACTGAATAGCTCTACCTAAAATAATGGTTTTTAAAAATTATTTTTTTGTGGTATCCGCTTTTTAAAGTCTTACTGAAATAGATAAAAATTAATTTTAAAAATTAATTTTATTTTGGGAATATGATGTTACTCCTTAGATCACTGGGAATAGTTCTAGAACTGTTTGTGTGAACTCACTTGGGATGTTTAAGTTGTCAACTGCATGGACTAGAGGAAATTGCTTCTTTCTGGCCACATGTACCTGTGGTTCTTTAAAAGCCAAACACCCTACATTTTGTACATATACGTAGAGGGACATGATTAAAATGTCCACAATCTCGTCCTGGCCCCCATCCCACTTAAATGATGACTGCCTTTGCTGATGTGTGTTTATAACATGATGGGCTTCTTTTCTGGGATGGACCCTGGAGCCACAATGATGAGTGTATTTCTCATGTTTAAAGCAATGCTTCCCACCTTTTTGTTCTTTATCACCAAATGCACACAGACACCAATTCATAAGTTCTTATGGGCAACACAGCTCCATCCCACATCCCCCTCGGTAACTCACTGCTGGGTCCTCAATAGTAGAGGGCGTGGTGCAGTGGGTGGGTTCAGGTCTAGGTACTTGTTCTAATTCTATTTTTTGCGGAGAGAGACTAGTGTACTGTGGCAATGTGGTTGACAACCATTGGCTGAAAGGTAGACAAATGATGTCCTTCATGTGTCCTCAGTATATTTAGTATTGATTCTCGCTACTCGAGGTGTGATCCAGGAATGAGCAGACATGGGAGTTGTTAGAAATGCGGAGTACCAGGTCCTAGTCCAGACCTACTGAGTCAGCATTTTCATCTCAATGAGACTCGCTGCCCCATGACTTCTGCTTACATCAGAGTTTGGGTAGCACTGATTTAGATGGTTCTACATAAGGTCACAAACATAAAAGTTGCAGAAACTGTTAAGTTTCTGTGTTTTAGGTGATAGATATTGACCAAAAAAAACCCAACAACAAACAAACAGAAGACCACAAACAGATTGAGTAGACCAAACAATTCCTCTTTGTCAAACAGTGGGAATAAAACTCTTGAAATGGTTAAATTTCAGATATTTGGCTTATTTGCTTTTGCCTTTGGAACTGGTTATTTTTCCATTTCTTCTGCCCTTCCTACTGAGTCTGGGCCCTGGTCAGTCTCACGTGGTGAAACTGACTAAAGCCGATCCTCCGAATCAGCATTTTTAATGTACTTCTCCTGGGAGCAAGACTTTGTCCTTTCATCTCAGGCGAACCCCAGTGTCTGGGAAGCGATCTAGTTCCATCCCTTAAACAGTAGCAAGTTTAAGGACGCAACTAAAACTATATTGTAAACCCCAGATGCAACCTCAGGTCTGTGTCAAAGACAAAATGCCGGGCCTGGAAAGTTCCTTCCATGGAGACTGTGCAGAACCCAGTGGGTCAGCTGGACCCCCAGGCATACTCATCTCCTGGGCTGCCTTTTGGTGGGATGTTGAAGCAGGTCCCCTTGTCTCTTATCTGCTGGTGGTGGCGCAAACTGGCATAAGCCTTGTGGAAGACAATGCTGGTACACATGTATCCAGCCTTCAAAAATAGATTCTGTGATCTAGCAATTTCATTGCTGAACATTTATTTTAGAATGATCATAAGTATGGATTAGTAAGTGGAATAGTATGTGGATTCTATGAAGACACAGCTGTAGTATTTACAGGTAGCTAAAGAGCCCTCTGCTTGCCCTACCATTGACATCCCTCCTTCTGTTCTCCGTGACACCCCTACCTCCACCCCACCCAAGTCTTCTTCAAAGTAACTGAAGCTCTTGTAGTAAATCATTTGCTCACACTTGGGGCTCAGTTTTCTCCTTTGGACAATAAGAAGTTTGGGATGAAGGCAGTGTTTCTCACAATATTATCTATGTAGACAACCCAACTCAGAATCATGTCACTGCTTGTGTGACATGCAGATCCATGGGCCTGGATGACCGCAGCACCCTGTGAAGGAGGGTTATTCTCTTTTTATGGAGGAGGAGGCTGAGGCTCAGAGAGAGTTCATTTTACACTTGCTGGGATGCAAAGCTGGGATTTGAACCTGCGTCCACTGATTTGATTCCAGTGTTTGTTCTCTCACTCTCGGTGCCCAGGAAACAGGTGAACAGGCAGGTGCAGACCCCTGCCTGCCCTTGGGAGCTCATGTCCCAGAAGGAAGGGTTTTGAAGACAGTTGTCATGTGCCCCACATGGTTGCTTTTGGGATGAGAATAGCTTTGTGCATCTTTAGTTTACTACCATGGAAATAGTAGAAGATCTGGTTTTAGTTGTTTCTTTTCTTTTTTGAGTTCTAGAAAAGGGGATTCTCCTCTCCCAGTGTTTACTCTTGAGTGCCAGTGAAAATGCTACATGTCACCTCTAAGCTAGGGACCTCTTCAGTAGGAGTGTGCGTGGCCCGGCTGGGAGGGGTGCTGCTGCTGTGAACCGGAAGAGGACTGACTCCTTCTGCAGGGCCAGGCTGCTCTCACGGGGGCTGCAGGCCTCCCCGTGTTCCGGGAGAGCCCCCATTGCACGCCGAGTAATTGTAGGTTTGATGCTGCCTTCAACTTGTGCTGTTGCTATTTCCAGTATACCTTCTGAATTGCTTCTCAACTGTTGAGAAAAAAAAATAGATCTCATTTAAAGCATTAATTTAAAAAAATCTATTGAGCATCTTTGATGTGCTTGGCATTGGGCAAAGCATTGGAGCGACCCAGTGGACAAAGCCCCCGAGGGCCCATCTCCGCATGGACTCAGATTCCTTTGCTAGTGGTCCACTTTTCAATTCTTCCCCCTTCATTTTGTTAAGCTTCACTCTAAAATGTAGTTGGGAGAAAAGGGTCGATGAAAGTGACATTTTGCATATAATGTAACTCCTCGAAGTGCAGCAGTGTGAATATCACGCACACTTACAGCATTGCTTCCAAAGAGGGAGACGCGCAACACGTTAGCTCCTTAAGTTGAAACTGTGAATTAAATTTTTTGTTTTTGTAAACAGAGTCACAGAATCGTGTTGCTTTGAAAATCCTGCCATGCTGTTTAATGCTCCTTCATTATATTTGATCTTCAGTTTTACGAGCTGCTTTGGGTAGTGATGGTAACAGCAGAGAGTTATTGTAGACTTCAAGGGGATGAAACAGGAATGGAAGTGATTAAACATAAGTTAGCTTTTACATGTACAGGAAGGGGGAATAGTAGAGAAGCAGCAATGCGTTCTTAAAATGATTAAGCAATGTACTAGGGCATTTTGAAGCCTCATTAAAAATTAACAAATTGATCTTAATGCATCTCATCTCATTGTGTTGGCTGGCTGCCCAGTGCCCCGAGGCTCTGGTTAAAATGGTCTCAGATGATGATTTCTACAAAAGGACTGGTAATCTAACATTTGAAAAACCATCTTGCCTTTCTGTTGAGGAGAGTGAGGCAGAGACATAGAAAGGTGGGCCCTTCTTTAGAGAGATTTTCCTAAAATATTAATTTAAATTCATTGACTGCCCAAAGCAGAAATCCGTCAAGAGTTACTGTTGCACCTGGGACTTGTTGGCTCCTGTTGAAATTATAAATGTCGTTGCTGAACACCAGCTGTATCTACCTACATTTAAATAAATTAGAATCAAAATTCTAGATCTCTATGAACTGCTTAAATTTGCCAAATTGTATGGAAGTGGTGGCCCAGTGGCAGGCTCATGTCTGTGCTCTGGCTTTGTTCTATTTCATTCCTGCTCAAGGAACAAGCAGCTCCTGGGGGTCTGTGCTATTCACTCAGCAAGTCAAGGAGCCTGCTCCATGTTCCGTCTCCATAGGACACCAAGCTTCTGTGGTTGTGTATGCATCATTATTGCATATGAAAATCTGTGATGCCAAGGATCGTGGCGTTAGGGCCCCTCAAAGATTCTTATTCATATCCATGCCTTTGACTTTGTTTCTATATCACCATTTTAGGCTCCAGCTTGCCTGAAGACACAGAACTAGAGCAAATGGGAGAGCGTCACACCGAGTGTCCTCCCTTTGCTCATCACTCCTCCTCCCCCAAGCATTGGTCAGATTCTTCCACCTGATTCATTTCTTTATGTGCAATACGCATGCGCATGTACACACACGCACACACACACACACACACACACACACACACACAGCATTCTCCACTGTTTCTAGTTTTTCATTTTTTTTTTTTTTATCCTCACCCGAGGGCATTTTTCCATTTTTGTTCAGGTAGAGTGGGAGGGAGAGAGAGGAAGAGAGAGAGAGAGAAACATCGACGTGAAGGGACACATCGAGTGGCTGCCACCCACACAACCGACCAGGGCCGGGGACAAACTGCAACCGAGGTACGTGCCCTTAGCGGGAACCGAACCCGGGTCTCTCAGGAGCACAGGCCGACGCTCTAACCACTGATCCAAACCGGCCAGGGCCTAGTTTTTCATTTTTAAGTGGAGGGATACGTTGATGACACTTTTGAAGCAACCTTCTACATATGTCTTTGAAACATTAGACAACTCCCCAGTATTCCTAAGCAAGTCATCCTTACCTTGTATATTAGCAGTATTTTGTTCCGGCGGCCTGCGTTTATGAATCTTTCCAAAGCATCCATTTTAGTTTTTATAGAAATGGAGTACATCTTTCTCCACTCTTATTTCATAGGTTTGCATAGAATTTAATTGGCTGTACATAATTAAATAATCAGAGTGATTGAAATTGGTAGTTTTGAGAGCACAAGCAAGTGACAACCAACCGTGAGGAGAAGTGTGCAAGGGAACCAGAGGTGAACGCAGTAGCCGCAGCGCCCAGTGTTCCCTGGGGATCAGCTAACCCAGTGACTTGATTAAAAGGAGACTAAGAGAGCTGTAATCAGATGCATTTATGGAGGGTTTGTTCTGAGCCAAGCCCTGCATTAATCACTTAACCTACAGTCTCTCAGCTGATCTCTTTTTTAAAAAAATATGTTTTTATTGATTTTTCAGAGAGAGAGAGACAGAAACATCCATGTGAGAGAGAAACTGATCAGCTGCCTCCTGCACGCCCCCTGCTGGGGATGGAGCCTGCAACCCCGGCACATGCCCTGTCGGGGAATCGAACTGGGGCCTCTCAGTCCACGGGATGACACTCAATCCACTGAGCCACACCAGCTGGGCAAATCTTTACTAGAACTATGAAGACTAGGCATTATTATCCCCATTTATACAGAGGCCACACATACAAAAAAATTCCTCTAAGTAGTTTGTCCAAAGCCACAATGCTAGCAAGTATCAGTAAGAAAAAAAATGCAGATCCTGCTATCTCCAAAGACTTTATTTTTAACCCTTATGCTATATTATAGTGATGTTTTTTGACAGTCTAACAACCCCAAAGAAATCTATACCTGCAGAAAGAACACAGATATCACGAATGAAATGTCCATTTGAGTAAAGAACTATCTTTTTTCCCTACTTGGTATCAGCTTGTTGCTATTTCTGTCCCAGGAATTCACAAGAAAAGTTTTGTTGAAGTTAGCTGGAAAAACACAGGCAATGACTCTGGGTTCCGCAGAAATGAGGGCAAATAAACAAAATGTCTCCTCTTGCTCGAAGTTATTTATTAGAAAGTTTACAATTTCAGTAGTGAGTGATGTCAAATTTAATATATCCTCAGGATGCATACAAGCTCTGTCACCGTGCACATGTCTGAGCTGGGGACACAGAGACGGTCTGACAGACATTTGTTTTCTTGTGGTTCTTTGTGCTGTTGCTCCACCCTGTGCAGTTGAAGTCTATCCGTTTTAATGAAAGCTTTGATCTTTGATGAGAGAGATTAATTAGGATAATTAGGGACTGTTTGTGGTTTCTGTTGGTGATTTAGACAGTGATATGGATACAGCGAGGTTGTGGGATGAACCTGATTTCATATATAAACTTTTTTTTTTTTTTTTTTTTTACTGCTCCCACCTTTAGGAATTAAAGGGTATTTTAAAAATCAGTTGAAAGTAGAAAATTGACCTTGACTTTATCACATAAGTCTTGGAGTCCGCCAACCATTTGTTCGAGGAGGCTCCTAGAGGCCTCGAAGGAAACAGACTTAGAAGTCCTTATCATGAAGGGATCAGGTGGCCCTGTGGGTCCTCGGCTGTTTCCTGAGGTCACGATAATCCTGGGTTTAATAGATCTTTGGAATCTCCTGTACCCAAATGGAATGCTGCTGTCTGAAATGAATTTGGCACTGAATTCCCTAGGGCTCCTTTACCACGAGCATCTTTATTTCACACCTTTACAATATTTTCCTGTGTTAAGAAATGACTTCTCTCATGCTGGCTTCTGAGTGATAACACAGGTCACTTAGTTTACCCAGAACAGCGTCTCCCTCGCCTCGTGGTCAAGGCTTAACAACAGCTCGCAGTGGGAACAAACCCAACAAACACTCTGGCTCCGGTGGTTGCATTGGTGGTTCCGTGCGCACATGCCCCCTCCCGCATGGCCAGTGTGCAGCACGCTGGGCGGGGAGGGAGGTGAACAGCCAGCTCTCCAGAGCTGGGCAGAGCAGGTTCCTGAAGAGCCCTGCTTCGCCCCCGTCTTGCATCCGATAGCTGCGGGGTCACTCCTGAGGTGGACCAAAGGGAAGACCACGGAGCGTTCCCCTGGTAGTGCTCCCTGGCTGAACTTTCACGTCATTGCTGTATCAGCTCGTACTTGGTATGGAAAGGTACTTGTGAGTGAAAGATTTCCTTTCAGGATTTATTTGAGTGTGTGTGTGTGTGTACATGCATATGCATATTTACAATCTCTTGTTTTAGGCTCTCATTTTTGGTTTTGGGGTACTGTGTTTTCCTAGTGTTGTCAAAGGTCTTGAGACTTGTCTGGTCAGCCTGCTCTCTTCAGCCTCCTGAATAATACAATCAGTAATAAAGCAGCGATAAAAATCAACCAATCCCTGGCCGGTTTGGCACAGTGACTAGAGCATCAGCCCATAGACCAAAGAGTTGATTCCCGGTCAAGGGCATGTACCTTGGTTTCAGATCCGATCCCAGCCCTGGTCAGATCCTGTGGGAGGCAACCAATCGATGTGTCTCTCCTGCATCAGTGTTTTTCTCTCTCTCTCTCCCCATTCCCTCCCTCCCTCCCTCCCTCCCTCCCTCTCTATCTGAAAAGTATCAATGGAAACATATCCATGGGTGAGGATGAAAAAAATAAAAAATCAACCCAAGCACGAGCCCATCAGCTTTCAACCCTTTCTCCCAGTCCATCCTCACAGATGTCCCTTCTGCAGACGGCTGCTGTGGGGAGGGCATGCTGCGTGGCTGTGCCTATTTGCAGGAGGGGACACCAGACCAGCATGACGCCAGCATGATGGGACGCCAGGCCATCCTAACGTTGCAACAGGAGCCTGAGTGCAAGTGAGATGATTCAAATGATCTTTTAGACATAATGAAGTGGGGTTGACTTTCTCATACTTGTCTTCTGCTTCCCCTGTCGCATTCTGATGCTCCCTCCATTGAATTGTAAGATCACCCCTGGCCTTCGTTCTCAGGACAAAATTTCCAAGGAAATGACCAACTCGTCAAAAGGATGCAGAGAGGTCACACTTTGCTAATCCCTTTTGCTCCAAACACATAGAAATGCAAACAAAAAAAAAAAGACACAATGGGCTCCAAAATCAAAAGAAATATTTTGGGGGGTCTTAAAGTGTTGTAGGAATGCCTGCGAGTGGGCAAAGCTAAGGTCGCTGTCTTTGAAGTCCTCCCTGGGTGTCACCCTCTCAGTAAGGCCTTCCCTGGACACCAACTAAAGCAACTTCGTTCCTCTCCCACCCTGACAAACACTGTACTCTCCCTCCTAGTTTTTCTCCTTTGCACCTCCCAACGTCCAACCTCTTTCACCAATGTGTTGTGTTGTCTGCCCAGGGTGTCAGCTGCAGGAGGGCAGAAATGCTGCTGCTCGATTACTTGTAAAGGAACAGATGAGTAGCAACAGATGAATGCGTTTAGAAAAGTACTAGCAGGTAGTAAATGTTCAGTGGGTGTTATTGCTGTTATTACTATTATTATCAAAAGAGAAGTCTTAGTGCGGACACGATCGGGTGATTCCTCCTCGTGTGTGTCTCTCTCCCACCCCTCTGCTGCCTTTGGCTTTGTGTTTACTGCTCTCTTTGCTCTTCTTTTCTGCTGTTCTTTCTTCTCTGCCCAGGGTTGGATCCCGTGCCGTGTGCTGGTGGAGAACAGCAGAGGTCACCACAGACCCCCGGTTCCTCAACGGGGGCTGCGTGGAGGTCTGCTGGCCAGTGGGGGCGGGGTGGTTGGAGAACGAGGAGGTCCGTGGGAAGGATGAAAGGGCAGGTTCCCTCTTCCTGTCCATCTCAGCCTCGTTGCCATGTCCACAAGGCTACTTAGCTTTGATGAGAACAAAGCCTCAAGTTCTTCCTGATTCACATCAAACCACACCAATAAAACCCAACTTCGTGGTTTTGAGCGTTAAGGACACATTACTTCTGTGGAACGTAACCTGGAATTTGAAGTGGAAATAAGTAGAAATTTGTGTGATGAAGAAACCAGACGTAACCTATAACAAAGGCATGACAGGAAGGGTATAGGCCACCAGCAATTTGATTTTAGGGCTGAAATAGTTTCTTTCCCCTGGTTTGGAAACCCAGTGGAGACAAATAAATACATCTCCCACCCCCACCTGCAGAAAGGAGGGTGTCCCGAGCACTAAGGAACCCTGGTATGGCTTTGCTCTCTGAGGCTCTGATTTCTAGATCCTGGTCCACAGGGAGGGAGTAAACAGCGAGGACAGGAGGTGACATGATGAATGGCCTGCATCTGACGAGAGGGAAGAAAGAAGACAGAGAGAAACACGTGGCTGGTCCCTGTTAGCACTTTGTGAGATCTGCCTCGCCCTTGACCCTCGTCCTCAGCAAATGGGCACATACTTTGAAGAAGTTATTGAGGGATTGAATCCCCCGTAAAAACACCTGGTTGCGGAAATTACGAGATTAAGAGCACCAGCAAAGCAAGGTGTCAAGGCTAAGCTGAACATTTCACTCTATTTTGAATTTTCAAATGAAATGACCACGAAAGAGCTCATTTGTCACGTTCTGCACATCTCACCGCTGCTTTGTCAACAGATGCTTATACAGAGTTCTAAAATCTCAGTGGTTCAAGGCAACGCTTGCATTTGCTCCGTCTGTGGCTGGAATGAGGATGACGTGCTGACGTCCCTCAAGGTCACTGCAGGAAGTGGGAGATGTTCACCAGAGGCCTTGGATAAACATCACCTCCAGGGTGATTTTGTTTTTTTTTTAAAGAGAGAGAAAGAAAGAGGGAGAGGGAGAGAAACAGAAACACGTGGCAATAAAACATCCACTGGCTGCCTCCTGCATACCCCCTATGGGGGACTGAACCCGCAGCCCAGGCTTGTGCCCAGACCGGGAACTGAGCTGGCAGCTTTTTGGTGCCGGGACAACACCCAACCAACTGAGCCACAGCAGCCAGGACTGATATGCTTTGGTTATTTTCTCGCCTCACTACTTGAGTTGATGCCCAAAGCTGCTGGAGTCACATCTCTGGGGCCTGGAGGTGGTAAACATCGTTGAGGAATTTCATAAAGCAGGAGCTCTTTCCACGAGAGCACCCCCGTGCTAAGGGGTGTTGGCTGCCCATCAGTTTTGGGGATCATTCCACTTCAGGCTTGGGAGGGCTGTGGAACACCCTCCAATATGTTTCCGTGGCTGCAGCCTTTTGGCGCCTGTCCAGGCTCTGGGGTCATGCAGGCTACTCGATGTAACCAGCTTTGTGACTTTCTTCAAGACACTTCATCTTTCTGAGCCTCAGTTTCTTCAGCTGTGAAATGGGAACCATGCTTGCAGGGTTTTTTATGACAATGGATATTTATTCACGTACAATTCTTTTTATTAAGCATCTACTATGTGCCTGACTTGTGTTAGAAGCTGGGAATACCAGAGTGAGCAAAAGAAATACTCTCATTACCCTTATAATCCAGCTGAAAAACAGATATTAAATAGTGACGGGCACAGAGTAGGGTCGCAAAAAACGGTAGCTATGTTATTATTCATTTAAAAAATGAGGACATTGCAGGACCAAGAGGTTCAATGATCTGCTCTGAATTTCACAGTTAGTGATGGCAGAGTCAGGACTTTATACAAATGTCTATAATGTAAAATCAGGTACTTGTCACAGAGGCTGGTGATGGTGCCCAGAGCCTTGGTAACTAGACTGGACCTGTTGATTCGTCTGGAGACGGCATTTGCCAACCAGCCACCAAGGTGGCTTAGGTTCCCACAGCACTTCTAGGTATTGACAGGTTAGACATATGTCATGTCAACTGGGATCATTTATTTATTTATTTTTTCAAATTAATTAATTTTTGTTACATTATGTTTCTCCTTTTTTTCCACTCCATCGATACCCTCCAAAGCCACAATTAGTTTTTTCTACATGGAATGTGTTACACTTTTGTAGGTTCTGGGAAATCTGCACAAAGATCAATAACATAAGTCGTAGGCTTAGGGGTAAATGAGCATTAATTCAAATGGGCCCACAGAGCTGGTATGGAGCAGAATGTCTGTTAGGTAACTCAGAGACTTCCATTGAGGGACTCAGATGAGAAATTTGAGAAGTTAGAGCCAACAAAATGTTTGTTTCTTCCTCTCTTACACTGAGAACCTTGTAAGTAATTATGTTTACCTTTTTGCCCAGCCTGCCCAAAGTCTTGGATTCAGAATTAATGCCGAGTCACAGGGAATGCATACATCCTGGAGGCTAGCATATGTTTTTCCCCTCATTTCCGTGGCTCCTATGTGTCTCTCATTTCTATTATTTTATTGTTTGTATTTCCTCTAATCTGAGCTAAATACCAAAGTAATGTTTAAACAAGCTGCTTTCTCGTGAAGGGAGAGAATACCAGTGTAATTGGGGGAAAACATGAATGAGGGTGATTTCTGGATAATCATATGGTTATAACCCTTTCACCGGGTAATACAGGTGAGCTTTCCCTGGCTTGGGATGGAATGGCCCAGGGACCTATCACCTCTTGTGTGACCTGGATCTGACCTCAAAATGAACGCCTTCCAGCCCTTTCTTTGATCTCTGTGTGCATTTATAGGACTAGCAGATAAGGTACAGCAGAGAAAAGCTTTTCCGTCCCATATTTATCTAGATTTGCAAGGTGGTTCCTCGGGCTGCCAGTAGCTTGCTTTGATGAGGGTTTTGTTTTCTGTGACCAGAGCTACCTTTATTTACCTCTGTTTTCTTTACCTTCGTGCACCAAGTTCACATCAGTGTTCTGAGGAACGGCATGTTTTCTCCATATTGGCTGTTCTGTTCTTGTTGCTATTGAGAAGGGAATACAAATAAAACATTTGGACTCTATTCTCAGGCAGAAATATGTTTTGACCAAGTAAAACTATAAAAATATCGTAAAACCCTCCAGATTCACCCCAGATCTCCAGCCCGGGGACAAAGGAAGGTTACAAGCAAAGCCACAGCGTGCCGGAGTGCTGGCCCAGCCCCATGAGTGATTTTTCTGGAACCCAAGGCTCTTTCCAGTTGCAGGGCTCACGGAGGGCCCCTCGAATCGCTCACTGAAGCCCACACGTGATCTGCACTCTCTTTCGCCTGGGGGGTCCCACTGTTCCCTCTGCCGCCCCTGTTCTGTGTTTTCCAGTGATCCTCTCTTGTCTGCAGTGCTCGCCATCCCTTTGTGAGGATACAGTTTCTGGGTGCTCCATCGCGCTGGTCACAGGCCTGCGTCTGTGACTGTGAGCACCCCTTTCTCCGCAATCTCTAGGCACCCTCTGGGCAGTGACGGCATCATCAGCCGCAAAGCAGAGGTCCTGTGTCCCCAGTGATCTGCTGGCCCTCTAGCGTGGTCCTCTCATGGGGCCTGCTTGTTAATGAAGTAGGCAAGTGTGGTAGCTGTTAGTTACATGCCCAGGTCTCTCCTCCCTTTCTTCCACCTGTTATGGCTGCCCAGTTGGAGACTACTCTTCCCCAGTCCACTCTGCAGCGAGGTGAGGCCGGGACGGAGCTCTTGAGGATGAAACGTGAGCGTTTAGGTCTGTGGTCAGTCACGGAAAGGGAAAGGGTTTGCCTTGCACGGCAGCTCCCCTCCCCCCTGGGGAGTGTCCACCACGCGGATAAGGTAGCATCGCAGTCCCACGGGTCGCAAAGGGTGTCCTGCTGACCCCTGGGGATTTCCCAGGCCTTTCCAGGGAGTCTGAAAAGTCAAACTACTTCCGTAATACTGTTAAGATGCTATTTGCCTTTTTTTACTGTGTTGCAGTTGTATTGTTGGTGCAAATGCAGTGGTGTGTAAAACTGCTGGTGCCTTGGCACGAATCAAGGTGGTGACACCCAACTGTACCCAGAGCAGTCACATTCTTCACAGCCCCTGCTTGCAAGGAAACTCAACATAAAATAACAAAATGCCAGCTTCCGTTAAGAATGTCCTTGAAGAAGCATTACAAATAATCAGTTCAATTGAATTATGATTGAGTGCATGCCTCTTTAATATTCTGTGTAACGAAACAGGAAGCATGCGGAAGTACTTCTGATACATTTGGGAATGTTACGTTTATTTAAAAATCAGCTTGTCATTTCAAGGGGAAAAAAAATGGATGGTATTTGTTACCAATGATAAAAGCTGAGTTTTCAAAGGAAACTTTGAAATTTGAGAAATATGTATCTGCCGCCATGAACTTGGCAGCATCTCAATATTTAAACACTTTTCTGATGAGATTGGTAGTGATAATAATGAACATGATTTTCTAATGTCGGGTGATAAAATGTGTCAATATTTGGAAGTTCTGCATATCTCAGTGAATCAACAATTTCTGAAGCACCTTATGCATAATGTTACAAAATCATGCACAATGTTACAAAACCATTGGAGGTGTAAAATAAGAAATTTTGCTTGTTTATTTAATAAATGTGACAATTGTATTCAGTTATATAATCATCACCATGCCAATCGATTTTAATGGAACAGAGTATGAAAAATTTCATTGATAGGGTGTTGATTTCCACAGTGCAACTAACCTTTAAGAAACTACTAGTTGGAGTTTGGTGTAGTATCAAAGAAAAATGTTCACAGTGATCTGAAAGGCTATTAAAATACTCTCCCTGTTCTCAGCTATATAGTTATATGAGGCTAGATTGTTTTCACAGACTTTAGCTAAGACAACTTATTACACCAGATTGAATGGAGAAGTATTCGGTCATCATCATCATCATCATCATCACCAGCACCATCATCAAGTCTTTTATTATTAAACCAGATATTAAGAGATTTTCAAACATATCAAATAATGCCACTCCTTTCACTACCTTTTGAAGAGTGTTATTCTTAAAAAATAAGTCAGTTGCCCTGGCCTGTTTGGCTCAGCAGTTAGAACATTGGCCTGCAGACCAGAGAGTCCCGGGTTCGGTTCCCGCTAAGGGCACATACCTTGGTTGCAGTTTGTCCCCAGCCCTGGTTGGGGTCATGGGGATGGCATCCAGTTAGTTGATGTGTCTCTCTCACATTGATGTTTCTCTCTCTCTCTTCCCTCCTCTCTCCCTCCCACTCTATCTAACGATAAATGCAAAAATGTCCTCTGGTGAGGATTAAAAAAAAAAAAAAAAGTCAACTATGTTAGCATACAATGGTTTCATCGTAGTTTTAAAAAAGAAATGAATAAACAAATATTTTAATAATATTGTTAGTTCTAATTTTGAATACAGTAAATATCAATAGCTATTACTCACACAAGCAAATCTCTCTGGGATCCTCAATAGTTATTTTAGTGTAAAGGGGTCTAAGACCAAAACTTTTGAGAATTCCTGCCTTCAGTGATGCAGAGCTTCGTGGACTCTATCTGGACCACGGAGTGAGCTCTTAGAACTAGCCGTGTCCTCCCTGACTGGTATACGACAGAGGAATATACCTCTATTTCATTGAGCCACTTGCATGTTGGAGACTCTGCTACAGCATCTTGGCTCGTATCCTACCAATATATTGGCCTAGAAAGTGATCTAATGGACACGGTCAGAATGGTTTTCTCCTTCAGTGCCCAATCACTGTCCCCAAATCAAATCGTGTGTCTTGAGTTTCCCAGGAATAGCCTGGATAGTTGAGCAATGGCTTTTTTGAACATTTTAGACAAGCTCAGTCCTGGGGCAGTTGTTAGTCTTAACCTATTAAGTCAGTTGTCCCGTGAAGGACCTCAGGATGCTGAAATGGATTTTTTGACAAGTAGCCTGCCTATGCCTATATTCTGGGATCTCTTTTACATAAGGTTTTAATCTGCATTCTTCCTTTGTTCTCTTAACGTCAACATGTTTGGTCTAGTTGTTATGGTAATCACATTTTTCTGAGAAAACAAGGAAGGCGAGTGGTTTAACAAGTACACGGGTATTATTCAGGACCTTGGAAGGATCCTTGATTTAAACTTTTCTGAGAAAATTCCTCAGTGTTGGTCATCATGCTTGTAATAAAAGTCCCTAGGAAAGGGAATCACACTTCGCTAATATATTTTTAGTAGACTTTGCACAGTAAATAAAATTGATATACTAAGATGATGTTTCATCAGAGTGTTCATGTTCTAGTGTATAAACGCAGGTGTACGTATCCCTCACCCCCCAAATCCTGATAGCTCTCGAGAGGAGTGAAAACCTCCTGGTGTTTTCCTAATTCCCCTTTGTTTTATAAACCTTGTTAGATTTTTAAAAATTTGATCATTTTCTTGTTCAAAATATTAGGAATGACTATTCATTTTTCTCCATGTTTAAGTCTACTTTCCGTCCTGAGCATTCAATTTGGCTGCATTCTACCCAACCACGAGAACTCTTAGCGGGCAGCACGGAGCCCTGAGGGCAGCTGAGTCCACGGTGGAGGGAAGAAGGGAGACTAGATTCCTTGTACCAATAATGTCACCACTGTCTTGAAAACACTCTTAATTCTCTTAGCTCAGTCATAGTCATCTGCATCATCACTGCCTGATTAAACTCAACTCGGCCTACTCTGCACCTGATCTAACAGCTGAGCATTGTTTGAGAACATCAAGCAACTCTGACTTTCTCCCTTTAAAATCATTACCCCAGCCCTGGCCGGTTTGGCTCAGCGGTTAGAGCATTGGCCTGCGGTTCAGAGACTCGGGTTCGGTTCCCGCTAAGGGCACGTACCTCGGTTGCAGTTTGTCCCCGGCCCCGGTTGGGTCGTGTGGGTGGCAACTACTCAATGTGTCCCTTCACATCGATGTTTCTTTCTCTCTCTTCCTCTCTCTCCCTCCCACTCTATCTGAACAAAAAATAAAAAAATGTCCTCGGGTGAGGATAAAAAAAAAAATCATTACCCCAGATTTAAAACGGGCACCCAACCAAGACTGGCAGTCCTACTACCTCCTCGCGTAGCTTCACTCTCCACTAACTGAGCGGACATCTTTTCCTCGCGTAGCTTCACTCTCCACTAACTGAGCGGACATCTTTTCTAACTTGCTCAGCTGGTGGCATTGATTTGTAACATTTTAAAATGAATGGACGAAACTGACATGTGTCTGCTCACACATATCTTAGAGGATCGTCCTCGGTGCCTGTCTAAGGACGAAGCCCACACTCCTGGTCCCATTATTTGTACCTGTGTACTATCCCTGTGAAACAAGAGAACATCGTTCTTTGTTCTCGGGGAGACAGTATTTATCACACACTCTCCCATTCATTGTGCCACAGATATGTTGACTTTCACTTGATCTTTCAAAATTTCCGTCACAGGTCTCTTGCACTTGCTCTTTTCTCTGCTGGGACAGGGTTCCCTGAGGGTTCAGGCCAGGTGTTACCTGTCGTTCCTCAGAGAGTCGTCCTTGACCGTAGAAACGAAGGTAGGCTGCTGCACTGTTTCTCTAAGGCTCTCATAACACAGCGTCAACCCTGGGTAGCTTAAATGACAGAATTGTATTTTCTCACGGTCCTGGAGGCTGGAAGTCCAAGATGAAGGGGTTGGCAGGGTTGCTTTCTTCTGGGCCTTTCTCTTTGGCCTGTAGATGGCTGTCTCCTCCCCGTGTCTTTACAGGGTTTTGTCCTTTGTGCCTGTGTCCAAATTTTCGCTTTTTATAAGGCTACCAGTCATATTGGATTAGGGTGCAACCTAATGACCTCATTTTAATTTAATTACCTCTTTGAAGACTTTATCTCCAAATGCAGTCATATTCTGGGCTACTAGGGATTAGGACTTCAATATATGACTTCAGTCCAAACAATACCTTTTTTTTTTTTTTTTTTTTAAATCCCATTGCAGCACTTTTTCTTAGCATTTATCACTATCTGAATTTTTCTTTTGCTTTTTTTTTTTTGGTACGTGCCCCTAGTGGGAACTGAACCTGGGACTCTCTAGTCTACAGGCCAACGCTCCAACCACTGAGCCAAACCAGCCAGAGCATGAATTTTTCTTTTTTAATCCTCACCCAAGGATATGTTTTTATTGATTTTAATTGATTTTTTTTTTTAAAGAGAAAGAAACTTTAATGTGATAAGGAAACATCGATTGATTGCCTCCCACAGATGCCCCAACCAGGGATCGAACCCACGACCCAGGCATGTGCTCTGACCAGGAATCAAATTCACCATCCTCTGGTGTATGGGGTGATGCTCCAACCAAATAAACCACCTGGCCAGGGCTAGCACTGTCTGAACTGATATCATTCCTGTTTGTTTATGTGTTTGTCTTCCCCACTAGAACGTAAGCTCTGTGACTGAAGGGACTTGATCATTAATTTTCTTATGCCTACACCAGTGTCTGGCACAGAAGAGAAGCTCAATGTATGTTCATGGAAAAACTGAAAAGGCAGAGAGGAGAGGGGACAAATAATAGATGCTTTGTTTCAACTTGGTGTGGTTTTTCTTCTGCATTATCTCCTACTTTTAATGCTTCTATTCTCCTCTTCCAATTCTTCAAAGCTTATGCCAAGTCATCTCTCCTTCGGAACGTCTTTCCAAATTCCGTAGTGTAGCCTGACTTTTCCAGTCTCTGAATCTTCTACAGCAGTCACGGCCTCAGTTTGGGCATATCACTGAACACTGCTTTTGGTTGTTCTTTCATCGTTTCCTGTCTTCATTGTGTGCTTCGTCTTTCTGTGAGCTAATGAGGTGCCCATCGGTGTCAGCCATCATTTATTGGTTCTGGGTATACTGTAGAGTCCTAAGTTAATTGAGGCTGAATTAAACAGGCATGGTTGTAATTTTCATTTCTCATTTAGCAGCAAAACAGGTACCTCTGAGCAAGGAACCATGAGTGGTGCTGGCAGGTCTGTGTGGAGTGATTTTGGAGGCACCAGGAAACATCGCTCTGAGAAATGGTTAGGCCAAAGTAGAGCAAGGGTTTTTTGTTTGTGTTTTTTTAATGGCTTTTTTGAGGTATTGACATACAAAAAGCTGTCGATATTTAATGTATCCAGACTATGTTTAGAGATGAGTATCCACCTTGTGAAACCATCATCACTATTAAGAGAAAGTGATTTAATTTGTTTTTAATTTTATTTTTCAATTACATTTTATATTTAATATTATTTTGTATTGATTTCAGGTGTACAGCATAGTATTTCCAATGCCCACCTGGCATCGTATATAGTTATACAGTATTATCGACTGTATTCCCTGTGCTATACTTTACACCCCCATGACTATTTTGTAACCATCAATTTGTATTTCTTAATCCCTTTGCCTTTTTCACCCAGTCACCCAACCCCCGTCTCCTCTGGCTGCCATCAGTCTGTTCTCTGTATCTATGAGTCTATTTGTTTTGACTGTTTGCTTATTTGAAGAGCAAGGTAGTTTAAATGCAAATATCTCCCAGGGGTGGCAAGGTAATGACTTACATTCGCATTTCTTGACTGATTCTTGTCTAGAACATGAGGTGGGAAGGGATTAGATGTCTGAGGTGGGACAAGTGTGCTAAAAAGGAAACCTGAGGTCCTGATTTATACTTGAGCCCAAGGCAGCCCTGGCCTGGACCAGCAGGCTAAAGAATGAGAAGGTATTTCCTTGAGTTAGAATCAGGTGTGCCTGAGTCTCTGCTCTAGGGAACCATGGCTTAAACCTTCATTCCATTAATATGAGCCACGTGACCGTAGGAAACACTCCTCTGAGAAGTGGTGTGGGGGTGAGAATGGGTAACTGGTTTACACTTAGAGCTTGATATTCCTTCCCTATACACTACCTTGTTAAAGACAGTGGTCCTCCAACTTTTGAAATGAAAGAGTTACTTTTTATTTTCTAGGAAGTTTAAAGTTGTCAGGATGTAAATGGGAGAAGAAAGGGGCAGATAATGAAAAAAATCTCTGGCCCTGGCTGGTTTGGATCAGCGGTTAGAGCGTCAGTCCGTGGACCAGAAAGACCCGCGTTCGGTTCCCGCTAAGGGCACGTACCTCGGTTGCAGCTTGTCTCTGGCCCTGGTTGGGGTCTTGTGGGTGGCAACCACTTGATGTGTCTCTCTCATATCGATGTTTCTCTCTCTTCCTCCCGCTCTATCTGAAGATAAATGCAAAAATGTCCTCGGGTGAGGATAAAAAAAAAAAAAAAAGAAAAATCTCTGAACAACTGGGAGTGGGAGTGGGGTAACGGTGCTGATACTGCTGTTGCCCCAGAGAGATATTGGAAGAGACAGGTTCCTTTGCCACCGGGGATTCCAGTAAGGTGTGGAAGGAGGCTTACTCTAAAAGAAAAGCAAATCTATGATTATTCCCATTTTAGAATAAACTAAAGCCTGGGGAACTAACTTGAATGAAAGTCCCACAGATGAACCCCAAGCCAAGTGCTCTTTTGGTGACTTCATGCTGTCTTTACCCCACACTTTAGAAATGAGTTAAACTGCAAAAGTGCTGAGACCCAAAGAATATTCTAGAAATCCATGTGGAACCTCTCAGGGGTCAATTTGACCTCTGACATAGGGTGGGGTGACCTTGTAAATAGTTTAGAAATACAATCTTTATGTTACATCAAGATTTTCTTAGGTCCCACCTACTTTGAGGCTAATTTTATCCTCTGAAGACACACACCACTTCCTGCTAGCTACCAAAACAGCCTTGAAATGATGGGCATAATGACTCATGGTCACGTAACATTCCTTTTAGACACATATCAACATATTTGTTATTACATTATTGCCTAAACACTCACAAAATCTCAGGAGATAAAATAGCATTAATGTGGATGAATGTAATCCCAACCCTTTCTCCTTTATTCAAATCAAACTTTTGAATTGATCACTATTTGGGAATTCATTTCTACTCTTAATAAGGAATAAGGGAACAATGTGTGACTAGGAGGGTCTCAGTTTTTGGAGTTAAGCCGTATTCTGGGACTGTTTTATTTGGAAACCACACCTATGTCACAGCAAGGAAATCGTCTAGAATGAGTCACATGGCCCATCTTGCTGGTGTGGAAGGAGTTGGGGTTACACAGTACTACCTATAATAGCTCATGAGAAAGTGTCTTATAAAAGCCCCATTAGCTTCTCAAGGTGGAATAATGGCTTTCAGATAGCTGAAGTAAGGTAATATAGGTCAATAAAATGATCAGATTCACTTATCTAGGCCGTGAATCTCATGCCATAAATCATGGTCAATGACCAGACTCTTCTACATGATTTCCTTAACCGGTCTGTAAAGACTATAAAGTATCTATCCTATCAACAGTATACATTGGATAAGGGATGCATATTTTATGTCAAACACAAGGCCTAAAGGTACTAGTATACAGTGAGAGTCAAGTGTGTAAAATGCTGAAAATGTTTTAGTAGCCCCCCCTAAATAATTACGTTTATTTTTATTCTAAAGAGTAATAGAGGCATTCATTTATTTACCTATTCATTTAATTAATATTTAGAATGTGTAATCCAAGCACTAGCTCTCATCCTTATTAGTTGAGTGACCTTTGGCAGTTACTGAATCTTTCTGCCTCAGTTTACTCATGGGTAAAATTAGGAAGATAATAGTTCTTACCTCCTAAGGTTGCTGTGATCATTAAATAAATGAATACATATGAAGTGCTTAGAATATTGTCTCAAACATTATAAACACTAGCATTTATTATTTTTGGTGGAGAAGACACATTGATTATATTGCTGTGTACGAAATTACCCTAAAATTTTGTGGCTTAAAGCTATACATGTTTATTATCTCACTGATTCTGCAGGTCAGGAGCCTGAGTATGGCTTAGATAGATCCTCTTCTTCACAGGCTGCAATCAAGGTGCCCACTGGGCTGTAGTAATCTTAAGGCTGAACTGTGGAAAAATCTGCTTCAGAGCTCACGCATCGTGGTGGGCAGTGTTGAGCTCCTCAGTGGCTGTCCTCAGTTCTTGCCATTTGTGTCTTTCTAACATGGCAGCTCACCAAACATACAACTTGAGGTCAGTGGATTAGAACTGGCTGCCAAGACTCAAGTCACAGTCGTTTACAACCTCATTATAGAAGTGATATTCCATCGCTTTGCCTTATCTATTGATTGGATGTGAGTCACTAGGTTCAGCCCACATTAAGGAGAGGGTGTTACACACGAGTGTGATACCAAGGGTCAGGGCTCATGGGAGCCCATCTGAGAAGCTGCCTGCCATAATGGTAAACAATATAAACTTAAGAATTCCATACTCATTGGGGGAGAGAGATGTTAAAAATAATTCTGGAATAGCCCTGGCCAGTTTGGCTCAGCGGTTAGAATGTCGGCCCGTGGACCAGAGAGTCCCGGGTTTGGTTCCTGCTAAGGGCACATACCTCAGTTGTGGTTCATCCCCCGCCCCAGTTGGGGTTGCGTGGGTGGCAACCAATCAATGTGTCTCTCTCACATTGATGTTTCTCTCTCTTTCTTCCTCCTGCTCTATCTGAAGGTAAATGAAAACATGACATTGAGTGGATAAAAAAAAGAGAGAGAGAGAGAAAAATAATAATAATAATTCTGGAATAAAATAGCAATTAGAAATTGTGGTAAGCACTATGAATTGGAAATACAAGCTGATGACCCACATTGGTACTCGAATTGAGTTGGCATATTTCAAGTGAAGGCATATCTGAGGAAGTCATTTTTGTTACAGATCTGCAGGATGAGTGGAGTTAGCCAGGAGGGGAGTGGGGGGAGGGGAGAATATGCCATGTAGGCCCTGAGGTCGGGGAGCCCCTGCAGTGGTTCTCCCTGTGGCGTGGGGTTCTCCCAGCTTGGTGGCTGGTGTCCGAGGCAGAGTGCTCCACGAGGGTGCTCCGGGGGGAAGAAGCAGAGGTGGAGGTTGCCAGGTCAGGCTGCAGGGCATCCCTTCCGTGGCGTTGTGTTGGTCAACTCAGCTAAACACCTAGATCAATGCCAAGGGAAGGGGACACGCTGTGACGTTGGAGAGGCAGCATGCTTGGAGCGAGAACCAACAGAGTTGTTTGGAAAATTACCACCTCAATCGGAGATTTTAGCAAGAGTGATTTAGATTCAAGTTACAAATTGGAAAAGAACTAAGGAAACAAAGAGAGTATGTAAAGGTACCTCTTTAAGAAGCTTAGGAAGGGCTGGGAAATGAAACTTAAATGGTTACTGGAAGAAGATGGGTAAAGAAAGGACTTTAAAACAACAACAAGGTATCACCTCACACCTGTCAGAATGGCCACCATCAACAAATCATCAAACAAGTGCTGGCGAGGGTGTGGAGAAAAGGGGACTCTAGTACACTGCTGGTGGGAATGCAGACTGGTGCAGCCACTATGGAAAACAATATGGTATTTCCTCAAAAAATTAAAAATTGAACTGCCATTTGACCCAGTGATCCCATTTCTGGGAGTATAGCCTAAGAGCCTAAAACACCAATCAGAAAGAGTATATAGATCCATATGTTCATAGCGGCACTATTTATAATCACTAAAATCTGGAAACAGCCCAAGTGTCCATCAATAGATGAGTAGATAAAAAAAGCTGTGGTGCACATACACAGTGGAATACTATGCAGCCGTAAGAAAGAAAGATCTCTTATTTTTTGAGACAACATGGAAGGACCTGGAGAGTATTATCCTAAGCGAAACAAGCCAGTCAGAGAAAGATAAATATCACATGATCTCACTTATCTGTGGAATATAATGAGCAGAACAAGCTGAGGAACAAAATAGACCCACAGATATGAATGTAGGGTGCAGACTGACAAACCTCAGAAGAGGTGGATGGGGGGGCATAAACCACAGAACATATATGCATGTGTGTGTAAACAAGGACATAGACAGTAATGCTGGGGGAAGGGGTCGGGATTGGGAGGAGGGTATCAATGGGGGAAAAAAAGAGAAACATCTGTAACAAAAATAAATAAATAAAAAAGAAAGGACTTTAAAGTGATGTTTGTATGTAGGAAACAATCCTCCAGAGAAGAGCTTGAAGATCATGATAGAGACGGGCTAGTGTGAGTGGAACAGGTTTCTGACAGATGGAAAGGGAAACATTTAGAACACAGATTTGGTAGACTGGGCTTTGATAGGAGCTAGGGGAACTTTTTCTACTGTAACAGGAAGGAAAAAAAAGGTATGAGTGGATGCAGGCAGTTGTTGAAGGCCGACTTTCCCATTCGTTTGGGGATCCCATGTCGTAGAGACTCAGCAACACCCAGAAGGCACAGGAGAAGTGTGTGGTGACAGGAAAACTCTGAGCAACAGGCCAGGGAAGAGAGGAGGAAGGGAGTCATCACAGAGGCCGCTGACCCCAACTCAAAGGAACATTCCATTTTGTCATCATTTGTTTGTTGCTACCTCAACAGGTTGTTGTATTGCAGAATGTGTCGTCATTTTATCTCCTGAACAGAAACTTGGAGAAGCAGCAGGAAAGTTTTATTCAGTTGCATGATCGCTGTTCTTTTCCACTGGGCTTCCTTCTTAAGTCAAACCAAGTTGAACAAAACAGAAAACGTTTCTTTCAAAAGTGACCCCTGCGCTGTGTTCTTCAGCCTTTGTGCCTTTGTCACTTGCGGAATATCCAGATCCAAAGTCCTCAGCTTTGACTGAAGGCTTATACAACAAACACAGATATGAAAAAACGCTGAACACTGTTTATGGCCCACAATGATGTCCATTATTTCTTGTATAAGGCCCTGCACGACTGACTCTGTCTGAATTTTGCTCTCAAAAGTTTCTATCCTTTGAAGAAATAGCCTATTTAATTTGTTGGATAATTGAAACGCTAAAGCAATCAACTTTTTATCTTCTTTATTTTTTTCCCCCTTTTTGGAATTTGGTATCAGGATCTCAGACCTAAATTTAGTGCTGGATCACAGTATCTGATATGGATGGTAATGGAATAAAGTATAATACACAGATTGAAGTTATATTTCTCCAAGACATAGTTTTCTCATCTGTAAAATAAGATACTTTTGGAGTCTGTGTTATGGAGTCATTGTGAGGATTAAATGAGTTAATACACGTGAACTACGTAGACTACTACTCAGCGTTTGTTTGTTAGTTCTATTGGTCTTAATTGTCTCCTTTGATTTATAGTGGCAGATTTGTAAATGTGAAACTTCTCAGTTTCTGGGCTCATGCTTCTATAGTAGGCCCACATTTGTCTGACGTAGTTATCTTTTCTTCCAAAACATTTTACAGAATTTTTATTTTAAAGATGGCTCTATCTTCTGCAGGGGCTAGAATAGATGGTTTCTAAAGAATTTTCCTCTTCAGTCATGTATATTTATGACTCTTCTCTGTAGAGGCAGGATGAAGGAGAATAATATATCAAGGAAACATATAATCAATGTGAATGGTTCTAACTTAAATAAAATTTTTATTTAATTTGAAACTGGAAAGTGGATAGTCATTTAACCTGTGATATTCTTCCTGTAAACTTTCCCCCTATCTGGTATGAGTGGCTGGGCTGAGCAAACAAAGGGAAATTTACTGGTTCACATTATCTCTTAAAAGTCAGGGTAAGAAAACTTCAGAATCTTTGGCATGGAGGGATGTACTTTCTACATTTATGAACAAAAAGGTTATTATTTGCCATTAGCATGAGAAAAAACAAAACAAAACAAGGAGATATGTAATTTGAGATTCCCAAAGATTTACTGTTGTGGTGAAATAATCATTTCCTTGTTCAAACAAAATTAATGACCTTTTTTTTTTTTTCTGTAGACTATTGAGAGAATTGATATATTAAATATAAGAAGGAAATAAACTCTAATGTCCTTCCAACTCTTACTATTCATACTTTTATGATCTTGCCTTCAGAGCACTTGAGTCTGGGATTTCTCTCCCTACAGCGTGATAATGGCCTCATCTGAGAGTAGGTGAGTCATTTTGATTATGTAGCGGGGTGGGTGTCGGGACCACAAACATAGGCAATCAGACCTTTCTCTGCGTATAATGAATGAATCCCTCTGAGGCCAACTATAACTGTTGCTTTGAGGTCTGGCTCTAAGTATGCATTCTTTCAGATCACAGGATTTCTTCCCTCTATGTGTAGCTCTATCATAAGGGGTCCGGTGGGTTCAATGTGCTTTTGCATGGCATCAAGGATTTGTTTTCCTACTTTACATCTAGCTTGGCACAAAAGACAGGTATAGCAGAGGGATTTCTTCTCTCTGGGTATCAACAGTTCACTGGAGGCCACCCAAGATGTTGATTCAGACTGGTGTCTCCTAACAAGATTTAACGCTTCATTTGCGCTGGTATGATTTTGTGGGTGTGTGCTTGAAGCTGAAGGCGTGAGTACAGAGCCGGAGGTGTGGGTGCTGCGAGCCCCTCTCCTTACACCCCGACCTGCCAGAGTGAAACGCACCTCTTCCGAAAGGCCAGGATGTTTACCAACACCCCGCTCTCAAGTGGGCCTGTATTTGAACAAGTCAGATGCACAAGATTCCATTTCCATTGCACAGAGAGGGGACATGTGACTTAGGTGTGCCCCACATCCTGGTAGATGTTACATAAACACTAAAATCATGTAGTCATGGCCAAGGATTGCTTTTGATGTTTGGCATTGAAAATCCAAAGGTGTCTAAGGTTTTCTTTTAGCCTTGATAATGTCAAACTTGTCAGAAAAGATGGACAAACATGTACAAATTTGGGGTTGCTTCTCTCTAATATGCCTTCTACTAAGCGATGGAGTTTTTTTTTTCCCCTTTAAAAGCAATGTTCTGTTGTTCTCTAATTGTTTAAATTGTAGACTAGAAGCGTTTTGATTGCAGGGACTGGGTTTCCTTAAACCCTTTTATATCTTAGCACCTTCTCAAGACTAGGTCAGAAGTAAAAAAGTAACTAACCTCTTGAGACTTATTCTTTGATTGACCAAAAAAAGAGAATTTGATTCCAACTGCCAAAAAAAAAAAAAAAAAGATTAAAGAAGACACTTTAGGTGATACCAACTAGCTTTATTTGTACTTCATGAAGCAGAATGTCCCCATTCTGAGGACTGCAAAATGGGCAAAAGACAGGAAGTTTTTATAGGATAAAGAGTCAAGAACAAGGAAGAGAAAAAATAGAAAATATTTAATTGGCTTGGGCCACATATTCAGCCTTGTTTTGGTGTTTGGGGTGAGGAAGAACTAGAAAATAAGTATAGCCCTGGCCGGTTTGGCTCAGTGGTTGGAGCGTCAGCCTGCGGACCAGAGAGTCCAGGGTTCGGTTCCCGCTAGGGGCACATACCAAGATAAAAACAAAAACAAAAAAGAAACTAAATATAGAGCCCAGATTTGGCTTGGTGTTTGGGGGTTGGCTGACTGCATTTCTGGTTAAGGGGAGCATTTATAGGGATACAAAGGTTATCTAATTTTGGTTTGTTGATGTGGCAACCTGGGCAGGAGAGACTTCATCTTGGGTCTGGAAGGTTATCTTAACACAACTGATGCATTAAAAATTGGACTTTTAGGGGGAAGGGGGTGATGGAGTTGGAAGAGGGCATAAAAGGGATAAATGGTGATGAAAAAATATTGGACTTTAAGGTTCTATTTCTTCAGATTATTCTAGGTGCTCTAACAATTGAAAGGGATAGAATGAAGCTATACAGTTTCTCCCCAGCAAAGAATTAGTGTGTCAAAATGAGGGGGACAGGAGAAAGCAAGAGGCAGAGAAGAGCCCAGGATAAGAGTGAGGACTTGCTTCCCTAGGTCCTAGTCCACTGCCCACCTGGTGTTTGGTAGCCACTTGGTAAAGATTGGTCAGCAAATGAATGATCGTATGGAAACTGAATTAATCTGGACAGACAAGTTGGTGTTAGCTCCAAATTTTCTCTCTTTTCTTGGGAAAGCTGAATTAAATCCAGCTGTTCTTCAGACTGCCAAGCCACTTTTTGGGCAAGTTCCTTTCTCTTTCTTCCATTTCTATTAATTTTCCCCTTGAGTGCCGAAGAAATAAATACTGCACCAATCATTTACTCTTTATGAGGGTTGGCCCTTTGTGTTGGCCATTTTCTTAATTGTTCATGTTCGGCGTATTATTTTTCTTCATGCTGCCCCATTCCCAGGGACACATTCTGTGACCCCAGCGATGAAAGTGCAGAGGGGTTTCCTCTCTGGGTTTCTTTCTTGTTCTTTTCACATGTCTCTGCTGCAGATTTTCTCTGATACCGGTTTTCTGATTTCAGCGGACACCACCATTCACTATGTACATGGGACTTTGGAGTTCCACGTTGGTCGAGGTGTTGTATCCCCTGCACTGAGAACAAAATATTTCAGAACTAGGTATGTGCAGTTCAGCTCGTTCTCAGAAATTTTGCTAGGCTTTCCGAATGTATGCATGTCAATCAGATTCACTGATACAATGTGACACCTGGCCAGCTGGGTGGAAAACATTTGTAAGTCAATTGGCACAACCTGAGCAGCCTCCTGGCACCAGTGGGCCCTGCAGGATGCGGGTGTAGGAACGAATAAGGAAAAACAGAACAACTCTGACTTGGAGCACCCGTGGCACATTGAACCTTCCCGCACACTGTAGCTAGCATTAACTTAAATAGAAACCACCTAGCATGAGAATCAATTTTAAGAAAAAGACTAAAACACTAACATTCATTTGTTTAAAATGCTATTCTTTATAACATCTTCCAATTCTTGTTCACATACTACAATCTTTCAAATAGTAATGATTATAAGACACATCTAACTTTATATTCTGTTTTGTCTTTGACCTGACTTTATATCACTGCATTTTCTTTCTTTTTTTTTAATGCTCACCCGAGAATATTTTTCCATTTATCTTCAGACAGAGAGGGAGGGAAAGAAAGGGAGAGAGAGAAACATCGACGTCAGAGGGACACATTGATTGGCTGCCTCCTGCACGACCCTGACCAGGGCCCGGGAAGAACCACAACTGAGGTACGTGCCTTGGCTGGAATCGAACCCATGACTCATTGGTCTGAGAGGCGATGCTCTAACCACTGAACCACACCGGCCAGGGCTATCACTACATTTTCTTTGTTGTTATATCATTTACAGTTTACCTTGTTTCTTCTCTCATTTACCTTATCTCCCCTTTTGTGGTAAATATCAACTAATATTATTCTTACTACTGCCTAACTTTCGAATTACTTTTCAGTCCAATAGACAAAGCCAACGAAGCAGAGCTGTATTCAAACTTCCTGCATTCATTCTTTTCTTCCTCTCCCTTCCCAGCTCTTCCCCGCCCTCCTCCTCCTCCATTTCCCCCTCTCCCTCTCTCTTTCTGGTACACAGAATAGGACTGAGTTCATGAATCATATTCCTGAGTTAGTAAGAAAATACCATCATTTTGTCTAGGCCTGGCCCTTATTTTATGATCTTTCTTTACCTCATCCACAGACTTGGGTCCTATTGATAAACTGTCGCTATGCTCAGGTGGTCCTTTGGGGCACAGATACTTCAGTGTTCCTGCCGCAAGTCGGCCCTTCTGGTTTTGGAATGAGGACATTTCCTCACTGATTAGATGGTGATGGTTTTAGTGAGCAATACTGTGGAACAGTGGTTCTCAAATCGTAGTGGGCTTGTTCTCACCTGGGGTGCTTGTTCAGACAGACGTGGGTGCCACCCTCAGAAGCTCTCATTCAGTAGATCTTGGGTGGGGCCCAACAATTTGACTCTCCAGATGACGCTGGTGGTGATGATCAGCTGCTCTTTGAGAACTGCCTCCTTAGAGGGTTTCCACCTTTATACCCAGGCACAAGTGCAAAAGATGGGGAGACTGTTCGAGGGAGAGGGATTGGCCTGTGGTCAGAAGCCCAGAGATTTACTCAGCATACATGTTATTCTAAATTTGGAAGCCACCTCTGCTGTCAAAGCCACTCAGCCGTACCTCATTAACCCAGGGAGGAGAGTGTGTTTTATTGTTTATTTAGCAATGAGACCAGGCCTGTCCTTTTATGTATGAGTTGCACATAAAACCCTATAAGAGAGTCCAAAAATTAATTGCATGAAATGTGGAATTCCATCATTTAAATGTTAATGAGAGAGCTGTGGAGGGGAAGGGTGGATAGTCATCCGAATATGGGCTTCACTGTAACCTTTCAGTTATTTCTAACCCTTGGCCTATTCTAACTGGCATAAAAAAAATGAAACTTTTTAGCCCTGGCCGGTTTGGCTCAGCGGTTAGAGCATCTGTCTGCGGTCCGGCGAGACCCGGGTTCGGTTCCCGCTAAGGGCACGTACCTCGGTTGCAGTTTGTCCCCGGCCCTGGTTGATCGTGCAGGTGGCAGCCACTCGATGTGTCCCTTTCACATCGATGTTTCTCTCTCTCTCTTCCTCTCTCTGTCTCCCACTCTATCTGTGCAAAAAATGGAAAAATGTCCTCGGGTGAGGATTAAAAAAAAAAAAATGAAACTTTTTAGATGTGGAATGCAAAAAATCAGCTGATTTGGGTGGCCGTGAAGAACACAGGATGGAGCAATACTGGAGATTCAGCACGGCAGGGAAAGATGCTGTTTCGGCAAAGTTATAGAAACCTTCACTTTCCTCATTCTTTTTTCTTTCTTTTCTAGCTCTTTCCTTTCTTTCTACAGATATTTACTGCAGTAGTGAAAAAGTGAACAAAGCTTCACTCAGGGCCAGGCACATAGTAAATGCTCAATAAATATTTGCTACATAAACAAAACCCGAAACGAAGAGGTAGATGCTACCTTCTATGGGAGCAGACCGTGGGCGATGACATTACCCCTGAATGTCATTGTCAAAGCCTCAGGGGACTGTAGAGATTTTCCTACCTCAGATATTTCGGCAGGAATATTATTCCACAATCCAAACTCATGGAGCGATGAGATCTGAGCGATGAGTGCAAATCTTCCCGAGAGCATGATATGATTATGGTAACAGTCATTAACATCTTGGTCTGAATTTGTTTCCCACCAACTGTGACTCGACTGGGGTATTTTACAGAGGAAAGGAGATCTGGATGTTTAGGAGGACGGTAGGGTAAAATTTGGACATGAGGCACTTCCCCTGGGCAGGCTACCACCAACAGATCCCCCAGAGCCTAGGCTCACAGAGAAAAGCCCGAGTGTGCAGAGAGTGCACCAGACAGGGAGAGGGATGATGCGATTTGTCCACCGTCTCGGGGGTCAGCCCTGCCTTCAGGATTCTTTAGCTCAAGAGTCATCAAATCACATATAGGGCTTTTGTTTTTCCTTTATTAATATGAGAGAGGAGGAAGGGAGAGGGAGAGATAGAAACATCAATGAGAGAGAACATCGACTGGCTGCCTCCTGCATGCCCCCCAATGGGGCTCCGCCCCACAGCCTGGGCATGTGTCCTGACCGGGAATCGAACCGGTGACCCCCTGGTGCATGGGTTGACGCTCAACCACTGAGCCACACCGGCCAGGCCAGGGCTTTTGTTAAAACACAGATTTCTGGGCTCCATCCTCAGAGACTCTGACTTGGTAGGTGTGAGAAGAGCACCTGAATTTTCTTTTCTAACGAGTTCCCAGGTGATGTTGATGCGCCTGGTCCAGGGGCCACAATTTGAGACCCATCGCTTGAGTCATTTCTGAGCAAAATGCAAGCATTTTAGTTAATATTTTATCTTTGGTAATGAGGTTAGAAAGGTTAGAAATGGCCCCAATATTATAGTTTAATAAAGTTATATGGTTTTAATTGACTCACGCTTACTAAAAATGTATTAAAGACCTGCTGTTCTTCCCAGGAGAGTCTATAATATTTTTAAATTTTATTATTTTAGTGTCCAAATAACAAATTGAAAACACTGGATTTGTTTTCATTAAGAAAGGATATTACCATATGTTATATGTTGGGAGGAAAAAAACCTGTGACTATATATTTTGTAGCTTTCATATCTTTCAGGTTTAGTAGGTAATAATTTTCCTACTCCATTGAACTTTATTAGAAAAAGAAAGCCAATCCCCCTAATCATAGATAAAAATGAAGTTTAAAAAGTAATGTGGCCAGGCCCTGGCTGGTTTGGCTCAGCGGCTAGAGCGTCGGCCTGCGGACCCGAGAATCTCGGGTTCGGTTCCCGCTAAGGGCACGTACCTCAGTTGCAGTTTGTCCCCGGCCCCAGTTGGGGTCGCATGGGTGGCAGCCACTCGATGTGTCTCTCTCACATCGATGTTTCTCTCTCTCTCTTCCTTCCTCTCTCCCTCCTGCTCTATCTGAAGATAAATGCAAAAATGTTATCAGGTGAGGATAAAAAATAATAATAATAATAAAGTGGCCAGTGTGTGTGTGTATCCACATATAATCACAGAGGAAAAGGAGACATGTTGTAACTTTTCAATAGCACAGATGTTTTAGATAAGTGTAAGTCAAGGTAAATATTTAATATTTAGAATTTCTATCTTAGCTTGGGAAATCCAGCACACAGTAAGTTTTCTATAATAGTAAACATCTGATCATTTACATCCCTTTTATGTTTTAACAACAGTTGGACCTACATTGACTCAGTGATTTTAATCTAAGTGAAGTCAGTCTTATATTTATTTTCTTTTTGATAAACAGCTCTGAGGAGAGTATGCTTTACTTTTCAAGACAGTGACAATAATAATAATTTATATTAGCTATCTAGTTATTCAGGGTTTGGTTTTATACAAACGATTCTTTCTCCTGATTATTATAGATAAATTAAGATGCTGATATCAGCTCACTAATGTTATAAACTCACTCTGAAGTACTTACAAAGCAAGCATGACCATTTATATGTTGCATATTAGATCCAGGAATCCTGTATAATGAAATTGGTTCCCTACTCAGGCTGGATTAATATGAGAGAAATAATTAAATCAAAGACTAGGTAAACCAACAATTTTAGCCAACTTCATGACCAAAACCTGTTGATTGCATGGGTAGTCAATATACAGAAATAAGTAGGAGACAGGATAAGAAGCCAAATCTATTGAATAATATTGTGAGTAAAAAAGTTAACTCAAATTAATTGAACTATTATGGAGAAAAAATTAATTTATGTTACTATAAAGACACCCTAATTCTCTAGTCAGTGTACACATTACTCTATATACATTTAGATATACCATAGAAGTTTTAGTGAAAATAAATAATATTCATAATGTAGTATTTTAAAAGATTTTCTGGCCTGGCTGGCATGGCTCAGTGGTTGAGCATCGACCATGCACCCAGAATTCGCCGGTTCGATTCCCGGTCAGGGCACATGCCCAGGTTGTGGGCCCGATCCCCAGTGAGGGGCGTGCAGGAGGCGTCCAGTCAATGTTTTCTCTCATCAATGTTTTGATCTCTCCCTCTCCCTTCCTCTCTCTCTAAAAATCAATAAAAAGAAAAAAAAAATAACATCAATCATAATGATAGAAATACACAAAATTCTGGATTTTAAAATTTATATTATTTTATATTTATTTCGGTAATGAAACATCGAAAATTCAAAATCACTTTAATGCTAAATTGTTTGAAACAGAGTGGGAATTTAGAGGCACGTAGGGAAGAGGACAGGAGGTGCGGCTGGGTGACCAGGGCGAAGTGAGAGGTCAGCGTGGCTTTAGACAAAGGGCAGCTTTGGGCAGCTGATGAGGAGCGAAGAGCATTTCTACAGTGGTCCCGCTAGAGCAGGCCCTCTGCAGACCCCACAGTCCATCAGGCCTCTGCGGGAGACTAAGATTGTGCAGGTCATCGTTATTGTCATAATTACTTGTCTGCCAGCCCCTCCCCGTCTGTCCTCTCTTCAGCTACCGAGCTGTGAGCCAGATGTGGTCACTTACACGACTCCATCCCTGGGGCTTCAAAACGATCTAAGTGGAATATGTGACTCCCTGTGGTTCCAGGGGGTGCGAGGCTGGGGCTACTACCAGCCAATGTCTCCTGCCAGCAGAGAAATCTAACTTCCAGAAAAAAGAATGAAGCCAATGCACGAGGAAAAGCAGCCGTGAGGGATGAATGGAGAGAGAATCCAGCTTGCAAAGAGTCCTCGGTGCCTTGGTTCCTGCAGCTCTTTCTTCAGTCTTGAGCTGACCCCAGTAAACATCTTTTGCTTTCTTTTCTGCTTAAGGTAGTTTGAGCTGAGCCTCCGTACGGGAAGGAGAGCAGGTCCTAATCCAGGTGTCCTTACTTCATCTCCCCTTACCCATCATGACGACTGGCAAGCTGGGCTAAGAAAATCTTTTTGTTTTCTTTATTGATTTTAAAGAGAGAGGGAGAGAGAGATAGAAACATCAATGAGAGAGAACATCAATTGGCCACCTCCAGCATGCCCCTTACTGGGGATCTGGCCCACAGCCTGGGCATGTGCCCTGACCAGGAATTGAACCAGCAACTTCTTGGTGCATGGGTTGATGTTCAACCACTGAGCCACACCGGCCTGGCCAGAAAATCTTTTAAAATACTACATTATGAATATTATTTATTTTCACGAAAACTTCTCTGGCATGGTTTCTTGCTATATCGGTTTATATTCCTTTGGCCTAATTTCAAAACGGATATTATTGGTGAGCTTTCAGACTTCCAAGCACCAAAAGGTCTAGGACATAACTTAAGAATAACTAAACACCCAGTACCCTCACTCATTTTGGAAGCTGTATTTGTCTTTGAGAGTGAGGGAATTCTTAATTCGTTGTCTAGTGGGAGGTGACCATCATCGATACCATCTGGGTTGAATCTGAATGTAAATTTTGAATTTGTATGACCTCAAACTACCAGACTTTCTTTGAAGAAGATTGGGGCTTTTGGAGAAATGGAAAGTTTTTCCCACTTGAAGGTGCTGCAGACCAGAAAATAGACTAACCTGATAAACACTTGAGATCACTGTCTTTACAAGGGCATCTGGTAGGTCACTCAGGGGCCTTTTCTTGGGGACAACTTTGCCATTCCCTGGACTCCTTTTGCAGCAGTAACAGAGCACCAGAGCAACTTCTAAATCCTCAGCTGGTTTTCAGAAGATTGGTTGTTTAGCACTTGTGGAAATGCCTTCTTTAGTGCAGAGATAGACAATCCAGCATGCGATGGGTTCACAGACTGTCATGATTTATTGCCTAAGTATCTGGGAATTGGCAGACTGTTCTCTGCTAAGCAGATTTTCCTTTTCCTTTTTTTTGAACCAGTGAGTTTTATTTGAATGTATTAGAATTCATATGCTTTTTATTAATTTGCAATTAACTTATGTCAAGATGTTATTTTATAAGAGCAATTTAACATCCATCAAACCCTCTGAGTATTCTTTTTTTTTTTAAATATGCTCTCAGTTCCTTTTTGACCTTAGAAGACATTAGGCATGGTATCAAAGGCAACTGACTCAAAGGTGAAGACGGGGATCTGGCTCAAAGATGAGAGCAGAAGATCGCAGTAAACATTAAAAGGAAACCCAGTAAAGTTGGACTGAAGAAGCAGTTAACTAGCAGTTGGAACCCGGGTTCCAACTTAGCGAGGTGCAAGGCAACGAGCTCTCTGCCTTGGTTTCCTTCACTATGTAATGGGAATAACAGGAGTTGCTCTGAATATAAAGGATATAAAATGGTAAAAACATCTTGAAAGATGGCACATAATTCAGTAAAAATAATCACCATGTTACTTGTGCTCTGTCAAAACTTTCTTTCTCAATGGTGTTGACAGAATTACTTATGAAGATGAACGCTGCCCCTGGTATGTACTCGCTAAGGTGCAGACTAACACGGGTTGTGATTCAAATACTTACCAGTGCCCTTACTTTGTATTTCTATTAATGCAAGTTTATAGTTCAATAGAAAAGTGCAGGATTCTGAGTCAAGATTGCATGTTTGAGACAGAGAATTGAAGGCAAGTCTTCTGCTCATTCAATGCTTTTCTCCCTCCTTGGATGAACACAGGGGCAGGTGGGGCTGCGATGCACAGACAGGGAATTTTCCTATGAGGCATTGCTCACCTGCCTGCCTGAATCAGGGAAATGGGACTATTTTTCCTTTTCAGAGTTGTGTATGCAATATATAAATTCATATGTAAAAAAATGTAATACAATCTACCAAATGCATTGATGATATAATTTTTACTGGTAGCTGTTAGGGTGGTAATTGTTTAATCCCCTTCATCCTCAGTACTTTGTTGAAAAGAAATTTTTCTTTATCTTACTAAAGTAGGAAGATGCTTGTGACATCTTTTTACCCAGAAGACTCTGCAGAGCGGAGGAGGAAGGTGCTGGCAGCTGCTGGTGCGGCCGTACCTGGGTTCTACCTCACTTCTCACTTGGGCTCCTGCAGGAGGCTTCTGATTTTTCTGTCCCTTCTTTCTGTGTTCCCAGTTAGCCTCCAGGCTGCTGCCGACGTTTTCCTTCTAAATTACAACTCTAATTATGTAATTCCACAGAGCGTACATTTTAATAAATCCACACTGACTATTAAATTAAATAGAAATGTATCAAACTGACATTCTGAATTTACTAAAATATGATTTGAACTTTTTTAGACCTTTGATAAGACCCGTTAGTTTTTTTGTTTTGTTTTAATGCCCTGTTGAATTAGATTACTCGCTCTTCCCTGGACATAGCCTGCTTCCTTTCTCTGGAAAGCCATTTTTTCTCTAATGCTTTCTGTTAAATTCTTTTATGTTAGGTAAGGCCATCTCAAAAACCCCCTCCTCCAAGAAGCCTGCCATGTTCTCCCAATACCTATTTGTGTAAATGATGAAGACTGGTATTTTCTTTCTTTCTTTCTTTCTTTCTTTCTTTCTTTCTTTCTTTCTCTCTCTCTCTCTCTCTCTCTCTCTCTCTCTCTCTCTCTCTCTTATTTTTTGATTGAGTTTTAGAGAGAGAATAAGGGAGAGGAAGAGAGAGAAACATTGATATGAGAGTGAAACATCATTGGCTGCCTCCCCCATGCCACCTACCGGGAATTGAGCTCGAAACCCAGGCACGTGCCCTGACCAGGAATTGAACCAGCAACCTTTTGGTGCACAGGGTGACACCCAACTAACTAAGCCTCATTGGCCAGGGCCCATTTCTGTCTTTCTTGATATTGATAACCCCGGTATTGATCATGTAGCAGAACTCCAGTGATTATTTCTTGAACTGAACTTTGAGTCTGAATGCTCTCTTCAAATTTCCTCTACTCGCTCATTATTGCTATTCCCTAGGATCGAGTTTGGACCTCCTTCACAAATTCTTCTCTAATAAGCCCAGTCAATAGCTTCTCTCCCTTACACAATAGCACATTTTTATTTTACTATTTCTTCCACTGTTTGGCTTCAGCCTCTTAAGTCCTGCTTTTGTTCCTCTTGCTTATTTTCTCATACGTTGATTCCCCAAGTTGCATTTTAAATTTCTTATAAACACAAATGAGGTTGAATGCATAGCATCTTTCACACCATCTGGACAATGCCCTGTTATAACAGGTGCTCAATTGCCCATTGATCGATTGCCTTAGCCCAGCAGCAGGAGAAATGGCCTATGGAAGAGGTCAATTTGGTCATCGGCTGTGGTTGGGCCCCCCAGAAAGCACAGATGCTGGAGACCACCAGGAAAAAAGCGCTAATGACCTCAAGACCAGAATTTAGCCTTGATTCATTTACAATAAATTGGTATTGGACAAATCCTGTTTCTTACTTTTCAAAGGTTCAGGATGCACTTAGATTACTGAATTGAAACGAATACAAGTTAGAATTGGCCTAGCTAGCTTGCTATTCACTTAGATGGGCTAAGTGAATGATGGGAGGCTCTCGGCTTTCATGGGAGAGAAGGGTTGTGTTCGTGGATTCATTCTTCCTGGGAGGATAAAGCCTGCAATTCGAGCCGCTGCCACCAGCTGAATGGACCAGGCTGGTAGTTATAATGGGAGGTGCATATGGCCTCTGGGGACTTAAAATATTATAACACATTCCTGTACCCCATCCACTCCAGGAGTTTCTGATTTAAATGTTTTAAAATGGGAAACGACCATGTGTATTGTTTTGTGTTTATTTGTTTTAGAAAAGTTCCCAGCTGATTCTGATAGATAAAAGCCATTGATTTGGCGTTTGGGACAACTTGATACCCAAGAAGAGGTTTTCTTCAGGTCAGGATAACTGGGACCACAGATAAAAAGCAAGAAGCACTTGACTTTGCTATTTCTATGTAATTAGTTATGAAAAAACTTATATGTTTTTTGATGAACTTATTTTGCCTTCTTATAATATCTAAGTTAGAGTCAAAGAGAGAACACAGGGTGTACTTGGCAAGTAGTAACTGATACAAGCTCTGTGCACTTGTTAACTCTTATTTTATCTGGAAGATCTTTAGTGTTCTCTCAGTTACAGGAGACTTATGGCTCCAGGACCCTTTCAGCTATTTCTGACTTCTATTCAAAGGGAAGGCATGATTTTTCTTCTAGAAGGTTCCCTGTTGTTCTGCAATCCTAAATTACCTTAATTCCTCTTGCCTTTGTGCTCCATGGACACTCCTTGGTTACTGAGTCCTTGGACTCATTCCCATTCTCTCTCTCTCTCTCTGACCCCCACCCCCACCCTCTGAATTGCCTTCTAAAAAGAAAAGTGATATTCTTGGACCTATACTTGTTACTCATTTTCCCATTTACAGCCCTCTTCTGTGTGTTTATTTTATAGTCTTCTTAAATGGACTACACACTTTTAAATCTAAATGCTTAAAAATCATCAAACCAAGCTGTTTTTAAACAGGATTATAAAGATGATGTATGGCGTTATTAGCACGAACTATGCTTTAGAATTTCTCAGCAAACCACAGCATTCACTGAGCGTTCCCCGCATCTGTGCGAGTGATGCCTTCTCTATGAAACCGTCTTTCCACGAGTCCTCTTAGTACTTAGGTCCACTTAAATGAGGGTGACGGAGTCAACTCTTGCTTTAGAAAAGCATTTTGTCAAGACTGAAATTCTCTGAGCACTTGAGTGGCTCATGTGCCAGTCACTGCGGAAGACACAATGTGGTCCTTCACACAGCCCCATTCACAGAGTTTTCAGGAGAAGACCAAGGGTGAGGGAATCCATCATTTGCCCAAGGTCAGCATCACTGCTTGGTGAGCATTGCATCTCTCACTCACCGCAATTAAGTCAGCAGCCACTTGGCACCAAAGAAATCATAAAGGAGCCATGTTCAGAGCGTCCGCCCGGTGTCCCTGCATTCTACAAGGTGCTGCCGAAGCACATTGGCGATGCCATGAAAACGAGCCCATATCACCCACTGACGTGTCGTCTGGTGACACAGGCATTTCCTCTCCACGGAAAGGAACTGCCTTGGGAAATGGGCGCATTCTTACAAATCTAACAGGTGTCTGTAGCGTCTCAGTTCAGTTTAGCAGTTAAGATCACGTTTTATTTTTCTCCAATTCTGCCTTTGATTTTGGTGATTAGAAGACTTCTGACTTCAGAAAACATCTTGGGTGGAGTCTATATATTTCTGGACAATTTTGATTACTGTAACTCAGCCCAATTTTCAATTTTCAAGTTCACAACCACACAATCCAAAGCTCTGCCTGTCTCCTGCTCCATCCTTCAGGCCCAAGCACCGTCAGAGTCTGGACCTGGGGGAGGGGGGAGGGAAGGGGAAGTCTCTCTTCATTCATCGGGCCCCGGGTTAGGTCTCTCTAGCTGTGTTGATGCTTCTCTAGGGGCCTCCAGTGCCTCTCTGTGGGAGCATCCAAGTGTGGACCTTCTCCAGGGGTGCAAGGGTGTGGTCTCCCCACTCACTATTCAGTTCTCTCATGTTGGAATCCCATATTTTCAGCCCTCAAGTATAGAAAGTGAAGTGTAAACAGGACTTGTTACATCCTCTGCAGTGGCCCCTAAAAGGCAGGTGACCATAAAATTAAACAGCACCACAGATTCGGGCTGTGAATGGGCTGAACGGGTGGGCACAGGCTGCGTGTTTTCTATTCCTGTATTTCCAAGACAAATAAAAGTAGACACTGCACGTGATTATTCTTTATTTTTTGCTCTTTTTTTTTGGTTAAGGAGTGCACGGCGCTGAGGTTCTTTGGTTGTGGTTTAACTAGCCAGGGTTTGATGGTGATGAGATGCACAATGAGTGCAGCTGGGGGAGAGAAAAAGTCCATCTGTGAACATGAGAAACACAACCAACTCTAAAGTTTGTGGAGAAAAGGAAGCATGTTGGTACAGAGGTAGCAAAGAGGCTTAGTGGCTGGGATCAAGAAACCATGCCCAAGGCAGGGGAAGTTCAGAGGGGAGAGAACATGGGGTAGAGAGACCGGAGTCCTGTGTTCTGGCTGTGACTGCCGCCAACTGGTGTAGAGAGGCAGAGATCAGTAGCCGGACATGTGGGGTCCACGCCAGCCAGCCTGACAACTTATCCTGGCCTTGCCGCCGAACCGGGGGCATCTCTTAACTTCCTTGGGCCTCAGTTTCCTATCTGTACAATGGGGATTTCAGTGGCATCTACATCAAGACTGTTATGAGGATTAAATGACAGAAGTAGGGTTCAGACTCACAAACTTCAGAGGAGGGAGAGGGGGGAGGGAAGAGATAAACCAAAGAACTTATGCATATAAGCCTTATGCATATAAGCATAACCCATGGACATAGACACCAACGCGGGGGGGGGGGGTGGGAAAGGGAGGAGGGTGTCAATGGGGGGAAAAGGAGAAACATCTGTAAAAGAAATAATCTGGTTAAGTAAAAATAAATAAATAAATAGCTAAAGCACACACACACACACACACATACAGAATGAGTTAATATTCTAAAATGCTCCATGTAAACAGTTGTTAAATAAAAAATAATGATTAAATTTGGGCAACTCATTGGACCTTTCTGCACTTCAATTTTCTTATTTATAAAATGCAGAGCTTAACGTCTCTGAGGTCCCTCCCTCCGATACAATGCAGTGAGCCTACAGTGTTGGTATTTTCATTTTCCTAGTTATTTATTTTCTGTTTATTTATATGCAATTGCAATGGACTAAATATTTAAGTCCTCATGACCCTCAATTTATATGTTGAAATTATTTTTATCCTCACCCGAGGACATTTTTCCATATTTTGTTCAGATAGAGTGGGAGGTAGGGATGGGAAGAGAGAGAGAGAGAGAGAGAGAGAGAGAGAGAGAGAGAGAAACATCGACGTGAAGGGACACATCGAGTGGCTGCCACCCGCACAACCCAACCAGGACCGGGGACAAACTGCAACCGAGGTACGTGCCCTTAGCGGGAACTGAACCCAGGTCTCCCTGGACCGCAGGCCGACGCTCTAACCGCTGAGCCAAACGGGCTAGCACTGTTGAAATTATTATTTTTTTAAATATTTTTACTGATTTTTAGAAAAAGAGAAAGGAAGAGGGAGAGAGCAACACTGATGTGAGTAAGATACGTGGACCTGCTGCACGCCCCCTACTGGGACTGAGCTGCACCTGGGCCTGGGCCCTGACTGGGAATCCAACCAGTGGACTCCCTGCCAGGACAGCACCCAACCAACTGAGCCACACCAGCTCGGGCTGTATGTTGACATTCCAGCCCCCAATGTGTTAGTATGAGGAGGTGGGGCCTTAGAAGTCTATCAGGTCATAAGGCAAAGCTTCATGCATAAAATTAGTGCTCTTAGAAAGAAACCCGGGAGAACTCTCCCCTCCCCTCCCTGCCGTGGGGGGTATGGGGAGTCAGCAGCCTAGTACCTGAAGGAGGGCATCACCAGAACCAGTCCACCTGGCATCCTGAGCTCCGACTTTTCAGCCCACAGACTTGTGAAAAATAAATTTCTGTTGTTTATGAGCCTCCCAGTCTACGGTACTTTGTCATAACCACCCAGCTTGACTAAGACAACAATTAACGCCAAAAGTAACTTTGGAACTAAATATAACATGTCTTTACAATTGAGATTAATACTATACCAGAACTTCGATTTATTAAAAAATATTATGATGCCCTGGCTGGTTTCACTCAGTGGTTAGAGTGTCCGCCTGCGGTCCAGAGAGACCCGGGTTTGGTTCCCACTAAGGGCATGTACCTCGGTTGCAGTTTGTCCCCGGCCCTGGTTGGGTCGTGCGGGAAGCAGCCAGTCAATGTGTCCCTTTCGCTTCGATGTCTCTCTCTCTCTCTCTCTCTCTCTCTCCCTCCCTCCCTCCCTCCCTCTCTCCCTCCGCTCTATCTGAACAAAAAATGAAAAAATGTCCACGGGTGAGGATAAATATATATATATTATGATAATTATTAAATAACAATGATTTGCTATTCAGGAAGACCAGTTCTTGTGTCAGAAACAGTTCGTTGTAATGTATATACCATGAAATTAGAGAACTAGACACTGATGAGGCAAAAATCACCAGTGTCCTCCAGTCTCACCCAAACTCATGACGTCTGGCCATGTGCTCGGGTCCCACTGCTTTCCGCCTGGACTGCCCTCTGCCCCCTGGGGCTGGAGAGCGCGCAGCGTCCTTCACCTTCACTGGCGGCTCAGGTGCCTCCCCTCTCGGCCTCCCTGCCGTCTCTAGCTGGAAATGCCGGCCACCCTTTCCGAGTTCCTTCCGTGACTTGTCTCATCCTCTCCTGCAGAACATTTGCACTGTACTCTGAATTACTATTGCTGTGCTTGTCTTTGGTGTTCCCCTTAGACTGTGGAGCTCAGGGGTGCAAGGTTCAGCACACTACACTGCACACGTGCACTGGAAATGGACGGATCTGAGGGAAGGACCATTTGCATTCTTTCAACTTCCTTTCCTACCTTAAAAATTAATGAGCACATTAGCGACTTTCTTCTTGGTAATTTAGATGCCCGTTTCCTACTGATTGTGGTGTTTCTGGTTTATAACTAGGTACTTCAAACTATTCAAAGTTATTTTACTGTAGGTTCTGTAGTAAATAGTTTTTTCAAATAGTTCTTTAAATAGTTTGAAGTTCCTTGTATAATATACCTAGCATAATATAATACCTGGTATTATATGCACCCATGTAGTATATGTATGTCATGTATATTAATAATTTAAGGTTAAGTATGATGTTTTGTTATTTTCCTTAAAAATTAGAACACAGATTACCTTTGTGCCTGGATAGGAGGTGGTAGCAAACTTCCTTCTGTCTTCTGTTCACATAGCTAACTTTATAATTGTCACCACCTTGGTTTGGTAATTTTGTTTTTTTTTTCATCCTCACCCGAGGACATTTTTCCATTTTTTGTTCAGGGAGAGTGGGAGGGAGAGAGAGGAACAGAGAGAGAAAGAGAAACATCGACGTGAAAGGGACACATCGAGTGGCTGCCATCCGCACAACCGACCAGGGCCGGGGACAAGCCGCAACCGAGATACGTGCCCTTAGCGGACACCGAACCCGGGTCTCTCAGGACCGCAGGCCGACGCTCTAACCGCTGAGCCAAACCAGCCAGGGCTGGTTTTGTAATTTGACTCAACTTTTCTAGAATACCAAAGCAATGTCAGTTTGAATCATGCAGTTATTTTTTGTTTTCTTAGTCGTAGAAACCAGGATAAAATTTTATATAAAAAAAAATCAATAGTGTTATATTGCAAACAAGAGTAAATGTAGATGGCAAAAAAAAAAAAAAAAAAGTGGAGATTCTGAAAAAAGCATAGACATTTTTCTGCTTTTGTAATTGGTGATCCATCCCTGTGCAAGCAAGGAGACAGTTCCACGCGAAAATTATTTCCTAACATTGATTCTACAAATAGTTCCAACATCAGGTGTGAAGATTCAATTTCTGGCTGTGAAGAATCATTTACCTGCCCTGAAACAAAATAATCCGTTATTTTTTTCTCTGCAAGTCATCCTTGTGGCGATGATTCTAGAACCCCGAGCCGCCTAGCATGGCAAGCCCTTTGGATTCTGATACATTTCCCAGAATGTCTATGTTCAACACATATTTCTTTTTTGACTTGTCTTTGAAAAGAAAGGAGTATCCAGACACACAATAAAACGATTCAAACACCAAAGTAGGATAAACGATAAAATGTAGGTCTATTTCCCCCCTGGGGTCTCAGTTATTGCTAATCTCCCCATAAACTCTCTCACCCCCACCTCTTCTCCTGTCTCCCACGCTAGCAGAGAACTTTCCTTAGTGGTATCTTAGGACTCACTTTAAATCAGACAGCATTTTCTGGCTGCCTGACTTAAAATGCTCCCCCAAGTGCCTCTACATATTAGAACACATTGTTTATTTTTACTACGGCACTTATCCCTACGTGACATTCCTTTTTTGAGTATCCTGTCCTTGCAAAAACGGTATCTTCCGAGGATCTCTGAAGGTCCTTGAGGAGATGGAAACAAGACAGTCATTGCCTCTATTGGCAAGACATGCAGAAATACAGGAGATTCAAGGTTAATTACTGCTCAGCATCCTCAGTTTGGCTGCTCTGAATAAAGCTGCTATGAACATTAGTATACGCATGTTTGTGTGGACATACATTTTCATTGATCTTGGGTAAATACCTAGCTGTCGAAATTCTGGGTCACATGGTAAGGATGTGTTCTACTTTATACGAAAACGCCGAACTGTTTTCTAAAGTAGCTGTATCATTTTTTTTTTTATTCCCACTAGCAATGTCTGAGATTCCCAGTTGTTCCACATCCTCACCAGCACTTGGTATTTTAAAATTTTAGCTGTCCTAGCGGGTGAGTTGGGGCTTTGCATTGTGGCTTTAATGTACATTTCTCTACTGACAAATGACATTGAATGTTTTTCCTATGCTTTTTTCCATTTGCATCTTTGTTTTTTAATTTTATTTTTTATATCTAGTTTTACATTGACTATTATTTTGTATTAGTTTCAGGTGTACAGCCTAGTGGTTAGATAATCATACACTTTACAAAGTGTTCCTCTGATATTTCCAGTGTCCACCTGGCTCCATACATATTATTACCATATTATTGACAACATTTTCTATGCCGTACTTCACATTCCCATGACCATTCTGTAATGAATAATCCATACTTCTCAATCCCTTCACCTTTTCACCCAGTCCCCCAAGCTCCCTCCCCTCTGGCAACCACCAGCCCAGTCTGTGTCTGTGAATCCATTTCTGGGATGTTTGTTCATTCATATTGTTTTTTAGATTCTACATGTAAGTGAAATCATATGTGTTTGTCTTTCTCTGACTGACTTCTTTCCCTTGGCACATACCCTGTAGTTCCGTCCACTCTGTAACACCATTTATGTTTCTTTTTGGTAAAGTGTCTGTTTTGTTAAAATCGGGGGTTGTCTGTCTATTGTGGGTTTTGAGAGTTCTTCATGTACTCTTAACGCATGTTTGCTTTGGGATATCGTTGGGAGACAACTCTGCAAGAATCTCATGTGTTTCTGCAGATTTTGTGAATATGCGTGGACAGCTATTGTTTTTGACTACCCCTTCAGTGTCCCCCTGTGGGGAAAGGGAAAGTTTGTTTGCTGCCTAGGATAATAAAGATATCTCTCAGGTGATTTCAGCCCTTTAAAAAAGGGGGGGGGGGTGTCTTTCCTAAGCTTGGAATTGCTCAGTCACGATGCAAATCTACTTCACGAGCAGTATCCACTAGGGCCCAGCTCCATATCACCCCCAGAGGTACTTGTTCTGTGAGTAATAAAGTCCTTTGTCTGTGACCCCGGAGTCTCTGGTCTTCTGCCGCAATCCATGAAACTGTCAGGCTAACATGTCAGTGTGCTAGTAGCGTAAAACCTCAGATCTTTTGTAGTTTTGGACACATGCAAGTTTTCCAAAAAGATTTCTCTCAGTCTGTGGCTTACTTTCTCATTTTCTTAACGGTGGCTTTGAACAGCAAAATGTTTAAATTTTAAAGAAGTGCAACTTATTTTTTTTCTATCAGAGTTCTTACTTTTTCCCTATCATAATGTCTTCGCCTAACTCAAGGACAGAAATAATTTGTTCCTCTGTTTTCTTCTAGAAGCTTTATTTTGGGTTTTACATCAGGCCTGTGAGTTAATTTTTACATATGGTATGAGACTTATTGTTATTTTTTACATAGGAATGTTCAATTATTCCAGCACCATTTGTTGAAAAGATTATTTTTTTCCTCATTAAATTTTCCTGGCATCTTTATCAAAAATAATTTGGCTAAATAGGGGACGGTCTATTTATGTATTTTGTATTCTGTTCCATTCATCAGTGTGCATAGCTTTGTCACACCATCTTGATTACTGAAGTCTTATAATAAAGTTTTAAACCAGGTAGCGAAAGATCTACAACTTTGTTCTTCTCTTTGAGAAGTGTATTGTAGCCCAGCTGGTGTGGCTCAGTGGTTGAGTGTCAACCCCTGAACTGAGAGGTCGCCAGTTCGATTCCCGGTCATGGCACATCCCAGGTTGTGGGCCAAATCCCAGTGTGGGGCGTGTAGGAGGTGACCAATCGATGTTCTCTATCATTGATGTTTCTATCTCTCTCTCTCCCTCTCCCTTCCTCTCTCTCTGAAATCAATTTTTAAAAAAAAGAAAAAAGAGAGAGGGAAATGTATTATATATTTAGATTATTTGCATTTCCTTAAAAAGATAAGGATTTGATTGATAATTTACTAAAAAAAGGTTTCTGCAGTTTTTATTGAGATTGTGTTGACTCTTTAGATGAATTTGAGTGAGAAATGACATCTTCACAATACTGAATCTTTTGATTTATTAATGTAATATGTCCTTCATTTTTTTAGGTCTTTGATTTATTCAGAAGTGTTTGTATTTATCACTTACATGTTTTACAAATATTTATTAGGTTTATCTCTAAATATTAATATTTCTGGTGCTATTATAAATGATAATGCTTTATTTTAAAGTTTAATTTCTAACTGTTCATTGCTAGCATACAGAAATACAATGGATTTTTGTATATTGGTTCCATATCTGGCAATTTGTCTCAACTCACCAATTCATTTTAATTGAGTTTCTTTGTGGATAAACTCTACAGGATTTTCTATGTAAACTACATATGTTCTGGGACTAAAAAGAGGTATAATTTCCCTCCCTAATCCATATACATTAAATTTTTCCCTTGCTTTATTGTACTGGATAGATCCTCCACAATAGTGTTGAATAGAAATAGTGAGAATGGACACCCTGAACGTAGAGGAAAAACAGTCTTTCAACAGTTAACATGATGTTAGCAGTAAGTTTTTCATAGATGCCTTTTCTTAGTTTCAAGAAGTTCCCTTCTATACCTAGTTTGCTGAGAGCTTTTATCATGAATAGATGTTGGATTCTGTCAAGGGCCTTTCCTGTATCTATTGAGCTAATCATATGGTTTTCCATTTTGTAAGCTCTAGAATTGATAAATGACATTGACATCGACAGCTTTTGGAATGTCCAAGTAACCTTGTTTACTTGGAGTAAAACTAATATGGGAGTGATATTTTACTTTTTTTTATATACATTGAATTAAATTTACTAGAATTTTGTGTCTAAGGTCATGAGAAGTATTTACTGGTTTTCAGATTTTTTTTCTTAATTGAGTATCTTTATCTGGTTTTAATATTAGGGTAATACCATCGAATGAAGGGGGGAGTGTCTATTTTCTAGAAGAGTTTGTATGTATATCCATGGCATCCTAGACAGTTGCTTTTGTAAGTGATCCCTTTGTCTTTTTTATTTTTCCTATTGATTGATTAATAGGAAAAAAAATTCTCAAGTAAATCTTTTATGTTTCTGAGGACTATAAAAATTCATGCGATTTGAATGATTTTTATAAGCTTATGTTTACGAATGGTTACATTTTTGTATTTTTTAGAACACTGATATTTTCTGTAAAACATTTTATGCAAATACTATATATACACATATATATACATATACATGTAAATGGATGAATTGTTATAGGCTATAGTCTTATTGTGGTATTTTTAGGTTTAAGAGCAGCATAGACAGATTAAATGAGACTCTGGGTACTTCCTTTTAAATAACTTTACAATACTGTAGACATATTTTTCTTGAACTTTATCTTAAGAAAATGTACAATTTTACTGTTTGACTTTGTACCCATCAGACTGTCACATGATTAAATGACTGTTGAGATATATATATATCTTTTTTTTTTAAAATAGCCATTTACACTAATAACTCTGTGCTCAGGTCAAGTAGAGGTATGAGAACCAGGGATCTGTTACGTACCCCCAAATAAACTAGTTCTATGGCTGGTATTGTCAGATTATATAGCAAAGGGATTGCCTGTTATGTCTAAACTGATAACTGGGTATTTCTGGAGTGTTTGAAATGAAAAAATATATTTTAATGACATTGATATATGTAATACTTTAAAATTGGTGATTTCCTCAACATCCTATGAAGTAAACAGGAAGACATGACTATTACGTAAATTTAGTACCTAGGGCATTAAGAACTTAGGTAATTTTCCAAGTCTGTACAAGGAGTCAGGATCAGAATAGCCTTTGGGTTTTTGTGGCAAATTCATCCTCCAATTCCTGGTACTGCTGTGGGTAACCCTATAACCCTGTTTTGGTTCATCTGAAACCAATATTACTCACAGATCCTTAATTTGGACACAACTGGTGTAAGTGGTCAGTTTACTATTCTTTTAAAGAATGCAATGGCCTTTGGCTCGTCTTGGAAATTAAAGTGTCTTCTGTGAAGTCAGGAATCCCTACTGCTCGTATTAACCAGTTTCCTAAACACTGTTTTGAAGGGGAGGGTGTTGTTGCGAGAATTTTAGAGATGTGAAAAACAGGTCTCAGGGATCAGTAAGCTGCCTAAGTTCTCACAGGTCATAGAGCTGTGATGGCGGTCCTGGCCACCCTGGACGGTGGGGGATAACATTTCTGAATCCATTTCATGCAGATAATCCAGTAGTACTCCACCTTGGCTCAGACTGAGCTTTAAAAAAATACGAATTCCTGGCACCCACCCTATTAATTCATTCAAGTTTCTGGTGTCTGAGCCCAGGCATTGGTATTACATCTTTTTTTTTTTTAAGATGAAGTAGTTCCCAGTGAGCTCTTCATAATTCTTATTAAGTTGCTGGTAGTTCTTACAAAATTGTTTGAGCACCCTTAAAATCATTGCTTTGAATTCTTTATCTGACAAGTTGCTGTCTTCCATGTCCCATAGTTCCTTTTCTGGTGATTCCTCTTTTTCTTTCCTTTGGGTGTTGTTTCTTTGTCTCCCCAGTTTAGCCGTCTGGTAGCTCTAGACCCGCTGACGGATGTTTGGATGTGTATGCAGCTCGCTGTATATCAAATAAGGCTACTGTGCCTCCCGGACTGTTTTGCTGTGTGTCGCCTCTTGCCTGCTGTGGGTCCTGGAGGACTGACTACTGGGGGCTGGTATTGGTGTGTCCTGGTAGGTGCTGCTGCTGGATCACGTGGGCCCCTCGGGAGCTGTGTTCCCAGCTGGTCGCTGGTGCCACCTGTAGCTGTGTAGCTCAGGCTTTGTTGGAGCTGCGCTCCCTGCCCCCACCGTGGGCAGCTGGATCACACAGTCCCTTTGGTGACACGACTGCACACCTATCTTGTGGGTATCTGGGTCGCACAGGCCTCTCTGATGCCCCCGCACCCCGCAGGTCCCCGGGGCAGCTGGGTGGCTCAGTCCCTTTGGAGACCCGCTCTAGGCCTATCTTGTGCGCAGCTGGGTCTCCCAGGCCTCTCTGGTGCCCCGCACCCTGCTGGTCCTGCGGGTAACTGGATCGCACAGTCCCTTTGGAGACCCGCTCTAGGCCTATCTTGTGGGTATCTGGGTCGCACAGGCCTCTCTGGTGCCCCCGCACCCTGCCGGTCCTGCGGGTAACTGGATCGCACAGTCCCTTTGGAGACCTGCTCTAGGCCTATCTTGAGGGCAGCTGGGTTGCACAGGCCCTGATGGAGCCCCAGGTCCTGCTGTTGGCGGCTGGGGGTGCTGCTGCCCCGTGGGGCTCAGCTCCTACTCAGCTTTTGCTGTAGTTTTTGGGAATGGGTCTCAGCTGCTGGTCTGTGCTTCTGTTGCCTGGGGATGGATGTCTGCTCTCCAGCCTCTGTTGCTGGGGGTGTATCTGGACTATGATCGGGCTGCTACTGTGGGGGATGGTGCTGGGCTCCGGACTGTCTGCGGCTTCTGTGACCGGCACCTTGGGAGCTCCAGTACTGTGCACCGGTCTGTGTTGACAGAGTGTCCACTGGTCCGGTGGTGCCAGGTGCGCTGGTGGGCTCAGGTGGCTGGGCCCTGGCTGTTCCCACTGCCTCCTCCCAGGGAAGACCCGGGATCTTCCAAATGGTGGGACCTCCCCACAGGCAGGGAGAAGCCCCTGAAGAGTCGCTCACTGCGGTAGCCGGCTGCTCCGTCCACAGCACAGGGACCTTCTGCTCCCGGCTCTGCACTGCTCGGGTGTGGTCGTCCACCTTCATGTCCACTCACACTCTCTCACACACTCGCTCACTCTCTCACACACTCACCCTCCCTCTGGTCCTGCCCGTCGCCATCTGTTGTTACAAAAACAAATATCAACAAACAACAATGTCATCAGGTGCTGACTGGTGTGGCTCAGTGGTAGAGCATGGACCCATGCACCAAGAGGTTGCCAGTTAGATTCCTGGTCAGGGCACATGCCCAGGTTGTGGGCCTGATCCCCAGTGGGGGGCCTGCAGGAGGCGGCCAATCGATGTTCTCTCACATCAATGTTTCTATCTCTCCCTCTCCCTTCCTTTCTCTCTAAAATCAATAAAGAAAAATAAAAAATAAAAAAACAAAAAAAACTTCCTCAGGGGATTCTCTTGCACAACCAAGGTTATGAACCGCTGGTAATGCTGCAGACCTGAGGATATGATCTAGCGGGTTGTTGAGTCAGGGTGATCATGAGCCAGTGGGTTCTTTTTTTGTTGAATTGGTTTTAGAGGCCAGTGGGTTCTTAAACATTCAGTTCATGTGGTATTTCATGACTTGAAAGCAAATGCAGACAAATTCCTTGTGCTCTGTTTGATCTATTGTTGTCAGGTAGCATCATCTTTTCTAGCCATTCTCCTTTTTTCTGTTTTCAAATGACTCACGCTGAACAGTACACTTATTTCATGTTGCGACTCAGCCCTTCACGTGGTTGTCCCAAGGCTCCGTTTATCTCTGCAGTTATGGGCACAGCCTGGGATCTTAGAACAATGCTAGTCATTTAGAAATTTGAAACACGATTTCTGATAATGCTTCAGGAAGTACTGTAAGGTTAATTTTGATTTCTAAGGTACCCTGGAGTCCTTCCTGAGATGGATGAAAACACTGGTTATTGGCAGAGAGAAGAGCTGGGTGGGAGGCCCTGAGCGAACACTGAAGTCGGTGTGTTAGGCCTGGGTTCAATACTGGAATGACTCGTGTTACCTATGCTTTTTCCAATTCTGAATTTATCTTTACTGGAATACTTATTTTAACAATACCTGGATAAAAATTTGTGAGAGAGTTTCAACTCCTTTTTTTTTCAAATCCTCACCTGAGGATATTTTCCCATTTATCTTTAGATACAGTGGGAGGGAGGGGGAGAGAGAGAGAAACAGCAATGTGAGAGAGAACCCCCAGCTGGTTGCCTCTCCTGTGTGACCCTGACCAGGGCTGGGGCTAAACCACTACCGATGTACATGCCCTTGACTGGAATCAAACCCGGGACTCACTGGTCCAAGAGCTGATGCTCCAACCACTGAGCAAACTGGCCAGGGCTCAACTCTTTCTTTTTAAAGGAACCAGGAACATAATTTTATCATGCTCCACCCCCTTCCCATCCTCACCCCTCCAACATATATTTTCTTCCGTTTAGATAACATGGGGTAAAGGACAGAGACAAATTCTGTCAGCTATGTTCTGACTTAGGACAGAGAGTCCACATATGATTGTCATCTGGGAGCCATCCTTTCCCCAAACCTTAGGCAGAGAAATCGTTTCCCATGGTCTCTGATCTGTCGCCTCTGGTCCTCACAAATCTTTGAGGTTTTGAGTGTGTGTGTGTGTGTGTGTGTGTGTGTGTACTTTAAAAACACTGCACATCTTACTCCCCTCCCTCACTGGAGAAATGTTGCTTTGCTAAAATGACTTATTTGTATCCCAAACTTACTATTTACCAGAGGTGAGATTTTGATCAGATTGCTTAACTCCTCCAAGACTCAGTTCATTCATATCTAAAATGAAAGGTTTACTGTGGCTGCCAGAATTAAAATGACATAATTTATACAAAGCACGTAGTACAAAGTGAGGAATATTGCTGTTCCTCCATAAATGTAATTTGTTCTCTTTTTTTCCTCTTCCTTCTATCAAAATAGATTCTTATAAAGAAATTGATGCCAGTCATATATACACACACACACACACACACACACACACATATATATATACATATGTATGTGTGTGTGTATGTATATATAAGAATTTGTCTTTTCTGTTTTTTACTTTCTAGGGAATCCTGAACAAGTAGACTTATAATAATAGTAATGGTAATAATTATAGATAGTTATAATGCTTACCAAGTCCTTCATGATAGAGTTATTGGTTAGATGGCTTACCCTTTTTGTAGACGTTTATTATCTTTGAGGGGGGACAGGTTATTTCTGTGTGTGGTTGGAGAACGGCGAGGTCACTCCGTGCAGGCCGCTCCCATGATGGTTGTGCAGATAATGGCCATTACAGGACCACCTATCAGCTCCGTCTTTGCTGACTCAGGGCAAGATGAATCATGAACATCAGGATCTACAAGATACTGGTTCTGGGGAAGATAGCAGACTGGACTTCTGTGAAAATTGTTACAAAGAAGTAGCAACAATTAGGAGAATGGAAAATATGATCTTCAATTTTTTTTGGTTCCCTGGTAGATGTACAGTAACACAGCCCATGTCGGGCTGGAGGGTGTGAAAAACATCTGTGCACGGGAGGCTTGAACTACTTTTGAAATATCTCTCAGACAACCCTGCTGTGATACTTGCCAGAAGAGCCCTAAGCCTATTTTTCTGGAGACATGGAACCTTTTTGCAAGGACCTGCAGGGAGAGAGCAGACAGGGCTGCGGATTCTGCGCTCATCCTCCTGAGGGCATACCTTATTTGCAAAAGGAGATTTAGATCGAGTGATCCCATAAAAATGAGCATGGAGAGGCTGAAAGCAAATAGTTACTCTGCAAGGATGGGTTAGCAGTGTTAAGGTAGTGAGACGTATCTTGTACAACTTTTTAAAAGTTTATTGTGTTGATAATTTCCTGTCTATGATTGACAAATGTAAAGAAACTGCTATCAGATTTCTAATATAAATATTTAACAATTCTTGTGAATCAGACAACAGAAATAGAATACCACCTCCATGCCCAGTCAAAAGCCACATTTTTCACTTGGCTGGAAGTCAGTATTAAGATATTATTCAAAATAAGGTTTTTGTCCCAAGGAATTAGCCCCCCGGTTACTGTGCAGACTTCAGGTTTCAGCACCGCGGGGAAAGCATCAGAGAATCCTCAGGTCACTGCTCCATTTTGCTGATTCATATAAACAAAAACAATACCCAGTTTTACTAAGATTGCCCTCAATAATACCTTAATCCTGATTTAGACTAAGAAAAACTAAAGGTCCTTTTCCTTCTTCCTCTTTCTCTCTCTGTAGTGTCTATGCATTTAAATTTTTTTATAAGTTTATTGAGATCCTGAATATTAGGCAAAGGTTTCCCTGGACACACACCATGTTATGTTGAAAACTCCTTTGTTGCCGATTCTGCCTGATTATTTTCATGTCTTTAATAGCCTAGAGATTGTTGTAGTTGATGTCAAAGGGGTTCGGAATATTGACACCTGACCTCAAACAAAAGAACAAAGTGAACTTTTCGAGGAGATCTGAGTGTGTTCAGTAACTGCTGGTAAAGGGTATCGGACGTTCATGATTCATTGACTGGATCTGCACCGCATAGAACGAAGTGGAGATTTGGTCCCTATCTAGTCATTAGTTTGTTACCCACCTACACTGACAGAACACATTCATTAGGTTAATTGGCTAATGGACAGATTTCTACATCGCTATTTGTTTTATAGACAGTTCTAGCATATAGATGCCAAATGTCTTGTTCTACCCTTGTGCATAATTCTTAGGATGACTTTTAGCCAGTCGAAACGTTGCCTAGGAATTGTTTATCGCGGCTGATTTAATACCCCTCCTGAAGCATGTATACTATTAATTTCTGCTTAAGAATCTCCAACAAAGGAATTACTTACACAAAGAGGGTGATCCCCTTCTAGCTGCAGGGATGGATCAAGACTGTGACACCAAAATAGATATGACTGTGTCCAGGTCCTCAAGACTGAATCACATTTAATGACTGTGCAAGTTGTGTGAGGAGGAAGGGAGGGCTGATGTCTCTCTGCGGCTGTGCAGTATAACTTGTTTTTTATTTACGAGGCTGTTAGAGAGGGGTTATGCTATGGCTTTGTCCCCAGCTCCACTGACTAGCTATTTGTATAAAGCCATATTTGGCAAAGGACAGGAAGAGGAACGATGTTAGCATAAAGGGAGGTTTCCCACAGGAGTTGTCGAGAGTAGTCCATTGAGAAAACCCTCAGTTGCTTTTAGCTCATGGAAACCTTTTCACCGACCTTGCCAAGGCCTTAATACTTATACCTGGGAAGCATTCAGCAGTCCAGAAAGTTTATTCATCAACTTTGACTTATCTTAATTAATGAAGGAGCAGAGAAATCAAAGGTATTTCCCTCTTTCAAAAAGCCGGGGTTTTCAATGCCCAACGGCTTGCTTCCTACTTAGAGCAAACATAGTAGTCGAATTTGATATATGGACTTATAAATCACACATGAGCACCAAACATGTTCTGCTTTAAGATATTAAGGCTCCCTCTTGACACATAACTTGGCTCTGATAGACATCTTTTTTTTTTTTTTTTTTAATGCCTCATTTGGAAAGGAAATTGAAATAGGCAATAAATAATCTCTTCATCTCTCCCAGGTATCCCTGGATTCAGGGCAAGAAGCCTTATAGGTATTGAGCTCCTCTCTGAAATCAATGCCTTTCCTTAGGGCTTCTGATCCAGTGAGTTTGAATTTGAGGTTGGGGTAAGTTCTAATGGCTGGAGTCTGCATGAATGAGGCAGCTCCAGGTCCAGTGTGTGTAGCACCCTTGCTGTATGGAATTGAACCTGAACCCTAACACCCCAGAGACCACCAGAGTTAACCATTGGAACCAAAGCATAGGAGCTGGGATGAATGCACTACCCGTGAACTGCAGTCATATCATGACTCAGCAATGCTAGGAATAGTTTTTTAAAGTAAAAGTTTTGAGATCTGAAGAAAGAGCAGACAACTGTTGACTCATTCTACTAAAGGAAGTCTTCAAAGAAGTTACTCAATCAAGACAATGCGTTTCCTGGTTTTCCACAAGAAAAACAAAACATCTGGTACTTTCCAATTAGTAATAAACTAAATCTAAAAGCAGAGTTTTATTCTTCTCTGAAATCAAGAGAATCACTTAAGTTATGAGGACATTATATTTATCTCCTTAATTCTTCATGGTGACTGTAGGTTTTATCTATCTTTATAGAGAGCTTTTAACATCTTTACAGAAGTATTATAAATAGAGCTATTTTCAACTCTTGTAAATGTCAAAGCAACACTCACCTGTATACTGTGTTCATAGAGGTTCTTGGCCCTCGCTCACAATCTCGTTTTTCCTACAGGGTCAGGTTAACCTGACTATGTGAGCAAAGTTGCCATGTGGTACCAGGCCGTATTTGCCGGGGATGCATAGTAAGAAATATATTGTGTCCGTATGTTTGATGAAGCCTATTGAATCTGGAAATAGATTAATATTGTATCTATTGAGCCATTCAGTCTTTTGGTTTTGTTTGTTTTGGGCATGACCATCTACTGTATACCAAACACATTAGACCATCTCTTGGCACCCTCGGCCTCATACACTATAATATATTCCGAATCGGTCCTTCATCACCAACACTAATAGCAGCATGGTCTAATGGAAAGTAGGAGGACTTTCAAATAAGTGTTCCAATTTCGTATTTGAGCAGGGGCCACTCACTTGTGTGGCCTGCTGCTGCTTATATTACCTGAATCTCAGATTCCTGATTTCTAACATAAGAATAAAATATCTCATATTTAAAATAGTTGGCAAGAGCAGTAAGTTTTTTCTGGAATTCCCATTTCATGTAAGAGGAAAGTATATAGGGGAAATAGCAGCAGTAAAAAGGAAAAACAGAAAAGGAGCTGAGTTTAGACGATACTATTTACGAGGCAAACTAAAGCCTGCTGTGCAGTACACAGCTGAAGAACCAAGACGGGGTGTGTCACCTGGGAAAGGACATTAAAGGCATGCTACTTAATGAGCCCATTGTATCCCAGAACTGGGGTCCAGATGTCTCCACCGGCTTGTTTGGTTTGACTGATAGTAAATGGGCCATCCTGTTTCTATTCGCCAGAACCATCTGCCACAGGACAAAGCCCATCCTTGTGAATCAGCAAGAGTAGGACTGAAAGTAGCACAGGTAGTTGGTGTAGAATTATTGTCCTGGGCTGACTTTGAAGATTTCTGTCTAGGGCCTGTGGTCCCTGGCTCAAAGTCGAGAAGTATGCTGTACTGTATTCTTGGATACGGCCTTTTCTTTCTGCCAAGTCTTCCTGAGTGTCTATGAAACTGAAGGGAACAGAGGACCAGACAGGGCAAGACATATCTCCTTTTGTCTTGTTGACTGTTTGGGATTTTTCCTCTCTCCATGCACCATAATGTTTCTTGATTTATTTTGAAAAATAACAGTTTCCTTAACTGTCACAGAGTTAGCACTAGCCTGGCCAGGAGCCCAGCCAAGGTGAATACCAGCGATGTGTGACGTCGACGCTGTGGGCTACAGCAGAGTGAGCACGGAAGTCCCGGGACCACGGGTGGGAGGGCACGGAGTCTCTGAGGTCAGAACCAGTTAAGTGCCTGTTTGATAAATGGGGTTGAATTATGCCCCCGCACAGAATCAGCTTATGCACTGCCTCTTTATGTAGTCTTTCGGGGTGGGTACCTACCTGAGTGTAGCCTCCAACCAGACAGTTAGATACATTCAGGTGCAATTTACGCGTCACAAAACACTGAAATTGCTTCAACTGGCAGGTGAGGGAAGTGAGACTATAGTCTTAATGAAGAGGAGGAATGCACAAAAGGGGAAACTGAAAGTTGATTATGGTCAGATGGTTCATGGAATGCTGATTAATCCCAGCAGAGACAGCAGCCAGTTGAAGAGTGACGTCCGTCAATGTGGGAGCCATGCTCAGAACTAGTTCGCAACTTAGAAGTGTGTCCGGCTTCTCTGGAAGAGCGGCAGGGTAGACAGAGAACACAGGCGATAGATGGATAGACCAGTGCATGGAGCGTGAGGACGTTCTCTTCTTATTCTTCCGAAATAGAGTGAAACAGGGAACAAGGTTCTGAGATGATGGCGAGAAGGGCAGGGGCTATGAGAGAGACGCCTGGGAAGTGAGTGGCAGAGAGAGCACCGTCACTGGAGGTGAGGTGGCCAAGGGCTGAAAGGCTGAGATAACACAGATTTTCTACAGGGAGATGATGGTCACAGGTGCTAGGGAAAGACCAGTGATGGAGAGAGGCAGTGAGCTACAAGCTAACTCTTCAAGAAATGAGGCTCAGTATATGATAGCCACAAGGAGAGACAATGCATGCTATAATCGCAGCCATGGCTTTCAAATTGCTGAAAGGTTTTATTGAGATGGAAAGAAAATGATCTGGAAGCAGCATTACATTGCAAAGAAGACAATTACTGAAGTTCCTGGTTGGGTAGCACAGGGCTTTGATGGAGAAAACAGCAACCCCATGAAAAGGCTATAGGATAAGTAGTGTCCTCAAAGGGACCCAGATTTCAGATGTCAGAGAACAGAGAAGAGTAAGGAAGATGATCATGGGCTGGGAATGTGGGTCTAATTTGGGGACAAACAAAGCCATATGGAAATGACACTGATTGATGAGGGATGACCTGGTGGTTTTAGGAGAATAAAGCCATTCTTATGGGTCTGGGACTATGAAATTTAACTTTGTCATGATGATGATGATGATGATGATCATGATGATCATGATGTTCAGACCTGTTCCGTGCTTATCACTTTGGATACAGCCTATATATATCAGATTTGTTCTATTAGTGTGGTTTCTATCTCCCAGACCACATTTATTAATATTGATCTGCTGGGCTTGAAATAACCTCAGAGGCCTTTTAGTTTATTCCTGTTTATTGTGTGTGCGTGTGTGTGGTCAGTTTTATGGAGGTATAATTTATATGCAGTAAAAAGTGAGATTCGCCCTTTTTAGTGTATCATTTTATGACTTTTGACAAATGAATATACCACCAAATCAAGATCTGTTTTCAAACAGCTCTCAAAATTCACTGTTGCTTATAGCCAACACCTTATTACTACCCTCAGCCCCTGGCAACCACTGACCTATTTTGGTCTCTATAAATTTTGCCTTTTCCAGAATGACAACTAAACGGAATCCTATAGTATGTGGCCTTTTAAATCTAGTTTCTGTCACTTAAATATGATGCAGCTGCCATTCATTCTTGTGGTTTTCAGTGGTTTGTTCCTTTTCCTTGCTGAGTGTTATTCCATTCTATGGCTATAACAGTTTATTTGCGATTTTACCAAATGAAAATATTTGTGTTGTTTCTCAGTTTTGGTGATTATTAATAAAGCCACTATAAATATTTATGCATAAGCTTTTGTGGGAACATAACTTTCACTTACTTTTCTTGGGTAAAAATCAAGAAGATTGCTGAATCATATGCTAAATAACTGTTTAATTTGCAAAAAATGACAAAACCGTTTTCCAAAGTGACTGTCTCGTTTTGCTTTCCTACCAGTAATGCTCCTATCGTCATCGCTCCTCATCCTTGCCAGTGTTGATACTGTCAGTTTTATGGGGGTGTTTTTATTGGGATTTTTTTTGGGGGGGGGTCAATCAGGTGGGTGTGTAGTGTTATTACACTGTGGTTTTAATTTGCACTTCCCTAGTGACTAATGATGTTCAGCATCTTTTCATGTGCTTATTTGCTATTTATTTGTAAATATTCTTTGTTAAAACTTTTTGCCTACTTTTTAAAATAGTTTTTTTTTTTTATTATTGAGTTTTGAGAGTTCTTTACATATGCTAGATACAGGTTCTTTACCTAACATGTCTTTCAAAAATATTTTATTTAAGTCAATTGGTTATATTTTCATTTTCTTAGCAATGTATTTGAAAGAGCAGATATTTGTATTTTGATATATTTCAATTTGTCAGTTTCTTTCTTTAATGGATTGTGCTTTTGGTTTGGTACCTAAGAAATCACTGCCTAACCCAAAGTTACAAATGCTTTTTCTAGATTTTATTTTAGGTATTTTATAGTTTATGGTTTTACATTTAAATTTCTAATCAATTTTAAGTTAATTTTGGGTATAATGTAAAATAAAGGTCAAGGATTATTATTTTTGTATATTGATGTCCAGTGTTCCCAGCACCATTTGCTCCTTGTGCACTTAAAAAATATCGGTATTCTGTTGTTGTTCAGGTTGTTTTATACATACTAATTAGCTCAAGTTGGTTGCTAGTTTTGTTCAGGTTTCATTTTCTTCCTGATTTTTCTTTCTATTTGTTTTACCCAATACAGAAACAGAAGAATATTTAAGTTTCCAAGTCTAGTTGTGATTTTGTCCATTTCTGCTTTCAGTGTCTTACTTTTTTCCCTTTTCAATCTGATCATCTCTGATTTTTATTTAGTTTGTTTTGATTATTTGCCCTTAATAAAGTTATGGATATGGTTGAATTAAAATCTACCATCTTGCTTGTTTTCTATTTGTTCCATTTTTCTGCATACTTTTGGATTATTTTAAATTTTATTTTATTTATCGCCATTATTGTATTGTTTTTTTCTTTTTACTACTTTTTAAAGAAAAGTGTGTTGTGTTTACTTTTATTTCAACAATTTCGAGAGATTTTTGATTCTTTGTGTAAATTTAAGTGTCTGTCACATCTAAAGAACTTACTTTTATACTTTTTAATGTGTGTGTGCTGCTAATGAATTCTCTCATCTTTGTCATAAAAAGTCTTTAATTTGCCTTCCTTTTGAAGGATATCTTCCATGTATATAGAACTTTCAGTTGCAATGTATTTCTTTCAACATGTCTCATATTCTCTTACTTTTTGAGGAGAAACATGTTGTCAGTTTTACCTTTGTTCCTCTGTATCAGTGGTTCTCAACCTGTGGGTTGCCTAAGACCATCAGAAAACATATTTCCAATGGCAATTCATAACAGTAGCAAAATTACAGTTATGAAGTAGCAACAAAAATAATTTTATGGTTGGGGGTCACCACAACATGAGGAACTGTATTAAAGTGTCACGGCATTAGGAAGGTTGAGAACCATGCTCTATATGTAATGAGTTCTTTTTCTGTGGTTAAGATTTTCTGTTGCTTTTTGGTTTCCACCATCTTGTAGATGTCTCTATATATATCTATTTTATTATTTATCCTGCTTACCTGCCTGGTGTGCTCAGTGGATTAAGCATTGTCCCATGGATTGAGAGGTCCCAGTTCAACTTCCGGTCAGGGCATGTGTCCAGGTTACAGGCTATATCCCCAGTAGGGGGTAGGTAGTAGGCAGCCAGTCGTTTCTCTCTCACATGGATGTTTCTTTCTCCCTTCTTCTCTGTTCCTAAAAAATCAATAAAAACATATTTTTTAAAAAAGTTATTTATCCTGCTTGGAAATTGCTGAGCTTCTGGAATTTGTGCATTTAATGTTCTTCATTATTTTTAAAAAATTCTTGACCATCATCTTTTAAAATAATATTCCATCATCTCTCTTGCCTTTTTCTCAGATTCAGTGGGTGTACATTATAGACCATTTGATATTATGTAATTGCCCTTGGATGCTCTCATCTGTTTTATTCACTCCCTTTTTTTTTTCATGTTTTAATTTAGGAAATTTCTATTTAGGAAAAACTCAAGTCTGCTGAGTTTTTTCTTCAGCTGCATTGTGTCTCTTGAAGTGACAGTGGAGGGCATTCTTCATTCCTGATTCTGTGTACATGTTTCTAGCATTTCCAGTTGACTCTTCCTTATAGTTTCCATATCTTCACTGACATTCAATATTTGTTCATGCATGTTGACCACCGTTCCTGCTGGAGCCTTCAAGGTGCTTATTACAGTGATTTTTAACTCACTATAGTATGGCCCAACAGATGGGCCATCTCTGGTTCTGTCCATTGCTTTTTCTCTTGTCAGTGGATTGTTTTGTCCTTCACTTTCTGCATGTCTCAGAATTTTTCATTGAATAATGGGTATTATGTGTAAAACTGTAGAGAGTGACGTAACTAGTATTGATGCTTGGAAATGTGTCTACCCCTGTCTTCTGCTAGGCTGTTATTGGGGGGCGTTAGGTCAGTCTATTCAGAAGTGAGTTGGGTTTGGGGTCTTATTATTGTTATGGGTTTATTCACTGTATCCCTGGCTTCAAATTCCTCTTGCATTACCTTGTGCTTAGGGTGAGGTCTCATTTGGCGTTTTGTTTAATGTTCCTGCCCCACCCTCAGCAATAGATGTTCTCTGTGTACCTATACTTCAGAGAGGGTCTCTCTCCATTCTTGCCACTTGGTAGACTGCTGTTGCTTATTATTTGGTCCTTGCTACTTTAGTGGGGACAAGTGTGTTCTGTTTTATTAATAAAAAATCATGGAGGCATGGAGAAGAATAGTTGAGGTGCTACAAATTCTCCTTGCCTCTGCCATTTGCAGAGGTCCTATATATTCATACCTGCTCGCACTTGGACTTTAGAAATTGATGAAAATTTTTATCTGGGCTTGTTTTCACTACTTGTATGGCAGTCCTCACTGCCTTTCATTCCCATTAGTAAGCCCATAATCATATTGCCTCTCTCAAAGATATCTGTCTTCTCTTAGGATTTAGACGAGCTGGATTCCACCCAACATGAGTTTTTTAGGGTAAAAACAAAGTAAGATTTATAGTTTATCAAGTCTTTTCTAGTTGGTAGGGTAGGAGTGACACCCTTTCTACATTTCTACATCCCAGGAAGAAGTCAGAAGTAAGTATGAGCTTTAAAATAGAAGATTTATTTTAGCATTTTTTCACTTTCATTCATACCAGAATGGATGTTAAAACTCTTTTGATCTTGATTATTTTGCTATTTCTTCTCATCAAAAATAGACCTTGGCTGATACAGCTCTGAGTCCAGCCTCTACAGTTTCAACAAGAAGACAATTGTACATTCTACAGAAGGTGACTCTACATGAAAGAATGGCATCCTTGGGCAGTAAGCAGTCCCCATCGCCAGTGGGGTTATCCGCCCCCTATTCACTGCCAAATTATGACGGTAATGAGTCACAGGCGCATTTCTAAATATATCCACAGCCCTGCAAAGTGTTTCAGGGGCACATCTATCAATTATGGTCATGAGAAAGGTCGTGATAGTACAGGCTTTCACCATAATTTAGCTCTCCCTCTCCAGTTTGCCTTGGGTATGTTGAAATACTGTGAGTGCTCAGTTAGAAGCATTGTTCACTTTTGAAGATGACTTACTGGAAATGAGTAAAATATCTGAGGGAGGCCATTCCATTTAAAGGCCTATTTCCTCATTCAAAAGCTTTTTTGTGTAATAAAAGTATCTCAAAAACTCTTCTGTGAAACACACCAAACCCATTCCTTCTAAATCATTGATTAGAATCCACAACTTCAAGTGAAGAAAAGAGTCACTGTGGACTTGGATGCTGGCCACTTGCCCTGAATTCCCCTCTCATACACTCCTGTTAATAACAAAAGCAGTGTTGATACTGCTGTGTTGTTTCTTCACAGCCGGATGAGTCGTTCTGAAAGTGTGACCCTCGCAGCACTTGGGCAATCCATAAAGTCGCTGACATTCTACAGTAGCTATAAAATAGGCTGGAATCTTAGAGAAAGCTACCCCCCAAGTTAGCCTTGGATAAAAGAAAATTGTGAATCCCATTATTTAGAATAGTGTTCCCTAACTAACAACAACAACAATCGGCATTTTTTACAGCCTATATAAATAACATCTAATAAGAGAAATCAGAAAACACTTCAAAATTAAATATTAAAAGATCTTCTAAAGCCAATACTTTTAACCTAATGAAAGCAGTACAGACTTTCTTTTTTTTTTTTTATCCTCACCCAAGGACATTTTTCCACTTTTTTTGTTCAGGTACAGTGGGAGGGAGAGAGAGAGAGAGAGAGAGAGAGAGAGAGAGAGAGAGAGAAACATCGACGTGAAAGGGACACGTCGAGTGGTCGCCACCCACACTACCCAATCAGGGCCGGGGACAAACTGCAATCGAGGTACGTGCCCCTAGTGGGAACCGAACCCAGGTCTCTCTGGACCACAGGCCAAAACTCTAACCACTGAGCCAAACCGGCCAGGGCCAGACTTTCCTTTGCAAACTTTTACTCTAAAATCATTTGGAGTGGTCAAACCTCAGGAGATTATTTATCACAGTGATTGCTATCAATAACCTGTTTCCATGTTCTGCCCACGTGGCATGTCAGTTTTCCCCTGAAGATTAAGGGTCATATTTTCCACATACTATTCAGATAGAGAATGAATTCCAAAATGAAGTCACACTTTTTTCTCGTCTGCTTATAATTTGAAACTCATACATTTTCCTCTCTAATTAATGTGGAGTCTTTTTTTTTTTTTTTTAACAGTACTTCATCACTCATTGTTATTCATTTTCCATGTATTTATACTAATGATGAGTGGTGAAGTTCTTAAACTACTAAGTTTATGATCATCCGCAGCTCTGTGAAGGCCTGGAACCACATCATAAGTCTTTTGACACAAAAGTAGACTATATTTATTTTGGAAGAAAAGCAACATTAGTGAAAACCAAACCATTTGGATATATTTTTGTTTGTACTAGAACTAAATTAATCAAATCAGAAAAAAATTGCCTAGCAACATCTGACATTAAAAAGATTCCAAAACAAAAACTAAACCACATGGAGGATGAGATAGAAGACAGCCCGAGTCGTCCAGATAAGAGTCACAATCTGTAAGTGAAGCTGCCTTTAACCCTAAAGAGAGAAGGTAGAACAGAAATTGGAACAGAAATTCGAGTTAGATACAGAGGAAGCACTAAGTTAATGTGGGCTAACACATAGCGAGTGCTTACTAGATTTCAGAACCTGCCCCAGGGGCGTTGTATACATAGGATTTAATTCTTACAGAACCAGTTATCTCCAACCACAAAGAAGCAGGGCAGTGTAGTTCAAGACCAGTCAACTCTTTTTTTTTTTTTTTTTAATCCTCACTCCAGGACAGATTTCCATTTTTTGTTCAGATGGAGTGGGAGGGAGGGAGAGAGAGAGAGAGAAACATCGATGTGAAAGGTACACATCGAGTGGTTGCCACCCGCACGACCACCCAGGGCCGGGGCCAAACTGCAACTGAGGCATGTGCCCTGAGTGGGAACCGAACCGGGGTCGCTCTGGACCACAGGCTGACACTCCAACCGCTGAGCCAAACCGGCCAGGGCAAGACCAGTCAACTCTTAAAACCCAACACTGATCTGTTTAGATTCTTGCTAGATTCTAATCACTTTTAGGGACCTAGGCAAATTAATTATCTTCAAATTATAGCCAGAAAGTAGTTTTTGAAATATATGTCTTTGCAGGTATAAAGTAGAGTTAGTCACTCAGAAAGTTAGTTAAAAAGAGCATTTAATTTTCCAAACTTTCTAATTGTTTGAGTTCTTTGTATTGAAATATACACAGATGTGGGCCGTCCTTAGTGAGATGTCCATAGAGGCAGCCCTGCGGGCCAAGCTGGCCATGTTAAAGATGCATTTTACCAAGGTGGGGGCTTGGGGGACATATGATTAAGGTATTGGTATGAAGACATGCTTTAGTGGTAGATGGAAACCCAGCAATGGCAGACACTTGATACATAGATGACCTGGTTTCTGGTTTATAGGACATTGGTTTATTTTCCATTATTATTGAGGCCATGGAAAAATCTGTATCTGATGGGAAAAAATGGGAATTTTGTAAAAATTTTACACTGCTAGGTAATATGCATACTTAGTATTTGCCATTTTATTAATTAATGATTTAATGAATCCATTGTTGTTTTGCCTCAAGAATGATTTGGTAAGCTGTAGAGTCTTTTCTATATGGCAATGTTCCTAAGAATGCTAGTCGAGTATTAGATGAATAACCCAGGGGAGAAATTAATGAATCGTTTAGAGCTTTCTGAAACTATCACCAAGATGGGCTCTCCACATGTAATCAACCAGCTTGTGGTTTGCATGGCTTAGATATTTACTTGGCTTTCTTGGTTTGGTTACATTTTTGGTGTGTGGGTATGTGTATTTGCGTATATGTAGGTTTTTTTATTTTTATATTTTTGTGTGCCATAAGCTAAACCCTGTGAATTTTTACCTCATCAGTCTCAAGAGATGACAAGGCTCAGAACAAATTAAGGAGAAACAGATAGCCTAAAAAGTTACATCCTTCCTAGTAGGCTCAGTTCTTGTATACCACTCCCAAGGTCTCTCCTTAATGGTTATTGTATTTTCTTTAGAGTAAACAAAACTAGGCTTCCCTTCAAATGCTTTATCTAATCTACATGGGGCTGTCAAGAAGGTCATTTTATCTAGGCCAGAAAGAAAAATTATAATGAGATAGGAGCAGGAACTAAGAAATGCTTAATGAGGTTAATTTATTTTTCAAACTTGGTAGGGAAAATTATTTTGTCTTTCTTGGCAGATGAGGAGAAAAACATCCTCTCTATTCATCTTCATGCTGAATTTTTCAAGAATGAACAGGTTGATTAATTGGCTCCCTAAGTTTTACCAGTATTGTGAAAAAAATCTATTCTTTCTACTGAATCTTCTCAGCCTTGGTCTTTCTTCCTTCATCCCTCTTGGCACTTTTTCTCTCTGCTGAAAAACATGCCCGAAGACATATTCCTTATAGATAAAACATTCCATCCTGGGTCAGCGGGCTTCCGGACACAATTCTCCCCTTCCTGTATCGCTCAGAGTTATCTGTAACTCCTGGCAAGGTTCCTAGATGCATTGTGGGGAACTAGCCTTAAGAAGTCTGGAATTCCCAAATCCACCCTAAGAATGTTATTTGGGAATCTCCAAGATTATCAAGTCCAAGAGAAATATAATAGTTACGATAGTCTTCTCCCATGCTTTCTAAAAATTACACAGGTACTAAAACACACATATGATTCTCATGGGTAAAAAATATGTTCGCTTTTATATGGATTATAAGTAAAAACAGTTTTCTGTAATCAGAGATCCAGAAGGGTGTTGTCTATAAAAAGGTGAAAACTGCAACATTGGAAAATATTTAGTCATATTGTCTAAGAATCTGAGGATTTTTCTTCTCCTGCCTTTATCTATCTATCATCTATCTATCTATCTATCTATCTATCTATCTATCTATCTATCTAATTTATATTAATTTGTGATAATAACACTTAACATAAGATCTCCCTCTTAGCAGAATTTTAAGTATATAATACACTATTGATGACTATAGGCTTTACGGTAGATTTCTAGGACTTATTCACCTTGTAGAACCAACAATTGTACCCTTTGGCTAATTCTTTCCCATTTCTTCCTCCCTCCAGCCTCTGGCAATCACCATTCTACTCTCTGTTTCTATGAGCTAGGCTATTTTAGGTTCCTCATGTAAGTGGTATCATATAGTATTTGTCCTTCTGTATCTGGCTTATTTCAGTTAGCACAGTTCATCCCTGTTGTCCCAAATGGCAGGATGTCCTTCTTCCTGAAGGCTGAATGAACATCTACATTGTACATAAATACCACTTTTCTTTCCCCATTTGTTTACGAGTGGACCTGTGGGTGGCTTTTCTGTCTGGCTAGCACGAATAATGCATGAGCATGGGAGTGGGGGTCTGTCTTCGAGAGTCTGAGTTCAGTTCTTGTAGATGTGTACCCAGCAGTGGGACGGCTGATGGCATGCAGTCCTATCTTTAGGTTTCTGAGGAACCTGCACATTGTTTTCCACTGTGACTGTACCTATTTCCATTCATACCAAGAGTGCACAAGGGTTCCCTTCTTCCCACCTCCTGGTTTTGAAGGTTACTCTGACGAAATTATCATTGCAGCTTCGTATTTCTGATTTCAGTAGAAACTTGGATATTTGGGAGTAAATATTTGCTATGTGAAAAAGATGTTCAAAGGTTTACATTTAGATGGACTCTCTGGACACAGTGGCTGATTTCTAGGGAACCAGTTTTCTAAGACTTATTTATAGCAGGACCAGCTGTGTGTCAGCTGGCCAGGCAGGGTGGGATCAGAGAGTAGGTGAAGTTTGGTTTTGCCCTTGACTGCTTTTCTGTGCACTTTCGCTTCCCTTCTGCAGCGGCACATGTCCGTCCCCTCAGTAACCTAAGAACTTCACGCTGAAGTGCTATGGAGCGTTGGAAGATCGAGCCATCCTGGTGGTATACCTGGGCCGGGGCACAAGGATCTTCTCCAAGTCAGGGTCTGAACCTTTCTCATTCAGGCCTACTTCTTCAAATGGCATTATGACAACTAAAGATTTCTCTGGAAGTGAGTGAGTGTGAGTGTGTGTGTGTGTGCTCACAAAGGGGAAACAGACCTGGGAAATGTGGAGGAAAGGAACGAGGGGTTCCTGGACCTTTAGACCACATTTTTCATACCCAAATACCCCGGAGAGGAGACTTGTTAAGCACACTACCACAGAAATGTTGATTTTCTGCACTCTTGTTCCAAACTGCAACCCTAACCTTTCAAACACCACTAAGCAGCTAGGCCAGTGGCTTGGCTTGGTGAGGAGTACACAACCAGGGACCCCTTCTCCCTGTTTGCAGACCTGCCTTAACCCCTGCTGCTGAGGAGCAGTATCTCATAGTTACAGTCCATTCCTTAGTCACGGACTGTCCTGACTGGGGAGCAGACACACGGTCATATCGATGCTGGAGGCCCTTTTAGTGATCCGGAGAAAATTTGGATAACACCGAAGAATGGGGGGAAAAAGATCTATAATCTCACCATCCAGAGGTAATTTTTATTAATATTTTGATGACTATTCTTCAAGTTCTTTTAAAAAATGTTCTTGTGTGTGTGTGTGTGAGAGAGAGAGAGAGAGAGAGAGAGAGAGAGATTTGTCATAGTGCTTTGTGCTTTGTAGCACCTTCTTTCATCTGTTAGCTCATTATGGACATTTTCCCATGACAAGAAAATATTCCTCTGGAACTGCCATTCTCAACTGGGTGCAATTTTTTTTATTGCCTGCTGCCTGAGGACATTTGGTAACATATGAAAACAATGTTTCCTTCTGGCATCCTTTGGGTGGACGCGAGGGATGCTGCTGAACCTCCTACAGTACACAGGGCAGCCCCGTGGAGGAATCATCTAGTTCAAAATGTCCGTAATGCTGAGGTTTAGAAACTCTCCTTCATAACATTATTTTAAATAGCTACCTAGCATTCTGTCCTAAGGTAGGATCACCCACTGCCGCATTGATGAAAATTCAGTCGTTCCCACGTTTTTGTTGCTATTATAAAAAAGCTGTTGAATATTCTCGGTCACATATTTGGATGTACTTCTGCTTAGACTGAACTAGAAAAACACTTAGATATGAAAATTGGTGGATCCAAGAAGATGCACTGTTTTGAGCCTTTAACCACTGTTCTCAAATGTTTCTGTGGAAAGCTGACTTCGCTGAATCCTTCCACTGGTATGATATTTCTGCCTTTAAATCTTTAAGCCTTTTTTGCTGGTCAAAGTCTACCTTCTTAGAATGTCTCATAGTTATTTGCAGGGACTTTTTGCCTTTTGCTTGAGTCATAGAAGATTCAGCAGAGAGGAAGAGAAGTGCAGTAGCATCTATGGGCCCTTTCGCTTTAACCACACACAGGGAGTTGGGGGTGAGAGGAAGGTGTGAGCAGAGGTTAGGATGCTCTTCTCATTCCCAATCTACCTTGGACCAAAGGGATTGTGGGTCTAGCCCTGGGGAGAATGAACAATGGTTTGACCAAAATGTACATCCAGGCATTTGTCATACCCACATAAACCACTGGATTAAAATGAGATGATACGTATCGAGTGCTTGGCATAGAGCCCCAGATGTAATAAATGCTTAATACATTTTAGCTACTATTACAATTTTAGAGTTAGAATAATCCAGTCCCCCTATTTACCAAAATTTCCTGTTAGGTCCTGGAGAAGTCTAGTGTAGACATATCTTCATTATTTCCTTGGACAGTGATCTTCCTTTTAGGCATGACAGCTCTCTTTGTTCAGGACCTGCACTGCTAAATATGGTCTCAAACCACCAGTATGTGCAGCTTAGCTTAAATGTTTATCACAAAACAAAACATCCAGCTTTTTAAAAAGGCATGTTCCTATGACAGCACATCATATATTCACAAGAGACCGAGTAAATACAGGTGTGCTTTTCTACTTCAAATTAATCATTTTATAAATTATTTCTTTAAGTTATTAATTTGTATTGTAGTCAGATTGTTTTTTTTGTTGTTGTTTGTTTGTTTGTTTTTACATTTCTCTTTTTTTGGGAGCCAGACATAGGTCTATCCTATCAATATTGACTGAAAATTCATTTTGATGGTAAAATTTTTACATACAGTATTCATAGCATTTTTCAAAATGTCTCTTGACCTGTGCTCAGATGTCTGTAAAACACCCTTTTAATTGTATGGAGGGTACATAAAGGGTTCCAGGGTCCACCACACTTGAAACCCGCGGAGAGAAGGGTCCATGCGTTTTCATCTCTATACCCAGTGCCCAGCACCGTGTGTATCAGAGATGCTCAATACATGTTCATTGAAAGAAACTGAATATGATACATTCCCCAGTATCTGTAATGCCAAACCTTGTAAAGCGTTAAATAAAATGAAGAAAATGGTTGTTTATTTATTTTTTCTTGGCTCACTGAATCAATCTTTCTATTTTTTTTTTTCTTCCCACCCTCTTCCTCCCAGCCTCCCTCCCTTCTTTCCATCCTAAAAAAAAAAAAAAAGTTATATTTCTGGGGCTAGGCAGGCAGTGGAATGTAGTAAAAAATCAGAAGAACTGATTCCTTAGCTGTTTTAGACTTAACCAGTTGTGTGTACATTTGACCTCCAGTATCCATATAAAGATACTGTTAAATAGGAGGTACAATATTTCAGTACATTGATGCTGTTTTTTCCTTAGAGAGTGAGAAACCACTGACCACACACAGATTTTTTTCCTCAGTGTTCTGAGAAAAAAATAGATTGCTATTACTGTTTTCAGAAAAGGAAGCTAATTCCAAACAGTTCAAACTATCATCTCATCAGAAACACTGCTTTGCCTGATATTGCACAACCAACATCACGTTCAGTTTGCACCGCAGGGCTTCTCGGGAGCAAGTTGTGGTTCCCAGATCTTCATATTTGCATGTCAACCAGATAATTCATAGGCTGCTCCTTGTATCTCTGAGAAAGTATATTAACACTGAGATCTTGAACCCACCACATTTTCGTCCATTGCCTCAGTGCTAATGTGTAGAAACCCTGCTTGGCTAAGCCCTGTGCAGCCCTTAGCTCTGTGGGATGACAGCAGGCATACTTGTCTTGTGAAAGAAATGGATGCACAGTTCACACCTAGCGCCATGGTGGGCATAGCTTCTGCAGGCATACTTTGTCAGGTCCTTTTTGTTCCGAGAGTGCTGACAGTTTTTTAAAAATCATGGGTGCTATTCAATTTCATCTAATTCCTTTTCTGTACCTACTAGAATGATTATACGATTTCTCCCTGTAACCTGTTAATGTTTAGAATCATTGATCTTATATAATGTTAACCTTCTGTTTCAACCCATATTGGTCATAATCTTCAGCGTTTTATGTTCATTGCTGGATGTGGTTTGCTGGTATTTTATTTAGGTGCACTTATGTGCAAGAGGGAGTTTGGCCCCTGATTTCCCTTTCACTTAGGGACCCCTGGTTTTGGTCTCAAATGTTTACTACTTGTAGAAAATGAACTTAGTAGTGTTTTTTGTTTTTCTGTTCTCTGGGTCAATATTTTTAGGATTGCATATACTGTATGAACTTTACATTGATTGGTAGACCTTGTCTATCATGTCATTGAATCTTGGTGTTTTCCCTGTGGGATGATTGTAAACTGTTACTCAATTTTATTAATTTTAGTGTTTCAGTATTTTGAGTTCAATTCTTTCTTGAATTTTGTTATTTTTTAAAATTATGTTTTACAATTATTCATTTTAGCTAAGTTTTCAATTTTAGTGATATAAGGTCATTCCAAATATTATCTTAATAACCTTTTAATCTCTGTCATTGTGCCTCCCAATTTTATTTCTGTTGGTTAATTTTCCTTTGTTTTTTTAGTCAAACTTATCATTGTTCTTCTATTAGTCATTTTTTAAAAAAATAACTTTTGTATCTTTGTTTTCTATTTAATTTTTATTCATTTCTGTTCTTACTAGTTTTATTTTACTACTGCACGTGGGCTTTGTTATGTTGCAATGCTGCTTAACTTATTAGTATTCAGATTTTATATTATAAATTTTCTTAAGACAATCAATGTTTCTAAGTACTGCTTTAGCTATGTTCCACGTTTTGATATATTCTACTGAATTTCATTTTCTTTCAGTTCTAAATATTGTCATTTTTCATTATTATTTTGTTTCTTTGTTTATAGGAAGTATAGTTTTAATTTTTAAAAGTATGATGGTTTTTAAATTATTAGTGGATTATTATATGGAAGTCAAGTAATGAGGTCTGCATGATATAAAATCTTTGAAGTTTTTTTGAGACTTGCTTTCTAGCAACTTTTATATTTTTTCTTTATGTATTAAAATTTATTTTATATATGGATTTTATATGTCCATTACATTAAAATAAGTAAACATGCTATTCAAACCATAGCCTTATTGACATTTTTGTTTATTTATCTGTTTGATATTTCTGTTTGTTTATTTGTTAATTACTGAGAATATTTTTTAAATCTCCCACTGTGGTAATAGATTTATCAATTGTCATTTTATAGTTATATAAATTCTTGCTTTATGTATTTTGATCTATATTATTAGTTTCATATAAGTTTAGAACTTTTATCTACCTGATGATTTAAACCTTTTATTTTTATATTATGACCAGATCTATTTCTAGAAATATTTTATGTTAAAATTTGGTTTTATTTTATATTAATTTAGTTAATCCGCCTCTTTTGGGGGGGAGGGGGCTAATGTTTGCCTGATATACTTTATTCTATTCTCCCACCTTGTCTTTTTTTTTTAAGGGCACAGTTTAATAATTTTAGTAAATTTATGGAGTGGTAAATCCATCACCATAAAATGGTTTTAGAACATTTTTATTATTCCCAAAAGTTTCCCCTTGACCATTTGTAGTTAATTTCTGCTCCCATTTCTAGCCCACAATTGATCTGACTTTTATTTCTATAAATTTACCTTTTGAACATTTCATATAAATGAAGTTATATACTGTATTGTCTTTTGCATCTGGTTTCCTTGACTCAGCATAATGTTTTGACACTCTTTTGTAGCATGTTTGTTTCCTTTCATTGGTGAATAGTATTCCATCCCAGGCCACATTTAAGATTTTTTTTTTTTAATCCTCACCTGAGGACATTTTTTGTTTGTTTGTTTTGTTCAGTTAGAGTGAGAGGGAGAGAGAGACAGAGAGAGAAACATTGACATGAAAGACACATGGAGTGGCTGCCACCCGCACGACCCAACTAGGGCCGAGGACAAACTGCAACCGAGGTACGTGCCCTTAGCGGGAACCGAACCTGGGTCTCTCTGGACCGCAGGCGGATGCTCTAACCGCTGAGCCAAACTGGCCAGGGCTTAAGATGTTTTATTTGCTTCAATGTTCTACCATATTATCATGTATCTTGCTTGGGAATCACTGGGATTCCTAAATCTGAAACTCTCAACAACTCTGAAAAATTGTCAGACGTCATCTTTGTGAATGCTATTTTCCACCCTATTCTCTCTTTTGTGTATTACTGGAATTCTGAAGTACACAGATATTAGGCCTTCTCCTTTTATCCCTTCATGTCCTTTAACTTCTCATCATCTCTTTCTATCTCACTTATATTCTGAAATATTTTTTTTGCATTTTTCTATTAGTTCAGATGTGTTCACATCTTCCATTTTTAATTTGTCATTTAACTATTCATTGAGTTTTTCTATGCAAATATATGTTTTTCACTTCTAGACATTTTATGTAGTTTTTTTCAGAAATTCCTGGTTATTCTTTTCTCACTTACATCTTATTTTTATAAATATATAAAACATCTGCTTTGTACTTAGTGTCAGAAAATTCCAGTATCTGAAATGTATGCATATCTAAGTCTGCTATCTGTTGCTTCTGATGTCTCTCATTCCTGCTGCCCCATTTCCTTGTGTGTGTTGGAGTTTTACTTTGAAATCATGAGCCTTGATTTAATGAACTCCTTGAGTCCTGATTGTGATGTATTACTTCAGAGGAGGATTGTATTGTTTCTTCTTGGGAGGTTTGTTTTATAATTCGTTGAAGGTAGGAGGGAAATTATATTGCCACTATCAGACACAAATTTTTTGTTTCGCTCTCTTTCTTTCTTCTTCTGTTATTTTCATGTTATATAAGCAAAGTCTAGGAAGGCTCTAACACCATATCCAGTTTTTCCCTTTTATGAATTTTGTTCACTTTTTCATTTCTTATTTAATGATTTCAGTTACCAGAAAGAAAAATATTTCAGATTTTAAGCCAACTGAGGGGGCTTTAGGCCAAGTGTGTAATGGTAAATGCCTCAAATAGCAGGTTTTGAACGGCTTTAGCTAAAGGCCAAAACTCTGTGATGAGCTAATGAAGCAGACACTTGTCTATTTTATAGGGCATGGCTAATGACTGCAGTGTCCTCTCTTTATATTCTGCGTGTTGTAATGGGTGATGCCATCAGAAAGTCATCTCTTTGTGCAAGGAGAGGTATTAGACTTTGGATGTTACTCAACCCACAAGCTAATTAAATCCTTATTTTTTTTGTTTTTTTCTTCTTTTTCCATAATTGTACAAATCATTTAAATATAACATATTCATATTTTGTAAGCTTTATTGTTAGGGACCTCCTATGACCAAGTGGTTTCTTTCACCCACTTGCCCATATATAGCAAAAGCTGTATTTTATATACAGAGTGTAAAATACATTTAATAGATAAAAAAAAAAAAGGCCCAAGGACAGCATTAAATCTGAGTCAGATTCACATTTCTTATTAATTGTTTACACAAGACATGCATGTCAGTACTTTTCCAATATATTTCAGGATTTCTTCTGGAGGAAACCATTTCTGTTTAAGATCTATCCGTATTTGTGGATTAGAGAATACTAAAATTAATACATTGAAAGCCACTGTTGTCATATATTATAGTTATGATTTTTAAGACAACTCACATAAATGATTTTCTTCCTCTAAAAATCTCACTTTCAAATAATCTAAATTATTTTCATGAATATGGAAATTTTTCTTTGCTGTGATTAAAATAAAAAGTGCCCGACCCATTGTAGATGATTAATACACTTTTGTACTGTGGATGAAATGAATGTTTCATTTTTAATCTGGAAATTCATTTTATGTATCTTATCTGATTCTACAGTTTTAGAAGCATAACTTCAAATTCTGTGATCTCAGAAATAATAATTTGTAATTCAGATAGTTACTCTTTACAATACCTGAAAGTGGTAGGGTTGAAGTTGGGGGACCCTGCATATTATGGAATCCCCAAACTAGTATTGAGCCTATCTCTAGAACTTGGAGGTAGTCCCAGTCGAAATTGTTTTCCTCCAGACAAAATAAATACGTAAATTTGGATATATGTTTAAACCTATTTATATACCTGATATTAAAAAAGAAACGTGCCCTGGCCAGTTTGGCTCAGCGGTTAGAGCGTCGACCTGCGGTACAGAGAGACCCAGGTTCGGTTCCCGCTAAGGGCACGTACCTCGGTTGCGGTTTGTCCCCGGCCCTGGTCGGTTGTGCGGGTGGCGGCCACTCGATGTGTCCCTTTCACATCGATGTTTCTCTCTCTCTCTCTCTCTGTTCCTCTCTCTCCCTCCCACTCTACCTGAACAAAAAAATGGGAAAGTGTCCTCGGGTGAGGATAAAAAATAAAAAAGAAACACATATTTCAAATTCTTAAACATGTCCATTTTGTTTCATTTTTGAGTGAAAGATCCTTGAATACCAGCATAGATATTTCCTTGAACATGTCAAGTCTTATTCCTCATGAAAAGGTACCTGGTGAAAAGATATTTAATTTTTTAAAATATGTTTTTATTGATTTTTTTTTAACAGAGAGAGAGACATAGAAACATCCATGTGAGAGAGATACATCCATAGGCTGCCTCATGCACGCCCCCTACTGAGGATCGAGCCCGCAACCCAGGCATGTGCCCTGACCAGGAATCCAACTGGGATTTCTCAGTCCATGGGACAATGCTCAATCCACTGAGCCACACCAGCTGGGCATAATGTGTGTGTGTGTGTGTGTGTGTGTGTGTGTGTGTGTGTGTGCGCGTGCGCGCATGTGCATGTGTCCATTTAGCAATATATTTGCTATCTTGGGTTGGGTTAGGGCAAGATAGAGAGTGTTGATCACTGGTAATTTTGATTCTTGGAAGTGAAAATGTCCAAGGCCAAACCATCTTGGGTGGGGCACAGTCACCAGGACTGACACTTTGTTTACACAAATATAACCAGGCATCCACCAGCAACCCAAGATCTTAAATAAAACTGTGAAGTAATCTTCCATCTGAATAGATACTGGGTCCTGGTATGTTATGTATTCAGTTTGGTAATGTGAATGGAAGTAAAAGTAGGTTGACTATGACTCGAATAGGCAGAAGAAATGGTTTTCTGAAAAGAGAGGATTGTATTAGATTGTAATGGACAGAGGGTTATTTAAAATGCATTAAGCAATACTTTGGGGAATATACTGTACCACCTCTGGGCAAGTTCCTCCACTTAATCTTCTAGTTCTGCAACTGCATCTATCATGATGGTTAATAAATCTATTTAATTATTTTTTCAAATTATTTTCATAGTAGCAGTGCCACTTTAAAAATGACATCACACCATCTTCCCCCTCTGTCCTCCTATTTCTTGCTTCCAGTGTCCTCGCTCTCTAAAGGTATTTTATATGCTTAGTTTCAGATCTTGGTTTTGCTCTGTTAATTCAGCTGTAGTACACATTGCACAGAGTTTTTCTTCTAGTGTTTGTGCTTCTAAGAAGTTGCATTGCTTCCCCTTTGAGTTCATATTCCCCAGAGCACATTTGCTTCCTTAGGTAGTGATGTGTGAGGGGACCCTCTCGATGAGTTTAGTGGGGTGGTAGTTGTTATTTTTCCCTAGTAGAGTTTTCAAAAAGGGCCCTTGGGCTGGGGAGAAAGACAAAGCGAGAGAAGGGGAGGAGGAAAGGCTCAAGGGTAGACAGATTTGCTTCTTCATTTTGTTAACTCTTCACCTCTCAGGCTGCCTAGAACTGTGCCCCAATCATACTCCTCCTCTTCCAGTGAGCACGGGACTGGCGCCTGCTCTCCTGACTCATGGTGGTGACAGGGGGGAGGGAAAGAACCCACAAAAAGGCTCTTCTTCCCCATCCACTATGTCCTTGAATCTCAATGAGTCTTCCACTGAGTTCTAGTGGAAGAAGCTAGGAAGATGGGCGATTGCTAGAGATGACAGTGGCAGCTGCTGGGTGACTCATCGGTGTGGCTGGACCTCTTGTGCATCAAGGAACAAGGAAGTGGATATTTATGCAACACGCATCACCACTTCCTGGTCTTTGCTATCAGCAAATTGGTTCTTGAAAGCACTCTCTGCCCTATCCTTATATTTCATTACCCTTACCTGACCAGCACCCTTCATACTTCCTTTGGACCTTCACCTTCATTGTCTCATGGGCCACCGGGGCTTCTAGAATTACTAGTGGGTCTTTTGTGTTTCATCATTTACGTTTCTGTCTGATGAGTAATCCTTTGTGTTTTTTAGGCAGCTGATGTGGCGGTCATATTAACAGGCAGTTATAAAAACCAAGCATCTGTAAATCCTTTTGATAAATATTTGTGAAGTTTCAAAATCTCCATGTCTGAGCAGTGGAAGTCCGTCTGCAAGGCGGTCCCCGAGGAAAGCCACTCTGGCCATGGGAACTTCCTCCTGGGGGCGAGGGGTGGGAACTCAGGACAGTCCCCAGCGAAGACAAATCAGCCTTCACAGAAGGCAGCCGCTTTCAGACACCGTACTGATATAAATCTTCACTTTGACGACGAGGAGGGTTGGGGGATCAAAAGTTTGGCTTAATTCTCGCTAAAAAACAGGAGCCCAGAAGAAAAGTCTCTGAAGTTCATTCTCTGCATCTCTTAAAACAGAGGCAAAATTCTACATAAAATATTATTATGAGGAAGAAATATTTAAATGCGGGTTATGTAAATTTAAAACTATAAATATGCAAAATAAATATACTTTAAAATAACTGTCGCCTTCAGGATATATATATTTTTAAAATTTTGAGCATAGACAAAAATATCCTCCTTTTTACTCGAGCCATCTCTAAAATGAGCTGACTTATTAGCTAAAAATAAAATATAGTAGAAAGTAGAATCCCCATTGGGCCAACTCAGTGGGCTGGACTCAGTAGTATAACATTAGAAAACAGCTTTATTTTTCTCCTACCAGTTTTGAAAACTTCTCTGTCATATATTTCTTCCTCACACCTAGATGATATTTTCCGGTCCCTTGAAGTTTAATTTCTAAGGTATTAAAAGTACAGTCTGAACCAATCTGAACTTCTCAGATCCAGTTTTAAGCTTTTCCTTTCTCTTGAGTCAAACCCAGAGGATAGGGAACGGTTCGGTGAGTCTCCTCTCTCTTGCTTCCTGACTTTCCATCCTTTGCCTCTGGATTCTTCAGGGTTGGATGGGACAGAGGAATCAGACTGAAAGGACAGGGGAAAGGTGTATATACATAGCTGGTGCTGTTTGGAGATCTCTCTCGACTGTCACATGCTGTCTGGCATGGCAGGCTCCTAAGGCTGGCTCTTTCTGCAGTAGGCCAGCATTGTGTTGCTGCCTTTCCATCACCAGCACGCTGCCCCTCCCCGTCTCTGACCTCACAGTGTCTTGCTGTGGGAAATGTGCCCTCTGGCTAACCCATTTCATCTTCCTGTCTTTGCCTGCTCTAGTGCACCTACCACGCCGCAGCTCTACCTACACTGGGTCACTCAGTTGTTGGCAGAGACACGCTGTCTTGTGTGAACTTCTTTCAAGGTTCCTTAACCCAGTGTCTTCTATAGTCTCCCATCTCTGGTCACTGAGGCCACTCTCAATAAACTGTCACCCTTTCTACTTCTAGTACCTCATAGTATAGTGCAGACAGGACCACACGTTTGTACAGCTCAAGAATCATGAGGACAGCAGGGGTGCATGTGTGAGACTTCATTAGTATCCCCTCATTTAGTCAGATTCCACGGAAGGCACAATTTATGTAAGTGGAACAAGGCACAAACAAACTAATTGGTTCGTTATCAAAACCAAATAGTAATACTGAGTTTTCAATGGACAAATATGGATGAGACAGAGTGGGAGAAACCAAGATGAATAGGCATTTAAGATTAGTTTTAGAGCCTGCCCTGTGTGGCTCAGTGGTTAAGTGCGGACCCGTGAACCAAGAGGCTGCTGATTCGATTCCCAGTCAGGGCATATGCCCAGGTCGTGGGCCCACTAGTGGGGGGCATGCAAGAGGGGGGCAACAGATGTATGTTCTCTCTCATCAGTGTTTCTATCTCTCCTTCTCCTTTCCTCTCTCTCTAAAATCAATAAAGAAAAAAAAAAGATTCGTTTTGGAGACAAAAGGATGTGTTTTAAGACCCACCTGAATCTGGGATAGGGTCTGCCTTCTACATACTGAGTACTACACTGAGGACCACGAGGCTCAGTCTGAATCCTCACAGGACTTCCTGATTGGGTCATTTCAGTTACAGAGGACAGTTGAGGATGTTTTTCTCTAAAAGTGCCTGTAGATGTCACTAAAGTAAATGTCTCCTTTATCCTTGATTTGATAGTGGGTCCAAAAGCCCACAACAATAATAAAGTAAAAAAAATGGTATTGTGTAAAGTCCATCTACGTTATTTGATTCACAGCATTGTGCAACGTAGCAACAAACCATAACTCACAGGAAGTTTACAAACAGGCCCTCCATCTCATTGCAGGGATGTCTGAAACAATGACATTTTACTCAGCAACGGTGTCTTCAGCTTCCAGCAAGGAGGGAAAGTCCCACCACCCCCTCTTCCCTCACAGACATGCTCCTTTCCGGGCAGGAGACACATTTTCTTTCCTTTTCCATTAGAGACACTGTCCTCCAGCAAAGGATACTGATGCCTCATGAAAACAAAACACGTCACTTCGGCGTTGACTGTGAAAGGGAAAGGAAGGTGGAGAAACTGTTTAAAATGTGCTTGGAACAGCATTCCATTCCAAAAGCATGTAAAGGTTTTGTTTTTTCTCCTGCACTGGTTGTAAAGATAACTGTAAACTTTGATCCTCTAGAAAAGATAATCTCTCCCCTCTCCTTCCGGGGAAGGGAAACTCAGCGCAGAACCATCAGCAGGACCTCCTTCTAAGCTTTCAGCTCCGGGGCGCGGGGTGGGGGTGCTTGGTGTGTTACCTGGGAAGCACGTGGCACTTGTATGTCAATATAGTAGAGGCTGTTTTCTATTCTGTAGGCCACTGTTCTCATTCAAAGGCTACAACATCTTATCACAGGATGGCCTAGATTGAGACCCACTGAAAAGAAGAAGACTTAGTGAGGTGGAAGTTACAGACTCAGAGCCATATTAACAGGGTGTGAACAGGCTTCCTTATGTTACCAAGACTGCTGTAGGCCTCATTGGAGAAATGAGTGGTACTTAAAGCGAAGCCCAAGCAGTTGAAAAAGTAGACGTTGATAATAAGACCTCTGAAAAAAGTTATGTGTCAATGAAAGATGGCTTAGGGCAGGAAAGACATAAATACTGAGATTTATCAGTAGAATCTGGAAGAAAAATTATCTAGACAGGACAGAGACTCATCTTGTAGTTATTATCTATTCTGTGTGAGGAAGGATTGAAAGCTGGCGGTAAAAGCCATTGTATATTTCTGATATCTGATGAATAAGCATATGTAACCAGTAAAATGCAATCTTACATATTTCAAAGACATATATTGAGATTCTAATGCTAAGAAAAAATTTAAGCATTTTTTATTGATCCTATTTATGTCCTTACAAAGGCCTATACTGAAGAAGTCTTGCTGGTATTATTACTTATAGATATTTGAAGATAATGGATCCCAAATGCATAATCTGGTCATGAGACCAGTGTCCACACTGGAGAAAAATCAAGGACAGAGCATCCTTTACAAAATTCTGTCTTAATGAGACTTATCTACACTTGGAATTTTTTTCTCTTTGGTAGTAGTACTACAAAGAGAAAAGTATTCCATTCAGTTGATATAGTAAAACAAAACTATTATGTGTTAAAGAAGGTTCTCAGAAAGTTAAACAGAATTACCATATGACCCAGCAAGTCTAGTCCCAGACCAAGAGAACGTGTGTTCACGCAAAAATTTTTACATGAATGTTCAAAGCAGCATTTGCTATTAACCAGGAGGTAAAAACAACCCAAATATTTGTCAACTGAAAAATAAATAAGTGACATGTGACACACACACACACACACAGAAATATTATTTGGCAATGAAAGGAAATGTGGTATTGATACCTGCTATAACATTATATTACGTGAAATAAATCATTCAAAAAGACCAGCCCAGATGGTGTGGCTCAGTGGTTGAGCATCAACCAATGCACCAAGAGGTCACTTGTTCGATTCCTGGTCAGGGCATATGCCCAGATTATAGGCCAGATCCCCAGTGAGAGGCACACAGGAGACAGCCAATCGATGTTCTCTCATCAATGTTTCTGTCTCTTTAAAATCAATAAAGAAAAACAATTAAAAAGACCAAATAGTGTAAAATTCTATTTAGACGAAATGTCCAGAGCAGGCTAGTGGGTGAGTCTATGGAAACAGGCAGTAGGTTAGTGGTTAACAGCAGTTGTTTTGGGGGCTGGGAAGCACAGGGAAGAGGGCATTAGGAGGTGACTGCTAATGGGTATGGGGGTTACTCTTTGGGGTGAGGAAAATATTCTGGAATTAGATCATGATGATGCACAACTTTGTGAATATACTAAAAAAGTCACTGAATTGTACAGCTCGGTACAATACATTTCATGGAATGTGAATTGTGTCTTGTGGTGGGGTGCGGGGGCATTTTCTATTTGGCATCATGATGAAATCAGTTTGAGCTCTCTTCACTAGTGCTTGTAGGAAGAAGTTTCTCCTTTGCTCAATCCAAGTAGAAAAGGATAATTTATAAGATTCCACCTTTCTCCTTTTTCTTTCAGGGATAGAGAAAAGCATCTAGGAGACGTGCAGGACGCTGGGGTGGGAAGAGGCATGTAGACTTCTATTAGTCACTCTGAAGAGGAGCATTTCCCTCTTCAGATCAGTGAAGCCAGATCAGTGACTACAGATTAGTGGCTACAAATGAGTCACTGCCCAAAGTAAATGAGTTACATTAATTTGGGGGATGGAGGGATCCTAGAATAGACCGTGGACTTGTATTAAACAATAACACATTTGCAGAGCTCCGTGTGTGCATTCACAGAAATTGTATGGGAAACCAATTTAAATATTTCTGTGTTTCTGTTTTTGTTTTTGTGCTGAATACAATCACACCCCCAAAAAAGTCTTGATGACTCTAAAAACTACAAGAATAGTTATTTTAAGGACAATAACATTTTAGCAGAAATGGCTTCTGCAGTAAGCTTTTCCTTCCAAACAATATGAACAAATTACATTCAGGTCAAGACAGTCCTGTCATTGCAAAGTTTACTCCAGTGGCTTTCAGAATAAACTGTGTTTATAAAACCCAATGGAGTTTTATAACTAGAAAAGCCCCAAATAGGCTTCTAACTATAACATGTGACGTTCGATCTGCAGACTGATGTTTCAAAGTATTTTCTCATCGTCCTGGGACAGTTCTTTGTGTATCACCAAGTGCTATTGCTCCTGTAGCTCAGGCTGAATTTGGATGTTTTGGCTATTTGGCATCATTAGGTATTTCTAGGCAGCGTGATATATATATTGGGTTGATTTTCCCAGATTGAAAACTATGAGTTATACGTATGACTTGCAGGCAAGAGCAAAGACAAAACAGTACTAGCGAAGCACTCCTGAAGGTAATTGGAGGCTATAACTGTGATAGCACTTTATTCTTATAGGATTGTTTCACTTCATCCTGAGTGTTTTTAAAAGTACACTTAAAGGTATCTAGGTAATTATTTTTTCTTCCAGGAACAAGAGAATAAATTCAAGAACAAAACTTCTACATAATTAGTGGCATCAAAACTCATTTAATATTTGCTGACTTATCATCCTTCTTGTTTCCAAAGGACATAAAGCAGCTGCAGTTATTTCACTGTGCTAATATCAAAAGAGAAAAGAGAAGTCATACAATAAATAAAGATATATATATATATGGAAATGAAATAGAAAAGAAATATTAATTTTTCATCTAGTAATTGATCATTTTTGATAGATTTTAACCAGAGCAAGTGGGATGCATTTTTACTTATATTAAACAATAACTTCTGTTGAAAATGGTAGACCTCGCACAGGCATTTGCATCCCTTCCCTCTCGCAATCCCTATATATAATAATAAAGGAATCAACTCATAAAATCGAGAGAGCAGGGGGAGAAGGATTCTTGAAAAAGATTCCAATAAATTTCTAGAAGATGTGAGGGAAAGATAAAACCGCCGGCAGATTGAAAACAAGTAAGTCAGAGCAGCTCCGAATACACAGGCAGGAATGCAGTAATAAAGAGGGCCTGAGCAATCTAGCAGAACTCCGGAGATGATCCCAGCCCAGGAGCACAGCAACATGAATGAGAAGCGAAGCCAAAGCACGGGATTAATTGAAAGGCTGACCACTGAATGAAGGTTTGCAACACCCCTTCCTCCCTGCCCTTCCACATTGGAAGACTGGTGGAACTCAGGCATTTCTAGGCAGCCTGATATATATAACTTGCAGGCAATTGCAAAGACAAAACAGTAACAGCAGAATGATTCTAAAGCTTATAGAAAAACCAGATGCACTGCAGGTATAAAATCAGGTCTTCCAGAGATATCCCTCCTCGTTGTAGCATTTGGAAGCTCTGTCCCCGCCCCCGCCCACATGCCTTCTCCTTCGTTGCCCACCCAAAGATGAAACCTGTCAGTAGAGCAGTTCTGCCCACTGATAGAGCTTTGAGTCAGGCATCAGGTTCGTGTGGGAAACCCAGCCATAAAATTAAATATATAAACAACACCCTACTAGACTCAAAGTTTTTAATCTTGGAAAATCCACCCAATTCACTGTTCTTTATAAAAATTCAGCCAAAGATTATTAAAAATATGGGTAAAACCAACAGCGTAAAAAAAACAGTTCAAACAAGAATGTTAATTTCAGAAGAAAGAGATAATTTAGGGGGGGAAGAGCACTATAAAAATGATAATCATCATCCTCATGAAAATTTGAAAGGCTATTGCATCCAAAAATAAGAGGAGGAAACTATAGAAAAAGGAATAATGGAGAACATAAATAAGTTCTTTTATATTGATGGTGTGATTGCAAATTAATAGTTATAAACATAAAATCAAGAAAATCAGAAAAAGAGAAAAAAAGATAATCCCCCCAAAGAGAAAAAACGAGAAACATGAAGGATCAATCCAGTAAGCCTGATATTGACCTGATAGGGTTTCTGAAAAACATACGAACAAACAAACAAAAATTGAGGAGAATGGAGGGGAAGTTAAAAATAAAAAAAATTGAAGAAAGCCTGTCAATACTAAAGTGCAAGAATTCTTTAAATTATCAAAGTCCACTGACTTCCCAGGATGATGAAAAAAATTCATATCTGAAATTGCAGAACACGAGGAATTAGAAAAAGAATTTCAAGTTCACAGCTGGGACGCAGAGGACATGTCATGTTTATGATTCATGAAAATAAATCAGACTGATGTCAGTCATCTCACCAACAACACTGGATCCTAGAAGCAATAAAGCATCGCCTCTAAAACTCTAAGGATTCGGTTCCCACTAGGGACAGTTTGTCCCCAGCCCAGGATGGGTTGTGCAGGTGGCAGCCACTCGATGTGTCCCTTTCACCTCTCTCTCTCTCTCTCTCTCTCTCTCTCTCTCTCTCTCTCTCTCCCCCTCTATCTGAACAAAAAAACTCTAAGGAAAAATTCTAGGCTTAGTCACAATCACAATCAAGTATGATGGTAAAACACAGCTATTTTCAGACTTTCAAAAAGTTCTCTAAGAAGCTTACTTATGCACTTGGATTCTAAGTTCATGAACTTTTATAAATTTTTCTACAGAGTTATTTGAAAATATGCTTGAGTAAAACAAATGTTAAAACTGAGAAACTGAAAGACCTGGGCAGGGAAAAAAACTAAAGAATTAACCCAGGAGTTATCTGAAAACAAACCCTAGTGCATCAATCACATAGATGTAGAAAGCTCTTGGCCCCAGCAGGCATCGTCACGGCGGAGACCAGCCAGCCTGTATCAGGATAAATGCCTGGGGTTCGAGGGAAAGAAGAGAAGAACTAGGCACAAGGGCAGGGAATGAGGATGCAAATTTGTAGGAGATAAGTTCTAGTTCATTCAGGTTGTGATTTTTTGCCTAAGAGTAAATGTAGGCCAAATTATAAAATTAAGAATTGTTGACAGGTGGGGACAATGCATTAATTAGAATTAGACTTGAAAGCATGTGACAGCAAAAAAAAAAAAAAAAAAGTGGCTTAAAAAGTTATGTTTCTTCTCCAAAGCAATTCCAGTAATCAGAGTCCTACTACAGAATTTCCCTGAATTCATCACAGCTGGGGTCTCCATTCAGCTCTTTTCTCCACTAGGTATGGCCCTTGTAGTATTGTCTTCTTTCCACCCAGCAGAAAGGAGAAAAATGAAGGCAACATGCCGTTCTTCTTCTTTTTAAATGTGTTCTTTTTATTGATTTATTTTAGAGAGAGAAGAAGGAAGAAGGAGACACACAGAGAGAAATATCAATATGAGAGAGAAACATTCATTGGTTGCCTCCCATGTACACCCGGACCAGGGATAGAACCCATAACCTGGGCTTGTATCATAAGCAGAAATCGAACCGGTAACTTTTTTGTGCATGGGACAATGTTCAACCAACTGAGCCACACTGGCCAGGGCACAACATTCCCTTCTTTGGTGGAGATTGCTCATACCACATCTATGTACATCTCATTGACTAAATAAGTCACAAGACTAAACCCAAGGGTAGATGGATGGGACTGTGTACCTGCTTGTATTTGGGGAGGCGGAAGGAGGCTATTTCTAAAGAAAGAATGGAGAACAAATAACTGGGGACTATAGAGAGCCTTTTCCTCAGACCCCCCCAAAAAGTTCTTTTGGTGGTAATTTTATTGGCCTTAATGGCCTTGTTTTATTGCCTACTGTATTTCCTTTAAAACTTCCATTGTATTTGGAAGATATGGAATGCAAAGGTCTTCAGAAAGTAAATAGATTTGCTAAATTAGGACATTAGACTTTTTAGAAAGGTCCATGAATTGATATGAATATTAAATATTTTTATTAGATTAAAATCTAAAACAGATATTACAACATTTCAGGTGAATACACTTCTGACTCACAAAGTACAGTTTCACTTACCTAAATTTCTTGTCACTTATTCTTGCATAATTCATCAGCGAATACTTGCACAATGACAATTTTTATCATGGCTATGGAAGGATAAATTTTGGGTTAAATGTGTAAAAATTTCTAATTTTAGAAAATACAACCCCATACTAAAAAGGCTGGAAACCATTCTTATCAGTTTATTGTAAAGATTTATTTGTGTGTTAGTCATTCTTGACTTTATTTTATAAGCTCTACCTTGTTTTCTTTTTGCCTGAATTCTTTCACTTTATTCTAATTTTTATTGTCATGTTGCAATGTTTCTGTTTTATTTTTGTAAGACACCTACCTTATACTGTTTTTGGAACAGGGTGGCTATGAACACAAAATCTGATAATAGTTTTCCTTCTCTCTGAAGCCAGGTACCGGCTACTAGAGTCAAAGACTTTCCCCTCTAGGAATTGCAAGAGGCTTCTCATCTGGGTGTAAAAGAGGTTAGTTCCAACTTGCGTTGGCAGTGGACTTTGGATGTTTAATTGTCCCTTAAATCCATATTTAATGTTGCCTTCTTCCTCTTTGAAATGACTTGAAACTTGTCATCAGTTCCCAGCTGGTTTCTGGTTTCCAGTTTCCTGGAAATATGATTTCGTTGTTTATTATTATTATTATTATTATTATTTTATGTTTTGAGAGAGACATCAACCTGTTGTTCCACCCATCCACGCATTCCTTGGTTGACTCTTGTATGTGCCCTGATCCAGGATCTAACCTACATCCTTGGTGTATCAGACGAGGCTCTAACCAACTGAGCTACCCAGCCCGGGCTTTAAAACCCTTCATGAGTCTCTAGTCATGCTCACTGTCCCCAGACTTTGCCAGTGCCTTCAATTCTTCACCACCGTACTGATCATGCCTGTTGCAGATTTTGTTTTCCTCTCTCATTTCTCCATGTTGTTTTCTGGGTGTTTAATGATACTGTTTTCTCGGTTCCACTCCTCGAATCCCGAGGGGCACTGTTTGCTCTGGCCCCCCTGGAATTTTCAGTTCTCTTCTACATTTATTTTTAGCCTGCTATTAAATCCAGACTTCCTCTCAGTTAATCCTGCATTTCTATGGATTATCTCGTCGTCATATCCAAACAGAATTGCCAAATACACAATCTTCCTTTTGGCTTGAGTCAATCCCCCTGATCTTTTATGAGCCGCACTGAGACCTTTGAAGTACTATTTCCTCTCTCCACTCTTGGCTGCTGGCAGAGACCAGGCTGCTTGAGATGGAAGGGGGGATGGGCAGGTATCACTGCCAAATAGCTGTGGTATCATAAACAGTGCGGAGGGCCTCGCCAAAGCCTACGTGTTGACCTTGTTTGGCTTCCAGAGCCATGAGGTAAGGATATTGAAATAAGTTCGAGATTGTGAAAGATTAGATATCATAAAATTCATAAAAGTAAGAGAATCTTTCTCAACAGAGAACGCAAGAAAGTTTTAAAAGGAGGAATGATTGTCACTCTGTACAAACTATGGATTTCCTTTTGGCTTGAAGGATTTGCCATTTGCAATGCTTTTGTTGAGGGACCTAGGCTGAATAGAACCTGAACACTGTAGTAGTACTAATCATCTCCACACATAGGAACACAGAGTGCATAGAGAAAGGATCAGATGGGAGGAGAGAAGATACACTGGGTTTTAAATGTCTATAATTCACTTGATGTAGAGAATGCAGACTTTGATAGGTTAAGCAATAACCCAAGTGCCGAGAAACAGTGCAAAAGTCCAAAGAAAGGTAGCTGGTGTTCTGATCAGGGAGTTCATACTCCACCAGTTGACAATATAAGTGCTGCTTTGTTTTCTGTCTCTGTTGACAAATATTATAAGAAACAGCATAATGATGATCAAAAGTTAGCTTTTGTTGGTAAAGTTGGCAATTTACAAATTAGCATAATTTTACTGCTTAGGGAAACTAAAAGTTTTCAGGGAAAGTGATTTGGTTTAAACTGTTTTAGAGACACTCTGCCCACTTATATGAATGTAAGAAGAAACCAACAAGGCCTATACTAAGATCTTTACCCTTAAAATAGTGCCTGATGCTTGACTCCTAAACAGTCCTGTGGCCAGCTGTTGGTTTAGAAAAGTTCCGCTTGCCTGGAGTAGACTACCAGGGTACTAGGTCCTGCTTCCGGAAAGTTGTCATAGATTTGGCTTTAGTTAATTTCCCTCAGAGGTAGGGTCTGACCAGTTAAAAGGACAGAGCTGGCATTTTGGTGAAACTACAGTACAGGTTGTTTTTTGCCTATCTGTTAATGAACGTTTGGTTAATAATTGTTAAGTGTGGGAGAATGTTATATGAGACTAGTTTTCATTTATTAACCTGGTAGGTCATTTTACTGAATGGTTAACTTCCAAAGGACATCAGAAAACAAAGTATGTAGTATTGGCTATTCTTACTGTTTACAATTTCTACTACTTTGAAGAGTGAAAAACATGTTATTTTCTTTAAAGTCTTATTATTTTATTTTATTTTTTTACTTTTTTTGTATTAGTAATGGAGAACATTATCGTAACATGTTAGTCTTGTGTATTTCCAGTTTTGTCAAGTCTCAGTTCTTGCTCATTGTTGATTTATCGGCCAAATGTTTTACCCAGCTGTTTAAAGTTTATGGTATTTTTTATCACTTTTATTTTAGATCTTTAAATTTAGCATTCAGTTTTGTTGCTTTTGAGCTTAGGCTTTTGTTTTTCTCCCAAAACTGACTAATTTGCTTACTTAACTTTTCATTATTTGTTTATAATGTGATTTATTATGATTATTTTTGCATGTAACTTTCATCATTCTGGAATTGTTTCAGAACTATTTATCAAACATATCTTCTTCTCCTCCTTACTCATTTAGAATGCCTTATTTATTACATGTTTAATTTTCTATGTATTTGACAGTCCATGTTCTTCACATTATTAGAATTTCATAACATGTTTTAACATTTGGTAGGTTTAAACTTTCTTCAGCTATTCCACTTCTTTTTTAAAATTTTCTTTCTTTCTTGTTTTTTATTAAAAAAATATATTTTTTCCTTTTTTTATTGGGTAGGGGGAGGTGGAGAAGGGTATATAGGAGGATAAATGGTGATGGAAGGAGTCAACATTTTCTTAACTCTTTTCATCAATCATTATTTTATATTAAATCTAAAATTATTTTGTCTAGTTGCAAAAGAAGCTCCTCATATTTATAAACTATTTTTAAAAGAATATTCTATTTTCTCATCCATGAATATGGGATAGTTTACCATATAGTCAAGTAGTTCATATAAATAACCTGGAAAAGATATTCATGATTCTTGTACATGTTTAAAAAGGCTATTTCAACATATTTGTTTTTTCTTTTTTGATACTATCTTTCTTCCAACTTATTTTTTAACTGGCTTCTGCTGATTTGCCAAGAAGTGATTGTTTTTCCTACTTTATCTTGGTATTTATCTGACTTAGTGAATTTTCTTTTTTTTTTATCCTCACCCGAGGACATTTTTTCATTTTTTGTTCAGATAGAGTGGGAGGGAGAGAGAGGAAGAGAGAGAGAAAGGGAGAGAGAAACATCGACGTGAAAGGGACACATGAAGTGGTTGCCACCCGCATGACCAACCAGGGCCGGGGACAAACTGCAACCGAGGTACACACCCTTAGCGGGAACCAAACCCGGGTCTCTCGCAGGCCCACACTCTAACTGCTGAGCCAAACCAGCCAGGGCTGACTTAGTAAACTTTCTAATGAAGCCTAGTAACTTTTCAAATGATTATCTTGGATTTTCTGGGTAGAACTAATCTCTCTTTTCCAGTACTGAAAACTTTAAGTTCTTTATATTATATGTAGTCAGCTGAAATGCTAAGAAAGTTCTCAGAGTTAGTGGGATTTTAAACATCCTTGGTCTATTTTAGAATTTAAAGTATGGGGCTGCCTAATATTTTCTCTATTCAGAAAATGGCTATTGATCTTAGATAGAGTAATATTTTTGCACATAAATAGAGCTTTTTAGCCTCGTTTTTTTAAATATTCAAAACTGGGAATGGAACTGACTTTTACCAAAATTATTTTTAACAGGTGTGTTGAAATAACCAAACATTTTGTATTTGTTTTGGGTCTTTTGATCTGTCAAATGAAAAAATTCCCGAGTATTAAATTTCATTTATCCAAAAAGAGATGTTTTCAAAGTTAAAACTCAATAAACCCCAGAATGCATAACAATTTGTCAAATCTCTTGCATAAAGAACATGTTATATATTTGAAAAAGTGAACTTATCAAAGTGGTTATTTTTTTTTGCTTTTATTAAACTAATACATTAGTTTATCACAATATAATTGCTCCTCAATCATATTGTAAACCTGGAAAGAAAATGATTTTTTTCCCTCTAATATTAAGGCTGAATTTTCCCACCTTTATTTATGTATTGCCTCAGGCTCAGAAATGAATATTTAGTTTGGAAAGATTTTTTTTTTTCAATTATATTTGGAAATTTTACTTTCACAAAATGACTTGCTAATGTTTTTCTTTCTAATAGCTTAGTCTTCCTCATACTGGTTTCAAGAAATTATCTGCGGCTAAGGCTGTTTTGTTACTTCTGTTACATGTCCTTCTGTTTCTTTCATTTACTTTTAAGCAAGCTTAAAGGAAAAGATCAGGAGATTGAGTCCATGCAGCAGTGACAAAGATTAAAAAAATTGACATTAAACATTGGAATTAAAGTAATCATTACTTACCTAATAATTTTATATTTTGTTAAATGTACTACAGGTAATCCAGGTATTTTGTGAGTGATCAGGGACTTAAAGATTGTTATCTTTTAAAAGGGAAACTTTCAGGTTGAAAATGTTAATAGCACCTTTATGGGAAGCCCACACTAATCACATTTTTCTTGGGACTGAGGTTTTTCATCCCTTCGTAAGCATTCTGTACAAATTCAGTATAAGTGGATGAGGTGAAGAGGGTCAATATATGTTTTAGAAAGGCTCTTTGCTAGACAGAGAACCGAGGATAACCTGAACACCCACAGATACATCTCTGTAGGTACAAACTGCAGCTCTTAGTCATTTGTACCATTTAAATAGAAAGCAAGTATCTAGAAGATACATGAGTAACTGGCATCGAACATGACATTGATTAAATTCGTTATAACTCGGGGTCTAGGAAATAGAAGATTCTGAACAGCGACTTAAAAATGGAAAGTCAATCATATGATAAAAAGAAATTCAGCACTTTTAAAAACCAAATTAAAGTTGATAGTTTGAAAATAACAACCGTAACACTTCAGGGATGCTGTGGGAAGAAGACAGATGTGGCTGGGAATCCCCTCTGGTACTTACCTGCGTAGTTGGACAAGTTAACCTCATTCAGCTTCAGTTTTCTTATTGGCGAAATAAAAATGATAATAACCACCTCATAGAATTGTTTTAATTATTTTGTGTGTATGTGTATTTGTTTTTTCCACTAGTCTTTTGCTGTTCAAAGAAGTAGCATGGGCATTACTTGGAACTGTGTGAGAAACACAGAATCTCTGCCCCATCTTGACTTACTGAATCAGAATGAGCACTTAAGACCTCCCAGGAGATTCCTTTGTACATCAAGTATAAGAAGCACTACCTTGTCTAACACAGAGCCTAGCACAGGGTTGTGGTTAGTTGATACGGATTTCTTCCTTTCAAATTAAATGAGTTTTAGCACATGAGCTTGTCCCACACTATTAAAAAAAAAAATCATCAACAACTACAATCACAAAATATAGATTGACATATTTTCTCATTTGACCTTATTTCTGGTAGCTCTTTTGTATAGAATATATGTTTGGGTTTCCCTCCTCTTTTACATTATTTGTACTTCCTTCTTGAAACAGGGTGCTAAACTTGAGTTTTGAATAAGATACCAACACAAAAATAGATGTGATTTTTCAAACAGAGTTCATATGTACAGAATCACCACTTCTACAACTCTTGGACCCTCTACTGGCTGGAGGATCTAAGACAGAGCCACAGTGTGAATCAGAAGACTGGATTTGGGGCAGAATATATCTTTGGAGAAAGCTGTACTATGAGTCACACTCCCCTTTAATGTATAGATGAATACAATTCAATTGTAGTGTGCACATGGGATATGGTATAGTCAAGTTATTCAAATAAAGTACAAGCAGTGTCTGGATAAACAGCTTCCAAATAAACTAGGTTCTGTTATTTCTATTTTGAAATCACAGTGTTGGTGTGTTGCTGCTGTGGCTTGGAGGGAGCTAAACTTACTTATTAGTTTTAGTAACACCTTTTTTTTTTTTGTATATTCCATTGGATTTTTTTACACAGTTGGTCATATTATTTACAAATAAAAAGTTTTGCTTTTTCCTTTTCAGAAGGTTTCTTTTTTTGTACTTGTTTATTTTGCCTTAGAGTCATTAGGTAAGATTCAGTAAAACGTTAAATAGAAGTCATCAGGGTTGGCATCTTTGCCTACCTTGTGATCTTAGAGGCGGAAGTACCTCCACCTTTAAAAATGATGTTAGCTACAGATTTTTCCCGATGCCTTTATCAGATACATTAAGTTCCCTTCAATTCCTTGTTTCTGGGGTGTTTTATAATAAATATATAGCTGGGTTCTTTAGGAGTGTTTGTGTCTATGTTCATAAGGAATATATTGGCCTGTAGTTTTCTTTTCTGAACGTCTTTACGTAGTTGTGGTGTCGCAGGAGAGCGGCTTGTAGTCACACTCTCTGTGTATCTGCAGGCCCTGCATGGAGTCCCCTGTGCAAAGTTCTGCTAGTAGTAGTTCATGTCTTTTCTCATTTCTTCTTTATCAGTCTCCCTAGAGATTTTTTATTTTATTGATCTCTTCAAAGATGATGTGTTTGTTCATTACTTTCTCTCTTGTTATCCTGATTTCAAATTGAGTTTGCTCTTTATTATGTCCTCCTTTTACTTATTTGGGGTTTTAAGTAGCTCTTCTCTTTTTAGACTATTAAAGTGAAGGGTCAGAGAATTTAACTTAAAATTCTTTCTATTCTAATAAGCATTTAAAATGATAATTCTTCCTCTAAGCACTGCTTTAGCTGCATCACACATACTTTGATATGTTGTGTTTTAGGTTTGTTTCATTCTAAGTATTTTCTGATTCTAATGGTAAAATTTATGTTGTTGGTCTTGTGCTTTTTTAGGAAAAGTTTTGTTTTATTTCCAAATATTTGGAGACATTTCAAATATCTTTTGGCTATTTTTTTTCAATTAAGTTATTGACAGAGGACAAACTCTGCATGATTTCATCCCTTTAATATATTTTTCAATTATTTTAGGACACATTTTATAACCCAGCATACAGTATATTTTGGTAAGTATTGCATGGGTAGCTGAAATGTGTATATACTCTGTTTTGTGGCATGCTCTATAAATGTTAATTAGGTCCAGTTGGCTATTAATTCTGATCAATTTTTCTATATATTTACAGATTTTCATTTCATTTATTGAATCAGTTACTGAGAAAGCAGTAGTATTGAAATTTTTTTTTTAAGTTATAGAGTCTAAAAGTAACAGGAAATTTACCCGTTCTTTTCATTGAAAAATTTCAGAATCAAAATAATAAATATTAAAAGTTAAGGTCTGTTCAAAATAAAAATGTTGATTCCAATTTAATAATATAAAAATTCAACAAAGCAGAAAGAGGAATAAATGAATTATATTGAACTAGTTAATTTTTGGCCTGTTTAAAACTTTCTTATACAACATATGTGGTTTCCCTGATTTCAGTCTGATTTCCTGAGGACTAAATTAAAATAGTTCAAGGATAATTCCACCCCAAATTTCAGGGTAAATACTTTACTATTCTATATCTCCTTTGTGGACTATTTTTATCTCTATGTAGAGTAGAGTTTAACATTCTTATAATTTTATAAGTTGAGTTTTTTTTTTTTACTATATCATAACTCAAATTGTCATTATTCCACAAGTATATATAGTCACTAAACACCTAAGAAACCCAATTAATCCCTACCTTGTTTCCGATTAACCTCTTTCTTTTGACCTCTACTGGATGACATTGACTATGTCAGTGTGGAAATATAGATACATATAAAAGAAAAAAACAAGTTTTGAAGAAGATAGAAAAGAGGCTGACTTAATCCAGGAATTTTATTTTTAGCCTTAAAATAGTGAGTAGCTTATGAGAAAAAAAATTTTTTTAATGTGTCTTTTTTTCCTTCACAGTGAATAGTTTATTTTAATATATTAGGACAATCTACTGTTGCAGCACTTGCACACTACTCTGGGCTTTTCTGGCTCACAGATTCCTACGTTTCTGTGTATAAAGACAGATGTGGTGAGGTGCAGAGCCAGATGTCAGGCCCTTGCCCCATCGCTAACCTGGGCAGCTCGCTTCTAGTTATTTGTTGCCATTAATTTGCTGCTCAAAGATTTTCTTATTCAGATTGATATTATCAGGGCTAAGCTTTTCCCAAGAAAACTGTTTCCTAATTCCTAATGCTGTGACCTCAACAATGTTTAAGAAAAAGGTTGCTAAGATGTATGCATAGGACTTATGATCAGTCTGTTAGATGTCTTCTTCAAAAGGAAGAACTGTCAAAACACAAACCAAAGTACGAACGTCGGCAATACTAGGTTTTCCTGTATCCCAAATGTCAGCTGCACAACACCCCGTTAATCTGACTTACCACTGCACTCCAAACAAATTCATGTATTTCGAAAGTAAGAAATCCTTGTATTCTCAAAAAATTTAGTATGGCATGGGGAGAAAGGACAAAGATCAGTGTGTGTGTGTGTGTGTGTGTGTGTGTGTGTGTGTGTGTGGCTTTTTGGTCACAATTCTGCATTCACACTTCTGTCCCAACCCAAATGTATAAAATGTATCTTCTTCTTTGATTTCTACAAAGCAAATAAATAATCCAACACAGTAAGAATTTGAAGTCATGCTAAATGATTTCTGGAGTGAAGAGAAAAAAAAGGTTCATGTTCGAGACAGAAAATCAGCTTGAAATTAAATAACAAGTGTCAACTCTCTCAAAATTCCCTTTGATGACATCACCACTAGGGATTCTCATTAGCCATTAACCTTTCACTTAATGTAATCTTAGTTCCTTCATCTTCTTGGTTCTTTCTCCATTCTTCATTCTATATGTTCTCTCAGCTCTGAAAAAGTAACACATTTTTTTTCCTGGTCTCTCTTGGATACAGTTATTTTCTATCATATTCATAAGCCTTGAGCTAGCCAATATCAAATTTCGTAGGCTCTAACAACCTACTCAACGAGCTCTTGAAGTAACCTTTTTAGTTCTCTTTCTAAGATTTCTGGGGACAGCTGTTATTTTGGGAGAGTATATATCTATGAATATAATGTATGTATAAATTACATGTATTATACATTATAAAATTATAAATTATGTATGATTTTGTTATAAAGTATATCTAAATTATAATTTTTATAATTATATATATTATTTTTATATATATTATTTTTATTCTATTATAGTTATGGAAGAGGTAAGAGAAAATAACTTAACATTGTCACGCTCCTCCTCCGTATGGAAGACTATGCACAGAGCCTTGCTCTTGGCACCGTATCGAAGGCAACTGGACCTGCCATATCTTTAAGAAAGTCTAACATTTTATAACATAATAAAATTTAAAATAAGTACAAATTTACCAAAAATATTAAATGCCAAATACTGTCATATATGTTACAAACTAGTGTGTCTAGAACATGTCTTTTTACAGCAGACCTTACTCCCCCCAGTTTGGACCCGAAGCTCTCTTGCTCGTTTGGAGAACATGAGGAAGCTAGATACCATTTGAATGAAATGCTGTCATTTATCAACCTAGAAAGTATTCATTTCTAAATGAGATTTTTAGTAGCCACATCCATTGCAGACATGCCATTTTCAAAACTACAACACAAAAAGAGAGTTTAAATAGTCTTATTTTTCCATGTAACATGCTCCATGTTAAAGGCCAAATTTGCCATTAAAACATCCAATGGAATATACAAAAAAAAAAAATGTTACTAAAACTAATAAATGAATTTAGTTACCTTAAAGCCAGCCATGGTGGCAACGTTAGAACTACAGTTTCAAAATAGAAATAACAGAATTTTGTTTATTTGGAAGCCGGTGACCCAGAGACTACTTGTCCTTCATTTAAATAATTTGACTATACCATATCTCATGCCCTCTGCAATTGAATTACATTGATCTATATATTAAAGCTCAACAACCTGACTTCAATCCTTGTGTGGATTGTTGGCTGATAAAAAAAGATCAAGTGATGAATACATTTCGCATTTGTTTAATCCAGTGATTGCTTATAATCCCAGAACTAGTTATTAATTCAAATTTATAATTTGAGAAAGAATGCAAAAGATACATTATCTTTTTTGTAGGCAGAAAAACTTTTTTTTTTTTTTTTTTTTTTGATAGTGAAAGCTATCATTTCCCTGTTTTTGGAAATGTAGAACAAGCAGTATTTTTCACTCAGCAACATTTATTTGTACTTTCTATTTTGGCCAATGTCAGATCTTGAAGTTAATCACACACTTAAAACACACAACTTGGGAAACACAGCGTGGTGTTATTATAACCAACAGAAAAATGTCTTAATTGCTTAGTTGCATTGATATTTGTTTACTTCCATCATAACTCAAATACATTTTCAAAGAGGCTAAACTCCAAACATCTGTGGACATTCCCTACATCCATTTCTGAAAATAATCACAGTGCATCTATAGTTTACAACTATTGGCACAAAGTCTGATTCTCCCAGTATTTATATGTTGTAAATCTGCCAAGCTGCCTTCGAGTACATGAGTCGTCGGTATTTGAAGGGATAAAGGACTAAAGATGAGCGTTAATGGTTAGAAACTGGTAGGGAGTTAAAAGCTTTCTTGTTGGAATGAGATGAAGGATTTTAGAACCTATCAACCAAAAACGAGTCTGGCGCTTTGTCATTTAATTGCTCTTATTTTAATTGTATATTATCCATGTACCCAAGAAAATATGAATCAAGTTTAAAGGCAAAGAGCTGAGAGTATGGTAGCCGTTTATAAATATTCAAAGGGTATAAATATCATGAAAAGTCAGGCTTTAACGCAGAACATGAAAAAAATGGTGGAACTCAAAGCAAAGCCATTCATTTCAGACACATGAAAATGTAATTCAAGTGTTCAGAAGAAACCTTGTTCCATGAGTAATCATTTCCATTAATTTTTTTAATTTAGAATGTAATATATTAGAGAACATGATGTTTTCCTTGTGTACATCCTAAGTGTCCTCTTACACTTTAAATTTGAAAGAGCTCTGGCCCATCTAGGGATAGAACAGCTGAGTGAAACAGACATTTGGGCCTCACGAAGCTAAACCATAGCAGATTAACTGGACATCTAACCATAAAATATTCCACATGAATAGAAAAAGGATTTTGGAGTTACAGTTCTGGTGCTATTGTCAATATGACACTGGAATGTTTACAGAGGAGAGAGAGGCATTTTAAGATACTGCATAGGGAGATGAAGCCTGCTTTGCTAAGTGTAATATAAATTAATAAGGCATTACTTTTACACATGTAAGAAATACCTGTCGCCATGTGACTTCACTAAAAAGCTTTTCTGTGTCTTCACTTTTTTTTGAATTGTTAATACTTTGCTTATGGGACATTTTGTCCCCCAATATACTTGTAGCTCCCTATAGTGAACCATTCATTTCTCCCCTGAGATTGTTTATCACTTCTATCTCAAAAAACTAAGAAGTGAATGAGCCACCAGAATAAAAATGCTACAAGACCTTACATGTGTCTACCTACAAGCTGTTTTCTCCTTACCACAATTATGTCACATTGGAAATCATAGCAACAGACTATGTTAGTTACAAGCTTCATAAAATATTCTACCCTGAGCAGTTAAAGAGGAAGCCCCTAATTTTCAAAGTCAATTCAGCCATATCTGGGTTCTATAATTGTATTTAACTACTTTTATTTTTCCATGAAATTGAAGTAAAAATTAATTTGATGCAAAAAAAAAAGAATCCTGTAGATTGCTTTAGAAGAATTTAGAAGAATGTGTATATCCTTAAGTCACTAAATATGACTTGTTAGTTCTCTTTAGTTTTCCATATTATCTTGTGTCATTTCTCTCTTATAAAATCATATGGTTTACAATGCATCTGAGATATGATTAAATGGTAAGCTTGCTGGAGTCTAGAGAATTTAGAATTGTTCACTACCATTTTAAACAACTTAATATTTTGATGACAGATAACTATGTAAGCCACCTGACAATTTTAAATGACAATTTATCCAATGTATTTTATCATTAAAAACATGCAGACCAATCTTATAAATGGAGGGTATAGACTCAGGTTTTCTTTGTTTTTGTGTTTTTTCAGTAGGGGTGCACAAAATACTGTTGGCAGTTTAAATCTGGCCTGCTGAGTTGGTAATAAAATTCTATTGGAAACATTTGTTTATGCCCGTTTGTTTAGGTATTGTCCATGGTGGCTTTCATGTTACAGTAGTGGAGTTGAGTAGTTACAACAGAGACAGTATTGCCAACAAAGGCTATAAATTGATTATGTGGGCTTTTCACAGAAAAAATATTTGCCAACTTGCTGCTCTACAAATATTTGCCAACTTCTTTATTTAAGGAATAAAGAGAAAAAAAGTAGACTTAAAACAATCTTTAAAATGTGACGTTTGGATCCCTTTTCTGCCTCACCCATTCTTGCATTGATTCTAAAATGCAAATTTGGCAGACACATAAATAGCTGGATCTCACATTAAGCTCCCATAACTTGCCCCATATTCATATTCTGTTCCTGTCATCAAGGCTAATTGAAATCAAATGAAAGCTGAAAGCAGTCTTACACGGCTCTTGGCTAAGTTCTCACTCTGACAAAGTAGAAGGCAATTTGCACCTGAAACCTACTTGATCCTAATGTAGAATATTGATGCGAGAGCTGAAACCTCTCTCAAGAAGCCAGAACAAAATCCACTGAACACCCAAAGGTAGTGTGTTGAGTCTCTTACCTGACAGCCGTCCCAACCCTTACGACTTAGGCATTCTAGTTGTTTCTAGACTTGGAAGTGGTTTTAGTGGAGTTCATCTTGAATGAGAAATAGTCATGTTAGCCATGGCCTAAGAAACTTATTAAGGATGGTAGGAGACAAAGAGAAGTTTACTATTAAGCCTCCTGCAACCCATTTTTCTTTATTTAAAATATTAGTAGTTTTTATTAGTTACTATTCAAATTGTTATATTTCTAAATCTCATTGGCTAAATGTTTGTCTAATTGAATTATATAGTTACCCACACCACCCACCCCATAGGAAAATGAGCCACAATAAAACAACGCTCAGACCCAAGTCATCAAACTCATCTATGTGTGTAGTTTTGGAAAATGCCAACAATAATTCTACTATTCAGATTTTTTAAAAAAGAAGTCAGTGTTGTTGCCTACCATATATAGAATGTATAAGGTTTTTGAATTACTATCAGCCATCAAAATAATTTTCACCTTTATAAGAGGAGCATGATTATTAAGACACATGAGATCGTTTTAAAAAAATAGGTACCAAAGCAGAAAATTTGGATTAAAATGTATGAAAGCTTAGTTAGCATCTTGCAACACTTGCCACAGGAATTTTACAGCAAAGTACATGGTGCAACCACAGCAAACTCATAGGACTTCACAGAATACAGAGTTTTTATTTAAATAATTTATAATTTTATCTTTCAATGTCCCTTTTTTATTTAAAACAATCTTCTGTGTGTACTATATGCTATTATATTGTATTTCATGAATTCTTTCTTTAAAATAAGTTTTGTTTTTTTTTTATTTTTTAGAGAGAGAGGAAGGGAGAGAGAGAGAGAAACATCCATGTGAGAGAGAAACATCCATCTGCTGCCTCCTGCACACCCCTTACTGGGGATCAAGCCTGCAACCAGGGCATGTGCCCTGACCAGGAATCAATCTGGGACCACGGAACGATGCTCAATCCACTGAGCCACACTGGCTGGGCTTCGTGCATTCTTAAAAGCTGCCTATTATTTTGGTGAAAAGGCAAGAATTTTTCTTTTTTTAAATAAGAGAAAGTTTATTTAGAAAGTCACAGAAGTTAGAAGAAGTGAGCAGTTGAAGAAATGGACGCAGGAAACAAATGACAGAGGCGAAGAAGGGGCCTTGGAGCTTAGGAAAGAGAAGGGGAAAGGTAGTGCACCTGAGGGGACAAAGTGGGGCACAGAAAAGGTTCAAGAGGGAGAGCCAGCTGGGTTCTCCTGCTGGAGGTCTTGGGGAGGATCCCAATAAAATATTCATCAGCTTTCCAGGGTCGTGGTCTCTACTGATTGGTTGGTGCCAGGGCAGGGCATCATTAGTCAAGGCAGCTGGTCCCAATATCAGCTGTGGCACCGCTTGTCTGGTTTTGCTGCTTTTCTGGGCCTGGAGCTGAAACACAACCATGGCCTAGGGGTTATCCTAGGGGTTAATGCTCAGGGAGTGGTCATGCCAGAGCCCGCATGGGAGTCGCATGAGTCCGTCCACTCTTCGAGAAAGTCTTAATTGAAATAAAAATGATTTTAAGAATAACTATCCCAATCTGCCAAGTTTTTTGTTCATAAAGCCAGAAAATTGAAGCAACTCAAAACTATGATATAAAAGAATAAATTTTCTATTGGCAAGTGGTTTTAGATAAGTCCCTAGGATAGGGCCTTTGCATTGCAAACTCTACTTCTCTAGGTAACAGCAAATGGAAAATGTCACTTATGAGAAAGCTAGCACTCGTCATATGCAAAACACATAATAGATCATTTGCATGCATGTTTAACTGTCCCCAGAATACTATTATTATTATTATTCTAGTTTTATAAATGAAAAAATTGGGGCTTACAGTAGTTAATATCATAAAAAGTTGAGAAAGAGTCCACTCTTCCAAAGTTTTTAGAGAAGCTATAGCTCTACATTGGTAGTTAAGGTTCAAATTATTCTACCAACATTCAGGAGACCTAGTTTTTTAAAAACTATGATATATTACACCTGACAAATTCCTAGTGGGAATATCCTTTGGTTCCCAAACCAACAGCTTTATTATGGATATTATAATTATTTTATTTAAAAATTTTGCATATACACTTTTAAGTGAGATAGATCAACAGTTTTGATATATAATCTCTAACAGGATGTTAGTATTAAAATAAGCAGTCTTTATAAAATTATTTGGAAATATCTCCTTTTATATGATCTGATGTGATTTAAATGACATTTGAATGGTTTGTTTTTATTTTTTGAGACATAGAAGTAAGCCATAAAACCAAGCGATCTTGATACCGTTTTAATGGAGGAACTTGGACAAGTATCCTTTGGTAATGGACAACTGTCTCCTTTGGTAACGGTAAGTTCCTGCTTTCTACTTCTTCTTGGGTCAAATTGTGTATTTTATATTTGTGGGGATATATTTAAAATAATACAATATGCCTAAATAACTTTTACCTCAATAATTTTCAATATCAGGAAACTTGTCAATATAATTCATTACAATAAAAAAGAATAAAAGTCTAAATGCTGTAGAATAGACACGTGTCTAGCAACGGTTGGCGATCCCTCAGTATCTGCTCTCCACATCTTCAACGGTAATAAAACTCACAATTTCAGCCAGGTATGTGGTTTCTTAGAATGAACAATGCATTTCTTACTCCCCGTGTCTGGGGCCATATACGGGAAGGTTGGAGGCTGCCACTCTATTCTGACAAAGTACCGGGCTGAAACAGCTCTACTTGGATCTGTAAAAGAGGAGGGGACAAAAGGCAAAGCAGCGCCCCGAGAGTGGAGGGACAGGCTGTGAATGCCGGGGGTCAGTGCTTACCGGCCTGAGTGTGTTTGTCCAGTTGCTGGAGGTTCAGTGTGGACATGCCCAGGTTGACGCAGTCATAGGGGTGCCCCACGATATTGTGACATTTATCTCTAGGAGCTGACCAGGTTCCCACAGTGAATATCAAAGTAAAATCCCCTCATGCTTCTGGCATGGAGAGGAGAAAAGGAACCACTTAAATTGTTTGTTTTTTTCTTTATTGATTTTAGAGAGAGAGGAAGGGAGAAAGAGAAAGAGAGAGAAACATCAATTGGCTGCCTCCTGCATGCCCCCCACTGGGAATCGGGCCCACAACCTGGGCATGTGCCCTGACCGGGAATTGAACCGGCGACCTCTTGATGCATGGGTCGATGCTCAACCACTGAGCCACACCGGCCGGGCAAAAAGGAACCACTTCAAACCTTCCGAGCGCTCTGTTCTCCTCAACAAGGCTTGAGCTCATGAGAAACTGGCTAACAAGAGCCTGGCTGGTCTGGGGGAAGGGAAACACCCAACCCTGGACCACACTGTGGCCACCCTTTCTCACCCAAGGGGAGGAAAAGAACCTGGAAACGTTTGTGGCAGTCACAGTTTGGAGACACGGGCTCCCTAAGAGACAGAGACCTAATCACAGGCCTCGGAACGCTCTCTCGCCCGGTACTTCCCCGCCACGTCCCCGAAGGCCTGTTCCCAGCAGTCCCTTTAACCCAGTACCTCATGTCTGGCTATCAAGAAAAATTTGCAAGGCATCCGAAAGGCAAAAAACAGTTCGAAGGGACGGGGCAAGTGTCAAAACCAGACATGACCGTGATGCCGGAATCACCAGGCTGGGGATTTATAATCACTGTGATTAATGTGCTAAGGGCTCTAATGAGCAAAGTAGGCAACATGCAGAAACAGATGGACAATGTGAGCAGGACGATGGAAAGTCTGAGAAAGAATAAAGAAGAAATGCCGGAGATAAAAAACTAACCAAAACAATGAATGCTTTTGATGAGCTTATTCGTGGCCTGGACAGAGCCGAGGAAGGAATCTCTGGGCTAGAGGATATATCAGTAGAAAAGCAAAGAGAACCAAAACTGAAAGCAATCTTGGGTGCACCCAGGGATAGGGGTGCATCCTCAGGGTGTGTGACATGCTTGCGGGAAAACCACAGGAAGAGAAAGGAAAACACGAAGAAATATTAGAAACAGTAATGACTGAGAATATCCCCAAATTAATGCCAAACACCAAACCACAGACCCAGGAGGATTCGGGAGCATCAAGCAGGATACATTCACAACAATTATACCTACGCGTAGCATTTCCGTGTGCAGAAAATCACAGCGAAAGAGAAATCCCGGATGAAGCCAGAGAACAGCACCTCGCCTGTGGAAGAGCAAAGCTAATAATTACCTCTCACGTCTCAGAAAGCCTGCAAACAGGACAGTAAAGTGGATTTCTCAAGAGTTGAAAGAAAACGAATAACACACCAACCCAGAATTCTGTGAAATTATCCTTCAAAAGTGAAGGAGAAAGACATTCTCAGACAAATATTGAGGAAATTTGTTGTCAGGGGAACTGCCTTACAAGAAATATTGAAGGAAGCTTTTTAGAAAGAAGAAATATAATATAAAGCCAGAAACTCGTGCGGGGGGGAGGGGGGGATGTCTGGCCCACAGGCTGTTTAAGGCCCTTGAAATCAACACCAGTGAACATCACACACCTCACCAAATTAACCTGACCAAATACAGCAGGTTAATTCTTAAGCTGATAATTTTGTATGGTCCGAGAACGATGTTATAAATATACAAATGGCCCTTGGCAGAAAAAAAGGTTCCCCACCCCTGATAGAATAATGAAAGAGAAATATGTGAAGGTAAAATAAAAACTTTTATTTTTCTTATTCTTAATTGATCTAACAGATAACAGTTTGTTCAAAATAATAATACCAACAATGTATTCCGTTATGTATGCTAATGTAAATATTTTGTGTGTGCATATATGTGCGTGTATATATGCATATATATATGATTATGCATACCTACACAAGTGAAATGAATGATGGCGATGATACAAGGAACAGGAGAGGGAGATTAGGATTATTTTGTACTGATAAGGACTCACATTACTCGGGAAGTAGTATAGGGCTATTTGAAAGTGAATTTGGATTAGTTGTAAATGCACACTGCAAACTTTAGGGCAACAACTAAGAAAAGTAAAAAAATCAATGTGCTCAGTGAGGAGAGAAAATGGAATCCTATAAAAATGCTCATTTAAAACCATTAAGAGACAGGGAAAGAAAAGGGGTTGGGGGAGGAACATGATTTCCCAGCCTCCCATTCATTTAGTCATGGCCAGATGACTAATTTCTGATGAATCTTATGCAAGCAAAAGTAGTGTGTGTCATCTCTTGGCAAGACTCGTGTAAGGGTGGGAACTTGCCCTTTATTTTTCCGTTGTCTTCTTCCATCTGGCGGGAATTACAACATGCTGATTGACCCTGAGGCGGCTCTGGCACCACAAGCTACTTTCTGAGGTGGCACAACAATAGGATGAAGGGACCTGGGTCCAAATGTTTTCAGACCTGTCTTGTCACACCTTGACTTACTACATGTAGACAGCAGAGAAAAGTAAACTGCTGTGTTTTAAGCTGCTGTGACTTTGGCTTATCTGCTCTTCACAGCTGAACTTGACCTTATATAATAAATACAAGAGGGGGAAAAAGGAGTCTAGGACTGTAGTTCAGCAGCTGTTAATAAAATACTCAAAGTAAAGAAAAAATAAAAATAATTTACTTGAATGAAATAAAGACCATTCACCAGAAACCAACAGCTAATATCTTTCCATATGGAAAAATACTAGAATACATATAAATTTAAATCAAGGACTAGATAGTTTGATTAGCATGGCATTGGTGGTCTTAGCAAATGTAATAATACAAGAAAATGTAATAAATTATTGAGAAATAAGATACAAATTTCTCTATTTTGCTGATGATATTATATATTTATAAAGAAACACCACAGAAGCTATAAGTGTGTTTGGTAAGGATGGCTACAAGATAAATATAAGCAAATCAATAAGGGTTTGTGTGTGTGTGTGTGTGTGTGTGTGTGTTAGCAATAACAAGTTATAAATAAAATGAGAAAATATTTCATTTATACTAGTGATAAAAATTATAAAAATATTTAGCAGTAAATTTAACCATACAGATTTAGATCTAGTTGTATAGAATTTTATTAAAGGTCAGAAAATAATTAATCTTAATTAGTAGAAGACATACTATATGCTGGGTTAGGAATACTTACTGATAAAATAAAAATATCAGGGTTATTTTGCATAAGTATGTGAATATAATATAATTCCTATTAGAATCCAAACAGAGTTTTCTGTAACTAATTGCATAAAATGGTTTTCAAAAATTATGTAGAAAAATTAATACCCAAGAAGAGCCAGTAATATTTGGGAAAAAAGAACAGTAATAATAATGAGAAGGGAGTTGCCCTACCAGATATTAGAATACAGAATATTAGAATACATCGACCTTCCTGTGACATCAGGGTGGTTTTGGCATAAACGTAGAAATGCAGATCAGCGAGACAGAGCAGAGAATCAAGAAGTGGTCCTCGTGGTACAGGAAGATGTATTCTAATTCATCAGGAAATGTACGGCTTAGGCACTGAGTTGTGTTGCACACCGACTATCCTCTTGGAATGAAGCAGGACCTCTACATTCCATGTCTCACACCACAGGGCTTGAGCACATTGCTGGGCACAACCCCAGTCCACATTGTCAGGCTCCATTCACACTCCCCACATAAATCACACTCTTGACTGCGAGATACATGTTCCTACAGACTTGCCTGCTCTTTGAGGGATAAACTCAGGGTAGAGTCCCTCACAGAGCACATATGGGCAGGAATTCTGGGACCCTCGTACCTGCAGCACAGCCCAGATTGTTTCGACTCAGAAGTGACATGACCCTTTGGCTCTTCAGCCTCCTTGCTCTGTTAGGTGGCACACGGCCAGGTTAGTGCCTTCTAAAAACTATAGACTAAAGCAGGACATCTCTTGCTTGGGTCTTAGCTCAGTGATGTCACTAAATTATTTTTCCTTTTATAACAAACACTCCAGGATCGAGGAGTAAAAATAACTTGGAGCAGAATTTCCTATCATGGGAATATATCATGATCAAGAAATAAATCATTATTGTTAATATTGGGGGTCATTTGTTACAGCAACATAGCCTAACGTTTTCTTACTGGTCAACATATGTATGTCTATGGATGTGCACACATGTGTGTATTTATGTTTATGAGCATAAATGTAAACATGGAAATTTATCAACGAGCTTGTTAACGTGAGTTCCGCATCAGGAAGGAGGAGTTACAGAGGTTGGGAGAATAGATTGAAATGGGAAGTGTAAGATAAGCAAATACTAAAAGGGAAAAATAGTAAGACTACAGACTACATTTTTAAAAAGCATATAAGATCAATGCCATTTATCTACCATGACATGTCTATGGGTATTTGTGCATTAGGAGATTCATCAGAAGAGGGGCACTAAATGTTAATGGTGATCATTTCTGGGTGGGATACAAGCGATGTCTTACTTAAAACTTCATGTTATTCGAATTGTCTAAATTATGTTATTTAAGTAGCAAGAGAAGGACAATGAAGTCATTTCATTTATAGAAGAAAAAATATTATTTTGGGAGAACGTGAGCCAGTTTCTCTCCTTAAATTAAACTGCCTGACTTTCTTCTGACTGTGGTGTTCTTTCTTCTGGTAAACTGTGATCTGTTCCCAGAATCTGCTCAGAATCCAACAGTGTTATGGAATAGAAGTCATGATGTTACCTCATTTTCCTTAAATAGGTTGGCGAATTAGTAATTCAGATCTTCATGTGTGTTGTCCATGGGGGCACATGAACTTTATGACGAGGGTATATTTTTGGCTTATAGGCTGATTCAGTTACCTTGCATAAAGGATTCCTGATAACAGACCCGCCTTTCAGACTGATTTCACAATCCAAAGATTTATCTAGGGAGAACATTTAGAAATCATTTATGGAGATCTGGAAGAGATGTTGTAAAACCCATAAGAGGGAAAAATATCTTTCAACATTTCTTGCTTTGGGCCTTAGACTGACCTCCCAGATGCATCCTTTTAGCCAATATTTCTGTTTGCCATTTTTAAATGTTGAGTAACATTTAAAAGAAAACATGAATGGTATTTTAAGTAGATTATAAAATAATCAAGGTTATGTAATAAAACAAAACAGTAAGATAAAGTGGCATAATGTAAACACGATAAAGTAGCAAAAATAAAAGTCAAGAATTAAATAAATGTGATAAGATTTAGAAATGAGATGACAAAAACGAAAAGATTAGAAAATAAAAAGCAAATGCGATTAGCTAGAGGAGCAAACTCAATGAAGTCATAAAAAAGAATGGGTAGATTCGCTTAGAGTGTACACTAAAAATGGTTAGAATCATAAATGAGGACAGAATCCAGGGATGAACTGGGATCCTTTGGTCTGAGGCTGTTCAACACAGTCCTGAGTGTCAGGCTTGATTCCTCTTCTTAGTCTGGAAGATTTCTGGGTTTGAAGCTCCCAGATGGATGATTTCAGGAGACCAGAGCCCTAAGGTTTTGGCCATGAATCTCTCTTCTTGTATTTTCCCTATCATAACCTCACCCATCACTTCTAGTCAGGCAAAGTTGACCCCAGTTACTCCCCAAACATGTGACTGATGCAATCTTTATTTAAACATATACTCAAATATTTGCATTTCTTTGAACTAGTTTCTTCGGGTAAAGGAAAAGAATAAAATAAAACTTAAACTTAGTAAAAAACAAACACCTAAATTTTACAGCCCTTACTCCCGTTTTTAATTGGATTCTCCCAATTTGTAAAACTGACCAAATCGGTACTTCTGTGCCAATACCAATACACATTACAAAATTATGTTCATTTTACTTCACGTTATATAAAGTTCTTTAAAATCTGATTTTCCTCTTAGCTACTATATGAGGCAAGTGGTTCAGACTGATTTTGGTCTCAAAAATCTATGAATAGGTTTACCGAGGCACGAAGGTAGCATTTTCATTTTAGTTCTGTAAACAAATAAAAATACACTTTTCTTAAATGCAATTGATATCACGGAGGTATGAACAATGAACAAACTTTTTCTTACTTAGAAGAGCTTGAGATCATTTTATGCGATCAGACTGCAGTGATTCTATTATAAGCAAAGTGATTTGCATTCAACAAACGTCCTTGACTAAAATTTCACCTTGACTTGATTCCCATTTAACCAGCTCTGCTGTAGTGAACTTCCCATATTGCATCTAAACAGTACCACATGCATTATTTCCTATAAATAGGCCACAGATGGTAAACATCAGACTGAAAGTGACACAGAAGAACGAGTGTGGTTTAGAAAGATCATGAAGTCTGGGAAAATGAGATAAAGCCTTGCTCAGTGGAAAATGGCCAGCAATGGGGCCATTTGAAGAACCGTGCATTGACGCTGGTCTCTGATTCATTCATTTCTGAGGAAGTGACCACCTTCCTTGAGGCGAGATTTCAGCAATATTATCTGTCGTACCTCTTTAGAAGTAGTTATTCCTTCAATAACAATGAACCTACCGAGGATTGTCTCTGAAGGGCTAGCTAAGTTTAATATTTTAGTTCAGCATTTCACACCTAAGAGAAGCTGATCTCAAAATAGTCCAAACTGGTTTAAACTGGCTTGAGGTCTCAGTGCTGGCCAAGGGACTGATGGCTTATTAGAAGATGAGGAAACAGCAGGCACCTACATTCCACGGCAACACTGCCGGGCAGGGCTCGGTACCACCCTGAAAGAACCCCAGAGTTCAGCATGCAGTGAAGGGTCACCTGCATCGTCAGGGTCATTGTCACTCTTCCGATGTCATGACTCACTTTGCTGAACCAGGTTAACATGGATTTCGGATGCTTCTAGATCAAGCATGCTTAATAAAATGCTTATAAAAACACATGCATTCCTAATTCCCAAGCACTCTGGGAAATGGTGCTCTTAGAGGTTGTTTTTTTTTGTTTTGTTTTGTTTTTATCCTTGCCCGAGGACATTTTTCCATTTTTGTTCAGATAGAGTGGGAGGGAGAGAGAGGAAGTGAGAGAGAGAGAGAGAGAGAGAGAGAGAGAGAGAGAGAAACATCGACGTGAAGGGACACATCGAGTGGCTGCCACCCGCACGACCAACCAGGGCCGGGGACAAACTGCAACCGAGGTACGTGCCCTTAGCGGGAACCGAACCTGAGTCTCTGTGGGCCGCAGGCCGATGCTCTAACCGCTGAGCCAAACCGGCCAGGGCTAGAGTTTCTTTTTAATGTCCTTCCATCACAAGTTCTTGACACCATCATAGTTATGGTGGCGGACTGACCAAGAAGTTCTAGTTTACCCCTTTCACAGGACACCGTCGATCTCAGACCAAACTGCACGCTTCCTACAGGAAGGATATTCAAAACTACTGCTTTGAGCCCTCATCTTCCGACCATGTCTTATTGCAGAGGAAGTACTTGGAATAGTTTGCATAATGACTTACACATTTTTCTACAGTCTGGAGCAGAGCAGACCCCTCCTCTGGAACCATCGGTTCTCCTGGTATCTCCTGTAATGTTCCTGCTTTGCTCAGTGAACCCAATCGCATCCAGTGCTTAGAAAGATCCATACCCCCTCTGCTTTACCCTGCACTCACGTCGCTGCCACCCCCACAGCGCGCGGATCCTTTGGCTCAGGTCAGGCATATGTACTTCTTTTGTCTCGTTTGTGCAGTTCAGCCGCAATTTCAAGTATCGAGACCTGTTTTGACTAATCTTATCATTTTCCTGCTGCCTTCCTTGCTCTGCCCACCAGGACCCCCTTATGTAGCTGCAGCCTTGAAGCTGCCCCAGTGACTGAGAGGCCACCAGAAGGTCTAGGCCAGGCTCCCCGGGTTCCCAGAGCTGTAGCACTCAGCAGGGGACCTCGGTTGAAAAGTCCACTGTAATCCACGCTTGACTTTGTGGCAACCTCTGTACATCTTCGCCAAGCTGCGGTCAAGAATCCTGTTTAGATTAAGTTGCTTCTTTAAAAGCCTGGCTGTGACCCCATCCTCCTCCCAAACTAGGTGCTTATGGAACAGCATCTCAGTGGATGCTCAGTGTTCTCAACTAAAATTCCCTGTTGGTATTTTCTTCCCCCTCTTGGATTCCCATTTTCAGATCCATCTTCCGTGGCCATTCCCCTGTGAGCACCAGCTGCCTCCTTTCCTGCCTTCTGGTCCCTGAACTAGGATCCTCGCCTGCATTTCACATAGTCCTCCCCTCTTTTTTATTGATTGATTGATTGATTGATTTCGTATTATCTGTATACCTCCATACCTGTGTACCAGTCTCACAGACGATTCATTCTAGGTGTGTCTCACTCGACTGGCAGGCATTATACAAGGCCGAGGCCAAGAGAAAGTTAATGAAAATGGTTCAGCCCAAGATAAATTAGTTATACCCACTTCTAACTTTAAGAAGTCAGGTTCAAAAGGATTCAAAGTAGGTGAGAGTAGTTAAAACTTATCTTTTTTTTTTTTTTTTTAACAGCAATCACAGTTCCAATTGGAGATCCAGTTCCTCTTCATCTGGGTTAAGTTCGGGTGAGCAGATTGTTTAATATGCAGCGGGGACACATTTGAAGAGAAATGTTTTCTTCTTTTGGCACCTTAAGGTCTTGTGATTGTGAAAGAATTATTTACTAGAAATGTATAATATTTATATCATCGATCTATTTTGAGCCTAAGGTAGTAATTTAATTTTAAGAAACACCAGGTGAAATAATTTGATCACTCAAATAGGAAGAGGTTACCAGAAATCTTAGAAAAACAAAGATTAGAGCAAAGCATACCAGTTTCAAAATTATTCCTTTGAATATCGAAATTTAAAGGTAAAATCATGTCTAAGAACAGGAAGATAGAAGGCAGCATAACTTTATAATCCAATATTATTAAGGGAAATGTGGAAAAAACAGAGGATGTTGAAACTATGCAAACTATTTCCATTTGAGATGTAGTTCTTCAACTTTGGAGCTTTGACCTACATTCAAAATATCTAATCAATACCCCAAAGTATATATATTTTAGGCACCAAGTTGTTACAAAGTCTAAGGAAAGGAGTCTTTTTCTTCTAAAAAGATAAAGAAATATGGTGTAAAAAGTCCTTTCTCTTCAAGTAATGTTCATATCCAGGTTTTGTTTTTTTTAAAAAAATCTACCTAAACATTGTTTCATGCACCATGTTTTTTCAATCAATTTTTGGCAACATATCTTAAATTTAGAATTGTAACTGTTCCATTGAAGGCTCCCAGAAAAGAGAAAATGAAAAATTAAGTGCTGATTTCAGGCTTATTGAAGTCTCTGCCTAAATCTGCTTTTGAGAATTAATAGTGCCAAAGTTATTTCATTTGTAACTTATTTAACATTTGGCTGAAATGAAAGAATAGAAATTATCTTATCACTTCTTTGCCTCCAGGGCCAGCGATTTCGATTTCCCTTCGGCAAATGCCTCCTAAGACAGTCATTTTGTATAGAAAAGTGACATTTCTATTAGGAAGCAGATATCCTCGTGGTCTCGTGGTCTCTACTGGAGATATGGATAAATGCTTAGTGGATAAATGATGCTTGAACTTTGTGTTGTCCTTTGTGAAAAGCTTAGTATTTTTGGTACTTCTTGTATACAAGGCAAAACAGTCAAGTTATTGTGAAACTTTTTGCCATTAAGACGTGACCTAAGTAGGGAAAATAAGTGGTATCACCACATGAATCTAAATGATTTGTGGGAAATGCCTTGGGAAGAGGGAGAAAGCAATAGATTATTGAATCAAAACATTAAAAGTTGAAAAATATCTTTGAGAGCATTCAGTCCAAACTGATTTTAGTTAGGGTCAACAACATTAAAATCTAGATAGTTTTGGATTGTGCTCCAAGTCCCACAGATTGTTTAAGGCAAGAGTGAAGCCCAGCTTCCAGAGTCTTGTTCTGGAAATGAATAAAATAAATGTTCACAGTGTACTTTTAAGCAAAAAGGAATCTCTGAAGTTGTTCGGTTGCCCACAAGCACTGTCAGTCAAGCTGTATATTGTGAATATCATAATTCAGTTAGAAAAAACACTTCTGTTTTCATTTGAAGTTGGGCCACAAATACTCAAATATGCAGCTGGCAGAAAGCTAAATTTCCATCACAGAACTGTGTTTTGTTTAGCTGATTTTTCCCATATGATCCAATGGCCAAGCCAGCCAATTTTGAACTTCATTTCAGGGCAATAGTGAATTGCCCTAGGTGATAATGATAATAATTACTATGCATGATTTTGTGACGTTTACTGCAATTCTTTGGATTTAGTTTCATTTCTGAGATAAGGCTAAGGTAGTAGCTTTCAACCTTGAGTGAACATTGGTGTCACTTAGGGGACTTTGAAAGGAGTGTCTAGGTCCCAACCACAGAGATTTTTATTTACTTGGTTGGGGGTACCACATGGGCATTAGATTTTATTTTGAAAGCTCTCTGGGTGATTCTAATGTACAGCTAAGTTGAAAACCACTGGGTATGGAAATGTGGTTACTGTCATTGTAGCTCTGAGTAGAGGCCCTTGGAAAACTCAGCTGCCCGTCCAGGCCCCTTAAAACCCTGTTTCTGTTTGTGTGTCTCATAGCTAATGTGGTGGGCTGTTGTGTTTGGCCTCTTGAAAATGGGGGGGGGGGGGTGATTTCATGTCTCCTTTTGGCCTGTAAGGACCCTGTTCCTGAGGAATTCTTAATGGATTCTAGTATTCTCCAGTCCTATTGTAGCCAAGGTGTGGGCAGCATTAAGTGTGCCATCTTATTGGGTGGAAGTTCCCTGTGTCGTGCTGCTCGGCCATTAGGGGGCGCACACATTGCTGTTCTGAAGGATGCTTCAAGTCAGCAAAGCCATGCTGACACCTTCCTTTTTTATTTCTTTTAGACCTTGAACACAGTTTGATATTGTTTTGCATATTGTTGTTGTTTTGCATGATTAAGGTGCTTAGTCATATGAGTGACAGAAAAGAAATATAAGTGGACAAGGGGACAATGTGATAGTACCTCCCAGTTGCCAAAGTTATAAAAGGAGCTTGTTGAATTATCCTCTATTCTGAAACTATCTCTAGAGTAAAATATCTGTTCCATTTGCAAAATATACCCTTCCTGACTACTCTACTTGTAAACCAGCACACCTCCCTATTAACCACAGTAAATAAATATACCCTGATACTGACTTCACAGGTCTCTGGATCACGTTACCTGTGTGAGATGGAGTCATTCGTAAGTCAGAATCTACCCCTGGGACATGCAAGATGAGGTCTGTACTGAACTCATGTTTTCTTTGGCTCACAGTATTTTATATTAATGTCACTTCTCTCCTGTTTGGCTGTCGCCAGGCCTCTGGTAGTCTCGGTGTAGATCCCCAACGGGAATGCAGGACATGTCACACGGGCTGGTTTCAGTTAGAGTATCTCAAACATCTCTTCCAAATCTGGGGGAAACCTAACTTTTAAAAAAATATTGAGGTAATAAAAATGAAGTAGCCACTTATGTAATTATATTTACATTGATGATAAGATAATTAATCAATTTCACAGGTTCTAACAAACCCAACAACCTTTCTTTCTTTCTTTCTTTCTTTCTTTCTTTCTTTCTTTCTTTCTTTCTTTCTTTTCTCTCTCTCTTTCTCTCTCTCTCTCTCTCTCTCTTTCTTTCCCTCACTCGAGGACATTTTGCATTCATCCTCAGATTGAGTGGGAAGGAGAGAGGGAGGAAAAAAGAGAGAGAGAAGCATTGACGTGAGAGACACACACTGACTGGCCGCCACCCACATGACCCCAACCGGGGCTGGGACAAACCACAACCCAGGTACATGCCCTTAGCAGGAACCGAACCCGGGAGGCTTGGATCCGCGGGCGGACGCTCTAACCACTGAGCAAACTGGCCAGGGCATAACCTCTTTTTCTAACACTATTTTATAATCCTCTTTTACTTGTCCAGAATGAAATTCATGGAATGCATAAATATACTCACACATTAATTTAAAATAATATATTTTCCCTAATATAAAGGACATGAAGAAGTATAAGAAAAGAGCTTTATAATAACATCATATGTGTGGAAACACACGGTCACCCTTTCACTGAAAATCAAACAGTCTCACGCAGTTCCCAAAGCTGCCAGAATGACCAGTCTGGCCTTTTTGAGGGGCATTGACTGTGACATGTGCTTCCGACTCTAGTGCCCAGACCCAGTCTCCCAAATGTCTCCACCGTTTAGCTCTCAAACTATTCTGCTTCCCACCAGGGCGTTCAGTATTTCTCTTTGCACAAAAACTACGTGACTCGTTGCTCTGGTCCTTCGCCCAACGTTGATTGTCAGCCCATTGAATTCTTACACTGGAGTTTGACGCAGAAGAAGTCACTCAGGTAGGGGAAGGGTCTTGATGGAGTTTGAAGTCATTTAGGAAAACAGTCCATGACTGTTGAATGCCTTCGCAGTTTTCTACAGGAAGGGCCATTAAGAAAAGTTTAAGTTCTAAGCTTTGACGGGTCTAACTCAGTATGAACGAGCTGGGAGTCTTGGTTTCTATGTGAAAGTTCCAGTTTCTTTCTTTTACTTCTGATTTGACAGCTCTGGGCAGCCAAGTTGAACATTTTAACAATCTGACCTCTTTGACAGAAAACAAGTTGATCTGTTACAGATTGGAAGAAAATCCATTTGAGATCCATGTGAAATACTGTTTTTTTCCAAACTATTTACTCATTATATACTTAAAGGTCACTGCTACACATCAGTGTTTCAACTTTCTGGGAATGCATTCACTGCTGGTAACTTAAATGAGGCTGCCCTGTTTTTCATTACTGGCTGGTATTTTTAAGTCTGCGAGTTCCGAACTTCTAACTTAGAAGGAAAAGAATAAATATCTTGGTTCCAACATTCTGAATCATAGCAAGGAGGTTTCATACTCCCAAGAGGACCGTAGGAATCGGATGCGGTGTTACCTCCTTTGGCAACCAACGTTATCCCAAACAAGAGACTCATATTTTTACCACATTGGGCTCAGTCTGATGGGTGTAAGTTTCATTTAAAACACTGCCAAGTTTCTGTTTGAGCAGGACGAAACACTCTCTTTCAATAATTTGTTTTTATTCTCTCTTTAGGAGTACTGTTATTTGAATGGAAAAATAAACAGTTATCAATAGTTTTCTCCACATGATGGCTTCATGGGTGGTCTCCATTCGCTTGATTAGACTTTGCCATATTTTAAAACTTGTCACTATAAACAAGACTTTTTTTTTTGTAATTGAAAAGAAACCTGCCCCATAGTATCACAATTATAATCTATATTGGGTTTTTTTTTTTTCAAATGAATGTTCTATCAATCATTCTGGGCAAGGGTCTTAAGGAGAAAATTGGTCAAGGTGCTAGTGGTTCTTACACTTTAACATGCATAGAAATTACCTGGGATGTCATGAAAAATGTAGATTCTGATTCAGTAAGTCTGAAATCCTACATTAACCAGATAAAGATTTGGGGGATGCTGATGCTGCTTTGGGAATTTGGGGATCACTGCTCCAGGGCCCTGTTAATCCAAGTCTGGTTCCCAGACCACATCAGCCTCAGCATCACTTGGAAGCTCGTTAAAAATGCAGAATCTTAGCCCCACTGTAGACCCACTAAATCAAAACCTGCATTTGAACAAGGTCAGGTGATTTCTGCATGACAATGTGAGAAGCACTACCTAGACTGCCCCTTAGCACTACCTAGACTGCCCCTTAGCTCCTATAACTCAGTGACTCCCGACTGTAGCTGCCTGTTGTAAACAACCTGGAGCTTTTTAAAAATACTGATGCTCAGGATGAACCTCAGCATAATCCCGTCAGAATCTCTGGGGCTGGGGCCAAGCCATCATTCATTACTAAAACCCCCCAGGGGGTTCCAATGTGTAGTCACATTTGAGAACCACACTGTAGATGGAACTGGAGAATGACCAGGTAATCTTGGTTTTGTTGCCAGTAGGTTTGGAGGCACCGTTTTCTCTGTTGCCGCCCTATTAGAGACAGTGTGTCATCAGCCACCGGGCCAACAGGAAACATTTGGGGCCAGAGCATTAAATTGCTTAACTTCACAGGATTTCAGGAACCTAATATACATTTGGCTCTGTTGCCTGGCCTCGCTTAGTTGAGCCTTGTCACAGGCAAACAGGAGCTAACTCTCCCTGTATTCTGCTCTCTGGGTGAAGACCTTAATAATCGAGCCCATGGGCATTTAGGTTATTTCACCTTACTTTCATTCAAAACTGGTCCATTCTGTTCTTACCAGCTTTTCACAGGAACAGAAAGATCTCCTGCATGGATAGTATGGATTAAGCTACTTTAGAGAGATAAACAGTATATACCTTAACAGACATGAGAGATCATTTCTGTGACAGATTAAGTAGAATGAAAGGCTGTCCTTGGCCACATATGGGTCATGTTCCCTAAAATCACAGATTAGACTTGTGTGGGCATGTGAGCTGGAACACTTGCTCTTCTAAGCCCATCCCAGTATATTTTCAAGCCTTTAAACCTTTCCTAGGCCAGCCAAGGGCTTGTGGTTGATTGTTGATTTTGGAAAGAAGTCGTGGGTTACTCACATATGAAGAAGTGTTACATTGTCATCATTTCGAGGGGTAACAAAGACTGCTTTTAATTCTGGATGATGTTGCTTAATTTTATGTTCCAGGAAAGGGTGAACTGCATGTCCACATACTTACCGTCGGAATTTCTGTACGCATAGGGCTGTGATCCATGGTGTTCTGGCAGAAGAGGCGTCGCTTAAGAAGAGGATGGAATGTATTCTAAATCCCTCTTCAGAGATGAGGAATATGTTTGAGCTGTTTTTGTTTTTTTTTATTCCTTCCTTTGTATCTTTGTCAACATTTAAATTTATTTAACTCTTTGATTCAACTAATCCCACCTATCAGGCTAAAAGTTCCCATAAATCGACCACCTGTTGCTCGAGCCGGATCTGTTGATGTTGGTCCTTCCCTGTCTCCTGATGCCAGTCCATGGGGGCGGTCTCTCCCGGCACCTCTAGCATCTCTCATGAAGCGGGGTTCCCCGTGGTGGCTTTCCTGAGGATGGCAGCACAACTCCACACAGCGTTCCAGATGTGGTTGTGACTGTGGCCAGTACACGGCTTTCTCCGGTGTGCCCAGGAATGTGTTGATTTGGGGGTGAAGAGTTTTGTTTTCCTGGGATTTTGATTCTGTTGCACATTTTGAATGTGTCAATGACAAATCAATTCCCCCAGGTCCCTTTCCTAGCTGTAGCTGGGAGTCCAATGACATTACCTTGTAAGGACCAGAGGGATTATTTCCCGCTAACTCTATTACCCAGATCAAAGTAACTATATAATTACCAAATGATCTTTTCCCTGGGGCTGATGGGACCCACTCACAATTTGCTCAGGAGCTGAATGAAGTGAGTATTTGTGTAAGAGGTGGATGAGTACACAATGCCCTGTTGTTAACTACAGATACTGTGTTGTACGTAGATCTCTGGAATTTATTTATCTACCACAACTGAAACTTTATACTCAACTGAACAACATCTTCCCATTTTCCTCGCCCCCAATCCCTGGAAATCACTATTTTATTCTCTGTGTCTATGAGTTATGACTACTTTAGGCATTTCATATAAGTGAAATCCTACAGTATTTGTTCTTCTGTGACTAGCTTATTTCACTTAGCATAATACCCTCTAAGTTCATTCATGTTGTCACAAATGGCAGGATTTCCTTCTCTTGTTAAAGACAGAATAATATTCCATCACATGTATACCACTTTTTAAAAATCCACTTATCTGTTCACAGACACTTGGACTGATTTCATATCTTAGCTGTTGTAGATAGTTCTGCAATGAACATGGGAGTGAAGATCATCTCGAGAACCTGGTTTCAGTTCTTTCAGATATGCCCAGAAGTGGGATTGTTGAATCGTACGGTATTTTTATTTTTTATTTTTTGAGGAACCTCAATATTGTTTTCCATAGTTGTGGAGGGTAGACCTCACGTTAAGTGTTCTTACTCCCCTCACCCCAAACAAACAAACAAAACCAAAGGAGCACAGGAAACCCTGGGAGGTGGTAAACAGGTCTGCTACCTTGATTGTGGTGATGGTACCATGGGTGTTTGCATATATCTAAACTTATCAAATTGTACACATCAAATATGGGCAGTTATTTGTTCTTTGTGTATCAATTACAGCTCAATCAAGCTGTTAAAAAATAGATGTTTAAGGGACTCTCATACATGGCTTTGCGCTAAGGGTGAGAGAAGGGATACAATGTATCTCAAAAAGCAAGAGTCAAAAGGCTGAGGGAGACTGGATACATGAGTGTTACCATCACATTTCAACAAATACTGGACCTCTGCAGGGGAAACCCTGTCAATGTTGAAAGCTCAAAGCCTAGAAGCAGCTGGTAGAACGTGGTTAAGTGCTCTTATCTCATATTATCTAAGAGCTTACCCTGCCAGGCTTGAGCGTATAGGTTTAATTCTTAAACACTGCAAAATATTGCAGGGACACCATTTCACTCAGGTTGAAAACAAAATCCCACCATAACTGTAATGGAGAAACCTATTGAATAAAACAAACAATAAACCATGGCATTCTTGTTACATGGAAGACTCAAAAATAAAGGTCCTTGGGCAGTCTTCCTTTTCTCCATAAATGTTAGTAAATGTTAACAGTCGTGTTTGGAGGTGAGGGTGGGGGGATCAATGCATAGCATTTGATCTTTTCTGTGGTATAAAGACTCCCATTGTGACTGATTTCAAGCTGTCCAGCTGTTCATAGTAGACTTTTGCAAGTCTGTTCCTGCCAGTCCAGACCCAGTACAGCACTGTGTACTAGGAAGCCAAACACTGGTGATTTTTGTTTGTTTGTTTTGGCTTTTAGATCTCATTTTCTCCTTTTCCTTTCAAATGACACAGAGATTTATTAATCAGAGGGTGTCTCAAACGTATATTTTCACTAACAGATGCTATCTTTGTGATCTACTCCTGAACTACTTTTTTTTTTTTTCCCAGGAGGGTTTTAGAATCACCTAAAGATTCTTCGGTAAAGTGTATTTTCTCACCTGGCCAGCATTCCCAGAGTTCCCGCAACCCTTGGGGGTGAAAAGGAAAGCAGCCCAGCCAGCATCTGATGGTATGTCCAGCGGGAAGGTGCAGAGCCTACACTGTAAGTCACCGTACTGAGGACGCGTAGGGCTGATGTAAAAGTCATCTAAAGCCATGTTCCTAAGAAAAGTGATTTCTTGTTCCATCCATGTATGTTCGTGGCTATTAAGAATAAACAAAAAGGCGATGGCCTCCTAGAAATGGTGTGTCCTCCACCTCCTAGTTGAAACTAAAATCTGTCTGTGAATACTGATACCAGTTGAGATTTTTCAAATTTACAGTCTGCCATTTAATTGAAAAAAAATTAAAGATCTATTATTGTGGGAGACTGTTTGCATAGCATCCATTTTGCAAAAATCTGCTCTGCCATCTCCTGCCCCAAGGCAGGATATCTCTGCATCTCTGTATACAATGTTTCTGCATTCCTTTAAGTAACCATTTACTCAGCCAGTTATGCTCTGTTTATCTTTTGTTCCACCCGGGATATTTACCTGAAATTGCTTCGGGGTGGTTACCACAAACTTATTGCTTGGCAACAAATGTTCTTGTTTTTCTGCTTCTTGCCCTATATATACTGTGGATCTCCCCAGAATAAACGAATCCTGTCTTGTCTCCATTTCTCGTGTCTCTTGTCCCTCCTCATCCTCTCTCCCCCTCTAGAGTCCTCGTTGCTCGACCTGCGGGACGGGTCATATTATTATACTCAATAGGTTTAAAAATTTCTTAACATTTTAATTACAGTTGACATTCAATATTATGCCTGTTTCAGGTACACAGCATAGTGGTTAGATCACTTACAAAGTGATCCCTCTGATAAGTCTGGTACCCCCGGCACCATACATAGCCATAATACTGCTGTTGACTGTATTCCCTATACAGTACTTTAAAATATATATGCCCTCTCTCCAACCTCGGGATTCCAAAATGCTTGAGAGGGGATGGCTGTCAGTGTGACAGACCTCCCACTAGGAAACTCTGGGCTGAACACTAAGCACCTGCCAGCGGTCACCTAATGCGCTCTGGTAGGAGCAGCCCTTTGCTAGTTGTACAAACAGGTGAAACACAAATCTTTGGTTAACTAGACTTCATATTAAAAAGTTGATGTATATGTTTACATTTTATTTTATGCTTCTGAATGGCAAAGTCTTTGGAAACAGGTTTAATAATTTAGAAGGTAAAGCGACCAATTAAAAATTATTTCTTAAGTTCAAATACAATGTTTATGGCTAGGTAAATCTGTCAGAAACCAATACAAACACAGTTGCATAGAGAGTTAAACACATTAGATATAGTGTGGAATATGTGGCATATTCCTTAGGCTAACATTCAAATTGCATTGAATTCTTGGCCCCATAAAATAGGCGTACTAACCCTAAGCAGGATATTATGGAAGGCCTGGATTAGCAATAATATAGTACATAGCAAAATTCAGATTTGCTCTTTGTTAATTTAATAGCATTGTTTGAATATCTCAAGAGACTGAGGGACTAGATAAATGAGGTGAACAAGACACAATTATCCAAAATAATCCACTAATTTATACACATCTATATTATATATGTATTATCTTTTTACATATACATATATTTTATATTTATTTATATATTTTTCATAATAACAAGCACTGCATTCATGCTGCTTCATGTAAGACCTAGATGTTGCTATTGTTTTGCATATTGGCATCTGAACATAGGAAATGTGAATTACTATCATTTTTTTACTAAATAAAGTGCAGGGTGTGGGAAACCTTATATTTAACGTTTGTGGTTAATGCTTTCCTAGAGATTAATTTTCCATTATTGCACAGTTATTTTGTTAGTTGTGATATTCTTGCTCCCAAGGAGGAAAATTATTAATTAGTGAGCAATGTATTTTATGTGGTTTTCTTATGAATCTATTCCAGTTCTGGTTAGTTTTACCTTAGCAGGAATGCCTTCTCTACCAGCATAAATATGGTACAATGTCAATGCAATATTGTGGAGGCAAATTTATACTTCCAGGATTGGCAGATTTCCTACTGAAACATTCCTACAATCATCTCTTAAGAGCACAGTATCCATGACTTCTCTTTATAGTATATAAATTGTTGGTGTCCTTCTTTTAGATTTGGATAAACTGGATTTTGAATTCTTGCTTTATCACTTTCTCAGTGGTGACTCTGGACACATTATGTTTCCATCTCTAAACTCTGTTTTTTACGTCTGGAAAATGGGACAAACAATATTTGTCTTGCAGGTTTGTTGTGAGGCTTATTCTATGTGAGACGTGTACATAGAGCATCTAACACAGCTCTGGCACTTAGCACATGACATATTATATACACCATTGCACATAAAGGCATAAGTACAGAGCTCTGCATAGAGACATACCTGTATATGAGGGAATCGACATAAACATAACCCTACACGAACTGTGATCGAAGCCTTTGCATAGCCCCTGCACAAGTTGGCATGTTTCTCTGGGTATCTTCAGATAGCTTTTTTTTTTAGCCTAAATGCCATAGGAGATTATGTGAACTATGAAGAAGAAGACATTAATTCTTTCATGACCAGAAAAGAACTCCCAGGGCCTGTGAAGAGACATGACGATGTGTTGTGAGGCAGAGACTCTCTGAAGTTTGATTTCAGCAAACTTGTTTCATAGATTGTCACGTGTAAGAGTCCAGTGACCACACAAGCTGCATAAATAGACCTCTGGAATGAGAACTGGATGGGTGATAAGGATCACCTAGTCCAATCTAATTTACACAGGGGGAAGCCAAAACTTAGAGAGCTAGAAAAATGACGTTTGTGGTTTCACACATCGAAACCGAGTACAGAATGACTTGACTTTTCTTGTTAACAATTCTGAAGAACTAATTTCTCATTAGGGCTTGTAGGATCATAACCCAAAAACATTTGAAGACAATGCAAACCATCCAATCAGGGGACCAATGAAGCTTCTAAAGATGAAATGTCTTAGAACCTACTTAATAGCTTTCAATTGGTAGTAAGGAGACTTAGCAGAAGCAGGAAAAGATGTAACCTTTTTTTTTCAAAGGTCAAATGTGGTGGCAGATTAGTTAGTGTGAACTTCGTGAGGGTAGGAATAATATCTAATCCCGTTTTGAAACCTGGCTAGTATGAGGCACCTCAAAGTTTGTATTGAGAAGCACCTAGAATATTCTAGGTTCCCAATGAATGTGTGAAGCTATTAGCATACTCTGGATAAATGTTTGATGCATTAAATATGAAGGCTGTAGTCATGCCAGGCCACTTGGCACTATGGGAATGATTTCTGCACCATAATGCTCATACATTTCCTAACATGGAAGAAAACAAGAGAAATAATGAAGAGAGTAAGGAAAAGACTTTCCCACATCTGCTCTGTTCCATAAAGCACAATTTACATACAAAGCATAAAACAGAAATAACACAGCAAAGGAATCACATTTGGAACGCCATTAAAGAAAAGTCCATTTGTAATGTGTTTGTGTTTAAGAGTTTTACTCTTGGCAAAACAAAAGTTCTTTTTGAAAGATAAAAGGTTTATTTTTCAAATGGCTTCAAACGCAGCGAGTCTACAGAACAGTTACCAATAACATCTTCGTGCACTAATATAAGTGAATACAAAATATATAAACCTGAACCTCCTGGATTCCCATGTGACACAAAGATGAATGGAAAAGATATTTTATAAATAGTTTTAGGTTTTTTTAAAGTAGATTCTGTTTTATAAGTAGCCTGCTCTGTGAAGGATCAAAAATGCATCTAAATTTGCAAAGCCTTGGTCAAGCATCCTGTTCACTTGTCTACACACTATGGTCGAGAGCCTGCAGTGTTCCAAGGCAGCAAGCGATGGCCATTGAGGGACTGAACAAAATATCCCCTGAAGGGCTTGGAAGGTTGGAAATCCAAATTAAGAAAATGTTCTCTTGATACTTTGTTGCTTCTTGTCCCTGCTTACTGTGTGGCCGTGATTGGCAATAGTATGCAACTGTGCCAGCGATGCATGAGCTCTGCTGGGCATCCTGTTACAAACAAGCAATGAGGTGTTCTCTCTTCCATCAGCCATCTGGATAACGCAGTGATATACGTGATGCATTTGCAGTTACATATACTTTTTTTTTATTCTTCCTTGACTTGGTTGTAGTCTTAAGGCCTCATGTTAAATATCATATTTTGTTTGTTTCATCCTTTATTGGGAATTATAGTAGGTGGCTCCTAGTTCTCTATTGGCTTTCTGTGATGCTTTGTTTCTCAGATGAAATAGATTGTATAAGCTCTAATAAACTCTTGCAAAGGCATTAGGGCCAATAGAAACATTAGTAGAAATAGGCATTGCTATTTCTATGAGTCATTCTAAGAATCCTAGACACGTTTTCTGTTTTCTACGTGTGCTGAAAAAAACTCAAAAGTTAGAGAGTTGAGGCATGACTCTTTCAGAAATTGGATTCTGGAAAACTAGATTGATGTTACCAGAAGCTTCTCATATAAGAATACAGGCTTGACCTACTCTGTGATCACAAGACACTAGAAATTGTTGTAATTGTCTTCAGAAGGTAAATGATCTCTGTAACATGAAGAATGAAGGTAAGCTGTTGAGTGCTTCTGAGAAGTTGGCCCATACTTTTGTGAAGCACTTCATCATTTTGAACAACTTCAGACTTTGGGGATCATGATACAGCATATGTGTGTGTGTGTGTGTGTGTGTGTGTGTGTGTGTATTCTCCTTATAGCTAATATGATAAATAACCTGTGAGCTTTATAAACTAAATTTGCAGGTGAAATATAGTAGACAGTTACTGTGCTAGGTAGACGGTGGAAAACCTGGATCAAGTCAGGCACAAAGAACAAAACCTTTTCCCAAAAGTAACAGTACTTACCCTTACTATGTAAAGAGTGCTTTCTCCGTAACAGGTGCTCTCCAGTATTTTCTGTTGTTATAAATCATCTTTCAAAATATCATATCCATTATAGGTATTTCACTAAAAGATAGTGGTCACAAATTGCAGTTTGAAAACACTGAAACTGAAGGTCAGATCCATCCTAGAAGTTGGTACTGAGGACTGAGGGTAAGGCTGAAGAAGTGTGTGTGTGTGTGTGTGTGTGTGTGTGTGTGTGTGTGTGGCGGGGGGGGGAGACAGTGTGTGGCGGGGGGGGGGGGAGACATTGGATGAGGCTGGCAAGACCATTTAAAGGGATACTAACAAACCAACCTTGCACTTGCCTGACCTATGAGTGAGTGCCTCCTTACATTGTGCACTCTCATACCTCTCCCCATGTCATAGTCCAGTCCTGAGGATCCGAAGAGATTCTTTGATGGGGATACAACCACTTCATTCTGGTTGATGAATAGTATCAGAACCAGGAAGGTAAATAAGACGGGGGGAGGGGATCAAAGGGAAAAAAATGGAGCAAAGATTTTCAGGTAAGCAGTAGGTCAGAAGATCACCCAACAGGCCATAATTTGGAGCAGAATATTCCAGAGGGCAGATCTGAGTTAGAAAGGGCCAAGCAAAGAAGATAGCTCCAAGAACAAGAGGTCTAAGCAAGAGAGACCAGGTTGCTGGGTCAGCGATCTTCCGACTGGAATGAAGCCCAGAGCAGGTCGGGATAATGCCTATGCGCAAAACTTGAATAACAGTCGTTTAAGCAAATAGGGGGCTCATTTTCGTCATGTAGCTCAAATCTAGAAGTGGATAGTCCAAGACTGGTGGAGATGTTTTAAGGACCACACCAAACATCCATGATTCCTGTTTCATCATCCTTAGCATAACTTAGCATGAGTCCTCTCAGATGTCCATATTCTTACTCCGGGGTTACAGCAGAGTTTCTCAGCTGTGACCCAGTTGATATTTGGGGGCCTGATAATTTGTTGTGGGAGCTGTCCTGTGCATTGCGGGATACACAATACACAGGACAGCAGCATCCTTGGACTCTACCCAGTAGATGCCAATAGTGACCTCAACCCCCTTCCCCACCAGTTGTGACAACCGGAAATGTCTCTAGACATCGCCAAACAACTCCCGAGGACGTAACTGCCCCTCGTGGAGAAGCACTGGGTTGAAATAGAAAACTTGGTGAAGCCCACGCGGTGGCTTCGCTGGCACAGAATTCTACTTACGCCTGGAGACAGGAAACGGGTCACGTGAGAGCCAGAGGGCCCCTCCCGCGTGTTGAGGTCTGCTTGGCTCCAGCCCCAAGAGTACACATTGAAGCAGCCCCCTTCCTTTGCTTGGGACTGACATCAGGTGGGGCTAACATCAGGAAAGGGAGAAGATTAGGCAAAGAGCAGGCATGCCAGCCGCGTGCCCCTGAATCAGGGCTAACGCAGCAAGGGGAGCAGTTGAGAAAGGCCGGCAGAGCTCTC